>NC_044566.1:95619796-96860041 GCF_007565055.1 Rhinopithecus roxellana
GTTTTTTTACCTTATTTTTCAACTATATTCTCTTTGCCCTTATTTCCTATTCAGTTTATGTGGTATGCATTTCTACAAGCCTCCCAATATACCGAAAGGCAAGAAGAAGCGTTTTTATATGACATTGCAATTCTCAGCATGAGTGTCTCTGGCTTTGCAAATTTTCGTTGGCCTGTGTAGTCACATGCCATCTTTCCTTTGACATTCGATACATACCTGAACCATATGAGCCCAGGAAGGCAGCACCAATGCAAATGTTAGTTTAATTCAAACATAATTGGGAATCAAATTTTTCAGAAAGGTACATCATGCAATGAGCTCCCAATGCAAGTGAAAGTGACTTTAGTATTAATGGTAAAATTATCACTAATACTATTATTATCTGTGCTATTTTTTCTTTAACTGGTTGGTATATTTAAAAAAACAAAAAAAACTAACGGAAATTTGGTTGGGAAATTTTCCTCTTTATAACATAGTACATGAATCAGTAGGAATTGTTCATTCATTCTGTTTTGTTGTTTTAATGTGACCAGGAAACATGGAGAGTAGCTAATAAATCCTTGATGATACTCAGGCTGCCTTTGATTTTACTGTCCTCTTGTTTCTGTTGCTAATGTTGGGTTAATTGCAGCACATAATTTACCAGATAGCAACAGCAGGTATGTGCCACATAATTTTTTATTCAGACCTGTAACAGTGTCTCATACATGGTAGATGCTTCATATTTGCTGAATAAAGGATTGTAAGAATAAAGGAATGAGTGGATGAAGAATAAAACAAGTCAGGCTAAATCTTAAACATGAGCTCTGGCAGGCCGGGCTTGGTGCCTCATGCCTGTAATATCAGCACTTTGGGAGGCCGAGGCAGGCAGATCACAAGGTCAGGAGATTGAGACCATCCTGGCCACCATGGTGAAACTCCGTCTTTACTAAAACACAAAAAATGAGACAGGCATGGTGGTGCGCGCCTATAGTCCCAACTACTCAGGAGGCTGAGGCAGGGGAATTGCTTGAACCCAGGAGGCAGAGATTGCAGTGAGTCGAGATTGTGCCACTACACTCCAGTCTGGAGACAGAGCGAGACTCTGTCTCAAATTAAAAAAAAAAAAAAAAAAAAAAAAAAAAAACTCTGGCAAGGCCGTATAAGAAAAAGGAATTCCACTGTGGGCAACTCAGAATTCATGGTAGAAAACACCTGTTACTAAGAGAAGCTAAACTTTTTCTTAGTATTGGAGTTGCCAAAACATTGTTTTAGGCTTTTATCATTCCTAAGAGGTGTTATTTAAAGCTGGATCCCTGGTAAGACTGTTGAGATGGTATAAAGGATTCCAGGCACCTGAATTTTATCTCATGTGTCAACTGTTCTTCCTTGCTCTAAAAAAAAAAGGGCAGCTGGAAAAGAACCAAATGCAGGGGAAATGAAAACAAAGAATTCAACAGCCAAGCTTCATCTTATATAGTGCAGGACTGGCTACTTAATTTGAAGAGCCTTGTGCATGAACTCAGAGCCTTGTTCAAAATTTTTAAGAATTTCAAGACCACAACAGAGGACTGAACCGAGCTTTGGTTTCTTCTAAGTGTGGGGTCGTTTACACATAAAGCTAGCTCTGCATATATCTTCCTAGTCCCTTGTTATTTTTGAACAAACAGAATTGAATAGCTCTGATATAAGCAAACTTTTATTTGTAACCCTGTTTAATAGAATGTTCTGCAATGATGGAAATGCTGTATATCTGCACTGTCTAATGTGTAGCCACAACCTACCTGTGGTTAATGAACTCTTAGAATGTGGCTAATGTGACTTGAAATGTGGCTAGTGCTACTGACTAACTGTATTTTAATTTTATTTAAGTTTAATAATATACATTTAAATAGCCATACGTGGATGTGGCCAATGGCTACCATATTGGACAGAGCCATTTAATAAATTAACCAAACCAAAGACAATAAAGAAAGTAGTTTCATATAGAAAGAATCTGTAACAATAGAAAGCAAGGGATCGTTTTTTATTTTTTACATTTTTCCCCAAAAGCATTGTTTTTACTAATACAGAGTCCTAACCACTTCAGTGGTGGGAGGAGCGGGAGAGGCTCCTGTTTCAATCCAGAGACCTCCATAAAGTTGGTTTGTTGTTACCAAACACAGAGGAAGTGGCATCACGGATTTGGTAAACTAAGGACAATGTTTAGTCTCTCTGTGCTGGAACAACAAGGTGTGGTGAATCTCTGCTCATGTAAGAATCCTGAATTCAGGAATTTCATCTGTAACTACTCGAATTTCTCTCTCTGAAGGTTTGAGATCATTGATAGCACAGTGGAAAGGCATGTAATTGCCACTGTGTTCAAATGTCCAGGCAAATTTTTTCTTCACTTCAATGAAGCTGGTTGACTCAGCTTGTTTAACTCCTGCTGCAGTGGCTTTAAACCCAGAGTAGTAACCCGCAGCATCACACTTGTACACCTGAGGGCCTAGTTCTTCAAATATACTAATTAAAATCGTACAACAACCAAGAGACCTCATTTCAGCATTCTGTGTATAGACCTGAGTAGTATCAGTAATTCCTTCTACACAGTATGTCCACAGGAATCTAATAAACATATTTGCAATTAGCTGCCTTATATTGTGCCCTCTGTTCCCGGGATCTGCTGTCAGCGGTCACTCCTGTGATCACACAGCCAGTGTTTTTGGTCATCTTGATTAAGTGAGTCCTGGAATCCAACAATTTGTCAGGTACTATCGTCTGTGTGACAATTACTGCACAGTCTTTCTTTCTGACAGCTACTGATGTAAGGCCACCCTGGTTAATAGCCTTAAAAGCATATTCTACTTGGTAGAGCCGGCCTTCGGGTGAAAAAATTATAAGGTGGCAGCCAAAACCAGTGCCAGAATCATGGAACGTGTTGGTACACCCACTACTTCACTCACAGTCTCTGGTGTAATATCTCTTATATTAACTGTCTTGAGCAACTGACAGCAGCTACAGTTGCATGCTATCCCAATGGGAAATTGCGGCATAGCTTCTAAACTCATAAATAGAACAAGAAATGTCTTTAAGACACAGAACTGTGAAACTTGGAGGAGATCCCTGCCTAAAAATTTTGGTAAGGGTAGAGTGTTTCCATGGCAATGAAGAATCCATCCAAATGTAATTAAAAGTGAGGGACTAGGGGATCTGTATTGTTCGGCTCTAGTACATTTTGCCTTTATATTTTTCTAAGCCACTGATATGCTAATAGACAATATTTGTTCAGGACTGAAGTGACAAGTCATTGTAAGAAGAAAAAGGACACAGTCCTCTTAAAGAAACAGCAACTCTTCAGATACAGTGAAAAGGAAAGATGTATTGTTGCTACTATTTGGAATTCCTTTGAGTCGTGAGCAGAGGAGTCATTATTTATGGTTTTCCACTTAGGATCACATTTCCTCCCTGAGGACGCTGTCAGGTTACCCTTTAAGGACTCTCCCTTGGTCCTTCCCAAGAAGTACCTGCCCTGGTTCTCCAGCCAGGTTCCAGTCCGCAGCCATTTCTGCCGGCTCTTCTCCACTCCAACCCCAGGCCCAAGGCTATGGCCATGGGCAGCTTTGAGAGGCTCCATAAAGGAGTTGACAGATCCAGTGGCAAACGGTGACAACCACTGTCCTCGCAGTTTTAATGCTGACCAGTTTTGTTGTATATATTTGGAAAGAAGTCAGTCATTTGAAAAAATTATACAGCAAATATTATTGGTATGAGTGAATGAGTTTTGTGCATTTTTATTTTGTTTTAGTTACAAATCACATGTCCCTGGGTGCTGAAGGAAAATGCAGGGAGTTGTTGAAACCAGCTGCTCAAGTGAGCTAATTCCTCTTCCAGAAAGATGTTTATTGCTAGAAAAACAATCAAAAGGCCAAAATCATTCTCAAAAGGAAATAATGTGAATGACTTAATTAGCAATTGTCTGTGTTTAGGATGTGGGGAAAATCCAGTGACATGGGTCTACGGAAAGGTCCTCGTGGCACGTGAGGCAACAGAAGGAATGAAAAGAGGGAAGGAGCAGGGAAGGAGGAGTAAACACAGCTGAATTGGCTTAAGAGGTCCAGGCATGCCTAGCCCAACTCTTCCATCAACTTTCATGGCATAAACTCTGCAATTACTTGTTTGCTCTTGCTGTTGCCCCAGGACAGCAGTGCCTGGGGTCAACTATAAAGGCAGCAAAAGATCAGAAGTTGGGCTCTCTAGGCAGTGAGTATTGAGAGTCTCACTTACGTTACAAGGAACAACCAGCTTAATCCAGGGATTCTCAGTGGGAAAGGAGCAGAGCTCAATCTGTAGTGGAAGGAGGTTCCCAGATTTCCAGGGCAGGGGAAAGACTGGCTTTTTCTACAGTGAGCCACAGGAATTTTTTTTTTTTTTTTTTTTTTGTGAGACGGAGTCTCGCTCTGTAACCCGTACTGGAGTGCAGTGGCGCAATCTTGGCTCACTGCAAGCTCCGCCTTCCAGGTTTACACCATTCTCCTGCCTCAGCCTCCCCAGTAGCTGAGACTACAGGCACCCACCACCACGCCTGGCTAATTTTTTGTATTTTTAGTAGACATGGGGTTTCATCGTGTTGTTGGCCAGGATGGCCTTGATCTCCCGACCTCATGATCTGCCTGCTTCGGTATCCCAAAGTGCTGGGATTACAGGTGTGAGTGACCGCTCCCGGCCGCCACATGGATTTGGATGCATCCCGTTAAGGGGAGGGCCACATTTTCCTTCTTTTGAGAGTCTCTATACACAGTAAAATTTGATGGAACTATGTTACACATTTGAAAGATGGTGGTTGGAAAAATGTTAGGATGCATCATTTTCTTTAAAAAAATCTCTTGAGTCTCCTTACATCTAGGACAGCCCGTTAACCCCCATCCCATTATTTTTGTCTTTCAAGACATTGACAGTTTGGAAGCATCCAAACCTATTTTTGTGGCGTGTCCCATGATGTGGATTTGTCTGATTGTTTCTCCATGATTTGATCCAGGTGAAGATACCACATAGGTGGCACTGGGTGCTGCTTTTGTGTCACAGAGGGGCCCATGATAGACTTTAGACTTTTGTCCCTTTGTTGGCAGTGCTTGGTTTGATCACCTGGTTCATGTGGTGTCAGCCAGGTGTCACCACTGAAAAGCTACCTCTTTCCCTTAGCAAATAAGAAGTAATTTGTGAATATCTGTTTCCCTCTAACCCTTGCACCCAATGGCCTCAGCATTGCTGATTGCTGATCCATCCCTGAATCTACTTTGATGTGGAGGATTGGAAAGGGATGACTTCTTGGTTCTGTCTTCTGTATCTATTAGCTAGTATCCTGTAAATGGCTAATCCTTATTAGCCATTTATTTTTTAATTTCACTATGAACTCTCAGATTCAGTTTATTCTTAAGCTGTTTTTTGTTGGACATCATACCCTTTGCCTTGAGAAGTATTTACCCAACTATGAAATACTAGTCCTGTGAAATGTTCTAAGAAGAACTAGCATATGATGGTTAAATAATTTGCAGAACATAATGTATTTATATCTTACAATGTTACATAATCCACATTAGGCTATTGAAAACCACAAGAGCCTATTTAACTTTGTTTAAGCTGGTGTTTCTCAAACGTATTTGACCATGAAAATCTTTTTCCATCAGCCTTAGTACTTGATGGAACATATTCACAGAAACGCTGGCCAAGAGCCAGCTCTATTAATGTTTAAATATTTCATCAATAATATGAAACCAAGACTGATGATGGTGATGGTTGGTGTATCACTGTTCAGTAAACTCTGTATGATTACAATTGTTATTTTCCTATTATCATATTCATAAGATCAACTCAGCATACCCCTGAGGGGCTGGAGGTCAAGAACAACCCTAAAGTAGGCAAAGATTTCTTTAAAAGAACACAATAAAATTAACCATCAAATAAAAGATTGGTGCATTGACTTCATTAAAAGTAAGGACTTCTGTTTATCAGGAGATATCACAAGAGTGTGAAAAGGCAAGCTTCAGACTCGGATAGTACACTGTACTTATAAACATGTGCCCAGAAAATGTAAAGAACTCCTACAAATATGTAAGTAAAAGATTAAATAAATCTTTTTTGAGTCACTTAATAAAACAGTAAATAAAACATTTACTAAATGGGCAAAAAACATAAATAGCCACTTCACAAAAGAGGGTAACCAATGACCAATAAGCATATAAATATATTGGCCTTAGAGAAACATGAAGTAGAATCCACAATGACATACCACCATGCTCCCACCAGAATAAAATCAAAAATGACAAAGCCTGACAGTGCCAGGTATGTGTGTGGAAGGTGGAGTTGATAGATGCTGTGAGGCACTAGCTGGACCTCCTTTCAGTCAAGTGACTGCTGCCCTGCTGCTGAGAGTGCCAACAGCCTTCACTCTCTGATCCTTCAGGGATTGCCTCTGCATCTTGTTCAAGGTCACAACAACTGACAGGCAGAGGGTACAGAGGACTAAACCATCTGGGCCCAACTCTAAGGGCCTCATTCTAACTCCCCCTGTCTGGGGGTTGTTGGCCCTGCATCGCACAACTTTTCCCTCTGGCCAACCTTACTTCCTCTACTCCCTTCCACAGGAGTTAATCCCAAGGACATTTGGTAATATGCATCCTGCACACTAAGCTCTAGGTCGCAGCCCACTTCCCAGGCAATCCATCCTTAACATGGTGCAACTGGAGTTCTCACATACTGCTTGTTTGTGTAAACTGGTACAACCACTTGATAAAACTATCAATGTTTACGAAAGTTGACAATCAAATCTTGTCATTCTGCAATTCCCCTCCTAGATAGTGACCTAGGAGTATTGTGTCTATCCATCAAAAGTCATGTACACAAATGTTCATAGCAGTTTTATTCATAATAGACTCAAACTAGAAATACTCCAATGTCCATCAACTGTAGATTGCCTCCTCTCCTCTTCTCCCTCTCTCCTTTTTTTTTTTTGGATGGGGTCTCCCTCTGCCACCCAGGCTGGAGTGCAGTGGCCTGATCTCAGCTCACTGCAACCACTGCCTCCCAGGTTCAAGCAATTCTCTCTGCCTCAGCCTCTAGAGTAGCTGGGACTACAGCCACACACCACCACGCTTGGCTATTTTTTGTACTTTTAGTAGAAACAGGGTTTCACCATGTTAGCCAGGCTGGTCTTGAACTCCTGACGTCAGATGATCCACCTGCCTTGGCCTCCCAAAGTGCTGAGCTAACAGGCACGAGCTATTGCACCCAACTCGCTCCCTTTCTCTTCCCTTCCTCTAGAGACTACAGGGGTCAGAGGAATTCTCACGCTCACAACTGATCCAGGTCCCCTCACCTGGACAGAGTTCTCACATCAGCATTTGGAGGCCAAATATCTAATAGCAGCATTTTCCAAATTGTGCTCCAGAGAGTGCTACTGTGTATAATCGAAAGAAAGTGTCCTGGGGTCTAGTTAGTTTTGGGACATGAGTGGAATTTGAGTTTTTTCCAAGATGTGAAATCTGTTATGTGGGGTTTCCCAAACTTGCTTGACTCTATCATCATTTTCAGCAAAACCTCTCATGGTGTAAGACCTCTTCAGAACACACTACAGAGCTGTGCTGTAACAAACGTCAACATTTTAAACTAAAAATCTCACTAAAACCTAAAAACACCTGGTATTTAACTATAGGCATGGACCCAGCATTTATTCTTCAGTGTAGTATCTGATACATAGAACCCTTTGCCCTGCTCTCCCCAACCTGCCTCTGTATCCCCACTGCCCCTTGCTAATCCTATTTTTAGCCTGAATTCTTCCTTAGAAGTAGACCCAGCCTCTAACAGCAGAGCCCTGAGGCCCTGCTGTACTGTCATCCACCTCCACTCTGTCACACAGACACCTCAAGTTCCCAGGAGGGTCTAGCTCAGGCTGGTGCACAGATCTTGGAAAGAACAGAGCCAGCAGCAGTCTCTGGGGCTGTGCCTGGGACTTCGGCTCAGCCTGGATTACTGGGATGCTGACATGTGAAAGTAGGGGAGGTATAAATTATTTCTTGCCAGTAGACTAAACTGTATCTGTCTTGAGAGAAAAGGGAATGGCAAGGAGATGGGACTAGGATGTCTTTAACATCGGGGTTTATGTGTAGAGACCGTCTGTGTATTGCGGCAGTGCCAGATGCAGGTGTAACCTCTCAATAAACAATAGCTGAATGAGCACGGAATGAGTGGATTCAACTTAAGTGAAAGGATTAACAGTGGGGAAAGGGCCATTTACAGTTGTGGGCTTGTTAGAAGTTAGAAGAGTTAGAAACTCAACTCTGCCACTTTATTAGCTGTGTGACTTTCAGTGATTCATTTTTAGTACTTAGAGGCAGTTTCTCAAAAATAACATCGAGTTATTTATCCTTCTGCCTATGTTCATGTACTTACATATGTATATGTGCATAGGAAGATGCTGGGAATGATTTACATCCATTGTTCACGTGGCTGTTTTGGGGAACTAGAAGTTGGGGTGACCTTTTCTTTGCTTCACTCATCCTGATTGATGTTTTTAAAGGTATAAAAGCACATCACACTCAAAACAGTGTAAAATTGTAAATATGAATCATAGATACTGAAGTCTTTAAAATGGGAGGATCTAAGATTTTAATTAAAAAAATTCCCATAAGCTAAACCAAGAATCATTCCTTCAGTTTCTTTATTCCCAGCTCATATATACTAAATAGGTCTTCGTATTTAATCTTTCAAGCAGCTAGTCCTCTACCTTTTTTCCCTGCTGAGAAGTCCTGGAGGACTCCTTACAGACTAACACGCAGACTTCAAAAAAAATATAGAAAGAAATAATAGTGTCTTACCTAGAATAGCAACAAATCTTTTAAAACTCAATACTTCCATGTTGGGGATGTTGGATATTATCTAAAAACTATTTATAAGCCAGGTGCGGTGGTTCACGCCTGTGATCCCAGCACTTTGGGAGGCCGAGGTGGGTGGATCACGAGGTCAGGAGATAGAGACCATCCTGGCTAACATGGTGAAACCCCGTGTCTACTAAA
This sequence comes from Rhinopithecus roxellana, assembly GCF_007565055.1. Classification (NCBI taxonomy): domain Eukaryota; kingdom Metazoa; phylum Chordata; class Mammalia; order Primates; family Cercopithecidae; genus Rhinopithecus; species Rhinopithecus roxellana. The sequence continues at coordinate 95,628,826 of NC_044566.1, forward strand.
AAAATAGAAAAAATTAGCTGGGCATGGTGGCGGGCACCAGTAGTCCCAGCTACTCGGGAGGCTGAGGCAGGAGAACGGCGTTAACCCGGGAGGCGGGGCTTGCAGTGAGCTGAGATTGTGCCACTGCGCTCTAGCCTGGGTGACAGAGTGAGACTCTGTCTAAAAAAAAAAAAAAAAAAAAACTATTTATAAAAATATTTATTAAAAATACTAGATAATATTCAACAATGTAAAACCAGTTGAAATTATCCATTTAACTGATGAAGAGCCACTATGTTTTATTAGTATTTACATGGCAAAATATTTTAAATTAAGAAACAAGTAAAAGGTCAACAGCTTCTTTCAGAAGTTTGTGATAATATTCTCTGCTTCATAGATCCTAGACGTCAGCTGGGTTCCAAATTGGGCAGCACCTTATTCCTTTAGCTACATATATTTTCATTCGTGGACCTCTAACAAACAAATAATATAACTTGAGAGAATTTCAGAGTACTACTTTTTAGCCTCAAAGATATTCTTCCAACTTGGGATTTGATACATTTAAATAATTAAATAAAAAATGTATAAACACTTCAAATAAAATTATGAAGTTCTTCAGAAGATATTACTAAAATATAAGTATGTTTTCCTTTAAATATCTGGGATTCTATCTACAGTGCCTCTGTTATATTCATTCAAATTATTCTTATAATCTAAAACAATGAAGCGTCTCAACTGGTGGAATGCTGCCAGAGGATTTCAGCAGAGTTTGAAGGCAACATAACCAACAGGCATAGTTTAAGTTGGCTTAGGAAATGAATGGGCTCCTTATCAGAGCAGCTGAAGGCTGTATACAATTAACAGCATCTGCCAACATTCACAGGGCCCCATATAGAATAAGCAGGCCCTACAGCCCCACAGCAACCTTCAGCTTCTGGCACTCTCGGATCCACATGACGTGAAAACAAAGCCGGCTTCAAGCCATCACTAGAAGGACACAGAATCATTTTAGTGATATTGCTAATTCATGTTAATTATTTAGAACAATTCTGTTAACCTTAGCATCAGGCTTCAAATTAGCCAGCTATCATTCAAAATATAAAATATCATTTGTAGAGATAAGTTTATATTTATAACTGATTTTATAATCTTTTCCATGTTAAATTTAAAGACTATGAGAAGTATCTACCTACCTGCCTTTTTATATGATGAACTCTCAATTTAAATCAGCTAAAATATTTTTGCATGAGGAGTACTAAATTCATTATATGGCAATTTTTAGTTGTTTTGTATATAATACATTTCTCTCATGAGCATGTACAAAACAAAGCAAATCCAGAGTTTCATTAAATAAATTTATTTGTTAAAATAATTTAACTCCAAATACAACTGTTGAATTTGCATTGAGTTATAACTACAATTCATGTTTTAATTGAAATGTCAAGGATTAACAACTGACATTGTTACAAAACAATAAACTGTTGTTCAATTTTAAATGGTCAGTTGTATTAGAGCGCAACACTTAACTGTGAACTATATCTCTGGGAAACCTCAAATCAATAATGATAAGTCTGTTTCCAAAACCCACTGCAGTCATTCCTGAAACCCTGATCAAGATTTAATAGATGCACAATGACATGTTAAATAAAAAAAAAACCCCATAGTCCTTAATGTTTGATTGGCTAAGGGACAATTAAAGCTTACCCAGTGCTAACACAAGACTACTGATAAGAACAAAAAATTAAAAAAACACAGAAGCAAAAAACAGCAACAAACAAAACAAAGCACTTTCATATTCATACATACACTGAGAACATTAACATTCATACTGGAAACCCCTTGAAAACAAATACCAGATAGTCTTAGGCAACATTTCTTTATATAGAAAAGCAAGTATCAGTAGTATTACCACAGAAAAGTGATGGCAACTGTAGCAATTCGAGTCAAAAGTTCAGTCCTAATTCTACAAACCAAAGGAGAAAATCATCAAAGCACCTTTCGACAGTTTAAGAAAAGATTTGATGTAATACTTTTGATCAGATGCTGGCTTGTTTTGTGTAAGTTGAACAAAATGAAAGGCATCAGTTACCATCACTATCACAGTTTAAAAGAAACCAAAAGTTGCAACATCAAAAGAAAAAAAAATTCAAAGATGCTGCCTTTGTATAAAAGTAAAAAAAGGAAAATCTTATCACAAGAGCTAAAGAAAAAGTGGGTCTTTGGATCAAACCATAATATTTTTAAGGCATGTGAGAAAAACTTTCACTTATCTAAGTTGCTAGTCTGATCAGGGCATAAAATAAATAGTGACACAAGGTCAGCTTCCTTCTGTAGCCACTAAGGTTTCATAGGCCAACAAATGTAATCTTCTTGTTCTTAAGCATTTTATTACTGTAATATCTCAGCAAACACATTCATTTGCCAACTGAGTTATATTCACATCAGATGGTCAGGAATTTCCAGTTTCGGGATGTCCTTGATGCCTTGGTCACTAAATATGCAGGGCTGCGTGGAAACACTGATCAGGCAGCCAGATCAGTTATTATTCATGTCTTGACAGTAAAAGCCCACCTTGTCATCTGACACAAATGTTTTTAACTATTAATACAATTCAAAATTTTAGATCATTTTTTCCACTTTACATTCTGCCATATCTTCCGTATTATTTAACCTATTTTCACATCTGCATAGCAAGTCATAATGTCAAACTGCGGGATCTTTATATATATTTCTATTTTGCAATCTTACTTGTCAAACATTGCTATTAGTTATAGAATTCAAAAGAATCATTCTGTGAAGTTAGAGGAATCAAAACTCAACCAATTTACTAACAAATATTTTTATTTCAGTAGAGAAATCATGTATCTTGAATCTCCAAGTTCTCTACATGTTTGAATCAAACCAACTTTTATGCAGTGAAATTCGTTTCAATAAAATTGGTTAAAATTTTTTGTCCTATAAACAAGGTGCTTCATAACTGAGGATTATAAAAAATTATACTGAAGAATGTAAACATTCAAAATTCAACGATTTTTGACAACTATGGCCTGGTTTCATTCACCTATCTCTTCGGTTTTTTCATTATGAAAAATACTATCAACCTTTTTTTTTTCCATCCTCTAAGCTTAATGCCAGTTATTAAACACTTGGGGGGCTACCAATGATTTCATAAAAGTATAAAAGACACTTTAAAAGAAAAAAGTTTTTGATACACTATATTCTGCAGTACAGATTCTTAGTATAGGCAAATTGTCTCTGACTTGTGCCAAATTCTTCAGAACAATAAACACACATGCACACACAAACACACATTCTTCTCTCAGTGACACACGTAAGACCAGAGGTTACTTGCACAAGACTGTGAAACCAACAAAATGTGGGGTGGTGTATATATCGCAGGCTCAGTGATATTGCAGTTCTGAAGGCCAAATTCTTCTCCCAAGGCCCAGCTCAAGATAAGCTTTTCAGCATTTGTAACTGAAGTTAGCTGAAGACTCCTCTATACTTGATTGTAAAACTTATGAATAGGTTTTTCCTGTGCCATTAGTCATGCAAATGATAAATACTTCACGGCTATGAAAACCAAAAATGTCAGAGCTTGAGCACCTTTTCAAAACAAAATATTCACTCCAGCTTTATTTGACACTTCAGTAATCAGGGCAAAATTGTTCTAAGAAAACCTTTATATAATTCTCCAGGAAAATTAAAGATAAAAGGCTTTTGTCCCTTACCTTCCACTCTATAATTTATGTTCACTTTTAAGCCCAAATTATTTCACGTGGTTATTCAATTTTTAAAATGCCTGCAATAAAGCTCTGCTACAGCAAACTTGATTTTGAAAGCAGGTTAGCCACAGGTCACACTACAACCATAGCCCTTAAAGGCGAGAAGGAATTTGCTGCTTTAATGAACTTAAAAATGCCAGATATTCGTACTGTCCTGTGAGGTTTCTGCAAACGGGAACATGTGGATGCAACATGGCTTCATTTTCCTTACATGATGGTACTAGTTTATCTATTAGAATGCTTCTTGTTAGTAAGGCTAGGTAATCTCTTCCCATCACAGTTGCTTCCCTCTTGTTCAGTAAAGTTACAAAGACCACCCCTGCTCAGTTAACAGAGGGCAGGGTCGGGGTTTTAATTCTGATCAAACCCTTGTGAAAGCCTCCATTTTCTGTGGCAAAGCAGGTGATTTAACAAATTCTAAAGCCAGACTGTATTTTTACATAACCTGTTCTGACTTTTGCTCTATCAAGGATTGAAGCATGAGTTAGTTCCATGTCACAAATTAGAATAACAGCTACAACTAAGCATCAATTTTGAAAAACAGAAATGTGTTAGGTGAATAAAGAATCTCTCCCTGTAATGCTGTTGGCAGGTCAGCTGTTACTATCTTACTTGACGAAATACATTGGTTAGAAGCTCTATCCCAATTCCTGAAATTCAGTACTCTTATAGGAAAATATTTCTCCTTTACTTATTTTTTTAAAGAAGACAAAATATTTTAATTGTAAGTGGTCATAGGAATTCTTCTGGTTTCTCCCTTATGGTTATTTTTAATTTATACAATAGTTGCTTCTGTCAACTCAGCGACAATGCCATCATAGCTTTCAAATGAGATCACCCTGTAGATCGATGGACTATGCCTTAAAGTTGCAGATGCATAAAGGAGACTGAGGACAAATGGTGAAAACTGTAGTTACTGAACCCAAATGTTACTCAGAGATATCAACTGACAACCACTGCTCAATTCTGAGTAAGGGCTGCAGTTCTCTGTAGATTAACACCACGCATCCTGCAAGTTCTGCAGTGGAGTAGGCGAGTTTTCTATCACCTACAACATTGGGCAAATCCCATCCAGGACAGCCATATTTGGATGCTATTGTATGTTACATGCAGAACAGCATGGGTCATCTTTGTCAGGCTGAGCAGCATAGTTCATCTGCCTCACAATTTCTGCAAAGAGTTCGTCCACCATTGTTTTACTCTTAGCGGAAGTTTCCATAAAGGGGCAGCCCCACTCTTCAGCAAGTGCTCTGCCTTCATTGGACGATACTTCTCTCTCACTTTCCAGGTCCACTTTGTTCCCAACCAAGATGACTGGCACTTTCTCATACCTATGAGAGAATACACAAAACACACAGACATTGTAATAGTTAGCACAAAGTTAAAAATCACGTGGATTTTTGTTTTGGGGGGCTATTCCAGCATAAATGGTATCTTCAGTTGCATGAAAATCATTTGTACCACTTGGCTTGATATTTATCTGAGGGCATTTGAAGCTGCTCTCACAGTGGATCATAAAATGAGTTTTATGAAATGATGTTTTAATCAATCAATTATACATCCTTTAAAATCAATTTATCTTTCCAGATATACTTGGAAAATTATTCTCAGAAACTCAGACTAAATCCTCTTAATTTTTTTTCCATTCTGAGGGAGGGTTGCACAAAATTTCACAGTTGATCACATAATAAATAACTCCAGTGAGCAAACAACTTATAATTATCAGCATTTCACTATGTTCTATGTGTATAAAATTGATCATGTTCATATAAAAATTAGCTGGGTATGGTGGCAGGTGCCTGTAGTTCCAGCTGCTCGGGAGGCTGAGACAGAAGAATCACTTGAACCAGGCAGGCAGAGGTTGCAGTGAGCTGATATCATGCCACTGCACTCCAGCCTGAAAAAATGATCATGTTCGTTCTAATAGGGCTCAGATAAGAAAAAAGCTAGTAGAAATCATCCAAATGGAAGCCATCAAATACAACCACACCCCATCCCTTCAGAAAACTTTTATGGATTAGTCAGTTCAAAGAGAAACAATTAGGATTCTTTTAAGACTGACAAGAATTGAGCCTCAATTAGCTTTAATTGGTGTTATTTCTCTTTTTCTTCCTAACTAAAATAGGTATCTCTGAGTAAACATGTTTGGAAAGAGCTAAACTAATAAAAATAGTAAGTGATAAGAAAGAACAAAGAAAAAAGCTCCTAAGTCATTTTGGTGCCTAAGATGATTGTCTCTACAGTGGTTACTCCATGTAGCACAGGTCACAACAGATGTCAATGCTGGTGCTGGCCTACACATTTATTTACTATTCTTGTTTGTTTGTTCTAAGAAAGGTAGCTAAAATATTTTCACAAGACATTTTAAAAGGTTTTTGTGATTTTAGTATAAATCAGTGTGTATGCGTGTGTGTGTGTGTGTGTGTGTCTTCCCCTAAGCAGAATGTATTTCTGATTTAAAAGAGGTAAACAGCAAGATCACACATAAATGATAACAAATGTGACTGGACACTGTTAATCTATCAGAAGAGAAAACCCACCCCGTGGTCAAACCTTTGAGGCAGGATGCACAGACAATTTTTATCATTCAGGAAACTGGATAATAGACAGGTGGTTACTGTTTGCTATACTTCCACAAATCTCATCATCCTGTCAAGAGGGTTCTCTCCACTCACCCTACCTTGTAAAGCAAACCAAATTCCTAGCAGTCTCACTTTCTTCTTTGCCACTATATCAAACTAAGAATGGTCTCAACAAGAGGGCACACTCCAGGTAGTGGCCATTTGGCAATGTGAAACATGAAAACAACTTAAAAATGACTGGAAGTAGCAACATCAAAGGCAAACCTAGAAGTTGGATATTATCATTTTGTGGGAAATGAATTTGGACAACTTCAATTTATATCAAAAGACTTTATATAAACTTACTGTACACTACTGTATCTTATGATTTCGGGCCTTAGATCATGCTGACAGCTCTGAACATAAGACAAAAGGGTTTTTTTAACATCTTCTAGGACTCTTACATACAATTTGTGCATCCCATGGCCTATGGGAGGGCAAGTGGCAGTGAGAATAAAGCTGCATTACAGAGCACCATATATTTGCTACTTTGCATATAAACTCTCTTGATAGGCTATACAGAGAAGCTTGGCAGGGAGCAGACACTGCCAGCCATGTCAGGACAATGTCAGTTTCCAATTTGTGTTACTTGCAAAATGTAATTACATTTCATTTTTCTTATGAGAGTATATACATCACAGTGTGCTTTAAAATGCTCTGCTTGGCAGTGAAGTCACTCAAAAACATTAATAAAATTAAGTAAAACTTATTGGTTGAATTTAAGTTGAAACAAATTTCGGTCTGTCTACGAATAATAAAAAGTGGTAAGACATCACTTTCTATTAGCTGAGATAAATGTTAATATTTTAAAGAATATATTTAAGTTTAAATACAATACTATATATATATTTTTTTTGAGACGGAGTCTTACTCTGTCACCCATACTGGACTGCAGTGGCGTGATCTTTGCTCACTGCAAACTCTGCCTTCCAGGTTCACGGCCATTCTCCTGCCTCAGCCTCCCGAGTAGCTAGGACTACAGGCGCCCGCCACCACGCGCGGCTAATTTTTTGTATATTTAGTAGAGACGGGGTTTTACCGTGTTAGCCAGGATGGTCTCGATCTCCTGACCTCGTGATCTGCCCGTCTCAGCCTCCCAAAGTACTGGGATTACAGGCGTGAGCCACTGTAAGCCTATATCATGTTTTATATGTGAAATATTTCTTACACTTTTAGTTAAGTGGAGGATCTACTAGAATATGTAGATTTTCAAAACTTGCAAAGACATCAAATTATTAAGTTATATTGATACACTATTAAAATCAAGAATTTGAATAAATCTTACCATCAGCCTGATTCTCAAAACAGTAAATAAAATATTGCAAACACAATTCCACATATAACAGCATTTAATAACTGGTAAATGTAGATAAAAATGCAGTCAGTATCAGAGAACCTGTTTATTATATCACTAACTTAATTGTCAGCGGTCTTTTCTAAAATCAAGTTACTAAAGACACTAGAGAAATCCACATTAATATCCTCAGAAGATTTTTAAACTGAATAAGATGTTCAGAAAAAAAATTATGTACATTTCAGAATACCAGACAGTGATAAATTTTGTCTCTCTTTCTGTTAAAATTTGGGACAGAAGAAAAGATTCTACACTCAGATTTGGAGGCTCTGCTTCCAGTTCTGCCAATGAGATCATTTCCTTTACATATCTGTATTTCATTTCTTTGTTAGTAAAAAGAGAGTAAGAATATCTGTTCCCACTTAACACAGGGTTGCTGTAAAGGTCAAATGAGATAATGCTGAAAAAAAATCAAGTACTAGATAAAAGGAGGGTGGTTGCTTCTTTCCCTTCCCAACTCTACTGATGTGGCCTTGAGAAGCCATGAAGGGTGAAGAAGGAGCCAGAGAAACCGATCAAAGGAGGTAAAGAGCTCCTGAGGGCAAACCGAGTTGAAGGTGGAGCTGGGGGAAGAGACAGGCAAAAAACAGATGGGAGTTAAAACAAAGCAGCCACCACACACTAACCAGTCCCTGTGCTGAACATCATGGTGATGGGGTGGGGGTGCCTAGGAAAGCAGAAAAGCAAGCATTCCCAAACAGCGGGCACTCGAGAGAAAATGCCCCCGTGGGGAAGGCATTCTAAGAAGGCTTTGGGTTGGGGTGACAGAATAGGGTCCCATATGAAGGTAACATTTGGAGAAATCTGGATCCTCCTTAAGAAAGACGGGTGAGAAGTTGAAGGGAAAGAAGCCAAGCCCTGTGTTGACAGTAGATGACTGCACTGCACGAGGAAGCTGGTGTTGCTATCTGTTTTAGCAATATGGTGGGTTTAAAAAAAAAAAACCAAACAGACTAGGACTCCTGTCCCAGAACTGCCTCTAGCTAGTACTGTGAATTTAGAAGATTAACCTAATCTTGGTTTCCTGCATTTCTTGAAGTATAAAATGAGCTGGACTGGATTAATTCCTAAGATGCTCCGAGGTTAAAAATCACAACAGACGTGGTGGGTCACACCCACCATCAACACGTACCACTGACTGGGCTAATTGCTGAGTGCTAAGCACTGTTCTAAGAATAACGTCCAATGGGCTGATCTTTAAGAGATATGAAAGTGCATGTCGGGAGTAAAGCCAAAAATGTTGGGGGAAATCTCATGAGATCTCATGGGGCCAAAACACAAGCAGGAGGTTTCACTTCTACAAGTGGAGCCGCTACTGCCAGCATGCTCTGACTCAACAGCAGACCTCCAAAATGCACTCACGACCTAGGCAGTTCCATTTCACAGACAATGTTGTTCAAACACAAATATCTGGGATGGTTTTAACTACGTGAATACTGAAGGCTATACTGAACACTGTCTGATGTGGCATAAATAGCTAGTAATGAGCAATCAATACATCATGTACTTATCCATCCACTCAACACATATTTATATGCTAAGTGCTAGCCACTATTCTAGACACTTATATCAATGGACAAAGCAAATAAATCTCTGTAATTTCACAGTGCTTACAGTCTAGCAGAGGGCACAGACATCAACAATAAACATAAGTCAATTCCAGGTTTACGATAAAAGTGTTAAGTGCAATGGAAAAAAAGATGATGTGGATTGGGTGGTGGGTGGGGAGCACAGGTACCGCAATTTTAAATAAGATGATCACAGGCCTTGTTGGGAAAGTGGCTGTGAACAAAGATGGGAAGGGTCTAAGATGGGAAGGGTCTCTGGGAGTCTGCTCCCTACCGCGCAGGTTCTAGGGGAAGCATTCTAAGGATGACATGCCCTAGACAATGCCTGAGCCTGTGAGAGCGTGCCTGTCGGTGCAGCAACCAGCTGTGGGATCCATCCTTACCGCCTCCTGCAGGACTCGGCAGTGGAGGAAACGTTCATTTGAGGCTAGACCTCAGGAATTCGGGTGCCAAAAGTGGCCTCAGAAGACAAATCTGGCACTTATGACAGACTAACTCAGAGGGCTGACTGTTATTTAGGAAGATGAGGCGCTTTGTTAGTGCGTGATGACTGTTACTTTCATATTCTATTTTCATTATCAGTTTTGCGGGTTGCCTTCATTTTCCCTCTTTTCTAAACACATCATTTGGACATAAAGCTAAAGATGCAAAATTCTAAAACTGTTCAATGTATGTGTTATTGTTAACCTGATCATGAGTAAGATGCCACCTTGCCTACATCTTAAACATCAGCAGATATCTCACCAACTTCAGCCTGTCTTCCTTGAAATTTCCTTTAAGGGCATGACCAGGTCAGTGACTGATGCAGGTCTAATAATTCTATTTCTGTGTAGAGTCTGTGGACAAACACTTTTTTATTGACAAGAATTTCCATATTGTTGGCTATATTCATGAACATGATTATAAATGTATAAATACATAAAACTAGTTCTTTTAAGCAGCTCTGCTTAATGGATTCAATGAAACATCAGAAATACTGGCTGTAGTATCACTTAGCTGTAGAATGTTAATGGGCTTCTCACCGAGACAGTTTTTTAAAATATCAATAACTCAAAAGCATTTGATATGTTTATCAAAATACTTTATTTTGCTTTCTCCTTTCTTGTAACTGTCCTGATATGTGTGCATGTCTATGTATATATATTTTATTCTGGTCATGTCTGAACTTGGCTGACCATCAAAACAACTTGAGAATTTTTTTAAAGGTAGTGATTTCTAGGCCCTATTCCAGAGCTAGTTAATCTAAATCTATGGGATCAGGACCCAAGAGTCTATTAAAATATGTAATATGTCTGTATCTATAAGCTCTGAAGATTGATTCTGAAGTTGAGCAGGGTTTAGGAATCACCGGCCTAATTTACTACTTTATGACCCCAAATAATATTCTATGTTTATAGTTCATGGTTCCATATGTGGCAAGTCCAGACTCAATTCCTTCTTCCCTAACTTATTCACCAATGATAAACTGTAGACAGATACCACTACTGTCAGTTCCTGTACTTTACTTCTGAGGGGGCTGCACCGCAGCATATCAAAAGGATATGCTGCACCGCAGCATATCAAAAGGAATTTTAACATGCTGTTATCTTCTTAGTGATAAGCAGGTAGAAATATAATTCTCGTTGAATTTAGAAATGAGAATCAGAAAGGCTTTTCTAAGTCCCCTCATTCAACTTTTCACCCAATGTTAAAATGATCTACCAAGAGAGTCCCAAGGCAAACCGTCAAAAAAACTGATGCTTCAATTACTTCCATGATAAACTTACCAAATGGCTTTGGAGCTTATGTCTGAACATTTTTAGTGACATGGAACTCATACCTACAGGCAACCCATTTTGTACTGTCAGGTCTGTTAAAAGTTAGTGTTAAAAAGTCAGAGTTTAAAAGTTTACCTGTATATAAGGAACTGTGATCTGTAACACCCTGCCCCTTCTTCTCACAGATTCTAGTTCTTTTACCCTTTAGAATGTAGAAATCTCTTCCCCAACGTGAATATAGGTCCCTCCTACTCTTGCTCAAATTAAGTAAGTCATGATTTAAAAAAAATACCCAGCAATACTTAATAGGAAACAAAAAAACATTTTTTAAATTCTTAATCTCGGCTCTGTGAGAATGATCACTGTAACTATTTTGATGTCTATCCTTCCAAATTATTTTCCTATATATATATATATATCAATATAAGTATAGCTATAGCTTTTATAAAAGGAGATTATACCAATTACATTTGGTAACTTCAATTTCCACTATTACAAAGCTTTCCATTTTAATAAATAATATGTATCATATTGATGGCTAGGTAGTATTCCATTTTATAGAATCTATAACTGTACCATAATTTATCTGTACTCCATTAATGTATATGAATGCCCCCACCCCTATTTTTGGCTAAAATAAACAGCAATCTGATCAACTACACCTAGAAGTGTGATTTCTGCCTCAAAGGGTATACATTATACACACACACACACACACATATATATCTCAATATGTGTTTATACCTATAATCTTTTGCATACCTTTTGAGCCAGAAAAATCGTATTCCTAGGTTAGTTCATCAAATTGCCCTGTAAACATAGACACACACAAAATTTCAGTGAACATCTAGAAATTTATACTAAAACCAACAGTGCTTAAGAATGCCTTTTTCCCTATCCTTGGGATTTATATTTATAATCTTTTAATGAAGTCCTATGGGAGTTCTGAAGAAAGAGAATTGTTTTTGGTTAGGACTTGAAGGCTTCTACCACAGCTTGCTAGCATGAAACATCAATACTGCTTGTAAGGATGAAAAACATGAGCTAAGTAAACCTGCCCTCTTCCTCCAACCTGACTTGTTTTGAAGTGACTAAATACTTCATCTTAAAAGGGCATTTCTGGTAATTTAGCTCGAATAATGAAAGAAAACCACAGTCCTTTGCTCTGATGTCCTGTTGGTTTCAGAATGCATACTGAAGATGAACAGAGAGAAATGTGTAAATGTAATGTAAAAAGTAAGGAGAGTAATGATACCAAGAAGATATTCAAAGCTATTAGGAATACCTCAACCAATAAAATAATCTGTTTTCATAGAAACTGAGTGTTGATATTATATCAGAACAGATTCCTAATGCTTTGATTGTGATAGACTAACTGATGATGGAAATGCAACTCACAGTCATTTTAAATGTTTTATTTAAAAACCACTTGAGAATTTCTATTGTGGCGAGGATAGCATAAGCCCATTAAAGTGTTTATCTCCTGCTGATTACAAATAAAAACTCAGGACAAAATACAAAAAACAATTACCAAAGAACTCTAAAAAGTAAAGAGAAAAAAGCAGTTTGGGGAAGGGAACCAACACCTGAAGAAGAAAGAGACCTACATGCAGGTGAGTTTCCTGGTTTTCCCGTCTTTTTTCTTGTGGCCTTGAGCTGAGGGTGGGCACTCAGTGGTGCACACAGAGAACTAGAACTCTGGGAGATTGTCTTTAACCAGAAGATCAGGGTAAAGGGCCCTTTGAGCTTGAGTATGTGTATGGGCTGAAAATCCTCATTTTTTTTCCTTCTTATTTCACAGCTCATCTAGAGTGAGTAATAGCAGAGCTGGGGCAGTAGGCAGTGCCAGTAGCTAAAACTTCATTAGAAATCTGTCTTTCTGACTAGAGAACTGGGAAATGGGCCCTCAGTCCTGATGAGGGTGGGAGAAATCCCCAGTATACTTCCTTCTCTTTTTCTCCTCCCATTTTACCAGAAAGATGACCTCAATTGCAAGAACTGTGTGGCGGTGCAGAAAGCTAAAACTTTGAAACACCATGTTTCTGGCCAGACCAAAAATGGGCTCTTGTGATCTAAAGAGAACAGGAGGAATCCCAGAGATCCCTCCAAAGAGGAGAAAGCTAGAGAAAAAGATTCCCTAATTTTGTGTATGATTCAACATAAGCTAATATGAGCTGTGTATGAGTGGGAAGACTCAAAGCAGTATAACAAAGGTTAAAGAACCAAACTACAATTTAAACCACTACCTATGTCTCAGACTAGCTAGTGAGTGGTTGCATACACACAAGACAGCATAGTAAAGGCTTTGAAAATTGAACTGACATCGGAATCATCTTCCAAACAAGGAGAAAGTTTGCAGTTTGAACCTCAGTGGGTTGGTTATCAGCTAAAAGGAAAGAAGCAAGCTACATTCTCCCGAGGATTATAATAGGACCCAGAGACTAAACAACATAATACTAAAAATGCCCAACACAATCTAAAACTACCAAACATGCAAAGAAACAGGAAAACTAATTCTCAAGGGTAAAAACTATCAATAGATGTCATATGACCTAGATGCTGAAATTATCAGACTTTAAAGAAGCAATTATAACCATGCTCTATGAGGTAAGCACTCTAGAAATAAAGAGAAAAATAAAATGCTCCCATAAAGTATAATAAAAAAGAACCACATAAAACTGAAAATTATAATATCTGAGATAAAACATTCACTGGATGAGAAGATACATGACAGAAGATTCAGTAAACTTAAAAACAGATAAACAAAAATGGTCAAATTTGAAGAAGGGAGAGAAAGAAGATTGAAAAAATCAATGAGCAGAGCTATTATGTCAAGGCACAATATAATCAAATCATTTAAAACTAGAGATAAAGATAAAATCTTGAAAGCAGTCAAAGAAAACAAATGCATTACATATAGGAGAACAAACAAAATGACTGAAAATTTCTCATCAGAAACCACAGATGCCAGAAGACAGTAGAACAATCTTTACTAAATGAAAAAACAAAAAACCCTGTCAACACAGAATACTGTATCGGCAAAAATATCCTTCAGAACTAAGGGAAAATAATATTTTCAAGTGAAGGAAAGCTAAGAAAATTTATCACTAGCAAATTTGTTGTAAAAGAAATACTGAAGAAAATTCCTCGGGCTGAAGGAAAATAGTATCAAAGCAATCCTGCAATTTTAAAAATGAGGAAAGAAAAACAGAAATAGTAAATACTATGTAAATATAAGATTATTTTTTCCTCAAGTTCTTTACAATATGTACAAATGTACAAAAAATTATAGTCCTTTTTGGGGATTTTGATATAGGTGGATGTAAAACATACAAAAACTCTGAAAAGCAGAGACCTGCATGGTTGTAAGCTCTTTACATTTTACTCTAAGTGGTACAATACAAATTTGAAGTAGACTGTGAAAGGTTAGGTATTTATATTGTAATACCTACAACAACCATTTAAAAAATATAAAAGACAACAGATAAAATAGAATACAAAAAATACACATAATCAGAAAGAAGGCAGAAGAGGGAGAAGAAGAAAAAAATAAGCAGGTGAAAAAAATAGAAAACAAGCAGTAAAATGGTGGGCCTAATTGAAGTATATTAGCAATTACATTAAATGTAGGTTTAAACACATGAATAAAAAGACTTTCAGACTGAATCTTTTTTAAAAAGACCTATATCCATGCTATCAAGAAGAAATCCACTTTAAATATAATAGATAAGTTAAAAGTAAAAGGATAGAAAAAGATATATCATGTAAACACTAACCAAATTAGATTTCATCAAAATTAAAATTTTTGCTCTGTGAAAGACCTGAGAGGATAAAAGGACAAACTATAGACTTGGAGAAACTTTTCAAACCATCTATCTGACAAGACTAATATCTAGAAAATATAAAGATGTCTCAAAACTCAACAGTAAAAACAAACTATCCAATTAGAAAATGGGCAAAAGGCCGGGCGCGGTGGCTCAAGCCTGTAATCCCAGCACTTTGGGAGGCCGAGATGGGTGGATCACGAGGTCAGGAGATCGAGACCATCCTGGTCTACACGGTGAAACCCCGTCTCTACTAAAAAATACAAAAAAAAAAAAAAAAAAAAACTAGCCGGGCGAGATGGCGGGCGCCTGTAGTCCCAGCTACTCGGGAGGCTGAGGCAGGAGAATGGCGTAAACCCGGGAGGCGGAGCTTGCAGTGAGCCGAGATCGCGCCACTGCACTCCAGCCTGGGCGACAGAGCGAGACTCCGTCTCAAAAAAAAAAAAAAAAAGAAAATGGGCAAAAGCCATGAATAGACATTTCACTGAAGAGGATGTAGATGGCAAATAAGCACTTAAAAAGATGTACGTCATCATGTGCCATTTATCATAATGATGAAAATAAAAAATGTCACTAAAATAAAAAATAGTGACAACACTAAAATACTAGTGAGGATGCAAAGAAGCTAGATACATTGCTGATGGAATATAAAATTAGCTACTTTAGAGAAAAGTATGGCAGCATAAAATTAACCATGTAATTATCATGAGTGAAAAATTGCACCCCTGGGCATGTAACCCAAAGTAGACTTATGATCACATAAAAACCTGTACACAAATGTTTATAGGTAAAAATCAGTAACAACCAAGATGTCCTTCTTCAAGTGAATGGATAAACAAATGGCAGTAAATCTGTATCAGATATACTACTTAGCAATAATAAGGAATGACGTATTGATACACACAACACCTTGGATGAATCTCCAGGAAATTTAGCTGAGTGAAAAGGGCCAGTCCAAACGGATTACATTCTGTATGACTTCACCTAGATACCATTCTTGAAATGGCACAATTATAGAAAAAGAGAACAGACCAATGGTTGACAGGGACTAAGGATGGGGAAGGGGAATGGAGGGAACGAGGGGAGTAAGTGTGACTATAAGGGCAACATGAGAGATCCTGGGGTCATGGAAATGTTCTGTATCAAGGCCAATATTCTGTTTGTGATATTGTATTAGTTTTGCAAGATGTTACCCCACTGGAGAAAACTGGGTAAAGAGTACATGGAATTGATTATTTCATAAAACTGCATGTGAATCTGTAATTATAAACATTTAATTTAAAAAGGTAATTACATAATTTATGCTTTATAATCAAAATGATTAAAAGAATATGTAAGTACAAAAAAGGAAATGTTAAGTACAATTAAGTTCCCAGACAGTGCAAAAAGGCAAAGAAAAAAAAGACACAAACAAAAACTATAAACATAACTTATAAAGTGTTTTAAAAAGTAAGGGTTGTGAATACCAGGTTAATCTACAAATAGAATTCAAACATATTAGAATTAGAAAACAATTAGAAAATCCATTTAAAACAAACCATTTACAGTAGCACCAAATAACAACAAATACTGAAAATAATCTAGTTAAAGATGTAAAAGACCTTTACAACAAAAATTACAAAACAATGCTTACAGAAATGTAAAAATATCTAAATAAAATGAAAGATATATGACATTTACTGACTGGAAGATGCAATATTAATACATAATTTCTCTACTAATTGACTTATAGACTATGCAATCCCAATCAAAATGCCAGAAGGTTCAGTTGGTTGTGTGTGTGTGTGTGTGTGTGTGTGTGTGTGTGTGACTCTTGAAAATGCAAAGGATTCTATAGAAATGCAAAATATCTAGAAGAGCCAAAGCAAATCTGAAGAACAAAGCTGGAGGATGAGACACCAGATATCAATACTTATTATAAAGTTACAAAAATTAATACTGTGGTTCGGGCATAAGAAGGGAGGAATGCAAAACAGAGAACAGAGAGCCTAGAAACAGACTCACACAGATAGAGTTGCCTGATTTATGACAAAGGTACGGCTACAATTTACTGGGGAAATGGTCCTTTATATAAATGATGTTGGCTCAACTAAATAGCCATATGCAAAACAAAACAAACAAATTCCTTGACCCCCTATCTCACACCACCCTTATAGAGATGGATCACAGAACTGAAGTCAGGTTATAATACTTCTAGAAGTAAATATGCAAAATGGATCCTCAGAATCTTGAGGTAGAAAAAGATATATTAAACAACACAAAAAGGAACTAACCATAAAAAGATTTTAAAATTTGACTTCATAAAATTAAGAATTTATGCTCACTCAAAGAAACTATTAAGTGAGGGAAAAGGTAAGCCAAAGATTGGGGAAAGGTATGTGCAATACACACATCTAATAAAGAACTTGTATCCAGAATGTATAAAGAATTTCTACAAGTTATAAAAAAAGATAATCCGATTTTTAAAATGGACAAAAGACCCAAATGGGCATTTCTCCAAAGAAAATACCCAAATGGCCATAAAGCATATGAAAAGGTACTCCACCTCATTATACACCAAGAAAACAAAGACAAAAATCACAATGAGATTCCTAGAATCCTATCAGATTGGCTAAAATTAAAAAGACTGACATGATCAAATGTTGGTTGGGATGTGGAATAATTGTTACTCTTGCTGGTTACAACTACTTTGAAAAATCACTTGGCAGTATACATTAGTACTGAATACATGTACTTATGATCCAATAATGGTACACCAAGAGGAAGTATACACATATTCACCAAAAGGTATGTACTAGAATGTTTTTAGTAGCATCATTCATAACCCCCACCTAGAAACTATCCAGGTGCCCCATCGACAGAACAATTAATGAAATCCTGGTAAATATTCATGCAAGGGGCATCCTGCACCTCAATTAAAGAGAATTAGCTACTGGTCCATGCAAAAACATGGATGAATCCCGTACAGGATGTTGAATGATGGAAGCCAGAAGTTCATTACCAGGCATGACTCATTTATGGTGGTCTCTGAGTATGGAAGCGGCTGAAATGGAACATGAGGCAGCCTGCTTTGTTGCCTGAAATGTCTGTCCATTTTCATTTGGGATCTGGTTACATGGTGTACACATCCTAGGTGTATACCTATAATTTGTGCACTTTACTGCATAAAATTTATACCTCAATAAAAAAAATCAGTAAGGTAATAAACAATTTCTTCATTAAATCAGGAAAAGTAAAATAACCTTCAAGACAAATTGCATGCACATGCATGTTGGCTATGTGTTTACATCATGGAGGGCACATGATTAAGCTGATCACAGTCAGTTTCTTAGCAGAATATCACTAACCAATTTTAAACTTCTGTACAATGCAATATTGTTTAATTTATATCCAAAACTGGCTAAAGACTGAAAGCATAATGAATATTAACACTGAAATACAACAATGTTATTGAAAATAAAAACAATAATTCTAAACATTTCCTTCACTATTAGATCTATATATTGCATCCAACTGACCACAATGCTCTTCAGGCATATCAAATGTCACAGTACCTCAAAAATCCATGCTAAGAAAAAGGAATATAATAAAACTACCTTTAATCTGTTTTTTTATTAGAAATGGAGATTTTTCATTGTAAAGTGCCAGTAATGTGTTATTTGTGAGGAAGTGTTTGCAACTAGAAGCCCCAAACCTTATCAGTTAGAAACCAAATGCAAAAAACCTATCTGAATAAATCAATTGATTCTTTTTTAAGCATAATATCCAAGTCATCCAAAATAAGGTGGAGGAAAGTGGTTGTTGATCTGCATTTGATACTTGAATGTGTTGCTAGAATGTACATTTTAATCAAAAATGTATCATTTAAAAATCTGTCAACAAAGCATGCTTTTTACATAATTTAAACAGTAAGGAAAACTCAAGCTCAGGCACATATATGGAGAACACACAGCTTTCATCTATCAAAGGGAAAAAGGCATTCCGACGTACAACATCCATTTTATCTTTAGTGAGAACTGAAATCTGAAACCTGTGCATTAAAAAACAGACCTGACTATTGTATTGAAAAGATTAAACTGAGTCAATTATTCAGGAATAGGCAAGTTATTTGAACTGCTACCTAAATTTACATCTGGATTAAATTATAGTATATATCTTTTCAGCACCCCTTCATTTTCAGAATCTTTGGCAAAATGTTTTGAATAAAATTCAGTACACAAAGTTCAATTACTACTTTTTTAAAGCTACCTCTGAATGAAGAAGATTTAAATAAAGATGCTTCAAAGCTGTGAAGAGCTAAGATTTTTAGGAACTTTTAAATTATGAACAGAAGAATATTTATCCTGCAAGATTTTTCTACTGTTGTAATAAGATCTTAGAATATTTCTCATTTCTAAATCACTCAGTACACATAACACTAAATAAAACTTTAAAAAAAAAACAACCCAAACACTGAATCTCTATAATAGTTTTCTAGAAAACTCAGGTTATGAGGCCAACAGAATTAGCATTTCTTCTCCCCAGCAATAAACAACCCAGAAGAGGAAGAGGAGTACATTCATTATTCATGGCATGTTGTAACTGGATGGTTCAACTAGCATGAGATTTATTGGTGATGCCTATTAAAAAGGTCTTTTCACTTGAACCAGGAGAAGTAACAGATGACATGGAAAAAAACAAATAAAACAAATGCACAGCGAAGAAGGGAGCTGAAAACTATCATTGTTGGCAGAGGTTATGGCCCTCAACAGCAGCCAATGAAGAATGAAGAGTTACATTTTGATGGGTTCAAGCCAACACTGAAATGAAAGAAGTCAGAAACAGATAGTTATAAGAATTCACTGTGGGGCAAGGGAGAATGGATGGTAAGCAACAGAGTGTCCAATAGTCTCTAAGCATGATCAAGTGTAATGAGAGGCTGCAACAACAGATCTAGTCCAGTAGTGATTACAGGGATAGAGCAGGAATTACCGGATGTGAGGAAATCTGTCCCATCATTTTCACTCCCACTACAAAAATCCTTTCATTTTCAAAATAACTCATACCTGAGACACTACAACAGTCTCCTAACTGGTCTCACCTCCAATTTCTCATCCTTCTACTCTATCCTATGCTACTTCCATAATAATTATCTTAAAACATTGCTTTTTCAATCATTCCCCCAACAAACTATCCTATAAAAATATGTAGTGGATCTACTATGACTAGCCAAAGGCCTTTCTGTAAGCAGACAAGGAGGGTTTCCAGGGTTTATAGGAATTTCATCAACTTGGGCAATCAGCCTGTTTTACAGCCTCCTGCCCTGCAGCCTGTGTGGAATGCAGTCACCTTGTTGGCTTAAACTAGCTGCTGACAGACCCCTGCAACTTACCATGCTAAAATCTCCACTATGGGAGAGGCAACAGCTTCATTACCATAACATGCGACCTGTGTGCTGGCATGATGGCTCACTGCATCTGTGCACCTGGGATCCCTCCTCCATATTCAAGGCTGCACCCTTCTCCCCTCTCCATTGCCCCAAAGCCCTCCTGTTGCTTTTCCTTAGGGAGGCACTGCCTTGAAGAATCCTTCCAGTGTCCTAGTTACTAGCACCAAGTAATAAAACTCCTATGGATCAAAACCTACATTCTCATGGGGGGTTCTTTGTTACTCATCAAGTGAGCAAACTTGGGTTTTTTTCTGGGTAAATTATTTCTAGATTAACAGTCCAGGCCAACCACAATTTGGTCACTGGCAAAAATTAAGATGAAGTGCACCACAAGAGAGCGAGCTGGATCTAGAGTTAGAGGACCTAGAAATAAGTCCCAGCTCTGCCTCCTTGGATATGTTATCCTGAGCTTTTTGAGCCTCAGGTTCCTTGTTTGTGAAACAGAAATATTAATTGATACTTAGGTGTAATGTTAAGGAAGATGATGATGACTTTATTAACAGTGTGGTGTGAAGACACCACACTAAGCCATTTACATGAATTAGTAAGTACTGTGGATACTGTAAAATACTACAGAAATGAGAATTGTCCTTTTCTAAGTTCTCTCAAATCGTCTGTAAGGCAGTTCTAGAATCATAATGGTGATATAGCTGTAAAAATGTACCAAAACTGTTATTTAGTGTTTTATCTCCTATCTCTGGCTTCCATTCCTCTGGCCAAGGATGGCCAAAACTAACCATCTATTCTGAAAACCATTAATTCTTGTGGAAAAGATTTGAGAAAAATAGGATAGATACCTTTCCCTCTAAGATCTAATACTATCTTTTCCAAACAGAAGTAGCTTTCCTTATTCTGTTCATCTTCCTGCAGTAAATACTGCTAAGTCAAGTCACTAGATGTGAACGATGGCTCTGAAGACCTAAGACAAGGTGGGTTAAAAAAAAAAGAAAAAAAGAAAAAAAACCCCCAAGAACTGTGAGTAGTATAACGAGTCTTGAGCTGAAGTCTTGTTTCTGCCTGAAGCCAGCTGTGCTACCTTTGAAGTTACATCTGGGATCTGAGGAAGGCAAGGGCAATGAATGTTTTATATGCAGCTGTATCCCTAGTGCTGGAATCAGTTCTTGACACTTATAGACACACAAAGTAGAATGAGATAATGAAGTGATGGTCTTCAAATCTGACAGTTTTCTCAAGTAGTCCACATAGTGTGTGGAGTAACAAAAATGTCACAAAATCAGTGCAAACATGTCCATGGCCACCAGGCTAAAAATGCATTTTTGGATGTACACTATCTAAAATGCTTTATTATTTTTCTTTATCATGCCTTGTGTTAGGCAGTGAAATGCTTATATTGATTTGATGCATAAGGAGTCTCCAGAGATCCGGGATCTGGAGGGAAACTGTCAAAATATAGAATGCAGGGAATCTTTACTTACAAATTCAACAGATATTTACTAGGTATTTTCTATGTGTCAGGTGCTAGATATCAAAATTGAAGCAGAGCACCACCAAATAATAGACTCTTTCTTCATTAACAGAAATTAGATGGTTTACATCAATTACTTGTATAAACAATAAACCCTGTGGGTAGAGTGAAGGGGGAGGCGGCAGTTCAGACTATGAGTATAAACAGTTGCAAAGGGCACATACGTACATTTGGATTTTCTGCTGAAACTAAACTATAATACACTATATTCTTAATACAATTAAATGTGATCTTCAAAGTACAGTTATGCATGGGTGGGTGGGGTCAGATGACATCGGGCAGATCAATTGCAAGGGCAGTTGGTAGGTGCTCCATAAATTTGCCATATTTTAAGAGTTAAGATTTATTTAATCATCTTCAATAAATTTTTTTTAAGATCTTCACAAAGAAACCTAAAGGATCAACAGTACTCTTACCAAAATAATTTCTAAAATAACATGTTTATCTAAAAATGTGTTATTGTTCCAGATAACTACTGCTGCATGAAACTATCCCAAAACTTAGGGGCTTAAAATAGCCATTTTACTATATTGCATGATGCTGTGGGTCAGGAATTTGGGCAGAACTCAGCTGGGCAGTTCTTCTGTTCTACATCATATTGACTGGGGTCACTCAGAGGTCTTCAGTTACAGTGAGCAGGGCTGGGCTGGAGAGTCAAAGATGGCATCACCTGAGGCCTGGCACGTTGGTAGGAATGGCTGGAAGGGAGCTCCCTCCTCCTCTCTATCTAGCCTCCGGGCCTCTCTCTGAATTTTCCAGCAGCATAGCTGGACTTCCTATGTGGTAGCTCAGGGTTTCAAGAAAGTAAGGTGGAAGCTGTTAGTCTTCTCAGAGATTAGGCCCCAAACGGGCTTAGTATCACTTCCACCATACTCTATGGATCAGTGCAGTCTAAACAGGCCAGCACAGACTCAAAGGAAGAGGAAACAGATCCTACTTCTCAATGGAAGTTGTCTCAAAGAGTCTGCAGCTATCTTTAATCAAGAGCATTTAGTAAAAAAGATGTCATCTTTCAAAACTGAGCAACATTTCCAGTTCATGAGGATTTGTTTACCCAAATTAACAAAAGCTTTAAAAAAGGATGCTGGCCAGGTCAAAGAAAGATACTGTTTATTTAAACAAGGTATCTCAAAAATATATGCACAAATGGGATATGAATTGTCATGATTTAAAAAAAAAAGAGAATTTGAGGTAACAGTTTATAGTGACCATGAAATGTATTGCCCACACTGAGATACTTTCAAGATGGAAAGGGGCACTGTAAATAAATATAGAGAAGAACAAGCAGAGACCTGAACTGTCCCAGATAAAAGAGACATACAGTCACCTTTGGAGAAAAGGGAATAGACTGAAGCAATGTTACTTATTCAAAGGAAAACAGATACGGGATTGTTAAGAAGTCACTCACTGTGGCCTATAAAAAAAAAGCTTCAGAACTCATTACTTAGTAGGTATATGCTGATGCAAGCAATAAAATAAATTTCGTTCCCTCCATAAATGTACAAGTATTTCCTTCAATAAAACCAGATGATGTGCTCAGGGTGGCCTTAGGAATAAACATTTTCTGTCATCAAGAGTAGCCTTTTAAAATGTATATACCTCCGGGAGGCATCCTACCATAATTAAGGTACTGATTTGTTCAGCAGGGATAGTAAACACACAGCATCCTGGCTGCCTCTCTCAGGACACATGCAGCTGGTGGATCACCGCATTCCCATGACTGAGTCCACACCCAGCTGGGGGACTCTCCCTGCACAGAGCTCCACATAGCAGCTGCACCTATTGAGATAATGCTCTGTTTACATCCTTCTTTAATAAAAGTAATAGCACTCCAAAACTAGTTGACCATCTGAGAGCAAGAACAGACATAGGGTTTATGCAAACATTATAGTTCCTTAATGCTAGACCATTGTAAACAAGTTTTATATCATTGGTTTTACGCATAAACTGAATTAACCATTGAGAAATTATTTTCTCGTCACTTGCTCTTAAAAAATAAACTAAAAATAATTAAGTCTAGTTCATTTTCTAGTTAGTTTTCATGTATGTATGTGGCTACTTAACAATAGGATTTCAGTACTTCATTTTACCAATCAACATTACTGATTGCCAGAGTTTGTTGGGACTGTTGGTTCACGAACTAGAAAAAGAAACAGTAGAGTATAAGTGGATCATTGAGGGAAGGGGAAATTATATTTTAGATAGGGAGGATAAAAATGTACTAAATATACTGCTGTGGTCTGAATGCTTGTCTCCCTAAAAGTCATATGTTGAAATTTAATCCACAGTGTGACAGAATGAAGAGGTGGGGACTTCAGGAAATGATTCGGTCATGATGTCTCCACCCTCATGAATGGGACTAGTGCCCTTATAAAGGAGGTATGAGTGAGCCATTTTGCTCCTTATATCATATGAAGATGCAGCAAGAGGCAACATCTGTGATATGAATTTTGCTGGTGTCTTGACTTTGGATTTCCCGGCATCTAGAACTGTCAGCAATACATTTCTATGGTTTATAAATTACACAGTCTAAGGAATTTTGTTATAACAGCCTGAAGAGACTAAGACATATACAAAAAAGGCGATTATATATAAATATGTAATTGTCATTAGTCTTACAGGCAAAATTCTGAATTTCCGTAAGTTAAAATGAATAAAATTTCTTAGAAAAGGTGGCCTAATAAGAGCAATGTTTTTGGTGGAACAATATTTTGAAACTTAGAAATCAAATTGTCTTTAAAAATAGATTTCTGTATAACTCAGTACTGCAAAATATATATCCTTTTATAGGACATTTTGGCACACCAGAAGGACAGATAGTATCTTGTTCTTATTCTGTATAATGCCCAAGGCAATGCTATGCAAATGAGTTGGCTTAAATGATATTACTTGATGTTGACAGTGATGACTTCTACAAAGACAAAACTTTTCTCAATTTGATTTATTAAAAAGCTATGCCAACATGTTACTATATATAACTAGCCATAAAGACTGTTAAAATTATCTTCACCCCATGTGTAACATTTGGTATTCATAAAGAGGTCTACTATTATTATTAACTTTTTTAAAAAGAGAAGTGTTAACAAATACTAATATTATATGCTGATTGCTTATGTCACATTTTAATATTTAAAATATGCGTACTAAAAATCATCACAATTCCTCATGAGTCACAAAAATTTATTGCCACCATTTATAGCCAACATATTTAGGTCTCTAGAAGGCAAAAACACAAAGTACTCAAGATTTATGCTGTAAGTTCTGTAACATAGTGTTAGAGCACTTAAAACAGAGGAGAAAGCAATGGGGAAAACAGAAATGTTATACTATACTAGGTATATAATTCATCTCAATGTAGTAAGACAATTGAGCCTAATTCCTAAGAAATCACATAGTAGTATACAGATAAAAGGCTGGGTTTCATTCCTATTTCTGTGATTCTTGATGAAACTTTATTATTGATATTTTAGGTTCACATGTAAAGAAATACTTTATGTTTATTATCTCATGAGTTACTACATCATACTCATATTACAAATGAGGAAATTAAAATGCAAGGAATGTCAACTTGCTCCTAATTACATAACTAGTAAGTGCTGGAGCTCTGCTTTAATGAGATTAACATTTGCTGTCTTCATGGATGAGAAGATGAGTATATACAATAAAATACTCTATTCGAGAATTATAATACATACAGTTATTTATAATGTTCATTGGAAACCTAAAGATGAATTAATTTAGGACCAGGGACAGTGGCTCAGGCCTGAATCCTGGTGCTTTGGGCAGTTGAGGTAGTTGGATCACTTGAGGTCAAGAGTTTGAGACCAGCCTGTGCAAAATAACAAGATCCCATCTCTAGAAAAAATTTTTAAAGAATTACTTGGATGCGGTGGTGCCTGCCCTGTAGTCCTAGCTATTCAGGTGGCTGAGGCAGAAGGGTTGCTTGAGTCCAGGAATCAGAGGCTACAGTAAGTTATGATGGCGCCACTGCACTCCAGCCTGGGCAACAGAAGACCCTCTCTCTTAAAATAGGACTCTTAAGATTTCATATACAGAGAGAGCTGTAAAGATACTTAGTAAAGAAAATACTAATATGCATTGAATTATTAATATAATATAGGATTTCCACATTTGAATTATTAATTTTTAAGGGGCAGGAAAGCATGAGAACACTCCTAAATGTTTTAAATAAAGGTTTTTCAGTGTTTCTCTTGGGTAGCTTTACTAAGTGATTTTAAGGTATTTATAGTTTTACTGTCTTACAGGGAGAGGTGAATCAGTGTTATCCTGGATAGATGCAGCAGACCTCTATTTTGAGTTTTCTGAACCTCCTCAGCAACTGTTCTAGAAATGGGTAATCCTGCACTCATGTATTCAAGTCTGAATACTACCACAACCTCCCTTTCTCTAAGTTTTCACAAGGCAATAGTTATCTTGCATTACTAGAATGAACAAAATTACATGAGAAATACATCCTCACATTTCTAATATGCACAACAGAGATAAATGCTTTCTCAAAAGATATGCTATATATTTTTGTTCAGTGACTAAATGCTATCTTTCTCTGAATTACAGGTAGTATTTACTAACTCACATTGGGAAGTACTTCATTTTCGTAATCTTACATAGCATTGTTGGAAACCAGAAAAGCAGGAGAGAGATGAAATATTAAACAGATAGTTCCATTTAGTTTTCTTAGAGTAAAATGTCCTAGGATAGCAGTTTCCAAACTATGTGTGATAAAATCAATTTGGTGGGTCATGAAGTGCACTTAAAAACAATGAAATAAAAATAGAAAAAAATAAATAGAAAAGGTAATACAAGCAACAGAAAAAGTTTACTGTTTCATGAAATGTTGATTTCAGCTAGATGTGTGCACTAAGTCACAATATGAGATGTATTTCTTACTGAGGGCCCTGGTTAAGAAAATGTGAAATCCCCTGCTGAGTGGATCTACAGAAATAGTGAGATAGTTATTAATTTTTTCCAGTATTTGGGTTTTTGACAGATACTAACAATTTAAAAATAAAAAGTATAAGTCATCTTATTTCTCCCTAAATATAAATTTTGCTATGTTTTAAAATCTTAAACATATTAGAGAAATAAAAAACATAAACAAAAACAAATCCCCATCTATCCAATTATGCCAGTGAAGACATTTCAGCATTACAGTTAAGAATCTATCATTTAAAAGTGTACTTTACTAGCTCCAATCTATCTTAAATAGCTCATTCAGATACATTTCAGTAAGGTGTGATTAGAAGTACATTTCCAACTTTAAGTAACTAAGTGCATTAAACTTCCAAAAACTCCCAGTACTGACTGGTTATTAGACCTCCCAAACCATAACTTCAATATAATACACTGTTGACATATGATTCAGATACCCAATAACCTTATTCAGATTTACATGCTTAAAAAAAAAACATATTTCATAGCAATGACCCTCAATTTAACTGAAATGTATTAAAAATAAGGCTAATGTAGGCATTTGATTTTACTGGAGTTTTCTTACAATGAGGAAAAAAAGGTGAAAGAGTTGGTCTATTAGGTCCAATATTTCCAAAGAGGTTTCAATCGTTTAAAAGTACAAAGCTAAATCTACTTAGTATTTAATACATACCATGAGAAAATCTTAGATTATGTATTAGAATCTTCAAATATTGTTTTTAGCTATTTTGATTACTTTAAATTTTATTAATATATTTATGCTTTACTTAACATACTTGACTGAAATGCAGATGTCCACAATGACAGCATTAGCATTATTGATACTACTCTACTAAAAGGCTGAGTTTGATCTGGTAAAGCAGAAAGGCATGTTTAAGAAATTAAACTTTTCTCTGTCAGGCTGAGAATAAGTTTTAATGAAATGAACCACAACTGTCAAAGTCACAAATGAAATGGCAAAATATAATATATGGCATATTTCTGCACACCATTAAAATTTCAAGATAAATTTCCTAAACACAATGTCTATACATTTCCTTTAGCAACTATTCAGTCTCCATCAGTTTTACCTTGTTTGAAAGTCTACTCGTATTCAAACTCTTATTACTCCAAAAAAATTTCGAGTACTTAAAACTCTTTTTACACCATAGGCCTGAAAAATATAAGTATGTAAAAAAACAGTAGGTAAGAATAAATGGAGAGAAACAGAAAACAGGGAAAAATCAAAACATAAGAAAAGAAAACCCTAGAGTAAAGCATACATCCTTCCCTAGGCACTAAGGTTCTAAAGACAATGACTAAAAGAGAACTGAAAAGAAAAAATATCCCTGAAAAAAAGTTCCCTTAAGTATAGTGTACTTGGTTTTATGTAAAGATCCTTGCTTAAAAATATGTACACATACATGCATAATACACCTTATTGTGCCATATGTAATTTCCCAGAAGTTCACATACAGAAATTAAATCACTCAAGTGTATTGCTACTGAAACGTCAGCAAATGAAAAGATTCCAACTTTGTTGGCTCTTCCTGTTGGTTGTGAAATCCAGTCATTTTTCTTAGCTCCTCTACCTCTTCCTTAATGTTTAATAATTATTTAAATTATTTTTGCCCTCTCTCCATTAAAAAATAAATATTAGTATAATTATTCCTCTCATAGTAGATTTTATTGATATAATTATCAAATCTTAACTAGACAAAATTGTGGGTCACAGGCTGCTGGTTCTTTAAGGTTCGTATTAAACTTGACCCCTTCCCTCATCACCCCGGCCAGACAAAAGTGCTCTCACAGAATGTTAGAGCGGAAGAGACATCATCTCCTCCAATTCCAAATTGAGCTTTAAAAATTACAATCCTGGGATGGCAAAAAGAAAACTATATACTGTAACCTGTAATTTTACAATGCAGCCAAAACAGAAGTTTCCTTTTCAGGAAAAACTCCTGGGCCATAAAAAGTGATTCACTGTACGAAGTTCAGTTATGCAAGATGGGTGAGTCCCAGAGATCTGTACAGTAATAGTACCTCTAGTTAACAATACCGTATTGTATAAACATTTGCTAAGAAGATAGAACTTAGGTCAAGTGTTCTTATTACAAAAAAAAAAAAAAAATGAATGAATGAATGAGTGAATGGGTAAATAACGCAGGGGGAAACTTTTGGAGGTGATGGATAGTTTCACAGCATTGATTGTGGTGATATCACAGGTGTATGTTTATCTCTAAACTCACTGAGTTATATACATTAAATATATCTGGCTTTTTGAATGCCAATCGTACCTCAATAAAGTGGTTTTTAAAAAAGCAAAAAAGATCATGAAAAATATTGAGCTCTTCAAGTCATTTTCAAGACAAATTTCAATTTTTGACCATTTAAATCCCTCTCACGAAAGATGAAGTGAGCACTCATAACTATTGCCCTCCTCTCATCCTGACTTACCAGCTATATTGTCTGTTTCATATTGCCAGTGTTTTTCACTCTGATATTCTGTTTGGCAGCCATAATTCTCACAATTCTTTTATCTTAGTTTTGTATTTAAGCGGATACAGGTTTCACCATCACTCCTTATCTTCATACCCAAATTCTTTGTTTGGATTTATGTCTGACTTTCAGGATTAGGCATCAATTCTTCATAATATACATTTATTAATTACTAAAAATTTTCCTTCCTAATTCACCAGTACCAAAACAAAACAAAAAAGTGACCCATAGCTATTAGGCTCTGTACCTGGGAGGTCCAGCTTTGAATTAAGTTTTGGTATTGGGGAAGCGGGTATTTGTGGAGGAAAAAATGGTAGCAGAGCCCCAGAAGTTTCACTTAGTTGGGACAAACATCTTTGGATATATACTCTTGTTTCAGCTCTCCAGCACCAAACTGTCATGGGCCAAAGATCTATGTGTAACAATTGGCAATATGCTTCTATTTTAGATTAAGCTTTAATAGCTACTTATGGTAAGGGGGAAAGTGTAAACAATCAGCCAGCTCACTTGAAAGTGACCACTTAAGTGATACAGAAAAATAATAATGATCTTAAAAAAAACAACAACTTATTCACCTTGGGTAGTGCACATCAACTATCTTTTTCCCAATCTGAAAACACCCCACGCCTTCTCTCCTACTGCAATGTAGGAAGTCTCCACTGTGTGTCTTACAACTCTCGAGTTCTATCCTTGGCTATATTCATTCATTTCTCATTTCTATTCTTAGCCAATTCCATTCATTTCTGTCTCTATACTCTACCCAGTAGGTTTTATCTGCTCTCCCAATCTGAACTATGCAGATGATCCTGAGTCTTCATATTCATACATAACCTGACCTTTCAGGCTTTATTCAGATGTTCTAATGACTTATTAGGCTGGCTATCTGGATAATTACCATCGCCAAAACTGAAAATAATCTCCCCCAGCTATTCCTCCATAATCCTATTCATTCATTTCAAAATGTCAAGGTTACGTCTGACCTTTTCCACTTCCTCTGAGTGTGATTAATTCACTTTTTGCAACATTCCTCGCATCCTTTCTCTCCTGTTACTACAGACACCATGCTAATTCAGGATCTTCACACTTCATATAGAAACTGGATTATCATAACATTAATGACTATTCTTCCTGTTATGAAACAGAGTAGTCTATTACCACTAAGTCATCTACCATATCACTACATATTACTATACCTATGACAATTGTAATGATGGTCCTCGACTACACGATCAACTCCAAAGTCTTTAACCTTCAGTAATTTAGCTTTAAAATTTTTCACCCTACCTCCCCTCACACTTCTATATAAATTCCCCGTTTGGCCAATCTGCTCTATTTAACATCCAAAAAACATATTCTATGCATTTCCTGTGCCATTTCCTCCATCTGGAATACATCATGTTTCTGATTCTTTGAGGTTCATATTAAACACTGCCCCAACTAGAAGTGTTCTCACAGAAAGTTCCAGCTGAAGGAAGATCATCTCCATCTGCAATAAGAACTTTAAAAGATCTCCTCCGTCTATGAAATCAAAATGTTTAGGGAAACTGAGGCCAAAGGACAACACAAATACTTTTCTTTCTGAACATTCATTTTTCCAACATTTTTTCTTGTTTCCTATGTGCTAGTAGGAGCTGTGCTAGTTACATGGGCTTAGAGTTTTGTGAGAAAGGCTGACTACCCATAAATTATCACACAAATAATTAAATTTGCATGAGTGCTTCAAAGAAAAGGGGAAGGGCAGGGTATGTGTAATTGAGGGAAAAGGTGAGGCATAAAGTGTAGTCTAGTAAGGGAAGACAGGAAAGGGGTTACGTTGGTTTAAGAGGACATCTTCCCTCAGTGGGGAAAAATCTTTTAACTCATCTATGCCTAGTGTTCCATTATTGGAATGCTAAGCTTGTGGGAGTTATTTATATCCTATTGCTCAAGGTCATTGCCAAGGTTTGATTTTTCACGAAAAAAATTTGCAACCTCTGGTATAAATGGGTTAAGCAGGGGTGAGGGTGAAAGACGGAGTAGGAATTAACTCTGCAAAAAGATAGGTTTCTACAGGCCAAAGGAGAGCCCGGAGAAAGGCACTTTCAAGGACTTAAGGTCTGGGTGCTAGAGTAAAAGGACGGTTTCAAGAGATGCACAGGCAGGGAGGGATAAGAGCAAGCTGGGCTGTGAAAAGTCATGTTGAAGATTTCTGGACTTTTTCCTAACAGCAAACAGGCCTTGTATATCACGTTCCAAGAAGTTCACGTCAGGACCATGGCTGATCCTGGCATGGGTAACAATCAGAAAAGCAATTACAAATTCAGAAAAAATTCTAGTTTTATTTCAACTGAAAAACATTTCCTATATCCCTATTACTTTTCTTTGTGTGTGTAACGTCACCCAAAATCAAGTTAAGAAAAGAAAGCATATGAATTTACAAATATAGCCATTTTCAGTTGGTCTACTTGGCTTTGATAAAAGGTTGTGTATGTATATGGAGGTATGTACACTTATAGACACTTAAGGGAGTACGGGTCAGTTTTACATTTCTTAAAAGTGAAACATTTCAAGTAACAGCCATCCTTGAAAATGACTGCTATTATTTGAAATGAAAATGAAAAATGAAAAGCTCCATTCGTTGTTTGGCTATGCATTAGTGCTATGCATTATTGCTACACTGTACTTGAAGTTAAATGTTCATTCTCATGCCCTTTTCCATCAGATCCTTCATAAAAGAAAATATTTAAAGAGAATACCAACACAGTTCTTCCAAGGATTATTTTAACCTCATTGCTTTTTAGTCTCATCTTGCCTATACTAAATAATGAATTCCAAAATGCAATTACAAATTTATTTCTTCTAAAATTACATTTATACCAAGGGTAAAATTTAAGGAAGATAAATGACAAAGTTATTAAAGTAAGAATGACAGCTAGAATTTTTTGAGCAACTTCTGTGTACTAGGTATTGTTTTGGGTATCTTAAAATACATTATCTCATTTAATTCTTACAAGGATTCTGGAAGGTGCATATTAATCTCTATTTCACAGATAAGGAAACTGAAGCTTAGAGAAATAAAGAAGCATTTCCCCAAATCATATACACCTTAGACCTCTGTTGTCCAATATGGCAGCCTGTGGCCACATGTGGCTACTGAGCACTTGAAATGTGACTTGTTTGAATTGAGATGTGCTACGTCAAACACATACCAAACTTCAAAGACACAGTATAAAAAAGTAATCAATTAAGTAATCAAAAATAATAAAAATTATCAAAAATCAAAAGTAATCAAAAATTATCAATAATTTTTGAATACTGACATGTCAAAATGATTCTATTTTAAATATGGTGGGTTAAATAAAATACATTATTAAAATTAATTCCACATATTTATGTTATTTAAAAAAAATCAGCTACTAGGAATGTTAAAATTACATATGTGGCTCACGTTATATCTCTATTGAAAAGTGCTGACCTAGACCTAAAGCTGAATACTGAATTTGACAGTACATATCAAATACTGAGAGGCCACCTGCATTCACACGTCCTCTCCATCAATGATGGGAAGCCAGATAGCTGGGATTACGATGAGGTGTAAAATACCTTACTACTACCATATTACAAAGACACACAAGTGAGGGTCCAAGAGGTTCTTACGTACACAATGGTTGAATTCTGGTGAAAAGAATTTATGAACTCTACTTCAGCTGATCAATGATCCTTTTATATCAAGAACTGAGACTAGTGAGTAAAATGATATCTGGGCATGCAGAATTTTACTCTATTCTTTTCCTCTGGGTCATAATGAAAATAAATAAATTGCTCCAATATACTGAGTTTAGACTAACCTATTATTATAACTGAGAAAAGTAATCTGCACTAAATTACAAGAAACTACAAAATTATGTGGACCATATTATCCAATATTTTGCCATATTTGTTCCCTAGGCTTCAAGAAGTTAGCCATGGGTATATGGCTTTATCATTGTATATCTGCATCTTCATATCTTTATGCCTGTATATCTTAATGTGAAGGGTGAGGAAGTTGGGGCATTTACTTAGATTATTTTTTGATGTATGCGTTTGGCCTAACATTGACATGTGGCGATGTATCAGACTACCTTGCAGTTGGTTAGGTTTGGTTTGTTTCTTTCTAATTGTGTGGTATTGGGAGAGGGGGTAATAAGGATTTAAGTCACTTAAATGTAGCGCCTTAAATGCCATCCTCATACTCAGTTTAACTTTAGGAAAATGATACTGGAGAAGTAAAAAGCTATCAAATTCACAAATCTTAGCAGCAGAGACCACGAAAGTATCTGCTTTATTCTAGTTTGGAATTTAACACAAGGATGAATAACATGCACAATTTAATTCAGCTATTAAAGTGCATACTCAAGTAGTTAAGGGGGGGTGGAGCAATGGAGAGAGCGCCTTCTCCTTGATCTCATAGGTTGCATTAAAAACCCACTACTCGTAATGAGTTTTTGAGCATCCCCTGGGTCCACATAACTTGGTCCTTGCTCTTTCAGAATGCGTGGACTCAAACTGACCTACAATGTGATTGTGTCTACAGTGCACTTACAACCATCTTTCAATAAAGGTCTTCAGATTGAGGCTCTAGGTAGAATAAGGCAAGAAAAAAAGGACACCAAAATTATCAGCAGGCATTAACTAACAAGAACTGGATAAAACGGTAATGTGTAATTAAATGATAATTAGAAAAATCTGCCAAAACTTTGAACTAAGATATTATCACATTTCTAATGCTTGAAATTACACGGAAAAATATACTCAGTGAATTTAAGAGAAAACAAACATTTTAAATCATTTAAGTAATCAGCCATATTTCCAAAATGTATACTTTAGAAAACAATTTATATATATAAAAAGGCTTATTAACGTTAACTTTAAATTAGCTAATACTTGAGTCACACTTTTGAAGAAGCTTCTGTTTTGTTTCCAGGAACTTTTTTTTTTTTTTTGAAGCGGTTAAGGCGGCTATATTAAAAACAAAAACAAAAAACAGCTAAGCTGCATTCTTTTCCTGTGAATGGCTTATTTGCACTCCTCTATGTTAATATTCTCGAAACCCCATTTAGCTTACGATGTATTCAAATAATTTGATAATCTGTCTTTAAAGTTTTGCTCTAAATTAGAGACTTCATTTTTGTAAAACACCTTGGAACCATAAACCTTTAACGAGATGAGAAAGGTCTCTTTCCTCTGGACTTGACTTTACTGTATAGGTGTGTGAGCGATTTTTGCTGTCAAACATTGCCAAGGCAGATTGTTGCTGTTCAGTCTGCAAATGTCTCGACTATACCTGCACAGTTCCCCTCTTCCCAACAAAAACCTATCCACTCCCTTCCCCTCTGCAAGTTTTAAACTTTGTTTCCTTGGGGGCTCTGTACAAGCAATGCTAACAACGTCCAAGAGACAAAGAGCTGTTCTGTGGGCTAACAGGATGCCAAATTTTAGTTGTGAAACAAAGCACTCGAATTTGAGACTGAGGAGGAGCAGAATGACAATAGTAAAGCCTCCAGCTCGGAGCCACCCCCCAGACAGCCCCCTCCCCAGAGCCCCGTGCGGGGAGTTCTGGCCTCGGGACGGTGACTCTGGGGTGCAGCCGCCAAGCCCCCTGCGCCCTCGCTCACCGCTTCACGCGGATGATCTGGTCCCGCATGGGCTTGATGTCCTGGAAGCTCTGCTGGTTCACGAGGCTGTAGACGAGGATGAAGCCCTGGCCGTTCTTGATGTACAGGTCCCGCATGGACGCGAACTGCTCGGTGCCCGCCGTGTCCAGGATTTCCAGCACCGACGGCGACGAATCCACCTCGATCTCCTTGCGGTAGAAGTCCTCGATGGTGGGGTCGTATTTCTCGATGAAGGTACCGGTCACGAACTGCACGGTCAGGGCGGATTTGCCTACCCCGCCCGAGCCCAGCACCACCACTTTGTACTCGCGCATCGTCCCTCCGCGGCCGCCGCCGCCGCCGCCGCCCGCGACATAGACCTACGCCGGCCGCGCTGCGCCCCCAGCCCCGGCCCCGGCGGCCCGCCCAGCCGCCTCCCGCGGCCGCCCCCACCTCACTGCCGCGGCGGCCCCCTGGGCGCCGGCGGCGGCGGCGGCAGCTGAGGGAGCAGCGGCCCTAGGCATGGGCCGAGCCGGGCGGCGATGCGGCCCCGTGGGCACCGGGTGGGACTGAGGGCGAGCAGGGAGACAGAGCGTGAGCCGCCGGAGCCGCCCGAGCCGCCGGAGCCGCCCGAGCCGCGGGCCCGCAGTGCCGCCCGCCCCGCCCCTCGCGCCTCCACGCCCAGATCCCCGCCCGCCGCCGCCGCCGCCGCCGCCGCCGCCACCCCCCCCTAGCGCTGGAGCGCGCGCCCGAGCCCCAGCCGCAGCGCGGCCAGGGGCGGGGTCCGGCGGCCAGGCGGAGCCCGCGGCGCAGCCTCGCCCCCGTCCCCGTCGCCTAGGCGACCGGCCGCGGGCGCTCCCGAGAGGCTCTGCGCGGCTCCGAAGCTTCTGCCGGCGCGGAGATAAACAAGCACCGCGACTGCCCAGCAGCGCCGGACTCTGCGCGCCCAGTCAAACCCCAGGCCTTACGTACCGAGCATGCGCAGTTCCCGCCCGAGCTGGGAGCAGAGTCAACCCGACTCCCACATTCAGAATTCGGCGGAGATGCGATGGTAGAGGGGCCGGAGCTACCTCCAAGCTTTACCCTGAGGCGAGGACTGAAGGGGAGACATGCCCAAGGCCCAAGAGGGGCTGCGAGGGCCTTTGCCCGATGCCACCCAGTCAGCACTTCTAGAGCTTTGGTTTTATCTTGTATTAGCATGTGTAGCTTTAAGGGGACGGGCACCTACAGGCTTCAGCCTGAAGTTGTGTAAACGCAACAAAACGAAGCTTTCGAGTGTTAGGACATTGATAGGAGGGTGACAGCCCCCTCCGGCAGCGCGCCAGAGGGGCGAGCCAGAGGCCGCCACACACCACGGAAGTTGGGTCCAAGCCCGCTGTCGTCTCCAGGGTCCCGCCCACCAATCCTCTGGACCCGCCCACATTTCTTCTAGATCCGCCCCTTTCAGTGCCGAACTGCAGTCGAGCTCTTCCCACGCCCTGTCAGCCACTGGTGAATTGAAAACCTGGAGAGCGGAACCCCAACCGGCAGCCGGAAGGCCCAGGGACACCTCATAGCAACAGCCGGCTAAGGGCATCTAGTGGGAAGCTGGGATTCATTCTAGCCAACCACGTCATGTCTCTGCACCCCATGGTACCATTCACGACCAATAAGAGAGCCTTCCCATACCACGTGACTTTCCTCCTTCAACCAATAGGGAAAAAATCTGTCGCTGGATCCGCAAGTACACCTCCCAGTGCCTCGCCAGGCGGGACGGTTCGGGCACGCTCTGCCAACCAATCGTAGGTGAGTTGGCGAGTGATGGGAAGCTTCGACCAAGCCAACCAGAGCTCGCGAGCCCCTTGCCACAGAGGCGGGCGGGATGGAGACAGGGCCCGGCTGCTGGGTTTTGGGAGGGGCAGAGATTGAGGAGCCAGTTGCTGTGCCCCGTTCTGGCAAAAGAACAAGATGGGTTGCAAGCCAGAATGATGAATTCCACTTTTAACGTCGTCTCCGTGGCATTCTGCCTAAATGATGGGCATGGAAATGGTGCTGAGGGATGTGGGCTGAATCGAGAACACAGGGACTTTTGTCTTCAGGGTGAGAAATGTTCCTGTCCTTAAGGAGATATCGTGCAGCAGTTGCATGGGTCTTCCAGGCGTTCCTCCCAGAACATTATTTTTTCTTTCACTATTAAGTTTTAAAACTTAGCGTTCTGTCGCTAGCATTACATCTTAGTTACACACCCTCTCCCACCCATAACGTCAAATTTAGGAGACGTTACATCCGCAAACATTCCTGCATTATTTTTTGCAGTTACTGGTTACTTGGTTTACTTTCTTTAAACTATGTCCTTCTCAAACTAGTCTCATCCGTTCGTTACTGTCGCACATTTCCTGTGAATAATACATTTCTGTAGTTCTATTGTTAAAGCCTGGCATACCTCTCCCCCTTTCCTCTTTCCCGCAAGGTCATCATGCAGAGGGGATTTTGGTCTGAGTTAAAAGCCAGGTGTTCTTTCACCATCTTTTCTGTCGATAGTCAAACTACTACAAAGACTACTCAAATTTAGTAGTTTCCTATTTCCCTATGGCTTCGTTATATTAGAATGGGTAACTTATATTTGCATTACCTTGCTATAATCAACACACACCAAGTTTTCATTTAAAATTATCAAGGACAAATGTCCTCTGAATTTAAAAATGTGTATGTAGTAAAATATAACTCAGCATTTCTTGATTACATATCGTTAAAATATGAATGGTACTATCTGAGCCACCAGAATCAGCAGTGAAGGTATTATATTAATAAAAAGGACTAAGAGTCAGGACTGTTTTAAGGGAATTGGAACCGAAGAGGGTCTACTATTTCATCCTAGACTAGTAATGTGAAATAGTGAATTAAAATGGAGAGAACTTACATGGATGCTTCATATCTGAGCTACTTTGGCAGGGATGTTTCAAGAGGATGTAGGTAAGTATGATGTTCACCTAGGTTTCCAGAAGTCTCATATTTTGTGTAAAACTGGTATGCTTATTCATGGTTTCTTTAGGTTAGTAGCAGCTATACTTCTTTTCCAAGGAAAGACAGACTGTCTTTTCTAAGATTCTAATTGTGCATCTTGGTGATAAGAAGTTCTTAGGTTTGTTAAATAGAGCCAGGAAGCATGAAGCTTTCTCTCTAGATCGTGACAACCCGTCTGGTACTTGCATTACAGAGAAGCTCTAAGTCCATTTACTTTGCAAGGAATAAAGATTCAGTGATTTGTGTTTTTGAGAAGTTTGCATTGGGATTGTGGGTCCAGAAGGTCGCCTTAAGTAACTGTTTTCATGACTCCTAGGTCCCTAGATGTTGAGAAGCTCTGGACTGAAGCTGTCACAAAAATAGTGAGTAGTCTCCTTAGTCACTCCACTTAGCATAATAGAGAGTAGGACAGCTTTGTGACATTTCTCAGGCTATTTCCCCTGACCTCTCATCAATGCTGACGTTTTTGATAAGAAGGAGTATAGAGACTGCAGCCCTTTGGGGGGGTTACAGCTCATTTATTTACAGGCCTTATATTGACAGGCCTCAGATTTCATGCTCAGTACCATAAAGGTTGATTTTTAACCACCAAGAGGCAAAAGAAACATAACAGGTCAGAGCATATTTTCTCACCTATTCTGGCTTAAATGATGGTACTTACCTGATTTGTGGCTGTATGTGAAATGTTGGGTGAAAGATTAGCTGCTATAAAAAGGATGTCAGGACGTGTAGAGAGTTTAGAGGACTTGAGGGGGAGATGGATGTCTGTTTTCTAACCCCTTAGTCATGTTCATTCTGATGCCAGCATAAACTCTATTCTGAGATGATTATAGAAATAACTTATATCTTCATTCATTTGTTGGTGGGAAATAAAAAATAAAAATGATATAAAAGAAATGTGAATTATGCCCAAGAGCTGTAAATCTGTAAGACAGTGAAAACTTAATGCTGTAACTGACACTGCAGGATCCCTTTAGTTTCCGAAGTGCATTGCCAGGAGAATAAAAGGAAAGAAAATCTTCATTTCTCCTCTCTCCACTAAATCTGAAAGGGAGTTATCTCACCTGTAGCCAGATACCTTCAATTATTGCACTTGTGTTACCATGGAAACCCAGGTCCATCTTTCTTTCTGTGAAAGATGTTGGAAAAGGTGGTATGAAGTGGGAAATCCACTGTATTCTGGGACTTCCTGACACCAGCAAGAAGCAAATATGCAGAGAATTTAATAGAACCAAATTAGTAGAGGATATTTGTAATGCGAGGGGTACTTTTTGACTGTAAAACCCTGATTCCTATTGCTTCTTATTAAAGCCTGCATGCCTCTGATTAACCATAAAGGGGAAGGGCACGTCAAGTACATTTAGCACCTGTGAAACGCTGCTGGCAATTATAAGGAGAGCAAACGATGGTTTCTTGCCCTCTGAGGCTCCTAATACAGTTGAGAATCTGAAATATATATGTAGAGTGGAAAGGAAGGGGCAAAATAAACTTTGTTCTTCCTTTAAAAATGTGATATGTCTTAGTGTTTTTGAAAAGAAAAGGAATTAGAATGCAGAAATTAATAAGTATGGGAACAACTCAATAAAAGAAATGTATGGGTGGACAGAGTAGATGTTTCAAAAGGCCATTTTAATCAGAAAAAAAATCTGAAAGAAAATACGTAATGATTAAAATGTAGGCAGAAAAAAGAAAAAGCCTGAAGAATCTTAAGAGCCGGAGGATTCTGTGGAAAACAGAGCTTCAGTGTGGTTCATTTAACAAAGCAGAAGAGCAGGCAGTGTTGCTTGTGTACCTAGCAGTTTCCCTTTATTTTTGCCAAAGAAGCTGGGATGAATCAGGATCGGACTTTAATAGCGTTGCTTTCCCTCTGCCCACCGTTAGTCCAGAAGTAGGCATGTGACTCAGTTCTTGTCATCGGAATGGGGAGAAGGCTGCTGGGGCTGGAGGGATTTCTAGGATATTGACAAGAGTGAGGAAATATCCCTGTTTACTGATGTCACTCTCCTTGCTTCCTGCTTTACACATTGAAATACGAGAATGTGGCCACCATCTTGGGGCTATGATGCATTATGGCATTATGATGCAGTACCGTAGAAAGCCAGCAACTTCAGATGGCCAAGGAGGAGGATGAAAAGAACCTAGGTTCTGCATGACAACATTGGACAGTCAAACTAACATTAGAACTTCCTATCTTTGGACTTATGGCTAAGTAAATAGCTGGTGTCTTTTGATTTAAGTCTGTGTTGGTAAGGTTTTCTGCATCTTACAGCAAAATACATCCCACCTGTTACAAAACGTGTGAGCCATTCCAGCCAAAATGGGGTTTAAAAAAATCAGCAAGCATTTGTGAGCACTTTCATTTCACTAATATCCGAATGATATTTCAAAGATACTATAATATTAATTGAGCAATTACTGTGTATATTTTTTAGGCTCTGGGGATACAACAATAAGCAATTATCCAAAAGGGCTTGTATTCTAGCAGGAGAGACAGATAGTAAGCAACCAATTACATGTTTATGTTATAAAATAATGGTTATCATTAAAACTAATAAGAAGGAAAAATCAGGAATTAGAAAAGGCATATAGTAATTATATAAATAATATTACAAAATGTATAACTAAATAGATGAATGAAATTTCAAAAACAAACACTTTCCAAGTAAATGAGAATGAAATGTATAGTTTATAGTGACATTCCCAGAGGTCGAAAGAAACAGTAAATTGGAGTAGGTTAGTCCAGGAGAGTTGTCTGAAGGAAATTAATATTGTATCAGGTTTTGAAGGAAGTGGCTAAAGGACAGGCTAGATGGGGCAGAAGAGAACACTCTAGATGTAAGGAACTGGAAGAGCAAAGGAAGAAAACAGGAATGAAGTAAGAGCGAATAAGGGAAATACCAGAATCACTTGATTTTTAAGTTCCCTGTAGCAACAGCATTCTAGGGGCATCTCTCAGAGAAAAAGAAAGATGCCAGAAGTCTCAAAGCAAGATTATTTAAAAGTATAAAAATAATATAGGAGAAAAATACAGAAGACAAAGTAGGAGTACAAGAGTGCATTTGAAATTAAGGCGTCATTCAAAATAATGAATAATTTATAATGTGGGCGTCAAAAGAGTTGTCATAAGAAGTAATTATGGATTTAAGGGCGTCAAGAAGGAGGGATTCAAACTTTCACAAATAGAAATAGAAGGAAACATGAGGAGTGGCAAAAAATGAGGACAGGTAGAAAAACAGTTTTTGCTTGTGGTTATTTTTACATGGTAGCTGTTATTGACATGCATTATGTAGAAATGAATGGAATTTGATTGAAAAGAAAAATTTCAATAGAACAGTGATACATAAAGATAGTCTTTTTGGTAACTAGTGTAATTTAAAATGTTTTCACTAGAATGCCTTTTTTGTACCTTGCTGTAGGAAAATCTTTTCAACAACAAAAGCTGTAAGTAATAATAAGTTACAGATTAGCAAAGCATTTTGGAAATAAAAAAAACCCATAGATGTGCCAAATGTAATAGTAGAGCAACAATAATAAATATTTGTAATAAAACTCAGAGCTTTTTAGGCATTATGTGGTTTCTGGTCAAACAT
This sequence comes from Rhinopithecus roxellana, assembly GCF_007565055.1. NCBI lineage: Eukaryota > Metazoa > Chordata > Mammalia > Primates > Cercopithecidae > Rhinopithecus > Rhinopithecus roxellana. The sequence goes on from NC_044566.1 coordinate 95,670,261, forward strand.
GGTTGTAGTACTAATTTTTCTAATGCTATATTCTATACAAATATAAGAATTTTAAAAATTAAGCTATGGTAGATATATGAACACATCTTGGTATTATTGGAGGTAGGATTTACCACTCACTTTTTGTGACCCCAAGTGTAACCCTGAACAGACTTCTGTCTTAACGCCAATACCACGTGATTGCACTGTCTTCTCCAGTGACTGGGGAAAGGGACAGTGCTTTGTTCATTTTTGTTTTACCAGCATTCAGCACATTACCTAAAAACAATTGTGGGAATTTATAAAATGTTTGTAAATAAATGAACAATTGAGTGGACCATAATGTTGCTTCTAAAAACCCTGGGTTTTGAACACAGAGAAGATGAGAATAAAAGGAAAGGAATAAGGATTTTCCCTAAATCAAGGTGAGGTTGATAAAAGTGTCCTCCAAAGTTGGTCTTATCTCCAAAGAAGCTTGTATCTCAAAAACACTAAGTCTGCAACAGGCAAGGTCAATGGCAGTTTGTAGACCTGGAATTTAGTAGTGCCAGGAAAGATCTGAAAAATCATGTCTTCTATCAACTGACTGTTGTCTGAAATTCTGCACTTAGGATTTGGTCTGTTGATGTAAAAGTTATTTTTTTCCAATTAAAATGTAAGTGGGAGATATACAGTTAAATTTCACAGTCTGTCAACTTTGGGGCATGGAACTATGCTTACCTGGATGAAAAAGAAAATGAAGAAAGTAAAATAGAAGAAAATAGTTTAAATTGGGGGATAAGTCATGGCATGAGTATGTGCCCAGAGCGAGTATAAGGAGGCCATGTAAATCCACTTATTTTTGTCATACACTAACTAATTTTTTTCAGTAAGGTTAATCACTCCACATGGCGTAACATGAAAAATAACAGCCTTTACAATTACTAGATTCTTAAACTCATTTCAAATACTTTTTGATTTTTATGAGATTATAAGAATTTTTTAAACTTTGAAGCTGCATCCCTTCTCTGATTCCCTCCATTTATCTTCCGCTTCTCACATTATTGTGTTCAGCAGTGGTTTGGAGGCATCTTGGGGAAGACAGAGCAGAGTTATGGTGGAAGGACCATCTAACTCTTCTCAGCAGCCATCCAGTTATCTTGTTGAGGGAAGTTATTCATCCTGCTCTCTAGAATTATCACCTCAAAAATCAGTTTCCTGCTTTTCACAGAACAGTACACCATCTTTTACTATTATCCTAATTAATGTTTCTCACACAGCCGTACAAAATATTAATCACTTAATGAATTATTAACCACATTCATTGGGCTGTACTAGTTGAAAAATATGTCTTGTTTACTTAGTCAAAGCGCTATCTCTGTGCAGTGGCATTGATGGTGAAATTGATCAGAGTCTACATTTGAATGAGAGAAGCTGAGGGAGACATTTCAGAAAAAGTAAGCCTTATTTTCCTTGGTGTACCAAGTAGTCAAGGAAAGTTAAAGTATTTTCTTATACTTTGTCTTGATTACATTCTTTTGGGGACTGGTCTCTGGTGTTTATTAGGTTTTTAAGAAAGATTTTGGCCATTTTCCATGCAAACTAATGTTTCCAATGAAAAGATACAACAATGCATGTTAATTACATAAGAAATATTAATCTGTCAATGTAATTAAATTATGTAAGCAACAATTAGTTTCAAAGCTGGAATGGATTAAGTCAGTTCTATACTACACACTGACAAAGTGAAAGGAACTCAAATGGACAAACTGTGGTGCTGTAAGGTTATGATTCTTAAGATTTTTATATTAAAGTTGCAAAGTTTCAAACTGCTCAGTGCTGCTCTTTACATTAGGGCTGTAGACTCTCTTAAGCCTGAGGGTTCTACCTGCATATGTGATTGATGGGGTGGAGGCTGGACTGAGGTTTAGTAAGACATTTAACCATGCCTTGTATAATACTGCTTAAATGCTGGCTCTCACAAACACAGAAATAGCGAACATTAACTAGCTCTGTTTCGATATCTGCCATCTGCTTGTCAACTTAAAATCATGAAATCTATAAATTTGGAGAGGAGAGCTTTATTTCTTACCAAGAGTTGCAGCCAGCAGAGTGGCCATCCTAGCTGGCTGGGAAGTGTAACCTCAGGCAGAGACCAAAAGAAAAAGTTATTCTAGGGAGGATGAGATAGGAATTTATGCTGAATGGATTGGCCAAGTACATTTATTTAACACGTTGTAGGAGGAGCTATAAATATCCATGAAGAGGGGGCATGTGCATGAATAGTAAGCAAACATGGATGTTAGTTCATCCCTTGTTCACTTTGGTGTGGAAACTTCACATTTAAATGCATTCCAATTAAGCTCTATATGTCAAAAGGTGAAGCAGGGACGTGAAGGCACTCAGTGCTCAGCCTCTGTAAACCAGACAGAACCAGAATATGGTCAGTGGTCTCTTATCAGGAGAAAGTTACTGAAATCAGTCTTGTCCAATCAAAGCTGTAGCTGTGGCTTGTGCAACAGAGGGGTCAGTTAGTCAGCATCTGGTGCTCAATGAGCTACGATTGTTTCAATACTGCTTATCTTGAGGCCAGTGCTTGTTTAGCTGCTAGAGAATTAGAAAAACTTGTGGCAATTAGAGCATAGTTTATTCTATAAGGGTAGGGGTATGTTACTTTAGCTTTTTCTGGCATGGCCTTAGGTCTCATTTATTATTTGGTACTTTATTGCCACAAGGAGCCTGTTTCATTAGTCTTATGATCTCTATTTTATCTATTTTGTTTTTTTCCTCCACTTGATTCCAGAAAGGACTAAAGGACATTTCATAAATACATACCAGATAAACTTAAATAAAAATAAGAAAACTTTAAATAAAAATGATCTATATTAATACATTTCCAGTTTTAAGGGTCAAATAGATTGTTTCAAGAAACCTTTATCTATTCAAAATAAGTTTTGTCAGAAACTGTGTTGCACATTGGTGTACATCTCTTTAAATAGACTTCACCGTGGCATTCACACTTTGTCTTGCTCTATATGTCTTTGGGTTGGGGTAGGGGGAGCATTGTTAATGCCCAAATCCTTCCCAATTCTCATCAGTGAATAATCTGGGGGAAGGAGGGTTGGGAATGTGTATGTTGAACAAAATCCTCTAAATGATTCTGACTTGCCTCTGGGTTGAAAATCAATTTAACAATTCTATGTGTTTTCTGAAGTAAAGGTCACACTTAGAGGAACTAGTGATCTTGGAAATTTTTACCGAGGATACTAATGAGATGGCCTACCCCAAATCCAGAATTTAACTTAAATTCCACCTCCCCTTGTTTTCCTTAAACTAATCTCTCACCATGTTTTCCAAAAACTTTATACCTTTCTTCTCATGTGTACTGCAATTTGTCTTGCATTATATTTATCTTTGTCGTTTCAGCTGGTATATGGACTCATGGATGTCTGGTGGGGAGGAGGGTGGAGAATCTATAAGTTTTTTCATCTTTCTAATCTTTATTATGCTTTAGTCCATAGTATATATTCAATAAATGTTTAATGAATTGGATTAAATATAAAACATTACATGTTATGAAAAGTATGCTTAATTTTCAAATTATCAAATTATTTTATTCTCCCTACTAAAGGGAAATCAATGGTGTTTTTCAACTTTGAACTGAAACTCTAAACTATATGAACTCATAACAATGTGAAATTTTAAACAGTATTATTCTTCAAAAGACAGTAACATAGGCTTAATTCACAGGAACTGCAACTGGGTCTCATCCTTTAAGCAATCATTTTTAATGTTCTAACCAAATCCTTATACTAAAAGACAAACAACTGCTGAATGTGATAAAGTAATGGAAAAATATAGAAAAACTCCCATTTTCTCTATCTCATTGTGTGTGAAATCATTCTTAAAAAGAATCACTTCCACTTCTATTTGAATCAAAAATAGCCAATAAGGCGATTCTAACTGGTTTAAAAAAAAACCAACAAGAATAAAACAAATCACCAAGGCAAACGAGTTTTAAAAGGTATGAGTCATCAAGGTTAAAAAATATTAGAAAAATATATAAAAACTTACGCATGTCCTTGATATAGTTTTGTCTTGTGTCCCCTTAAAATTTCAGTAGCTTTTCTTGTTGCTTAGAAATCAAGGACATCTGATTGGCAGGACTTTGACAAGCTGCTAAGGAAACTATTTATGATGTCTTCAGTCCCCATATTAAAGACCCCCTTTTTCATTCCAGCTGAGGGCTGGTGTAGGCAGGACAGGAAAGCTTACAGATGGTGGGAGGCACAGAATCTTCATAGGGGCTGAGGCAAGAATATCCAGATGACAGCAGACAGGAGAGAGAATAAAAGATGCCAGCCTCCTCAATGTGAGTTTACAGTGGCTGCCTTAGTTGGGGGCTTTTGGCATGGTTCTCATGAATTACACAATCTAATCTACTTCTGTACAGAAGATTTTAGAGGCACAGTTGAGTGTGCTAAAATGGCATTACTACCTACTCAGAACATGATGCTTCTGTGTGCCCATATGCCCAACTTATTTTCAAATGTATTTGAGAAAAATAGAAAATAGGCATTCTTAGTACTAGAGACATACAATAAAAATGCGCATGACTATCCATTTGTAGGTTTCTTGGGAGTTTTGTCAGGCTCCAGGGGACCCATTTTTGTACTACATGAGTTCTCTGGTCATAGATCGTTGATGTGGTCATTGGCACATGGTGCCTAGCTCGTGAGCCAGTAAGATTTGTTTCCTCCTAGGAATTTAGAACTAGAGTCCAGAGGGTGGGGCTGGGCATTTGAACTAGGAAGTAAGGAAAGCCACACTGGGAAAGCCTTTGATGGCCTCTGTGTACGACTCAGCAGAAATGCTAATCTGCAGAGAAATGTCAAAGAATAAAGTCGATTCTTAGAGAAACAGTGATGGCTCACTTAGTTCCTGAGAGCTTTCCTACTCATGAGGAGATCCAACTGCATTTTCTACCATTGGCATTGAGATCCCCGCCTCCACCCAAACATTACACTAAATTTTCCTTTAAGTTAGTATCAGTGGTTTGCTGGTTTTCTATTACAACCAGAAGGTTTCTGAAAAAGACAAAATTATCCTGTTGGAACATGTTCTCTTATATCTCTGTTAGGAGTACATTGGAAATGAACAGCATTCTATTGTCAGTTTGTTAGTATTAATTATAAATTATGGCCGAATAATTTTTCAGAAGCTAATTGCATATAGCTGATGACAGTGACTTCTGGAGCTGCTTTATGATAGTGTTAGTTAGAGGGTCCTGCCAGATTCCCTGGAGGAGATAGTTTGTCCTTTCTGTAATGATGGAAATAATGACTGTTATGCAGGTTTAATAACAAGATGCAGTGCAAAAGCTTCAGGCACTAGCCAGGTCATGTGACATGAGGCCTGGGATCAGCTTATCTCACAGACCCAGACATAGAACCCCGTGCCAGTCCCACAACAAGTGGACAATCCAGGAGGATTTGAGTATTTCCTGCAGCTATTCAACACATACAGAAAGAGGTGGTTTGCTTCAACTTAACTATTTATTGTTGTTCTTATGCAGCAACAATTCTCCAGTTGTCATCTGGAGAAACGGAAAAGTAATATGAAATCATCTAGTTCCTCTTTAAGATAGTACTTGGGATCCTGTGAATGCAGGGATTTACTTATTGTCCTACCTGCAGGGAGGGGCATTCAGGGCTTCTGGATCATAACCTTGGTCACATTTTAAAACTTGATGTAATATCTAAAATAGCTGTATTTATATTTTAAATTAACTTGAAAATGAAACTACTAGACCGTATAATTTACCTGCTAAATTTGGACATTTTTGAGAATAAAAAGGGATGCTATTAATAATAAAATGAAAACAGGCCTTATAAAACCATCAGGTCTCATGAGACTTACTCACTACCACAAGAACAGTATGGGGAAATCACCCCCATGATTCAATTATCTCCCACTGGGTCCCTCCCACAACATGAGGGAATTATGGGAACTGTAATTCGAGATGAGATTTGGGTGGGGACGTAGCCAAATCATATCACAATGTTAAGTTGCTCTTAATCATTTTATTGATGAAGTACAACAGGTTGATTAGTAATACAGGAGTTTTACCTGACCCTTACTTACCTGTTTTATAAATGTTGTTTTGGAGAAAGCCACTCCTATGATTTGTTTATAAGAAGTCTAGCATGGAGTGTCGGTGATCACATTTAGAGAATTATAACTGTGATATTAATGAGGACTGACAATGTGGATGATGATGATCCAATTCATGTGCATCAGAAAAAAAATCACAACTTGATTTTTTTACCTGCTTTGTTTCAATTAATCCTAATTTTTAGAAAACAGATAAATGCATGACCCAGACAAGGGTCTTTGCTTAGGAAAGATTTGGAATTTTCTCATGCCAAGAGATCCTTTCCTAAGGCCTTTTCCAATTGAATCCAAAGTTTGCCATCCAGTTCTTCCAGAGGAGAAGAATCTAGATTTAGTAGATTATTGTTATTATTATTATTATTTTGCCAACTTCTAGTCTCTCCTTCATGTATTTTACAGCTCCTTAAAGTTTCTGGCTATAGCCCAGCCCTCCAGCTCCCTGACTGAGATGGGACCTATCGGAAGCATGTGGGTGTTAAAATCCCAACTTGCTTCCATTCCTCTGAACTTAAATTGGGGTCCTCCGGCCCTATGGATAGCCTTAACCTCATTACCTCATTTCCACTCCGGGTTTGAATTTCTTCTCTCTTTCTGTATCTAGTGATTTCCCATTCTATCTTCTAATCCTGACTTTAATGTAATTATATTTGCTATATTTTGTTCAATAATTACAAGTTATTGGAATGGGGCCAAGAGCCCTTTCTCAGCAGTTTAGTCTCCAGATGTTGGTATAAATGAAGATTAGACTTCTCCTGGTCTTCAGATCTTTCAGAATGCCATGTCTAATTTTTTTCATGAACAGAATTAACAGAGGAAACCAGAGCCAGTATCTAAAATCTCAGAGTCCATCACAATGTTTTGAGTTCATCATATATTGTGACATAGTCCATCACAATGTTTTGGGAAAACAAAATAAAACAATCTCCTACCCTAAAATACTTAGTATCTTTAATTAAAACCACCAACCTTAAACCCTGATGGCAGTGAAACTGCCAATTTTAAACTTTGCGAAGGAGCTGGGGTGGTTTTACTAGGAATAATCACAACAGGTCAGGTAGTATTTGTGGAGGGTTCACTTTTGAGTAGGAGTGTGGGGGTCACCACAAGAAGTTCTGTCCACATCAACTCAACCCTTGAGGAACATGGAGCACACATCAGAATGCAGAGGTACACTTGCCTTTACAGTGTCCGAGTTCCTATCAGTGAGCCACACTATTCTCAGTTCCTCAGGGTCCACAGTCTTTTTGCACGTTTTTTGTATGGTACCCTGAACTATGACTGGGTACCTTCACTGTAGCTTCAGTCAAGATGTGATTGATGTAGACGCATTCACTGACGTGTGTAGGGTTTTCCTGGATTTGTTTTCCCTTGCAGTTTTGGATGGCTGGTTCTCTGGGGCTCAGTGACCACACCAGGCAGTCGGAGTAAGGCTGTGCTCTGGCAGGGACTGATGAGGCCTGGAGGAGTGGGGATGTGCACAGACTCACAATATCTTTTTTTTTTTTTTCTTTTTGGCATTTAAAAAGCATCAGATTACATTGTGAATAAATCCATATTGGAAGGTTATTTAAGTCAGTAAGACCAGTCTGCCAACCACATAAGCTGTACAATAGCCTCTATCAGGCTGCTTAAAGGAAAGTGGGCTGAAGATTGATCCAGGATGCCAGGACTTGCATCCTAAAAGTCAGGCTCTTTCCCTCTGCCTCCTTTACTACAGAGGGAAAGGAGTAGGGGAAACCAAGGTAAAGAGTTTCACGAACTTCCACTCTCCCCCTCACGTCAGCTCTCAGCACTAAAGGGGCAAGTTAGGAAACACAAGTGTCCATCAACAGACTACATGGATGAATAGAATGTTTTATATCCATACAGCTGAGTATCAGCCCTAGATAGGAAGGCAATTCTGACACATGCTACAACATGGATGAACCTTGAGGACATTGTGCTATGGTGAAATAAACTCATCACAAACAAATACTGTATGATTCCACTTATATAAAATATCTAGAACAGGCAAATTCATAAATATAGAAAGTAGAAGTCACCAGGCACTAGGGGGAGAGGGGAATGGGGAATTGTTGAATGAGTATAAGAATTCTGCTTGAGTTGATGAAAAAGATCAGGAGAGGGATGATGGTGATGGTTGTACAGCATTGTGAATGTACTTAATGCTGCTGAACTTAAAGCCACTCAAAGTGGCTTCTGTGTATAAAACCACAGTTCTTAAAAAGGCAAGTTGAGGGGATTACCACTTCCGGAAAGATGGAGTGGATTCACTTTTCCCTATTTCTCACTGAGCACAACCAAAACCCCTGGACATGCATGATATGTAGAACAAACAGAAGAGTTTAAAAGGTAGAGAGAAGAAAGCAAAGCCTCCAGGGACCTTGAGGCCCAATAAATGATGCAGATGTGAGTTTCCTCGGTTTTCTTTTTGCTTCATATAACCTAGACTGGGTGCTGCAGAAGTCGCCTGCTTGGAAACACACCAATAATTGCAGGCAAAAAAAGAAAAAAAAGAAAAAAAGAAAAAAAAAAAAGCCCTGAGTAAAGGGCTTGACATTGAAGGTGCTGGTTTCATATTTGATGGGGGAGGGAAGCAGGTGGAGCTGCAATAGGTGACTTGATCTCTAGGCCTAGAGAGTAGCCCCCAGATCGCTGTGGATGCAAACTTGCTGGAAGGATCTCAAAGACACCCATTGAGTCCCCTAAATTTTTCCTTTATTCAGATTATATAAAACTTTTGTTTTACTCTATTTAGGTTAAATAGTACACAAAACGTTGCCTCATTTCCAATCTTCACAAAAAATTTCAAAGACTGGTTTGATACAGTATATAGTATGGGACTCCTTGGTTATTGTAGCTCAATACAGTGTCTGCAGAAACTGAGCCAGTTCAGGTGATTCTACCCCAAGTAAGTATGGTTACTCAGGAGAAATTATACCCAGAACTGGCATTATTCCAGCACTTTTAAACAAATACTGAGAATTTCTAAAATTCAAACCTGGTAGAGATTAGCTAACCTTTAACCCTATGAGAAGAACAACATTTAACCCCAAAGAAATCCTCAGTTGCAAGTCTCTTTACAGCTCTGTAAACAACAGGGTGGAGAATGAGGTGAAGGCTGCACCTGACAAATCACCAAACTCTTGTTTCTGTTCCTTTGTTTTCTCATCTGTAAAATGGGGATAATAATAAAAATTCTTCTAAAGGTTAAAAAACATCATGTTAGCTACTCACAGTTCTCATCACAAACTGTAAATCTTGGAAAGCAGGACTCTCTTTGCCTTTAGAACATTCCAGAAAAACCTAGTCTGCTGTCTTGTAGACATTCAGGTAGGACTTAACTGACCACAGCATTGTGTCCACTGCTGAGCACTGAGTACCAGTACTCTGAACTATGGAAGACCTGGAAGGTCTCTTTGTATCCCTGGGGTCAGAAATCTACACCACCTGGTCAAAGGTCCTGTTCTTGATGGCTTAAAAATCTGACCACTCTCTGATCCCAGGCAGGAATATCCCAGTGGCAGAGGAGACGGGTACAGTTCTTCATTAAAACAGCCATATCATTTCTTATACATCCTCCTCGGAGGATCTCAGGATTATCTTGTCTTCTTCAAATCTAATTAAACCATGAAGCCACCCTATGAATGAGTGGACTTTTTAATCCCCGTCTTGCAAGTTGAAAAACTTGTTTGGTTAAATTATAATATCAGGCATACTAATTTAGGCATATAAGAAGTGTAAGCAACATTCAACGCTTACTCCATATTTTGTCCACTGGGTTCTACTTGGCAGGTACCAAAGAAGAAAAATTAATACCTTATCATTTATGCCTGCTGTTTTTGTGTTTTTGTTTTTTAACCTCCCCTAGTTATCTAAGGGACTTTAATTCTCTAAATCTCAAGGTGGTAGGCTGACTTTAGTGTAAGTAAGATGTAAATGTAGTGATCACTTTTTGAGGGATCTAGATATTTAATTTAAAATGTCTCTAGTTAAGGACAAATAACAATTTCTTTAATCTATACAGTGGTCTCAATTAGGCAGTGGTTAGTAAAAATGTATTTAAAAGGCCTAAATCAAAAGTTAACGAAATTGGTTGTTTATTTCACCTGCTGTTAAAGGATAACCACAAACTTCATTCTTGGGTGTCCTCACTTTCTTATTTACATGAATTATTTATCTTATGTCTCAAAATTTAATACATGTCATAGAGAGCTGCAAATTACACAATTCATCTTGGGTTTTGCAGTTTGCTGTCTACACGGGTAATCAATCTCAGCTATTAGTTTTATTTATTAAACCCAGCTCAAGAAGTAAAGGTTTGACCCTATCTTATATTATGCTAAAAAAAAAAGATGGTTAGTCCGAGATGTTGGATGCAGTGCAGCTAAAAAGAAAACCAATTTAAGTGAAAGGTGAATTAATAAATGCTGTGCCAATCCTGCATGTCAGGATTATGGGAGGAGATTAATGTTTTGTTCCTGCCAAGACAGAAATCAGAACATGCTGGACAGCAGGTAAAAAAAAAATTAATTAAATAATGGTTTCAAAAGTCATTCTGAATCAGTGAAACAAACTTTGGAAATGTTAAGAAAGGAACTGTCAGGTATAAAAACCCACCAGCCTCTGCTTAGCTGAGTTTTTTTTTGTTTTGTTTTGTTTTGTTTTGTTTTGTTTTTTTTTTTTTTGAGACAGAGTTTTGCTCTTCTCGCCCAGGCTGGAGTGCAGTGGCACAATCTTGGCTCACTGCAACCTCCACCTCTCAAGTCCAAGTGATTCTCCTGCCGCAGCCTCCCAAGTAGCTGAGATTACAGGCATGTGCCACCACACTCAGCTAATTTTTTGTATTTTTAGTAGAAATGAGGTTTTACCATGTTAACAAGGCTGGCCTCAAAATCCTGACCTCAAGTGATCCACCTGCCTCGGCCTCCCAAAGTGCTTGGATTACAGGTGTAAGCCACCACGCCTGGCCTTAGCTGATCATTTTTAAAAAATAATAATTGGTTTCTATCCTAAGATCCTCAAGCAAAATGTTCAATAAGCTTAGTCAGTAAGTCCAGTGACAAAATGCTCAGAAAACTGCTAATGAAATCCTTTTTGAGTGGTGTTTTGTGTGCTGCCTTCACTTGAAAGTTCATAGTAGAGGAAGATTTAGGTCCTGTGACTATGCATCTGGACTTGGGGAGGACAGAGGAGGAGGAAAGATGCGTTACAAATTAAGAACCCGAGCTCAAAAATTTCAGGCCGTGCTAAGTTATTCACATCATTTTTTTGCCCCACCTCATATTAAGACTATGTTTGTCACCCAATTTCATAAAACTGTCTTCATTTTTAAGCTTTCCAAACAGCTAAATAATGAACTTTTATTAAGTAGAATACTATTGTAGAATCCTAGGAACTTGGCCACTAAATAGCATTGCAGTTAGAGAGCTCAGTATGCTGAAGTCATAATGTTTGGTTTTTGCTCAGTGTTCATAAACATCTTTTCTCAGGCAGCAAAGTCTTTATATTTGCTGTTCTCCTCCTGCCTGGAACATTCTCTTTCCTCATTCCCTATTTAACTCATACTCAACCTTCAAATCTCAGTGTACAAGATTTTCTAGGGAAGCCTTCTAACATTCCGGATAAACAAAGATCCCTTTGTTATAGATTCTCATTTCCTTTCCACAAAACTTCTTTTGATTTCCATAAAATTTTCACTTATCCATAGAATTATTTTATTGGTGTCTGTCTCTCCCAAGGGAAAGTGAGTTCCATGAAGTCGGGTGTCTCATCATTTCACCTCTAGTTCTTAGCACCGTGATTGCAGCAGAGCAAGAACTCCCATTACCATTTGTTGAATCAGTGGCTGAAAAGCAAGAGCAATTATGCTTTTGAATTTGGCGGAAAAAGGCATGCAAAACACAACTTCTGTGCCTTTTATAACCATTATGGAATCAGTATCCTTGAGGTCAATAAGAAGGGACAAGTTTTCCTTAGTATTTTAAGCACAGGAATGACTATACAAATGAACAGCAACCTTCACATAGAGCGTCAGCTCATTAGGAAATAACTATGAAAGATGTTTGAATGGATGATTCGCTATTGTGCTGCAAATACATAAGTGGCTTTAGAATTGACATCAATTTTCTATCATTTGGTTGGAAGAATGAAAGAGGAGAAAATTGAGATGGCCCCACTGAGTGCCTTGATCATGGATAATTATATCCTGCTTTTCCCACTGCTGTAACATCTGCTGACCTGCCAGGACATGTTTTATTGCTCTATTGCAGCAGGAGAGATCAGCAACGCAACCATCTTGTAGAGATTAGAAAATGGGATTTCCTTTTGTTCTATGACCTCAATGCCCCCTCCTCCCCACCCCTTGTGACCTTTAGTTCCTCTTTCTTTTGTCAGAGAAAGTGTCACATATGGATTTCCTCTTCAAAAACTGCAAAAGAAATTCAAGGTTTCATTCCTTTTCAGCCTGCTGCTTGGCCTAGTGACAAAACCTAGTGATTGTTTTAAATATAAATATAAATGAAATAGTAAAAATTGAGACCTGAGCAAGAAATTTTCTGTAGTTCATTTTCATCTCATCTCCAGTTGATGCAACACATGTCCATTGCATGTCTTTGATACAGAAGGCACTATGGTATGTGTTAGATAATAAAATGAAAACATTCACAGTCTAGTAGGAGGAGCAAAGTTGCAGTTATCAATCTAAGACAATGATAAATATTAAAATAGAAGCACAAAGAAAATGTTATAGAAGCACAGGGGAAGGGGAGAATAATTCCAATTTAGGGGTTTTGGAAGATTTGAGGAAGGATTTGGACTTTGAAATGTGGATTTTTAATAATGGAGAAGCTGCACTTTGGGAGTCTGTGGACAGATCACCTGAGGTCAGGAGTTCAAGACTAGCCTGGCCAACATGGTGAAACCCCGTCTCTACTAAAAATACAAAAATTAGCTGGGTGTTGTGTCATACACCTGTAATCCCAGCTACATGGGAGGTTGAGGCAAGAGAATTACTTGAACCCCAGAGGCAGAGGTTACAGTGATCTGAGATCACTCCACTGCACTTCAGCCTAGGCAACAGAGCAAGACTGCATCTCAAATAATAATAATAATAATAATAATAATAATAATAATGATAATGATAATAACAATAATAAAGATTTCAGGGAGCTTAAAGAGGAAGAAGAGGGTCTTCTAGGCAGAAGGAACAAGGGAAACCTAGACAAGAAGGTAGGAAAGCATAAAGGATGCTTTAAAATCATTGAATAATACTGTGTGGCTGGAGTTTGCAATGTTTGGAGATAATGAGAAGTAGATGATAAAAGTAGATGGAGCCTATGTATAGAGTAAGCCTCAAATGCTATATAAGGCAATTTGGGCTTTATTCTGTAATAGGATATATTAGGGAAGGTTGCCTTGATCTGAGTTTTAGTAAGTTTTTGTTTGGTGTGGTTTAGTAAGACAGCTGGAATTCTACTCTGATGAGGTGGTGAGAGATTAACAGGGAGGCCAGCTCAGTTCTTAGCATTCTTCCTACGTCTGGTCCTCTTATTCTTTTTTTTTTTTTTTTTTTTTTTTTATTATACTTTAAGTTCTAGGGTACATGTGCATAACGTGCAGGTTTGTTACATATGTAAACTTATGCCATGTTGGTGTGCTGCACCCATCAACTCGTCAGCACCCATCAATTCATCATTTATATCATGTATAACTCCCCAATGCAATCCCTCCCTCCTCCCCCCTCCCCCCTCCCCATGATAGACCCCAGTGTGTGATGTTCCCCTTCCCGAGTCCAAGTGATCTCATTGTTCAGTTCCCACCTATGAGTGAGAACATGCGGTGTTTGGTTTTCTCTTCTTGTGATAGTTTGCTAAGAATGATGGTTTCCAGCTGCATCCATGTCCCTACAAAGGACGCAAACTCATCCTTTTTTATGGCTGCATAGTATTCCATGGTGTATATGTGCCACATTTTCTTAATCCAGTCTGTCACAGATGGACATTTGGGTTGATTCCAAGTCTTTGCTATTGTGAATAGTGCCGCAATAAACATACGTGTACATGTGTCTTTGTAGTAGACTAATTTATAATCCTTTGGGTATATACCCAGTAGTGGGATGGCTGGGTCATATGGTACATCTAGTTCTAGATCCTTGAGGAATTGCCATACTGTTTTCCATAATGGTTGAACTAGTTTACAATGCCACCAACAGTGTAAAAGTGTTCCTATTTCTCCACATCCTCTCCAACACCTGTTGTTTCCTGACTTCTTAATGATTGCCATTCTAACTGGTGTGAGATGGTATCTCATTGTGGTTTTGATTTGCATTTCTCTGATGGCCAGTGATGATGAGCATTTTTTCATGTGTCTGTTGGCTGTATGAATATCTTCTTTTGAGAAATGTCTGTTCATATCCTTTCCCCACTTTTTGATGGGGTTGTTTGTTTTTTTCTCATATATTTGTTTGAGTTCTTTGTAGATTCTGGATATTAGCCCTTTGTCAGATGAGTAGGTTGCAAAAATTTTCTCCCATTCTGTAGGTTGCCTGTTCACTCTGATGGTAGTTTCTTTTGCTGTGCAAAAGCTCTTTAGTTTAATTAGATCCCATTTGTCAATTTTGGCTTTTGCTGCCGTTGCTTTTGGTGTTTTAGACATGAAGTCCTTGCCCATGCCTATGTCCTGAATGGTACTACCTAGATTTTCTTCTAGGGTTTTTATGGTATTAGGTCTAACATTTAAGTCTCTAATCCATCTTGAATTAATCTTCGTATAAGGGGTAAGGAAAGGATCCAGTTTCAGCTTTCTACTTATGGCTAGCCAATTTTCCCAGCACCATTTATTAAATAGGGAATCCTTTCCCCATTTCTTGTTTCTCTCAGGTTTGTCAAAGATCAGATGGCTGTAGATGTGCGGTATTATTTCTGAGGACTCTGTTCTGTTCCATTGGTCTATAGCTCTGTTTTGGTACCAGTACCATGCTGTTTTGGTTACTGTAGCCTTGTAGTATAGTTTGAAGTCAGGTAGCGTGACGCCTCCAGCTTTGTCCTTTTGACTTAGGATTGTCTTGGCAATGCGGGCTCTTTTTTGGTTCCATATGAACTTTAAAGCAGTTTTTTCCAATTCTGTGAAGAAAGTCATTGGTAGCTTGATGGGGATGGCATTGAATCTATAAATAACCTTGGGCAGTATGGCCATTTTCACGATATTGATTCTTCCTATCCATGAGCATGGTATGTTCTTCCATTTGTTTGTGTCCTCTTTGATTTCACTGAGCAGTGGTTTGTAGTTCTCCTTGAAGAGGTCCTTTACATCCCTTGTAAGCTGGATTCCTAGGTATTTTATTCTCTTTGAAGCAATTGTGAATGGAAGTTCATTCCTGATTTGGCTCTCTGCTTGTCTGTTGCTGGTGTATAAGAATGCTTGTGATTTTTGCACATTAATTTTGTATCCTGAGACTTTGCTGAAGTTGCTTATCAGCTTAAGGAGATTTTGGGCTGAGACGATGGGGTTTTCTAAATATACAATCATGTCATCTGCAAACAGGGACAATTTGACTTCTTCTTTTCCTAACTGGATACCCTTGATTTCTTTCTCTTGCCTGATTGCCCTAGCCAGAACTTCCAACACTATGTTGAATAGGAGTGGTGAGAGAGGGCATCCCTGTCTTGTGCCAGTTTTCAAAGGGAATTTTTCCAGTTTTTGCCCATTCAGTATGATATTAGCTGTGGGTTTGTCATAAATAGCTCTTATTATTTTGAGGTACGTTCCATCAATACCGAATTTATTGAGCGTTTTTAGCATGAAGGGCTGTTGAATTTTGTCAAAAGCCTTTTCTGCATCTATTGAGACAATCATGTGGTTCTTGTCTTTGGTTCTGTTTATATGCTGGATTACGTTTATTGATTTGCGAATGTTGAACCAGCCTTGCATCCCAGGGATGAAGCCCACTTGATCATGGTGGATAAGCTTTTTGATGTGCTGCTGAATCCGGTTTGCCAGTATTTTATTGAGGATTTTTGCATCAATGTTCATCAGGGATATTGGTCTAAAATTCTCTTTTTTTGTTGTGTCTCTGCCAGGCTTTGGTATCAGGATGATGTTGGCCTCATAAAATGAGTTAGGGAGGATTCCCTCTTTTTCTATTGATTGGAATAGTTTCAGAAGGAATGGTACCAGCTCCTCCTTGTACCTCTGGTAGAATTCAGCTGTGAATCCATCTGGTCCTGGACTTTTTTTGGTGGGTAGGCTATTAATTGTTGCCTCAATTTCAGAGCCTGCTATTGGTCTATTCAGGGATTCAACTTCTTCCTGGTTTAGCCTTGGGAGAGTGTAAGTGTCCAGGAAATTATCCATTTCTTCTAGATTTTCTAGTTGATTTGCGTAGAGGCGTTTATAGTATTCTCTGATGGTAGTTTGTATTTCTGTGGGGTCAGTGGTGATATCCCCTTTATCATTTTTTATTGCATCTATTTGATTCCTCTCTCTTTTTTTCTTTATTAGCCTTGCTAGCGGTCTGTCAATTTTGTTGATCTTTTCAAAAAACCAACTCCTGGATTCATTGATTTTTTGGAGGGTTTTTTGTGTCTCTATCTCCTTCAGTTCTGCTCTGATCTTAGTTATTTCTTGCCTTCTGCTAGCTTTTGAATGTGATTGCTCTTGCCTCTCTAGTTCTTTTAATTGTGATGTTAGAGTGTCAATTTTAGATCTTTCCTGCTTTCTCTTGTGGGCATTTAGTGCTATAAATTTCCCTCTACACACTGCTTTAAATGTGTCCCAGAGATTCTGGTATGTTGTATCTTTGTTCTCATTGGTTTCAAAGAACATCTTTATTTCCGCTTTCATTTCGTTATGTACCCAGTAGTCATTCAGGAGCAGGTTGTTCAGTTTCCATGTAGTTGAGCGGTTTTGATTGAGTTTCTTAGTCCTGAGTTCTAGTTTGATTGCACTGTGGTCTGAGAGACAGTTTGTTATAATTTCTGTTCTTTTACATTTGCTGAGGAGTACTTTACTTCCAATTATGTGGTCAATTTTGGAATAAGTGCGATGTGGTGCTGAGAAGAATGTATATTCTGTTGATTTGGGGTGGAGAGTTCTATAGATGTCTATTAGGTCCGCTTGGTGCAGAGATGAGTTCAATTCCTGGATATCCTTGTTAACTTTCTGTCTTGTTGATCTGTCTAATGTTGACAGCGGAGTGTTGAAGTCCCCCATTATTATTGTATGGGAGTCTAAGTCTCTTTGTAAGTCTCTAAGGACTTGCTTGATGAATCTGGGTGCTCCTGTATTGGGTGCATATATATTTAGGAGAGTTAGCTCTTCCTGTTGAATTGATCCCTTTACCATTATGTAATGGCCTTCTTTGTCTCTTTTGATCTTTGATGGTTTAAAGTCTGTTTTATCAGAGACTAGGATTGCAACCCCTGCTTTTTTTTGTTCTCCATTTGCTTGGTAGATCTTCCTCCATCCCTTTATTTTGAGCCTATGTATGTCTCTGCATGTGAGATGGGTCTCCTGAATACAGCAGACTGATGGGTCTTGACTCTTTATCCAGTTTGCCAGTCTGTGTCTTTTAATTGGAGCATTTAGTCCATTAACATTTAAGGTTAATATTGTTATGTGTGAACTTGATCCTGCCATTATGATATTAACTGGTTATTTTGCTCGTTAGTTGATGCAGTTTCTTCCTAGCCTCGATGGTCTTTACATTTTGCCAAGTTTTTGCGATGGCTGGTACCGGTTGTTCCTTTCCATGTTTAGGGCTTCCTTCAGGGTCTCTTGTAAGGCAGGCCTGGTGGTGACAAAATCTCTAAGCATTTGCTTATCTGTAAAGGATTTTATTTCTCCTTCACTTATGAAACTTAGTTTGGCTGGATATGAAATTCTGGGTTGAAAATTCTTTTCTTTAAGAACGTTGAATATTGGCCCCCACTCTCTTCTGGCTTGTAGAGTTTCTGCCGAGAGATCTGCTGTTAGTCTGATGGGCTTCCCTTTGTGGGTGACCCGACCTTTCTCTCTGGCTGCCCTTAAGATTTTTTCCTTCATTTCAACTTTGGTGAATCTGGCAATTATGTGTCTTGGAGTTGCTCTTCTGGAGGAGTATCTTTGTGGCGTTCTCTGTATTTCCTGAATTTGAATGTTGGCCTGCCCTACTAGGTTGGGGAAGTTCTCCTGGATGATATCCTGAAGAGTGTTTTCCAACTTGGTTCCATTTTCCCCCTCACTTTCAGGCACCCCAATCAGACGTAGATTTGGTCTTTTTACGTAATCCCATACTTCTTGCAGGCTTTGCTCATTTCTTTTTCTTCTTTTTTCTTTTGGTTTCTCTTCTCGCTTCATTTCATTCATTTGATCTTCAATCGCTGATACTCTTTCTTCCAGTTGATCGAGTCGGTTACTGAAGCTTGTGCATTTGTCACGTATTTCTCGTGTCATGGTTTTCATCTCTGTCATTTCGTTTATGATCTTCTCTGCATTAATGAGTCTAGCTGTCAATTCTTCCACTCTTTTCTCAAGATTTTTAGTTTCTTTGCGCTGGGTACGTAATTCCTCCTTTAGCTCTGATAAGTTTGATGGACTGAAGCCTTCTTCTCTCCTCTCGTCCAAGTCATTCTCTGACCAGCTTTGATCCGTTGCTGGTGATGGGCTGCGCTCCTTTGCAGGGGGAGATGCGCTCTTATTTTTTGAATTTCCAGCTTTTCTGCCCTGCTTCTTCCCCATCTTTGTGGTTTTATCTGTCTCTGGTCTTTGATGGTGGTGACGAACTGATGGGGTTTTGGTATAGGTGTCCTTCCTGTTTGATAGTTTTCCTTCTGACAGTCAGAAGGACTCTCTGTTGGTCTGTTGGAGATTGCTTGAGGTCCACTCCAGACCCTGTTTGCCTGGGTATCAGCAGCAGAGGTTGCCGAAGATAGAATATTGCTGAACAGCGAGTGTACCTGTCTGATTCTTCCTTTGGAAGTGTCCTCTCAGGGGTGTACTCCACCCTGTGAGGTGTGGGGTGTCAGACTGCCCCTAGTGGGGGATTTCTCCCAGCTAGGCTACTCAGGGGTCAGGGACACACCTGAGCAGGCAGTCTGTCCGTTCTCAGATCTCAACCTCCGCGTTGGGAGATCCGCGGCTCTCCCCAAAGCTGTCAGACAGAGTCGTTCGCGTCTGCACCGGCTCCCGCTACTTCCCCTGTTGGTCTTCAGCTGTGCGCTGTCCCCAGAGGTGGAGACTACAGAGACAGGCAGGCTTCCTTGAGCTGCTGTGAGCTCCACCCAGTTCGAGCTTCCCAGCGGCTTTGTTTACCTACTTAAGCCTCAGCAATGGCGGGCGCCCCTCCCCCAGCCTCGCTGCTGCCTTGCGGATAGATCGCGGCAGACTGCTGTGTTAGCAGTGAGGGAGGCTTCGTGGGCGTGGGACCCTCCCGGCCAGGTGTGGGATATATTCTCCTGGAATGCCTGTATGCTTACAGCGCAGTATTGGGGTGGGAGTTACCCGATTTTCCAGGTGTTGTGTGTCTCAGTTCCCCTGGCTAGGAAAACGGATCCCCTTCCCCCTTGCGCTTCCAGGTGAGGCGATGCCTCGCCCTGCTTCAGCTCTCGCTGGTCAGGCTGCAGCAGCTGACCAGCACCGATTGTCCGGCACTCCCTAGTGAGATGACCCCAGTACCTCAGTTGAAAATGCAGAAATCACCGGTCTTCTGTGTCGCTCGCGCTGGGAGTTGGAGACTGGAGTTGTTCCTATTCGGCCATCTTCGGACACGTTCTTTGGTCCTCTTATTCTTCTAGAGATTTTTGGCTTGGATCTACTTGAGGTGAGGACAAGGGTTTTGTTGACTGGAAGTGGGGCAAATCCTGCTCAGGTTGTATCAGAACTTACTGTCTGCAGAAGAAGCTGGTTACATGGTGGCCTGGTTCATAATGTCGCTGGGCCCTTGAGCCCCAAGGAAGGTGATGGAGGACAAACAATGTTTTTCTCTGCTACCTTGGAGGCCTGCATGTGCTCTTCTTCAAGACTCAAAGTGTGACTCGGTGTCATCATGGATTTTGATGTTCATTTCGGCTTTGTAAATTTCGTTAGTGAAATTTCCTCCCATAGCCTGGCAGTAGTAGGATGCCTGACAGTTCTGACAGTTTTTGTTTTCATTCTTTTTTTTTTGTCATTTCATTCTTTTGTGTGTGTGTGTGTCATGTATGTTTCAGTGTAAAGTTGAGAAAGGCTGGATCTTGAACTGTTATCCAGATGTCATCTTGGACCACAAATAAGCACATGATATTTTGAAGTTCCTTTTGGTGATTTCCTGTTACAATGAAAATAAGAAAATCTCGTGATATATTTCTTGCCTGTGATTATTTACAAAAGTCAGATGAGACTGAAGGGAAGTTGGAAGATTATCTGGGCCACTGTAACAGCAGCTCAAGAGAGAGGGACTCAGGACCAGGACTCAGGCCATCACAGTGGAAATGGAGAAGAGAGGATAGACATGAGAGTTGCCAAATGGGTGGAATACGTAGGGGTTTATTGTCGACTGGATATAGCTACTGAGAGGAAGGGAACATTTGCTGTATTACCCAGGTTTCTGACTTTGGTGACTGAGCAGATAGATGAAAATGTCACTCAAAAGGAAGGAAAATGTAAGAGTCAATATAAAGATTTTCACAAGGCTAATCATGGCTTTGTTTTGGGTATGTTGAGATGGGCGTGCCTGGGAGGTTTGTAGGTGCCTATATATGCAGTAAGAAGTAAACGCATGGCATTAGAGCTCAGTGGGTCTATCTGGCTTGGATTTGTTGTTAGGATGTTACTCTGCCAAAGAATTGAATGAATTTATGCCAAGGAACTGAACAAATTTCTCAAGAGTGTACCAGTAGAAAATGAAGATAAGAGGGCCAAGGTAAGAAGCTTAGAGACCACATGTTGTGTTGTGAGCAGAGAAAGAAGATAGCACCAAAAAATGAGAAGGAAAGGCCATGAGAATGAGACGGAGATAGAAGATGGTGACTGGTGACTGGTGAAGGGAGGGAGGGAGGAAGTGGCAGGAAAGAAGGAAGGAAGAAGGGAGAGTTCCTATTTAGGAATGGTTGAATGAGCTGGATTGACAAATGTTCACTCTCCATGTAGACATATGGAAATAGTGGATAAACTACAAATTTTACCAAATGCTTAGCAGAATTCTAAGGTATTCTCTCTGGTTTCCAGAATTGAGGAAGGAATTCAGCTAAAGTAGTGAACAGAAGTTGACACAGTTGCATATTACTATTTATCCCAAATAAGTGAATGGATTTCCCAAGGGTGAGCATATCAGATGTGAATATAAGGGAGTCAAGGATGTATATACTCAACTTCCAGGACAGGAAACACATCTTAGTAAGTGGGATTATGAAGCCCACTTAGGGACAGAGTCAAGTCTATAATTTCCCTGTTTAGTGGGGAGCCAGGACCAACAAATGGGCTATCTAGTCCGTGGCCCAGAAAAACTTCACTGACTGCCCTGAAAAAGAAGCTACATTTGCTCCATTTGCCCTGGACGCTGGGCAGGAATTGAATCTCCTGAATGTAGAACCCAGAGATGCCTTAGTAGACAGTGGTGCTGAGACAAGCTCAGAGGAAAAAATTCAAAGGACTGAGGAGACTTACCTGTATGGGAAAGACACTTTAAAACAGAATAGTGCAGTATTTCAGAAACTTTAAAATAAACATTTAAATTGTTCAAAGGGAGAAAATAAGGAGTAAGATTTCTAATTCAATAGTGGGACTTATTTTTGGGGAAAAGGAGCACACAGATTTATAAAAAGCATAAAGACATTTTAAAAAATGAAAGAGATAATAATTAAAATAAAGATCAAGATAGATTAAACAAGAGTGGATGCAGATGAAGAGAAAATTAGTGAAATGTAAAGTATATCTGATGAAACTATACAGAATGCATCACAGAGAGACAAAGAGAGGGAAAATATGAAAAGCAGAAAGAAGAGACTTGGGAACTACATGAGAAGAGTCAATATACAGCTAATAGACGTCTGGAAGGAGAAAATAAAGAGCCTGGTGGGAAGCAATAATAAAAAGAATGATTACAACGTTTTAAGAGTTAAACAAAAAAGAATCCTAAGTTGGAAAAGTCATGCAGAGCCCCCACCAAGAGAAATAAAAAAAAAAACTGCATCTAGAAACCTTATATTAAAATTGCAGAACATCTAAGATAAAGAGGAAAAAGTACAAAGCTAGAGGAGGGAAGAGAGATCATGTATAAAGGAACAAGCCAAATCAAGGGTTGACTTCTCCTGCACCATCTCTGTGATCATAGATATCAGAAGACAATGCAATATCTTCCAAATGCTGGGGGAAGCTAGATTGTATATCCACTTAAATGTCATTTAAGAAAAGGCAAACATTTTCTTACATTTCTAAGAAAGATTACTACCCACTGACCCTTCTAGCAGCAACTGCTAAGGGATTCACTTCAATTAAAAAATGAGAAATTTCCTTCCAGAAGGAAGGAGTAGGAAGCCCACACATATATAGAAAACTGATTTATGTCTGAAAGGGTATTGCAGACCAGTGGACAAAAGAAATACTATTCAATAAATGGTGCTAGGGCATTTCACTGTCCTCCAGGGAAAAGCAAAATGATATTGGATCCCTGCTGCACTTTATATACAAAAATCAATCCTTAGTGGAATAATTTGAAAGGCAAAATTGCTACAGAAGAAAAATATAAGAAGATATCTTTATGACCTTAGGGTAAAGAAGAATTTATTAAACCATAAATAAAAGGATTGATAAATTTGACAATGTTACAAGTAAAAAACAAAACAAACAGAACAAAAAACCTCTCCCCCAAAAAGACTGACATGTAGAACAATTTTCAGGAGAGAAAACTTAAATAACTTAAATTACAAAAACAGAGGCTTAACTATACCAGTAATCAGAGATATGTAAATTAAATGACCTGGCAAAAAGGTAAGTAGACTATATCAAACACTGTAGAGAATGTGGCATAAAAATCTGGAGATAGTATCTGGAGATAACTAATGTCCATTCACAGAAGTGAGTTAATATTTAAAGTAGTCACTAATCTAGACCATGTTAGGGCATCTTCATGCAGTGGAATGCTATACAGCAGTAAAAATGAATGAACATTAACTCTCGGGATGTGCCTGGATGATTCTCACACTCATAATGCTGAGTGAGTCAAGTAAGTTGCACAAGAATACATAATCTATGACATCATTCACATCAAATTTAAAATTCAAGCAATATTTCATGTGGTTTAAGGATACATAAGTAATAAGATTATGAGGAGAGGCTTGGGAATGGTATCGACCAAATTCAAGAGGGAGAGTTATCTGATCTGGAAGCATTCACAGAAAGTTTCAACTGTGTTGTGAATAGGTTGCTTATTAAGCTTGGGGGTAGGTAGATGGACGTTTGTTGCTGTATTCTCTATATCTTTTTACTTTATTTTATTTTTTTTTGAGATAGAGTCTCGTTTTCTCACCCAGGTTGCAGTGGCGTGCAACCTCTACCTCCTGGGTTCAAATGATTCTCCTGCCTCAGCCTCCCAAGTTGCTGGGATTACAGACACCGCCACTAGTCCTAGCTAATTTTTGAATTTTTAGTAGAGACAGGGTTTCACCATTTTGGCCAGGCTGGTCTCGAACTCCTGACCTCAAGTGATCTACCCGCCTCAGCCTCCCAAACTGCTGGGATTACAGGCGTGAGCTACTGCGCCTGGCCTCTATACCTTTATAGATCTTAAACATTGCATAACGCTTTTCCAAAATGAAAAGAGTAAACCAGAGATGAGGAAATGGAGAGGACTATTCTTTCCACCTTTTTTTTCAGTGGAAGGGAAGAAAAGAAGAGAATGATTTTTTTTTTTTTTTTTTTTTGAGACGGAGTCTCACTCTGTCGCCCGGGCTAGAGTGCAGTGGCCGGATCTCAGCTCACTGCAAGCTCCGCCTCCCGGGTTCACGCCATTCTCCTGCCTCAGCCTCCCGAGTAGCTGGGACTACAGGCGCCCGCCACCTCGCCCGGCTAGTTTTTTGTATTTTTTAGTAGAGACGGGGTTTCACTGTGTTAGCCAGAATGGTCTTGATCTCCTGACCTCGTGATCCGCCCGTCTCAGCCTCCCAAAGTGCTGGGATTACAGGCTTGAGCCACCGCGCCTGGCCGAGAATGATTTTTAAAATATTTCTTGACACCAAATGATTTGGAAGAATTTAACAGTTTGTACAATTTTGTAGGGAAACCAACATTCGAAGCTGTAGAATTATGTGCTTAAACTCAATATATTCATCTTAGTGAAATAATGTTTATTCTTTGGTCTGTACAAGCTGGAGATGATTTTTTTCTTCATATTCCTTATTATTCTCTAACTAATCTAGCTTTTTGAGAAGAATCAATAGTATACATATAGAAAAAGTATCAATGTGAAAAATAATGAGTCATTGAATCTATTTATAAGGAGTATTTTTCCAAAGAAGCTGAAATTTGATGATCTGAAGCTCTCCCACAATTTGTAGTCCAAAAGTAGATTGTTTGGAAAATGATAAAGAAGTCAAATACTTCTTTATTATTTTCAATTTCAGACACTAAACTGGATATCTTTACATATTTTCTTTCATGTCTCCACCATAAAACTTACAAAAACAAAAGAGCTCACCAACATCTATGTCTCTTTGGTGATGTTGCACATATATTTTTAAATGTGTGTTAACAGTTATATGCTTTCATTGTCTCCCCTTTAAAATTAAATCAATCTTTTTCTGACTAGGGAACAGTGTGTTCTGTACTAAAGGAAAACCCCTGCTTGGAACAAAGGTGTTGCTGAGTAGTTCTGCCAGAGACTTTCATTTCAAAGGCAGAATTTTATTTCACAGGAAATGTGAATCTGAAAGTATTTTACTAGTAATTAGCTTTTAAAATAGCAAGTGACTTCATGTTCTTCATTTATGCTTGGAAGCTGGATGTGGAATTTGTGGGGTTTTTTTCTGACTTGTGTGAAATTGTTAGGGACACGCCATATTCTAGCTAAGAAATAAAGATGTACCGAACTTGGCTTTCACCTGAGACATCACCCACTGCCTACAGAATAGTCCCGAGGAGATGGTACGCCCAGATATTAAGGGATATCAACTAAGTGTCCCGAGTTGGTGATGTTCCAAGCGGGGACCCCAGCTCCTTATACTTTCATCGTCATCTCCAGTGAAATTTTCACAGGATTCATCACCGTGATAGCACTCACTAAGTGTTCTATCTTATTGTCCTCATTTATAGATGGTAAAACTGAGACACAGATTTTTTTGTAGTAGTTTTGATTTTTAAAAATATTACATTAAAATATTCTTTTTCTCAAGTTCTGTGTGTGTTGGTGCTCCCTTAATTACTATACCTGAGACAGGTGACTAAGAGAGGTTAAGGGTCTGGCCAAAGACTCACAGTTAGTAAGTAGTGGGAGACAAGATTGGTGCCTAGGAAATCTGACCTCAAAGCCACTTCCCTTCCCATATTTGAAGACATTAAACTGGGACATTGCCGTGAGTGACTGATATAGACAGATTCTGTCACACCCTTGGCTGCTGTTATTGCTGGTCAGTTGGGGCTTAGATCTCTACCTCAGCCTTTCACCGATGCACATACTCAGTTTTACTAGGTAACACATAGTAGTTTTCTACAGTGATGATACCAATTTAAACACCAAACACTACATGAGAGTACCTTTTATTCAATGTTTAAATTTTTTACTGACCTGATATGTGTGAAATGGTACCTCTTTGTGGTTTGAAATTGCATTTCCCTGATTACTAATGGATAATTTTTCATGTTTTGGGGCCATTTATGTTTCCTCTTCTATGAAATGCCTGTTCATGTCTTTTGCTCATTTTTATATTGGGTTGTTTATCCCTTTTTAAATTGTTTCATAGGAGTCCTTAACATACTCAAATACTAATTTTTATCTCCTGTATGTGTATCAAGTATCCTCTCTTAGTTCATTTTCTCGTCCTCCTGTAGAACCCTTAAAGTAGAATTTCTTAATTTCAAAGGAATTGAATTTAGTAATTTTTCCCTAAGATTCTAAACTTGATAAAAACATTTCGTGTATCTTCCCCTCCCCCCAAGGTGGGAAATATAGTCTTATGCACTATCTTTTCAAAAATGTATCATTTTGCCCTTCACAATGAAACCTTCTGTCTAATTTGAATAGATGACTTTTATGAATGGTGGGAGGTAAGGGTCAACTTAAATTTTTTTAATCCATTACATGACCAAATTCCCCACTGGCATTTATTGCATAATTCCCCTGTCCCTACTGATCTTCAATGCCTGTCACTCTGTCATGAGCCAAGTTTTTTTTCTGTTTGTTTGTTTGTTTGTTTTAAGCATGGACTGTTTCTGGCTTTTCTGTTTTGTTCCACTGGTCTGCCTTGTCTAACACTATATCAGTTCCACACTGCCTTAGTTACTACAGTTTTAGAATTAGCTCTGGTAGGGGTTGGGAGAGCTCTTTACTTTATTCTCCTTCAGGAGTGTTTTGGCTGTTCCTAGTTCTTTGCTTTTCTGTATACATTTTAGAATCAGTTTTCCAGGTTCCATAAACAATGTTGTTACTATTTTGATTCAATTGTGTTAAAGCTATAGATTAATATGGGAAGATGTGACATCTTAATGATATGTTTTTTTCCCATTTATGCACATGGAATATCTCTGCTTATTAAGATCTTACAAAAAAGCTGAAAATTTTCTCGAAAAGCACTTAAACATATTTTGTCATATTAATTCCTATGTGTGTTATCTGACTCATAAAAACCTCATTTACAGCTTCCCAGTCTCTCTTTCCCTGTATGTTGTTGGATGGTCACAACAACTTTGGAAGTCACAAGTTGAATAGGATGGCATCTCCATCAGTGGGCCCACAAGTGACTTGGTGGAGTAGATCCCCATCTCTCACCTGTTTCCCATTAAATTAGCTTTACCTGCTAAGAAACAAATTCTTCTTTTGTTAAGCCACTGAGATGTATCTATTACAACAAATAAGATTATCTTAATTAATGCATATTGATTTTAATCTTGGAAATCTGATAAACACATTTATTAATCTTAATATTTACCTGTTGATTCTTTGATTATTTTCTGCATACAAAGTATATTATCTGGTAATAATGAGCTTTGCTTATTTTCTTTTCTATATTTTACACATTTTATTTCTTTTTCTTGTACTACAGTACTAGCTGATGTCTCCTGTACAATGTTGAGTAAAACCAACTATGGTGTACCATTTCCTTGGCCTTGATATTGAAGGGAGCTCTTTAACATTTTACCATTAGCTGCTGTTCTTGATGTAGGTATTTTGTATATAATTTTATAATAATATGAAAGTTTCCTTATTACTAGTTTGTAAAGAGATTTTATCATAAACGGATGTTATCTTACTTAATGATGTGTTTACATCTTTGGAAAGATGTTTTTTCTCCATGAAGTTGATAATGTGTTGATATATCTGTTTCACGAATTACATTGACTCATAACTTTACTGTCCTTGACTGGGTTGCAAATCAAATAAACAGCAATAGTTTATCTTTGTTTACAGTTTTGCTACTTTGTTCATCATGGAATGTTTTTGTATTAGTTTTGATTTTTAAAAATATTACATTTTTAAATCTCAAGTTCTGAGTTTGTTGGTGCTCTCTTAATTACTGTACCTGAGACAGGTGACTACATGCTGATCCAGCCGTGGAGACAGCTTGGTCCAGGCCAAGTCTTTCTCTTGGTCTCCTGTGCCTGTGGAGGCTCCGATGTACTGGAGCTGGGCAGATGCCACCAGGCAGAGGATAGATTTTGTCCTAGCTCTTGTTAAAGTGTTCTTGTTTTTTATTAATCCTCTGAGCATTTCTTCCTTTCTTGATAGCTCCAATGTGCCTTTAAAGAGACAGTTTTAATATTTTATCCAGCTGTCTTTGTTATTCTCCTCCAGAGGCTCGTTCAATGTATTTATCCCATTGTGCCTCCAAAAATGATACTCTGGAATGTTTATTACTGTGAGATATAAAAACCTGAGTTGTCTGCGGAGCCAAGTCAGCGCCTGATGGCTGGCACCTGGGTTACTTGATTCCACTGTGAGGCAACCAGACTGTCCCAGTTAACTTTACCAGGAGTAATGCTGAGAGGTCATCCTGCTTGGGAAATGGCACAAACACAGAAACTCATTTCAAATGGCCAACTTTTAAAAATTGGATTTGTTTTTCAAGGACAGCTAATGCCTTTATAATCCAGGCACAGTTCCAAGAGTTTTTATATGGTAACTCGCTAAATTCTCACAACCATCCTATGTGATAGATACCATTATTATCAGCTCCCTTTTTGCAGAGAAGGAAGACAGGACTGGAAGTTCGCTCACTTGCCTGTGGTCACATGGGCAGAAATTGGGCAGCCAGGATTTGAGCTAGTTTTGCTTCCAATTCTATGGTTGTAAACACTATAACTATTGCCTTTTAGGGTTGCAGAATGAACTGTGGTTTAGTGAGTGGTAGCACACACCAATGATCAACAAAGAGTTGTTGTATTAACCCAGTTTCCTGTCTCCTGCAGTGGCTCCTGTGAGTAGAACATGTAAAAGTTATAGTCCCTGTGTCCACAGCTAGCTATCAGCTCATGCCCTAAATAGGTTAATTGCCCTCTGTAAGGACTTTTACCAAAGTAAAACCACCTCATATGTCGTTTGCATTCAAAACATACTGATGACTCTTGAAGGAGTTGGGATTATCTGAACATTGATTATGTGTATGTGTTTCTTTAATTACTCCTTGCTTTCTTAAGGGAGACTTTTTATCAATAGTACCCATCAACTGTATTAATTCCCAAGTGTGCCCCACTTAAGCTTGCAAACAATATGTAACAACATAGACAAATCACTTCAGTTAGCTTTGAAATGGCTTTGATGGGTTGAGCAGACCATATTCTGGAGTTTTATATCCCTTGTGTTCTACAATTGAATTTAGTTCCAGGATTGTATTGAACAAATACAAACTTTCATCTTATATAATGATACCTAGCTTACATAGAATTAATTTGGTTATTTTATCTGGTTTCTTTTGAAAGAAGTATTGGCATAGGGCTCAGGAATGTAAAAGACTAAAAAGAATTGGACCAAGAGAAACATGAAAGTCATGACTTTCACTATTCCCCCCCCCTTTTTTTTTTTTTTTAAAAAAGCTATATTTCTCCTTAAAATGTGTGAAAATTTGCTACTTTTTGAAATCATAATAAAAATGTTTCAGCTTGGAATTCTTTCTTACCATTCTCCTTTTTCTTCTTTGTGATTAATTTAGTACTATCTTAGGCAAGATACATTTACAGGCAAATTTTTTCTTTATCAAAAAATCGAATTATGAATTGAAAATGTATTTCTTGCATCAGTTGAAAGAACATCAAGTGCTTCAGTAATGGAATTGACAAATGATGGATCTACCTATTGATAGTAGTTTGGATTCCCTGGGAAGTAATCTCTAAGGTGGGGACCAGTGGGCATGAAGTTTTTAGGGAAGACCCCTGGGACCAACCCATGTGGAAGGGAGGGCAGGAAGCACAGTGAGGCAGAAGGAGAAGCTGGGCTCTGTTGCAGTCTCAAAAGGCCTCAGCTGGCCCCATGGACACCCGAGGATGACTCTTCAGAGTTGCTCTGATTTGGGGCAAGGCTGTGGGCCTTCATCCTCTTCCTTCAACCAACTGGAAAAGGGGCATGCGCGGAGAGGGAGTGAGGCTTTGGATCAGGCATTTCTCTTTAGTTAATGCAATTCCGGAAGAACCGACTGCTGCAGCACTCCTGGACCCTGCAGAGTAAGTACTTCATTCTGCAGGAGGATCTGACAGCACACTGCAGCTCCACTCTGCTATTCACTTTTTTAGTTCTGGCTGTCTTGCAAAAGCCAATGTTCCCCCCTGTTTTTTGTGTACCACTCTCTTCTTTGAGCATAGACCCCCCATCCATTCTAATCACCCACCTGTGCATTTTTATTCCTGTTGCTTCTTAGGCTTCTCACTTTGTAAATTCTGTATTTACCATTCCTCTAGGTCCAGTTCAAGAGACTTCTCCAGGGAGACTTCCATCACATCTCCAGCTGTCACCAATTGCCCATGACATTCACTATTTAATAATTTGGAACTCATCACGAGATATCTCAATATATATCGTGTATTTTGTTTCCATCTGTATTTTTTTTCTTTCTCTAGATTATAGGAAGTGGGATGGTTTCAGATTGTTTACAATCTAATAAGGAAATAAGCCCTTTGTTTTTCATGTTGTCTAGCATTTTGTAATATACGCATTAGAGGCTCAAAAATACTTGTTATTAAGTGGATCTCTGCTTAGCTCCTTAGCCAAGAATGTAGAGTGTGTAGCAAATGTATTGAATCACTATTTTAATTTCATAGTTTTAGATTTTATTTATGCCTATCTCTGCTGACATCCCAGATTTACTAATCATTCACTTGACAAATATGAATTGAAGTCTGTTGTGTTCTGACACCGTTGTGAGCAAAGGGGATATGATGGTGATGTAGCTTGACTGTGTCCCCACCCAAATCTCATCTTGAATTGTAGCTCTCATAATTCCCACGTGGTCCGGGAGGGACCCAGTGGGAGATAATTGAATCATGGAGGCAGTTTCCCCAATACTGTTCTCATGGTAGTGAATAAGTCTCATGAGATCTGACGATTTTATAACGAGTTTTCCCTTTGCTTGGCTCTCATTCTGTCTTGCCTGCCACCATGTAAGATGTGCCTTTCACCTTCCATCATGATTGTGAGGCCTCCCCAGCCAAGTGGAACTGTGAGTCCATTAAACCTCTTCTTCTTTATAAATTACCCAGTCTTGGGTACATCTTTATCAGCAGCATGAGAACTGACTAATAAAGGTGGTGAACAAGACAAGGGACCTGCCATCATGGAGATTAAATTCCGATGAGAGGCAGATAATGCAACTGAAACAGAGATGAGCAAGATGGTTACACAATGTGATAGCTGCTATGGCAGCAATAAACATAGTGCAGAGATTAAATATGCCACTTGAGGTCTGGGACGAGGTGATATCACCTTCAGAAGAAAATGATTTTGCTATGACCCAAGAAAGAAGGCAAGCATTTCAGGCAGAAGGAAAGGAATTCAGGAGGCAGAAAGAACTCTGTGTCCTTTGAGAAATGCAGGAGTTCAGAGGGGTTAGACGGTAGTTTGCTCAGGGGAACATGGTAATGGATGAGGTTGGAGAAGGTGTCAGTCAGGGCAAAAGGGTTGAATTTTATCCTAAGAGCAGTGGGAAGTCAGAGAAGAGTGAAAGTTTATTGTCATTGCTACTTGTTTGTTTAAAATAGAGGACAGAGGCAGATCTGCCATGAAACTAATGAAGCTTAAGCTTCAGGACCTACCACTTGTGTGAGTCCTTTTAAGAAAATGGGAAGTGGCTCATGCCTATAATCCCAGCACTTTGGGAGGCTGAGGTGAGCAGATCATGAGGTTAGGAGATTGAGACCAGCCTGACCAACATGATAAAACCCCATCTCTACTACAAATACAAAAATTAGCCAGGTGTGGTGGTGCACTCCTGTAATCCCAGCTACTCAGGAGGCTGAGGCAGGAGAATCGCTTGAACCCCGGAGGCATAGGTTGCAGTGAACCGAGATGGTGCCACTGCACTCCAGCCTGGGCAACAGAGCAAGACTGTGTCTCAAAACAAACAAACAAACAAACAAAACAAACCTGGGAGGAACTGTGGCTTTCGTAGCTTTGTATGTGTTCAAGGTCATGGTTTTATAAAATTGGCAATTGTTTAGGATCACTCTCTTTTTACATACTGACATCCCTTCTATCACACTCCCTTTTGTGGAGTGACACTGGAGTGGCCATGGTCATTTTTGATATCTGGCTCCAAGGAAGTTGACTGGTATGCATCTAGCTCGGGCTTGGTGAAATGCAGTTATGTGGCTCATAGAGACATTTCTGTGTTTGGCTAATGTTGTTAGCCATCTCAGTATAGGTGCTGCTTACCCAGTATTACGACATGAAGGTGTAGTATGACCACTGGTTTTCATTGCAGTGTGAGTGTGTCTTACAGCACCCAGCCCTGGGAGTAAGCAGGTAGTGGAAAGGAAAAGGTTTAAGGTATATGTGGTGAATGCTAGTCCATGGAACATTCTAGTCATCAGATGCATACAATTCTAAGCAGAGGATTTATTCTTTTTTTATACTTATCTTTTAGGATAACAAAGCACAATTATAAATGCCAATTTTTTCCTTTTCAAATAAGAATTGTGTAAAATAGAACTTAGAATTCTTATGTTTGCATGATAAGCAGTGAGGATATGTGTGCGTATGTGTATATGTGAAGTTGCATGTTAAAATTATCAATACAAAAAATCTATATTAAAAAGCAAATTTCATCCAACCATACTACAAGTAAGACTGAATTACCTTTTTGTTATCTGTGTGGGAAATGATATTACAAGAAAGTGTCATGTGAGGTTGTAATCAAAGGCGATACAGTGAGAAATTTAAATAAAACATGTCATAGTAGTGTGTCCAATGGATAATTTATAAAAATGGCATATTGCTTTTCTATATATTTACTTTTGTATTTAACTTTATATTTATTTTGGGGTTCTTTTTTTTCTCTCTCTTTATGTCTCCATCCTACATACCACATGCATTTGAAAATTTTTTTTATTATTATTATTATTATTATACTTTAAGCTCTAGGGTACATGTGCATAACGTGCAGGTTTGTTACATATGTATACTTGTGCCATGTTGGTGTGCTGCACCCATCAACTCGTCAGCACCCATCAACTCGTCATTTACATCAGCTATAACTCCCAATGCAATCCCTCCCCCCTCCCCCCTCCCCCTCCCCGTGATAGGCCCCGGTGTGTGATGTTCCCCTTCCCGAGTCCAAGTGATCTCATTGTTCAGTTCCCACCTATGAGTGAGAACATGTGGTGTTTGGTTTTCTGTTCTTGTGATAGTTTGCTGAGAATGATGGTTTCCAGCTGCATCCATGTCCCTACAAAGGACACAAACTCATCCTTTTTTATGGCTGCATAGTATTCCATGGTGTATATGTGCCATATTTTCTTAATCCAGTCTGTCACTGATGGACATTTGGGTTGATTCCAAGTCTTTGCTATTGTGAATAGTGCCGCAATAAACATACGTGTGCATGTGTCTTTATAGCAGCATGATTTATGATTCTTTGGGTATATACCCAGTAATGGGATGGCTGGGTCATATGGTACATCTAGTTCTAGATCCTTGAGGAATCACCATACTGTTTTGCATAATGATTGAACTAGTTTACAGTCCCACCAACAGTGTAAAAGTGTTCCTATTTCTCCACATCCTCTTCATCACCTATTGTTTCCTGACTTTTTAATGATTGCCATTCTAACTGGTGTGAGATGGTATCTCACTGTGGTTTTCATTTGCATTTCTCTGACGGCCAGTGATGATGAGCATTTTTTCATGTGTCTGTTGGCTGTATGAATGTCTTCTTTTGAGAAATGTCTGTTCATATCCTTTGCCCACTTTTTGATGGGGTTGTTTGTTTTTTTCTTGTAAATTTGTTTGAGTTCTTTGTAGGTTCTGGATATTAGCCCTTTGTCTGATGAGTAGATTGCAAAAATTTTCTCCCATTCTGTAGGTTGCCTGTTCATTCTGATGGTAGTTTCTTTTGCTGTGCAGAAGCTCTTTAGTTTAATTAGATCCTATTTGTCAATTTTGGCTTTTGCTGCCATTGCTTTTGGTGTTTTAGACATGAAGTCCTTGCCCATGCCTATGTCTTGAATGGTACTACCTAGGTTTTCTTCTAGGGTTTTTATGGTATTGGGTCTAACATTTAAGTCTCTAATCCATCTTGAATTAATTTTCGTATAAGGAGTAAGGAAAGGATCCAGTTTCAGCTTTCTACTTATGGCTAGCCAATTTTCCCAGCACCATTTATTAAATAGGGAATCCTTTCCCCATTTCTTGTTTCTCTCAGGTTTGTCAAAGATCAGATGGCTGTAGATGTGTGGTATTATTTCTGAGGACTCTGTTCTGTTCCATTGGTCTACCTCTCTGTTTTGGTACCAGTACCATGCTGTTTTGGTTACTGTAGCCTTGTAGTATAGTTTGAAGTCAGGTAGCGTGATGCCTCCAGCTTTGTTCTTATGACTTAGGATTGTCTTGGCAATGCGGGCTCTTTTTTGGTTCCATATGAACTTTAAAGCAGTTTTTTCCAATTCTGTGAAGAAACTCATTGGTAGCTTGATGGGGATGGCATTGAATCTATAAATTACCTTGGGCAGTATGGCCGTTTTCACAATATTGATTCTTCCTATCCATGAGCATGGTATGTTCTTCCATTTGTTTGTGTCCTCTTTGATTTCACTGAGCAGTGGTTTGTAGTTCTCCTTGAAAAGGTCCTTTACATCCCTTGTCAGTTGGATTCCTAGGTATTTTATTCTCTTTGAAGCAATTATGAATGGAAGTTCATTCCTAATTTGGCTCTCTGTCTGTTACTGGTGTATAAGAATGCTTGTGATTTTTGCACATTAATTTTGTATCCTGAGACTTTGCTGAAGTTGCTTCTCAGCTTAAGGAGATTTTGGGCTGAGACAATGGGGTTTTCTAAATATACAATCATGTCATCTGCAAACAGGGACAATTTGACTTCTTCTTTTCCTGACTGGATACCCTTGATTTCTTTCTCTTGCCTGATTGCCCTAGCCAGAACTTCCAACACTATGTTGAATAGGAGTGGTGAGAGAGGGCATCCCTGTCTTGTGCCAGTTTTCAGAGAGAATTTTTCCAGTTTTTGCCCATTCAGTATGATATTGGCTGTGGGTTTGTCATAAATAGCTCTTATTATTTTGAGGTACGTTCCATCAATACCGAATTTATTGAACATTTTTAGCATGAAGGGCTGTTGAATTTTGTCAAAGGCCTTTTCTGCATCTATTGAGATAATCATGTGGTTCTTGTCTTTGGTTCTGTTTATATGCTGGATTACATATATTGATTTGCGAATGTTGAACCAGCCTTGCATCCCAGGGATGAAGCCCACTTGATCATGGTGGATAAGCTTTTTGATGTGCTGCTGAATCCGGTTTGCCAGTATTTTATTGAGGATTTTTGCATCGATGTTCATCAGGGATATTGGTCTAAAGTTCTCTTTTTTTGTTGTGTCTCTGCCAGGCTTTGGTATCAGGATGATGTTGGCCTCATCAAATGAGTTAGGGAGGATTCCCTCTTTTTCTATTGATTGGAATAGTTTCAGAAGGAATGGTACCAGCTCCTCCTTGTACCTTTGGTAGAATTCAGCTGTGAATCCATCTGGTCCTGGACTTTTTTTGGTGGGTAGGCTATTAATTGTTGCCTCAATTTCAAAGCCTGCTATTGGTCTATTCAGGGATTCAACTTCTTCCTGGTTTAGTCTTCAAAGAGTGTAAGTGTCCAGGAAATTATCCATTTCTTCTAGATTTTCTAGTTTATTTGTGTAGAGATATTTATAGTATTCTCT
Organism: Rhinopithecus roxellana; assembly: GCF_007565055.1. NCBI lineage: Eukaryota > Metazoa > Chordata > Mammalia > Primates > Cercopithecidae > Rhinopithecus > Rhinopithecus roxellana. The sequence continues at coordinate 95,705,924 of NC_044566.1, forward strand.
GATGGTAGTTTGTATTTCTGTGGGGTCGGTGGTGATATCCCCTTTGTCATTTTTTATTGTGTCTATTTGATTCTTCTCTCTTTTCTTCTTTATTAGTCTTGCTAGCGGTCTGTCAATTTTGTTGATCTTTTCAAAAAACCAACTCCTGGATTCATTGATTTTTTGGAGGGTTTTTTGTGTCTCTATCTCCTTCAGTTCTGCTCTGATCTTAGTTATTTCTTGCCTTCTGCTAGTTTTTGAATGTGTTTGCTCTTGCTTCTCTAGTTCTTTTAATTGTGATGTTCGAGTGTCCATTTTAGATCTTTCCTGCTTTCTCTTGTGGGCATTTAGTGCTATAAATTTCCCTCTACACACTGCTTTAAATGTGTCCCAGAGATTCTGGTATGTTGTATCTTTGTTCTCATTGGTTTCAAAGAACATCTTTATTTCTGCCTTCATTTCGTTATGTACCCAGTAGTCATTTAGGAGCAGGTTGTTCAGTTTCCATGTAGTTGAGCAGTTTTGATTGAGTTTCTTAGTCCTGAGTTCTAGTTTGATTGCACTGTGGTCTGAGATACTGTTTCTTACAATTTCTGTTCTTGTACATTTGCTGAGGAGTGCTTTACTTCCAATTATGTGGTCAATTTTGGAATAAGTGCGATGTGGTGCTGAGAAGAATGTATATTCTGTTGATTTGGGGTGGAGAGTTCTATAGATGTCTATTAGGTCTGCTTGGTGCAGAGCTGAGTTCAATTTCTGGATATCCTTGTTAACTTTCTGTCTCGTTGATCTGTCTAATGTTGACAGTGGAGTGTTGAAGTCTCCCATTATTATTGTATGGGAGTCTAAGTCTCTTTGTAAGTCTCTAAGGACTTGCTTTATGAATCTGGGTGCTCCTGTATTGGGTGCATATATATTTAGGAGAGTTAGCTCTTCCTGTTGAATTGATCCCTTTACCATTATGTAATGGCCTTCTTTGTCTCTTTTGATCTTTGATGGTTTAAAGTCTGTTTTATCAGAGACTAGGATTGCAACCCCTGCTTTTTTTTGTTCTCCATTTGCTTGGTAGATCTTCCTCCATCCCTTTATTTTGAGCCTATGTATGTCTCTGCATGTGAGATGGGTCTCCTGAATACAGAGACTGATGGGTCTTGACTCTTTATCCAGTTTGCCAGTCTGTGTCTTTTAATTGGAGCATTTAGTCCATTGACATTTAAGGTTAATATTGTTATGTGTGAACTTGATCCTGCCATTATGATATTAACTGGTTATTTTGCTCGTTAGTTGATGTAGGTTCTTCCTAGCCTTAATGGTCTTTACATTTTGGCATGTTTTTGCAATGGCTGGTACCGGTTGTTCCTTTCCATGTTTAGTGCTTCCTTCAGGGTCTCTTGTAAGGCAGGCCTGGTGGTGACAAAATCTCTAAGCATTTGCTTATCTGTAAAGGATTTTATTTCTCCTTCACTTATGAAGCTTAGTTTGGCTGGATATGAAATTCTGGGTTGAAAATTCTTTTCTTTAAGAATGTTGAATATTGGCCCCCACTCTCTTCTGGCTTGTAGAGTTTCTGCCGAGAGATCTGCTGTTAGTCTGATGGGCTTCCCTTTGTGGGTAACCCAACCTTTCTCTCTGGCTGCCCTTAAGATTTTTTCCTTCACTTCAACTTTGGTGAATCTGGCAATGATGTGTCTTGGAGTTGCTCTTCTGGAGGAGTATCTTTGTGGCGTTCTCTGTATTTCCTGAATTTGAATGTTGGCCTGCCCTACTAGGCTGGGGAAGTTCTCCTGGATGATATCTTGAAGAGTGTTTTCCAACTTGGTTCCATTTTCCCCCTCACTTTCAGGCACCCCAATCAGACGTAGATTTGGTCTTTTTACATAATCCCATACTCCTTGCAGGCTTTGTTCATTTCTTTTTCCTGTTTTTTCTTTTTGTTTCTCTTCTCGCTTCATTTCATTCATTTGATCCTCAGTCGCTGATACTCTTTCTTCCAGGTGATCGAGTCGGTTACTGAAGCTTGTGCATTTGTCACTTATTTCTTGTGTCAATGTTTTCATCTCTGTCATTTCGTTTATGACCTTCTCTGCATTAATTATTCTAGCTATCAATTCTTCCACTCTTTTTTCAAGACTTTTAGTTTCTTTGTGCTGGGTATGTAATTCCTCCTTTAGCTCTGAGAAATTTGATGGACTGAAGCCTTCTTCTCTCATCTCGTCAAAGTCATTCTCCATCCAGCTTTGATCCGTTGCTGGCGACGAGCTGCGCTCCTTTGCATGGGGAGATGCGCTCTTATTTTTTGAATTTCCAGCTTTTCTGCCCTGCTTTTTCCCCATCTTTGTGGTTTTATCTGTCTCTGGTCTTTGATGATGGTGACGTACTGATGGGGTTTTGGTGTAGGTGTCCTTCCTGTTTGATAGTTTTCCTTCTAACAGTCAGGACCCTCAGCTGTAGGTCTGTTGGAGATTGCTTGAGGTCCACTCCAGACCCTGTTTGCCTGGGTATCAGCAGCAGAGGCTGCAGAAGATAGAATATTGCTGAACAGCGAGTGTACCTGTCTGATTCTTACTTTGGAAGCTTCCTCTCAGGGGTGTTCTCCACCCTGTGAGGTGTGGGGTGTCAGTCTGCCCCTAGTGGGGGATGTCTCCCAGTTAGGCTACTCGGGGGTCAGGGACCCACTTGAGCAGGCAGTCTGTCCCCTCTCAGATCTCAACCTCCGTGTTGGGAGATCCACTGCTCTCTTCAAAGCTGTCGGACAGAGTCGTTTGCGTCTGCAGAGGTTTCTGCTGCTTTTTGTTGTTGTTGTTTAGCTGTGCCCTGTCCCCAGAGGTGGAGTCTACAGAGACAGGCAGGTTTCCTTGAGCTGCTGTGAGCTCCACCCAGTTCCAGCCTCCCAGCGGCTTTGTTTACCTACTTAAGCCTCAGCAATGGCGGGCGCCCCTCCCCCAGCCTCGCTGCTGCCTTGCAGTTAGATCGCAGTCTGCTGTGTTAGCAATGAGGGAGGCTTCGTGGGTGTGGGACCCTCCCGGCCAGGTGTGGGATATATTCTCCTGGTGTGCCTGTTTGCTTAAAGCGCAGTATTGGGGTGGGAGTTACCTGATTTTCCAGGTGTTGTGTGTCTCAGTTCCCCTGGCTAGGAAAACGGATTCCCTTCCCCCTTGCGCTTCCCAGGTGAGGCGATGCCTCGCCCTGCTTCAGCTCTCGCTGGTCAGGCTGCAGCAGCTGACCAGCACCGATTGTCCGGCACTCCCTAGTGAGATGGACCCAGTACCTCAGTTGAAAATGCAGAAATCACTGGTCTTCTGTGTCGCTCGCGCTGGGAGTTGGAGACTGGAGCTGTTCCTATTTGGCCATTTTGCTCTGCCCCTCTTGGGGGTTCTTTTTCTTTAAGAACTCCCTTCCCCAATTTTATAAGCTTCCAGCCCCACAAAGCCTGGATCCATCTCTGATGGAAATGATGCCGTGATCTGATTTCTATTTTATGAAGGTGCTGGCTGCCATATGGAGAGCAGATCAAGAAGGAGCAAGAGTAAAATGAGAGACATATGATGTCTTTGTATCCAATGACAATTCTTTTGAATTGTTACTAATAAGGAACACCAAAATGGTCCAGTGTTGTCAATGGTCTTCATTCATTGCTTTGCAGAGTCAACAGAGTATCTGAAGGGGGATTGGTCCTGAGTACCACAGCACCACTTTTCAGATTTTAAGGTGCATATGTGTCCCTTGGGAGTAGGTCTGGGGTGCAGCCTTGGATTCTGCATTTCTAGCACATCTTCAGGTAGTCCTGTGTCTGGCTCAAGGACCACATTTGGAGTAATAAGGTAGCAAAACACTAGGGATCTAGAGGCAGACTGGCTGTGTTTGAATCTTCACTTCACTACAAACTTGTTGACTTGTTAAGTCATCTAAACTTTCCAGTCCTCAGTTTTCTTATCTATAAATAGGGATGCTTATAATAGAATCAACCATTCAAGTTATTGTAAAGATCAAATGAGACACTTCATGTTAAGAGGTTATCACAATATAAAGGTACAGAAAATGCTAGGTATATTTTTCCTTGCTCCAGACAGCCCACTTGGCCTTTTGGGACAAACTTGACTACAACATCTTATGAAGGGTTTCTGAAGTTTCTGATGTCTATTGAAAGAAAGAAAGGGCCTACCCCTGCAACACAGGCTAAGTTAAATTAGTCTGGTCAATGCAAACTTACAAACAATGAAATATATTTGCAAATCAAAATTACCAAGTACAATAAATGTTGAGTTCAGTCAGAAATGTGCTAGGTGTTCATAAATCACAGATTGTTGTATCCAGAATGGAAGTTAGAAGATCTTGCATTCCAAATGCTTCGTTCTGCAGACAAAACAGAAACAGGCAAACAAACACAAGATTCTCCCTGAGGGATGGTGGCTTTGGTCGTCATATTCCCTGTGGTTCATGTCTCCTAACTAAAAAAGCAACAGAAACCATGATCAAAGTATTTTATTAATACTTCGCAATCTATAGAAAGCAATCTTGATTCAACCCCCCTTATTATTGCTGTGGGTTAAATTGTGTCCTTCCAAAAACACACATTTAAGTCCTAACCCCATACCTGTGAATGTGGCTTTTTTTGGAAATAGGGTCTTTGCAGATGTAATTGAGCTAAGATGAAGACATTAGGGTGGGCTCTAATCTAATATGACCAGTGTGTTCATAAGATGATGTGAAGGTAGAGACAGACAATGGGAAGGCCATGTAATGACAGAGACAGAGTAGAGCCATGCAGCTGCAAACCAAAAAATGCCAAGGACTGACAGCCACCAGCAGAAACTAGAAGAGTCAAGAAAGGATTCTACTGGAATCTCAGGAGGAACGTGGCCCTGCTGACACATTGATTTCCAACTTCCAGCCTCCAGAGTTGTAAGAGAATACATTTATATTGTTTTTGTTGTTATTGTTGCCAGGCTGGAGTGCAGTGGCTCGGTCTCGGCTCACTGCAACCTCCACCTCCTGGGTTCAAGTGATTCTCCTTCCTCAGCCTCCAGAGTAGTTGGAATTACAGGTGCATACCACCATGCCCAGCTAATTTTTGTATTTTTAGTAGAGACAGTTTCACCAAGCTGGTCTCGAACTCCTGACCTCAGGTGATCCGCCCACCTTGGTCCCCCAAAAGGCTGGGATTACTGGTGTGAGCCACCGCACCCAGCCTAAAATTTCTATGAAGTCACCCTTTTTGTGGTTTGTTGTGGGAGCCCTAGGAAACCGATACAATCCTCTTCCTCCTTTCTCTATTTTTAACAGTTTCTGTTGTGCCACATGATAAGCCTCTTGAGGGCAGAGCATTAGACTTTGGCCATGTTCACATCAGTTTAATGGCTCAGCAGGGCTTAGACGGTGCTCAGTGAACACTTGTTGAATTGAAGTAATTATAGGTTTCCACAAAAATAATCTAGCTCATTATTTGTTATTAGGAATTTTCTATAATTTGCCCATCAGTTTTTGGCATTGTCATTGAGGAAATAGAAGAGGCGCCTCTTAGTTGCCAAGAGATGTTTGGACAGAAAAAGGATATAAATACTTACACGGAAACACAAGAGCTCATTTTAATATTATTTTAAGAATAATAATTGATACTCACTGAAATCTTGCTAAGTGTCAGGTCCTGCTCTATCTGATTAGCATATATTATCTCACTTAAACCTCAATATGTCCCAGCAAGGTACATTCGATTGTGAGACTCAGCTTATTGGTGAAAACACCTTGATGCTTACGAGCTGTTAAAAAGTACAGTTGAGAGTTAAACTTGGGCAGTGTGACCCGCAACTTAGTTCTTAACCAGCTCTTAAACTACTGTGGAATGCAGACACTGATCTTTCCATTCTGTAGCTCTGAAAAACATTCGACTTTGTGTTTATGAATGCTAATGCGTTTAGACTGCTCTCTATATAAAAATATGCATGTGAGAGTGTTGAAAATATATTTATTCTGTAGTATGTTTGTTACTTCTGTATATATCTGATCAATTTGCTCAGACAGATTTAGAACTGAAGAGGCAGCTTTTCTAAGCTGTCACGCTACTTTGAATACATTTCTCTCCCTCTGTAAAGCCACACATTTTACATTTAAATGCATGGGTTTCCATCTCTGGACTGCAGAGCTTATTCAGGGATCTCAGGAAAGAGACCTCCCTGCAACAGGAGCCCGTTGCTGCGATTTGGTTTGTGGACTTTTGTAGGGTGATCTTTTGTTGGAAGGAAATGTTCTCTAGCAAAAGAAAAGTTAGACTGTTCTGATTTAGATCGTTTTAGTTTACACACAAGGGCAAATATAAATCTCTACCTTCATTTATATAAACAAAGTATTGGAAAAACCCACAGAAGCATCATGAGAGAAAGGGCTCAACAATAGCAACATTTAATTTCTCAGCCTCTCTGGAGGCAATTGGATTTTAGGGGTTCACATTCCTGTGTGGCCTTGATGCAGAAATTTATTCTCTCTGGCTGTTTTCCCCAGACTTTCAAGTTACATCTTTTCACATGTTATATCTTTTCACATGCTAGCTGCATCATGACTTAATTCCACATTATTATTAGGAAAAATTCAATGACCATCATTATATATTTTATTTCAGGAGAACCATATAGAAGCTTGATAAACAAACAAGCAAACAAACAAAAGACTCTGGGTAACACTGGAGTAATGGTACAATATAACATTTCTTCTATTGCCTCTGGTCCTAATAAAGAACTGGGCCATGTCCTAAATCTAGCAGAGTACTTTGTAGCCCATAGTTTCAAGATATTTCATAAATCATATTCTTGGGATAGGGAAGAATATCTTTATCTTAAGTAACCAAGTAAAGGATTCTTATAACTTCACCTTAAACCTGGATAAATGCTTCACTCTGAATTTTTTAATGAAATTTTGACCTGAAGGCTGCCACAAATCAAGCTCTTTTAACTTGGCTGTAGAGTTGGGGCAAGCCAGGGCTTGTTCTATGTGATCTTGACAGTTAATTTTTATGAGTCTTGATTTTTTTCATCTACATTATGGGTATAATAGATTCTTTGTAACCCTAAGGACTATGTAAAATATATGTGAACAAAACCAGTGACTCTCTGTTTATGCCTTATTTCATGTAAACAACTATATGGGTTTTCACCAGATTTGATGGGCTATCTGAAATGGTTTCATTATAATTTAGGCCTAGTAGCATTTTTACAGTTTACATGGTGGGTGCCACAGGGACACCTCAAATGGGTGGACATTTTTCAAAGTAGCTGACAGTGGAGGAAACTGAAGTCACAAGCCAGTTGGTCAAACCTTTGACAGGTACTGGGCAGAGGTTTTCAGCTGAGCTGGGCAGCTAGTCATCCTAAGGGCAGACACTAGAAGTGTTGATCTAGAAGCAAGATGCTTCTCACAGCAGAATCTCTATGTGCCTTGAAGAGGAATCTCTGTAGCAGTCAGAATTCACTTATCGGTTGTTAGTAATTCTCTCCAACACAGGGTGGGCTTGTTAGAAACATATATAGAATATTTAGCATAGAACTTGGCACATAAGTAGCTCCCTGGTGAACATTCTCAATTCCACCCTTTCCCATCCTTGCCATCTATCTTCCCAACTAAGAGCACAGAGGGAATCATTACTATGTTTCATTCTGTGTGAATCATGCTTATTCACAGTGACTCAGTCATTTCTATGGAGATAAATTAGTCCAGCAACAATTGCCCAATATTTCAGAGACACCCTAGGATATTTTGGAGGTGGGGAGAAGGGGTGGGGGTTGCCCCTGCAGAAATCATTCTGCAGGGAACCAGTACCATCTTTTTATAAATATCAGAACATTGAACTTTATTTTGATTTTCCTAGCTGCCCCTAAAATCTGTGGCATTGCAATAGAACTTTAATAATAAAGAATGAATTTCTGATTTGAAACATCGTTTTAAATTTGGAGAGCCCAAAACTGAAATGACACTTTTCTTTTGTCAGATAATTATGAGATAATTGGTATTTTATACCCAAATATTTTCTATGCTGAAGAGATAGTTTTTTTATCCCGAGAGGTTTAAGTTTTGTTTTTGATTTTGATGTAGTACCATGAATAGCCAGTCTACTGATAGAACTTATACTTCATGAAACCAGGTGTACAGTTTTAGATTTTTCACTTAAAATAATAACTTGCTCTCTGAAGTTGACATCTTGAACTTACTATTAACAGAATGATTTTTGTAGGGAATGACTGATGAGATAGATTTTCTTTTGCATTACAGTACAAAAATCACTCATCCAAATATACGGCCATATTTTCAAATATCCACAGAGGTGTTAAAAGTATTTTTACCCTTGGAAATCCTGATGGGATAGTTAAAAAATACAAGCAGCTTTATTTGTATCTGCTGAATATGTGTGTTTTCTATGCTATATCATAACCACTCAGGAGGCCTAAAGCTTTAAATCTGCCATGGAGAAAAACTCATGTTTCTGCCTTGGCCCACAGAGGAGGCAATTTCTGCCAATCTCAGTATGACAAGGAATGTTCCCACCCAAAAGGCCAATAGCACCTTCCTTGACAAAAATGGTGGGTCTCAAAAGGCTGAAGAAGGAGTTTCTGCCGCTCCTTCTGCCCACACACCACCTCTTAGGAGGAGGCTGGTTACTGACAGAATAGCAGGGACCCTCATCACCCTCTCTTTGTTGAATTCCTGTTCTATTCTTGAGCCACCTGGCCAGGACCTCTGCATAGAACAGAACTCACCATTCTGTCTCTTTCTGCAGCCTCAGGTCTGAATCATGTTATCCCATCAAGCTCTTACAGAAGCCTGTGTTACAGCTTAATGGGCCCTTTTAAAAATCCATTCATGAAACTGACATTTTGTTTCCCATGTAGTTATTGATGCCATTGATCCCGTATCTTCATTATCAGTCTGAGATGTGAAGAAGACGGCTGAGTGGTGGGATTTATTTTTACTTCTAATTTTAAAGAATACTAAACATACTTCTCAAATTACCATTTTTAATTGTTTTTCTTGCTGTGAACAAGCCAAAGCCAAAAGCAAAAACTACCAATCTCCCATTCGAAGACCAGAGTTTGGTCTTCTTTGAAGTTAACAAATACTATATGTGTGAAGGTGAAACCGTTTTGTTTGGCGAATTATCAATCTGTCTCAACACAAAAAGAAGGAAGACTATACAATCCTTTTAAATGCTTCTTTTATTTCATTGGTTGTACATTGGGTGAGTGAACTGAATATTACAACCAAAACATAGTATTGATACAAATTAGACTCCTGTTTACACTGTAAGGTAATGAATGAGGGAATTCTTTTAAGTGTTACAGAAAGATTTAGTAGAAATGTTACCAGTGGTATGGCTGAAAGAATATTTCGGTGAAGTGCTGTTATATCCTGAAAACCAAGAGTGAAATGTAGTTCCCATACAAGTGGAGAGTTAGTCTCTTAACTACAGTATTTGTTGAATTGATATCTTCATGTCTTGGATATTGGTGATTTTTGTTTTTTAATTAAACAAAGCATTTAAGATTTATTCATCATAGTCAGACTTCTGAATATAAACAAACTTTTGGCAAATAATATTTATACAGAAAAATAGTTTTAGATCCTCTCAAATCCCAGAATTATTCTATAAAATTACATTATAAATAAATAAAAAGCAAAATCTGTTGTACATATATTTGTACATCTATGCATTTGCCTTGCCTCCTCCTTATTGTAAATGGCATATTTATGACTCTTTGCATATTGTAATCACAATTCTGGAAAATGGATATCATAGTAAAAAATACAGTCTTCTATATTTCCTTGGGGATACAGGTGATGTTTTTGATGCTCCATTATTAAAGGGCTGAAAATAGTTGTGTGCTAATAATTTTAAAAATCAAAATCATGAAACAAAAGAAAAAAAGACAATGTTATAATTAATCTACAAAAATATTTCAGTGATTCCCATAATTTACCTTTTAGTAATGTATACTGTGTTTTCATTGAGTTTAAATGAATTAACAAAGAAATAAAACAGAAAAAAGAAAACAAGTTTGAACGTTTTAGGCAAGTTGTAGCGTAACTACATTGTTATAGTTGAGAAAATTACAAATATCAATAATACATAAAGATGAAACTACCAAAGTAATACAAGTTAGATACAATACTTTTCCACAAATTAAAACAAATGCAACGATACAAGCACTATGTAAGATTACACTTAGCATGTGACTTTCTTTTAGATAGGGTTATCAGATCTACGATATAAGATAAATAGATAGTAATTCGACTTTGACCAACATGAATTAAAATGCAAATTTCTTTTTTTTCCTCAAACAAATAATGATATGGTTGGTGCATCTAGTTTTCAGAACAGGTGATGATCCCAAATTTAAAATATTTTACATTCAATCTCAAAAGTCAAAATACTTCAATCACTAATATGTTCACAAAGAAAATGGATATTTGAAACAATTACACATAATATTCATTTATAACAGCTGTTTTGTTTTTTAAACAATAATTTAAAAACTATGTAGGTACTGTATAGGCTATGTGCAACATATAAAATGTGAAATATGAAATATTTGGTACGATAGTGCTTAAAATAAACTTTAAAACAAACTTTCTGAACAAAATTTAATTGTATCGCTATTACCTTGAAGATCAACCAAGTATTTAAAAAAGTAAACAACATTAAAATATGTTTCATCCATATATAGTATATATATGTATGTGTATATATAATATGTATGTACTTGTATTAAAGTTTTTTATACTTTTGAGACATAAAATATGTTTTAAGGTGAAAGAATTAAAAGAACTATTTTTTCCATGCTGTAGTCAGTTACAACCCTTTAATCCAACTTTTGAAATGCAAAACAGTAATGGATATTTTTTAAAAAGTGAAACTATCTACTTTTTGTTTACATAGTAATTTAGATTAAAGTCACAGTCAAATTTGCAGTGACTAAACTCAAACTTACTTAAATTAGAATATTATACAGATCTCCTCACCTACAGCTTCCTTGTTTGACTAGGTTTTTAGTTAAGAAGAGTTATTCTGTAACAGGCAACCGGATGGTGAGTTTGAAAGACTAATCTCTTAGATTAGACTGTTGGCATGGGCCTCTCATTCTTGTCAAGCTGGATGAAGTCTGGCAAAATCTAGGCACTTCTACAAAGTCTCTCTTATAAAACAACTTTAAAAATATACTTGTAAAATAATACCTTCAAGACTTTGTTTGGTGGGGTATGAAGCTCATACCGTGCAAAGTTTCTTTTTCAATCTATTTAATGTTAATCTAGAATCACATGATTCAATGCGGCATCTCCAGGCAAACCAAACACCACACTTTGATGTGTCCCTAGTACTTGTGCTTGAATTTCCATTCAAATTTTAGACCTGCAGGACAGGTATTGGTTTTACTTCACCTCTCGTCTTTGCTGCAGCATTTATATTGTCAAGAAGTGAAACATACCCTTTGATCCAGTGGGTAAATGACATGACAGTAATTAGAGCTACAATCGAACCTGCCCTTGGAATATGTTTCTTTTTTAACTAATGCTAATTGTTTATTGCTAAATTTGAAATATTCTGAATCGAAATGAGTAAACTGGCTGGACTTTCTGCATCAGCTATAGTTATGGAGATAAGACAATATTCCTAGGACAGAAACTATGTTTAGAAACCCTTTAAAAGTAAACTTTATCCTTTATGTCTTTAAACATCACAGCTGGTCTCAGGTAGTTAACTATCTTAGGTTGGAATATACTAAGCATACCATATTTAATACTCATATATGAGATAGCAGCACTAGCTTCTTAGAGTTGTGGTCTGTCCAGAAGAACTACATCTTTATTTAGCATGCAGTTTGTGGCAATTCTATTGAGGAGGAAACAGGATAGTATGTACAGTAACAATGTTTAGTTATTCTCAATGCAGATTCTTGGCATTCCATTCCATTTCTGCTGATTATTTCAGAATTATCTGTTAAAGAGAAAGACAAGCATGATTTAGGCATCCTTCTGGGAGGAAAAGTAATGAGTTTAAGTTTTACTCTTCAAAAATAGACATTTGAAAATCAGAGTTTTCTTCAATTTCTCATTATTTTGATGCAATTATAATTTTGCACAATACCCGCCCTTCATGCTGAAAAACTTTACACTTAACCACTTCTGCTATGTGGCCACTATAAAGAATGATGATTCAAATGCACAGTACTTTCTGGAAAACTGTGGCAGCAAATAGAGAGGCATGCATGTTTAGACCACAATTTCTTTAAAAAGTTTTTGCTTTATAGCTCTTTATTATACATTCCCATTATTGTCCAATTAATATTTGCTACGGTGATCAGAAAGTCTAATCAGAGAATTTTGTTTGTACTGAAAAGTCACTTGTAAGGCTTAAATAGAAATAGTTCAAAATATAATAAATCAGATATTATTTATCTATTAACTTGCATTTGTAATTCAAAAATGTATTCCCATCAAAAGTAATTTTGTTCCCAACACATAACGACAACCAGTTTCAAATTCAAGGCATATTTAAATGTCACATATCAAAGAGTAAAAGGGATAACAGTCTAATAAAGCAGTTAAAAAGTTCTTAATACATCCAAAAGCTAAAGGTAAACTATTAAATGCAAGCTGTGGTCCCTTAAGTCTGATCTCTAAGTTCATTTCCAGCTCCATACCTTTGCAAAGGAGAGGGAATTTGGCCCATGTGGTCCAGTCCATTAAATGTCGAGGTTAAAAGTCAAGTTTTTAACACACTCTAATGAAACTATTTCATCTTTTCTAATGCTTTGACCAAATTTTGTGTAATTAATAAGCAAAGCAGTTATTCATTAAACAAGAGTCTGTTTAGGAAATAACTGGTAAAATTTGTTTATAATGAGAGTTAGCTAATACTTCTACACACTAGGATTCAATTCCCAGCAAAAACCTTATTTTCCCAAGCATAGTGTATTATCCCGTTATGTTAGAATTTCTCCACATGGATATTTTTTCCCTTTAAGTGAGTGCTCCTGTACTTTATATGCAACAATTTTAGTAGATGCAAATAGTTCCTCCTGTGAAGTAAGCATGAGTATTCTTTATTTTATTGAAACAGACAGATGTGTACAGGATTCATAAAAATAGAGACAGAACTCATTTATGTTAAATATTTAGAGTAAATGGAAACTTAAAACTTCAGATAAGATCATTCTTTGTTTCTTAAATATTCCTAGGAATCTAAAATTAACTGGGAAAAATAGACATGAATAAAAAATAAGATATGATTTCATATGTAAACACAGCATCTAATATTTGAATACTATTATCTTTGAATATTATCATTGCCAATAGGTAATATTCAAATTTTCTAGATTTAGATATTTGATTATCAAATAGAAATTTTTTGATTTCATCCCTTAGTTTCAAGCCTATCTGTAAGTTTTCCAAATAAGAATGCACTCTAGGACATCAAATAATGTGATCTTTCTTTTACTTTAGAAAAAATCTTTCTAAAATAACTCTGGGAAAAAAATTGCAGTTTCTTTATTTCTTTTCTTTTTTCTTTCTTTTCTTTTCTTTTTTTTTTTTTTTTTTTTTTTGGAGACAGGGTCTCCCTCTGTTGCCCAGTTTGGAATGCAGTGGTGTAATCACAGCTCACTGAAGCCTTGAATTCCTGGCCTCAAGCGATCCTCCCACTTCAGCCTCCTGAGTAGCTGGGACTACAACCACACACCACCATGCCTGCTTAATTTTCATTTTTATTTTTGTAGAGATGGTGTCTTGTTTTGTTGCCCTGGCTTGTCTCAAACTCCTAGGCTCAAGAAATCCTCCCACCTCAGACTCCCAAAGTGCTGGATTATAAGTGTGAGCCACTGTACCCAGCCAATTTCTTAAATTGATATATAATAATATGTATTTTAGAATGCATTTGGATTCTTGCTTATTCGCTGAAATTAAAATGCTATGAAGAATGAAATTCCTAACCATCTGGAAAAGAAGTATTCTATGAAAAGCACAGCAATGGCATATTAGAATGGGGAAATGTGGGTTATGGAAATTACTTACGGCAAGGCTTTGAACTTGTATTTGATGAAGAGACATAAATGACCACTGAAATTTAATTGGACTGTAAATCAGTCTTGCAGCTAACTAAAGCATAAACTAGTCTCACCCAGACTGCACTTCCCCTCTGCCCCAGTGTACCCATGAGCTATTATATGAATAAAGACATCAATAAAAATGAGCCCTGGGACTATTTAACTCTCAGCTGTGACTGCTGCCTGGCATCTAGGCCAGAAAACTCTGGCCATCCCCTGGTTTTTGTCTTTGGCTGTCATGTGGTATAAAGAAATGAACCACACTCCTGGCATCTGTGAACTTCAAGAGGTTCAACAGATTTAATCTTAGAAGGTGGGAAAGCTTTGGATGTTTTTCCTTACAGGTTCCGTTTTTGGGTGGCAGATTTTTTCTTGGAAATATCTTTGATTATTAAATTTTTTTCGTGAGAAATACAGCTTGCTGATACAGTCTGTACTATCTATACTCTGGGGTGAAATACACCCTGGAGACATAGACAGAATAGGGATACAGATCAAGAACAGTTATCAACTGAGGGCCTGTCATATCGCTAGCACCCATCTGATAGAACTTCTGTTGTGAGGAGGCACAGGACCTTACAGGCCCGAGGGCCCCAGGGTAGTGTGGGACAGATTCAGCTGGAAGACCACTCACAGGACAAGAGGAAAGTGGAGAGCCAAGTGTGTGTGCTTGTGGGGACTGGCAGGCGGGAGAGGAGAAGCTACTTTGAGGGAAAGAGGAACCTTTGTCTAGTTTTTAACATGGCTTTTCTTTATTCAGATTACATGTTGATTTAGCACTAAACAAACATAATTTAAAATCACATGAATAGATACATTTTGTGTGCTTTCCTGTTACTTCTTTTCAGAGATTTTCTCCCATACCAATTATATATATATACACACACACATATATATACACATATATACTTTATATATATATATATATATATATGTAAACTTTTTCCATCTTTATTGTAGTTTTGTGACCATGAGGATCAAAACCTTCATGGGGTGCCTGAATATTTCATTATACCTTCTTAAAATAACAGGCTTATATGTGGCCCTGGCACATGGGCTACACATCTGATGTGGATCAACCTTAATTTTGAACTTGTCCATTTTTAAAAATACTAATTAAAATACAGTTCACCAAAGTGAGCTCAACAGACCAACTGTCCATCACTTCTTTCCTGCCCTGCATTTGGTCAAAGCTGAGGCTGGTGCCCAAAGTTCTGTACTCAACCTCCAAGGCACAGCACCCCATGCTGTCTTGAAAGGGAAGTGGAAAACTCATAGGGTCTGCCAGGGTATGCATAAGTCAGAGAAACAGCCACCACATTGGGTCTCCTGCCAGTCTCCTCTCTGAAGCACCTTTGTTTTTGTTTGAATTTTAAGATATATCCCCTTGATTTTCAGGAGGCTCTGAGAATTTACAAGCTAGAGTCTTACAAGCTAGGTCAGTATTGTGATCATATTTTGCAGACATGGAAAAGCTGACATGCATCATTTTAACTGGCTTGCATAATGTACAAAGTGCTTGCACAAACCAGCATGAGGTTAGAGATGTCACTCTGCTCACTGGTGAAGGCATCCCCTCCAGGGCATGGAGACGGTCTGAGATAGGGCTAGGGGAAGCAGAGGTTCCAAAGAGCATATCTGTGCCTCATGGTGCTTAGAAGAATCCCTGTGAGTTTGGGAATCAGGGGAAGGTGAGGCCCTGAGGTGGAACCTACAGCAAATGTGCTTGGAGCTTTAGAGGGGAGACAGTGAGACTGTCTGGAGGGGCTAGATGGGTGGAAATTGCTGGGGGACTGTGAGGCTGCTGGGCCTCTCATTCAGGGCATCCTTGCCTGGGTGGTCAACCACATCCTGCCCCAGGGCTCCTCCAGATGGATGTTGCAAACATGCCTGCTTACAGCGACAGAACACCCTACCCAACCACAGTGCCGCTGCCTCAGCTGCTGAGAAATCTTGGCAAACTATGATGATAGGAAAGAAATCAAAGATATTCAACAAGCTATATTTCTATTTGTCTCCCTGGGAGACTATTGCCTTAAGTGGGTAGCGTTTTATGTAACAGAGCACCATGACAGGAGGAGGAAGTTAAATTATTAAATAAGATTCTAGCTAATCTAGTATGGTAAATCAAAATTCTGAACTGCAAGCATTATTTTCAATTCCTTTTTCCACTAAAAGGAGAACAGACAAAAATGAGAATAGCTGATGCCCACAAAATCTGTGATTCTATTTTTAAGACAAAGATATACTTGATCTCAAATCATGAGTACTTTTCTAAATCTTTAGTGGCCCCTCTGGTTAGAACAAGAGTATCTCTGATGCAAAAATATCAGCTGGCTACAATAGAGTCTGCTTATCAATAAGGAAAGGAAATCACAATAAGTGAATTAAACTGTCTCCCCTAGGTGGTTGGATTTAAGAATCTGATGATTCTGCTCAATATAAATTCTCAAGTTACCCCAATGTGAATCCAGTACCTGATTAGTTTCATATTTATTTGTTGAAGACAAAGCATGAATGGCTTCAAAGACATCAAATGGGTTATTTTTCTATCAAATATGTTATGAGCAGCCATTTAATAATTACAGTGTCCTCAGTGAATTGCCTGCCATTGACTCACAGTGCAGTGGTAGCCAAGCTTACTAAAAAGTGGACCAGATTAGGTCCTGTCTAATACTAAGCCTCCTGGGGCCAGGCAGGAAAGGTACGTAAGTGAATAGGCCAGGTCGAGGTTGTGGCAGCAGCTACTCTGCCCCAGCCAAATGCTACCTGCGGAAACATGGACTCTATATTACTTTACCTTTTCATTTTCCAAAAGAAGCTGGAAATTCAGCAATGAATTCACATCACAGAAAACAACCCTGTGTGGATCATATATATCTTTAGGCTAAATTCAGCTAAGAGCTACTGGTTTGTGTACTCATCAGCTTTACTTTCTTGAAGGCAATATCCACTATATCCACTAAGTCTGGATCACTTCCTGAGCTAGCATCAGCCAAGGCTACAGGCAATATCACGGCAGGCAGCAGTGGTAAGAGTGAGACCAGGAGAGCAGGTGTACAGGAGAGTTAGTCCTGCAACTTTCAGACATTTGGCTTTCGCCCAAAGAAAGAGAGTATGTGACCAACAAGGCACCCTCTACCTAAAAAGAAAATATCAACCCTCCCTTGACTGAGTCATCAGTTATGAAACATGCATGTTTTCTTGTCTCTTCCATGTGATGATGGATTTAGGCTGAGCCATCCATACCTCTCACTCATGGTGTGCGCTCAAAAAAGAGCTGAACAGGGTGAGAAACACACTTGGTTCAAACTAAAATAGTCTCTGCAGAGACTGAAACACTGAACTTGAACTCATCAGCACCATGAACTTAACAGCTGAACTAACCAATCCTCATGCAGAAGGGCGCAAGAGAAAACAAATCAATGTAGAATTTCCTCAGTGCTTCAGAGGTACCACGTATTAACACATTCTGAGTTTTCTACCTCGAGGTTGATCTCCAGGAACTGTACGTATGCATAACTTTGGAAACTGTGGGCTTCTAGATGACTTCTAGAAATGTTTATACTTCTTACATAAAAGTGCTCATTTCAAAGATTCAAGGATGTCAGATGAGTTATTTTTTTAAATGATAGCTCAATATTAAATTTGGTAAGAACTCTTCCTGCTTTGCTTAATTGATAGGAAAACATTCCAGTGAAAATGTCAAGAATTTCTATGTATGCAAATCATCAAGCAATTAGAAAAGAGAAATAATGGATGTTTTGGTTCAGTCTTCCTGTGAATAGCCATTAGGACTGTCTTTGTAATGTTGAGTTTGGATGGCATAGATAAAAAATACCTTATAACATATCTGTGCAGCCTTGCCAAACTACTAAGGAATCTCAATGCGTCTTGATGTCACTAACATGGAATCTCAAGTGGGTACTTCCAAGCAGGGCTGGTGCACTAACTGGGTCCACAGCCAAACCAAGCTCTTTTAAGGACAGGGGGACTGTCTCGTTCATCTTTATAGCCCCAGTGTCTAGGACAGGGCTGGGAATTTATTAATTGGTGGTTGCATGGATGGCTGAACAAATTGAAATCATTGAGGACACAGTGCCACAATGCTGGTATCAACAGAAGACCACCAGACCATTCATGGGAGAGACAGGAATGGGGCAGAAAAAGAACCCTTTGGACAAGATGTATTGTCTGCGTGCCCTTTTAGGGTAGTTAAGGACTCAGAAATATCTAAGAGAAATAAACACCACTCGCCATTCTGCCATTCTCCCTATTCCCCATTATAGATAAAGGGGAAAATATTCCAGGCTGGGGGCAGAATCACTCACAGAGAAGGGAAATATGGCAGATAAAAATCCACCCAAAGAAACCTTCTAGACTTGGTTGGTTTCTTAGAAATCTTTTGCCATGGTTACAAGGCCTTGTTTCCCCCAGAAGGCAGTTAAAGATATTAATAATATTTCACTGCCTCTTTAAACAAAATTTATTATTAATTTAAAAATAGGCAATTAGGTGGCATTTCCTAAAAATAGGGCTAAGCTAAGGAGGCTCGCATGTTGCTCACCCTCCCAGTCTCTGTGTTTCTTCATCTACAGTTTTCTTCTGATTCTGTCCAAGTTCCTTCTTGCCACTCTCTATTGGCATTGCTTTCTCCTTCAGTCTCCGCACCATTTAATATTCTCTCCACCTTTTCCCCACTGCCCCACACCTCTTCTCCATGGCAGCCACGACTGTCTGAAATGCGCTGATCTTGCCTGAGAGGCTACACTTGTGAGATCTTTCAGTTGAAGCAAACGGCACAGAGGCAAAGGGACATGTGTACATTTTTGACTCCAATATAATTCAGTACTTAATCACAGTATGGATTAGTGAAGTCAAAAGCAAGAATCTTTAGTCTCTTGGTGAATATATGGTATCAGATTTAAAAAGTAATTAAAGCAATTATAATTATACATGTTAATAAATGTACACTTTCTTTGGCCTACTTCATGACTATAAAATTTTAAATATAGGCCTGGTGCGGTGGCTCATGTTTGTAATCCCAACACTTTGGGAGGCCTAGGTGGGCAGATCACTGAGGTCAGGAGTTTGAGACCAGCCTGGCCAACATGGTGAAATCCCGTCTCTACTAAAAATGCAAAAATTTGTTCGGTGTGGTGGTGCACACCTGTAATCCTAGCTACTTGGGAGGTTGAGGCAGGAGAATCACTTGAACCTGGGAGGTGGAGGTTGCAGTGAGCCAAGATTTCACCACCACACTCCAGCCTGGGCAACAGGACGAGACTCCCTCTCAAAAAAAATAAAATAAAATAATAATTATAGAAAAAGCTCAGAGATAATTAGTAGTATATGTAAAGATACTTAAAAATAGTCTGATTCATTTTTCTGGGGGAATATTGTTTGGAGGGCGGGTAGTGTCATGCCATATTTGACTTATTTTCAAAATGTAGTTTTATTTGCACAGAAAAGGCATATGCTGAGGTCCTGGGGAAAAAATTCTCAAATATGACAATCAGCTTTACTCTGGAGAAGAGCACACCGAGGTTGGAATGTCCCTAATATTTCATAGCACCTTCCAGAGGAGTTTTGCCAGAATTACTGTTTTGTCCTCTGCTGTTCAGTAGAAAGTTTATTATATTCAAAGCTCTAATGCCCCTAGTTTCAATGATACTTTTTGTGGATGACTCATTTCTGTCCAATATTTTCCACTTGATTATATTTGAACAAAATATTTTTAGATATACTAAATTGTCACTTAAAACTATTAACAATTCAGGTTTTACATGAAAAGCAATTTTTCATGTTTTTGTCCTCGCTGAAGATTACTGACCAGGGTTCACATTGACAGCTTAGAGTATCTGGATCGGAAATGCTCAACTTTGAATAAGATTCTGCTCTTTGTATGAGTCCATGTCACATGGTGGAAACATCTAGGTTCTTATGAGTATTGCAGTTAGGCTTTGATTATAATCCCCTCCCTGACTCCAGACAGTCTCCTTCAATCCCAGCTCCCCTGAGGGAATTCTGAGAATCATTTCTGTGGCTCTCAGGCTGAGATGGGAATCTAGTCCTCAGACTATCTAAAAACCCATATGTTATCCAAGAGTGGACATTTTTCTTCTCCTCTAGGATATAAATGAGGAGGAAGGTAAAGAGGCATGAGGAGACTTTCCTTTCTGCTGGTGTTCTAGAAGTGTTTTAAACAAAGACATATTCAAGAGCACTGTGTATTTATTCAGAAGGAGGGGAGTGATGAGACTGTGTTTCCTCAGCAGGTGCCAGAAAAGCTAAAATCAAAACAAAACCCTAGACTGGAAGGGCTGCACAATAGCCAGGAAAAAAAAGTGAAACCCTGTCTCTACAAAAAATACAAAAAAATTAGCCGGGCATAGCCCACGTGAGGCTGAGGCAGGAGAATCACTTGAACCTGGGAGGTGGAGGTTGCAGTAAGCCAAGATCGCGCCACTGCACTCCAGCCTGGGTGGGAGAGTGAGACCCCCATCTCAAAAAAAAAAAAAAAAAAAAGTAGTTGGCAGATGAAACCATGACATCGAGAGAAATGAGGAAGAAGGTGGCGTGAATGGGTCTGGTGGCTACCCAGAAGCAGGCTCCAGATTTTATCTTCCTATTCTTTACCCAACATTCATGATTCTACACCATACTTCCCATTCCTACTCCACAGGCCTTCCCCGGATGACATGCCAGTCGTGGAACTCACCAGGGGTTAAGGCTCCTCCACAGCTCCAGCAGGTGGAGGAGGAGAAGGAATTTTCTATTTTCTGTTGCACGGCCATCTGGGGGTTTGGGTTAAGCACATGTTTGTGATATCTTTCTTGAATCCCAAAGATATAGCAACATCACAGACATGGGTGACATTTGGCCTGGGCCATGCTTTAGCACTGTGTTACTTATCAACAATGCCACAAGCTAAATAAAATGATTGTAGGCCAGCCCGGAGATCTAACCAACAAGTCCATGGCCGTCTCTGTACGAAAACTGAGTTCCAAACCAAATGACAAAGGAAATTTTGAATAAATATGCTTAAAATTAGGGACTATATGTGTACGAAAGCAGGATAAATTCCTCTACCAAATCAAGAAAAAATATGTAATATGTGGGCCACACTAAGAAAATATTTGAAAGTGTTTAAAATATTTACAGTAAGATATGTAGTAAGTGAGGTTGTCTGAGATTAAATAGGCTGCTTCATTGAAGATGACCCCTGGACATAAAGTAGAATCTAAGAAAACATTTTTATACCTTTAAAAATCAGCACTGTATTCACTACTGTATTTTCAAGGTAGGTCTTAATATTATGTAACATAATATGTAATATATGTAATATACAGACAATATGTTACATAATATTAATATGTAACATAATATTAAGACCTACCTTGTATACATTGAAAATATTTTCCTAATGTATCTACTTTTGCTCATGATTATTTTTGATATATCTTGAATATTTTAAAGAACAGGAACTGGCAACTCAGGAGTGAAAAATAAAAATTTAATAAACATGAAAGTTAAAAAATTAAAACAACAAGGGAATTCCAAAAAAAAATTCATTTATGCAGCAACAGAAAAGAAATTTCAAAAGTATTCATATGTGATATGGGTTTTTTTCAAAATGAGGTTTTGCTCCCAGTAATAAATTGAAGATTCAGGTCAAGAAAAATCACAGAAACAAGATCTTGTTGGATTTAGCATAAAATGCCCAATCCTGCTCAATGCCCTGCTTTTGTATCCATTACCATTATGTTGGACTTAGAATCCTGGGCACATTTTGGCCACAGTACCCATTTTAACAGTGGAGTAGAATGTATAATTTAGCCTGCTAAGAATTGGCTTTTAAGGCGTCAAAAGGAGAAAAGCAACCAAATGCTAAAATGCAGTAAAAGGAACAGTAAGATTAATGTAATGTACGGGACTTGGACGTGTGTCTTTATGTATTGTCATCATCTTACACATTCTCAAACTGGTGGGATGCTGCTGCCATATAACAAATTTTCCAGCAAAAAACTAGTTTTTTTTCTTTTTAGTTATTTGCCTGTGTGTGTGTGTGTGTGTGTGTGTGTGTGTGTATCAGAGAGAGGGAGAGAGAAAGAGGGGGACAATGAGGAAGAGAGAGAGAGAGGTTAACAAAAACCACTCAATTGTGTGTAAAATCTAGGTGCAAAGGAAAAATAAAAAAGAGTACTGGAGGGGGATTTCAGGAGGCTTGTCTGTGCCACCAGTCAGATTTGTGCCCTTTCAAGCCTTAGTTTCTCACTTGGCTTGTATCACACTGGCACCTCTGCAGTGCAGTGAGTAGTTAAGCCAGTTCACCATCTGTCATCCCCAGTAAGCCCTCAGGAAGTGCCAAAATAGCCAGTCGATAGCAAAATGGAAACCAAAGGAGGAAAATGTTTAAAGAAGGAGAGCTCCCATATTCTCTTTTATTTCATTATTACTAACCATCCCCCATTAAAGCTCGGTGGTGAGGCCCATTCTTTCAGCATCACCACTTACTTTCTGATATGACCCTTCTCATATGATAAGGACTCTGACTGTAATTACTTGTACATTTGTGTATCGCCTGTCCCCCTCACCATGTAAGACCCATGAGAGCAGGAACTGCTGTTTTCATTGCTGTATTCCCACAATTCTGAACTGTACATGGCTCAAGGTGGGTGGGTTTTTTTGTTTTTTGTTTTTTGCCAGAGTCTTGCTCTCTTGCCCAGGCTGGAGTGTAATGGCGCAATCTTGGCTCACTGCAACCTCCGCCTCCCAGGTCCAAGCAATTCTCCTCCCTCAGCCTCCCAAGTAGCTGGGATTACAGGTGCCCACCACCACACCTGGCTAATTGTTGTATTTTTAGTAGAGATGGGGTTTCACCATGTTGGCCAGGTTGGTCTCGAATTCCTGATCTCACATGATCCACCCACCTCAGCCTCCCAAAGTGTTGGAATTACAGGCATGAGCCATCATGCCCAGGTCAAGGTGGGTTCTTAACGTACATTTGTTGAGAGAAGATATAAAGATATGTTGCCACAGACATGGTTTCATTTAGAAAGAAGACACCTTTGCACTCCATTCCTTGCCTTATGAAAACAGAATTCTTAAAGGGAAACGTGGCAACCATAAAGAATTTTTAATGCAAAAAGAACCATTTTATACTATAAGATTTTATTAAATGAAAACCTAGGTCCAATCAGACATTGTCCTTGTCAATCCTTAATCCTTTCTTTGGAGAAATGACCACTCAGATCTTTTGTCTATTTTTTTAAATTGTGGTAAAATAGACATAGCGGAAAACTCACAATTTTCACCATTTTCAAGCATACAGTTCAGTGGCATTAACTCCATTCACCTGGTTGTGCTACCATCACCGCCCTCCATCTCCAGAATGTTTCCTCATTCCAAACGGAACCTGACCCCGTTAGAGAATAACTCCACATCCTCCTTTCCTGCCAATCCTGAATCCCTTCCTCCTTCCATTCCTTCTTTCCTGCCCTCCCACCCTTTCTGTTCTCCTTCCCATTTGGGGCTTCACAGTGAGACTCCTGGCTCTTCCTGCTTGTATACCTGAATCATCATTAAGATCCCCATTTTGGTTCTCATTTACCTCTGTGGTTTCACTACAACTAAATTAAACTTACACTTGTTCCCTTTACAGTCGCTCCTGCAGGCTGCCTAAAATATTCATCCTCAACTAGTGTTGTTCCGTTTACCTGAGATCAATTTGAAAGTCAGGTTCTGTGGGGATGGTGAAGAAAAATAGTATCTTTGTTTTTAAATTATTATTGTTAAAAATTAAAAAGTAAGTTTCAATTGAGAGGACTCCTTTTGATAGACTCTTTTCAGACAGAAGTTGTGTGCCAGTTTTCCCACCCTGGAAAGAGTGAATGGTGCTTTTTCTCCCCTCAAATTTGGATTCTCTTGCTATTCTCGCCAAGCAGCAATATTTTCACACCATTTCTGATATTGAGCTTGGACTTTAAGAAGTTTTCGCTTCTACTAAACTTTCGGCTCAACTAGTCAAAACTTTTCAAAGCAATAAACTCAGTAGTTCAGAGTTTTTAGGGGGAGTCGTATGAAGAGGTTCATCCCAAGCCTTCACTGACCATAGACTCCAATCTAATTCAAACATGGTAGGTTCACAAGAGAACAGGATTTGCAGGCAGGCAAGCCTGAGATCTACATGTATCCAGTCACTTCCTACCTGCTTGAAACTTAAGCAAATTATTCTCCAAGATGTGCTCACATACGGATGTGATACAATGGATAAGAAACTTCACAGAGTTATGCTGAGTAGTAAAAGAAATAACGTATCTACACATCTGACATGTAATAGTGGTTTTTGCTAAATGTTGGTTCTCTTTCCTTAGGCTATTATTTTAGGATTCATAATCCTAAATAATTTCTTTTCAGTTTCTATTTAAATAGACATTCAAATAATACTATGGTTATCTTAAATATTATATGATCTGTATGGCACCCCATATGTTGGAAATAAACTTGGTTTTGATGAGATTAAGATTCTTAAAACTGAGCACTTCGTTCCATTTCTGTATATGTATCTCCTGAACTGTCACTGATGACAAAGTATAAACTGAATTTCTCTGATTTTTCCTTAAAGCATTGACTGTCAATTCATGTTAATCATTTTTCAAACTGAAATATTTTATTACAAAAGCATCAACAACCACCAGCTCATGATAATCAGCGTCCACTGCAGTAGGAAGTTGATGTCCCATGAAGGGCAGGATTTCCCATTCTTTAAAGTTAAACTTGGTTCAAACCCAGCTTCTAGGCTTCACAGATATGTTACCACAGATAAGTTACTAAACATCTTTTATTCTTAGTATTACTAATCTCTAGAGTGGGAATTAAAAATCTTTTCTAACTTACAGGGTTGGTGTGAGAATCAGATAATGTATTTAACAAGTGCTTGGTGGTAGTAAGCATATAATAAATGCCACTGTTATTATATAGTAACATTTCAATTATTTTCAAGTAATGTTTCAATTAAGTAATATTATACAGTAATATTTCAATTATTTTCATTTCCTGGTATAAGCCACAAAATATGAATATGTTGATAAGGCATAGTGTTTATTAATAATTCTTAGATCAGTGTGCTTAGAGTAAATGACTCTCTACGGACACCTCTGTGCATCCAGTCTTGTCTGACAAACATCTGTTTTTCAAGTTCCAAGCCTTCACCTCTCCCCACATAGGTTCCACATAAGCAGTGGAAAGATGGAGCGGACTTTCTAGTTTATGTTAAACCAATCAACCAACTGATCAAAAACTCCAACCCAACAATTCTTAAATACCTTTGTCCAAGGCAAAGGAACACAATGGAATTTTTCTTCTCATTCTTTACACACTTCTTAGCTTTCCCCATTTTAACCTTTTCCCTTGTGCAAAGCCATTCTTAATGTTACAAGGTTCGAGAAAAGCAAAGAAAAGGATATGAACAATAGGAATCGGTTTAAGCAATTCCTTCTGTCCTAGATCCTCTGAACTAAAGTGGTTCTCTGGACCTTTTGCATATTTTAGTATAACAATGACAAGTATTGAAAGAATGATTAATGGAACAGTTACGAAACTATTACTAGGAAAACATACTTGGAGTAAAAGAGGGAATTAGGTTTAACTTCAAGTATCTTTTTGATTCCTCAAAAACCGTTCTAAATTGTAGGGAGGAAGCAAAGTTATTTTATTTAACAAAGTTCAAATAAATGTACAGCCTGCTTATTGAAGCTGAGTAGAAGTTTCATGGAGGGGAAAGAGGACTGAGCATGCTGTTAGGAGACTGAGTTTAATCCTGATCCCTTATTGTAACCTTGACTAAGGTCAGTTAACCACTCTAGGTCCTTTTCCTCATTGGAAATATGAAATATTAGGAGCTTCGGGAAAGTTCTAAGTCTGGCTTTACCACTTATTGTTATAGTATGATCTTGAGCAAGTTCTTCAGCTTCTGTAAACTGGAATTTCCTCATCACTAGAGAGGGGATCGTAATAGTCCTTTACAGGACATGTTGAGTTTCAATGACATAATTCATACAAAAGGCTTAGCCCAGTGTCTGGCATGTGGTAGGTTCTTTGTGAGGGTAGCTGAGTTATGTTTTCGCTGCCTGTATGCTCTGGAGCAGTTCAAGGCGCCTTACGTGATCCTTTAAAGCAGTTTCTCAGGAAGGCAGTGTGGTGAAAGGGAGACAACATTGTTCGAGGCAGGACTCGGTGATCAGGTCCTGGGTCTGGCTCTCTTGCTATGTGTGTGAACTGGGTAAGTTACTTTGCCCATCTGGACTCCTATTCCAATTGATAATGTAATTCGCATCATAATTTTTCTTTTTTATGTCTTGTAGAGGTATGGTATGATGGTGGAAAATCTGCTCTGATGACTTACTGCCTTTCATATCTATGATGTAATTGATGCTGGTCTCAAGTCAGACCTACAATGCCTGATGTACCTGTGATTAGGGGAAAGTAGGCAACATTCTGCAACAATCACCTTAAAGATGCTGCTTCCAGAAATGCATTGCAGCAAGCAGTAAAGATTATAGGAAATTTATTGACATATGCTCTGAGATCTTTGAATACTCCAGAGCAAGGGGAGCAATGATAGGAATAATATAATTCGATCGTCGAAAGTAAAACAAAGAGACCAAAAGCTCTAATATTTTGTATTTGATGCTAAAGCATGATGAATTCTAACTGCTAGATTAGCTATAGTTTGTCATAAACTGGTGTCAGAAAATACCAGTCAACAAATGTGTCCTTTATAGTACAAATCAAAATGAAGGGGCGTAAACGAGAGCCATCCTTTTTATGGTCAGTGGGAGAGGGGTCTCGTAGGAGCGTTATGTGACAGAGAGGAGAAAGGCACTGAAATCCACAGACACCACAGAAGTCAGAGAACAGCCTCTGGGTGAGCAAAGGCAAGCCAGGGATCACGGAGCCTCTCTGAATTTCCCTACTTCTGAATGTTTCACCCTTTTCCCCTCAAATGTCCTCTTTTCTCTCTATCTCAATTTCATCACTTTGTCGATAAAGCAGCTTTCTCACCAGTTAGCTTGACTTGGGCTGGCTGTCCCTGCACACCTCTACCCACTCACTTCCAATCGATTTGAGTTTCCAAGCCTCTCATGGAACCTGTCCTGTCCTGTTCTCATCCTGAGCTTTAAGGCCCTCCATAACCTGACCTCCTTCTGATCTACTCAGCTGCACTTTCTAGGACTGCCCCACCACGTCCTCCTCCTCACGCTCCCTGGTGTCTCCCACTCACCCCACTCACTGGCTCACATGAGCCACAGTGTCCACTCTTCTTTAGATCTGATGCAGTCATAGCTGTTCTATCTGCTTCTATCATGAGATAAAGTCTGAGATGGATTAGAAAGTTCCTTTCTAAACCACACATGCTATCGAGGAAGAATGTTAAACAAGGGGAAAAGCATTGACTTCAAGGTCAGGCAGCTGTGAGGCCAAAGGCAGGCTCTGCTACCTACTGGAGCTGTGATCAAACATGTGATGTCTTTGCATATAAAAGAGGGAAATAGAGTCCTAGTGGGTTTAATGTGATAGTATGTGGGGAAAGCAGATGGCCGGTGCATGGGTAAGCATGGGTTTCCTTTTCTCTTTACCCTACCTCATCTCCACCTCTTCAATTTCCAGCTGGTCATGGTGTCAAGAATAACCTCACTTGTCCCTTCTCTGTCTCATTCCTACACACCCCTCAGACTTATGACAGTTCAAGGATGCGGCCGTGCTTTGGCACTTACTTTCCAGGCAGCAACATTTGCCTGCTGGACTTTGTGTTTTATGACATTCTCTGCTTGTTTCAGATCTGTTTGACTAGGCAGTGAGTTCCTAAGTATGGTTAGCATTTCCCCAACCTGGTGGCCTCTGGAGTGGTCAGCAGACCCAGCCCAGTCTGACTTTGGGAGTCACTGCCTCTAGCGGTGTCACCCCAGAGGAATGTCAGAAGGGGCTGGGAGGCCAGAGCAAATGCCAGTGTGTCTTTGACATGTGGTAGCATCTTATGTGTTTGGTAAGTGGAGCCTCAGTCTTGGGTTAGTCCGTCCTCCACATCCCCCTGCACAGAGAAGCTGTCACCTTCCCCAAATGTGCGGGCAGACGTGTGAGAAAGTAGGCAGCAGGGGCACAGCTTGGGTGGATAACGGCCCAGGAGGAGGAATTCCATTCCGTTCACAGCAACTCTTATAAAGAAGAAAACCCTGCCCATCGTTCATCCCTTGAAAATGGACCCGAATTCCTTCACTGCAGCTAGTCTCTCTTTCCTTACAAATCTAGAGCTGGAAATAAACACCCATAGAGGATGAACTATATATTCATGTTGTTCCAATGAGAAAACCTAAAATTGGAGAAATGGAGCATGATTTTACTACCATCAACAAAAGCCAAAATATGACTGGGAATATGACTATAAAAGACCCCCCTCCAGTTCCATCAAAATGCAAAGGAGGTCGGGCACGGTGGCTCATGTCTATAATCCCAGTACTTTGGGAGGCCAAGGCAGGTGGATCATGAGGTCAGGAGTTCGAGACCAGCCTGGCCAACGTGGTAAACCCCATCTCTACTAAAAATACGAAAATTAGCTGTGTGTGGTGGCAGGTGCCTATAATCCCAGCTACTTGTGAGGCTGAGGCATGAGAATCATTTGAACCCAGGAGGCGGAGGTTGCAGTGAGCCAAGATTGAACCATTGCACTCCAGCATAGGTGACAGGGCAAGGCTCCATCTCAAAAAAAAAAAAAAAAAAATGCAAAGGAGGATGGGATTTGAGGTGTCATGTGAAGGACCGTCCATAGGCAAGAATGTGCTGCATAAGGACTCTTGACATTTTCTCTTCAGCTGCACAGAATTGGAGCTGATATGATGTCTCTATGTGCTATATACAAAAGAATTCTACCCAAGTTTCTCACCAAGAGGTGTAAATTATTCATGAAAAATGAAAATGTACTAGATTACAACACTTACATAACTGAGCCTTTTCTTAGAGAATCCGCAAATGCATTTATTAATTAAACTTCAGGGTAGGCCTGCAAAACAGCTGCTGCCGAGTCAGGAACATTAAAAAGTCTATTGTCTACTTATTTTCTAATTTCTTGAAGAGAAAAATTAATGTACATCTATATTGTTCTCATAGATCCAAGACCACCTAAGATAGAGTACTCCCCAACCTCTTCCCAGCCTTAATTTTTTTTTTTTTTTTTTTTTTTTTAGCATACTAAGCAAGTCTGGATTCTGCTATCTTTAGCCATGCGCACAGTGGAATTCAGCCTCAAACTGCCAAGGAGCTTTAACAAATAGCGTTCACTGAATGCAAATGCTGCAATTTTTATAGTTTTATTTTTTTACGCAAAGAAATTGAGGAGGTTTCAATCTCAATCCTTCGATCTCAATCCTTCTATCTCTCTCTACTATCTCTCTCTCTCTCTCCTGCCTTCTCTACAAAATATTTGATATGGCAATTCTGCCCCATCTGAAGTAACCACATCCATTCTCCAACCTGAATCCCCCCTCTACAGTTAGAATATAAGCAAACAGTTAGAGGTGGCTAAAGGACTTAGGCAGTGTAAGGCAGAGAGAGAGAAGTCTCGGCCCAGATTACTGTTTACAAGGGCTGGATTCTGACAGTTGCTGTCTCTGCTTTTTTGGAGAACAACATACGTGGGGCCCAGCTGCTTTCTGTAATCTGTTCCCAGGAACAAGCAAACTCCGAGAAAGGAGTGTTTCACAGTTTGATCAGCCATACATACAGGCCGGCCACTTTACCGTGTATTTCAGGAGAGAGAGGACAGGAGCCTACTCCTCCCACACTGGGGCCTTGCTGAACCAAGATTTTTCTTGTGAAACAAAATGCAGGCCCCAAAATGGGTCAAGTGGTGAATAGTGGGGAATGTTTAATGCCTCCTACATTTGTCTGAATATAGTCCAGACAGATGGCATTGAATAATAGATGTTTTATAAAACTGAAATGAGAGATGAAATAAAACACAATCTTACCTTTCTAGACTTCTTGGTTAGTACAGGTGGACTTACATATCCAAGAATCCATATACAACTAACTTTAAAGTTATGTTCATGTTTATAGGTCAGAAACAAGCTTTTCTCTTCCCTCTTCAATACTTTAGAGCAGGCCAGATAAAACATAATATATGTCCAGTTACATGTAATTATTTTATCTTTCTGATAAGATATCATTGAAATTGATTATCATATATAATAAAACTATGTCAGGTAAGTCTAGAAAATGAGATTTTCTAATTAATTTATCAAATATAAATAGAGGGCTATATGTATATGACATATTATCAACTAATTTCCAATAAGTTCTTCCTAAAGCCAACTCTCTGTTGAATGTACTTAATCTTTGGAGGAGAGTTCAGAAGATGTGATAAGACCTTGAGGTCATAATATTAAACATGAATCATCATTTTTGGGGATGTGATTAAGTGTTGGTTAACATATTGCCCAGAGTATAATCTGATTTCATTAGCTTCTAAAGCACTTCTTGTGATGCTCTGTAAAAAGATTCCCAATATTAATAGGTGAGAATCTCTTTCCCTAGCATGGACTCAACGGGCCAGAATGAATTACGTGGATAATCTGTTCACTGTCCATAGAGCTCTGATTTGGAGACATGGACAATATACATTCACTCTACACCTGAGGGGACTCTTTCCTTCAAGCAGAAGCCTGTGGTTGGAGGTAGGGCGAGCTTTTGTGACTCCAAGTCTCATTTAGGTAGGAAATGGGAAGGCCCATGTGAAAGGTGAACACATTGCAGGTGTCTGAACAGCGAGGCCACCCAACTGCTGTGCTGGCAGGGACTGAGTTTCGCAGCAGCCTCAATCTCTCTTTCTACCACGTGACATTTATTTAGACAGGTTTTGCCATAGTATGAAATCATTTTCATGTTTCTCTTTTGCCAAAAGTAACACTCCCTTTGTAATGGGCAAAGGCAAGACAAAGTAGGCCACTTGCCAGCTGCCATTGTCCCAGTTTAGGCTCTTGTTAAAACCTCTTAATGGCCTCTACAGACTCTCCCGCCTCGAATCCATCTGCTCACTCTTCCTAGAGTACTGTTTCCATCACTGTCCTGCTTGAAAATCCTGCAGTGGCCAAGTCAGGGCCGAACCCTTTAACTTGGTATCAAGGTCCCACACAATCAGAATCAAACCTACGCTGCAGCCACTCCCACAAACGGATGCTCTGATCAGTCTGAATGGGAGTTATTCTCCAGCTAAACTCGATACTGCCCCAGCTTTCTTTGTAGACTTGCATTTGTCTTTCTATTTAATGATAGTGCCTTAAGGAATGTGCAAAGTCCTTGTAGAATTCAGAGGACAGGGAAAGTACTTCTTGCTGGGGGAGGAGGAGAGAGATGTTCAGGGAAAGATTCAGAGGATAAATTGTATTTTAATTGTGCCTTTAAGAATGTTATTAAGTAAATTAAATGATCTCTGTATATAAATGAAGAAACTCAAAATGTATTTATTTGAAAATTATTTTATCTCCCTTTGAAATAGAATATAACTTTGAAATAAAAAATACTAAACAAATTACAACTTAGAATATTGTAATAATTCGAGCTCAGGAATTTTACTCTGCACTCTCATTTTATTAAAATTTCTTTTCTTATGAAAAAACAGGTAATCCATTACTAAGCTTTACCTCTCTTAATGTACATTCTAAGATTAAATTTGTTTCAATATAGGCATCTTTGACAGATTTACACATTCTGGTCCTTGGTCAATGGACTCAGATTGACTAATTTACATGCTACCTATCATTTCCCCCCACCAACCAATTTTTCTTTTGTTAACAAGCTATTTGTGAGATGATTAGTAGAGGTTAGGAACAAAGTCTATGACAAAAGAAACCCATGAACCTGTTTCCCTAAGACAAAGGACTAATTTTTTCTTAGGCTATCTTACTTCTGTAAAAATTATTGATAATTTTCACTGGTTATTTTATCACACTGAAATAACAAGGTCCATTATATGGTTTCTTTCTTTCTTTCTTTCTTCTTTTTTTTTTTTTTGAGACAGAGTTACGCTCTTCTTGGCCAGGCTGGAGTGCAATTGCGTGATCTCGGCTCATAGCAAACTCTGCCTCCTGGATTCAAGCGATTCTCCTGCCTCACCCTCCTGAGTAGCTGGGATTACAGGTATGTGCCACCATGCCTGGCTAATTTTGTATTTTTAGTAGAGACAGGGTTTCTCCACGTTGGTCAGGCTGGTCTCGAACGCCCAACCTCAGGTGATCTGCCCACCTCGGCCTCCCAAAGTGCTGGGATTACAGGCATGAGCCACTGCGCCCGGCCTATTATATGGTTTCTAAAGATGACCTGGCTACTTTACATAGCTAGCTCAAGGCTCTGTTCAAATCCAGCTCATCTCTCCAGTGTAGGATTCATCTTAGCTTGAGCTGCTAAGGCAGTATACCATCATGGTTAAATCAAGTCTTCTGGAGTCAGGTTTAAACTTCAGCAAGACCATGTAGAAGCTGTCTGACTTTGGCTGAGGTAGCTAACTTTTGTTTCAGTTTTGCCACCTATCAAATGCGGGTGATGATCATTGCACCCATCTCATAAAACTATTGTGAAGAATTGAGTGTCTACATCTATACACAAGTATCCTCTCTTACACAGTATATAATAGAATGTATGATATGATATGTAATATATTACATGAGAGAGACCATTTAGAATCATACCTGGCACATAATAAGAGGTTTATAATAATCATATTATTACTATTAGGTATAATTTGTCTGTTAAGGCCCAAATACCTTAATTGAAACAGAAAAGAGTGCTTAGTAAATTTATTATATTTTTGTTTCTTTATCTGTTCCTAAAGCTAAACAATCAAAAAACATTTTATATTTCCCAAATATATTTGGATTCTGTCCTTATTTAATCTCAAACCACCAGTCCAAGTTCAGTGAAAACTTTTATTGGTGGCACCTTGATTCAGCCTGAGGATAGAGTGGCTTGTTCAGCTTGGCTCACCATGGGGTAAGGTGTAAATTGCACTGGACCTAAGAAGCTGTCATGGGATGTTTAAATCCTCTTTCCTCAATAAATGATTTGTATCTAATTACAAATGCCTATGAGATTTTTAAATATCTGAACTGACAGTCTGAATTGATCAAATTAACAAAAAATTTGTCAAACTCCAACTACATTTTGTGTTAAAGACAGAAAAGAAGGCAGGGTGCTTATCAGTCACTGAACTCTGGAATCATTAGTTCCACTTTCCATTCTGTTTGTGTTTATCTTTGTACTCTCATGCTTTGGGCCTAAAACAATAGTCACTGAACCTTTGGTTCACTGAATCTCAGAGCTGAGAGGGACTCCAGGGGCATCTAGTTCTACTCCTCCTTTCACAAATGAGGAAACTGAGATTCATTATGTTTAAATGACTTACATAATCCACATGGGTATGATTCTATTTGAGTTTAAAGAGTGAAATCTTAACAAGATGATAACTTGTTATTTCAGTCATTAATAAGCTCTGGGTTTCCTACGATTGGATGTTAAAAGAATTGCCAAGGGCTTTTGTCAATGCTTTGCTCTTTGAAACTTATTGAAAATACATAAAGAATATCATATCTGGAAATTTGTGTTCACTATAATTTATTTTTTCATGTTTTTCATGTGCAAGCAGACTTGCATCAAGAGCTGCTAAAGGATTTCTCTTCATCATTTAAGTGCAATCCAGCAGCAACTACTACATCCGATAAACTGCAAAACACAGAATATAGGATTCTTGAAGCTACTGTCAGGCACTCCTTTAATTATATTTCTTTGGATTAAATTGAAATGAAACTTCAGCTACGCTTGCAATTAAAGAAGTTGAAACTTCAATGTATTTCCTTTTCCATTCACACCCTGCCTGAAAGTGATGTATTTTAGCTTCTGATTATTCCACGCTTCCAACCTCTGCCTCCCTACACACATACACACACACACACACACACACACACAGAGAAACTTGAATATACATATGGAATCTCTCAAAGTTTTTTTCTACCAAACAGAGCCAAAGAATCACTAGGCTTGAACGATATATATGACACATGGTCAAATATTTATCATGATAAAATAATTTATCCTACAACTCCAAAGTGTTTCTTTATCTTGGCTTCTTTTCCTTTCTTAAAAAACATCTCTAAGTGCCCAAAAGGCTAAACTTACCATATAGAATTTCACTGTAACAAATACTACTATGTTATACTTCAAACTTGTATTTTATTTTGAGACAGGGTCTCACTCTGTCACCCAGGCTAGAGTGCAGTGGCATGATCATGGCTCACTGCAGCCTCAACTTCCCTGGGCTCAGGTAATCCTCCCACCTCAGCCTCCCAAGTAGCTGGGACTACAGGTGTATGGCATCATGCTGGCTATTTTTTTTCGTATTTTTGTACGGACCAGATTTTACCATGTTGCTCAGGCTGGTCTCCAACTCCTGGGCTCAAGTGATGCTCCTCCCTCGGCCTCCCAAAGTGCTGGGATTACAAGCATGACACACTGCACTCAGTCCAAACTTGTTTTCTTATAAAAGCACTTTGTAACAAAGATTGGGTCAAAAATCACTAAACATAGTTCAAGGAGGCAGGACTTAAGACTTGAAAGAAACAGGTATCCAGCTTCCGTATTGAGAATGAATGACTGAGAAGAGCTTTAGACCTAATAATGGAAAGATGCAGTCTCTCTCCCTTCTCCCATCCCACATTAAATCATCATCATCATAATCATCATCATCTTCCCAGCTAAAGAACTCATCCTTGCCTGCTCTTTGTTCTGTTTGTTTCGAAGCTGGGTTGGCTTTCCTTGGAGGACAGGTTGGCATTTTAGAGGTGGGAGTGAATTGCTGAAGAATCGTCCACAGTTGATTGACGCCTGCCTCTGCACTGCTGTTCAGCCTCTCCTCCCTCCCCCACTCTCTGCTCTCTCCTGCTCTGTCACAATGCTGAGGGCACAGTCAGCACTGTCACAGGGTTTAACTTTTATTCCTGCATTCCTGTCCACTCACGCCTCTCTTTGTAGAGATGAAACCTGCAGAGCTGGAATCGTGGATTCACTTGAACGTGGAAAGCAGCATGACTCAGCCCTCCCAGCCTGCAGAATGCGGGTTGGGACTGCCATGATCCCCCAACATGATTTCCCCTAGTTTCTTTTATCCCTTGTCATCTTTTATTAGCAGAGCTGATTTTATTTTTAAAAACCCATGAAACAAAACTAAAAACCAAACCAAAATTGTTCTACTGTGAAGGGAGGGCATGCGCAATAAAGTATTTTCCCAGGCGAGGTGAGAGTTTCTGCTCATTCACCCTCACGCTGTCTCCTTGTGGCTAGAAGCACATGTTTGCAAGTTGGGAGGCTAAGGTCAGGAATACAGTCAGCTTGTGACCACAGAGTAGGAAATAGCAGCTGGCTGTCACTACAAAATAGTACATCCATGGTCTCACTGGCACATGCATTAAACCAACAGAGTTAAACGCTCCTCATCAGTTATATCCAGCCTTTGTGAGTTCAGCGGCACCCATGACTCTTCATTCCGGATGGTTTGGCTCTTAGGCCAGTATTGGAGCAGATTGT
This sequence comes from Rhinopithecus roxellana, assembly GCF_007565055.1. NCBI lineage: Eukaryota > Metazoa > Chordata > Mammalia > Primates > Cercopithecidae > Rhinopithecus > Rhinopithecus roxellana. The sequence continues at coordinate 95,741,611 of NC_044566.1, forward strand.
GAAGTGGGAGCCAAGTGAGTTTGGCAGAACCTAAGACCGAGGTCAAATGATCATAAGAATTATTCAGACCTCAAATATGACACTTAGGCCAAAGGGAAGACTTTCTAAGAGGAGAATTTCTTCCTCCACACAGATGATGGGGTCTGAATGAACCGAATTAAAATAGAGCCAGTTTTGAAGCACCCATGGGTGCGCGTCTACGATTTTTATGTGGCCATTCACAAACCACTGGATAGGTAATGCTGTACTAAAAGGAATTTAAGCCTGTCAGGTTAATTACACAATATTAGGTACGAAAACAAACAGTGCAACACAAAACATAGCTACATCATTATTTGCAGTAAATGTTAACTCTAAATAAGTGCAACCTGTCTGTAAATGCTTGCTATAAACTAATTAAAAAAATAAAATTTGATGGATAAACATGAAAAAAAAATTCTCACCGAGAATTTTTTTTTTAAATATCAGCACTCATTTAGAGTTTGGGATTTGTGAAAGAAAGCTTTAAAAGGAGCAAACCTGATTGGCTGTGGCTGTTGCTGCGAAGGGGACACTTGTTGCAGGAGTTGTTGCTGCAGAGACAGTGGCGGACGTAGCGCTGTGCATCATGGGTACTTTCAGGAGGGGAACCATGGGAGCAATGAACAGGAGGGTGTAGCATTATGGTAATAGAAGTGGTATTTTGGCATGGTGAATATCAGAGCAGCAAGCCATCATGGGTTAAACCAGCAGATGGCATGCAATCACAATGCAAAGCAAGGAAGCATGGGAGAGAAATAAAAAAGGGAAAATAGCTTATTACAAGTACAATTAAAGGAAGTTTTAAAACATAATCAGTGATTCCCAGAAAGGCCAAAGCAGATTACTTTGGTTGATGTATTTATAAACATTTTACTTCTAACAATAGATCCATTCCCAATTCAGAGTATACGTTGTATGTAATAATGGTTGTTTCTAAAGTTGTGAAAGGTGATGTCTGATGAAGCAAGAATATGTGATCATCACTTTTAATCATAAATTCTGAGACATCCAAGTCTCCATATGGAGGCCTAATTTGGGATAGGATGTTCTTTGGAATTGTGGTGAAATTGAATTTTTTTTTTTTCAATTTGGAACTGCTTACATGAAATGGAACTGCTGTGGGTTGTGGTTTATTTGAATCAATAAACGATGGAGCAAACATCATAGCCTTGATGCAAATTCTAACACAGTTACTCTGAAATAGCCAGGCAAAATTTGCAATGTTTCTTTTTCTTGACTCTAAGTAGATCTAATCCACGTGTCTTAAAGACAGACGTTTGTACCAAGGCATTCATGTGTGTGAAGACAACTACTATCTGCTATTAAAATTGAATGGCTAAGGGAATGCTGAGGTCCAGAAAAATCATGCCAAATAAATCAACACTTAAAATTAGAAAAGATAATTAAGTTAAGAAGCTCAGACATTCGGTTTCAAAATACATCCATTTATAATTTGTAAAAAATGAATACTTCTGGGAAACTCTGATCGCTCTAACACACAGCAAAGAGGAGATAAAGGCACACCACTATGAAACTTTCAAACATTGATGAAATTAGCCTGCCTCGCTGATAGAGTAAGCTCTGTTCCTTACGCTATACCATATAAACTATAAAGAGAAACAAAACACAAATCATTAAAAAGCAGACTCGTACTTGTGGCTTTATGTTTTTGTAGTGATTGTTCTAGCACAAGAGGTCACATTAAAACCGTCATTTTCTTAAATATATAAGTACATTTTTAAAAACCTATATGTTAACTCTAAAGCCAAATAAGCCTTCAAATCTACTATTTCCTGTAGCATTTCTACCATCTCAGAAACAAATTTCAAGCAAGTGAAGGTATTGTACATCATATAAAAGACAAATAAAAAAGGTTGAAACCTACCAATACTGGTAGCGGGTGTCATGCACAAAACTGACCCTGATGTCATGCAATGGTGGGTGGAAAAAGTGAATAAAGGGAAAGAAACAGGTTAGCGGTTTAGAGTTAACATTCAAAGTGAGATTGAAGCACAACCAGAAATAAGTAGGGTTAGTTAACACAGTCTTTTAGGGCCATTCACATTGTCAGTACAGACACAAATATATCAGACTTATTTTAAGCCAATATTATTCCAAGCTCACTCCTTAGACCACTGTCCACACTTTCTATTCATATGCATCGACATGATTCTAATAAGAATGACATATGATAATGCTGTGGTGTCCTTCCTCTAAGACCTCAAAGTATTTTACAGACATTATCAAGTTAATCCTCCAAGGTAGGAAGTAGGTATTTTACAGATGAAAAATCTGAGGCATAGTAACTCCTCCAAGGTCATGCATGGTGTGGGTCAAGGGGAAGGGTAGAAATAGAATTCTCTTCCTAAATCCAGGTCATCTTTTATATTCACTAGAATACACTGAACTTCCCGCATTAAAAGTTTACTTGTTTGTTTGACTGTAAATGTTTTGTGTCAACAATGGTATGAAAATAAGAACAGTATTTAAGATTTAAGATATTCTCCAAATCTGAAACTTGCAGGGCAGGATGGGTGAATTTTAGATTACTGCTTGAAAGCCCAATCACCTAGGAAGACTGAGGTTCTTACAGGGAATGACCTGTATGAGCACATGGTCTTCTCTCTGTTGTAAGATTCATTATGATAAAGGAGTAGTGCCTGGCAATAAAGCCTAAACACTGTAGAGGCAAAATAGTGCAGAGTTGCAGCTGAGTTAGGACCGGGGCTAAGGAATTTTGTCATGACTACTACAAGGTGATCCCTGAGGAGGATTTCTGGCAAAACTAGGAAATCTCAAGTTGGTGTCTGAGTGGGGAGGTAGGAGGTGGGAGGGGCGATTTCAACCCTTTCTTAGAAATAGCTGTCTTACTTGTGGTGATCATAATTAACATACACGCATCAGGAAACTCTGACCATGAATATTATATTCATGCATGTTGTGGAGAACTGAAAGAAAACTGTATTGAAAGCTTTGGGGGAATTATCTGCTACTGGTTCAGTTCCATGAAAAAAAAGTAATACATGGATTTAGATCACTGAAGACTGGGTGTCATGTAGGTGCCTGAGAAGTAATTTCTTGTGAATATAGGAATGCCCTCTTAGAGTTTCAGAACTGACTTCTGAGATATTAGTTGGAGAATTTGAGATGTGTAGGTCTTTATGCTCTGTGGAGCTGTTCATGCTGGAGGGCAACTTTTTGCCTGAACTACATTTTGATCAAGCTAACATGACCTAGTCAGGAAAGGGGGCTATTTAACTGGGCTACAGTCATAGTCTTCAACAAATGTGTGCCAGTACATCCAACTTAAACCTTTCTCCAGCCCTATTCTCTCATCTTCACAATCAAACTTCTGGAAATCTACCTGCACATAAATGTTTACTTCCCTATCCCTACTGAGTCTTCATTCCTCTTCAATTTGGCTTTCATTTGACCTCTGCACTTAAATTGTGAATGCCAATCACCAGAAAAATCCCATATTGCTGCAGCCAGCAGGAACTCTCCCATCCTTACCTCACTGTTCCTGATTCTCAGCAGCATTCAGCACTCCGCCCTTCCCTCCATCGGAAGCCACTGTCTTCCCTTAGATTTTTGATCACACACACACATACACACACACACACACACACACACACACACACACACACACACTTTTCTTTCTGGCAAGTCCCTTTGTCTACTTTGCTTCCCTGAACACTCTCTGTGCTGGAGTTCCTCAGGACTCAGCCATGAGTCCTTTTCATCTATGCTACATTTCCTGTGGTGTATCATTCACTTCATGGGTTTGGATTCCAGGAGCTTCCATGTTTGTGTATTCCACGCAGATTTCTTCTCAAAGTTCCAGGCCCTTTCCTCTAAATGCCCCCCTCACCTCTCTGCTTGGATGTCTCATAAGTGTATCAAATGGAACAGAGCCGAACTTTGATCTTTTCACAGAAACTTTCTACACCTCAGTCTATGGCCACACCACCCTGAAAGCGCCTGATCTCATCTGATCTCGGAAGCTAAGCAGGGTCGGGCCTGGTTAGGACTTGGATGGGAGAAACTTTCTACACCTCAGGAGATACCTGATGGGCATCACCATCTAAGTAGAGCTCTAGTCTGAACTGAAAGTTACGCCTGATACCCCTTCCCCTTGTGAACTTCCCAGGTCCAGCTCACCAATCAGCCAAAGCAATCCTGCTTCTAGCATGCAGCTTGCAGTCATCTGTTTGTCCGTCACAACTGCCACATCTGAAGTCCTGGTCACCATTATCTCTAGGCTGGGCTATGTGATAACATCCTATGTGGTCTTCCTGCTTCCATGTTCGTCCCTCCTTAGTTCATTCTCCAGCTGCTGGCAGAGTAGATCTTTCCAAATGCAGGCCTGGCCACTCCTCCGCTGGAAACCATTCAGTGGTTTCTCATTGCTTTTAGGATAAAGGTCCCCTGTGGTCTAGTCTCTGACTACCTCCCCAGGCCATCCTACACCTCTCTTCCCTGGCACCATGATACAGACAGATTAATTTTTCTTTTCTTTGAAGTGAACACATTACACATCTGTCCTATTTTTGAGCTTCCCACAAGCTGTCCCCTTGGCCTAGAATAATCTTCACCTCACTCTTTTCATCTTCCAGATCTCAGGGTATATGTCACTTCTTTAGAAAATGCTCAGTTGTTATTTTACCTACCTCCCCATGCCATCAAGTCAGTTTCTATTTTTAATCTCACTGAACTCTACTTTTTCATTCATAGTACAGGTTGAGCATTCCAAGTCTGAAAATCTGAATCCAAAGTGCTCTAAAATCCGAAACTTTTCGAGTGCTAACATGCCCCTCAAAGAAAATGCTTCTTGGAGCATTTCAGATTTCAGAGTTTCAAATTTGGGGCGCTCAACTAGTTAATGTAATCCAAATATTCTAAAATCCGAAAAAACATCCAAAATCTGAAATATTTCTGGTCCCAAGCATTTTGGATCAAGGGGTACTCAACCTGTACTCATAAAAAAATGGCCAAGCATGGTGGCTCACACCTGTAATTCAAAAACTTTGGGAGGCCGAGGCGGGTGGATCACCTGAGGTCAGGAGTTCAAGACCAGCCTGCCCAACACGGCAAAACCCCATCTTTACTAAAAATACAAAAATTAGCTGGGCATGGTGGTGCGCACCTGTAATCCCAGCTACTCAGGAGGCTGAGGCAGGAGAATCACTTGAACCCAGGAGGTGGAGGTTGTAGTGAGCAAAGATCGCACCACTGCACTCCAGCCTGGGCTACAGTGCAAGACTCCATCTCAAAATAAATAAATAAATTCTAATTGTATATTTCTATGGATATTTGTTGAACATTGACCTTTCCCCCTTTCTTGTAAACTCTGGGAGAGTAGAGATCTTGTCTGTCTAGGTCTATGGGGCACATAGTAGGTGGTCAACGTGTTGAATGAATGTTCTCTGCCATTAGTAAGAAGTGTGCTGGGAGTGATTTGTTTCTAAAATTTAATAAAATACCCAGTTTGTGAATTGATCCGCTTTAGAGTCAACCATGGATGGATTCAAAGTTACACCTGGCCGGGTGCAGTGGCTCACGCCTGTAATCCCAGCACTTTGGAAGGCCAAGGCAGGTGGATCAAAAGGTCAAGGAGATCAAGAACGGTCTGGCCAAGGTGGTAAAACCCTGTCTCTACGAAAAATACAAAGAAAATTAGGCGGGTGCGATGGCAGACGCCTGTAACCCCAGCTACTCAGGAGGCTGAGGCAGGAGAATCGCTTGAACCTGGGAGGCGGAAGTTGCAGTGAGCCAAGATCACACCACTGCACTCCAGCCTGGGTGACAGAGTAAGACTGTCTCAAAAAAAAAAAAAGTTACACCTATAAAAATGCCCTCTTAGTTTTCTTTCATTCAAATGTGGAGCGGAGGGTCTCTTGGAGAGCTTTCCTGTGCCGTGCATGTGAATATCAATGGTACTGCAAATAATCCACAGCTCCCACAGCCGCACTGGGCTAGGATCAGTCATGTCACTTTGGCTTCAGTCCTGGATGTGGCTGAAATCCTTAACCAAATGAATTCCATGAGCCTCTCTCGCTAAGTGGCCTAATAATGCTGTGAATATTGGAAATGCATAGCTTATGCATGTGTGGCTCCCTTACTCAATGCCACATCTCTGCCTTTGTATAACACTCCCATCCTCGACTCTCTGCATACACCCTGTATATACTTTATGTTATAGCTATGATGGACAATTTTCTGTTCTTCAAGTACACTCTTCCCACGTCCCAACTGGGATGCTTTTCCCCCTCTGACAAAATCTTGCTTCTCTTTCAAACTCCTAGGCAAACTTCTCCTACTTCGGAAAGTCTTCTTTCTCCATATCCTTCGTAACCACCACCTGGTGCACATGCTGGAGGCAGAATTCATTGTCCCCTCTCCTTCACTCTCGAATAGCTTTGCCCAGACCCTCAGTACTGTTTCATCCTCTGCAGAATATTTGGTTTTCACCTCATTATGAACTCTTTTGTATTCTCATTACTGGCTCTGGAACCCAGAACATACTATGGGTTCAAGGTATGTTTGCTGAATTGAATGGAATAGATTTTGTTGTGCTTATGCAGATATAGATGCCACTAAACACTGATCAATCTTTCACCAAGTCATGTGACAATCTGAGGTAACATTTACACATTTCTCATCATTAGGCCATATCTGGACACTGTCCCCTGTTCTACTTATTCTATACTTTCAATATAATGAAATAAATCAAGGAAGGATTCTGTGGGTTGCCTTTGTTCTGATTAGTTGAAGCATTTCACTAAGGCACTAATTCTATGAACAAAGACTTCTCAAATGTTTTCTGCTTCAGCTGCACAAATATTTCAGCTGTCATATCTGTGAGCCAGAATTATCTGGGTAGTTCCATTAATTATGTATTCCACTTTGCAGTGTAGACACAGCCTCAGTTTTTCCATCTGCAAAATGCAAATAACCATGCCTGCCACTAACAGAACTGCAACATCTTGAAGAATAATGAGATAATGTCTATAAGAACACTTACAGTAACTTAGAATAAACCTGTCAGGGAAATGCCAAGAATTATTATGCTGCTATTTTTGTAAGTGTGTGTGGTTTTGCCACTTTCCTAACATAGAAAAGAAAAAGTCTTAACTACTTGGTTAAAATAATCCCGATCAAAAAAGAAAAAAATAATAAGAAAACTTCCACCCACGGCAAATGTACTAGGGCATCAACTAGGGCAATAATGATCTTAGCATGGTTTGGGAGAAGACTCTCATATTTTGTATAACATTTTATATTAATATCTTTGCAAACTGGAGGCAGAATTCCCAAAATCCAAATTCACATTGTGTCAATGGGAGAATTTTAGTATCATACCAAAAGCTTTAACTATGAATGGTTTTTGATCAAGGGCAACCTTCAGGAAAACACAAAATGCTTTTTTGTTCTATATTTATGTTTATGTAAAACATTTATAGAAAAATCAAAATCTGTTCATTTAAAAGTAATGGGTCCTCTATGTACCAAGTTATAAGAATTGTTTTTGAACATCTTCACTTGATTTGCAGAGGTTTCAAATCAACAATGATGAACAATGAGTGATTATTATCTTTATCATTTTAGAAATAAAGTTGAAAATGTGGTTTATAAGAAAGAAAATCAGAAGCAAAAACTTGAGCTAAAATGAACGATAAAATTCCTGGTATGGGTTTAAGTGGGTTAAAGATTATTTTAATTTCCTTTTAATAAAATTATTTTCTCTTTCCTCATTTAAGAGAAATGTGAAAATTCTTAGCAGTTGAAATACCATTTCAGAACACTAGATCCACATGTTTGTTCACTCTGATATTCATGTCTTGTAAGAAATGGAAACCCTTCTAGTCACTGCATTGGTGTGCTAGGACCCACTTTTTGGCTTCCAAAGCCCACTGTATTGAGGGTTGCCAGACACACTTAAGCTGTTCCTAAAGAATCCACCAGAGGGCGGGAGTACACAACCACAGCGCCAATGCAGCCGTATGGGTCCTTCATGCAATTCATTTCATCAACAAAAATCAGGTCATTGCATAACGGATGTTGTTTATCCTTGCTTTGGGAATGTTTAAAAGGCCTCCAGGTGAAATATTTTAAAGTGATGATTCTTTCAGTGATTTAACACATCAGTCATTATTGGGTTGGAGAATTAAACATGTGCTGGAGGGCTTCCGGGTCTTTTGGCAGGCTTAGCACCAGAGCTCCATAGGTATTCCCAGGACATGGTAATGGCAGTAACATACATACTTCAGAAACAGGCTTCTCCTTTTACATTTTTCCCCTCGGTATATTCTTCCTTAATTTTTTTTTTTATCTTAAAATATCTAGTGGCCAAGAGGTCTACAATGAGACACTTTGTAGTAACCACACAGGACATTAACGTAAGTTTACCTTCTAGTAATTATTTTACAAATGTGTTATCTCAAGTAGATTACATGTTAAAACACTGCTATGCTGTAACAGCACTGGGATGTCACTAATTAAAGCTGTAATAGGGCAAGAGTGAACCCCTAATAAATACTGCATTAGAGATTTCTTCTACAAGTCTGTGAATTTAAGATAGGTTCAAAACTAACATAAGAAAAGTAAACACTGAAAACCACTTTGCTCACATAATTTATATCTTAACTAAAATATGTATTGTTCACAGGTTACTAATCCATTCCAAAGTGTAGATTTTATACAAAGTATATCACAGAAATATTTTACCTCCCTCTAATGTTAACTCTGATAAGCTATGGGATTTAAGGAAATGGATAATAAGCTGGAAAAGTTCAAATTTATGGATTTGAATCAAAAAACTCTTTTTGTTAGAATTGTTATTCATTTATATTTACCTTCATTTCACTGTTGTGGGCTGAAGAATTTTGACTCACAAAGAACTCAATGGATGGTCTTCCCACCAGGGCTTAAGTTATCCCCTGCTTCTAACATTGACTATAAGGTGAAAACCGAAGTCAGTTATGGTGACTATCTTTGCATATGGTGTGCGTGTGTGTGTCTGTGGTTAGAGATGTTGGTGCAAATGGGGGAGGGATGACATGCTTTCTACTTTTGTTTTTTTACTTTTATCTGACTTTTTGGGGTCACTTATTCAAAAATTCACTTTTATCTGCTTTTTTCTTTTTTTCAGGAGAACTCTGTGGTATGTGTATATAGAGGCAGGTCTGGGTGGTAGAATGTGATGTAAATGGAGTTGGTCACAGGGAAATTTAGTTCTTTTTCTCATCAATTGTGGCACCTTGGAAAGTCACTTCTCATTTAGGGGGCCTCAGTTTTCTCATCTGTAAAACAATCAGCTGGATGAGGAGATCACTAAGAGTCCTTTAAACTCTAAGATTCTATGACTATTACAATGGATCTTTTAGTGGAATCATAGTTAATGCACATGGTATGTAATAGTATCAGGCATTGGCTTAGACACTGAGGATAAGAGCTCTATATACTTGTGAACTTGGTGAAAGTTGAGAAGGATGGAGAAAGAGATAGAATGGATATAAAAATAAGAGTAGAGAATTGCTTTAATTTGAATAGTCTCATTGTTTTAGTGCTCTGAATAGAAATAGAAAAAAATGGTTAGTATTTACTGGAATTGCTATTTTTTAGGTCATTCAGAGTTAACGACAAATTTCAACTGTCACACATAAAAGGTCTTATTCACATAAACAATTTGACAGGGCTTGTGTGAATACGAGAAACCAAAAGCCCTAACTGCTCTCTGTTTCTCATGGGTTAAATCTGTCTTTTCAATCTATCAAATATTTGGCTTTAGAATCCTAACAGTCTTTAGCTATCATTCAAAGTAAGGTAAATACATTTAGATAGCTAGGACAACGATGAATTTCAAACTGTATTATACCTTCAAAAGCAAACTAGATGCCACCAAACAGCTTAAAGAAATGAGAAGAAAGCACATGACCAGAAGGGCACAGGACATAGGGCAGTAAGGGCACATACCTGTTGGAATGAACGTGGCGTGTTGCTGCAACTGTGCGCTGGTGAGAGCCTGCTGGTAGTGCAAGACGCTGGGGTTAAAGACCGCACTGGTACCATTGCTTTTTTCAAGTGCTTGTCTCTTTGGTAAAGGATGAAGAGCACCAGGGGGAAAGGCCTAGAAATGAAGAATTCGATAAGATATGTCTAACTTAAAGCAAACACAACTTCCGTGTTCATAGAGATCATCAATTGCAACATTCTTTTTAAAAATGACAGCTAAGGAGATGCCTCTGCCATGCACCTTAATTTAAACAGCGGCAATGTCGAATGAGTGAGAATTTGTTATTGAGAGCGAAAGCATGATTTCTGTAACCCAAAATGGTAGCATCTCAACTAAGGAAAAGAAAAACTATCAAGCAACAACAACAACAACAAAATGGCTTCAGCTTTTAAAATGAGTTAAACTATTCTAAGGGGGAGGAAGCATTGGTGTTATTATTAATACCTATTCTTTTATTTAACTAAATGACAATTTCTTGAATTTAAAGGTTAATAAGAATTATAATGAACATTTTCTGAGTCAAATAATTTAAATTTGCTTCACTCTTTTGGAAAAGGTATTAAAATTTGTTAGGATTAATTTATTTCACAGATTACGTATGAGAATGAGATGGCTAAACACCTTATTGGATTTTTTCCATAAATTAATAATAATGATTGTTCGCAACCAATATTTTACAATACAAATCTCAGATGGTTCTCTGAAAAGCTACATGCAAAGCGAAAGGTGAAAGGTCAAAGTACCAGGTCTACAGTTGCTTCGAGAGGTCGCTTCATTGCTTTGGCAGTCGACTGAGTCTTTTAATAACAGGCAGCGAGCACATGATGGCAGTGGGCCAATGGGATTCAAGCGAATTAACATACAGGTAAACAGCAAGCAGAGGTGCATCATGGGAACGGCATTGCATTGTGGATAGGTGAGAAGGAAAAAAATATTCTGAATGCAATATACAACGTACAAAACACTAGGCATGCACAACAACAAAAATGTTCTCTAAAGAAATGAATATTACACCTTAAATTAGTATTGAAGCAAAAATGCATCTACTATACCTTAGTTAAAAGCATATAAGAGAGTAAAATATAGATGTTTGAAATTCAGGAAAGTTAATTAAAACAGCAGCTTGCATACACACCATAAGCATTTTTTATATTGCTTCAGAAAAAAATGCAAAATTTGTAAGGGCCATAGGATCGAAGAACTTCTGATAAGTTAGTTTTCAAATATGAAATAATGAATCCATCGAGTAAGGATAAGACCCAAGTTGAAATTTTTCATAAAAATAATTTAAAATTCATAGCTGGCCTAACAAAATGAAGTGGCGAACTGAGACAAAAAATTCAGGCAAAAAAATATTCAAACACAAGATTATTTAGGCGAAACTGTTGGGTTTGGATCTTTATTTTTTGTCTGAATCATGTGGATAATTGTCTCAATTCTTGTCTTCACTCTGCTAGTGTGAGTCTTGTCATGTGGACTAAAGTTCCAAATTTAGTGTCTTGAATTTAAATAGTGAGTTTCCAGAATTCCCCACTTTTATTCCATCATCCTGTTTTTAACAACCAACTTATCATCCATTCTGTTTTCTACTACATTGAAAATGTTCATTTCATTTATCTCAAACAACTTACCGGATTATACTAAGAAAATACCCTTTAAAAGGTATTTAGTGTCCCCCGGTATCAAAATAATTTCTATTTAGTAATTCTATTTGTACTTTTAGCTACAGTCAGTGACCAACCCCATTAATGAAAAGTGGAACTCTTGGAAAGAACACATACAACAGCTAAAAATAGCAAACAGCTAAAAATAATAGCAAAGAACTGCTTGAAAGATTAGAAGTAAAATAATATCTTTAACTTAGAACCATAATTTTGGGAAGACAGTTTCATTTAAACAACTGAAATAAAAACAAATATGGATTGATTTAGACCACAATGAAAAATTTTCCTATTCTTTGTTACTTGTTGTAAAAAAAAAAAAAATTAAAAATTCTATGATGGAATTCTATGCAAATAAATAATTCAAAGGAATTGCTCCAATGCAAATAAAAAATGAAATACCCTTTTCTATGTTTAGCACAATAGGTAAATCCCTAAGGTTTGTCTAATAAAGACAAATATTATATTCTAAAGTTTTGAAATAGAACTTTGTCATTTGACATGAGATAGTACTAAAATGGGAAACAGTTAATGACATTTTCCTGGATAAAGGATGTTTATTGTTGTTTTATAATTCAGGATAAAATGTATGGAGATAATAGGGGATAAGGGGAGATCTGTGGAGGGGAAGAGACTAGAAATAAAGTAGAAAGAACTACAGGCAGAGAAGAGATTTAGAATGGCCAATGGAGAAGAAAATGTTTTGGAAGGTAGTTTTGATCAGGGTCATTGAATAACATGAAATCAATGTTGTGAAAGTACAATTGTGAACATTAAAAACAATGAGCTAACAAAACTTCTGTGTACTGGACATTCTTTCCTTGCATGTAACTTTGACATCATGTAACTTCCATAATGCCATTTTTGTTTTGAATCTTCCATCCTTGCACAGCTTTGCATTGTTAAGTAGTGCAGAGTTTTCTTTTGTTTTGTTTCTTGAGCTTCAGTTAATTTGCGTCAGCTGAAGAAGGTTACAAAGCCTATTCTCATGGAGCACATTGAGAACATGAACTGGATCATTAAACTCAAAATCATTTTGGCCTTAACTTTCTGGACTCAATTTTTCCTTTCCCATTTGCAATCCTAAGTATTTGCAGAATGAATCCACTAATGGGTTGATCTTTTTCAACATGTTAACTAGAAGAGCGATTGTGTCTCCAAAGGCTGATATTCATGAACAAAAACTTGACTTAACAAGGAACCATTTAATGAAGTCTCCAAGTACAATGAAAATTAATAAACATTTCCCTTTAGAATTGTCACCTGGAAGGTTAATGTTCTTCTTCTGGTCTTAGTGTGATGAAACTTAATTTCCATAGAATTTAGAATAATCTAGGAATGTATAAAAACTGAGAACACTAGAGTGAGCAGGACAGTGACGTGTATCTCTTTCTATCATTCCATGGCGTGAGTTTTCTTTATTAGAGGCAGATCTCTCCTGTTTAAGTAAACACTGAGGTCTTGGAGGGTGGGGTGTGCATATTAACATGCTGTTCGTCTCACACGGTGAAGTAGGTATGTGGAGAATGTATTTTAAAAATCCATGTGGATGAATAATCATGTTATAATGTAGCATTTTCATATACAGATGCTCAGTTTTCAGTGATTTTGACTGCTGGCATATGTTTACCTACATTGAAAGATCTTCAGGCTTAGAACAGATCTCATAGATCACCAAGCCCAGTGTATCCTAAGATCCTCCTTAAGCACCAAGACAGTTAATTGAGTCCTCACTATGTATCAGCCACTTGGAATTCATCTGGCTGGCATCACCAACATTCTGAGCCTTTGCTTCTCTGGGCCTCTCCAGTTTGGTGAGCATGGGTGATGAGTCAGAGGAGGTTCTATGGGCAGTTAGGCTTTTATTTTTTTGAATTGAGGACCAATCCACCTGCAAGTCAAGGTAATCGAACCAACTGCCCACATCAGGCATGATAGGCAAAGACCAAATCTGAGGGGTCAGAAAACACTGACAACAATGATCAGAGCTGTCACTTTAAAGTAGGAAAGAAGGTAGACAAGTAGGATGCCAATCAAAGTTCCTGTACAGACTTTCCTGAACAATCAAAACATATCTAGCTGATGGCCGCTTGTCCTGTTTCCTTTTGCAAAATGGTTCTTTCCTTGTGTCACTCCATTTTGGTGTATGTGAACAAAGATTGCTTGTATGAAGATCAGACACCTTTTGTGTTAACACTACCGAAGAGAAGTTCTGTCTGGCTTATTCTCATGTTTAAAAAATTCTGGTGATTGTGATGGTTATGTTTTAAGAAGTATGTAAAAGAATAAGACTCTAAAGGAAATAAATGTCTTTTATTCTGGAGTCAAAACTTTCCATCCTTTTTAAGCATCTAATTAAAATAAGTGGGAAATCTCCAGACAATAATATAAATTGTACCCTGGAAATGCTTGGGGTTTATATATGGAAGTCAGGTGAATGGAATATTAATATCTTCTAACTGCATTCATCACTCCTGTTTGTCCTCTTAGATAAGGAAAGAAAATAATAGTTTTTCTTCCATGTACTGAGTAATTTTGCCATTAGAGTAGCAATACTTTGACTTTATCCAACAGCACCTAGGCTGGTTTCAAATGAGCCTCTTACTTCAACTAAAAACACATGACAGATTCAGTAATTTTCATGTCATTGTCAGAAAGAACCTGGCTTTTGTTCTGAAACTACATTCCTTTGGGTTGTCTTTGACGATGCTCCAAGATCCTCTGACTTATCAGAACTCCAAATTTGGGCACGGTGTAACAATCCAAGAAACTATGGTAACTAACACTGTTGGCATCCACTGCAGTAATCTTTATGCAGCCTGATGAATGTAACCATGAATGTAATGTGAAAATGTGTACAAGGGTACACAGAAGAGTACAGCTTTGACTTGAAGAAATGCAGCAGGGAAATGACCTGTTTGTGTAAATGGCCATTTTCCCTCTTATCCCCATCAGCCCAGGTCATCTACCACTGACATATACTAGGTGCATTGTTCCTTTAATGACTGAAGTATATATTGGTTGCAGATGTTAGAAATGGTCCATTGAGAAAACAGGCAGATGAAATCAGGGCTCAGCTCTAAGGTCATTATTAGTACCTTGATATGTTGTGTTAATAAGTACAGGCATAGGTTGTTTTATTGCACTTTGTTATATGGTACTTCGCAGATACTTCAGTTTTTTTAAATTGAAGGTTTGTGGCAACCCTATGTTAAGTCTATCAGAGTCATTTTTTCAACAGCATGTGCTAACTTTGTGTCTTTGTCACATTTTGGTAATTCTCACAATATTTTAAAATTTAATGTTATTATATCTCTTATGATGATTTGTGATCAGTGATGTTTGATATTACTATTTTAATTGTTTTGGGGCACCATGAACCATGCCGCAAACTTAATCGATAAATGTCATGCATGGTCTGACTGCTCCACTCACTGGCTATCACCCCTCTCTCTCCTTCCTCAGGCCTCCCTATTCTCTGAGACAAAATTATATTGAAATTAGGCCAATTAATAACTTTAAATGGCCTCTAAGTGTTCAAGTGAAAGAGTCACACATTATTACTTAAAATACATACTCCATATTGGAGCTAGAAATGATTAAGCTTAGTGAGGAAGGCATATCGAAAGCCAAGATATGCTAAAAGCTACACTTCTTGTGCCAAGGTTATCCATGTTGTGACTGCAAAGGGAAAGTTCTTGAAGGAAATTAAAAGTGCTACTCCAGTGAATATACAAATGATAAGAAAGCAAAACAGCCTTATTGCTGATGTGGAAAAAATTTTAGTGGGCTGGACCGATCTAACCAGCCATAGCATTCCCTTAAACCAATGCCTTATTTATTTATTTATTTATTTATTTATTTATTTATTTTCTTGAGGCAGAGTCTTACTCTGTCACCCAGGCTGGAGTGCAGTGGCACGATCTCAGTTCACTGCAACCTCTGCCTTCAAAGGTTCAAGCGATTCTCATGCCTCAGCTCTTCGAGTAGCTAGAATTGTAGCCATATGCCACCATGCCCAGCTAATTTTTGTATTTTTAGTAGAGATGGGGTTTCACCATGTTAGCCAGGCTGGTCTCAAACTCCTGGCTTCCAGTGATCCACCCACCTCTGCCCCACAAAGTGTTGGGATTACAGGCAGGAGCCACCATGCTGGCTGAAAACCTAACTTACAGCAAGGTCCTGACTCTCCTCAATTCTATGAAGGCTGAAAGGAGAGAGGAAGATACAAAAGAATAGTTGGAAGCTAGCAGAGATTGGTTCACAAGGTTGAAGCAAACAAGCCGTCTCCATAACATAAAAGTTCATGGTGAGCAGCAAGGGCTGATGGAGAAGCTGCAGCAAGTTATTCAGAAGATCTAGCTAAAATCACTGATGAAGGTGGCCACACTAAAGAACAGATGTCAATGTAGACAAAAAAGCCAGATATTGGAAGATGTCAACTAGGACTTTCAGAGCTACAGAGTAGTCAAGACTGGCTTCAAACCTTCAAAGTACAGCAGCCAACTCTTGCTAGAAGCTAATGCAGTTGGTGAATTTAAGTTGAAGCCAATGCTCATTTACCATTCTGAAAATTCTAGGGCCTTTATGAATTATGCTAAATCTACTCGGCCTATGCTCTAGAAATGAAACAACAAAGCCTGGATGACAGTATATGTATTGACAACATGGTTTACTGAATGTTTTAAGCCCACAGTTGAGACCTACTGCTCAGAAAAAAAAGATTTGTTTCAAAATATTACTGTTCATTGACAATGTACCTCATCACCCAAGGGGTCTGGTGGAGATGTACAAGGAGATTAATGTTGTTTTCATGCCTCCTAACACAACAGCTATTCTGCAGCCCATGGATCAAGGAGTTATTTCAACTGTCAAGTCTTATTAATTAAGATATAAATTTTGTAAGGCCGTAGCTGCAATAGATAGTGATTCCTCTGATGGATCTGGGCAAAGTAAACTGAAAACCTGTAAAGGATTCACCATTCTAGATGCCATTAAGAATATTCATGATTCATGGAAGATCAAAATATCAACATGAACAGGAGTTTGAAAGAAGTTAATTCAAATCCTCGTGGAAGACTTTGAGGGGTTCAAGACTTAAATGGAGAAAGTAACTGCAGATATAATGGAAATAGCAAGAGAACTAGAATTCTTAATAGAAGTAGAGCCTGAAGATGTGAGCGAATTGCTACAATTTCATGATAAACTTGAATGGCTGAGGAGTTGCTTCATGGAGCAGCAAAGAAAGTAGTTACTTGAGATGGGTTCTACTCTTGGCTAAGATGCTGTGAACATTGTTGAAATGACACCAAAGGATTTAGCAAAGTATATAAACTTAGTTGACAAAGTAGCAGCAGGGTTTTAGAGGATTGACTCCAATTTTGAAAGAAGTTCTACTCTGGGCAAAATGCTATCAAATAACATTGCATGCTACAGAGAAATCTTTCATAAAAGGAAGAGTCAATCAATGTGGGAAAGTTCATTGTTGTCTTATTTTTAAAAAATTACCACAGTCATCACAGCTTTCACCAATCACCACCCTGATCAGTCAGCAGCCATCAACATCAAGGCAACATCAAGGCAACATCTTCCACCAGCAAAAAGATACGACTCACTAAAACCTCTGATTGTTGGTTAGCATTTTTAAAGCAATATTTTAAAATTAAGGTGTGTATATATTCTTTAGACATAATGTTCTTGCACATTTAATAGACCACAGTATAGTGTAAACATAACTTTTATATGCACTGGGAAACCAAAACATTCATGTGATTTGTTCTATTGTGATACTCGCTTCATTGCAGTGGTCTGGAACCAAACCCACAATATCTTTGAGATATGCTTTTACTTGAAGGACTAATATTTTCATATTATCAGGGCCTCATTCCATACCTCAGTGACCAAGGATAGCCACTGGGACCCAGGCTGAGTCAATCACAGCATCCCGTCACTGACCACAGGGACAGCCACCAAAATGACGTTTAACTTCTTCCCCCACACCAATATCTAATTTGAGCTGGTATAAAAGACACCATTCTCTCTCTTGCCAAAAGATGTAAGAATGCATCCCTATAGATGTCCAAAGGCTTGATCCCAGGTCCTGTAGAGAAGCTGACCTTAGAGAATGGTGTGGCTATAGTAAGAGAAGTAGGCAAGGGAAAGGAGAGAGTGACCTTTCGGGTCTGAAGTTTCTGAACCCAGGCATTCCTGAGCCCATCTCTACTAAAAATACGAAAATTAGCTAGGCATGGTGGCATGCACCTGTGGTCCCAGCTACTCGGGAGGCTGGTGCTGAAGAATCTCTTGAACCTGGGAGGCGGAGGCTCCAGTGAGCCAAGATCGTGCCACCGCACTCCAGCCTGGGTGACAGAGCAAGACTCTGTCTCAAAAAAACAAACAAATTTTATGAAAAAATATGTTCTTAGTGCCCATCAATCAACACACCAATTAGGATAAGTTGGAGCTGGCCTAAAATAATGATTACAATGAAAAAAAAAATCTTCTTATGGGATGAGATCCTCACTAGGTGGATAGTAGAATGGATTCCACATTGGCAAAATGTGTCAAGGACCTCATTTGTGCTCTAAAAGAATTCCTTTTTTATCAGCCTTAAGTGATCAGTTTACTCCTCTCCTTCCCATTCCCAATTAAAATGAGTTTTGGAAACTACTCTTTTACTAGAACAAAAAAGGGGAGAATTTCTCTGTTTCTTATTGACCCTCTTGTGTAGATACATACATCTCCACATATATAGGAATTCACTCAGAAAAATCAGCATTATGTCCAATAACATAAGCATGAGAAGGACAAGAGGAAAGGACACTGAATGGATAAGAAAAGGACTCAGAGATTAAACAAAAGAAAAACAGTGATTTAGATGAAGCGCCCTGTGCTCAAGGTGCGTGGAAATAAGCAGCTCAGATTGGAAAGATCTCTATAACCACATGCTCCGCACCCAGTGGTGATTACCTCAGGGCAGACGTTGCCTTTCTTGCTGTATCCCTATCACTGATTGCAGGTCCGTGCCTTAATAAACATTTGTGCAAACAATGTTGAGTAATGGTGAACTTGTTTGTGTGACAGCTGCCCTTCCATTTTAATCAGTAATCAGTGTGTGAGGTGGTGGTTGCTAGCTAGAACAAGGTGTTTTCAAACTGTACTTTTCATCTCTGCAGTCATAGCTCTCCTTCTTGAGGGAGGACTGGCCACTGAGTCCTTCATGCCTTCTGGACCCGATTAAGCATTTCTATCATGTCATTGAGGAGCATTTTATTGCTCTCAGTTACTAACTCCAAACTCCTTGAGGGCAAGGAAACCTGCCTGATTTATTTATTCTACCCAGCAAGTGCCAGATGCATGGTCTCATTAAATTTTTTGAAAGAATGAGTGCCTATCACATATTAACACAGACTTCTGATAAGCCAGAGAGCTCACATGAAAACAAATTAATTAGAAACTTCTGCAACCTGATGCAGAGGTTCTCAAACTTTGTGGTGCATTGGAATCACCTGGGAGCTTTTAAAAAATGCCACTGTCACCAGGTGTGGTAGCTCGCACCTGTAATCCCAACACGTTGGGAGGTAAAGGTGTGAGAATTGCTTGATCCCAGGAGTTTGAGACTAGCCTGGACAATAGGGCGAGACCCTGTCTCTACAAAAAATTTAGAACTTAGATGGGCCTGGACCCAGCTACTCAGGAGGCTGAGGTGGAAGGATCACTTGAGCCCAGGAGTTTAAAGCTACAGTGACCCCTGATCATTCCACTGCACTTCAGCCTGGATGACAGAGACCTTGTCTTTAAAAAAAAAAAAGTCACTGCTCAGGCCACACCAGACCAACCAAATAAGAAAATAAGAAACTTCAGGGAAAGGGACAGATGTCAGATCAGACCCTTCAGGTTGTTCCAAAATGTAGCCAAGTTTGATAAGCAGTGTCTAGGCAGGTGCTTCTCAAATATTAATGTGCATACGAAACACCTGGGGGATGTTTTACAATTTAAATTCTGATTCCCTGAGGTCTGGGGCGAGGCTGAGGATTCTGGAGGCTCCACAGGCTTCTGGGTGATCCTAATAATGGTGCATCTGGTCTCTAAGGGACAGTTAGGCTCCTTGAGATTCTGAGCAGACTCCCAGGCCATGATAATGATGTACTGCTGGTCTCTAATGACAGTAGGTGACTCAGGGAAGCAAGCCTGGGTCACAGGTCTTTTTTTTTTTTTTTTTTTTTTTTTTTTTTCCTGCATCAGCCAGGATGGCTCCACTTTCATCTGTTTCATTCGTTGCTATTCTGCATAAAATCTCACTGTGGTGGGGAATGTGACCAGCACTGCCCTTGTGATAAGTGCAAGAAGAGGAGAGAATGGGAGTAGCGAAAAGCCAGATGACTCGCTGGGCTTCTCTTAGGCCACAGCAGTCCTCCGCGGCTGCACCAAGGAGCTGGTTGCCTCCTGGTGCTCAGGTGCAGAAATGCGCCTTTCTTTCCCCTCTCTGAAGCGGTGCCCACCTTCATGTTCATTACAAGGCCCTGAGCCTCTCTTAAGAAGACCCTAAGTGAGCACACGCAATCTCCGCTGCCCTGGGAGTGGGGAACGGAGCTCAGGGACCCCAGGGCTTTCCCTGCGCCTGAGGGATTTACTTATTGTGCTGAAGAAGGGCAGGAGGGGAAAACAAAACAAAACAAAAAGGGGGAAAACAACAGCAAAACTTAGGCAGCGGAGCAGCAGGAATAGCAGCCTTCCATGTTTCCCGAGTGTTGGGAAGAACATCCAAGTCCCAGCCCGGAGCGGCCTCCGCAGAGGCGCCAGGGTGCAGGGGCGGCGGGCGGCCGCACTTACCATGACTGTGGCCGCGGCCGCGGCTGCCTGGGCGGCCACCGCAGCTTGGTTGGCTTGGTGCTGCGCAGCTTTGATTTTGGCCTGCAAGTGTGCAGGAGGGTGAAAATATTTGCATTTCTCCCTCATGCAACGCCCCTTTATGTAATCCATACAAACGGTTACGGTGTTGTCACTTGTGTCGATCATGGTGCTGTCTGCGGGGTGTGCAAAGCGGCAGTCGGTCTCTCCCCGGGCACAGTTTCCTCGCTGGAACTCCCTGCATACCTAAGACAGGGAATAAGAGCCGCGCTGCAGAGGCAAGCCTGAGCCCAGGCGCCCCTGCGGCCCCGGCCACCGCGGGAGGAGCGGAGGCTGCCTCGCTTTCCATGGTGGCTCTTGTACCACTGATAAGAAAAGACTGATTATCCAGAACCCAGGTAACCACAATCTCTGAGACACTCATTTGAGTTTTGTTTTACCCCCTTTTCTAGGGTGAAAATCTATATTGAGAAAATAATCCGAAATCTGCCGTTCAGCTAAAATAACAAAGGAAAAGCAACAAGGCCTCCACTGTCCCTGAGTGGCATATTATGCGGCTATCTATCTATCTGTCTGTCTCTCCATCCATCCATGTATCTATCATCTGTCATCTATTTATCCATGCATCCATTCCTTCATCTATCATCTACCATCAATCAATCTATCCAATCATCTATCCGTCTGTTCATTCATCCATCATCTATTACCTATCATTTATCAATCTATCCATCTATTATCTATTATTCATCTATCCATCCACCCATCCATCTATCCATCCATCCATCCATTATCTGTTAATTGATCATTATTTTAATGGTAAAAACTGCAATTACTAATGTTATCTACCATTTATCTACCTACCATCCATCCATCCATCCATCATCTGTCCATCCAGCCATCAT
Source organism: Rhinopithecus roxellana (assembly GCF_007565055.1). Lineage (NCBI taxonomy): Eukaryota > Metazoa > Chordata > Mammalia > Primates > Cercopithecidae > Rhinopithecus > Rhinopithecus roxellana. The sequence continues at coordinate 95,763,060 of NC_044566.1, forward strand.
CTATCATCTACTTATCCATCTAAAATCTATCAATTAATTAATCATCTATCTAATCTAGTTACCTATGTATATATACCTGCTTACCTACCAATAATCTATTATCTACCAATCACCTATAATCTATCTACCTCTCTCTATATCTTCAATCTCCTACTTGGATGACAATTCTGAGAATGCTATAGGTTTTTTTGTGTGTGTGGAGGGATAATTTCACCATCGATCAAGCTACCAGCTGTACAAAAAGAATCAGGGAAAATGACGACAAACATGTTCCTCCTCTCTCTGAGGAGGTGGGGTGGGGTGAATCTGAACACTCCTGTTTCCCACTCCTTCTCTCCTGCTCTACAAAGATAACATAATCATAAATCAGAAGAACAATATCTAAGACACCAAAATTTTCATTTTTAAGGTCACTATACTATTTTTGACAGCACAGAAAAGAAAAAGACAAAAAAGGAGAGAAATATGGCAAGAGATATAGAGAAAGAAAGAAATGGAGGGAAATAGTTTATTTTTAAAATTCTTTAATGCTAAATTATCCTGAAATCTCAAGTAACTAGGATTCTCCATCCCCTGAGAATTCTGGTGGATCAAGATTTTACTGTATGAAAAAATATTTCTTTAGAATTTGAAGAGTATTCTTAATTATGCCCTGAATATAGATAACATGAAATTGCATAAATAACATATGCATATTGCTTGTATAATTCTTCTCTGCTTATAAATATTAGCAGGAAATAATTATGAGTAGAATTGTAAGTTATTTCTTTTTAGGCTCCAATTCCAAAGTGGATATGTAAGTGATCATCATGTTGCTCATTAGTGATGTTATATGAAGGGCCCCTGACATGAAATTCAAGTATTGTGAATGTCAGACAAACTTAGGAAATACTGTTTCACTGACCAGTTACCAGGCCAGGTTGAAGGTAAACAGCATGAATCACCAGATTGTTAATTGTTTCCTCCTACTTGGATATTAGCCAACATTCTATCTTTAGTTCATAAAATGCACAAAATAAAAAATCACTAAGATGTTCCCACAGATTCTAAGCAAGCCTTCCTCCATCAGTGGAATGACTTCTGTCTGATAGCATCATAGGTGTGGACCAGCCCTCAAGCTCCTACCAAGGTGCTCTGTGTGCAGCTGACTTAATTCCTGGTTTGAAATGAACCAAAAGTTGCTCTGCTAAAATCACTGTGATTCATTTTTACACGTCTTTGTCTACCAGCCCTGTTGGGAAGAACTATTTGTTCCCAATTCCGCTGATTTAATTTGTTTTCTAAAATACAGTCACATACTGAACACAAAAGCTCCGTGGGTCCAGCAGGTGGAGCCCAAAACACTTTTCCAGTCCTGTAAAAGGTCTATTCAGTAATTGACAAGGATAGGCTGGATCTTTTCAAAATAGTAACAATTAGAGTTTCATTCTCTTCATCTGGGCATCCAGATGGAAACTAAATTAAAAAATAAATATCTTATAAAATATTTGCAGTTTGAAATTCTGAGTTTTAAAACTTTCACAGGTTATTAGGCAGCCACATTTTATTGCCCTCAACGTTTATTGGGTTAATATTTAAACAAATGCACATTGAAAGAACATTCTCTAATAATCCCACTAACAGAAAGCACTGTGTATTTACGTCCTAACCGGATGCGTCACCTAACACCTTTAATCAGTAATGAAATTAAAGGAGCTCTCTGAAAAATCTATGAGAATCTTTATACACCCTTATAAAATGCTGTAGTGAATATCACAGGGATATAGCAGTAAGATAGATAGATGAGTTCTATAGCTCTGATTAAAGAGAAATTTTACCTAACAAAGTATAGGAGGTTTGGTTTGATTCATAACTTAAGAATGTTTTTTATACATAGGAACTTGTTTTCTTGAATGTTATAGAACAATTGAGGTTAAAGAAAAATCTCAATTAATAATGAAATTTACGGGCCGGGCGTGGTGGCTCATGCCTGTAATCCCAGCACTTTGGGAGGCCGAGGCTGGTGGATCACCTGAGATTGGGAGTTCGAGACCAGCCTGACCAACATGGAGAAACCCTGTCTCTACTAAAAATACAAAATTGGCCAAGGGTGGTGGCACATGCCTGTAATCCCAGCTACTTGGGAGGCTGAGGCAGGAGAATCACTTGAACCCGGGCAGAGGAGGTTGTGGTGAGCCGAGATTGGGCCATTGCACTCCAGCCTGGGCAACAAGAGCAAAACTCTGTCTCAAAACAAAACAAAACAAAAAACTAAATTTACTTATCCTCCAATTTCCCCTGTTTAGCAACAACACAATCAGAACTAATATTCTAGAACATACTAGAGCAGCCATGCTTGTTCTTGAGATATTGAAATATGATCATACCAGCTGGTAAATTGGTGTAGTCCTACTTCCTCCCACCACTCTCCCTGAGTGTCCTTGGCTGCCCTGGTTGCTGGGCTCCTGGCCCACCAGTTTCCAGAACTTTCCAGGGTCTTACAAGAGTTAGATCTTGACATGAGGAGGCCTTCAGGACCTGGAGCCATCTCTATAGGCTGCATCATGATTGAGTCACTGTTCCATTGATTGTTTAATATTTTTCCCTTAAACGCATATTCCATGCAGCTGATTTTTGTGTTAAAACTAGTCTTTTCCATAGACTAATTTCCTTTATACTTGGCCTTAACTTCAAACCATAGAGTTATAAATGCATGGGTTTTAGGTGAGAGTTTGTGTGTGTGTGTGTTTACATGGCTGTTTTGCAGGACTGAATGAATATCTTACAAGCAATCACTTATACAGAAGTATACTTCTACCACAAATGCATCTCAAAACACAAATAGAATTGAAGTACCTCCAGTTTGTCAGTCCTGAGAAGTTTCTGAGTTGCAGTTGAGCCCGGGACAGTGACCGGCGGACTTCCGGGAACAATAACAGGCGTGGTGGGCAGAATTTCCGTTGGGACTAACCCAACTCCGGGGGTTACAGGTGCTAGGTAAGGAGCAAAGCTAATAGCCGTATTTGTCCCTATCGCGGGACCTACAGGAAAAGTGGGCTGTTAAAGGAAGACAACACAAGAGAAAGAGTTCTTTAGAATAAAACTTTAAAAAATTACCAGGAAATGTCATTTGAGCAAAATGTATTCATCATATACTCTTTGTGTTAGTTGTATAGCTCAATGCTGACCTGTAATAAAAATGAAATCTATGTAGATCCTCTCTTCCCCAAAGCATACAGAAATGTGAGAGAACATCATAAAAAACCTCTAGTTACAGGAACTAGATTAAGCTTTTGTCCCTATGAGGTGTTCTCAACAAAAGAAAATAATTTCAACTCCAATTACTCAACATTCCAAACTATTAAATGTTATAACACTGAGGTAGTAAAAGCTATAGAATACCGACTAATAATCTTTGATTTACTCTACATGTTTCTCAAAGGGAGAGGAGTCACGAAACCCTTTGATTACAGGCTGATTTTCAAGTTGGCCAAGTCTATGCATTCTCAAACAGTGGGGTTACTTGCAATTTTATTTTGCCCAGACTTATCAGTATGTTTCCATATTCCATCACTAGCATGTATATTCCCAAAATTCAAATGTAGTTTTCAAATAAACTTACAATTTTTTGCCCTAGTTCAACTACATCTAGATCTAGTCAGTCTTTCCTTCCTGAAACGTTTTCTGGAAGAGTTTTTTAATCAAACAATTTTTTGATTGGCCGTTAAAAGTTGGTTTGGTTTTCTAGGTCACAAAATCAACACAGCAGTGATAAGAGCATACAGAACCTTATTAAATTTGTTCTCTGACCCTATATTCCTCATCTAGGAAAAAGAAGAAATATGCTAGTGGGTTGATGTGATGATTATTTTTAAAAGCTCCACCTAATAATATGTAAATAATTCTGCCTTTTAGAAAGGAAATAATGTACATTTAAGAGAACAAACCTTGTTAAGTAATTTAAAATGCTAAAGATTTTTCTTAGAATAAATTGTGCACCAAATTGGACCTGAATGCTTCTTTTCGTTTGTTTGGTTGGTTAATTATAGATGATTTTTAACCTATTTGATTTCAGATATTTGCAATTACATATTAATGCAATTTTTTTAACACTGAACTTTACTGTTGCTTGTCACACTTTTAACATTGAACTATGCTGTGTCATGCTTGTTCTCTGTTTCTACATTGTGGGTGACATTCTTGTCTATGACTCTGGATGAATTGTTTAACATATGGGAAAAATAACAACCTACGTTTAGTAAACATATTTTTTCTTCATAGCAGTAACAGAAAAATATTTCTTATGAAAAGTCATGATAGAAAAGAGTAAATTATTGATAGTTTGTGCAGGCATTTATCAGATAGGCAGGAGAGCCTATTTTCAAAGTGGCTAGAAGGGGTAGTTATAGTGGTCTTAGCAGGGTCCTGGCTCAGTACTCCCACAAGGAGCTCTTAGATCTTTATGGCTTGGACGTAAAATCCACTTTGGGAGAAAGTTGCAACGTGAAGTCTGAATGTGGGAAATAGATGGCAGTTAGGATTTTTTTCTTCCTTGACTGTCAACAAACATTTATATGTATATGTTACTCACTGAGTCATAATTATAGAAAGTTATGATTTTCACTAACTGTAGTTTTATAATTTAGTACTACTGGAGAAAAAGCCAAGTGATTTAAATGGTCTAAGGACTATGTAATGTTAGGATTTTTAAAAAGAATCGATTCTGAAAGGTCATAAATCACAGCACATCAGTGATTCAGTGGACCAGCTCTGTCAGGAATGCCTGGGGGAGATTTTACAAATAGAGAGAAATTCTGACCCAATAGATCTAGGCTGAGACCTTGATATTTGAATTTTAGAAATTTTACTAGATGATCTGATGGGTGGCCAAATTTGGGGACAATTGTCATATGTGAGGAGTGAAAATAGTATTTAAAAACTTGCAGTAAATGTGTAATTTAACCCAGAGACTAATTATCAACATAAACATTTAGATAAAAGAGCCTTCCCCCATACTTCCATTTTCATTTTCTCTGGAAGCAAATTCTTATCCCTCCCAACCCACAGATCATTTGAAGCCAGGGTTAGTGTGGTACCATAAATACGGGTTGTACTTTGCCTTGTCGACAGGATTGAGAACCTCAGAACTCATTTCCCAAAACCATTTGGGTATCGACAAATCTATTCCAATTAGCTAACTTTTGCCTTCAAAAATCTGTTACTTATTCATCTGATTTCATAGTCTAAAATGAAAGTTCCAGTATGTTTTATTGATGATGGCAATAACATAGTTCACAGAGAAATAGTATTATTTTAAAGTAAAACCATAGATTTTAGACTCAGAGAGACCTGAATTCAAATCTAGTGCTCTGACACTACCTTTTAACCTGGGGAGGAAATTAACCTCTCTGGGCTTTCATTTTCTTATCTGCAGTGAGGAAGTGAAACTACTTAGCTGGAAGGGTTGGGCAGAACAAGGTGTTATTGTGCTCCTATTTCCTATGGTCAGAACTCAATAAAAAGCAGCTCTCATTACTACTGTAAAAATCAATGTTGATCAAGGTTTTTTGGCCTCAAATTATCTAACAGTTCTACAAGAGGGATGTAATGAGCATAGCAGTACAGTAAGGGTATGAAAGTGAGTAAAATTATAGCAAAAATTTTCTCTTTCCTTTTGAAATGTGGACTGAAAAAAATATTTTCTGTTACATGAAACTGAAAGTTGCAAGTTCACAGGCCTTACGAAGACAAACACAGTAGGATATGTTCCTTTTTGATGTAGCGTGTTGTTCATTGAAGTTGATTAGTTAAAAAATATAGTTATGGTGATTTGCAGAGAGGCTCACTCCGTGTTAATATTATTGTGGATAATAATGCTTTACATCTGTGAAAGGTTCTGGTCGTTCTCAAGGCATTCTCACACTTGTCTTCTTTAATCTTCTCAAATCCATGAGAAGTGCGGCAGCAAGAATTGCCCAGCCTTCCAGGTGAAAACAATTTAGAGGAGAGCCACTAAATGGATAACCCAAGGTCAATGCTGCAAGGCAAAGTCAAGGCAGAACACCCGGGACTCCTGGCCCCTAGTCTGAGGCCGTGTCCACCCTTTTGCGATTACTAGATTTTGTTGGTTACTTCTTAAAACAAAAGAGGAAAAACAGCCCCCTCCAAATCAGTTGCCCGTATGTTTCTGGAGCGAATGCAGAGAGCGTTGGTGGAGAGTTGCACAGGAACGCGTCCCACAGTCAGCCTGGGCCTTCTACAGACAGGAGGTGTGGGGCCTGCTGCCTTGGAAAAGTGGTTCTCAGATCCTGAATTCAAATTAAACTCCCGAGGTAGAATCTCGGCCAAAAACGGATCCCGGTGTCTGAGTTTGGTTCTCAGCCGGCGGCTGAGAAAAGAGAAGGGCAGCACCTTCCAATGATTCTGTTCCTGGAAGCGTACCAACTACAGCTTGGGAGAATTAGCCCTGCAGTTTCTGCAGAAGTGCTGTTGCCAGGCTGTCTGAGACAGGATCCATTTGGTCCACGTCATCTCTCAGCTCAAAGCCACAGCTAAAGAGGCCAGAGGACAAGATTCGCGGGAAGCCTTTTTGAAGAAAATCGCTTCTGAAATGCTGGTCTTGCGATTTCCTGCCCCTGTTCTCCACTCCTTCTTCCTGTGTTTCTCTCTGCAGTCTTCCATGCCCTGCTTTCCTTTCCAGGACATCAGGTCCAGGTTCAAAGATGACGAACACACCCACACACACACACAACACACTGAACTACACAATACATACTCATACACATAACACACACTCATACACACTCACAACACACTCCCATACACTCACAACACACGTACACTCACACACAACATGCTCATATACACAACACATACTCATACAACACTCCCATACACTCACACATACACATGGACACACACACTCAAAACACACCCACAGACACACCACATGCACACTTGTATACTCGAAACACAACACACTCATGTACATCACATATACACACTATACACTCAGATACACATATACTCATGTATACTCACATACTCAAAACATGTACACAACACACACACTTGTACTCTCACACAACACATACACTTACAACACACTCATGTACACTCACATACAATCACAACACACCCACATCACACACAACACACAAACACTCGTACACACACAACACATGTACACTCATACACTCACAACATACAACACACACAACACAGACACAACACACCTACACCTCCCACACACATACAAAACACTCATGTACACTCACAACACACAAAACACTCATGTACACTCACACCCACATACACTCTCACAACACACATACACACTCATGTACACTCACATATACTCACTACACACAATACACATACACTCACACAAGCACACTCATGTAAACATAGCAGTCACATACACACACTCATGTACACTCATATACACTTGGACACAACAGTCACATACACTTGCATACACTCAATACACAACACCCTTGTACACTGACATACATGCACTCACAACACACATGTTCACACCCAACACTCGTACACTCACACAATACACACACAACACACTTGTACCCTCACACACTATACACTCACATAAAATAACACACTCGTGTACACACACAACACACTCATGTACACACAAAACACATGTACACTCACAATACACCACACATGTACACATATACACTACACACACACACAACACACGTACACTCACACTGTATACACTCAACACACTAATATACACTCACAATACACTCACGTACACAAATACATGCAGTACACACATACATCCACAATGCACTGATGTACACTCATACACACTATACACATACAACACATGTACACTCACATACACACACCAAGACACATTCATGTACACTCATACACATACACCCACAACACACAATACTCAGGTACACTCACACACAACACACATATGATCATACATACACTCACACAAAACACACTGATGTACACTCATACACTCATTCACATATGTTCATACACACAATATCCTCATGTACACTTACACTATAACATGCTACACACAGCACTCAACACTCACTACACACAACATACTCATGTACTCTCACACTCATAACACATTATACACACAGGACACTCATGCACACAACAAACTCATGTACAGTCACATATACTCACAACACACTCATACACCACACGTAATATATTCACTACACACAACACACAATACACATGCAACACACACTACAGACAACACACATGCACTCACAACACACTTGCACACATTTATACACTCACTACACACCTGTATGCACACATATACACACTTGCACACACTACACACTCACACGTACTCACAACACACTCTCATGCACACATGCACATTCTTTGCTATTTTGTAGCAGCAACGGGGCTTAGCCAAGGGTAATGGCCAAGTGGCTTGAGGTATTTCATGGCTCAAAAGTCCAGTCAATAGGCAAGAATGCCATCGTCCCACTCTTCTAGAATGTGTCTGCTTTAAAGGGTAGGTGCCTGGCACTCACACTAAAAGGCTGACACATGGCGTCTCCTAAGCCTCCTCCCTCTACTGCCAGAAGCAGCTCCAGTGGGCACAAGACTCTAGCAAGACTTGTCCCTTTGGGGTTCTTCCATCTCCATCCTCCGAAAGGTAGCTCACACTTGCTTCTTTATCTTGAGTGCGCATATGAAGGCTGTGCACGCTCTGGGAAGGGAAGGGGGAAGAATTCCTGTCCTCTCCTATCAGGAATTGGGGAGAGAAAAGCTGTTAGGAGGAATAAATGAAGGGGACTTTTCAAACATTGTGGATTTGAGACAGAAGGGTTGTAAGGGGAGAGAATGCCTTGAATTTTCATTCCCTTAATAAATATTTATTGGTGCAGACATGGTGCCAGAACACTGCGTACATTGATTGAACTGAAGCCCTAGTAAGAAAGAAGAAAACAAACAAAATTACAGTTCGTTTGTATGGATAAGCAGAAAAGGAGGAGGGCTCGCTGGTAGAGAATGCTGGGGGTTGCATGTGGGTTGCAGGGGTGGACCTGGAGTCCTTATGAATGAGGTGATCAATGTGTGAAAAGCACTAGGACATGGGCAGGCCAGCAAAGGCAGAGGCTGGGACATGCACGAGCTGTGCATGTTCACCCAGCAATGTAGGCAGGGTCATGACCAGATCATAGAAGCCATAGGTCATGATCAAGGTCAGAGTTTCGGCTTTGTCCCAGTAAGATGGGAAAGCATGGAGGGGCACATAAGGGAGTGATAGGATGCTGTTTATGTTTTAAAAAGATTCCTCTGGTTGTTGTCTATGGGATATAACAGAGTAAGGCAAGAGTGGATATTGATAGATTAGGAAGTAAATGCTTTTATGATATTGTGATAAAAGGTTGATGGTGGCTCAGATGAGGGAACTGAGATGTAGGGGAGTGGATAGGGTTCAGGGCAGATATGACAGGACTTGCTGATGAACTGGATGTCAGTGAGTCACCTATACTCTACTGGGTCACTAATTCATTTCTGAGACTGAATTAATTTGTTTATAGAGTTGATCATTTTGAAACATGTCACAGTTTTTATTCTAATACTTCCAGTGATTTCAGGAAAGAGTCTGCTAGGTTTTGGTTTTAGATTGCCAGTTGAGAGTACCATTTATTAAAATGGGAAGAATTTGATTTTGAACGTGTCAAGTTCCTTTAAGAAATTTAAAGGTGAGACCAGTAGAAAGGTGGATATATAAGCCTGGAGCTTAGAGGAGAGATTGGGCTGGATAAATACATTTGGGGGTCCTCAGTCTGTAGATGATTGACAGATTCAGGAATGGATGAGACCACCAAGGGAGAGGGTAGATGGAAAGAAATATGCAGCTCTTGGAACCTCAACATACAGAAGAGGAACATGGTGGGCAAAGGAGATGGAGTGTTTAACAAAGGAGAGATTGGTTACATGACTTGAGTACTGCTGAGAGGTAAAATAAATTGTCTTAGTCTATTCTGGCTGCTTATAACAAAATACCATAAACTGGGTGGCTTATAAACAACAGAACTGAATTTCTCACAGTTTTGGAAGTTGGAAGGCCCCAGATCAAGGTGCCGGCAGAGCTGATGTCTGATGAGGACCAGCTCCCTAGTTCATAGACAGTGCCTTCTTGCTGTGTCCACACATGGCGGGAGGGTGAGGGGTCTCTCCCATGTCTCTTCTTATAAGAGCACTGATTCCATTCATGAGGGCTCCACCCTCAGGATCTAATTGCCTCCCATATGCCCTTGGAGGTTAGGATTCAACGTGAATTTTGGTGGGACACAAACATTCAGACCATAGCAACAATAAGGCAAAAAGTGACCATTGGTTTGGTAATATGGAGGACACTGCTGAGAGATTGCAGGGGAATGGGTTCAGGAGTGGACAGAAGAAGGAGGGAATGGAAGAAATATCCACAGTGCTGTAAAGAAGCTTCGTTCATGAGACCTAAAATGGAATGATACTTGAGACTCTCTTTATCAATTGACTTGTCTTATGCAGTTTTTGCATCTATTATTTTCCGCTAACTGCTGTAAACAGCTTCAAATTACTATAAACCCATTGGCTTAGAACAACACACATTTATCCCTTTACAGTCCTGGAGACCAGAAGTTCCAAGTTGGTTTCACTGGGCCAAAATCAAGGTGTTGGCAAGACCTGCGCTCCCTCCAGAGGCTCTAGGGGAGAATCCATTTCTTGACTCTTCCATCTTCTGGTGGTTGATGGCGTTCCTCTGCTTGTGGCCACATCACTCCAATCTGCCTCTGTGGTCACATTGCCTTGCTCTTCTTCTGTCGGAGCTAACTCTCCCTCTCTCTTATATAAGTGTCTCTTATAAGGATGCTTGTAATTGCATTCAATCCAGGAGGTTCTCCCCATCTCAAGATTCTTAACTTAATCCCATCTGCCAAGCCCCTGATTCCATATAAGGTGACATTTATAGGTTCCAGGTACCTCTGAGAGCCATTATGCAGCCACCTATACTCTACTAGGTCACTAATTCATTTCTGAGACTGAATTAATTTGTTTGTGGAGTTGATAATTTTTAAATGTCACAGTTTTTATTCTAATACTTCCAGTGATTTAAAAACCTCTATTAAAATATTTAAGTGTAATATTCCTTTTTCATAGAGAAATGGTGATTATGAACTTCTAATTAATATTCGAGGCAATAATAAACATAACTTTCAAAAAAAGTTCAACTAATAGCTAACAGCAGGGATGGGATTCTCTTGTTAACACTGCCACGAGTGAGTGCCAGGGTCAGCCTTATTAATTCTAAATAGGATGTGTATGAGTCAAGTAAGTGAGACACATAATGTGGCATTATTATGTTGACCTTGCTGGCTCTAAATTTATTGCTGTAGACATTATTTAATATGTAAAACTAAATTATTTTAGCATTTAGGTAATTTAATAAAATAGTTATATGTGTGTATCAATAAAGAGAGAACCATAAATTATACATGTGTGTAGTTTAAACAGAACCACTTAAATGCCTACTTTGGGGATTCAATATGTTCAGAACTCTATCTGCATCTAGTCCTTCATCTGGGTGAATTCTTACTCACCCTTTACGAGAGGCTTGAGACTTCCTCCAGGCAGGCTTTCCTTGTCCAGTCTCGTCATTTCCTGGGCTTGAATCTTACTTTGCCCTTTTCTTGTGTCTGTCTATCCCCAAAAGACTGTATCTTATTTATCCTGGAGCCCTCTGCACCTGGCATTTCTTTCACTCTGGGCAGAGCTGGTTCCTGGCTGTTGCCTCTTATTTCCACAAGTATTTCAAACTCACTGATACATAAATTACTAATTCACACTGTAAATGAACATGTTAAAACTATTTCCATTCTAAGATGGCTGAGATATAGAGTTACTGTTGAAAAGAGTTGGAGTGATACAGATTTCCCAGATATTGATTAGAAATTGTCTTTGCCTCTTATTTCCACAAGTATTTTTCTATTAATTTTTTAAAAGCCTATTTTCCTTCATCTGTTGAGCTTTAAAGCTATTTGGCTTTAATTGTAGCCAAAGTGACAAAGTGGAGAGAGGCCACCCTAGGTCAATGTGGCATCATCCATACCAACACTGTAACCATCTAACTCATCACTGTATAAGATGTACTCACCACTGGATGAAGTGGTGTTCCTGGAAACATAAATTGCATCTGCTGGGCAAGCATTGCTGCTGCAGTTTTTTGCTGAATCAAATTGTTCCTTCCATTAATTTCTAGTTGAGTTTTTAAGTGTGTTGGAGGGTGAAGATACTTGCAGTTCTCTCTCGAACAACGGCCCTGTAAAAACAAGTTTTGGTTTTAGGACTACTGTAAGTAGCTTGCAACTCCAAAGTCAACCATTGAACAATCACGTCTTATATACAAAATCAAGGATCCTGTGTGTGTGTGTGTGTGTGTGTGTGTGTGTGTGTGTGTGTGCATGTTCACGTGTTTGTTGGATAAAAGTGAATCAAACATTACATGATTATCAAGGTTGCTTGAACCTGTTAAGTCTGTTAAGTAGAACAGAAGCTTCCCTTGGATCCATCCTTCCTTCCTTCCTTCCTTCCTTCCTTCCTTCCTTCCTTCCTTCCTTCCTTCCTTCCTTCCTTCCTTCCTTCCTTCCTTCCTTCCTTCCTTCCTTCCTTCCTTCCTTCCTTCCTTCCTTCCTTCCTCCTCCTTCCTTCCTTTCCTTCCTTCCTTTCCTTCCTGTCCTTCCTTCCTTCCTGCTTCCTTCCTTCCTTCCTTCTTCCTTCCTTCTTCCTCTTCCTGTCCATTCACTTCCTTCCTTCCTTCCTCCGTCCTTCCTTCCTTCCTTCCTTCCGTTCTCTTCCCCCTCTTCTCCTTCCTTCCTTCCTCGTTCCTTCCTGTCCTTCCTTCCTTCCTTCCTTCCTTCCTTCCGTCCTCCTTCCCTTCCTTCCTTCTGTCTCCATCCTTCCTGTCCTTCCTTCCTTTCCGTCCTTTTCCTCCTCTTTCCCTTCCTTCCCCTTCCTTCCTTCCTTCCTCCTTCCTTCTCCTGTCCTGTCCTTCTCCTTCCTTCCTTCCGCTTCCTTCCTTCCTCACCCTTCCTTTTCGCCTTCCTTCCTTCCCTTCCTTCCGTCCTGTTTCCCCTTCCCTTCCTTGTCCTTCCTTCCTTCCTTCCTTCTCTTCCTTCCTCTTCCTCTTCCTCCTTCCCTCCCTCTTTCTTTCCTTCCTTCCTTCCTCCTTCCCTCCCTCTTTCCTTCCTTCCTTCTTTTCCTTCCTTCCGTCCTTCCTCCCTTCCGTCCTTCCTCCCTTCCTTCCTTCTTTCTCTCTCTCTCCTTCTTTCTTTTCTTTCTTTCTCTCTCTCTCTCTCCCTCTTTCTTTCTTTCCTTTTCTTTCTTTCTTTCTCTCTCTCTCTCCCCGCCCCTCTTTCTTTTTCTTTTTCTTTCAGATTCTAAACCCTGACAAAAGATTCCAAAGAAGTGTGACTGCTGAAAGAAAGGAAAGGTTCTTCCCCTACACAGTAAGGTACGTGATCAGAAGGGCGTATCTATTGTGGGCTATCAGAAGGAGTCTTTGAACTTGCTATACGCTTGTTTGTACATGCTAGAATGATGTCCAAATATGAATAATTATGTAATAAATTTGTGGAGTAGAGAGTAATAAGAATTTTAAATGTATGTTCCAGATTAGCTGAAGACATTCTTTCTTTCAGCTTATTGATGAAGAGGCAATAATAGTGCAGGGGTGGACATTTCTTGGTGATATACACATAGATGAAATTCTCAGGCTTGAACTCAGATAATCATCTGCAAGTGATTACTTTGCTACACAAAAGCTGTCACTCTATATGTCTGCCTTGCCCTCATGACAGTACTTCCTCCCATGACAGGAGTATCAAATCTGATGTCATGATGTGACACAGTGAAGAGTGTTTATGGCTAAAGTAATATTTGGATGCCAAAGCTGATAAAACAAAGGAAAATAATAATTAGGTAACAGGGTACATAAAACCAGTCTGGAAGGGTAATTGCATATGGCGGTGTTTATACTTAATCCCCAAGTTTTCAAAACTACCAATTGAAAGAATTACACTGATGTGTGAATTGTACAATTTCTGGAGAAAGAAGAGCAAACTGTGAACCAGTTTATCATACTTCCCTAAAGAATTAGTCCATTTGCAGCCAAGAAAAGAGAGTATTGATTTGTTTACCAGATATAAAAATAATTTTAAAAAGCAAGCTTGGGGGATCTGGGGAAATGAATTTGTTTATAGTCATCCTAATTCTAAACATCTGGAGTTCTCACTCTGCTTCCCACTAATTTCATCCACACTTCTGGCAGCTCAGACTTCCTCTCTGGAGTTTGAATCTTCCCCCACTACCATGGAGAAGGGCAGACGTGGGTCCTGTGTTCAGTCCCAGGTGTCTGTGCTAATCAACAAATGCTGTCCTGAGGATCTACTGTTAGCAGCATTAATAGTTGCATCACCCTCTTTGGGGAGGATAACCAGGCAGGTGCCAAGGACACCAAAAGGAATAGGTCCTTGTTTGCTGCTAATAAGAGTCTATAACAATGGGTAATGCCAATATATCTCCTTAGTCTCAAGTTCATATTGCTGATGTTTCATTCAGCTTCCTATGTATACATGGACATTGTAGGGAAAGTATTGGAAAGTTTATTGTAAAGATAGAGGTGAAGTGGATATTAATCTAAATCAAAGCAGTATAGGAATCTCTCTTTTCTCTCTTCATCTGCTTCTTTTGCAAATCGAATCTTTTTAAAATTTTTAATCCTAAATCTCTTTGCTTTGTGACTTGCCAGGGTCCCTCCAGCCCTGTCAACTTGCTTCAGGCATCTCTTACTTTACTTCCTTTTCTTCCTGCCTTTGACAATTGCTTGTCTCTTTGTTTGTTAAAATCAAATCTCCAAGAAAGCATTCAGATTGAGCCAGCTCCTACAAAGTTCATGTGTACCAAGTCTTTGAATTGGCTGCCTTTATATCAGGTGGCCAAATACAATTCTATCTTTTGTGATGTGAGGTGTCCACGAGGATCAAAACATAGCCACAGCCCATCAGCGGGGGTGGAGGAGGGTTACAGAGAATGCATTTCTTGTTCAGAGGATAAGCCACCCCAGGCTTCTCTAACCTCATTCCAATCTCTCTTTAGCCACAAACACTGCTCTTGGAAACTGACACCCAGAAAGGCTCACATATTCAAGGTGCACAGATGGGTCTAATGGAGAGACTTGGGAAAGCAGAATTCCACAAAATGAAGATGGAATTAATGAAATGTCCACATTTCTACCAGTATGGCCATTATATTGTGTTCACTCATATAATTGTCAATTTGATCACTAGTTTTTTAATGTAATGCTCTGTGGCTGCACATACACTTTCAATTTGGCTGGAAAAATACAATTTTCTTATAAATGCTCTTATCTCTTGATAAAACTGGGACTTGTAGGGAACCATATTAAGCTATTTTTCAGCTAATAGAAAGTATTTTACAACACTGAATTAGTAATTTATCAATGAAATCTTTTTTGTGACAATTGCTGTAATTTCCTAGTGTCCTTACTTACATACTTGGAGTAAAGAGTGTTATTGATCACCTACATGCCTAGCAGTTTATATATGGTTATCTCATTTTCTCCTTATAACTGCAATAATGATCCCTATTTTACAAAATAGCAGATGGACTCAGAAGATTAAGGAACTTTCCCAAGGCCATATAACTGGTAAGTGGTAGAACTAGATTTTAAATCCAGACCTACCTGACTTAATTACATCACACTGCCAAGCTATTCATTAGCAATAGTTAAAATCCAGGGAGGATAAAAATTTACCATGATCTTTTGTATAATAATAGGATGCATAACAAGATTTTAAATAAGATATATATATATCTTGTCCATATATATATGTATATACATATATATATATGGATTTGGGAATGGGAAACAATTATTTGCATGGACCTATCTGTTGGTAGGAGGATGGAGGAGTAATCAAGCTCACAGGTTCTGGTCTCATAACTTGGCTCAACCTTTGCTTAGCTGCATGACTTTGAGCAATTACTTGACATTTTTCTTCATCTGTTCAATGAAATAATTATTGTACCTTCTTCTCAGGGCTGTTGTGTGATTAAATGAGTTAACACATACATAAGGCTTAGAAAAATGCCTAGCACATAGTAAGCACTGAGTAAATGTTATTATCAAAAGAAAGAAATGTTTCTATATGATATTTCATTTTTAGTGAGTACAGAATCATATATTTAGTAGTATTTTGACTGGCTCTTTCATTCTTCCACAGAATAAACTTTCACACCAAACATGTTAAAAACTACTTAATTGTACTTATTCAAATATTTTATGTTTAAAATTATTTTCAATTCTACAGGGTATTTGTGTAAGTGTCCACATTTTAAGAGACAGTGCTGAACCCTGGTACAATCTAGTATTAATAGTTTGAAGAATTATGTACCGTGGATGTCTGAGGCACACAAATTCAAATCCAGGGAGACTCTAGGTAACAGAATTTTAGTAAGGGATCCCATAGGATTGTAAAATCCTAATGGAAAAGCTACTGTCAAAATAAAACAAGCTATTTGACACAGTGAACAATTTGTAAGGAAGTTTTTGCTAAGGCATAAGATTTGCCAGGATATGCATCAGTATACAAAAGCTGTTGGTTATCAAAGCAACTTGTCATAGCTGAATGGTACAGGGCAGTGTGCAGAAGCGCAAAGCGTCTTTGTGTATCATTGTGAAACAAAACAGAGGTGTCAAAAATAGTGTCTCCTGATTTTAGTCCAAGAAGTAAAGACAAAAATGTCTGGGAAAAATCTTCCTTGTGCAGCAAGGATTTGTTTTTTGCTTTGTTTTCACTCTTTCTCCCTTTTAGTTCTTGGTAACACACGATTTCTGGAGAGAGAAGGGAAGGAGGGTCCAGTGCCTGGTGCCAGGGACTGGTCCAGCTTCTGTGGGGTGGAGATGGAGATGGAGAGCACCATTGCGAGTGCCTGTGAAGACCCTTCCAGGAACTGGGAGCTAGAAGCCTCAGCTAGGGCCAGTCAGGTGGGTTCACACCAGGGACAAGCTCATGGGTCGCATAAGCCCTCAGGGCCTTTGCTCATCCCATATGGGACATGCCAGGTATGAAACCAGCAAGTGGTCATATACTTCCAGGCTAAGGTCTCATTCATTCTTTCATTCAACAAATATTTCTTGAGATTCTACTATGTGCCAGGCATTGTGCTTAGTGCTAGTTAAACAAAGGTGAGGAAAATCAAGACATGATGTCTCCCTTCATGAAGCTTGCAGTCTTGTGGGGAAGCCAGAGGTTAACAAAACATGTCTAGTTACAAGTTGTGATATGTATTCTAGAGAAGAATGCTGAGAAGGAGTGGTGGGAGAGGGTCAGAATTGAGACCGGGGGTCAGAGGAGATCTCTGGAGAAGTGACATTTAAACTGAGACCTGAAAAATGAGTAGGAACTTGGCAAGGGAGTGAGTGGTGGTCAAAGTGTGTGTGTGTGTGTTTTGCATGTGTATGCATGTATGTTGTAGGTATTGTATGTATTGTGTGTTTCTGTTGTGTGTGCTGTGTGTGTTGTATGTGTGTATGGGGTATGTGTTCATGCTGCATGTGTGTTGTGTGTGGATGTGTGCTCTCTGTGTGTGTATGAGGTGGGTATATTGTGTGTGAACAAGGTGTGTGGTGTGTATGTATGTGTGTGTTGTGTATGTTGTATGTGTGCTGCATGTGTGTGTATTTGTGTATTTGTGTGTGTGTTGTGTGCATGCTGTATGTGTATGTGTGTGTTATGTATATGGTACGTGTGTTGTATGTGTGCATGGGGTGTGTACGTATGTTTTATGTGTATTGTGTGTATTGTGTGTGTATTGTGTGTATTGTGTGTGTATTGTCTGTTGTGTGTGTTTGTGTTGTGTGTGTGCTATGTGTGTGTGTTATATATATGGTAAATGTGTTGTGTGTGTGCATGGGGTGTGTACATATGTTGTATGTGTATTGTGTGTGTGTATTATGTTTATTGTGTGTGTATTGTCTGTTGTATGTGTTTCTGTTGTGCGTGTGCTGTGTGTGTTATATATATGGTACGTGTGTTGTATGTGTGCATGGGGTGTGTGTGCATGTTGTATGTGTATTGTGTGTGTGGTGTGTGTGTGTGTGTGTTGTGGGTGTTGAATGTTCTTCAGAGGAGCATATGCCAGGAGAATGTCCCATCTGGGGGCAGGCAGGCAGCTCTCTAAGGCCAGCGCAGGGAGGGGGTGTGGGGAGGAATACGGGGAGTGAGAAGAGGTGAGGCCGGAAGTAGGAGGCAGAAGCCAGACAATGGGAGACCAGCTAAGGGGTATGAACTTCCTGCTGTTGAAAGTTGTTAAGCAGGAGAATAACAAGATCAGATTTGTGCTACATTTAAATCACACCCGGATTATTATATTTCATATTTCTAATTTTATTATAGTTTATATTGTTTGGAGACCACTTCTTTAAAAACAATAACAGAATTCTGATGGAGTCGATGGGTTTGTGCAGTTTCTACTTCCAAGAATAATCTGTACTCCAGGAATATTTAGGGATGATGGCTAGAATCGAGTCTGAACTTCAAGCTGAATTAAATTTATTAAAATCAGCAACCATGAAAGATTCTAATACAGAATACTCATGTTGATTCTTGACAGGAGGAAGGAAGATGCTAAATAACTGTAATACGTACTTGACAGAACAACAGATTGGCGCTATTGGAATTACATGGCCATTAAATTACATGGCGTGGGACAGAATAAATGCAACTTTGGCTAAGAAAAGACTTCAGAATCAGGTTGCTGTGAGAAAGAAAAGGTATACTTGAAGGATGAGATTTTCTAATGGCTTATTTTAAAACAAGTAATTTTTGGAATCTTTTTCTAGTATGCTCCTAATTGAAAAAAAATCAATTAAAATATGGGCACAATAAAGAAAACATTAATTAGAAGACTATTAAAGAATCTCCCATTAGCCATAGTTTTTGCCCATAGGAATAGCTGTCAGACAACTGCATCCCATTAGTTTTTCATGGGAAAAGCAATGGATTTCTATGATCTACAATTCAGTTAACAGTCCTCAGCCATTTGTGTTCCATTGGAATAATTTGAACTGTGTCTTTACATGGGCTGAGTCATCGACCAGCAGACTCCAACAAAACGTTTTTTGGGGAAAATGATTCTAGTGAAGGGCTGGAATCCCAACCTGATTTTCTGAATTTTGCCTCTTCCAGTGCCACCTTGGCAGCGCTTGCTGCTGTAGGTGCATGATGATATTTTCAAGCAAGCAGGCCAGGCTGCGGAATGGCAAGTGCTGGCCCCTAAGGTTTAAGGGCAGATGGTATGTGCTTTAGATGCAGCCTTCAGGGACACTTTGAGTCCTGGAGCCTGCTTTAGACCCCAAAGCTGGCCATGGAAAATCATGGAAGAGCCTCTGAAATTCCTCTCATTCCACATGGCTGAGGACAGCTTGGTGAAATCCTGAGGTCAAGACAAAGGCTGTTGCTCTGGAGTTACATTTCAGAAGCCTGTTCTGTCTTGCAACCTCTCCTGGAGAAGCAGTGTAAAAAAAAGGGGGGGTTAAGGGAACAGTCTCAGAACCAGACTAATTGGATTTAAAATACGGCGCTGCTGTTCTTGGGCACCTTGGGCAAGTGGGACTTTGTGGCTTCCAGTTGCCATGTCTGTGAAATGGGGCTAAGAATAGTTTCCACCTCATAGACTTTCAATAAGGATTAACAGTTAATGCATATAAAGTGTTTTAACAGTTCCTGGCACATAATAGGCACTCCCTAAGTTTGATCATCATCATCACCATCGTCATTATCATCACTATTATTATTGACGCTTTCTTTTCATAGTAGGTAAAAATACAAGGTATTGAAAACAACTTCTCTAATACTTGCTCCATTTCCTTATCACTGTGCTCCTGTCTGGCCTGTTTACAAGCTCTTTAACCCTTTGCTATTCTCACTCTGTCTGTGCCATCTTTGGTCATTTATCTCTTCAAACAGTCTCAGAACTGTTCTTCTTTGGTATCTCCCCTGCTGAAACTTGCCAGGGCTAATCAACATGGCATGACTTATCTTGAGTTTAAAGCAGCTATGTATTATGGTTGGAAAATCCCAGAATTCTGGCTGTGGCTTCATTCCAAAATGGTTAGATGAACTTTTACAAATAACGTATGATAGTCTGTGCCTCAATTTTCTCACCTGTCAAATAGGAGTGATCCTATTCCCATATCTCAACTCCCTCTGACAGTTGTTAGAGCAGGAGTTGCTCAGGAAGAAACATAAATTGTTATCTATGTTTTTTCCACATCTATTTTCCCCTTGAATGCTCCTAATCTGTAAAAGGGGAAAGCCACATGAACCAACAGTTACAGTACAAAGTGACACCAGGGATGTATGTTGGCAATGGTCCAGGTGTGTTCTGAGAATTATCAGACGTCTACGTGATGAGGCTTGAGGAGATTCAGCAGAAAGTGGCGAATTAAGTCAAAATCAATTAAATCTAGGAAGATTTATTAAGTACCCACAGTGTACACAAATTGGAAGTGAAAAATTTGATCAAACAGACCTCTGTTTTCGTCCTTGTGCCACGTAAGTTGTTCAGCAGATATTTACTAAGTGACTAAGCTGACTGGGTGTATCAGATGTTGCCAGCCTCAGTTTCCCTATAGTTTGAAAACCTCTCAAGATCTTTGAAAGCTGGGAAGCAATAAAGGCTGTGGTTTGAGTGGGTGAGCTGTTTTTTATCAGTCCATCATTTATACAGGTCTCAGTCACATAGGCCAAGGCTGAGTCTAACATTTGGCCTGAACCTCCTCTTCTTCCTCCCAGTACATTTCCAGAAGGATATGGGCAAGTAAAAGTGTAGGGGAATAAAATGGTTATTTACATCAAGGCTTAATTTACGACATTAACTATGAGACTGAAATAGCTCTACTGTAAGGCAAGTGACAGATTAGGCTTTTGGGCTTCTTTTGAATTTAAATAAACTAATTGAAGCACATGAGCTTCTTGTATTATTAGTTCCAACTACCTAATATAGCAAGTAAATACAAGCACATAAGGGCTTCAGAATTAGAAAGAAACTTTATATTCAGGGGATCATTATAAACAAATGATAACCAGAATGTCTATCAACATGGATAATTGCCAATATCATCAAGATTATGCATAAGCCTCCACTAAGCTCTTTCTGTTTATTATTTGGTTCAACATATATTACAATTTATCCTTTACAGTCTAGATATGCAATAATTGGTGAATAGCACAACATTTTGTACTTATTAATGACAGATAAAAATGGTGTATTTACATTTTTTCTCTGGGGTGTGTTCTTTTCCTCTGGTGCTTCCATTATATGGAAGAAATGCCTAGGATGATATAAGGAATATTTGGCAGTATAGCCTGGTGGATAAATGAGAGGAAAACACAAACAGTGGTAGACAGTCACTACCACCTCCAATTTTACCCACCACCACCAATTGCACAGCTACGGGTTTAGGAGAGGATCAAGGAAAGTGGGAACGAAGTTACACAGGTAAGTAGACCAAGTCAGTTTGCATTTTCTTTCCAAAAACCCATACAAATAGGTGTAGAGCATCATTCCACTGCATCATCTGGACTATTGGGCAGAGCTCTTCTCTAATGATAGTGCTTTTACCTTTCTTCAAGGGAGTTGCAAATCTGAGTGTTCTCATCTCTCGATTTGCATTTAGGATAGCTTGTTATCACCTGAGGGCTGGGAAAAACCTCCAGGCCATCACAGGTGCTTTGGGAATAGATTTGTGACTCATTCCTTATTATGCCAATGCAACTGCCCTCCTCTTTCAAGCACCACTGGCACTGGCCCCTGACATTAATTTTGTGATTATTTTAAATAAACAAAACATAAAAACTAGTAAATGAGGAAGAAAGGCAAAGTAGGTGAATTGTTTGTAGTTTGCCATTCATAGCACGTTTAAGGCTTTTAAAAATTTTTTAGTTTTATTTTTGAAACAGGGTCTCACTCTGTCACCCAGGCTGGAGTGCAGTGGCATAATCATGGCTCACTGCAGTTTCGACCTCCCAGGCTCAAGCAATTCTCCCACATCATCAGCCTCCCAAGTAGCTGGGACTACAGGTGCATGCCACCACACCAGGCTAATTTTTCAATTTTTGTAGAGTCTGGTTCGCACTGTGTTGCCCAGGCTGGTCTTGAACTCCTGGATTCAAGCAATCCTCCCACCTTGCCCTCCCAAAGTGCTGGGATTACAGGCGTGAGCCACTGCACCTGGTCTTTAAAAAAATTTTAAATGCATTTTGGTGGGTTGGACAAACCAAACTGGGTTGCAGTTTCCCACACAGCTTGTGTCTTGTGATGGGGAGAGCTATTTGTTGGCTTCATGAAGGGAGCAACCCCTCTTACCGATAAGGATTGTTAATTCTCTTCATTTTATTTGTTCACTGAAAATGTGCCAGTTCAGAGAAATCAGTGAGACTAAAAATAGCCCATCAGTTCTCGAGAGATTCAGGTAAACAAACTTCCGGGCACCAGATGCTTCATTTGGAAATTATTTTATTTAATGAGAATATAAATGTCTTCTGAGTCATGGTGGTAGGCTGGTTCGTGTGGACCATGATCATATATCAACCTAACATGAAACCAGTTGTGATGTTAATAGTGAGTGTCAACTAAAATATTCTCCTAGGTGTGTCTGAGAGGGTGTTGCCAAACATTAACATTTGAGTCAGTGGACTGGGAGAGGCAGGCCCACTCTCAATCTGGGTGGGCACCATCTAATTGGCTGCCAGCAAGGCTAGAATAAAGCAGGCAGAAGGATGTAGAATGAATGACTTGCTGAGTCTTCTGGACTTCATCTTCCTCCCATGCAGGATGCTTCCTTCCCTCGAACATCAGACTCCCAAGTTCTTTGGCTTTTGGACTCTTGGACTTACACCAGTGGTTTGCCAGGGGCTCTTGGGCCTTTGGCCACAGACTGAAGGCCGCACTGTTGGTTTCCCTACTTTTGAGGTTTTGGGACTCGGACTGGCTCCCTGGCTCCTCAGCTGGTAGACGGCTTAGTGCAGGGCTTCTTGTGATCATGTGAGTCAGTTCTCCCAAAAAACTTCCCTTCATATATACATCTATTCTATGAGTTCTGTTTTTCAGAGAACCCTGACAAATATACCAGTCTAGTGGCTGTTTGACTTCATAGAGTCTAGATTTTTTGATACCACATTCATTAATGTCTGCAGCCCCATGGGTGAACAGAAGTCCCATGAAACATTGATATCTCAGCCTTGGAATTTCTCCTGTCGGGGAGAGCAGGCCTTTTCTGTCTACTTCCCGAACTTCTCCTCAAACCCCAACAGTACAGGGAACCTCATATAATAGGTGCATGTTATCCAGTGATCTTCCTTCCTGCCTTCAACATATATGTATTGAACCCCTTCCATGTGCCAAGCCCTATGATATTAAAATAACAATTAAAATAGAGTGATCAATGCCATGATAGCTGGTGTGAATGCATTGCAGGGAGCTCTCCCTAGTTTAGAGGTCAGGGATGACTCCAGAGGATGGGACATTTAACATGTAAGCTAAGATATTTATCAGATTGTCTAGTTGAGAGTGGGGAGGAAGGTGGGAGTTAGAGTTGGCCATTTGTAGCGGGGAGGTGGGGATGGTTAATGGGTACACGAAAAATAGAAAGAATGAATAAGACCTACCATTTGACAGCATAATAGGTGACTATAGTCAACAATAACTTAATTGTATGTTTTTAAATAACTTAAAGAACATAACTGGATAGTTTGTAACTCAAAGGATAAATACTTGAGGGATACCCCATTCTCCATGATGTGCTTATTTCACATTGCATGCCTGTATCCAAACATCTCATGCACCCCATAAATATACACACCTACTATGTACCCACAAAAATCTTTTTAAAACTTAGAGTTAGCGATTTGGAGAATTAAAACAAACCAGAGTAATTGACAACCACTCTATGGGGGTTTAATTCCTGAAGCCTTATAAACACCGTCACATGACATCTGTATCCCACAGTTTCCGTGGGGAACTGGTTCCAGGACCTCCCACAGATATCAAAATTCAGGATGCTCAGGTCCCTGATATACAATGGCCTAGTATTTGCATATAACCTACACATATCTTCCTATATACTTTAAATCATCTCTAGATTACTTATAATACCTAATACAAAGTGAATGCTAGTGTAAATAGCTGTTATACTCTACTGTTTAGGGAATAATGACAAGACAAAAGTCTGACAGTGTTCAGTACAGGCGCAATTTTTAACAAGTATTTTCAATCCATAGTTGGTTGAATCCATGAATACAGAGGGCCAACCGAACATTTAGTAAATATTGGGTTCTATTTTTATTATCAGTCCTTAGCAATTCCAGAAGCTGGTCAATTTTTAAAATAAGCAAAATGTATCCAAAGATACAAAACCTTATTACGCATCTTCTATTATAGCCTTTTTCAAACTGATTGCAATACTGTATGGTGAATCACCTACCCCCACAGAGGGCTGCCTGGAATTTGGACATGTGCATTAAAGGCCGAAATTTGGTGGGTGTGCCCCTGCACAGCTGTGCCATTTTACTTAAATACTGGGAATGACTTCCATCCCAGGTAGAAAACAGACACTGTCCCAAGCCTGTTTAGTGTCAAGTGTTTTCCCTGCTTCTCTGGCCACTCCAGTGCCTCCTCCAGAGTCCCAGCATCTTCCCCTCCTGGACCCCAGCAATCAAAGAGTTAAGCCTACACAGCAGGGGGTTTCTGAGACTAGCAGTGGTGCACGTTGATTGGCTGCTGCCCACCAGGGAGGTACTTATGGTAAAATATTTTGAATAACACATCTTATTATAAATACACTATGACAAAGCCAGAGTGCCCTGGTTGCTGGTGTTGGAGTTGGGAATGCTTCCAGGAAGAAGTGGGAGAAGGGTTGGGTGCCTATGAATAGAGGAATAGGGAAGGGGTGGGCTGGAGGGGAAGGAAGACTAGGTAAAGAAACACTGGAAGAAGATGGGAAAATAGAGTATCCTATTAAGAGTTCCTTCGTTTTCAGCAACACAGGAAAAGAACATTCCTCTTAGGCTGGTTTGGATTTCAGATGCTTCTTGCCTTACCATGGACTCACGTCCCGATAAACCCATGGTTAATGGAAAATAGTGAATGTTGAAAATGCATTTTCAACTTATGACATATTCAATTTACAATGGGTTTTTCCAATGTAACCCCATCATGAGTCCAGGAGTGTGCTGAATGTATATTGCTTTTGAACCGTTCTAAAGTCAAAAATTGTAAATTGAACCATTATAAGTCAGTGACTTTCTGTACTTGGTGTCTCAGGAAAGACCTGCATTGCAGTCCTGGACTGCAGCAGGGGGAAGTTACATTTTTTTCAGAAAAAACAGCCTGGGAAGATGGAGGGCATGGCAGCTTGCACCATGGCGTGGGCATTTATGCACCGGCTGGGGAAGGCTATGCAGAGCAGAGGTACAGGGAAGAGGTGTGGGCTTTATCCTGCACCTCCTGAGGGTGGAAGTGGTGTACCTCCTCCTTTACTCATCTGACGGTTTTGGAGCATCTGCTGTACGCCAGAAACTGGGAAGGAATTGCACACAGGACTGTAAGCTGTGGCCCTGCCCTCGATAAAAATAGCAGAGACTTATATAATGTTGTACATATCATCTACCAGGCAGTTTCTAAGTGCTTCTTAGAGATCATACCCATTGAGTCTTCACTACAAGCTCTTAGCAGAGGTAATGTTAATAATCCCATTTTATGGGATAAAACAGAGGCACAGAGAGGGGAAATAATTTCCTATGGGCATACAGCTAGTAAGTAAGTGGCAGATCTGTGCAGTCAGCCAAGCCGGCTGGCCTGGGACTCAGTGCCATCAGCACTATGCGGGGCTGCTTTTAAGAAACTCACAATGGAACTACTATATCACACCTTAAAAAGCATTCCTCACACGCTGTCTTATTAGACCTTCACAATATTCTTGTTTTCTCTTACCCCAATTTAAAGGTAAGGAAATGAGGCTCAGAGAGATTTAAGGTACTTTCCAGGTCATGTTGTTAAAGTCAACCAGGGCTGAATTCTGCTCTTCCCTCACCAAAACACATGCCTTCTCCATTGCCTGCAGTGGTCCCTGGGAGACACTATGGGGTTACAGATTTTTGGCTCAATATGTGAGATTTCTTTAAAACAGAATGAGTGACCTTGCATGATAATGCACTCAAGGGAGGTGACAGTGGATGGTACAAAACAGACACTGTCCCAAGCCTGTTTAGTATCAAGTGTTTTCCCTGCTTCTCTGGCCACTCCAGTGCCTCCTCCAGAGTCCCAGCATCTTCTCCTCCTGGACCCCAGCAATCAAAGAGTTAAGCCCACACAGCAGGCGTTTCCGGGACTAACTGTGGTGCACTCTGATTGGCTGCTGCCTACCTGGGAGGTACTTATGGTAAAATATTTTGAATAGCACATCTTATTATAAATATACTGTGACAAGGCCAGAGTGCCCTGGTTGACAGTGTTGAATTGTGTCTCCCTGCATGTGGAAGTCCTAACCCACAGAATCTCAGGATGGGATCCTAGTCGGAGGTAGGGTCTTGACAGATGTAATCAAGTTAGAGAGAGGACATTAGGATGGACTCTAATCCAGTGTGACTGGTGTCCTTATAAACAGAGAAAATTTGGTCACAGAGATCCATGCATAGAGGGAAGATGATGTGAAAGAGACACAGGGAAAAGATGGCTTTTTGTTTTTGTTTTTAGGACAGAGTCTTACCCTGTCGCCCAGGCTGGAGTGCAGTGGTGCCATCTCGGCTAACTGCAACCTCCACCTGCTGGGTTCAAGCGATTCTCCTGCCTCAGCCTCCCAAGTAACTGGGATTACAGGCGCCCACCACCATGACCGGCTAATTTTTTTCTATTTTTAATAGAGATGGGGTTTTACAATGTTGAGCAGGCTGGTCTCAAACTCTTCATCTCAGGTGATCCACCTGCCTCGGCCTCCCAACATGCTGGGATTATAGGCATGAGCCACCCCACCCGGATGAAGATGGCCATCTTTAAGCCAAGGAATGGCTGAGGCTATCAGAACTGTGAGAGAGGCTTAAAATAGACCCTTTCAGGCCGGGCGCGGTGGCTCATGCCTGTAATCCCAGCACTTTGGGAGGCTGAGGTGGGTGAATCATGAGGTCAGAAGATCAAGACCATCCTGGCTAACACGGTGAAACCCGATCTCTACCAAAAATACAAAAAATTAGCCAGGCATGGTGACACACGCCTGTAGTCCCAGCTACTCGGGAAGCTGAGGCAGAAGAATCGCTTGAACCCAGGAGGCGGAGGTTGCAGTGAGTTGAGATCACGCCATTGCACTCCAGCCTGGGGGACAGAGTGAGACTCTGCCTCAAAAAAAAAAAAAAAAAAAAAAAAGACTCTTCCAGAGAACCTTCAGAGGGAGCATCGAGTTGACCCTTGGATTTTGGACCTCTGGGCTCCACAACTGTAAGAATATAAATTTCTGTTGCTCTAAGCCCTCCAGTTTATGATACTGGTTATAGCAGCCTTAGGAAGCGAGCACAGCCACCTCTAAGAAATGTCAGATAATGTATTTTGTCTTGAGACTGGTGGTTATACCAGCAAAACACTAGTCTCCTCTAACACTAAGAATTGTTTCTGTGAATGTGTATTCTAATTTTTTTCCTGATCTTAGGTAACGAGATCTCCCTATTTGCTCAAAAATAAAGTATAACAACCCCCAAATCCCTAACAAGTACAATGATTTTCTACCAGTGAAACTAGTCAGCTTAAATGCTATCCAATTTTTCCCACGGAAGATTTAATAGAAGAGATTTATTTTAGTAAAAGACAAAATGTTTCACTAAAGAACTCATTAGTAATGCATAAAGGGCTACTCGGTCTCTGAAGATCCATTTTCAAAGAGAAATGTTGGGATAATTTTTATATTCTGATTACAGAGAATGACTTGATAAAAATTGTCCTTGATATTAAAATTGCATAGAGGGGAAAGAAAATCATTGAGTCTAGCAGGAAGGAAGTCAAAGAAAATGGGTGAATTTGGCCAGCGTTTTGGAATTGCTTTTACAAAGGTGGATAGATGGGCATCAGCAGAGTCTCACCCATGACGTGGGTGGGGTCATCTTCTCTGGCACTTTGACACACAGAGGGACAGTGGTAGGGAGGAGGACAGGGGAGAGGCCTGCTCTATTCAGCCAGAGTCTTCTGTCATCCTCACGACCGCCCTGCCTATTTATTCCTTCTCATCAGGCTCAGCCTTTAGTGCCCTTGGTCATTGCCAGAGCTCCCGCCTGGCCAGCGCTCCCCCAGTGAGGCCCAAGTCCCCAGAACCAATCCTCAAGTGACACTGAATCTTTGCACCAGCTGATGCTGACTCGTGGCCCTAGCTTTGATGGCTAGACAGCTGCTCTGTTTCAAGCCCTAACATCCACCGGGTGTCCCATGTCTTATGCTATAGGGTCGCACAGGTTTCTCTTTTTGCCTCCGAGTTCAAGGTCTGAGAACCTGCCTCCCTCCAGGCTCCTTACTGGAGTGAAGCTCTGCCTTTCACCTTTGCCTCCAGAAAACCCTGCCTGTAGGATGGGGTCCTGCGTCCGCTGCTGTGCAGCTGTTGCTCGCTCACCCTTCCTAAGGGTCCCCATCCAGGGTTTTTCTCACTGTGGTCCACCCTCAGTAGATACCTGCTAATTTTTCTTAGCATTCCTATTGCTGCATGTACCTAGATGAGGTATGTACCTAGAGAGGGCGGAGACCTTGAGACAACACACCCAGGCTCACAGCATCGAAATCTCCATCTCTTTGGCCTGGTGGGCAGAACTAACTCCAGACCCTGGGGTCTCTCCTGGTCAAATTCAGCCCAACAGTAAGCTATGACATTACTTCCTCTTCCTCTTAGGACCTGCCTGTAAACTGTGGAAGAAGTCTTTGCCCTCAGCAAACCCCAGCTCTTCTTCATCAGTCACTGCTGGCTAGATACTTAAGCTCTGGATAGTCCAGAAACTGCTAGTCAAATGTATTTACAAACTGAATTGATATATTATTATGAAGTCTAATTTTTTATTTTAAAACAAGGATTACATATATGGTAATAATACTTAGTAACAGCTTTTGAATGCAGTCAAATACCATTATTATTATTTTTGAATACTCAGATGCATGCTAGACACTACGCTAAGTGTTTCACATGCAAAATCTCAGACAAACATTTGAGAGGGGGAGGTGCTGTTGATATCCCTATTTGACAGACAGAGAACTGAGGCCTGAGGAGATGAATGATCTTGTGGTAGGATGTGCAAGTAGCAAGATGTAGAACCAGGATTTGAACCCAGACAGTGTAACTCCAAAGCCACTGTCCTTAATCACTACACTTCTTCCACATATTCGTATACTTATAAAAACTAATTGTGTTTGCTGAATTCTCACAATGTGCCAAGCATGGCACTAAGTGCTTTACAGGAATGATGTCCTTAGTGTTCACAATGCGCCTTTTGGGTAGGTCTTATTTTTATGCCCATTTTGCAAATGTCAAAACCAAGGCACAGAGAGGTTAGATAACTTGTCTAAAGTGACACAGCTAGTAAGAGGAAGATCCAGACTTGAACCTGCTCAGCCTGGCTCCAGAACCGCCACACTCTCTGAATACAAATTATTGATTCCTACCTTATGTCTGGTACTGTGCTAGGCCCAAGTGGCTACAAAGATGAAAAGCAAACTCTTCTTATCTTTGAGAAACTCTACATACATAAATCTGCAATGCATATACACATGAATGGAAGGGAAGAAAGCATAGTAATAAGTAATATTTAAGTCTAATATTAGCCAGAAGGATCCATGTAATGTTTCATAAATCATACAGTTTTCCAAATCCAATTAAAGTGATTGAGTATATTTTATAAATACGGTTGACTTTTAATACTTCAAACTAGTAATTGAAGTGAATAACCAAAGTAGGCCACTGCCATCATATCTCCGTCTATTAGGGCAAGACAAGGCACCACTAACAGCCTCTGGGACTGCCCTGTTACAGGGAGATCATAAGCTTTCAGAATCTGCAAATGAGGCGCCTGGATTTCAGACAGCCAAAAGGATTATGCATATATAAACCTATCACTGAAGAGTTCTACATGCATACTTTAGACACATATCAGTGCTTTGCTTACTGAAAAAGACTAAAGCCCCAGAGGAGGGAAGTTTCCCTAAGGACAGTTGGATGGGGGAACTGTCCACCTCCTTCAGATGACCTCAGTATGAAACATGTGCCTGTCCTGAGCATGTCATACCTTCATACTTTGTGGGGTCCATTGGGAGGGTACACAGTTTTGAGCTATTTTTACAGGACCAATATTTTGTTCATTTTATTTACCCAGTTTTACCTGGTTGCCTCTGTGATCCACAAAGACAGTTGAGTAGCGAAAAGCATATGACCCCTGGCCCTGGAACAGAGTGACACTTACAGGACCACACGGGACTGGAGTGCAATTGACACATCATCCATCACAAAGCCTGGCATCTCCCACATTGAGTTACCCAGCCCTAGATACATACCCATCCTGTCTCCTGCATCCCCCACCACCTTCTGTTCCCACTGGCATTGTCAGGCTGGTCCAGGCCATCAGATGTATGACAGTGCTGCCAACAGATGCCTTCTCTACCTCCTATACCCTCCGCTGCACTATCCCCTTCATTCACTCCACAGACATACGTTGCAAGTCTACCTTGGGCCAGGCAGTGTTCCAGAGACATGGGATATCAACAACAAAACTCACAAACAGCCCTGTCCACACGGAACTTAGCTTCTAGTTAGGGGAGACAGACAATAAGCAATAAAGATAATACACAAGTTATGCAGCAGAATGTGCTGAGGGCTTTGGGGAAGAACAGGTGGGTAAGTAGGACAGGGAGTGCTGGTGGGTTGCGTGGCCCTTTTTAGTTACATAGGTAGGGCCATTACCACTAAGAAAGTAATTCAGCAGCAAAGACTTCACGGAGGTGGGGAGTCGTCCTGCTTGTATCCAGATGAAGCACATCCCCAGGCAGAGAGAACAAGCAGCACTAAGGGCTCGGGAGGACGCATGCCTGGTGCATCTGAGGGTCAGCCAGGAGGCTGGAGAATCCGGGCTCCATAAGCCAGGGCCAAGCTGGAAAGGAGTTCTGAGAAACAACCACGGCTTGACCAGGTAGGGTCTTGCAGGCCATTGTAAGAACTTGTTTTCTTCTTTGAAGGAAATGGGAATTTTGAGCAGAGGAGTGATGTGAGCTCACTGGTGTTTTAAAAGGATGGCTCTGGCTACTGTGTGAGAATGGACCAAAGGGGCCAGAGGTGGCATCAGGAGACCAGTTAGGCTGTAGTCGTCACCCAGGGGAAGAAGATGGTGACTCAGACCAGGCGGCTGGCAGTGGAGGAAGGGAGAAGTGGTGGGCTCTGGGTATATTTGGAAGGCGGAGCCAACAGGATTTCCCGACACACTGAATGTGAAGTGAGAAAGGGACCAGTCAGGATGAGTTTAAGGTTTTGGGCCTGAGCCCCTGGAAGGGGATATTTGTCATCAATCGAGATGCACAAGATACAGTTCAAGCAGATGTGGGGGAAATAGCAGGATCAGTGTTTGAGATACCTATAAGACATTGAAAGAGAGGTGCCAAGCAGGCTGTTGGGTTCAGGAATCTAGAGTCCAGGAGAGAGGTGTGGTCTGGAAGTATACATTTGGAAGTCATTGGCATATGAAAGAAATTGACAGTCATGAACAAACCCTTGGTTATGGCCATGAGTTTATCTCTCTCCACTGAACCCTCAGAGAATCCCCATTCTTTGCAGAATCACATCCAACTGCCTCATCCACAAGCAAGGCCTTCCACACCCTCACCCATGAGCAAGGCCTTCCACATTGCCAGAGAGTAAGCTTCCTTTCCAGTCCAAGTCCTGCTTTCTTTTCACACCGAGGTCAGTTGGAGTTGGGAAAATCCAAAGACTTATGCCTTCCTTCCCCCTCTATGAGTTTGCTCAAGCTGTTTCCATTCCTCTGATTTGGTCCCCTGACCTTCCCTCACATGAATGACTCTCTGACCACCCCCAAGCTTCCTTGAGAAAGCATCTTTTCCCTTCTCTGCATGTCTCTAACATCTATACCTCTGGGGCAGCACTTAACCCCTAATGCCTGCTATTAACCATTATCAATATCAGTATTGACGTCAGACCCCATCTTGGGCCTATCTTGTAAGTTGCTCATGAGCAGAAGCTCTTTCCTGCTATTGAGAATAGCCAGTAATGTAGAGCCTGGTGCCTGGAAGAGAGCAAGTGCTCAGTGCTTGCTTAACAAATGAATTTTTGGAAGACACAGATTTCAAAAGCCAAGATTCTTGTAAACCTTGTGGGATGAGACCTGGAGTGAACAAATATACCTTGATAATTATTTTAACTGCTTTGGAAGTTATTTGTTTTCATTTTAGGATCCTTAAATAACAGAAATACATTGATAATTTAATCAAAGTATACATAGGAGGCTTTTTTTCCTGTAAGACAAAAAATACTATTTTAAATATAGATTCGGTGTGTCCCCTAAAATGAAAATGTCAATAAGTATATGACTGTCTACTTTATCAAAAAGCAAACTTCTACAAATTAATACAAATTATTTCTATATATGAAAATACATTTCATTTTAATAAGGGTTTATTACTATATGCCCAATGTTTTCAACCCTGATTCTTATAAAACCCTGAATTTCTTATCATTCTATCTTACATATTGAGTGAGCTAAGGCCCACAGTTGAACAGCTTGACCTAAGTTGAATAGCTTATCAGTGGTCACAGAGCTAGGAGGTGGGAAAGCCAGGATTCTCACTTAGCTCTCTCAAAAGCCAAGGGCAAATTTACTCAAACTCTATTTATCCAGCCTCCTCCCTCCTACTTGGAAGATCTTGAACATTAGAGTTGTTGACCTCAGTGCCTGAACTGTGGATTATCTCAATAGAAGAAAAAATAGTATTGCAAGAGTCTCCCAAAATTCATGTTCTTGGACAGCACTGACTACCAATTTTTAATTATTCACTCATTCAATGCATATTTGAGTGGTGAATAAGTGTTCATTTATTTGGTGCATATTTAATGTATGCTACTCTGTGTAGCACCGTTCTCAGCACTAGAGACAAGGCAATGAGCATAACAGGCAAAGGTCCCTGCCTTCATGGAGCTTACATTTTAATGGGTAAATGCAGACACTCAACAAGATCAATAAATACCACAGGTAGTGAATATGATGATGGTGATAAGTGCTAGGGAGAGAAACAACTGAGGGAGACAGGAAGTATGTGTGCAGAAAACTTTACAAGTTTTCATGGGATGAACAAAGAAGATCTCAAAGGGAGGATGCCATTTGAGGTGTTAAAGGGGCAGGCAGCAGGTCTGATGGCTTCTGGGGAGAGGAGAGAGGAAATACAATGGTCCTGAGGCAGGAGCATGCCTAGAATATTCGGGGAATAGCAACCAGGTCAGTGTGGCTAGAGCAGAGTGAGTGAGGGTAAGAGCAGTAACTTAAGACTGGAGAGAAGGGGAGAGTGAGGTGACCAGATGGTGACCCTTACTGGTCATCATAAGGACTTTGGCTTTTACTCTGATTGAGATGCAAAATCAATGGAGGGTTAATGCACTAGACCATATTACTGAGAGGTTTCCATGTTCTTCACATATTTTTTAAATGTATTAGCAACTTTAATAAATTATGAGAAAGTACATTATGTCAAACTCCCAATTGCTAAATACTGCTGATCTCATACAGATCTCCATTTAGGACTGCCCTTGTGATCAGACAGCAGTTCAGAGCCTGGGAGAGCATAAAGAGCTTACATGTCAGAAGCCCAGGTGTAGTGGACCACACTATTTCCAGTGTGCCCACCTCAGACCTTGAAAGAATGTGTGTGGCTCTCCCTGAAGCCTACAGCTCAGTCTTAAAATCCAGACAGCTGGGAATAGATCAGCCATGTCTGCTACCAGCTTTTGGAGCAGTGCTGCTGGGAGAAAGTTATCCATCAACAGCTGTTTAGGCAGCAGGCTGAAAATGCTCCTCCAAGAAGGGCAGCAAGAGGAGAGACAGTCTCTCCGGCAGAGCAGGGAAAAGTCCTGGTCAAACTTCTGCCAACCCCATTTACATCTCACAATGTCAAATCATCCTCAAATTCCATTTCCTCTTCTGTTCAATAAGATTTTTTTTTTTTAATTTGATGGGATGTCCCACAAATAAAAAGTTGGCTGATTGAAAGTCGAGTTCCTTCTGTGCAGGAGTGGGTCCTATGTGTTGTGAGAAGGCATGAATGCAGTTAGATGCAGGGAAAAGAACAGCAGGGAAAACCATTGAAAATTGCTTCAGAATAAGCAAATTGATGGCTTAGATTCTATTTTCAGGATTTACAACTAGCACCTTGGACCTGCCTTTATCCTGACAAAGGCAAAGATTCAAAGAGCCGTTGGACCTTTAGAATTTAGGGAGCACCACTAGGAGCCCCCACTTTCCAATTCATGGTCCTGAGGTATAGAGGAATTGACTTCTTTTTGGCCTGTCTATGTGCAATTCCTCCCAAGAATTTCTAGAATTTATTTTGCTCTGTGCTTCTCAGTGTTTTCCTCTGTAGACCATTGCTACCCCAATGGATACAAGTTGTCACCAGGGGAACACGGTTGCATATGGCACCAAACACTGCTTGTAGACTGAATAAATAGTGTCTTGAAAGTAAGTACATGTATGAGAGTTTCCAAAGTTATAAACTCTACTGTGAGGAATAAAATGCAGTTTCAGACATATAATTTTTAATTGAATTCACAGTAATTTTAGTAAGGTGTATTCCCAATAAACAGGTAGTGAAAACATACTTAGTAAATAGGTACACAGAGAAAACGTTTCAGTGCCAAATGAGGAATTTTAATTCTTTGAAAACCTATGAGTAGTAAATAATAAGTAATAAAATGAATCTAAGTTGTGGGCTACTTAGAATTCTAACTCAATGACTGTGGTTAGAGCAAATTATGGGTTATGAAGACCAACGAGAAGAAGAGACATTCTAGGGTTTCCTGGTCTTTGAGAGCTACTATTATAGACTCATTTCTTGGAGATATTTCCTATTCTTTGTGATCCAGGAATTTTGCAATGATAATAATCCTGAAATCACTAAAACTTCAGTGAGAAGTAATTGTTAATTACCTACCTCCAGTAAAAGAAGGCGTTAGAATGGAAAGAAAATAATAGACTTCATGAGAAACAAGTGCAAAAACATGAAATAAGGAAAAGTACTCAAAAAGGAAGGTGAAATGGGAGAAATGCTGCAAGTAGAAGACAAACTTCTTTGTTTTTATCATGAGAGGATATTGGATTTTATCAAACACTTTTTATGAATCAACTGAAATGATGTCTTCCGTCCCCTTATGCCATTAACAGAGTGTATTCCATTGATTGATTTTCATGCACTCGGAAGCACTTTGCCAAAGGCTGGAGCAACTGTTGACATGTGCACCTACACTGTTCTTCTATGTATCTTTTTTTTTCAAGTTATTGTCATTGCTGGATCATTTCTAGAATGTTCTCACATGGCATGGGGATTTGAAGCTTTAAAACTTTACAATGTTTGAACTCTAAGAGCTAGTTCTTAGTCATCAGTTGGTTTCATTCAAGTTAACACCAAGAGTAGACGCTCTTTTCCTTCATTCAAAGAAAAATAAGATCAAGAATAACTACAGAAAAGAACTATCTGTAATGGAATGTGGGGCAGGTTATGCAAAAGGAGAAATATTGGTGTTTGGACGTTCACTTGAAGAGATTTAACGGAAGAGGAGGCTTAGAGGGTGCTAAGGAGACAGGACTGTTGGGTGTTAACCCACCTACAGCCCCTTAACAGTATTTCCTCACATGTTTAATTCAGGCAGCTTCTATGACCTCAAAGCAAACAAGGAGGACTTCTGCATGAGCACCACACATCTACACATTTTTTTTTTTTTTTTTTAAAGAAAAAATCCCTTCTAAAAATCCAGCGCTATCTCAAGAAACTGATTTTGCTAAGGAATACAATTTCAGTTTGCTATTTTTGCGGTCTGAAATCTTTCTCTTTTAATTAAAAATGTAATCCCATAAAGCATAGCTAGAATGAAAATCTTAAGTGTGTGAGCTGGCTTGTTTGCTTAAATTTAATTGTAAACATCATTAAACATTGGGAAACACGGTTGGGGGGGATTCACGCTTAAGAGCACCACTCTACCATAATTACGACCATGTTTGAAGACTCATTTTTGACAGTTTCATATTTTTATATAGTTATAACCTTGGTGAACAAATAATTTTATCTCCTGATTGTTCTTATGGAGCCGATCACGCACCTTGCTTTTCTAGGCCTCTGAAGAGCCTCACTGTTTACAATGCCAGCATTGTGTTTGCTTGAATGAGTGCACCACAATTAACTCTACCTCCCATTCGGGCTCTTTACAGTTCTGCACTTTCATAAATAATTTTGTGACAAGCATTTTCACACACATAGTCATTCCTCCCCCTCTTTTTTATTTCCTCAGTGTAAGTGGAATTATTGGATTAAAGAGTATGGATTTTTTGCGTGGCTTTTAATGCATCTTGAACCTGCCCATTCTCAAATGTAATCTTATCTGAGCTCTCAGCATATCTACATGTTTCTCTCAAGACCTAATCATATTACATTGATTTTTATCAGACAATGAGCACATGTTTTTCTTTTTACCTTAACTGCCAGGAAACTCAGAACTAAAGTTCTATCTAATAAAGAGTTCATCTCAGGTGACCAGTAATATGTTTCTCTTTTCCTTTGGGTTGATTTTCTACTTAGCTGTTCTTAAAAAAAAAAAAAAAATGCTGAATTTCAAAAGTTCTTTCAAATTCCTTTTAGGAACAAGAGGGCTATAGGCCGGGCGCGGGGGCTCACGCCTGTAATCCCAGCACTTTGGGAGGCCAAGGCAGGCAGATCACGAGGTCAGGAGATGGAGACCATCCTGGCTGACACATTGAAACCCCATCTCTACTAAAAATACAAAAAATTAGCTAGGCATGGTGGCAGGCACCTGTAGTCCCAGCTACTCAGGAGGCTGAGGCAGGAGAATGGCATGAACCTGGGATGGGGAGCTTGCAGTGAGCCGAGATCACGCCATTGCACTCCAACCTGGGCGACAGAGGGAGACTCCATCTCAAAAAAAAAAAAAAGAAAAGAAACAGGAGGGCTATAAATCTCACATACACACAGTCATATATACAAACATGTATTTATTATATCTAACATAAAACGTCACATAATTAGCATCGTATCATGAAAATGTTCTTGGCACTGGAATCTCTAAGATGATCCAGGACACTCCCCTCTTTTTATGGTACAGACCCTGAAGCTAGAGAGAGAATGCGACTTGTCTGGGATCACAGAACTCTTTGGAGTCAGAGCCAGAACTAACTCTAACCCAGGCCTTTGCATGCCCAATCAGCACCCTGAAGACAGCATGAGGAGCTGGTTATTTGCTGAGCCTTACACCTTGATATTTCTGCCAGGGGCTAAGTCCTCTGCCCGACAGTCCTCTGTCCTTACCACCCTCCTAGGCCTCCACTTTGGTTAAATCTCTTCAAATGAATGTTCAAACACCAATATTCCGCCTCTTGCATAACCTGCCCCTTACTCCATTACAGATAGTCTTTCTCTGTGCTGTTCTCGATCTTATTTTTTCTTTGAATGAAGGAAAAGAGTTTCTACTCTGGGTGTTAACTTGAATGAAACCAACTAATGAACAAGAGCTAGCTCTTAGTGTTGGGTTGAAACAGTGTAAAAATTTAAAATTTCAAATCCCCATGGCGTGAGCCATGCTCAAGCATCTCCCTCTATGACAGTTTTCATCTCTCTTTCTTCCCTGAATTTCCCATTGCTACCATCCTCTGCAAAGCCCACATTATTTCATTCCCAGCTGTTAGTTTGCTTGGGCTGCCATAACCAAGTACCACAAGCTGGGTGGCTCAAACAACAGAGCCTTATTCTCTCACAGTTCTGGAGGCCAGAAGTCCAAGATCAAGGTGTGTGCTGGGTTGGTTCCTTCTGAGGGCCATGAGGAAAAGATCTGTCCCAGCACCTTCTTTCTGACTGTGGATGGCCGTCTTCTTCCTGTCTCTTCATGCTGTCTTCCCTCTATGCTTATCTCCGTGTCCAAATTTCCCCTTGTAATAAGGACACCAGTCATATTGGATTAAGACACCCTGATGACCTCACTTTAAATTGATCACCCCTGTAAAGGGCCTGTCTCCAAGTAAGTTACAGTCAACAACAGTGGTTTGAACTTCAACGTATGAATTCTGGGGGAGATGTGATGCAACTGCCCTTGATTGCAAAGGTCATTTTGACATTTTTCATTTCCGTGCTCAAAGTCTTCCATTGTCCCCACTTACCAAATAAAGTCCAAATTCCTCACTTGGGCGTGCAAGCTCCCCCACAGCCCTGTTCCTATGTGTTGTTGTTATTTATCTCCCTACATACCCCATGGTTTTTTATACTGCAGTCCAACCATGCTACTCTCAGATTCCAAATACACCCACACTTTTCTTCCTCTGCGCCTATGCTCATGGGCTCTTTCTGCACAGACTGCCCTCTTACTTCACCCCCACAGACCCATCTCTGATGCCCTTTCTCCATGATGATGACTCAGTCCCGCTCAGAAATGTCTCCTCCTTCCCAGGACTTCTTTTGCTTATCTTGCTAGAAATGAAGGGCTATGACCATTGTCATAGTCACAGCCACTGTGTGTTCCCTGATGCTGGACTGTACCTTCCTTAAGAGCAGGAACTTACTCATCCTTGCACACCTCTCAGTGCCTTTTCTTTCTCAACTCCTCCAAAGTGATGGCTTGTATCTTCTGTGAACACATCGGAGGAAAAAGAAATATTCTGTTATACAGATTGATCACCATAAAACTTCAGGGGCCTCTAAAGCAGCTCTTGTCATAATAGTGAGCAGGCACACATGATGTAGGTTAGTAGATAGTGGAATAAATAAGCATTAGGTGTAAGATTTAAGATTGTTGGTGTGTGGGTATGAGCAGTGTTAAGTGGGGCATCATGATTTTTACCAGGAAATTCCCTTTGTCCTCATCATTTTCCCCTTCCAACAGAAAATTCCATGAAGCTCATTTCTAAAGAAAAGTAAATACCCAGATGGCCAGAGGGATGACCTTTCTCCAACAGAGGGGATGGATTTGTTATCCAGCCAAATGTTTGAAATTCTTCCACCAGCATGCATAATTGAGAGAGATGTGTTAATTACCCTTACATGACAGCTGGTAGGACTTCCTAGACAAACTCTGAGAGGAGTATTGATCTGGAATCATTGTAAGTCACTGTACTGTGGTGATATAAAGGTAAAGCCCTCGCAACAGTTTTGAATGAGCAGGTCAATGTGTGGGGCCTCCATGAACTGGGGCCTGCAGGCATGTGGCAGCCAGCCAGTGCTCATCCGGCAACAAAAGCACCAGTGTGGTTCTTTGCATGACATTTTAATGAGTGATACAAGGAAAATCCCAAGGATGCAATCCCTATTATTATAATAGCCCTATGGCTCAAAATGGGTTGTTATCAAAGAGAAATGCAATTCCAGAAACTGAGGATAAGATTTTTGTTTTTATCCCCTGTATCTGTGAACAGCATTCTCATCATTGACTGTTATTTAAGGGAACTGAGTGCACAGCGTTTGACTCAGCACTGTGGACATTTTGAAGAGGGAGCAGAAAATACGATCCGTGCCCTAGAGGAGTCACTATCTTGGCACTTGGGTGGAAAATAACTTAATTCTCTAAAGTCTTTTCCAGGTCCAAGATTTTATGATTCAGTGAAGAAGAAAGAGATCATTTTATCTTTAAACAGCAAAACTGTCATGAATATTCTTTTGTCTAAAAAGCAATTCATATTTACTAATATAATTTGTCATACTGCTGCTACATTAAATTTTTCAGTTTTTGTGTCACAAATCTGCACAAGGGAGTTTTTGAATTTACTTTTCCCTTCCTGTTGCTGACTAAATATTTTTTTCTTTTACCTGGAATCACATGAAATATGGGATTACTTGACTTTTCTGAAATCCAATATAACGGCACGTCGGCTTCCAAAGTAACGACTTCGTTGTTCATTCATACATTTCTGGAAAAACTGTCTGGTTTTGGTTGAGTCTAGGGAAAATACGCTCCAAGTTTTTTTTTCCTTAAAATGTGTAGAAGAAAAATATACATCTCTTTTAAGCAACTGGAACCAATTTAAGGCTTGGCACATGCAGTGGAAAAATCAATAGAAGTTCAAAGTTGAAAGGCAAAGTTGGCCTCTACAAGTATCACTAAACTTGTGTCCACCAAGAAAAATAAGGAGAGGATTTCTCACAACCAACTAGGATCGTAGGTCAAATAATCAATCACCAACCAATAATCAATCAATACGGTTTTATTGAAGTCAGTTTTATTTACGTTGGATACTGGGAGATGGAACCCACGAGATTTAGACTTTCTTTCTCTCCTTCAGAAAAGTTTCCAATTTAACCAGGGAGATAACAGGAACATGAACAATAAGGACTAAGATGCTATATTGATAAAAATCCAGAGTCTACAGGGCTGGGCATGCAGGGAGACTTCACGAACACTGAGTGATCCAACCAAGGCAGAGTTTCCACAGATTCCTGAAATCCTTTTGAGAATCCATCCAAATTTTCTTCCCAACTAGACAAGAACTTATAGTCCTTGAGTCTTGTTCTTGTTGCCTGGCAACAACACCAGACTCTACCGAGCCCCAGGAGACCAATGTCCAAAGGCTGTCTGCTTCCCATGCAGGTTTCCTCCACATGAAAAATGAGCTCATAAGTAGGACACCTATTCTCCTCATCCCTTTCTGGTGCTGGGAAGCCCTTCAAGTTTTTCTGGAAGTATTTGCTTCTTTGTTTCTTGCTCAGATGGAGAAAGTGAAATGAGGACCACCAAGGGGTGAGTTTCCCATTTATGTCCCAGAGAGTCACACTGGTGGCCCAGTCCCAGCCTCTCCATCATGTCTACAAATCATTGCAATATAATGTAAGAGATGTCATTTATGTAACAGTCATGGCAAGGAGTGACCACCATGAGTTTGCTCTCAGAGGGTAATGGAAGGCTCCAGAAATACGTGCCTTGAAGAAGAGGAAAGAAGAAGATGGGAAGGTTTGAAGAAAGCGAGAAAAAGGGAGAGTACTCGACGGTGTCAAATACTGCTGAGAAGTCAAATAAAATGAAGCGTTGCAAAAATGATCAACGAATGTGGCAATTAAACAGTTACTGGTGGTTTCATCCATGGCAGTTGGTGGAGTATTGAGAGCAACAACCAGGTTGCCCTGCAGTGAGCAAGGGTTAAGAGGCAGTGGTGAGGAAGGTTGGACAATTCTGTCATCTGAAATATCCTATTAAGTTAGGTTCTTCTGGTTGGGGACATTGGAGAAAGAGGAGAGGAAATGATTTTTAATGTCATAGAAAATGTTTTCATTTTTCTACCTTTCCTCTGTGTGAGGACAGAAAGGGAACACATGCAGACTAGCAGTGGAAGCTGCTCAGCGAGGGCACATAAAATGCCAGGACACCTCCAGGCAGAGAAAGCCCCACCAGAATCTGTTGGAATTAACATATTTGTTCTATTCCCTTTTTTATCCCTTCTCTTCCCCTTCCCTCCTATTCTGCTCCTCTTAGACATAATTATTGCTTGGGTAGCTTTCTGTCAAATGTCTTGAACTTTTCATGAAGAAACTCATCATGAGACTCTGACAAAAAAATATAAAAATCCTGAGATTTTGGGTTTGTTTGTTTGTTTTGAGACAGGGTCTGTTGCCCAGGCTGGAGTGCAGTGGTGTGAGCATGGCTTACTGCAGCCTCAACCTCCCAGGCTCAAGTAATGGATTCTCTTATCTCAGCTTCCTGAGTAACTAGAACTACAGGTGCATGCCACCATATCCAGCTAATTTTTTGTATTTTTTGTAGAGATGGGATTTTACCATGTTACCCAGGCTGGTCTCAAACTCCTGAACTCAAGTGATCAGCCTGCCTTAGCCTCCCAAAGTGCTATGATTACCAGCATGAACCACCGTACCCAACCAATTTGGGATTTTGAAGTGATGATTTAGGCTTTTAAGCAGTTAATCTAAAATTACATCAATCTAATATTGGCTGAGCATTGGGGATCGATACATTTCCTGATTTGCTCATATCATCTGATACATGTGCACCTCTTAGATTTCACTCCTATTTCCAA
Organism: Rhinopithecus roxellana; assembly: GCF_007565055.1. Classification (NCBI taxonomy): domain Eukaryota; kingdom Metazoa; phylum Chordata; class Mammalia; order Primates; family Cercopithecidae; genus Rhinopithecus; species Rhinopithecus roxellana. The sequence continues at coordinate 95,805,425 of NC_044566.1, forward strand.
GTAGTAGACTGTAAATAGAAATTCTCCTACTATAGCAATTTCTTAATTATCCTTAGGGGTAGTAGAAAGAAAATTTGAAAATAAGAGTAATTCATCTAAAAAATACATGTTAGCCATTGTTTTTCAACTAAACCTAACAATGTAACCTGAACTCCTGATAAGAAGTCAAGTCAAGATGCTAACTGGAATTTTACCTTTTTTACAATATCTGTGAAGGTGGTAATTAGCACTTACTTGATCAAGGGTGGGCTGGTAATTAAAAGAAGGAAGAATATGGGCAGAAAGCCCAACAGAATACACAAGACTGATTTCAACCATGTTTTTTAAGCAGCAGATTTCCAGTGAAGCCTCATGTAGAAGGTCAATATACACATCAGATTTTAAGGTATAAAGGTCAAACAGAGCTTCTCTAAATTAAGCAGAGCTGGTATCCCTCCAACTTTTTCTCCTCAGGGACTGTCATGGAAGTAACACCATAGAACTTATTATTTTAATTCTATGTAAGAATGCGTTTTGTTTGTAAGCATTTAATAGTTTGCAAAGCTCTGTCATGTCATCATGTCGCTTGATTTGTATAACAATTCTATGAGGTAAGCAGACTAGATATTACTATTATTATTGCCACTTTGCAAATGACTTGCATGAGGTCATCTAGCTTATAAATGATAGATCTGGGATCCAAAACCAGGTCTTTAAAGATCTTATACCGTGATCCACTATGAAATCCTTCACTTGTCAGATCATTATATTCTTGTTCGGAGTTAGAATATATGAGATATTTTGGCTAGCATGCCAAAGGATAATAGCAATTATCATTAAATTAAAAATAAAAAAGCAAATAAATGAGTTTTTACATTTTGACCCTATATGTAAAAAGGTAAGTAAATATTTTTAATAGAAAACTAAACTCATATGGATAGTTAGTGTAGGCAATAATCAAATAAACACTTTCCCTGCTAAGCCTCACCAAGTCAATCCCTACAAAGTTTAGGTATATAAAATATGTGACAAAGACTTTTCTCCTTGAATAGCACAAAACAGTGTTTTCTAATATGGCTTTCCAATTGAATTAATCAGATAATTTTTTAAAATGCAAATTCCTGTCCCCTCTATTGAAAATATAAACCAATAGCCATGGGTTGGAGCCCTTCTTCAGACGTGGGATTAGGTTTGGAAAACACTGGTATCAAGTCATACGATGGACTCTGCCTCCCCAGTTACTTCCTGAAAGTGGGCTAGAAGTTCTGGGAGAGGGCTTGTCAGGCCACAACAGTGTCACTTATTCAGTTATAGCATTAAATCATATCCAGTGACTGAAAGAGTCAGTGCGTATCCAATTATGCCTAATTTATACCCTGGGACATGCTGGTTCTGGCCCATTGTAAAATCCTGGTAGAATCACAATTTAACAAACTTGACAGGACATCAGAAATTGCTATGTTGTCTCCAAAGCTCATTAAATGAAAGCCTACACTTTCTTCTAAGGTTCAGAGAGAGTCTACATTATTATTATTTTTCTATTTGTTTATGTGAGGCATATGATCCACAAATACTTTATTGGAAAACAATAACCCATCAGACGGAGCCCCTGAGAAAATGGGGCATTCTGCCACCAGAGCAGGGAGGCCTGAGAGAGGAAACACTTCAGTGTCCTTCATGGCTGCAGCATTTAATGGAATGTAATATATTCTTTTTTTTTTTTTTTTTTGAGACGGAGTCTCGCTCTGTCGCCCGGGCTGGAGTGCAGTGGCCGGTTCTCAGCTCACTGCAAGCTCCGTCTCCCGGGTTTATGCCATTCTCCTGCCTCAGCCTCCCGAGTAGCTGGGACTACAGGTGCCCGCCACCTCGCCCAGCTAGTTTTTTGTATTTTTTAGTAGAGACGGGGTTTCACCGTGTTAGCCAGGATGGTCTCGATCTCATGACCTCGTGACCCGCCCGTCTCGGCCTCCCAAAGTGCTGGGATTACAGGTTTGAGCCACCGCGCCCGGCCGATGGAATGTAATATATTCTTAATAAGTTTGACATGATCCAAAATATCACTGGTGCAGCCTGCGTGGTTGAGAGAGCCAGTAGCTAGCTGGCTAGGGTTTGCCTGGATTCTGACCTCTATGCCTTTCTCCATTTTGATTGTCTCTGACCCTGGCACCTTCTTATTTTCTTACGGTGCTAATTGTCCCTTCTCCATGTTTTTGCTGGTCCTGTGGTTAATCCTGGCTTCTGTTTGTGGGCACCCCCACCCATTGCCCAGCCCCAAGGACTCTCCCGACTCCACCTGTTTTCCCTTGGCAGGTGGCATTTGCCTTGTGACTTCTGCCATCCAAATCTGCATTGCCAGCTCCTGTCCCCAGACACTTAAGAAATTTCTACCCCAGAAGACTCCTGCCACCTCCCCGAGGAACTCATGATCCCAAAGCCCGCCCACATGTCCTTCCCTGGGACATGATTTCCCTGTTTCTGGGAAAGGTTTCGTGATTCCTCTTCATGCCCAAGGTTGAAGCTTGAAGCCACATTTGAAGAATGCGGAGAGGTACAAAATGCTACGAATTGGAAATCACACAGGGCCCAGTTCGAATCCCTGCTCTGCCACTTCGGCACTGTAGAGTTATTTCACATCTCTGAACCTATCTCCTCAACCACAAAATGGAGAATATAAGAACTTTTTTGTGACATGATTGTAGGGATTGGTGGCATAGCCGCTGGAACATGGGCCGCAGGGCACTCGGTCAGTGCTCCTCCCTCCGTTCTTCACTGTTCCGAGACACAATGCTCCGAGACACGGTGAGGGCATTAGAAACCAGGCAGATCTAGATCTACCTAGAAAATAGTTCTGAACGTACATCCCACCTCTTCTGCTTCCCAGCCTGGGGATCCTGAGGTATTAATATAAGCTCGCTGCTTCATTTTCTGTCTCTGTAATATCAGAGTACCTATTTTAATAACATGTTATAGGGATAAATGGAGCAATGCAGGCAAAATGCCTGGCACAGTGCACAGCCTGTAGCAGGCAGTCAATAAGTGTTCACTCCATTCCCACCGTACATGTTAATGTCTTTATGTCTAGACAAATATCACATATGCCTTGGGGTACAATTCCAGTCTCATCTCATTAAAGAACCTCCAGTTACCATCTTCCATTCTGAAGAACTACTTAGCTTAATAGTTTTACCATGAACTCAGGCACATCAAACACCATTGTTACTCATCTATTCTGACACAGATGTCTTGTTTGGCTAATTCAATAGATGTTTCCAAAGGGGACAGCTGGTGTCAATGACAATTCTGTCTTATCATTCCAACTTCCTACTGTATCTATCTGTCATTGTTATAGATGTCCAATATATTTGTGTGAGTAAAGGAGTGAGTGAAAAAATCCCAGTGCAAGGGTAAAAGGCCAGTTATAGGTATAATCCCTACTGGATTATAATTTTGTTGACTTCTTTACAAATTTATAATCCAGTAGGGATTGAGCATCCACATTTTTGAAGCAGATCAATGGTGGTTAGCATAGAAGAGAGTACAGTGGAGTAAAGATGCTGAAGGTGAAAAAGAAGATGAAGAGAAAGGCAATGTTGCAAGAGAGGCCAGTTGGGAGGTTAAGTGGGCTTCACGGAGGTATTACGGATTCTGAGTTAGACAGGAGGTTGACAAGCATTACCGCCTGAGCTCCGCCTCCTGTCAGATCAGCAGAGCCATTAGATTCTCATAGGAGTGAGAAACCTATTGTGAACTGCGCGTGCAGGGTGTCTAGGTTACATAATCCTTATGAGAATCTAATGCCTGATGATCTGAGGTGGAACAATTTCATCCCCAAACTATCCCCCCACCACCTTCTGTGAAATTGGTCTCTGATGCCAAAAACGCTGGGGATGCTGCTGCCCCATACGGTGAAGAAGATATTTAGCTGTCCACCAAAACATATTCTGTTACTTTCACTATCATAGAGCTATGGCTGGGTACATGGTCATCTTGCCAGGGCCTCCATTTCCAACCATCCTTGCTATAAGAGGTGGCTGTTGGACAAAGTCTTCACCAGTAGGTTGTGAGTGGAAGTGATGTGTGCAGTCCCTAAGGCGGAACCCTTTAAGGTAGTGAATGGGCCTCTCCCACATTTTCTCCTTTCCTTTACGACTGGTTGGGACCTGGCTGTATCAGTGACCCAGCCTTGACTATGCAATTCTAAGGCCCTAGAGCCTGAAGAATGGCAGAACCACCACAATATGGAAGGAATATGGGCCTTGAATGACTGCAGAACACCCCCGACATCCTGTGATGAGACAGGAGTAAGCTTTTTGCTCACTGGTTTAGGCCATATGGTTAAAAGCCATATGGTTGTTGGGTCTCTTATTATAGCTTAGCTGCTACAACCTGATTGACACATTATATATGTATCTATGGAATATATCTCTTAGAATGTTTTTTAAATATAAAAGATAATAGTGTAAAAATAGTACAGCAAGCTTTTTTGTTCCTACTAAGTAATATGTTTTGAAGATTTTTTCAAGTCATGTGTGTTTGTCTTGGATATAGATGATAGATAGATAGATACAGTAATTCTACCTCATTTCTAAATATGCAGTATTTCACAGTATCAGTGAACCATAGTTCATGTAACCGAGCATTAATACTACTGACATGAATATCTATGTACATGCCTCTGTTCACATGCACAAGTATTTCTCTAGAATAAATATCTAGAAATGGAATGGTTGAGTTGAACCATTGTGAACCTTTAAGAATTTAATATATATTTACAAATTGTCCTCCAAAAAGCCTAAATCAATTTATATTTCATAAATCTATTTATTTGTTTGGTGTCTGTCTCCTCTCTCTCTCCCTGGAATATAAGCTCCTTGATGGCAGGAACCTTGTGTTGCCTTTACACACTACCATGCAATATGATAGTGCATGGTTCCCTAAAACACTGTCAATATTAGAAAACTTTAAATTTCATTCAGCTAGTAGGAAAAATAGAGAGAAGATATTAATACAGAAAGAATGGGGAAAAAAACTAGAAAAATGAAAGTAGCTGGAATCTAGTACTAACGGAAACCATCAATGCTCATGCTTCGTGAAATTCTGAGTCATGTGGGTTCTTCAGACCAGCACAATAATTTTCAGTCCTAACCCTGCAATTCCTAACATCCCATTGCTTTCTTTCTGACTTCCTCCCAAACCAGCCAGGTACACTACAAGCTATTCTCTTCACTATGATCATTATACTATGAGATTACAGCTTGCCTATACTTTTTCAGGTGACCATGTGACCTCATGTGATCCTGAGGATGAGCTGTAGTGCATCAGTGAGTTTGACTGCACTGTCTCCATAGCAGAAGGCCCACTGCAGCTGCAAGGGACAAGCAATCCTTAATGCCTCTGTATTCCTCTAGTGCTTTTTTGGCACAAACAGAAGAATAAAACTTCCTCATCATTCCCTACTCTAATATTCATTCACCAATGCATGCTTTTGCACTAAGTCCTTAAATAGAACCTTATTGGTGAATTATTGACAGAAAAGAATATCTGGAATATAAACAGGCCTGAGATAACTATAGAATGATTGTGAGGAAGAGAAAGAAAAGGTGAGACAGACATTATGTAAAGGGAAAAACAGCATGGGTTTACTTGGGTCCAGTCCCAGATCTTCCCAGTTATTGCGTGATTTTGCAAAATATACTGAATTTTGTTAAGTCTCAGGTTTTCTATCTTTTAGTGAAGACATACTCATTGAGTGTCTCCCATGTTCCAGCCTGCATTCTAGGTGTTTGGGATACAGCAAAAGGCAAAACAAGGTTCCTGCCATGAGGGAGCTTATATTCCAGGGAAAGAGGGAAGACAGACACCAAGCAAATACACAGATTTATTCAGGTATTCAAGAAATAGTTACTGCCTTCCTACTTTGTGCCAAAGATGGCTCCAGAAGTTTTATTTTGTTTTTAAGAAATTGCCTTCCAGAACTGTTTTAAGAATTATATCTAATATACTGAAGAGCTCTGACAGAGTTCACAATGTGTAGTATACACTTAGTAAATGGCAGCTATAATTATCATTTTCTTCTATGTGTCTGTTCTCCCTCTCCTTTCAAGAAATATTTTATTTTCTGTATGTGCTTGCTTATGTGTTTATTGACCTATTTGTTTATTCATCGCTGCTCTAGCTATAGTTTAGCATTTTGTCTTTGCATTCTTGTTTCTGGCAGCCTTTGCTTGTTTAGAATGACAGGCAGAGCCACAGTTAAACTTGGTCTGCAATTGCATTCAGACCTCTTGAAACTGGGAGGCAAACCATAGAAAAAGAATGGATATCCAGACTCCTTCATCAACTCTTCCTCAACATGCAGCAGGGTCTTTAAGCAGCATCTTAGTTTCTATTGTTGCAGAGTGGTTTGATGGGTGGTCCTGGCTGGGGATATTGTTTTGGCAGATAATGATCTAGCAGAGAAACACAGAAGATGGAGACATGAAAGGACAGGCAGGGGATGGCTGAGAGAATAGGCAGCCTCATGGAATTAGAGAAAGCAGAGTCAGAGATGGCCATGGTGCCCACTCTTACCCATTCCCACCCAATTCTCCCAGTCAAGTCTAATGAGATGTTTTTTCTGACCTTCCCAACCTCAGGTCTGGGGTTAAGCCCACAAGGTGTTTCCAGAGCTCATGCCATAGATCTTACCATACTCCAGGACATGTGGAGACCCTTCCTGGTACTTATCATATGTATGGCAGTTGCCCGATACTCATCTTGATGCCTCTCCTGGCTATCAGCAATTTAAAGGCAGTAGTGTTGTCTTCACTGCTGCACCTTCTATGTAAAAGACAGAACCTCATGTATGTTAGGCCCTCAATAAATGCCCATTACATGAATGAAAGAAGGCAGAGACAGAGGAAGAAAGCAGAAAAGTTAACAGAATAAAGGCATTGAGGTAAGGCATAAGTAGAAAATCAATGTGCAGAAGGAGTGGAAAAGCAACTTTGACTTTCAAATAGTAACTCTCCTTCAGCAGTACCACATGGACAAAAAGGCCAGACAGAAACTCAGACCAGGACAGGGCCACAGACAAGAACCTGGACTGGGATGCCCTTTCCTATCTGAGAAAATGAAATTGGACTTTTGTCCTCTAAAATCCACATCTGTCTCTTCACCTAGTTGATGTTGATGATGGCAATGAGTCAGGTTGATCACACCTTATCTATAGAACGTTCTTCAGCTCCATGAAGTAGTCTTAATATTTGGGGCCAAAGATCTAGAAATCTTCTGTTGGTCTAGTCTCCCTCATTTTCTAGTATGTATGTCAAAATCTTCAAATAGACTATCTCAACTGATAATAGTATTTTTCCCTTTTAAGCACCTTTTTGCAACTAGCTCAAATTTAAATGATAAAGAAAAATTGACGGCATCCTCTTTACTATCTTATTAAACCATACTTCTATTAATGATGATTCACTGAAGGACCATGAATAGCAACACTGAAAAATTCTGTAGCATATTAATGTGCTGAGCATCATACCACACTTAGCTCCTGATATAATTTTAAGTTCCCTCTGGGGGGACAAACAGTTTCTCTGGATTCTTTTTATAAAAAGCACCTTGAAAAAGCTTTCAGATACTCAAAGACATGAATCTTGTTCTGTTCCCTTGTGTATATCTGATTTAAAGGTTAATAAGTAATTAGGAAGAACACTCATCCAAAAATTACCAATTAATATGCCATCATTTTCATTAAAAATGCTATTAATTATATTGTTGTACAAATGTCTTGGACTGGCTAATAAAAATTTACCTAAAGCAGTTCTAAATCTTTCAGAGAGAAACAGAAATGAATCAAAATCAATCACTTCGTAACATTATGATTTGGGTTGGAGAAATCAAACAAAGGAGAGGAAATGAATGTCTCAATTATTTAGCGTGGATAGAATCTGACAGAGTTCCACGGTTTATTTTATGTACTGAGTCGTTATTACTAAGAAAACCTAATAAGATATCTTGGCAGATATTTAATGTGGAAGTTTGACAAATAACAGTTCTTTGGTTCTTATGATATAAAGCAGCTCTTTATAGATGAGATCATACTTTTAAACTACCCAGATATATTTTGTTGGTTTCCTAGGAGACTGTAAATGCAAAGTTATGACCTAAGTATGTTATGTATTTAAACTTTGTTCTATACCTTAAATGCTGGTATTAGTCACTTATTCAAAATTCACAGGATTTCAATGTTGAAGAATTCATGATTAAACTTGTACCATCGCTCCAAGAACTCTACTAGATTTAAATGTATGTTAACAGTTTTATGAGTCCCCAAACTGTTACTGTGCTCTCACCGTCCTATCCTGTCGTCTCCTGCATGGATCAAACATCTATTTCTATTGTGATCATTATGGCTAAGCTGGTCAGCTGGGTAGGGTTTGATAAAGATTACCACTGTGCACGTTGCAGCTCAACACCCTTTTGATATGTAACAAACTATAATGGGGATACTTGTCATGAATGAAATGAACCAAGTATGGTGTTAAGAACTACAGCATCAACTCAGGCACAAACTAATGATTTTCCGATGCATCGTAGATATGTAATGGTTGCTAGGCAACCAAATATTTCAACACTGGCACAGGGGAAAACTTCTATTGCTAAGCTAGGATTGGCCACTTTAGCAATTAGTTTTGCATGGGATTGTCTGTTAGTATCTTTGGTATAGAAAAAAAAAAACTTAAAAGACAGTCTGAAGACTAATCCCAAGTGTGCACCTATTTGAGCAGCTCTTGAGATGGAAACTTTTATCCCTCAAGGCATGTTTGTATCTTCTTCCTCACATTGAACAAAGATGTGTCTTCTCACAGATCTCATTCATTGGCCCTGTTCTTTACCCAGAGCAAGTTACTTCCTCTTCAATATGCTAACTCTGAACATCTGTAGAGGGCTATCATGTGTTCTCCAAATCTTTCTTTCTCCAGGGTAAACACATCCAGTTCATTCATTTCCACTTCTTCACATACTGCTTACTTTCCCCTCACAATGATACCCTAATATTTCAAACTGGCAATAACTGGGTGGTTAATAACTGGGTGGTTGTTGTTTTGCTTATAGTTATAGTTAATGACTTAAAGGCTTCTGCATAGTTGGACACTGCAATTAGAATTGTCACAAGAATAAAAAGTCAAAGGGTGTAGGGCAGGTGCTGGATCTTTTTTTATCCTGACTTGGGAAATGTAATCTATGAGTTAACATAGTCTTTGTGCCTTATTTGAACATTGTATGACAAATAGAAACTTTAAGTAAGATCTTCAGGGATAGTTACTAGATTTATACAGTGTAAGAACTGTTTCAGAGTATGTGATATAATTATTTCAAGTAATGTTTTCTAAATTTGGCCATGCAGCTAAATCATTGGAGAGCTTCTAAAGATACAGAATACTGGGATCCATACCCAGACCTACTGACCAGGTGCCTCCATAAGTCCCCAGAGGAATAGCATTTGGCAGCCACTGATATAGGGTGAATAACATGAAGGTCTGTCTTCCCACTTAGCTAAATTCTACCTAGCCCATAATGCTCTCTGCTGTGACATTTTTTGGTTGTTCTTGCAGCTAACGCTTCCATTTTCTTAAAAAGTCTCTTTTGCTAATAACTAGTACACATGGTTTAGTATTTAATTGTAAATTTTGCAAGGCTAGTGGTCTCCTAGTTAGTTTATAAAATCCCTAAGAACAAGAACTGAGTGTTACATTTCCATGTGTCTTGCAGGGAGTATGGCACAATATTGAACAGAGTCATTGATTAACTGGTGAGGGGTTTTGGAAACAGTGGGAGAAAAAAGAAAATAAAGGAAGGTAGATACAAGAGCCTAAGCTAAAAATAATATAAATATCAGAGAAACACAAGATTTCAAGATTAATTCAAATTAAAAATGAAATTCAATGAAATGAAACTTACACAAGATAAAAAAGATATAATAAAGTTGAAAATAAAAGAATGAAACAAAATATCAGGAAAGCATGAAGAAAAAAAAGCAGGAGTGGTACATTCATGTTAAAGAATAAATTGAAGAAAATTGGGAAGTCAGGGGGAAAGGATGGGAAGGGGGTAAGGGATAAAACACTACAAATTGGGTTCCGTGTATACTGCTCAGGTGATGGGTGCACCAAAATCTCACAAATCACCAGTAAAGAACTTACTCATGTAACTGAACACCACCTGTTCCCCAAAAACCTATGGAAAGAAAAAATTTTAAACAAAAACAAAAATAAAGAATATATTGAAAAAAAGGTTAATTACATATTGATACAAGACAGAGCCATAAAAAAGCTATGAGACTCAAGAAACACTAAGCTCAGAATAACATAGTATCATTCTATGAGATGCAAAAATTGTTAGAAATACAAGGAAACATGTGAGGAGTATTAAAATTTCTTGCATCACCATAACTCTCTGGCAGGTCAAGGGGATAAAAATAAATAATTACAGACACAAAGCACTTGAATTATGTAATGTTTGGATAAATATCTGCACGCTGATATAACCTTGTACCTTAAGAACAGGAAATGCATCTTCTCAAGTGTCATGTACCAAGTACAAACATTGATCATAATCTGCACTAAAAAATATTTCAGTGCATTTCTAAGGTAAAAACTGTACCTTATTATTTTAATAATAAAATACTACTACAAATTACTACTAGAATTTCAAAGGAAAAAGAAAAACCAGATTACTTGGATATTTTAGAAGTGGTTGCATAAATAATGACTGAGGCAGTCAAGCAGACTAGAAAATAACAAAAGTGAAAAACAAAAATCTATTAAGATACAGCCAAAACTATTTTTTGTAGTAGACTTACAGTCCTAAATACTTCAACAGAAAAATAATTATGAGAACAAAACTAAATATTCTACTCAGAATTTACAGGCAAAAAGACCCAACAATCGAAAAGAAAGCTGGAGAAAGGAAACAATGAACACAGAAGTCAAAATAACAATAATGATGATGAGATAAAAAAATTTGTCCTTTGTAGAATTGGTAGCTAAGATAAAGAAGAGGTTCTTCAAATAAAACAGACACACCTCTGGCAAATTTAATTTAAAAAAATAAAAGGAAAACAAATAATTTATAAATTATGTAGTCATATTTAGAGAGAAGACTTAGTGTAAAATAATTTTAAGTGATAAAATTGAAAATCTTAGTGAAATAAATAATTCCCTGAGAAAAATGTAAATCAAGATGAACTTAAGGCAAAGAAATCCTATAGGAAAATAAAGAGGAAATTGTACTACTTATGAAGATGTGACTGTTACTTCAAGTGAATATTTTAGAAATTTCGGGAGGACCTGGGGCTCACCGAGAGAGGAATTTGGATATCGACAACACTTTCTACAATTTAATTAAAGAAGTGGAGTTAAACTTCATGTAAAAATGAGCTAGATTTTTATTTAGAATTGAAATTGAAAATAAAAAATAATTCTAGAAAACAAATGATCAAATAGAACTTTCTGTTTAAAATGGCAAAGGAAAAGTTAAGGAGACTGGAGCCAATCTCAAGACGAACCAAGGGAAATGTAGAAGAGGTGGGAGCTTCAGTTACACAGGATATGTTTAGTAGGATTTTCCACAGAAGCAGTCCAAGGGAAGTCTGCTTAGATAACAAACCAAGTTCTCCCCAAGCTTGGGTTGACAGCCAGCTCGCGAGTGACTATGGCGAGAATGGCCTTAGAGAACATGAAGGGTAAAATGACCAGCAGTGCAAATGGGGCCAGGAGAGATGCCCTCATAAGAGGAAAGGTTTTTTTGTTGTTGTTGAGATGGAGATGGAGTCTCCCTCTGTTGCCCAGGCCGGAGTGCAGTGGCACGATCTCAACTCACTGCAACCTCTGCCTCCTGGGTTCAAGCAATTCTCCTGCCTCAGCCTCCTGAGCAGCTGGGATTACAGGTGCGTGCCACCACGCCCAGCTAATTTTTGTATTTTTAGTAGAGACGGGTTTTCACCATGTTGGCTGGGCCGGCCTCAAACTCCTGACTCAAGTGATCCGCCCACCTCGGCTTCCCAAAGTGCTGGGATTATAGGCGTGAGCCGTCGCGCCCGACCCGAGCAATCACTCTTGATGCCACAAAGGTAAAGAGCAAATGGAGATGGGATATGTATTACTTGATCTTTTAAATAACCTGTCGTGACACATCAGCTTTTCTAACATTAGTAATTCTACCTGAGGCGGGTGGATCACTAGGTCAGGAGATTGAGACCATCCCAGTTAACACGGTGAAACCACATCTCTACTAAAAATACAAAAAATTAACTGGGTGTGGTGGCACATGCCTGTAGTCCCAGCTACTCAGAAAGCTGAGGCAGGAGAATGGCTTGAACCAAGGAGGCGGAGGTTGCAGTGAGCCGAGATTGCACCACTGCCCTCCAGCCTGGGCAACAGAGTGAGACTCTGTCTCAAAATAATAATAATAACAATAATTCTACCTCAAAACATATTGTAAATCCACACATCTCCCTATCTCTGCCCCCTCCACCCCAGCCGGGTGGCATAGTTAGTAATGTGAGTGATGCAGAGGCTTTTTTGAACCAACCACCTGGCCCTGCCTCCTCCTCCCATCCCTCCTCCAGGCTGACTGGCCTTCCCATAAGACAGATCAGAGCCTGTCATCCCTGTGCTCAAATCTTAGTGCTGAGCATAACATTCAAACACCTACACAGTTTCTGTCTTACTCATTATGTCAGGCCTCTAGTTTCCAGGAATTGGCAAAGCGCGTTCATCTCCAGGCTTAGAGCTTTCTCCCCTGCATCTGGGAAGCCTTCCTCCCTTTTCCTTTGGGCCTCAGCTCAGAAAGCAACTCCTTGGAGAACACATCACAAGCCACCTTTCTGTAAAAGTCTTCCCCCATCACAATGTTTTCTATCCGAGTACCTTGCTCCATTTCCTTTCTAGTAATTCTCAGTTGCAAATAAATAATTTTTGGGTGGGAAAGGAGGACTGTTTCTACTGATTTTTTTTTTATTTTTTATTTGTTTTGGTCATTTCGCACTAGAATGAAAATCCCATGAGGTCAAGAAATTTGTTTGCTTTTAGAACATGCTCTATTTCCAGTGGTGTGCCCACTGCCTGTCACACTGGGGCACTCCAAATTTCATAAATCAATCACACTTTTCAGAAATTGTGATTATTTTATTAGTTTGTTTACTTTTGCTAAAGAGTAAACTGAGGCACAATAAAAATTTAATGAGCGTATTTGAGCAAACAGTGATTCAAGAATTGGGTGGCTCCAAACCAGAAGTGGTTTGGGAGCTCCACGAGGAATTGCAAGGGGGAGGCTTTTATAGGATAAACATGGAAGTAATGAAGGGAAATATTTGACTGATTGCAGTTATACAGTTACCTTATTTGATCTATCCTGTTGGAAATTCCCTAGTTACATAATTACACATTTGTTTGTTACTTCTGACTGGTTGGAGTTTAAGTTGTATTCTTTAATATAGGCATTTACAAGAAATTGCTCAAGTTAAGTTTTGCTTATGTTTGCAAATCAAGCAAGATTACGGTCACATCTGAGGTCTTGCTGGCTATGTCTGCGTATAGTTTCTTCAGGCCTGACCATTTTAATTTACTTTACCACTGTGTTGGAATACTGTTGATTCCCCCATTAGGCTGTGAGGTCCATGAAAGCAAGGTCCCCGCCTCTTCTTTGGTCACCAAACATAGTGCTTGCCACTTAATAGTGGCTCAATGATTATTTGTAAAATAAATAAATGAATGAAGAGATTTAAAGTTCCCTAGAAGGTGAAATGTCTTTCTCCTTGACTTTACATACCACTCAGAAGATTCTGGACCTACTAGAATTCTTCATTAAGAATTCTGTTTTGCTGATATTTTCCAGCTATCCCAGCTCCTGTTAACAACTGAAAGTTAGCAGGAATGGGGGAGAGGTCATGTGATTTAAATGCCTCCAACGAGGGCTGCTACTGATTAATTTTAGATCCCAAGCATCTGGGTCAATGGCTAGTTTCATGGCAGGTATGCAAATACTTATTTTAGTGTCATTATTAATGATTTTACTAAGAGCTGGGAACACTTGAAATATTCCTCCGAATGAGATTTGAGATGTAGACAAGATGGTCATTTTTTAAGAGCCTCCATATATTCTATCTTACTTTTCAACACATACGTTTTTATATTAAGATTGATTACTAATGTACCTAAGCACCCACATCACTATTCAGTAAAAAATTAGACACACATTTTTTAAAAATAAGAAATGCTCCATTGAGATGATGATAATCTAAATGAAATATAAACATCCCTGAAGTAGCATCTAGCTATTCTGTTTTGCTTTAATTAGGTTAAGACCTCTACGTCATTTTCTTTTTCTCCTTCCCCTGACAATATATCATGTTCTACAGAGCTTAATATTGTGTGGGTACAACCTCAGGCATAAGAAAATGGTCTCATCAGTCATAGCCCCAAAATGCTGTTTGGTCAGGCAAGATGGTTTAGGTAAGTTTGATCACAAATAAATATGTCAGTATCTACTCATTCCCTGAATCCCAAAGGTCAGTGCTCAGGGGAGGATTTCTCCGAGGAGTATCAGTTTTATTCTTCTTGGTCATGATGGTGCTGAGAAAGACTAACATACACTGGACTATAATCTTTGAGCCAGAGGAAATTGAATCAAACCAAGTGGAAAGAATGTGCTATTTAGTATTAGCAGGGTCAGTTAATGGAAAAAATTGTGAAATAGGGGAAGTTCATCATTGGTCTAGCTCCTGCAGAACAAACCTGGTCTCCCCAGTCCCAGGGGCATGCCCGCTGGCCTTTGTTTAGACCTTGGCATTTTCTGCCGGTTCCTCTCAGCTTCTTGGGGACTTGATTATGTGCGCTGAAACAAAGCCATTCTAGGCCTTGAGGTTCCTGGTTGGGCTCTTTCCTCTCCCAACCTCAAATGGATATTAGCTTATTTGATAGGTCAAGCTGTCCTCATTTGCTAACAGAAAAAGGCTTGAGGAACTTCTTGGGTCCTCTCAGGTAACATGTGGATTTCACAGTGACTTTCTTTTTTTTTTTTTTTTTTTTTTTTGAGACAGAGTCTTGCTCTGTCGCCCAGGCTGGAGTGCAGCGGCACGATCTCAGCTCACTGCAAGCTCCGCCTCCTGGGTTCACGCCATTCTCCTGTCTCAGCCTCCCGAGTAGCTGGGACTACAGGAGTGCCCGCCACCATGCCCGGCTAATTTTTTGTATTTTTAGTAGAGACGAGGGGTTTCACTGTGTTAGCCAGGATGGTCTCGATCTCCTGACCTCGTAATCCGCCTGCCTTGGCATCCCAAAGTGCTGGGATTACAGGCGTGAGCCACCGCACCTGGCCCTCAGTGACTTTCTTATGACAAAACTTTTCCAGTGTGTATGACTCAAATGAATAACTCTCCTGGTGTGGATTTCAGTTCAAGTAGTATGGACAGAGAGACCCCTGCCTTTGAATTTTATGAAGCAGTAATACATAATAAAAAAGAGCGGGAAACTGACATAGACTTGCCCATTTACATTTTCCTTTTTTTTTTTTTTCTTTTTGAGATGGAGTCTCGTTCTGTCGCCCAGGCTGGAGTGCAGTGGCCGGATCTCAGCTCACTGCAAGCTCCACCTCCCGGATTTACGCCATTCTCCTGCCTCAGCCTTCCGAGTAGCTGGGACTATAGGCGCCCACCACCTAGCCCAGCTAGTTTTTTTGTATTTTTTAGTAGAGACGGAGTTTCACCGTGTTAGCCAGAATGGTCTCGATCTCCTGACCTCGTGATCCACCCGTCTTGGCCTCCCAAAGTGCTGGGATTACAGGCTTGAGCCACCGCGCCCGGCCTACTTTTTCTTTTTGTCAAGTAAAGGCATTATGGAAAAAGAACGACAAGACTCACCTACTAAGACAATCATTTTATAAAAGAAATCAACAAAGGCTGGGCATCATGGCTCACAGCTGTAATCCCAGCACTGTGGGAGGCCGAGGTGGGTGGATTGCTTGAGGTCAGGAGTTTGAGACCAACCCGGCCAACATGGTGAAACCCTGTCTCTACTTAAAAAAAAAAAAAAAAAAGTACAAAAAATTAGCCAGGCCTGGTGGCGGGCGCCTGTAATCACAGCTACTCATAAGGCTGAGGCAGGAGAATCACTTGAACCCAGGAGGCGGAGGTTGCAGTGAGCCGAGATCATGCCACTGCACTCCAGTCTAAGCAACAAGACCGAAACTCTGTCTCAAAAAAAGAAAAAAGAAAAAGAAATAAACATAGAAGAATAAGAAGAAAACAATCTTGGAATAAAAAACAACGTTTTGTAGAAAATTACAGAGAGATCGGGGGAATAAGTTCTAGTGTTCGATATCACTGTGGGTAGACTGTAGTTAAAGATAATATATAAAATATAGTTTCAAATGGCTGGAATATTGAATGTCCCAACACAAAGAAATGATAAATGTTTGATGGATATGCTAATTGCCCTGATCTGATCACTGTATATTATATGCATGAAAACATCACTATGTACCCCACAATATATGTCAATTTAAAGAAACAGCCTTTAGAAGATGGCCGAATAGGAACAGTTCCAGTCTCCAACTCCCAGGGCGAGCGACACAGAAGACCGGTGATTTCTGCATTTTCAACTGAGGTACTGGGGTCATCTCACTAGGGAGTGCCGGACAATTGGTGCTGGTCAGCTGCTGCAGCCCGACCAGCGAGAGCTGAAGCAGGGCAAGGCATCACCTTGCCTGGGAAGCGCAAGGGGGAAGGGAATGCCTTTTCCTAGCCAGGGGAACTGAGACACACAACACCTGGAAAATTGGGTAACTCCCACCCCAATACTGCGCTTTAAGCAAACGGGCACACCAGGAGATTATACCCACACCTGCCCAGGAGGGTCCCACAGCCACGGAGCCTCCCTCATTGCTAGCACAGCAGTCTGCAATCTAACCGCAAGGCAGCAGCCAGTCTGGGGGGGGGGGGGGGGGGGCGGCGCCCGCCATTGCTGGGGCTTAAGTAGGTAAACAAAGCCGCTGGGAGGCTGGAACTGGGTGGAGCTCACAGCAGCTCAAGGAAACCTGCCTGTCTCTGTAGAATCCACCTCTGGGGACAGGGCACAGCTAAACAACAACAACAAAAAAGCAGCAGAAACCTGTGCAGGCG
The DNA here is from genome assembly GCF_007565055.1 of Rhinopithecus roxellana. NCBI lineage: Eukaryota > Metazoa > Chordata > Mammalia > Primates > Cercopithecidae > Rhinopithecus > Rhinopithecus roxellana. Next base: position 95,822,568 of record NC_044566.1, read on the forward strand.
CAAATGACTCTGTCTGACAGCTTTGAAGAGAGCAGTGGATCTCCCAACACAGAGGTTGAGATCTGAGAACGGACAGACTGCCTGCTCAGGTGGGTCCCTGACCCCTGAGTAGCCTAGCTGGGAGACATCCCCGACTAGGGGCAGTCTGACACCCCACACCTCACAGGGTGGAGTACACCCCTGAGAGGAAGCTTCCAAAGTAAGAATCAGACAGGTACACTCGCTGTTCAGCAATATTCTCTCTTCTGCAACCTCTGCTGCTGATACCCAGGCAAACAGGGTCTGGAGTGGACCTCAAGCAATCTCCAACAGACCTACAGCTGAGGGTCCTGACTATTAGAAGGAAAACTATCAAACAGGAAGAACACCTATACCAAAACCCCATCAGTACGTCACCATCATCAAAGACCAGAGACAGACAAAACCACAAAGATGTGGAAAAAGCAGGGAAGAAAAGCTGGAAATTCAAAAAATAAGAGCGCATCTCCCCCTGCAAAGGAGTGCAGCTTATCGCCAGCAACGGATCAAAGCTGGTCAGAGAATGACTTTGACGAGATGAGAGAAGAAGGCTTCAGTCCATCAAGCTTCTCAGAGCTAAAGGAGGAATTACGTACCCAGCGCAAAGAAACTAAAAGTCTTGAAAAAAGAGTGGAAGAATTGATAGCTAGAATAATTAATGCAGAGAAGGTCATAAACGAAATGACAGAGATGAAAACCATGACACGAGAAATACGTGACAAATCCACAAGCTTCAGTAACTGACTCGATCAACTGGAAGAAAGAGTATCAGCGATTGAGGATCAAATGAATGAAATGAAGCGAGAAGAGAAACCAAAAGAAAAAAGAAGAAAAAGAAATGAACAAAGCCTGCAAGAAGTATGGGATTATGTAAAAAGACCAAATCTACGTCTGATTGGGGTGCCTGAAAGTGAGGGGGAAAATGGAACCAAGTTAGAAAACACTCTTCAGGATATCATCCAGGAGAACTTCCCCAACCTAGTAGGGCAGGCCAACATTCAAATTCAGGAAATACAGAGAACGCCACAAAGATACTCCTCGAGAAGAGCAACTCCAAGACACATAATTGCCAGATTCACCAAACTTGAAATGAAGGAAAAAATGTTAAGGGCAGCCAGAGAGAAAGGTCGGGTTACCCACAAAGGGAAGCCCATCAGACTAACAGCAGACCTCTCGGCAGAAACTCCACAAGCCAGAAGAGAGTGGGGGCCAATATTCAACATTCTTAAAGAAAAGAATTTTCAACCCAGAATTTCATATCCAGCCAAACTAAGTTTCATAAGTGAAGGAGAAATAAAATCCTTTACAGATAAGCAAATGCTTAGAGATTTTGTCACCACCAGGCCTGCCTTACAAGAGACCCTGAAGGAAGCACTAAACATGGAAAGGAACAACCACTACCAGCCATTGCAAAAACATGCCAAAATGTAAAGACCATCGAGGCTAGGAAGAAACTGCATCAACGAATGAGCAAAATAACCAGTTAATATCATAATGGCAGGATCAAGTTCACACATAACAATATTAACCTTAAATGTAAATGGACTAAATGCTCCAATTAAAAGACACAGACTGGCAAACTGGATAAAGAGTCAAGACCTATCAGTCTGCTGTATTCAGGAGACCCATCTCACATGCAGAGACATACATAGGCTCAAAATAAAGGGATGGAGGAAGATCTACCAAGCAAATGGAGAACAAAAAAAAGCAGGGGTTGCAATCCTAGTCTCTGATAAAATAGACTTTAAACCATCAAAGATCAAAAGAGACAATGAAGGCCATTACATAATGGTAAAGGGATCAATTCAACAGGAAGGGCTAACTATCCTAAATATATATGCACCCAATACAGGAGCACCCAGATTCATAAAGCAAGTCCTCAGAGACTTACAAAGAGACTTAGACTCCCACACAATAATAATGGGAGACTTCAACACTCCACTGTCAACATTAGACAGATCAACGAGACAGAAAGTTAACAAGGATATCCAGGAATTGAACTCATCTCTGCACCAAGCAGACCTAATAGACATCTATAGAACTCTCCACCCCAAATCAACAGAATATACATTCTTCTCAGCACCACATCGCACTTATTCCAAAATTGACCACATAATTGGAAGTAAAGCACTCCTCAGCAAATGTAAAAGAACAGAAATTATAACAAACTGTCTCTCAGACCACAGTGCAATCAAACTAGAACTCAGGACTAAGAAACTCAATCAAAACTGCTCAACTACATGGAAACTGAACAACCTGCTCCTGAATGACTACTGGGTACATAATGAAATGAAGGCAGAAATAAAGATGTTCTTTGAAACCAATGAGAACAAAGATACAACATACCAGAATCTCTGGGACACATTTAAAGCAGTGTGTAGAGGGAAATTTATAGCACTAAATGCCCACAAGAGAAAGCTGGAAAGATCTAAAATGGACACTCTAACATCACAATTAAAAGAACTGGAGAACCAAAAGCAAACACATTCAAAAGCTAGCAGAAGGCAAGAAATAACTAAGATCAGAGCAGAACTGAAGGAGATAGAGACACAAAAAACCCTCCAAAAAATCAATGAATCCAGGAGTTGGTTTTTTGAAAAAATCAACAAAATTGACAGACCGCTAGCAAGACTAATAAAAAAGAAAAGAGAGAAGAATCAAATAGACGCAATAAAAAATGATAAAGGGGATATTACCACCGACCCCACAGAAATACAAACTACCATCAGAGAATGCTATAAACACCTCTACACAAATAAACTAGAAAATCTAGAAGAAATGGATAATTTCCTGGACACTTACACTCTTCCAAGACTAAACCAGGAAGAAGTTGAATCCCTGAATAGACCAATAGCAGGCTCTGAAATTGAGGCAATAATTAATAGCCTACCAACCAAAAAAAGTCCAGGACCAGATGGATTCACAGCTGAATTCTACCAGAGGTACAAGGAGGAGCTGGTACCATTCCTTCTGAAACTATTCCGATCAGTAGAAAAAGAGGGAATCCTCCCTAACTCATTTTATGAGGCCAACATCATCCTGATACCAAAGCCTGGCAGACACACAACAAAAAAAGAAAATTTTAGACCAATATCCCTGATGAACATCGATGCAAAAATCCTCAATAAAATACTGGCAAACCGGATTCAGCAGCACATCAAAAAGCTTATCCACCATGATCAAGTGGGCTTCATCCCTGGGATGCAAGGCTGGTTCAACATTCGCAAATCAATAAACGTAATCCAGCATATAAACAGAACCAAAGACAAGAACCACATGATTATCTCAATAGATGCAGAAAAGGCTTTTGACAAAATTCAACAGCCCTTCATGCTAAAAACGCTCAATAAATTCAGTATTGATGGAACGTACCTCAAAATAATAAGAGCTATTTATGACAAACCCACAGCCAATATCATACTGAATGGGCAAAAACTGGAAAAATTCCCTCTGAAAACTGGCACAAGACAGGGATGCCCTCTCTCACCGCTCCTGTTCAACATAGTGTTGGAAGTTCTGGCTAGGGCAATCAGGCAAGAGAAAGAAATCAAGGGTATCCAGTTAGGAAAAGAAGAAGTCAAATTGTCCCTGTTTGCAGATGACATGATTGTATATTTAGAAAACTCCATTGTCTCAGCCCAAAATCTCCTTAAGCTGATAAGCAACTTCAGCAAAGTCTCAGGATACAAAATTAATGTGCAAAAATCACAAGCATTCTTATACACCAGTAACAGACAAACAGAGAGCCAAATCATGAATGAACTTCCATTCACAATTGCGTCAAAGAGAATAAAATACCTAGGAATCCAACTGACAAGGGATGTAAAGGACCTCTTCAAGGAGAACTACAAACCACTGCTCAGTGAAATCAAAGAGGAAACAAACAAATGGAAGAACATACCATGCTCATGGATAGGAAGAATCAATATCGTGAAAATGGCCATACTGCCCAAGGTTATTTATAGATTCAATGCCATCCCCATCAAGCTACCAATGAGTTTCTTCACAGAATTGGAAAAAACTGCTTTAAAGTTCATATGGAACCAAAAAAGAGCCCGCATTGCCAAGACAATCCTAAGTCATAAGAACAAAGCTGGAGGCATCACGCTACCTGACTTCAAACTATACTACAAGGCTACAGTAACCAAAACAGCATGGTACTGGTACCAAAACAGAGATATAGACCAATGGAACAGAACAGAGTCCTCAGAAATAATACCACACATCTACAGCCATCTGATCTTTGACAAACCTGAGAGAAACAAGAAATGGGGAAAGGATTCCCTATTTAATAAATGGTGCTGGGAAAATTGGCTAGCCATAAGTAGAAAGCTGAAACTGGATCCTTTCCTTACTCCTTATACGAAAATTAATTCAAGATGGATTAGAGACTTAAATGTTAGACCTAATACCATAAAAACCCTAGAAGAAAACCTAGGTAATACCATTCAGGACATAGGCATGGGCAAGGACTTCATGTCTAAAACACCAAAAGCAACGGCAGCAAAAGCCAAAATTGACAAATGGGATCTAATTAAACTAAAGAGCTTCTGCACAGCAAAAGAAACTACCATCAGAGTGAACAGGCAACCTACAGAATGGGAGAAAATTTTTGCAATCTACTCATCAGACAAAGGGCTAATATCCAGAATCTACAAAGAACTCAAACAAATTTACAAGAAAAAAACAAACAACCCCATCAAAAAGTGGGCAAAGGATATGAACAGACATTTCTCAAAAGAAGACATTCATACAGCCAAGAGACACATGAAAAAATGCTCATCATCACTGGCCATCAGAGAGATGCAAATCAAAACCACAATGAGATACCATCTCATACCAGTTAGAATGGCAATCATTAAAAAGTCAGGAAACAACAGGTGCTGGAGAGGATGTGGAGAAATAGGAACACTTTTACACTGTTGGTGGGATTGTAAACTAGTTCAACCATTATGGAAAACAGTATGGCCATTCCTCAAGGATCTAGGACTAGATGTACCATATGACCCAGCCATCCCACTACTGGGTATATACCCAAAGGATTATAAATCATGCTGCTATAAAGACACATGCACACGTATGTTTATTGCGGCACTATTCACAATAGCAAAGACTTGAATCAACCCAAATGTCCATCTGTGACAGACTGGATTAAGAAAATGTGGCACATATACACCATGGAATATTATGCAGCCATAAAAAAGGATGAGTTTGCGTCCTTTGTAGGGACATGGATGAAGCTGGAAACCATCATTCTCAGCAAACTATCACAAGAACAGAAAACCAAACACCGCATGTTCTCACTCATAGGTGGGAACTGAACAATGAGATCACTTGGACTCGGGAAGGGGAACATCACACACTGGGGCCTATCTTGGGGGGAGGGGGGAGGGATTGCATTGGGAGTTATACCTGATATAAATGACGAATTGATGGGTGCTGACGAGTTGATGGGTGCAGCACACCAACATGGCACAAGTATACATATGTAACAAACCTGCACATTATGCACATGTACCCTAGAACTTAAATTAAAAAAAAAAAAAAAAACAGCCTTTAAATTGAATGAATTTACCTTAATGAGAAAAACGTATTTCAGTGTCCTTATTTCAGAGCAGACTAGTGAAAATTTTATCAAACACCGGCATCAGTCTAGGGCCAAGTTTTTGGGAATGGTGAAGTTGCCCAACAAGCCAATCCATGAATTGTAATAGCTCTAGCTGACACTTGTGAGCAAGTCTCCATGTGACCTGCTTTTAGGACAGCTATAAACATGAGTGAGCAAGCAACACCTTTCAGTTGTAAACCAAAGAGCCTTCTTTGTACAAAGCCTTTAGCAGTGATGTTTTTCTGTTTGTACATTAATGGCAAAAACTGAATAACAAGCAGCCAGAAAAGCTATCTGAATTTTATTGGAATAGTTAGAACCTTAAAATTTAGGATATAAGGATACATTTCTTCACTAGCAAGAATGGGTGTACAGCCAGTAGCTGCCAGGCACAGGGATACAACAAGGCAGTTCCTGTCCCCCAGCCTTACATTGAGTGGAGGAAACAAAGTAGAGAGACACAGTAGATAGACAGCATCACACAAAGATAATTCCAGGGTTGCTTTTGTGAGCAAACGTGACATTTAAGCAAAGACCAGACTATCATGAAGAACTGAGGCTTGCAGTTCCCTGGGAGAAGAGCATTCCAGGTGGAGGGAATAGCCAGTGTCAAGGCCCTGAATAATAAACAGGCCAGTGTGGCTGCAGCACAGTGCAGGGGGCGGGGGAGCAGGTGGCTGATCTGTGGGGCCAGAAATGCAACAGGTGAAACATGACATAGGGCCTTAAGGGACTTTGAATGTCATAAATGAAGTGGGAACTACTGGAAGATTTTGAGCAAGAGACTGGCATGCTGTGACTTATGTTTTAAAAGGATCGCTGAGTGCTAGAGTAGAGAAGTGAGAGCTAGCAGGCTACTATAATAGTCCATATGAGACATGATGGTGGTTTGGACTGGGGTGGTCATGATAGAAGTGATGAAAAGTGCTTTAATTTAGGGTCTGTTTTGAAGACAGAGAGAATAGGACTTATAATGGATTGGATATGGCAGCAACGACAAGAAGAGAATGAAGGTGGGTTTCAGGGTGTTTGATCTGATCCACCGAAGGAATGGTACCATCTGCTGAGAACTGTTCCAATAAGAACAGTAGGTTGAGTGGGGAATTAAAAAGTTATTGGTGGACACGTTAAGTTTGAGATGTCATTAAATAAATATCCAAGTAGATATGCCAGGTAAGCAGTTGAATACATAAGACTAGAGTTAAGGAGAGAAATCAGGGCTGAGATAGAAATTAAGAAATATTCAGCATCTAGAAATGTTTATGGTCGTTGGATTGGATAAAGACATCTGGCAGGCCAAGTGTTCTGGTGGCTGCCCCAGCAAGTGCAAAGGCTTTAAGGCAAGAACGTGTTTGGTGAGTTCTAAGAAGAGTAAGGTGCCACCATGGATGTGTAGAGAAGATGTTCAAGGACTAAGTCTGGAGAGAGTCCAATATTTAGAGGTCAGAAGGAAAAAGATTCAGGAAGGGAGGCAGAGGACTGGCCAATGAGGTGAGGCGAAAACCAGATGAGAGTGAATCACCAAATCAGTGTGAATACAGTCTTTCAAGGATGATTAAGAGCAGTTGATAAATTCACTGTGCCTTCAATGATCTCTATTGATAGAAGAAGCAATCTATGCTGTTATATTCCCAGTGTTTAAGAGCACCTAATCAATATTTATTTGTTTATTTCAGAGGTTAAATATGGCAGTCTACTGGCTGAATCCATCCTGAAGATGTGTTTTATTTGGACTTTAAGGTTTAAAAAGATTTTAATTGATTGCCAAGATTCAGAAATTGGGAAACATCACATCAAAATTTGAATTTCTGTTTCTCTTTAACAATTATTCAGATTATCACAAGGCAGGCAACAGCTGTCTATTGCTGAGTGGCAGCTGCTGTCGTTAAAGGGGTCATGAGCTCCTCACTTAATTTTCTGCTGTCTCCAGCAATTCCTGAGTCTCTCCAACACGGAGAGCTGAGTCATTTGTTCATATCACCTTCCTGGTTCCTTTTTATTTGCCCCCTTTTGTTTAGTTAATGAGAGAATGAATGAATGAATGAATGAATGAATGAGCTAAAGAATATTTGCTAGTGAGACACCTGGATCCCAGAAAGGTGAAATGTTACATGTGACAAAGGCAGGGCTCAGATGCAGATTCCCAGGCCAGGGCTTTTTATTTTAAATCTCTGCTTCCTATTGTGTCATTTTTTTCAAATCCTAAAATATAAACAAAAGTTTGACTGAAAGAAGGGTACTGACGAAATGCTGACTATTTTCATTTTTAAAAAGAATAGAATATTAAACAAATCCTGTAACATAAATATTTCTTTCTCCTTAAGTCTTAATAATGAATGGTTTCGTAAGATCGATACACTGACTAACAAAAGTTAGCATCACTGCCCAAAGCAAAATGAGTAATAAACCTAACTATAAAAAATACAGTTAAAATAAACATTGATATTGTGTTCCACTCATTTATAGGTGAAAATCAATGTTGCTATTTTTCTCCATGAAATACTTTTACATGTTTTAACCAAAGAATGTTGTAATCATGGAACGCCAATTTGTCATCATTCCTTCTTTGATTCAGTACCAAAGACCCTCTGGAGTTTTGCAAGCCTCCTCTCTCTTGCCAAATCCAATCATCAGAATTGAATTAGACTACAGTGTTGGATTTCTGATGTTCTCTAGGTGTATATATTATTTTAATGGGTTGAATTGTGTTCCCCCAAAATATATGTTGAAGTCCTAACCCCCAGTTCCTCAGAATGTGACTTTATTTGGAAATAGGGTAGTTGCAGATGTAATTTAAGATGAGGTCATACCAAAGAAGGGTGGGGCCTTAACCCAATATAACTGATGTCCTTATAAGAAGGAGAAATTTGACCACAGACTCAAACACCAGGAAGATGATTTGAAGGGAGACACACAGGAAGATGGCCATCTGAAGAGGGAGGTAGAGATTGGAGTGAGGCTGCCATGAGCCAAGGAACAGCGCTACCAAAAGCCGAAAGAGGCAAGAACTGGTTCCCATCCCTTTCCCCCAACGTCCCCAACCCCACGGGCTTCAGAGGGAGTGTGGCCCTGTCAGCACTTTGATTTTGGACTTCTGGCCTCCAGATATGAGAAAGAACACATTTCAGGTGTTTTAAACCACACAGTTTGTGGTACTTTGTTACGACAGCCTTAGGAAACTGAAACAGAGATGATTTTGTCTAACTCTAAATTGTAAAATGGGCTAGAATGTAGGCATCTTGCTGGAGGACGCTGTCTCCAGGACAGTGGCTTTCTTTCTCCAGGAAAAGGACTTTCTCTATGGCGCACATGTGCCTTCCCTCAGTGAGACATTTGGAGGTGCCTGACACCCTGAAAATCCTCATTTCTTTGCTTACTCAAAGCACTGAAACTGATTCCACCTGCTCTTAGGGAGTCATGGTTCTGCTTTTATCCTGAAAGCTGCATGTTTCTCCTTTCTTAGCACAGAATATCTTGGGTATTGGGAGGAATTTGATGCTAATCTTGACTCTGGGCAAATTTGTAAACTAACTCAAAGGTTTTTTTTAAAGACCCTCAGGCCTTCTTAAATGTTTCAGACTTCTCTTAAGATGAAGATTTCTTAACTTGCAATGTATAGATAATTTTTAGAAGCAAACATGAAACCCTGCAGATTGTTTGTAATAGTCTGTAAGTGTGGCTACTTTTCTGGGTAAAGATTTCTTAGTTTTGATTAATTCTTAAAGGTATTATACTTCCCTATAACCCGAAAAACAGCAACAAAATCTCCGAGAAAGGACCAAGAGTTTGGGCCATAGTGGTCAGGTTTTGTGCCCGGGGAACAAGGCACTCGGGGGTGGGGGTGGATTATAGTAGGAAGGCAAGAGTTTGGATTTAGAGATGTGGCACTGGAGGTGACAATGGGCCACTCAGATGGGGATGTTCAGTAGGTAGTTGGAGCCATGGTGGTGGCAAGTGAGGGCACACACCCAGATTTGGGATTCATTGGCACAGAGGTGGGAAATGAATGCATAAAAGCAGATGAGCTTTCAGAGCTGATGACTGAACCTAAACTAGGAAAGGCTGATCCTGAGTCTTGGGGAGCATCCATACTGAGGGAGCAAGGGGAGGAAGAGGTGGCATTAGAGGGAAAGTAGGAAGGGCGGTGAGCGTGGTGAAAGAACTAGAAAAACAACACCGGCAAAAAGTAGCAGGAGAGAATTCTCCTCGAATAACCAAACTGCAAAATGAAACAGAGATGTTCAAGGAAATGGTGAACGACATAGAAGGAAGGGTTTGGTCTGGAGATCACTGATAGAGCAGCACTAGGTCCATCTGGAAAAGTTGTAAGGGTTTCTCTGTTCACATCTGCATTCTCTGGGGATGACTGTACTTCTGCTCTGTGCTAGATGCCATGCTAGGTGCTGGGGCATGACAATAAGTAAGACACAATCCCATCTTTCAGAAGCTTCTGGGCTCTCACTGGGCATGGATGTCCAGGAGTAAACTATGATATGAAGTCTGAATAGTGTCCAGAGAGGGTGCACAGGGGAAGTGGTTGATATACCCAGAACAGCTGAAGTCAAATGAAAGAGATGGGCTTGTTTTCAGGAAGTACAATTGGTGGGTCCAAGAATCTTGAAGCATGGACCTGCCTGTGCTCCATTACATTCTAAAACTGACTTATGCATTTCAGAATCACATGGGCACACACACACACCAACAATGCCTTGGACAAAAACCATTTTTGTTACAGAGATTTAGTAGGTGATGGTATAATATTTATAGACAGACACAAACAGAAACAAATACAACATATGCCTTACTTTCTCTTGCAGTGTCTCTGTCTTTTAAAGATTGAAATTTCTGCTATCTGAACAGGTTTACTCCTGGGAGCTTCTATTTTAGAATGGTTTTTGACTTTTTTTTTTTTTAGATGATGTCTTGCTGTGTCCCCCAGGCTGGAGTACAGTGGCGCAATCATGGCTCACTACAACCTCAACCTCCTGGGCTCAACAATCCTCCTGCCTCAGCCTCCCAAGTAGCTGGGATCACAAATTTTTAAAATTTGTTTGTAGAGATGGGGTCTCACTATGTTGCCCAGCCTGGTCTTGACCTCCCAGGCTCAAGGAATCCTCTTGCCTTTGCCTCCCAAAGTGCTGGGACTACAGGTGTGAGTCACTGCACTTGGCCTAGAATTTTTTTTTTGGATCTCTTCAACATGCTAATCTTGTTAAACATGAATATTATTAAGCTATTAAGAATTTTGGAATTAACCACATCAGTGATTTATTCAGTAAGAGCAGTTACAAGAAGGGAATGGATAGTGCTGGCTAGGAGCCACACTTACCTGGAGTCAGGCCCTTTCTCCACCATTCATCAGCTTGGTAGTCACAAGTGAGCTACTTAAATTTTTGAACCTGTATCCCCATCTAAAAGGGTGATTTAATCATATTTACCTGACAGAGTTATTGGAATAAATAATGCATGAAAAGTACCTGGCATATAGTAGGCTCTGTGTTACTACAATGATGACTATCGATAATAAAAAAATTGTCTGAGGTTATATTTGCAAATCAGGCCAAAATTAATAATTGAGAAAATACTCAAACAATTTCTGCAAAGAATTCGCTGCTATTAAGGAGCCCAACAGCAATTTAAGAACATGAACTTAAAGTCTTGGCAAATTACATATTGCCATCAGCTAACTTACAGACAGCATCCCATAGGCAAATGAGCAACTTCCACTTCACATCTTTGAAATTTAGACAGACACAGAGGGTAGAAAAAAAGTAGTTTCTGCATCATATGCAGCTTGAATTACCCTGAAGAGGAAATCAAATTATTTACTTGAAAATTTGTCAATGTTGTATTATACTTCCAGAGTCACACTTGCTCCTTGAAATTCCTACACAGAACTCCCTGATTTTGAAATCTGGATACTGATCCCAGGGCAACAGCACATGGCTGTACAGGTTGTCCACTGCACAACTCCAGGGGGTGTCAATCACATAGACTGTGACGAGGAAGGTGCCCCTAGTGTGCAGTGCATGCCTGTACAGTCAAATCCAGCAGCCCTATCTGAGAGGCTTGAAAACTTTCCTGATGAACATGGAGAACATGCAATTCAACCAATATTTATTGCATATCTATTATGTATGAGGCACTGTTCTAGGTTCCAGGAACACAAGAGTGATCACAACAGACACAGTCCCTATCCACATAGAGCTTATGTTCTAGCAGAGTGGAGGAGCAAGACAGATAATAAACCAATAAACAAATTAGCATCTCTCATAGCAAATGCTGGTGTTGGGGGATCAGTAAAGCCAGGTAAGAAAGAAGTGGGATCCCAGCAATGGCGGAATTACAATTTGAAATAAGTTGGCAGAAAGGCTTCATTCACAAATTGGCGTTTTTAATCAGAAACCTTAAGGAACCAGGAAACATGCTGTTTGTGTGGCTGAGGCAAGAGTATTCCAAACAGAAGAAAGAGCAAGTGCAGATGCCCTAAGGCAAAGCCTACTTGGCATATTCAGAGGACAGCAAAGATGCTGGAGTGGGTTGGAGGGGGTGGTGGCGATAGAAAGGAAGTCAGGTGGCAGGAGGGGGAAGCAGATCTCATAGGGCCTAGGCAGCCTTTGCAGTGTTGCTCTTTACTCTGAGTGTGGTGAGAAGCCACTGGAAGATCCTGAACAGAGGAGTGACATCATCTGATGCAGGTGTTAAAAAGGATCTCACTGTCCTTGAAATGAATTTTTATTACAAAAGATTACGCCTAAATTTCTAAAAATTGTCTAAACAATTTTCCCCCATACTCTGAGTGTTTTCAACCAAAATTAGCAATCCTATTTTTAAAGTTGTGTCCCTTTTTAAAGCTGAGTGTAAATTCAAATGTTTAAGCAAATAAATACTTCCTGAAAGTGGTAAATACTGACATTTTTAGTCTTAATAAGCATTCATGTTACTTTATGTGCTCCCTTCCTGATGTTCAATTTACCAAATGGTTCAGATTAATTCCTATCAATTACAGGAAAAAAGAATCTGGAAAGAAAAATCTCAAACATTTTAGCTATGAGAGAAAGCGTTTCATGGATCATAAAAGCATCAGAGACATTGGTTAACGTGGTCAAGGCCTCTGCTCCAAGGGAGACGATTGCTCATAAAACAGTTTGCATTTTGTCAAGTTAACCTAAGTTGTGGAACACAGCATTCTGGAATGTGACCTGGCCTTTCAGAAAAATCGTTAAACAAAGTCTACTGTTCATAATGATACTGAAACTTCCAAAAAAAATCACAGCTGCTTCCATGCTCAGTGTTTTACATAAAATACAACAACAAGGTATGTGAAAAACGCACAAATTGCACAGTAAGAACTGTACTATATTTTCCAAAATGTCTTCTATAAATGCATTTATATATGTATGATTCTCATGCCAAAGAGCTCAACAAATCACTTTCCACCAACAAATTTAGTACATACTTATGGAAAAGTTTACTCATATTTGTAAATAACATATAACAACAATAAAAAAGACTCAGATTGACTTGTCCCCATACTGGCAGTCCAACATAGATTCCTTTCACAGTTATAAATAAATACTTCACAGTGTTTGCACAAAATATCTTGTAATAAATAACAAAAATATTGTGTCCCCCAAATCTTTTTTCTTGTCGTGGCTAGTTTGTATAATTGAGGTACTATCATTCACACAGTTGATTCTTAAAAGTTTGGACTTGTTAAGAGTTGGGCACAAGATCTTGCCTTTAAAGCTAGTCATCAGAATCAGTGGCTATCCTGGGATACTTTATTATGAAGGGAAAGAAACTAATATTGCCAGGTCCTGACTTGTTCAGCCCTGGGCTAAGTATGTGGGATGCCACAGGTCAAGTAGTCTTTGAAGTAACCTTATGAAGTGGGAATTAGATCGATTTTATGTAAGAGAAAACTGAAGCCAACGAGGTAAAATAGCTCGTCCCAAGTGATGAAGCTTGCCTAGGTCCCAGCCAGGCTTAGTCAAGCCCTGGTCCATCTGATTTCAAAGCCCTTGCTGCTTCTCTCTATTGTACACTGGCTCCAACTGCACACTGAGTTCTCTCTGTTGCACACTGAGCAACAATGTTTTTTTAAATCGATTATGAAGTAAAGTTAAACAGCTTCATCATTATCATTGTCATTATTTTTCTTTTTAGCTACTATTTTTTGAGTGCTTTTCTGATTGGTCTGTCCTGTGGAAAGAGTTTGCAATCCTCACAAGAACCTTGTAAGGTGAATCTGCCAGCGTGTTGCTACAGACCGTACTTACTTCAGCCAGTTTCTCTGCTGAATATCCTCCTTTGACTGATGAGGAAACCAAGTCAAAAAGTCATAAATGACACACCCAAGGCTGGGAAGTAGTTGAGCAGGTATTTAGACTCAGATCTGTTTTACTCCTGTGCCTGTGGGCCGTTTTCACATTCTTTTCAGCTGGACAGTTTTAAAAATGTATAATGTTGCACTCATTAAATAACCTGAAATTCTACAATCTGAAAAGGAACTGATAACTTGAGGCACTATATAACTATGCTTCAACACCTCAAAAAGGTTCCACCAGGCACTTCTGAAAATGATTTGTACAGCCTTTTTTTACTTGAATGGTGTTCAACATTCTCACAACTTGGCTCATGTTTTTATGCTGAACACAAATGGTTCATGACCCTTTATTCTGGGGGCTGGATTCCTCAAACAATTGTGAATCCACAGTGATGTGATGAATAGCAAGGATCTAGGCATTGTTGCCTAGTTGATATTCATGAAATACTTCACCTTAATAGGTCGGGAATTATTTTCCCCATATTTCTCTAATTACATTAAAGAATATAAGGTTTTTTAAAAACTGGCAAAAAATGTGATGTTTAATATGAAATATCCAACTAGAGAAGGCTTGGATTAATAAGATGGAAAAATTGGGGATGACCTGAAAAATTAATTTATCATCACTGACCTGTTTTCATATCTTGAAGCTTTTATGATCTAGTTTTAAATCTACACTGCTTGTTTTTTTTTGTTTTTTTTTTTGTTTTTTTTTTTTGTTTTTTTTTTTTTTTGAGACGGAGTCTCGCTCTGTCGCCCAGGCTGGAGTGCAGTGGCCGGATCTCAGCTCACTGCAAGCTCTGCCTCCCGGGTTTATGCCATTCTCCTGCCTCAGCCTCCCGAGTAGCTGGGACTACAGGCGCCCGCCACCTCGCCCGGCTTGTTTTTTGTATTTTTTAGTAGAGACGGGGTTTCACCATGTTAGCCAGGATGGTCTCGATCTCCTGACCTCGTGATCCGCCCGTCTCGGCCTCCCAAAGTGCTGGGATTACAGGCTTGAGCCACCGCACCCAGCCGTTTTTTTTTTTTTTTTTTTTTGAGACAGAGTCTCTGTCACCCAAGCTGGAGTGTAGTGGTGCAATCTCGGTTCACCATAACCTCCGCCTCCTGGGTTCAAGTGATTCTCCTGCCTCAGCCTTCCAAGTAGCTGGGATTACAGGCACACATCACCATGCCCTGCTAATTTTTCGTATTTTAGTAGAGACAGGGTTTCACCATGCTGGCCAGGCTGGTCTCGAACTCTTGACCTCATGATCCGCCCACCTCAGCTCCCAAAGTGCTGGGATTACAGGCATGAGCCACTATGCCCAGCCTGCACTGCTTTTTCATAGTGAATGTTTCTATTGCTGATAATCACAGAGGCAAATACAGACTTGGTTTACTTTTTTTACTAAAGGCAAAATATACTAATATATAACTATGCTTGTACTGTTATAGTTTATATGAATTGTGATTTATCCATCTATTCATTTCCATTTTAGGTAAAACAATTCATCATTTTAAAGTCTAGTTTAATAAACTTTTTATGATAAAAAGGAATAAAATAGGAGTAGGTATTGATGTAGATTACAGATCTATTTTGTCAAAATTTTACCCTTAAAATACTTTTTTGTTGGGTCAGAAATACATTTTCCTGCTTTGAGTGTATTGACAAATTTTCCCTTTAAGATACATTAAAATTTAAATATATAGTTTGAAGTCTTATAAGAATTATAAATTTTGACTTATGTCTTACGAGACATAATTTTTTACTTAAGACAAAATTGTCCTAAAGGACAACTCAGTCTCTTTAACACTCAAGAATAGGCTAGGGTCACTATTTTGTAAACTAACAGCTGTGTAATTTCTCAAATCATGTCAAGAGCATTGATAGACAATTTTCTTAACTATTTGGTAAACTTATTGAAGTCTTGCAGAGATGTAAACACTGAGCTCTTTTAACCTATGTGCCTTATTTATTGCTCCTGGAAACAATATGATTATGCCTGTAGGACTGCCCTAGACAATCTCAGATTCATAATGTTAGGGCTGAATACACTCTACAGCATTATGGGTTAACTCATGCCACTTCTAGATCTTTCATTAAATTCTATCTTCCTAACTCCACCCAGATCAGTATACGACTCAGATGCCTTGAATCTCCAAAAACGTATCTTGAAACAGTCTGCTGGAAGCCAGCTCTCTTCTATGGACTCCATAGAAATGTGTTCACTGTCTGTTCCTCCCACAAGGCATGTGTCCCCTTCTTCTTGCATTGTAGATACTTGCTGATATGCTATATTTTCCCTGCCAGAGAGTAAGCTCATCAAGGGTGCCATCTGAATCACTTTAGTTTCTTTTGTCATATAACTCACATGAAGTAGATTCTCAAGTATTGAGTATTGAATGTGTACTTAATAATTTCTGTTAGCCATGACACATTTTCAAAGAAGGGTTTCAGGAAGTACTCGGTCAAGAAAAAAAAAAAAAAAAAAAAGCCATAAGAATAGAAAACTCTTCAAGAGCTAAGTCAGAATAACTGGCACTTAAAAGTGACACATTCAATTTCTTCACCTTTATATAACCTCCAGAAGATCAAATGTTGATAAAATATTTATCTTCAGTTGTCACAAGCCAGACTTTGATTTAAAACTCTTGGGTACATGAATGTCATGCCAGGCCAGAAATACATCATCATGTATTTTTAATTTAAACATGGGTATGTAAAAAATTTATATATGCCTGATATGAAAAAATTTGAGTGAAAATCTCCCAACAGTCACCACAAACAAGAAAACAGAATCTAAAAGCAATTTTTAAACTTCTGTAAAAGTGCAATGAAAAGCCTCTGCTTGCAAGTCCAATGTGGTATTGAAATGACACATAAAATGCATTCTCTTACCTTTAGGGAATCAAAGCAGGCAATTACTCTTCCATTTTCAACCTGACAACTTTTGGGGGGATGAGCAAATTTGCATTCTTCATCAGAGCGTGAGCATGTTCCTCTTTGAAACTGTCTGCAGACTTCTAATGTCAGCCATTTTGTATCTCTGACTGGGGCAACGTTCAAAGCCATGGTGATAAAGTAATTTGGGCTGTTTGTTTCTGTTAAATGATGAAATCAATCCAAGTTCTAATGATTCCAAAACTACTGTTGTGAAAACTCCCACATGTAAGTCTGAAGGTGAGTGATAAATTGCTTAGTGAAGTCCAATCCAGGGAACAGGATGATGAGAGAGTTTATGGACAGGCAATCACTCATCAATCAATATGTCCCACTTGAAGATGGCGGGCCACAATAAAAGCACGCTCAGTGTCATCTCTGGCTTTCAACGTCTGAGTCTCTTGGCTGTTTTGCAGATATACCTGTTTTTAATAAAGTGACTTCAATTTCATGGCACTCCTTGGGAGAATATTTAATGCTGACGCTCCCAGCTATTGACGATGTTAGAAAATAAGACACTCAGATGTTCATATTTTAGCAGGATGTTTTTCTTCCCCCTTTTTGAATTCTGAAATTAAGCAATTGGCAAAGTCAGACAACTGAGGTATCTTCATCCACTCGTAAGGTCAGGGTAAAGTATACTTGACAGAAGAGCGAGATGTGAATACAAAGAAAGCTCCCAGGCTGCAGTTTCCAGCAAAAGTGACTTCACACAGGCACTTCTAAATGATAAACCTGCAAAACAGAAATGAAATATCAACCTTTATGCAAACTCAATGAATCAACACTTCAACGAACTTTTGAACTCTTATCTAGAATTTGCAAAAGCACAGTTTAGAGCTTTGAGCTTTGACTACAGTGAGAAAAGTTATGCATTAAAGAAAAAAAAAAAGAATACGCAACGGAAACCGTATTGCAGAATTGTCTAGGCAGCAGTCCAAAAGTTAGGAATGACTCAAACAGATGAGTGTGGCAGACACAATAATTAGGCCTTCTGAAACAATCCCATCTAATGTGCTTAATCGCCAAAACAGTGTATTAGGATGGTGGCTTCCAATTAATTTCACATTTAGGCCATTGATTTTATTGTTGGGAGTGCTATAAACAATTATTTGGGATGTGTCCCTCCTATGTAATAAAGATATTGTCATTTTGGATGAAGTGTGGGCTCTTTCTTCTTTATGTTCTTCCTAGTTTACAGAGATGTGGACTTAGAGATGGGTAGGTAGGAGCCTCTTGATATTTTTTCTCAGGTGTCTTTAATATTTCCTCTCCACCATGACTTACCTAATGTTTATCTTCCTATTTACTCTGCAAGCATTCACAGGGCAAAGACTATTCTTTGTAGTTTTCATTTCTGTATTCCCAGTGCCTTAGTCTATGGTGTATATTAGACCCTCAAGAAATATTTATTGACCAATTTAACTGATGACTAAATGCCAGGAATGTAAATTAGTTTTAGTTGAGTTCAGTTTAGTTTTTAACTGAGTCATAATCTAAAAACGCTCTATAGTATGGAATGCTGGAGTTAAAACACATGACTACAACAAAAATATAGTCAGTAAGTTCAGATGTCTAAAATAAGCACCTTCAGTTTCTTTTAACTTTTTCAAGGGTTATGAAATCACTGAACATTAAATTACAGTTACTGGGATAAGCATGAATAAAGGACTAAAGTCCAGAAGTTGATTATTTTCATAAATTGGATATGCCACAAATGACCTTACATACTTGCTGAGCCTTGATGTCTTTCTAAAATATTTATACCTGAGAAGACCTTAATGAAGACTGGAAGTAGATTATTTTAAATTGGCAGGTATCAAATAAGTTCAGAGAGCTAAATATATATATATTTTTTTGAGATGGAGTTTTTCTCTGTCACCCAGGCTGGAGTGCAGTAGTACAAACTCGGCTCACTGCAATCTCTGCCTCCTGGGTTTAAATGGTTCTTGTGCCTCAGCCTCCCGAGTAGCTGAGACTACAGGTGTCTGACACCATGCCTGGCTAATTTTTGTATTTTTAGTAGAGACAGGGTTTCGTGGTTTCACCATGTTGTCCAGGCTGTTTTCAAACTCCTCGCCTCAGGTGATCCACCCACCTTGGCCTCCTAAAATGTTGGGATTACAGACATGAGCACCGCATCCGGCCTGCCACAGGGCTTTTCTTGGCTGCTGTGTCTGACGGGTCCCTTATAAGGGAGAAGCTACAATAGTGTCTCAAGCTTATCTGATGATGGAACATTTATTTAAGCAGGACATCTCTTGGGACTGGTAGGAAATGCTACTTTATCCCAATAATTCTTTTACATTTGAATAAAAGTGTTCGCATGAGTTCTAATTGCATGTGCATTTAAGGAAGTTGACAATCTTGAAAGCTATGACACATAGCAAACTTCAATTATAAAATATTTGAGGGATCCAGGCAGGCTCCTGCATGTCTGTTTGGCAACGCTGTGTTCACTGAAGCTAATATCAGCGAGCTTAAGCTAGGGAGCTTAAGAAGATGAGTTTAATAACCAAATTTAATATGGGTTGGGTTTTATAGACCAGCCTGGACTTGTATCTTTATTACCTCAACCTGTACCTCTGGCTCCCATGGAGAACAAAGGATGAGGAAAGCAAGGGACAAGGACACATTTCTGCCTGCATCAAGGGAGATGAGGCACCAATGACAAGGGTATTTCAAATGATGCGCTGAACACACTTAGTGTTTGAAAAATATTACATAGAGTCCGCAAGTCCTCAGTAGCAGGCCCCAAGGTAGATGCTGAACCCCAAAGGCAGCAGAGTCTCTCCCAGGGGCTCCCATGAAGGAAAAGAAAGAGGTAAACGTAGGTACTGTTGCATACATGGCATGAATAATTACTCAGATGTTCCTAAAAGTTCTCCAGGAGCTATGTTTCCAATGCAGTTCAGTGAATGCTATACATTTTTATTCTTACTTATAGGTAAGAAGCCTTTTTCACTCTCCCTGGAAGAAATACATTTTTTCCCCCTGGGAGAATCCCCATTTCAACTTACTATGAAAATCCCACTAGAATTCAGATGATCAGACTCTACCAAGATACATTTGCTTAAAATTAAGTATTTATTTGAATTTACAAAAATTGTATAGATTATGTACAAATGATATTTTGAATATATCATTCAAATATATATTTGTGGAATAGCTAAATTGAGCTAATTAACATATGCATACTTAGCATTTTTTAGTTGTGAGAACACTTAAAACCTCTAAGTGAGATCATGCCCTATTTGTCTTTAAGATAAACTGGCTTTTAAAGGCCGGGATGGCCTTCCTTACACCTTATACAAAAATTAACTCAAGATGGATTAAAGACTTAAATTTAAAACCCAAACCATAAAAAACCCTAGAAGAAAACCTAGGCAATACCATTCAGGACATAGATATGGGCAAAGACTTCATGACAGAAACACCAAAAGCAATTGCAACAAAAGCCAAAATTGACAAACGGGATCTAATTAAACTAAAGAGCTTCTGTACAGCAAAAGAAGCTATCATCAGAGTGAATGGGCAACCTACAGAATGGGAGAAAATTTTTGCAATCTACCCAACTGACAAAGATCTAATATCCAGAAGCTACAAGGAACTTAAAGAAATTTACAAGAAAAAAAAATCCTATCAAAAAGTGATATGAACATACAAAGGATATGAAAAGGGCAATGGATATGAACAGACGCTTCTCAAAAGAAGACATTTACATAGCCAACAAACATGAAAAAAAAGCTCAACATCACTGATCATCAGAGAAATGCAAATCAAAACCACAATGCAATACCATCTCATGCCAGTCAGAATGGTGATTATTAAAAAGTCAGGAAATAATAGATACTGGCGAGGCTGTGGAGAAATAGGAATGCTTTTACACTGTCGGTGGAAATATTTAATGAGTTCAACCATTGTGGAAGACAGTATGGTGATTCCTCAAGGATCTAGAACCAGAAATACCATTTGGCCCAACAGTCTCATTACTGGTTATGTATACCCAAAGGAATATAAATCATTCCACTGTAAAGACACATGCACACCTATGTTTATTGCAGCACTATTTACAGTAGCAAAGACATGGAATCAACCCAAATGCCCATCAATAATAGAGTGGATAAAGAAAATATGGTACATATACACCATGGAATACTATGCAGCGGAATGAGATCACGTCCTTTGCAGGGACATGGATAAAGCTGGAAGCCATCATCCTCAGCAAACTAACACCGGAACAGAAAACCAAATACTGCATGTTCTCACTCATAATTAGAAGTTAAACATTGAGAACACATGGACACAGAGAGGAACATCACATACAAGAGCCTGCTGGGGGTTTGCGGGGTGAGGGGAGGGAACGTAGAGGACGGGTCAATAGGTGCAGCAAACCACCATGGCACACACATACCTATGTGACACACCTGCACATTCAGCACATGTATCCTGTTTTTTGTTTTTTGTTTTTTTTTAGAAATAAAATAAATAAATAAATTTTTAAAAGTTGGGTAGGCTGGGTGCAGTGGCTCACGCCTGTCATCCTAGCACTTTGGGAGGCTGAAATGGGCTGATCACTTGAGGCCGGGAGTTTGATACCAGCCTGGCCAACATGGCGAAACCCTGTCTCTACTAAAAATACAAAAATTAGCCTGGCAAACGCCTGTAATCCCAGCTACTTGGGAGACTGAGGCATGAGAATTGCTTGAACCTGGGAGGTGGGGGTTGCAGTGAGCTGAGATCGTGCCACTGCACTCCAGCCTGGGCAACACAGACAACTCTGTCTCAAAGAAACAAAAAAGAGCAGGTGTACCCAAGCTTTCTGATGGCCAGAGTCACTTGTACAGCAAAGATATTTCGGAAGGAAAGAGGTGTGCATTATAACACAGGTACAACATACTGTTATCATAGCCTCTCATGAATCCACTCTTTCTCCCAGCTTGTTCTTTGTTACTTTCCAAAAAGCTATATGGCTACTGTCAGCATAGGCACCTGTACCAAGGAGTGGGTACAGGCAGGCAGATGTGGGGAAGAGGGAGAGAGCCACTTGAGCTAGGTTAGATGGGTCCACCAAAGAGAAGAGCAGTGGAGGGTAAGGATGCGCTGGACCACATTTTGGCATGGCCATCAAGAGATGGGACTGAGAGATATGCCAACATATAGACTTAATAGAATATTGGACTCACTAGCCTGCCAGTTGCTGAGAGGAAGGGGCATGTGTTAGACTGTGCTGTTCAAGGCAGAAATCGCCAGCAACATATCAATCAAGCACCTGAAATGAGGCAAGTGCAACTGAGACTCTAAATTTTAAATGTTTATTTATTCTTAATGAATTTAAATTTTAAAAAGTCACCCTTGATTCAGTCATTGGAAAACTTTTTAGTGTGATTGGACTAAGTTGAGCATATAAATTTACTTTTTTAATTTTAAATTTTATGAAACCTACGTACAAATGGAGTACTGCCAATGAAAATTTAGCATCCAAATTCAGATGTGCTCTAAGTAGAAAATACACACTGAATTAAAAAATACATGGCTTGTAAGAAAAAAAAGAATGTGAAAATATTAATGTTGTTTCATAGTTACTACGTAGTGAATTATTATTTTTAATATATTAGGTTAAATATTAAAATTGATCTCACCTGCTTCTTTTTACCACTCAAGAATTCAGAATTATCTAAGTAGCTCACATTCTATTTCTACAGATGGTGCTGTCTTAAGGGCTTTTGCATTTCTTCTATTAGTCAGCAGGACTTCCGGGAGTGGTAGAAAGTCCTAAGAACTAGCTTCCAGCCTTCACTTTGCCAAGGTGTCTCATCACATAATCTTGGGCAAGTCAATTTCTTTGAGACCCACCTTCTTCATCTAAATATTGATAATAGTTCCTGCCTATATGTACATGGTTGCTGCCATGAAAGACAGATTATAGTGGAAATATAAAAGAACCCTGTGATTTTTAAAACTTACTATACCAATCTGTATTAACAAAATCTACTTTCAGGCTTCGTCTCTCTCTACAATAGTTTCGTATGATGACCAGCATTAGACCTGGTGTAGATCTGCTCCAGCCACAGAGTCTGAGAGCAGGGAGGTGCCTAGAGATCAATGGTCTGACTGCATAGGAGTACCTGGACCTCTTATCTGGAGAAGGCTTCACTTCTCACATCGCCTTTATTTTGCAACCAAAGGGACCCTCAGAGAGGTTTTTCCAAGTGTCACCACAAAAACCTTAAGCCTGCTTTCTTCCTTCAGCTGCTGCTCACCCAAAAGTGAAGGGAACACCTCTGGGGCCAAGCAGTCACCCTGGGTGGGAAGTAGGGCTCGAATACTCTTATAGCACCGATGGGAGCCTGCTTCCCTGAGGGCATGGTGGAAATGCAGCTGCTTTTCCATTCACAGTGCCCTGGATGAGCAGGGAGGAAGGGGTGGCATTTCAAGTTCATCTGCCCAGAGGGGCCTCTTGTTAATAATGTCTGGAGAGGGCACCTCCAGGCATTTCATAATTTTGGAAATTAGGAAAATTTCCATCAAGATTCTATGTATAATGGCATTGCCCCATTATAGGCAAGGCACCCTTAACCTTTCCCAGAAGTTTCTAGGCTGCACTGGGGACAGGGTCTCTGCCCACATTATTTTCCAGTTTTGTCTAAGTCTGTCTCGCTGGTGTGTTTTGGCTTCCCTTTCTTTCACTTCTTTTGACTTTTCTGGTTTTATTTCCAACGTCCCAAACGATCCCAACCTAATTAGCTCCTTCCAGTGCAGAACCTAGGCAATGTTTGGGAGTAGTTGCCCCCGATTATTTCTCTGGTGGGCCCTCTCCTTTTCCTCCTCAGGCATTTAGAAACTTCCTGCCTTTCTAAGCCACCTCCTGCAAGAGGATATGAGCTTGCCTGAAGGTTCAGCTGAGCCACCCTCCGGCAGGCCCTCCTCACCGGCTTGCATCCGGAACAGTGCCCCCTCCTTCATCCTTTCCCTTTTGACATCCTCTCCTACAGCCCATCTTTAATACTGCCTGGTCATTATTTTTAAATAGGTATCATTATTCCTTAATTCACAAGAACTGTAAATATTGATTTCTCCATCTGCCTCCCCACAGGGTAAACTCCTACAGGGTTTGCCTCAGGTATCTGATACACTTTGCCTATTATTTTTGAATCTCCAGAGTTCAGTTCAGTGCCTGGTATGCAGAATATACTGGACAAATGTTTGTTGAATGAGCTCCTGATCCTCCTCCAAGGAATATTTGCATTTTAATAAGAACCAAACTCTAAGCTAAAGGAATAATGCTCTGAATGGGGAATTCCAGTATTATCCATAGGAAAATTCCAGCAGATGCCACTGGCTTACCCTGCTGCTGCTAAGTAGGCTGAGGCTGGGAGCTGCCCCAGAGATGCACACCATGAGCCTCAATGCCCAGATCTTTAGTCCGGCGGTTTTTAAAGTGTTGTGCCTGGGCCGGCAGCGGCAGCATCCACTGGGAGCTGGTTAGGGATGCACACTCTCGGCCTGGTGCGGTGGCTCACACCTGTAATCCCAGCACTTTGGGAGGCCGAGGCAGATGAATCATTTGAAGTCAGGAGTTCCAGACCAGCCTGAAAAGCATAGTGAAACCCCATCTCTACAAAAAATAGAAAAAAAAAATTAGCCAGGCATGTGTGGTGGCGCATGCCTGTAATCCCAGCTATTCAGGAGGCCAAGACATGAGAATCACTTGAACCCGGGAGGCAGAGGTTGCAGTGAGCCAAGATTGTGCCACTGCACTCCAGCCTGAATGACAAGAGCCACACTGTCTCAAAAAAAGGAAGGGAGGAAGGGAGGAAGGGAGGGAGCCAGGAAAAAAGGAAGGAAGGGAAAAGAAGTGCGCACACTTAGGCCCCCCACCAAGGTCCTGGATCAGATACCCTGATGGTGAGGACCAGCAATCTGTGTCTCAATGCAGGCTCAAGCTTGAAAACCCCTGTCGGAAGCATTCCTTGCCTTCTGTGTGCCAGGCATCCTGCTGCTTGCTGAAAGAACAAAGATGTCCACCCAGAGTTACCTGCAGACTTTTGAGTTCACTGATTTCCCTAGAAACAACTGTAAGAGTGCTGGCCGGGCTACCCCCAGCGGCTATTTCTGATCAATAAAAACAAAACAACAAAACAGAGCCAGACTCACAGAAAACACCTGAGAGATTTGTTTCAGCTAAGACTTCCTTCTGTGAGAATTAGGAAAGATACTGACCCATAGCCCTCTGGAGGGGGTGGGTGGGGCCTTGTTTTACAGACGCTTGTCTGAGAGAGGACCACTTTAAAGGGACTAGTGGCCTGATGACCAGCAGGTCAGCCATCAGAAGGAGCTGCTTTGTAGTGCTCC
This sequence comes from Rhinopithecus roxellana, assembly GCF_007565055.1. NCBI lineage: Eukaryota > Metazoa > Chordata > Mammalia > Primates > Cercopithecidae > Rhinopithecus > Rhinopithecus roxellana. Next base: position 95,847,801 of record NC_044566.1, read on the forward strand.
ATCCTCTCCAGACGGCGTGTGATTTAAGGAATATCCAGGTTCACTGCTTGACTCATCTTTAAAGGAAAGGCAAGACTGAAGTTCGAGAAGAAAGAAACGAGGTTCTGTAGTATTTTCTGAAATGCCAAAGGATGTGCCGTTCAACTCTACAAAATAATCCCAAGCTATTTTTAGGGTCTTTACTTATATGACACTTCATTTTTCAAAATGTATTTAAAAACTCTTCTAAGTGTTAGATTTTCAGAAAGCAGTCACTTTTGACTGTAGAAAAGAATTTGCCACTCACATTCTTTTGCAGCTGCTAAGTTATGCAGGGCGAGTTTGGAAAGCCTGGCTTTTCACTCTGCAAGGAGGTGACCTCCCTCCATTCCACGCCTCTCAGACAAGCCAGGGCTGTGGACCCCAGGTGTCTCCTCCGTGCCATTGCTTTCTAGATAGTTTGTACATTTTTTAAGGGAAAAACATCAATCATGTCCAATCTTGAGACTGAGATTGATCAAAATTTCAGACCACCTTAAGGGAAATAATTCTGCAGCGCATAGTTCCTCCAGTTTACTTTCGGGTCATCTATGATATTTTAGCTGCCTGCCAGACATCGGCCTCCTAGGGAGCTGATTAAAGGATCTTTGCAAAACAAGCCTATTTCGGAGTCAGACAGTCAAGAACTCATTATCCATTAAGTAATTTATAGGATGCCTTTAATTTTATATAAATCTAATTACAAGAAAGAAACCTTGTCTCCTTGACTCTGTTATTTCCAGTTTTCGGGATCTCTGAGTTTCCTATTTTTAATTTTTAAATTCTTAAAATATATATATTTTTTAAAAATAATGTTTCCTTCCTGTGAGTGGCTCAGTGTTGGAGTGTCCCCATTCTATTTCTGAAGCCTAATTTAAAATAGCTCTCAATGTGCTCTCTCTCTTGATCAATGACTTGGCTGCATCCTGAGCCTATCAGATGCAGACGCCTGGGCGGGAGAGGGCCCTGGAGGAGCCGCCAGCTGAAGGACTGGGGCTGAGAGCCACTTGACCTCCAGGAGGAGGGTGTAAGACTGCCCTGTAATCACAGCCTCGGAGAAGAGGCTCCTAACAGGGGCCTGCCCATAGGAAGCTCGGTGAACCAAGGGAAACACAGATGTGAAGAAGATGCAAATGCGAGTGAATAGAGCACTCCACTGACTTCTCAAAGAAAAACATTGAGGCAGGTAGCAAAAGAGAATTTTTTAAATGGTTTTTCTTTCTAGATACCTTTAAATTGGTTTTGTTTTTATTTATTTATTTTATTTTATTTATTTATTTTTCTTGAGATGAAGTCTTGCTCTGTTGCCCAGGCTGGAGTGCGCTGGCACAATCTCGGCTCACTGCAACCTCCGCCTTCTGGGTTCAAGTGATTCTCCTGCCTCGGTCCCCCGAGTAGCTGGGATTACAGGCGCCTGCCACCAAGCCTGGCTAATTTTCGTATTTTTAGTAGAGACAGGGCTTCACCATGTTGGCCAGGCTGGTCTCAAACTTCTGACCTCAAGTCATCCACCCACCTCGGCCTCCCAAAGTGCTGGGATTACAGGGGCAAGCCACCGTGCCCGGCCTAATTTATTGAAAATATAAATAAAATGGTGCCTTGAATGTTCTGCTTGGTTGAAGGACAAGACCAACTTTTCCAACCTGGACTCTAGTCACTCAGCCTCTGAATAGCTGTGTGATGTCACCTGCTCTGAGCTGCAGTTTCCTTGTTTTTCATCAAAGGGATAGTAACACTTAAGCCATAAACACATGCACTGCAACCAAAATATATTTAGTAGTATACTGTCAATACTCTCTAGGTGGTACCTAATCTGTATCAACATTAGTTCTTGAGACATCCACATGCATGTACGCACACACATACAAATGTCAGGTGGAAATAACTTTTTTACTAAAAGTTATTTTCTCCAAAGTCAATGAAGTATAAGTCAAAGAAAGCAGAAAGGCTCTTTCTCTGAAGGTAGGGACAAGCTAGGAAGTCCTGCCTAGCATGTGAGTTGGACACGCCCTTGATAGATTGTCTTCTAAAACTAACTCCAAACATTCATTCCTTCTAACTAGAGGAAGAACCATGGCTGACAATGATACCTTCATTTGACATGGTACTTTGTCCTCTGGAACATACTTTCAGATATACTACTATAAGGGAAATAAAACATAGGGTTACCCAAGGCCATTCAATGAGTCAGATAAGCCAACCTTTGTTTCATGATAAAAATAACAAAAGGAGAAATTTCCAACTGTTTTTTTTTTTTTTCATGTATCTTACGTCTTAAAGTACAAGTGAAAAATTCATAAAATCCAAGGCTCATTTTAACATGCAAAAATTTCCAGTCTCTCTTCATTGCCATTTCCAGGAATGGGTAGAGAAAGAAATCACATCTTCAATTCAAAGAGGGAAAATTTCTAAATATATTCCTGAAACTACAGCCAGATGTAATCTATTCAACACATATTTGTATTCAAATTATGTTTTTCACTGCATCTGTGTTTTCTATCCAAATATTTATGATTCAGTTAGGAGATGCTCTTATTAGAAATGAAAGCAATTGTATTAGAGACCATTGAAAACTGCGTTGCACTTACCGGTTTCCTGGATGTCCAGGAACCAATGGCCGCGGCCAGACAGAACAATGATCGATCTGTCAGCTGAAATCTAGCCCTGAATTCCCAGAGAAGTCTTTGTTAGAACTTCGATTTCCTTCCCCGGCCACAGCCTCGGGTGGACAGAACCACTTTCAGCTGACCTTTGTCTTTTTCTCTTTCTCCAGTGACCAGCCTAATGGCCATTTCATCGGCCTGCAGTCCTACCTATAAATACCAATAACCCCTTTTTTGACAAAATGTTTGTAACACAACTTTTATTATCACCAAATGAAAATCATGGTGTAACCAACAGACACACTTTTTAAAAACAAAATCGATATATTGCCATAACTATACATACAGTAATTTACATGTCAACAGAAAGCTATTTTATACAATAAATTATATATATTTTAAAATTTTGATGCTAAGGCACAAGCATATTAGAAGACAGAACGAAATGTCAGAAGCTGACACCTGTATGTTTGTAGCACTGTAATGAATGTAACGGGTACAAATGTAGACTGACATAGGTTTGATAAAAGGCGGGGCTTATCAAAGTGCTGAATCATTTCTGATGAAGTTCCTAACAAGTTAAAGAATAATCTTATCTCAGTTTACACAGTTGTTGCATTCTTGAAAAATTTGATTATACTAAGACTGTCTAATAATTAAAAAAGAAAAGTAAGGCTGGGCACAGTGCCTCACACCTGTAATCCCAGCACTATGGGAGGCCAAGGCGAGTGGATCACCTGATGTCAGGAGTTCAAGACCAGCCTTGGCAACGTGGTGAAACTGTCTCTACAAATAACATAAAATAAAATAAAAAAACAAAAATTAGCTTGGTGTGGTGATGCGCACCTGTAATCCTAGCTACTTGGGAGGCTGAAGTAGGAGAATTGCTTGAACCCAGGAGGCAGAGGTTCCAGTGAGCTGAGATCGTGCCACTGTACTCCAGCCTGGGGACAGAGCGAGATTCCATCTCAAAAAAACAATTATTTAAAAAAAAAAAAAAAAAAACGGGGGAGGACTTCAAAATGTGGGTCCTGTGTGTGCAGAAGGACATCAAAGCTCTGCCCAGGAGAAAGCAGAAAGCAGCTAGAAACGGGTATAGAAGTGATGGGCATGGATCCAGAGTTGGAGTTCATGGCCTTGGAAATGACTGCTAAAATCATGGAATGGAAAAATAAGAGAGGAGGAAGGGATTTATTTGTATACATCTAGGAGAGAAGACAGGAAGGCTTGGACTGGATCAAGGACAGTTTATTTAGTGATTTGGAGGTGAAAAAAGGAAGAGGAGTAAGGCAAACCACAGAAAAAGAAAGCGACAAAAGATCCTTCCAATAATGCAACAGTGAGGGAGAAACGTTCAGAGTTTCAAGAGGAGGGAGTAGCCAAAAGCCTCCACTGCCACGGAGACATCAAGGCACATGGGCAATTTGTGGTGGCTAGGTGTCATGAGGGGGAAGTCCCTGCTGGCTTTCAAGAGGGGGTGGCATGATGCTGTCGGAGCTGGGGAAGGAGGCACTCAGTGCCTGGAGAATTTGGAGCATTCGCCGCTGCAAGAACAGTGTGTGGCAAGGCAGGGATTGCACTCCCAGCTCTGAAGTCAGAGATGCTTTGGTGCCTGTGGGATCCTGAGCAGTTACCCTTTCAGAACCTCAGGTTTGTAGAGAGAGTTTTAAGAGCTCACTCTCTGAAGTCCCTGGGAGGGTGGGAGATAACCTTCTTCTCCCCTGACCCTTCCCACGTTTCTTTCATTTTAATGGAAGGAGAAAAACCAGACAAGAGGAGCTCGGGGAGATGGCAGAGTAGAGGCATGGGCCAGCGTGCAGCCACTGGCCTCAAGAAGGGAGAAGGACAAGGTGGCCGGCTCCCATGGAGGCCCAGCCTCAGCAAGGAAATGGGACACTCACTTCACACTCACAGGACCCACAGAAGGTGAGAAGTGAGGGATGCAGCCTGGCTAGACAGCGGGAAATGAAACCGGGTCAGCTTCAGTCCTGCAGCCTTGATCGTCTCAGTCAAATCTACCTGCGGCAAAAGTGGTGCTGGGGCCTTCCAGCCAGTGCCTGAAGTATGGGAAATCCTCAATGGGCAGTTACAGAAGACGGCGGGGAGAGAGAAAGGCAGGGCATCTCAGGTGGCCCAGGAGGCACAACTTCAGCAAAAGAGCATGACTTTATTCTGAGATGAATATTTACGCTTTCTCCATCTACCCTTGACCAGTGGAAAGCAGAGGCAGAAGAAGGGTGCTGCCAATTTCAAAGCTCAAGGTCTTGGAGACGGGACAATTTAAAACAACAAAAAAGCCTGAGGTATGACGCTAGTACATATGGAGGCGATGGCAGTTGAGGAGGTGGATTAAAGGGCTGTTCTCTCCTGGCTGGAAATTTTATCTGTGATCTTGCGATTTGTTTCTGAGCGCATTGTTAAATTTCTTGATGTGTGTGCACGTGTGTGAGTGTGCACATGCCAAGTGGCAGCAGTGAATGATGTCAGAAGTGGGCATGGCTGATACTCCCCACCGAGAGGGTCTGTATCCATCACGGGCTCAGCACATCTTAATCACATGTGCTGTGCACAGGAGAGAAGAACCAGGGGCTTCCTTTCTATCAGAATGAATAACTGCAGAGAAGGTGCAATAAGAATGCACACAGGTATCAAGGAGAAGAAAAAGGCAGGTGCTGGACAGTGTTGGGGATAGCAGCGAGGAGAGCCAACCGATAGATTACTGGGCCGGGGTTAGCATCTTCAATGGCAAGATAAGACTCCTGAAGAGCTCAGAACAAATGCTTCTGACTGAGAAGCATGTGAGATAACACTTTTAAAGTGAAAGATAATGAAGATCAGAGTGATCAAAGGATTTATGCTTGGTGGCCTGTGCTAATTTAAAAAAAAAAAAAGGAGGTTAGCATATCTGTGGATGGGGAAGGTGGGGAGGAGAAGGAATGGCTGGAACATAGGCAGTTTGGCTGCAAAATCCACCAGGCCTCTGTTTAACCACTCTCTTGTCCAGTTTTATGGCTTCCAGTGCACTCTTTTGTACAGTTTTACAGCTTTAAAACCCACTAGACAGTGACATTTGTGTTCTTTCTTTCTCCTATTTCTTTCTCCCCTCCTCCCTCTCTCCGATACCCTACATCTGATCCAATGGCAGATGCCTCTGGCTCCACATTCCTAATGGCGCCAGAGTCTGACCACTTCTCACCAGCTGCATTTGTCCCCCTGCCTTGGAGCCAGCATTCTCTCCCACAACATTAGTGCAAAGCCTCCTCACCAGTCTACTGATGCCTCTACCCTTGCCCCACTGCAGCCACATCTCAATAAATCATCCTGAGGGACTCTTTGAAAATGTAATCAGATCATGTCACATCTCTGCCCAGGAACCTCTGATGGCTCTCCACCTCATAGAGTGGGACCGTCAAGAGCCTTATGACAGCCTACACTGACCTCGGTGACTGGCCCCATACTTTCTGACTCCCCCCAGCCATCCTGGCCTTTGACTGCTCATTGAGTAGCCAGGGACATCCTGCCTTAGAGCTTTGACCTCGCTGTTCCCTCTGCTGGGAATACTTTTGTCCCAGATAGTCACGTAACTTGGAGGTCAGCCTATGAGGTAGTCGTTCCTGATGTAATATTGCATCAGTCTTACCTCCTCACTCTGGCTCACCCTGCTTTATTTCCCTCCAAAGTCCTTATCATTATTTGACACTCAAATATGTACTTGTTTATCTATGCATTTTCTCCCTCAACCAGACTGTAATGTCTGTGAGGGGATGGTCTGTCTGTATCCTTAACATCTAGGGCAACATTTAACTTTAGAATACGGTGAGCAGTGAACAAATATTTGCTGAGTAAGCAAGTGAATGAATGAGCAAATAAATGAATGAATACACCACAGAGCTTACAGTCTGTGCTCGCCTTCATGGTTTGCTCTGCTCCATCTTCTTGATGGGATGTGAAATGTTTCTCAACCGCTGTTGTTGCTATTATTTCAGCATGCTGGGACTCCAGTTTCTTAGCTTTAAAACAGAGAGGCCTCAACAATATCTAGAGTCACTGCTGTCCTTAAAGTTCTGTGACTGTACAGTGATTGGCAAGGCTGATTTAAGGAGAAGTGTATTTTTAGGAACTCTTCTGGAAATCTTACCAGCTCGGCTGAGTTTGGCCTAGATTTGTCAGCAGGCCTTTTGAGCCGTGGGATCTAAAAGGAGCATCTGAATCGGGGGAAGGGGGACATGAGTGGAGCCCATTTTCTTCCTGCTCCCGAGTCCAGACGCAAGGAGGGAGCACAAAAGGGGATTCAGGGAGGGTGAAAATGTGGCAGGGTCTGCCTATAGCACTCAGCGCCTTGAGGGGTTGGTGCAGGAGTGAAAAGCCTTGGGGAGGTAGATTTGGAATGCTTACGCCCCAGACTGTGAAAAGGACAAAGTTCAGGGGACTTGGTGCTCCAGAGGTTTCATTCTTCTTCTTTACATGTTCTCTTCTCCTAGCACAGAATATATAGAGAATGCCACTATGCACCAAGACTTCACTGGCGCACCCAGGCCCAGTCTCCATGGTGTGGTGGTGGGAGATACTGTGGTCCCAGACCTAGAGGAGGGTCTCAAACTTGAATGGGGGTAGTGCTGGGTCCTGAAGGCCATCAGCAGAAAAGGTTGCTCAGAGTCTGAGAAGATGTGAACATGATTCTCATTAAGGCTAAGCTCCAAGAGGCCCCATTCCTTGGCTCTGGCATTCTCTCACAAGGAAAGACTGCATTTTTGAGTCACATGAACGCTCAGCATTGCATACTCTGGGGGTTAACATATCTCAAAGTCAGGTCAGAGAGAGCAGACCTTCCTCTGGCCTCGGGGGTTAACATATCTCTGAAGTCAGGTCACAGAGACCAGGCCTTCCTCTGGCCTGGGCCCTTGAGGCAGTGGCCACAGGTCTCCTTCGTGGGATCTGTGATCTGGCTATTGAGCCTATGCCAGAGATAATATACCAGAAAGAGCCAGCCAGTTGTCCAAACTCTTTCCAAATCCAGCCCCATCCCACTATTTTTGCAGAACCCAATTATTCTAGCACAAAACCTGATATGAGATATGTGGCTTGGAGGATCCAAGAGTTCAGAAGACCTCAGAAGGACACAGAATGCTACTCACTTATTTGAACACTGTGGGAAAGATAGCAGCAGAGTCTGATACGCAGGTGATGGGGTTTTATTAATATTTAACAAAATATAATTTTCACTATTTGACTTCAGCAGAAAAAGCAGAACCCAGTAATCCAGGAACAGGAAGAGGGTAATTTATTAAAACAAGATTTTGTTTTGTTATTTCATTCACCTTAGAAGAAAAAGAAAGAAAGAAAGAGAGAGAGAGGGAGGGAGGGAGGGAGGGAGGGAGGGAGGGAGGAAGGAAGGAAGAAGGAAGGAAGGAAGGAAGGAAGGAAGGAAGGAAGGAAGGAAGGAAGGAAGGAAGGAAGGAAGGAAGGAAGGAAGGAAGGAAGGAAAAATCAATTTACTGCCATACTTTGAAAAATCGCCATCGATGAGCAATGACTCAAACCACAAGTATGAAGTAGCCTACAGAAACGAATGAGTCAACAATTCCTCTTATCTTTCAGGAAATTAAGCTAACTGCTAGGTATTGAAATCAACAACAAATATTTACTGTGTTTAAAGCCTCCAGTTCAGAGGAATTGAAAAAAAAAAAAAAAAAACCCTATAACATTTTACACATTCTGTAAAAATGTGACACCACGAGTTATTAGGTAATGTTATTGCTAAATGCATCAGGCAGGCTTCCTGAAATCCTGCATCCTACTGCCCCTTCCTTTACTCGGGAACAGGTCCTTCTGTTGCCTCTCTGCCCAGATGGGGTGCTCCTCAGAGGCTCATCACCACCATGCTCTGCTTCCCTGCCACCACCATTTGTCATTATTTCTAAGCAAGGTCATCCTGTGCTGTGTCTCCATGGTAACAATGGGCCACCACTTTGAGGAGTGCAACAGAGAAATGGGGAGAAAGGCAAAATCACAGTCACTGATCTGCCCTTGGGCGCGAGCAACTTCTGAGATGCACACGTGGTTCTTCCCATTTTATGGAAGGGGAAGCTGAGGAATGGGCCGGTGCTCCCCTAAATCCTGTGAATGGAGAAGCAAAATGTAAAATCTGAGGAGCACACCCTGCACAGGCGCCTGTGCTCATGGCTTACACGGAGCTCCTGTGCTCATGGCTTACACGGAGCTCCCTGGGCCATTCCAACAAGAACCCAGGGTGACTGAAACAAAGAGGTAGAGGGTGGGTGCTGTGGCGTCATACAAATGAACCAAGAAATCTTGAGACATTGACTTTGGTGTACTAAACTCTGTCCTGTTAGCTGTATCTTTTGGGTATTTTCTCAGATACACAATTCTTATTTACATGGAAGTAGTGTTGCTCTCCCAGGTCCACTGGCCTGTGGACTCCATGCAGTTCCGTCATTCCCTTCTGCCAACTGCATTTCTTTCAAAAACGTAACCATTTCCCTGTAAGTGTTTTTTGAGAGGCATACTGCTGAGTTGGAAAATTAATAACCTGGCCTAACCTGTGATGCCACCCTCAAGACAAGCTCTCAAGTTACTTGTTCATTATTTTCCAAAACGATTTTATCATCTGAGTTCCTACGTGCAGGCTTCAATTGCTCTTCTCATGCTCCTTGTTCCTCAGACTGGTCTAACCTCCTTCTCTAAGAGAACCAATGACTTTGAATCAAACCCAACCTGACAAGATAAAATGAGAGAAAAAAAAAAAGGGTCTGAATAATACCTTTTACTGGTATGCAGATTATCACGGGGTTACCTATTCATGCTCTCTGCATATTCCAACAACCAAAAGGCATGCATGAAAAAGCAAATTGCCATGCAGTAATGCTTTCTGATTTAAAGTATTATTTTGCCAATACAGTCTCTTTTTAACTAACAATGAAATAAATACAAAATAATTTTTATGATTACAATGAAACTCTCTGTATGTGCAGATGTAAATGATGTTCTGCTTACTGAAATGTGTCTTGGTGGTGGTAATCAAAATGACTTACTTAGCATTTAACAAAAGAGTGCCTCTAAATGAGAAATAATTGCTTACTTGAATCCACACTGCTAAAAGTCAAGAGAAACAGCTTATACAACCCTATACCCTTGGGCAAGCCAATGAACTCGAAACTGCAGTTTCCTCCTCTCTACCAGGTTGTCCTGAGATTCTGTCTACATACAGTCTGTGGAAGATTTGGAAGACTTAAAACAGAACACTCATATAAGGCATTATCATTCCTGAAGGTCTTACCAAGCCATGGTAGGAAGATGGCAACATTACTCATGGAAATTGTGGTTAAGGCCACTCTGATAACCTGCAGCATTTGGCGGAGATACTCCTGTCTGCTTCACTTTTTCCAGTACAAATGACTCATCAGCAGCAAATATTTATTACGTCTGACTATGAGTTCTTCACTATGCTGGTTGCTACAACCAATTTCCCAGCAAGCCTGCTAACAGGCATTCCAAGGTTCCACCCAGTTTCACAAATAGTAGTTCCAATATTTTCTAAGAAAATTGATTTAAAAAAATCCATGTCCCCAAGCTGGCAGTTTTTATTATTATTATTATTATTATTATTATTATTATTATTTAAAGCCAATCAATTTTTATTCAAGGAATTTCACATGTCATGATTCTTTCCACCGTCCATCAAGGTCACCTTAGTTTCTCTAAAGAACTGGAGTCAAAATTTATCTTCAAAAGATTTATCTGGGGCCGGGCGTGGTGGCTCACGCCTGTAATCCCAGCACTTTGGGAGGCTGAGGCAGGCGGATCATGGGGTCAGGAGACCAAGACCATCCTGGCTAACATGGTAAAACCCCATCTCTACTAAAAATACAAAAAAACTAGCCGGGCGTGGTGGCGGGTGCCTGTAGTCCCAGCTACTCGGGAGGCTGAGGCAGGAGAATGGCGTGAACCTGGGAGGTAGAGCTTGCATTGAGCTGAAATCCAGGCACTGCACTCCAGCCTGGGTGACAGAGCGAGACTCCGTCTCAAAAAAAAAAAAAAGATGTATCTGTTAGTCCTTTTTAATTGAACTGATGTTTAATCCAATTGTTCTGTCAGCCTTGCAATAATTTTTTTCTTTTGTCTTCTTTTATCTCCTTTTAAATATGGATATACTGATAAAAGCTCAAAATTCTCCACCAAGAATCTTTCAGATCTAATTTCTTCAACCAATTTGCTTCAGGGTCATTTGTAGAGTAGGTGAATCTGCCTAGTTCTCAATTTGACACTGTCTCTAAACATGAATGAGTTCAGATCATATCCATTCCTAAACGATCATGTTCACAGTTATGTATCTTCACTGATGCTTTCAGCTTCCCCAGTGGTTTTCTTTAGAAAGAGAAGCACTTTAGTTACCAAGAGTGAGTGAATGTGCAAGTCAGTAGGTAGATTATGGATGCTTCACGGATAGTTGGCTCAGCTCTCCCCTTCCACCAAAAACACAGCACATGAGGTCCTAAACAGTTTCTAGAACAAAAGGTCAACCAGCATTCCTTTCTGCAAAGTGGGAAAATGTAAAAAGTGAAGGCTTTCTGAAATACATTTGGCTGCCATCTGGGGGTAGCCTCATTGCCTAATTGTTTATTTGAAAATGGGTAAGTCTGGGAGTTAGAAGATTTGAGTGTTGGTTCCTGCACAGTCACCTGCTAGCTGGGAGATTTAAGGTAAGTCACAATTCCTGTCCAGTCCTCAGTCTACCCAACCTTAAAAGACAACTCTGGACCAAGCTGCAGTCTTCAAACTCAGACGTGAGTGGCTACGTGGCCCAAGGAAAACACAGTGCAGCCTAGGAAAGCCTTCATTTTACTTAAAAACCTGATGAGGGTTAAAGAGAAAAGTCAAATAATTGAAGTGGTATGCAATTTAAAATGTGTTTTTTATATTAGGGCAAAGATATGTGATAGATTAGAAGGAAAGCTTTAAAAGACTTTTGTGGATAATTCAGCAGATTTCTTCTGTCAATTCTTCTAACTCTGCTCTGCGCTAAGGGTGCTTCAGTGGAAAAACTTGAGATACTGAAAGGCAGGGTCTCCAAGGTGCTTTCTACCTTGGACATGCCAAGAATCATGTTTCTTGCCTCGCCGTGGGAGGGATCTTTAGGGAGCTGCTTGTGACTCATTGGGGTTTGGCTTGTTAACCCTGCAGCAGAAGCACAGGTTCATTAAGGTTGATGATTTCATCTGAATCACTCACGCTTTTTGGAGAAGAAAATAATACTTCTCCGCATCTAAATGCCTGAAACGGTCATGATGTATGCTCTGGTTTTAGTGTCACCTTTGCGGCTGGAAATACTGATTTATTTACTTGAAATCAGGGCCACCCAAGAGTGCCTGGGCTGTTCCTGCTGCTGAAAAGTAGCATCTATTGGGTTTCAGTTGTGTTTGCTCATATTTGACAAGACTCAGTCTTGCTTTGAGACATCCATCACATTGACTGTTTTTGTTAAAAATTTATGCTACTACTGAAAATACTACCATAATGAAAAAGCAAATTTGGAAGTTTAGAGGGTCTTATATCCCTACAACTATATGATCCAATATAAAAGAGTGGCAGGGGGAAGAGTGGAGGGGTGGGTAGGTTTAGGGTCAAAAGATGTCAATGCACAAGTTCAAATCAGATGTTTAGATTTTTTTAAATTTCTGAATAGAGGCAAATGCCTTTCAATGGCCACGTTAGAGACAGAGCAAGTTAATAACACTGGATTTTGTTTAAATTGAAACTTTTACAGTCAAAATTTTCATGAGTTATTTTCAGAAAGATTAAATACTTTTCAATCATAATACATCAAAATCCTTTATCATGCTTTAAAAATTGAGAATAATTATATTTTCGATTTTTATGTGTAAGTTATAGTTTATTTCTCAAAGAGAAAGGAATATTAACATTTCACATTTGGAAACCATTCAGTGTTATAACATTTTAATCTAAATATCTAAATGCTTCTTACTCAGCAACATTTAATAGTTAAAATTTTACATATTTAAAAAATTTGTATTGGGCTGGGCGCGGTGACTTATACCTGTAATCTCAGCACTTTGGGAGGCTGAGGCAGGCAGATCACCTGAGGTCAGTTCGAGACTAGCCTGGCCAACATGGCGAAACTCCGTCTCTACTAACTATACAAAAATTAGCTGGGTGTGGTGGTATGTGACTGTAATCCCAGCTATTTGGAAGGCTGAGGCAGGAGGATTGCTTGAACCCAGGAGGCGGAGGTTGCAGTTAGTGACGATCATGCCACTGTACTCCAGCCTGGGCAACAGAGTGAGACTCTGTCTCAAAAATAAATAAATAAATAAAAATTGTATTGAAAATTCCTAAAAAAAAAAAAAATCATATTTCTGGAATGTAAATGTCCAAAGAACATTACACAATACAACATTGTGTTGTAATAAGTATTAATAAGAACTTATTAATAAGTATTAATAAATACAATGTTACTGTCTCAAATGAGATGTTTTATGTATTGCTATTTTACAAAGAGAGAATTAACTAAATAATTTCTTTATATGAGTGATAAAACTAGTAAATTTGAAACATGTTTAATTTTCCTGCAGTCTTTCCAACATTCCTCATCTGAGAAACCTTGATAAGAATACAAGAAACTGGAGAGGTCTTTGGTAATGAATGAACAGGATCCACAAGTGGTATTTGTTTTTACTCACCTGTCACAGGTGTGTCTATCTCAAAGGATCAAATTTTAATTCAGGAGCTTATAATTAGAATATAATGAGAACTTAATAAGTATATACATTTTCACTTGATATCATCTATTCAAGCCATGAACATTTGGGGCACAATTATATGAGCAGAACTATGCATCCCTAATAAGGCTAGGATGAGATTCTGTAGGGTTGGGACTATACTTTTCATTTCTTTGCTTCAAGCACAGAGTTTAAAAATATTTGTTCAAGAGATAAATGGATATATGGATAGATAGATGAAACAAAGCAAAAAAGTTGGTTATCTTTATTTTAAATGTATGTATCAATTTGCATTTTCTATGCAAGCAGGAAACTGATGTGCAATTAGTCTTAAATGTACTATCCTGAACTTTGTTTTTAATATCATAAAACTGATATTTATGAGATGCTTGAGTGTCTCCGATTTCAGTTAGCAAGATGAAAAATCTGCTGCTGGTTGCTATAATTAGTTTAAAATTCCCAGCGGGGAACTCATATTCACAACAAGATGTAAAAGAGAGAGAGACCTCTGTCACTAACCGTTTATTTTTGAGAATTTTCAGAAGAGAAGCTGTTTGAAATTTTCAAAAAGTCAAGAAATGGTGCAGCCAATGCATTAATATGTAACAGTAATATATGGCATAGCTACTGGAAAAGAGGAGAAAATGTTATCATTATCTTCACATGATATGATTACACAGCCAGAAAATTCAAGAGAATTAAATTTAGTTCTCACAAGGAAAAAGTGAGTTCAGTTAAGTTGCCAGAAATGAGATAACTAAATAAAATTAAATGGAACCAATAATTTTCTTGTTTTCTAGCAATAATCAAGTAGAACATATAATAGAAAAATATTTCATTTATAATAGCTTTATAAAAATAAGACAGCTTGAAATAATGCTAACTGAAAATGTATCAGACAAGCAAAAAATTAGCAAAATTTACTTAGAGATGTAAAATAATATTTGAATAGAATTGAAAGATATTTGTAGATTCTTGTCATCTAAAAATATTAGTTCTTACTAAATTAATTTGTAGATTTAATCCTATTTTAATAAAACCTCAAAGGGATTATTTATTGTTGGGGAGGCTGTTATGGATATGGGGAAGAACTTGAAAAATGATTGTGGCATTTCTCTGGAAGCAACAGCAGATGAGGACAGAGCATAAATTCCTGAAAAGAATCACAATTTATGGGATTGGCCTTGGTATATCGGGATACATGTACTATTAATCTAAAACAATTAAAACTATTCTTATGGAAAGAATAGACAGATAAATCATTGAAATTGACTAATAATTTCTTGAACGATATCCCAGTATATGTAAGAATTGAGGATACAAGATAATAAATATCACACATGGAGAAAGGATGCCTTATTCAGTAAGTATTGTTTGAAAAGTTAAGGAAAATAGAGAAAAAAATTTATTTATAAACTCAACTTGCTCTATTCACCAATTGATCTAATTAAAAATATAATCCATAAAGGGAAAAAGAATCTTTCATTGATAATAGACATACAAATCCTTCTAACAATACAAAACAATGCAAAGAAGAAGAACAACAACAAAAATAAATCTTTAAACACTTCAGTGCGTGTTTACTAATAGCTTCCGACTTTTTTGTGCAACATCAACTTGAGCACAAGTAGCTATCTGACTTTCCCTATTAATCTCCAGCAAAAAGAAAACTTAAAGTAGGGTTAAGAAAGTGTATCAGCTATGTCTTTTTCTTTCGTCTTTTTCTTTCGTTTTTAATTTTTGTGGGTGCATAGTAGGTGTATCTATTTATGGGGTACACGAGATACTTTGATACAGGCCTGTAATGTGTAATAATCACATCAGGGTAAATTGGGTAGCCTTCACCTCAAGCATTTATCCTTTCTCCATGTTACAAACATTCCAATTATATCCTTTTAGTTATTTTTAACTGTATAATAAATTGTTGACTGTAGTCACCCTGTTGTGCTATCACATACTGGATCTCACTCATTCTACATTACCATATTTTTGTACATATTAACCATCCCCTCAGCCACATGTCTTGAAGTCTCCATGCTCCTAGCAGTTATACAGAAAACTACTAAATTCTGGCCAGTAGCTGCACCAAGTCCAAAACTGACCATCCAAGAGTTCTTCTTCCTGTGCAGTGGAAATAGCAATGGCAAGGAGGCTTGGCTAGGTTGTATATTTGGCATCCAGGGTAAGAAAAGAAAAAGTTGGATGGAGAGAAGTAACCCTTTACAATAAGAAACTCAGCTAAGATGACATACCTGTGCTGTATATACAGTCGCTAAAACTCCCTCCATGCTATCTTGAAGCTGCTGTACCATTGAACTAAATCAAATTTCCATCAAGGAGCCTTCTACTTAGCGTTGGAGGGGAGGATTATAATGATATCAGGCAGCAAGTGAGGATCTCTAAAATGATTTCTCAGCCCTATCTTGAATAAAAACAAGCCAAGCCTGGACAGACTTATTTTCTTTCAAGATCACTGAATGAACAAAAAGCAAACAAATAAATAGCTAAATATACAACAAAAATCCAAAATGACCGCAGGAAAGATTCTACAAACTAAAAGGAGGGTCAGAAAGGGAGCTTAAGGTTTGTCATTAAAAAAAAAAAATTGAAGAAAGCATCTTGGTTTATGTTTTCAATGAAGTTCAAAAGAGCTCAATGTCTCTTAGAGAACGTATAAAACAGGACAGTAAAGATGGGAAAAAGGCAGACTGACCTGAAAAGGGACCAAGAGACAGCCAGAAATAAAAGTGGCAGTTGGTTGACATAAGAAAGGAATGAGAGGAAACCAACATTTCAACAGCAGAATTAAAACCTGAATTCAACACAGTAGGCAAATAAAGTAGAATCAATGAGTTGGAGAATACACCTGAGACTTTTTTTTTTTACCCAATATAGAGAAAGATGGAGAAGAGATTAAACTGCTCAGAGAACTATTGACAGATATGGAAGTCAGAAAACAAAGATCCAACCTAAGAATTTTTGGTGTTCCTGGAGAGAAAAAAAAAAAGAATAAATGAAATAGAAGCAATAATTAAAAGCTGTAGCTTAGAGAATCTTGGAAAGTTCCAAAAAGAGCTGAGAAAGAAGAACCAACCAGACTTCCGTGTCCTGGGCTAAGCCAGCAAAAAGCTTTGCCAAGCTGGAACCTCATAGCAATCACGAAGACAAAGGAAGATTTCTAAAATTATTTAGCCTTCTGCCCAAAAAGGAGTTAACTACAAACAAATCAATTGGCTTCCAACTTCTCCTTTGCAGCATAAAACAGCAAAAGCCAATAGAAATATGTCTATAGAACTTTGAGGGGGGAAACCTAATACTCAAAACAATTACCTAATCACATTTTATTTCCAACATGAAAATGAAAAACCTTATCAGAAATGAAAAGGGTAAAGAAAATAAAATTCAGCAGCTCCTAAAGCTCCCACTTGTAGGGATATATCCTAAAGGAAAAAATTAGGCATGGGATTAAATATTTATGTATCAGCATGTTAATCACAGCACAATTTATGAAAATAAGCAATTAGAACCAATGTAAATGTTAAGCAACAGGAAATGCTAAAATAAATAATGATATCTTCATTTCATCAGACATTAAGCAGCTCTTAAAAACCATGTTTTCTAGCAATGGATAATGTCAGGCTCCAGTGTTTACTATAGGATATTAAATGTTACATATTTTTCCTTGAGGAAGCAAGTATTTTATCACCAGAAAATAAAATAAAACTAAAAACATTCTAAGACAAAAATTCTAAAAATGCCCCCTGGGCTTTTATGCTGGTGAACATGTCATTTCCATCTTCAAAACTGAACAATAGGTCAAATGTCACCACCATCTAGGGACAATCATTCATAAACTGTGGAAACACTTTCCAGACTGAACATCTTAAAATGCAAGGAAGTTGAGAAATAGGGAATTCACATTATCTCACTAAGTCTGGACATATTTTTGTTATCATGAACTTTGCCCATTACGACGATATAGTAGGCATATCATATATCACAGTCTGCTGTCCAAATCGTGTAGCAGAAATTATGTGTTTTTAAAAACTAAGTATCAAAGTAAAATATAGGCTAATATTTAAATAATTTGACATTAATTTGAATAATTTCAACTCACAATGAGTGGGGTTGGGGGTGGCCACTTTTAAGAAAAGAGATTAAAAGAATGGAGTGACAATGGCTTGCAAATTGTAGCTAATAATAGTAAAATTTGCATAACATTTTCCATAGACTTGGCATAAAAATGTTAAATTATAACAGCTTATTATTGCTTCTAATAATAAAATATAACTAATAGAAAATTAACCATTAACGCACCACATATGACAGTTTGAACATTACATTTAGGATTTTGCTCCACCTTTTCTTTATCTGATGTTATAGGATTTTAGAAGAAAGGGAGGATTCTAAAAAAAAAGTTATTTTGATTTTATTATTCTTAACAGTAATCATAAACACAAGATTTCTTTCTTTTTGTGCTTTAAATGGTTAGAGATATTTTGCTAGGGCTTTGTCCCTTTGGAGACCCATAGCACATGTTTCGGGAATGGTTGGCTCAGGTCTGGGGGATATATGAGACTGTGGTATCAGGGACTTGTAATCACTGTCTCCTGCTTTAACCAACTAAGCTATTCACTCATGTACAAGAGCCTCAACCATGACTACAAAATATTATGGGGCTGGGCATGGAGGCTCACACCTGTAATCCCAGCACTTTGGGGTACTGAAGCAGCAGATACCTGAGGTCAGGAGTTCGAGACCAGCCTGGCCAACATGGTGAAACTCCATCTCTACTAAAAACACAAAATACAAAATACAAAAATACAAAAATTAGCTGGGCATGGTGGTACACGCCTGTAGTCCCAGCTACTTGGGAGGCTGAGGCAGGAGAATCACTTGAACCCAGGAGGTGGAGGCTGTAATGAGCCAAGATCGCACCACTGCACTCCAGCCTGGGTGACAGAGAAAGACTCCATCTTAAAAAAAAAAAAAAATATATATATATATATATATATATACACACACACACACATATATATACATACACACATACACACATATGTTTACACACACACGTGCATATATATAATGAAAAGTGAATTGTTATGCAAAGAATAAAAAATTACATGTTAAGTCCAGATAATAAATATGGAAAGGAGTATTTGCCAAGAAACATCATTTCTAATGCAGCATTAAAAGACTAAACCAAAACAAGGTTTTCTGATGAAAAGTTTAGAACATTTGATGAAGGGTTTGTCATATACGCTTTGAGACTGAAAAGGTAATCAGGGAGAAAGTGTTGAGTAGCAAATGTTTTCTAGATTTGGGTAAACCTATATTTTGGGGTAAAATTCACAGGTAGAGCAATTAATTGGCTTGCAGATTCAAATACTGACTGCTTATGGAGCTATTTGAAGTAATATGATGTAACTGAACTAGAATGTGATTTAAAATATGGAGTAAATGATGTTGTTAATTAACCATTCTGCTTTCTTTTAGCTGTTTAATGAATGAACTAAAGAAAATATTAGAGTTCTAAACAATTTTTTTATAAGTAACACCACTGCCTCAATAACCGTGACACTTTACATTGGAATATTCTAATGCTCCAAGTTGTATCAATAACAATTGTATCAATAAACAAGAGAAACAGGTATGAGAGAAATGAAGCCATCCCTAAGAGCACAAAGAAGACCTGTGTCAGGGGTCATGTTGCGTAGTCTCTTGTCCTAGAACTTAGAGCATATCTCTTCTCCTATCTCACTTTTAAAGGGAATCAAAGGGTAATTTAGAATTTAAAAAATCAGGGTGGCATACCATTTTAAAGGAAAAAAAAAACCCCAAAAACCCAGTGCCCTGTTGGTTTTTATATTATTAACATAAAGCCAGGCTTCAAGTGCTTTTTCTTCCAAATATTCTTGAAAATAAAGAAACAAATAAAGCATATTGTAGTTTTTAATCAATCACCTTTGTAAAGAAACAGGCTAGACAATCTCAAAGCTCTCTTCGTGTGTTAAATTTTTTAATACAATTATTATCTTTAATATTATCAGCTGGCATTTACATAGAATTGTGTATGGTGAATCAAGTGTTTCTAGCATGCATTATCTCATTAAATTTCAGAAATAGACAATAGGTACTCTAAGAATTGGTTTCGAGACTGTCAGCCTGCACAATAAGAAAGAATTTCAATTACTAGTTTCATTATTTAGGCTACACAACACTTTCTTCCCAAGATTACCTTTATCAATCTCACCATGACCCCGTAAGTGATTCAGATTCATGATTGCCTTTGTGCTATTTACAGAACAGCAATAAGTATATTAAGAAAATCTACTGGCTTGCCGATAAAGCTGACTGTAACCAGCTCATAAAGCCGATATCCATGTCCTTCAGCAGGAAGGAAAAAGCCCGTCTGGAGGAGACTGTCTTGTAGTGTGGTTTGGTACAATGCATCTTTTTTTCTTTACAGGGTCAAAAATTCAGCAAAAGAAATTAATAAAACGCCTCTTCGGGGTGGGGTGGAGGGGGATCTCTCTACCACAAATCCCACTGCCTCCTCCTACCCAAAGATAGAGACTGAGAATTTTAGAAACAGAAGTTTATTCGCAGTGGTTAACTAAAAGCAGACTTCCTCTGAATTAGAAGTTCAATTTACACATGTATAAAATGTCAGGACGATATTCGGGTTTCTTACACGCACTGCTGACTTTATTGTATACGTTAACAGTCTTTATCCTCATGTAAAATTCTCTCTTTTCTAGGTTTTAAATAATTTTCTAACATAAACGGTAGTCATTCACATTTTCTTTTTGAAATAAAAAGTCAAAGTGGTTTGCAATAAATGTTTGAAGTTCAATAGGAATTCACCCACATAAATGTGTGTGTGTGTGTGTGTGTGTGTGTGTGTGTGTGTGTGTGTGTGTGAAATAACGGTAGCCAACAGTTATTAACGGCTTTCAAAAATGCTAAAGTTCTTAAATTCCTATTAGTTAATCCAGAAAACTTCACTACAAGAGTCCTGTTTATAAGTTGGGACAAGTGGTATGCATTTAAATTCTGAATTCCAAACAGAAATTTCAGCCAACTTTGGAGGCTAGTTCCAACTTAAGTTCTGCAATGAACGCACAGTCCCTTTCTAAACCTCACATTTCTTATCTATAAAAGGTAGCAATACCATATATCTCTGAGGTAGCTGGGAGCATTAAATTAGGGAGAAAAACATTCTGAAAGTAAATCAAAGTGCCTGAAACATAGTAGGTGCTTTAAGGCACTAGTTCCCTTCCTTTGTCCTACTTATCATCTGTTATTTAACTTCAAAATAATGGAAAATTGTGCTGCTGCATGGACTTGGCTCTGAATTTCAGATTTGTTTCAGTGGAAGGAACTACGTATTTTCTTTCAAAAAGTGCAATAATAATTACATGTAAAATTAAAATGAAATATTAAAATACCATTTCAATGGACTCAATCCAATGTAACAGCCCTTCCTCCTGCCTAAATATCAAATTCGAGAGAAAGAAGAGTAGTTAAATAATTTTACTCCTCCAACTTAGTAAAAATAAAATGCATTTTGCATGACTACATTTAATAAATTCAATTTCCTTGCTTAGGGTCTAAGTGAATTAAGATAGTGAAATGGCTACCACCCTTGTAGAAAGAACCTTCAACTTCAGAATTGTGGTGACATCTAGAAACATTGTTACCAGCAACATAAAAGTTACCACGCTTTTGTAGAGAGAAAACTGAGGATGACTTTTGTGAGAATCCTAACTTTGTAACCATTTGGAATAGCCTATGATATGCCAAGGGTAGCAAATGAATAGTATCTGTTCCTCCCTTCCCCCTATCCTGTCCACGGCAGGTATCAATCACTAAGTGATCCCAGCACTTTTTCCCTGGGAGCTTAGACTTGGCACCCAAAAACTTCTCCAAGCAAGTTTTGAGGCAGGCAGCCACCACCAACTGATCAGAATTCCTTTGTGAGTTGAAACCATTTATAGACTAGGCTAAAGTTTACTTTTGAACTATTTATTAACAAAAGGGCAGAGAGGGTGTGCTTGCTGAAGAAATTAAGTCTTAACCTAATCCTAAAGGGAATATTTACCCTACTTCTGAGACCAAACTTCTCAGGAGTTTACTATTTAGATAAATATACCTGTAATCTTACTTACAAATCATTCTTATCTCTTTATTAATAAGAACTTCTTAATGGTCATTATTAGATAAAATACTCTTGGCCAACTCAAATTGCTGTGTGTCATTATAATGAATAAAACTGTACATCTTTATGAATAGTCTATAATTCAAACTCTTCAGTAATTAGATTAAAATGCAGTTTTACTATATTTCAATTTCATTTTCTATAGTAGTGGATAAATGTAAGCCCATCCCAGTGCAGACCTGGTGTATCTCTCACCCAGATAAGCCCCTGTTTTTATGGGCAGTGTAAAGATGTACCCAGAACTGATTTCTTCAAAACAAGCACCGTGAAACAAATGTCTGATTCTTTGACCAGTGTGTACCAGCAGCAAAACAAACAGGCCATTATATTTGTGGCAAAGAATGAGATTACAAAGTCAATGAAGAACAAGGCACATTATCTAGTCGTTGG
Organism: Rhinopithecus roxellana; assembly: GCF_007565055.1. NCBI lineage: Eukaryota > Metazoa > Chordata > Mammalia > Primates > Cercopithecidae > Rhinopithecus > Rhinopithecus roxellana. The sequence goes on from NC_044566.1 coordinate 95,869,793, forward strand.
TCTACATTGTAAAACAAAGGCACAAAAGTGCCGTTCATACATGAAAAAAGTCAAAGTTTCATGGTTCTGAGTGAAGTTCAATGGTTAGGGGCTTCATAATGACTATAAGTTGACTTGTCTCTATTTGTTTCCCGATTTATCTTAGCAGATGACAAGCTTTCCTTGGCTTTTCTGATCTTGATCTATTCAGCAGTGTTAAGGAGACACTGGCCTGGTTTCCTCTCTGCACCCGTCAATTTGTTGCTTTCGAAATTACAGCTTGTGTTTATTCAGGACAGCTACGAAAGTCATCGTGTTTGAAATGCATGAAAACTTAAATTCATTGAAAATACTTCACTAGCAGGTTTCTTAAAATTTTCATTGTTGGTATGTGATAATATTTGAAATTAAATATGACTAAAGAATCACATCGGAATTTTACAGGCATTTCTATGACCTAATCCTGTAAATTAGCCTTTAAACTATGAGGACTTTGAAACCGCCATTATTCATTGTTACATGAGATGAATCTGTTTTTTATTTAGTCATTTTTAGCCAGAAGAGAGGGTAAAATACTGTCTGTACTATGGTCAAGAACGAGGGTGTGCTTTTATTTCCCCTTGCCTTTCTGATGCTGTGAAAGACAAAAGGGTAGGGAGAACATGTACGAGTCCACAGAGAAGTTTCCCTCTACCTTTTTACTCTTGCCACTTCTGATGAATGATAACAAAATAAGATCCATGCCGGAGGATAAAATTCTCAGTTACCCAGCCCTATTCAGGATGAGCAAAATAGTCTTCTTTCTGTGCATCCACATAATGCTGTTTGTTGGCAAATTTAACCCTTAATTTGTTTGTTGTTGTTTTTTCCCCCTCCAAAGGTGGGGAGGAAAGAAGAAAAAGAGAATAGAAAAAGAAACTGTTAAATGTTCAGTTGCCTAATAATTTTAGTTTATAGATGCAACTTGATAAGCCTTAGAAGCAACTAATTAGAAGGAACATGCTAATTAGAAGACTGAGACTGCTTCTCCCTTTTTATGGACTTCTGGCATTTGGGGCATCCTCCAAGACCCAGTTCAAATCCCTTGTTGGAAAATCATGACCAGCCCTGTCCCCTACCCCTACTACCCCAGCCGGCCAGTCCTGCCCTCACTCACCCTTGTGCTCCCTTTCCTTTTATCCTCACCTCCTTGAGGCTGACCTTGTTGCTGCTCTATCTGGCTAGAACAGCAGCCAGGCTAATGCATCTTTGTAGCCCAGCACCCAGAACAGCATCTGACACATGCTGGCTACTCACTTAGGGTTTGTTGACTGACTAAATAAATGAGCCATCAAGATCAGTCCGTAAGGCAATCTAAGAACCTTGATTTTTCATCCCCCAGGGTAAACTGAAAATGCATCTACCTAAACTGCAGCGGAACTTGATATGTTCAAGGGACATTGTCTTTTGATCAACTCTCTCTCCCACATCCACTGTCCATGCCTGTCACTGGCCACTGCTGCAGATACTCACTTGGGCGGTGGGGGTATATGGGAGGGGTTGGCTGGGTTGGTGACACTCTGAGCTCATGCCCAAGTTTTGGCGCTTCAGGCTGATAGAGGGCAAGAAGGAGACGTCTGCACAGGAGCGCATGCGCTCAGCGGAGGGGAGGGGCCGCCGCGCGGAGCCCTGCTCAGTCGGCTTTCATTTTCCTTCCACCAGCACCACTTTCAGAGGATGATGTCATTGGACAAAGACTCCATAATACATGCCAGTTATAGTAGCATCCCCACAGATCCAAGCTTAACTGTTCTCAAACTGTCAATCAAGCAACGTACAGGAGGGGGAAAAAAGGAACAAGTAAGTCCTGCTCATTCCAAGCTCTTTTAATGTCTCTTAGGTACCCTCATGCCCCACCCCGGGGGCTCCCGGGACCCGGGAAGTCCCCATTCTACTCTGTTAACTCCTCTTCTAGACCCTACATTTCTCGGGGACGGGGGATGTTTCTATGTTCCACATGGGGCCGAGGACAAGTCTCAGACACCAGGCTGTGCCCTGCAAAATCCCAAGTTCAGCGTCAGGATTATATTTTGGGTAAAAGATGGCAGGTAACAGGATTGTTGATGCCTCTGTTGTCTAGCTGAGGGGACTGAATGTAAAACCCCTCTAAGCAGATCCAGGGACCTCATCTCAGTCGGCCTGACCAACACCAGGGAGCCAACAGGATCCTGGTAGCAAAGTGACCCTGCAAGGCATGGGCTGTGTCTCAGTTGCCTGATGTACCCCAAGGAATGGGGGAGCCTTGGCTATGAAGAGAGCAACATATATGAGCCAAGTGCCCGCTCCCTACTCTTTCCTAGATCTAAACACCCTGAAGCACAAAGAAGAACATAAGGAATTGCCTTTTGGGTTCCAAAGACACATTCTGTAATTGAAGTTTCTGGAGGTCTAGGAGTGTGCTGGGGGTGGGCAGCGGTGTTGTTAAAGTCCTACCCATTTCATTGCAGCTAGCCCAGGGTTGAGGGAGACACCTCCTCCGAGTTGTGGGAACATGGGCCTAGCCTTTCCTTGTTGCTTCAGAAGGCATCGGAAGTGTCCTCAATCAGGCAATTTCCTCTCGGAGGAACCCCATGTGTGCACACAATAAGAGCTCATTTCCTCCTATTGGCTTTTGTTTGAGCGGTTTCCTTTGATATGGGATGTATGCCACTCTCCTGCACAGTTATCTCAATCCAGGCATCCGTGTAAGCTCAACACAAGGCTCACTCCAACTGGAGTCAGACCCAACTAGCCTAACTCCGATGGCCCCTCCCTGCCTCCCACCTTAAATGAAGCAGCAAGCATCCAGGGCTCAAGTCAAATGGGGTTGGTCTCAGTGTTCTCCAATGGCTTTTGGGGTGCATGCCTGTGTTGCACACGTGTGTGTGCAATGTTTATGCATATGTGTGTCTTAACTGCTCAATTCCATTGCTACCAATCATGATTGCTTTACTTCATTACCTAGCATCAGGGTACTAGGCACACCGTTGAATTTTAATCAGTGCTCTGAATGAAAGGACTAAGGCTTTTGAAAATGATTCACAATGGATTTGAAGATCTGTAGATATACTTTGATTTGGAAAAAAATCGAAAACCTTTCTCAACTGAAAGCTGAAATGGAGACTTAGATTTCAGAGTAGCATATCTTTTTCTTTGCACTCTCTCCTCTGTTTTGAATTTTTTTCACTTTTCTGTTCTTATTTCTCCCTGTATTCTGATCAAATGGACTCCGTACCACGCTTCTTTCCTCTTGGTTGTGTGTGACCCAAATCTTATGACCCAGAGCTCCAGCAAACACTTAACTTGTAAAAGTATCTCTGCTGCTGATGGCTTCTCAGTTGGGAGGGGGCGGGGGGGAAGAACATGTGATATTGAGTCTTCCAACACAGGCAACTGGGTCGGCACATCCAGGAAGGAAGGGGACTTCAGTTCCAGGAAACACCTTGAACCAATCCTTACATATTCATGCTCTAAGCAACAAAGAGGCTAACCTTTCCTGAGGGACCAGAGGGCTAGAATGGAACGGCAGATATAATGGGAGTGTTTCTTGGACCCAGAGGAAATTCATTCATTCATTCAGTCAGTCAGTCATTCATTTCCAAAAGTTTTAAGCTCAGGAGTTTGGCCCCTATGTGAGCCAGTTACCATCTGCTTGAACAACCTAAAAACAGCCCGAGTGAGGACAGAAGCAATTTTATCTGTGCCAAAACAGCTCAAGGCATGGCCTATCACGGAGCTCGTTCAAGTGCTTCATTTTCACACATGCACTACATGAAACTTTCCAAATGTAGCCCAGCCCTCCTGTTTTCAAAAGCAGCTACATTTCAATCATCCTAGAAATACTATGATTTCTTTAGTCTGGGGTAACGTGCTCCAGTGTTTTACCATCTCCTTCAAATGTAAACATTCCCAAAAGTCTTTTGTAGAATAAAAAGCCTTCTTGCATTTGGTAAAAGAACAATGGGATCTTTGTGAGGGATATCAAGCCTTTAAGAATTTGCAGAAATAGTCATGTCAAAGCCCCTGCTTTTTCTAGAATTGCTTAGAGGGTCTATAGAATTCGTTGGTGGTTATTCTCTAATAGCTTTGTGTCCACCCCAGAGAACTATATCTTATTTATTATGTATTTAGTGTGTATTGTGTGCAGCATAGAAAGTACTTTCTCATGTAATTAAGTTACATGAGGTGATCTCATTTAATCCCAACTATCGCCCAGAGAAGTGGGAATTATTACCCCCATTTTAAAGATAAGAAAACTGAGGTTCAAATCGATGTCAAAATCTGCCTGAAGTTGTGCAGCTAGTCTGGCAGAGCCAGGATCTGGATGCAGGATTTGAATGGTCTCCTAACCCCTGTGCCAGGAGGTCTGTGAATAATTTGTGTCAACATCACTGTGTATTCTAGCAAAAAATGTGGGTTCCTAGGCCCCACCTCAGACTTCCTGAGTCAGAATCATGGAGCTGGGGCCTAGGATTGAGAAGTCTGGGGTGGGGCCCAGGCATCTGTCCTTCTAACAAGCTTCGCAAGAGTATGTGTAGCTAACAAAATCAACCTTTGGAGTAACTTGGGAGAGCTTTTGAAATGGGTATGGAAAGAAAATACAACTTCTCCTGGGGTTGGAGTTGGGTGGAGAGGTGAATATAGTCCAGAAATATAGCCTTGTCCCAGTGGCTACAAATATTATTCTGGCTTTGTCTGTGGATGTGCTTGTCTTTTATTAAGTTTTCGAGTGGCCCTCAAGGGCAAAGAAATAGGTCAATCCATTTTGTCAGATGTGCTGTACATTTTGTGCAGCCACACATAACCAGAAGTATCTATCCTACAGCAATCAAGCAACTAAAACTTATTTTAAGAGTTAGGACGCTCCAGAGAACTCACAGTTCATGTATCTCACACTTAGTTTCTCTCTGTCCACAGCCTTCATCAGCCAAACTTCTTCTTTGAAGTTTAAACGAAAAAAGATCCCTGGTTGAAGGGGTTGGCCTCTCTTCAGCAGTAAAGGACAACTTCATAGAGATGCATATGTTCCCAGGGGGAAAATGCATTCATTTTTCATCACCATATAAACTTCTGGGTATATTTGTATAGATGATGGACTATGGACTTCTGTGAGTATGACTCATAGCTAATAATTATCTAGAGAAATGCCTGCCTCGGTACTAAAACACTCAGCTATTCACAAGTATTCCACAAATGTTTATTGAGCGTCTACTACTTATCAGAGATTGGCTCAAGTTTAAAATGCATGGGGATTACTATAATAAGGAGACATTAAAATATTCCACATGAGATATCTATATTGGCAGGTTGTTATTTGGGAGAAGCGTTATGTAGGCACATGAATTAGCCTTTGCTGATACCCTGTAGTATGAAGGGAAAAGCTAATGAAAATAATAAACTAACAACAGTACAAAAAACATTTGTATAGCACTTTAGAAAGTCGCAGCAGTCGCTGTATTGCAGTTATGCCTGTGGTGATACAGACATCATCTTTGATTAGCAGTTGGGCTGGATGTAGCATCTTGACCCCTCCCCGCTACAGTTACTTTGAGTAGAGCAGAATTCATTTCAAGGCAAACGCCTCTGGAAGCCTCCTTGGAGAAGCCTTTAGACCTCACCTTACCAACTTCCTTCACATTTTTCTGATGTTTTTCACCTTTTCTGGTAGAGCAGAATCATACTTACGCCTATCCATTTTCAAAAACCATTTTTTTCCCAGTAGCCTCAGCTCATGAATCCCCAGCAGGCAGCCTCCATGAGCCAAAAGCTGCCCCAGGTGCCACCAGCCAGCCCAGCACACCTTGCCGTCCAACCTAAACTTGCTTACTTTATCCCTGCCTCTTCTCTGCTCACCACCATCTTCCCTTTGGCTGCACTACCTGTCTCCCACTCCCTACCTAACCGTTTTCACTTTCCACTTCCCTGGTGCTTTGCAATTCAGCAGCCCACGCAGCACTCTTCCAAAAAGCAACTTTCCCAAAGGTCAGAGGTGTTGTCTTGGCTTCTGCACCTCATGGGACTGGGCCTAGTCTTCATCTTCACTGAACTTTCTTTAGGATCTGCCACCATTTCCCATTCTCACCTGGTTTCAGGAACCCCTAATCTATGACACAGTGAATAGCAATGTCCTTTGTCACAGATCCAAAGACACTGAGAGAGGGCATGAAGCCCATACACCTATTCCAAGGTGCCCTCACCTTGGATGAAATGCTCTTCACTCTGGATTTTTGTGCCAGTGGAAGTGTGCCTGAGAAATTCCCTTCAACGTAAGGCTTTCCCAAGCCTGTGTCGTCTACCATTTTCTAGATGACACTTGTTTTCTTTGCTATCTCAATTCCAGTATGATTTCAAACATCAGTCTTCTGTGGATGAATTCCAAATATACACTGGGCTCCGCATGTTGCAGAAGCCTAGACCCATACTTCTCAGAGGACATTCCGATTTCAAACTCTTCATGACCAGAGCCAATTTTATTGTCCTCCCCCATCCTCCTGTGGGTTTATGCCATTGGCATCACTGATTTTTCTGTTTTCTAAGCTGATCACATCCAGGCCAGGTCAGCTTTGACTCCCCCACTTTCCCTTGACCCCAATCAATCCTGCTCATGCTCTTCGTAAGTTGCTCCTGGCCTCAGCACAGCACCTCATCCTCATTGCTGCTATCCCAGCCTATGCCTTCATGACCTGCCTGAGTGTCTGCAATTCTCAGGTCTAAACTCTATCCATGGAATTCTCTCTCTAAAGCATTGTCTGACCCCTCATTTACCTGGTCAAAAATATTTGGTGGCTCTCTGCTGCATTCTGAATAAAGTTTGAAATACATAGGGTGGCGTTCAAGGTCATTCACAATTTAGTCCATGTCAAGTACTCCTTAGACTATGCTCCGTGCCCCAGAAAAACCTGCATGGGTGCTTTTCAGGTGCACACAATGTGATTTTATCTATCCTTCAAGGCCATGTCAGATGTTGTCTCCTCCAGGGAGCCTTCCCTGACTGCCTCACTTAGATGGCAGTAATCTCACAGGCACCTCATACCTCCCTTGTGGCATAATACCTTCACCATGGTGATTTATTCACACATCTTACCTGTCACAGTAGAGTAGAAATTCCATGAGGGGAAAGGAAATGGGAAAGACTTAAGAAATAATTTTCTCCTCATCCACTATCTTTCATACATTTCTTTTTCCTGCGAACTTTTCTATAGCCAATGAAAGCTTCATTAAGGAGAACACATTTGCCCTGGCAGAGAAGGTCCTTAAATTAACAATGCCATCAGCTCCTTCCCACTGACAAAGGGCCCCTCACCATACATGAGGCAATGCTCGTCCATTGTTTTAACAAATCTTCACAAAAATCCTGAGAGGTGGGCACAAGAAACCAGAGGTCTGATGAATTTGGTAACTTGTGCTTCGTATGGGACCCCAGGATTCAAATCTGTGTTGATGACCCACAAGTTTTGGATTCCTGCCATCCTTAGCCATCCTTATTTCTTTTTTGAGATCTGCAATCCCTTGACTTAACCATACTAATGGGCTAGTCTAGGGTTACACAGCCAGAAAAGGGCAAAGGGCATTGTCATCTGCTGTCCCCATGCTCTTCCTTCCTTCCATTTGTCTTGATTGCCAAATAGAAGAAAGGAAAAAAAAGTCCCTTAAGCAAAGCTTTTATGCATTTGAATAAAATAAAAATAGGGAGAAACAAGGAACAAGGAGATGTTTTGTATATAATGACAAAGTAACTGTTATTATTACTGTCACCATCATTATTATTTAACACTGATCATTTCCTTTCAAGTTTCTAATTCGAAGCATTAACTTCCTTCTGGTCCAGGGTAGAATGGTAAGCTGGCTATCATGACCGTTCATGGTTCTGATTATAGTTAGGAACAGAGACCACTGCTGGAAGCCCAGAAGGTTCCAGAAGAGAGAAATGAATAAAAAGTGGAGGTCCAAGTGGGAACAGAATAAAAATATAGGACTATCTTCCCACGGGCTTTCTCTTTATCTTGTAATACAAAGTACAAGGTAGCCAGCTACATTTTAAAAACTTTTTACTAAAGACAAAAAAAAAAAAAAAAAGACCGCATATCCTGTATCCAGCCCACTGGAGTTTCACAAAGTGAACACATCTGTACATCTCACACCCAGATGAAGAAATAAAATATTAGCAGAGCTCCAGGAGTACCCCCTCCAAGCTTTCAGACACTACCCCCTTCCCCAAAGGAAAGCACGCCCCCAGGACTACCTAGCTGACTGTATTTTAAATTAACCCCTTCATTCTGGCCAGGACAGCCTGTGTTCTTCTGAGAGAAAGCTTTTCTGGCAGCAACTGTCACTTCAAAGCAGGGGGAACATAAAGTGTGTGTGAGGGAGTAATTTTGTGTGTAGGAGAAAAGTGTTTCTAATTTTCAGTCCTGAAAATGTGAGGGGAAGAAGGAATATGTGAAAAAAAAAAAAGAGGGAAATAAGTCTGTAAATGCAGTCCTCGCTCTGCCTCCACCATTAGGAGCTGGAAGGCTTCCAGCGACATGCCATTTTGAGCAAGGAAGCAAACACAATCGCCCTTCTCCACCCTTCCCAGCCTCCGCCAGGGCAGGTCAGCTCCAACACCCATCACCGTCAAATTTGCGGATAGGCTGACGGTTATTATTTAATGGCAACATGTTCACTAGAAGGCTGATAGTGTATTGAACATATGGTTCTGATTTATTTTTTCTGTTTGTAACCAGGGAGCAAGATGGGGAGCGTCAGAAACCTAACTCCACGATTTGCTGGGTTCTCCCAAACTGTAACTGGAACCTCGCTCCCAGGCCGATGCCCCTCTTGCCTCTGCAGCTCTGGGGTCTAGGGAGGAAGGAGCCACAGAGGGTTCGGACAACAACACTGACTGATCCCAGAGCAGGACTTCATTCTGTTAACCTGACAAAGTGCACAAGCTGCGCTGACATGTTTTTCCTCCACTTTCTATGCTAATTTATCAAACTGGAAGAAAGAACATCAAATAAAAATCCACAGCTGCAATTAACTCAAGACCTAACATGTACCTGGATAAGGGGACTCACAAGACTTCCGGTATCTACAAGGTTTTAAATGGCAAGGTTTTCTAACTTTGTGTCTTGGGTTATTGGTCATCAATGTTTCCAAAAATAATCACTCCTTTCCGTTACATTTTCTGATCAATTATTTAATGAGATCTGGGTTATATGACATCAATTTCACCCTGAGTGGGGAAAACTCATGCTCTTGAGTGGTCAGCTAGAAAGCTGGCAATTTTTGTTAAAAAGGCAAATTTTTAGACTGGCAAAACGTAGGGCATTAATAAAACCAATACTAGTACAGAGGGGGAAAAAAGGCAGAGTTTGTGAGAGAATAGGGGCCTGGGGATCTCTAGGTTAAATACCAACTCAGGTCTGAAAGCTTCAGATCAAGTTCTGGGCTTTCTCTACATGAAAACATGGCCACCTTGTACAGAAATGGCTCCACACCCCTCCTCACCCTTCCTTTGTTTGCTCTGTGTGCCCCTAAGTAGGCCTGGGTGGATCTGAGGGAGAAAATCCTTCCTGGTTTCTCCTTCTCTGAGGAAGGAGGGCAGGTTAGTGCAGCCTGCTGTTGACTGGAGCTGGGATTAATTAGTTCCTCCAGTGACCTTGGCACCTACTGATGGCGAAGTGTGTCTCTAAGCTGCTGAGAGCCGCAGAGAAACTCAGGGGGACTGAGCACTACTGCTAAAATGATCGTTGAGCCAAAAAACATAGACGACAACGAAAGAAAACCAAAAATGTGTACCTTATCTCTAAACACTGCCTGAGTATGTTATTCAAATAGTTGATGTGAAGAAATACCTCTATCTATCTCTGCATATATGTTTATTTAAATCTCAATCGATCTTTCTATTGTCCTTGTGGGTAACTTTGCAAGCCAGTGTCCCGTACATTGCCAGGGATGTTTGGAGGGGGCTGTTACCTGTGGTTGGGACTGAAAACAATTTTAAAGCATCCTATCATGCAGTTGTGGAAGCTCATCTGTCCCGCCACACTTTACCTTCATCTCTTCACTCCCCACCACCGCCCTACTGTGCTCAGGCCCGAACAGTGCTAAAAGAAGTTAAAGAGCCCCACCTCTTTCTCTTATCATAGCTGGTTCAACGTTCAATTTGAGTCAACAATGGGTCACAATGGGTCAACACTGCCCGAGCAGCTCAGTGTCTTGGGTTGCATAAATAAAGGTATTCTGTCATGAATTAGGGAGGTGCCATAATGGTTCTGTCAGAGGAATTCTGACCTCTTCAATACGTGAAGGGGCTCGCCTCCTAAAGAGACACTTGATTTGCTTAGGGTTACTCCAAAGGCCTGAACAGGGGTGAAGAGTGCAGGATACAGAGTCCCATTTCATTTCAGCATGAGGAAGAATTTTCTAACAAAATGTTATGGCTTTATGCGCTATGGGGTCGTGATTGTCCAGTCAATAAAGATACACAATAGATGGAAAGAGCTCGTTAGGACTGGGGAAGAGGGTAGACAGGGATTGTGCCAGATAATCCCTCAGATGCCTTCCCACTTGGGATTTCCTTCTAATTTCCACCTTATATTTGTATTTTTTGTCAGTTGGGTGGATCTCCAAGGAGTGGCGTGGTGGGGCTGTCAGAATCCTGTGTAATGTGAAAAAGTTATTCCATTGACTCTCATGTGTCTTCCCACAGCAAACCACCATTCCGGTACCTGAGTACTCAGGAGAACAAAGCAGCAGCTGGAGTAGCACGTGTTGTGGGAAGTAAGTAGTTAAAAGCACCAAAGCTCTTTGCTGGTCCGAGCAGCCCCAGAGGCAGCCAGTCCCTTTGATCCTGCCTCTTAATTGCAGCCTACTTGCACCAGGGAACTTTAAAGGAAAAAAAAAAAAAAAACACACAGGGAAACTCTAGAGATAGAGCTTGTTTGTTTCCTGAGGGGATGGTCTTTGTGGAGGCTGCCAGGAAGCTGATACTTGAGGCTTCAAATGATTGGTTTCCTAAGGGGGAAAATAAATAGTCCCTTCCACCAGCTAAGAGTCAGGTGTGACTAGAACCCCAGAAATATGAGGTATCTACATGTGCCATTTAGTAGGGGTGCCGGGTACAGACTTACAAGAGAGAACAGGACGTGAGAAAAGCGACCATGGGCTAGCGCAGGAGCAGGCAGAACTCTAGAAAAAGAGAGCCTGAAGCGAGAGCATCAAAGAAAACGGCACTGCACAGGAAGGGAAGTGGAAGAAGAAAAGGAATCTCTAAGAATTCTCATAGAGAGCAACAAAATCACAACAGCACAAACATTTCACTTTGGAATAGGTCTTAGAGTTGATAATGAGCTTTTACCTATGACATGTATTTAAGTTGTCTAAACGTTGAGATCAAGTTGTTTAAGTTCATTCAATGTACATGCACACACATACACACACACACACACACACACACACACACACACACAGTCAAGAGTAAGAAAAAGGCCAACAAATAATCACAGCAAATAGTGGAGATGATGCCGTAGCTATCCTTGGCCATATACCAAGTTCCTTTGTGAGGAGGGACTCCTGGCTAAAACTGAACTCATGCCTGCACAGTATGCCAGTAATTGCTTGTTTATGTCTATTTAGCTACTTAGTGAGCTCCACCAACAGTACTTACAACTGTCAGGGAAGTTTTTCTAAAGCAAACCCTTTTTGTTGCAATCCCCAAGTAAGCACTGGTGGACAAGGGGTGCGTGTTTCCATCCTACCAACTTGAGTTTCGCCCCTTATTCTGTAACCTTGGCAAGTAACTTGATCTCTCTAAGCTTCATTTTCTTCATGAAAAGGTTTAACTGAGTTGATATGCATAAAGCTCTCAGCAGAGGAGGACTTTCCATATAGTAAGTGCTCAATAAATTCAATAAATGTTAGTTCTGTTTCATTCCTAAAAGGTTATTGGTAAATTAAAAATGCATAAAAATACCAGCCATCTGTGTGTGGACTAAATGAGCATCTGGGTAGGGGAGACTTCCTCTAAATCAGTTTAGCTTGACTCCTGGTTCTAGGAAAGAGGGGGCCACATGTGGGACACACAGGAAAATGAGGCATCTGAAAGGAGGGGAGACAGACAGGGGCACGAGATGGAAGACCTATAACAAGGTATGAGACTCAACAATCAGGCCTGGACATTTCACTTAGGCTACTTCATTCGACAGCTGTCTCTTCTCACAATGTCTTCGTTTCTGTTACAAGACTTTAAAACTAGCATTTTTTAAACAAATGCAATGTTAATGGCATATAACCCTTCCTCTCTATCCTTCATATTCTTTGGAGAGACAGAGGAGAGAATGGCATTACCTACATCTTAGGGAATGAATGTGTCAGAGCTCCTGGACCTAATTCACCAAGGGTGTGAGGACTCAAGTAGGCACATCAGACTTCCAGGCTCCAGTTCTGACCACCATCTAGAAGAAAAGGAATCTAAGGCTGGTTTATAATGCATATATTCCTTAGGATAAAAAAACAAACTCTGGAGAAGACAGATAAACACACACACTAGCCTTCCCTGGAGGCAGTAACCAAATCTCTTGGGGAACTTGTCAGAGTCTGTGTCCACAGAGAAGACAGACATCTTGGGAATGGGGAGATATCCAGAGACAGGCTGTGTGTAGCCACTGAACTGCTTGTAGCTGCTGAAGTCCCTGCTTTCATGCCTTCAGCCCCAGCCACATTGGTGCAAGGCTGGTGGGATACATCAGTTCAACCTCAGCTTCACTCTGAAGCTGAACAGCCTGGAAAAACCTACTGAACAGCCTAGAAAGACCTATGTGTGGAGGAGGTAGGTTCCAGTCTCCAGACCACCAGAAGATCCCCCAAGGAGCCATCCCAGACCCAGTGATCCGCTGCCACTCACATTGTGGCAGTGACACTTACAAAGCAGTCATTGTATTCTGGAGCCTCCTGGATGAACATCAGCTTCATCACCTGGAGCCTGTTACAAATGCGGACTCTTGACCTCAGCCCAGCCCTACTGAATCAGAGCCTACATTTTTATTAAGATCCCCAGGTGATTCGCAGACACATGAGAGTTTGAGAAGTGCTGTCTGGTCACTTATGGTAGGCGTCTGGTGTGAGGGCATCAATCCGTTTGCATACTTCTAGTACTTTCTCATCATGAAAGGCTATTTTCTTCCGAGAAGTCCTTATGGCTGGGTTCAATTGAGAACTGCTAGAATCAGAAATAAATGAATCGCCAGGGTCTTTGAGAACAGGACGACCAGTGTCAAGTGATACCTCCAATCACCCTGGAATTACTGTTCTGACCTGTAACATCCCCAAAATATACATATTTTGAGAGATGGATGCACAAGTATTGATAATTATTGATTTTAAACATTCTCTTTGCTTATTCGTGAAGATTGACTTTTAAGAAGTCAACTGTATATATGCGAGATATAGCTACGAAGGTTCCCTCAACTGTCTAATATTCTGTGGCTCTACGCAAGACTCTGAACCAATATTTGCCTCCAAAAGGACCATAGCCAGAAATCCTTGCCAGAGAGGGAAAGCTATGTGCAGGAGAATAGTTCAGCCCAGGAGACTACACTGTTTTCTCATGGAATCCTGGAGACTAGGCTATGGTGCTTAATAGTATCAGTCATTTATTTTTTTAAAACAATTTTGCTCCTTTGTGGGTATTTTTCTGTTTCTTTGCTAGCTCTTATTCTCTTTTAGGCCCTTGCTGTGTTCCCCAAGATTCGTCCTTGGTCATTGCCTATCTCTGTTCATGCTGCCTTCTTTCACGAGGTGTGAGCTCCAATGGCTTCCACTATGGCTTCAACACAGGTGTGTTGCAAGCTTGTATTTGTAGCCTGTTGTCCAGGCTGTTCTTCATTCCCACATTGTCAAATGTTTATGAGACATCTCCACTTGAATGTTCCATCATTAGCTAAAAACACCATTCTCAAGTCTAAAAACTCATCATCGCCCACCCTCCTTCAACCCTATTCCCATTTATCGGTCCCTTTTTCAGACCACTCCCATTTCTGTCAGGGTACCATTGAAATCACTCCTCCTAGAATTTCTGCAGTGACGTGATCTCAGCTCACTGCAACCTCTGTCTCCTAGGCTCAAGGGATTATCTTGACTCAGCCTCCTGAGTAGCTGGGATTACAGGCATGCGCCACCATGCCTGGTTAATTTTTCTATTTTTAGTAGAGATGGGGTTTCGCCATGTTGGTCAGGCTGGTCTCGAACTCCCGACCTCAGGTGATCCACCTGCCTTGGCCTTCCAAAGTGCTGGGATTACAGGCGTGAGCCACTGTGCCTGGCCCAGTTTGGCTCTTCTAAGCTCTCACTACCTTCTAGTATTTTTCCTTCAAGATGCCTTTTGGATTTGCCCTTTCTCCTCCATTTTTCATGCTAATGCAACCCTTTTCCACTTTGTGCTTGGAATATTGTGAAACTTTTCTGGCCAGTGACATCACTAGTTACAAATGTTCTGACCTCTAACCCTATCTTACAAGTCCCGATTAAATCTTTATAAAGCATTAGATGTGATGTTATAGGTAATGAAATTAAACTCTTCCACAGGGCCCTCCAGCTGATTCATATCCTGACTCCACCCCCTCCATCTAACTTTATTCCCCACTGCTCCCTAACACTTCATCCCCATCTCCAAGGTCAAGGTTCCTCCCTGGCCCCTACACCACATCATGCTATTCCTCCTTCCTGAGATTTTGACCACCGGCCTCTCCAAACATTTTTTATCATACATTCTTATAAGAATTTTTTTTTTTAGATCAGAAACAACCATTAAAGACGGTTACTTTATAAATATTATACTTGCATGACCCTACTAATATGTTATACACATTATCGAACATCCATGAAAACTGACATTTATAAAGGATAAGCTAAATAATATATAAGATGGAAGTTCACCTATTTCCTTGCCAAGTGAATAATCTTGCCCTTGACCTGCAGTGTGGACATACCACATTAGAGACATGGATCCAGACCAAATACATCCATTCAGACCCAAAGGAGGCAGCTCTTCCTGCAGGCAGCCTTATCTCTGACTCCCACCCAAGCTGAGCTCCACTTTCCTGAATTCTCAGAACATTGAAAATTATATGTAGTAAATCATTTAGACAATATATATTGCATCGATACTTTAAGTCTGATTAATTGAAGCTTGCATCTAGGATGCCAGAAATTTATAGATTTTTAGAATAATTCAATATCTTAATTAAAAATATTACTGTCTTCTCAAAATTGCTTGGGTTGGGCTCTATTCAATTATGCAACATCCATTACAAGAAAACTCCAAGTCAGACTGAAGTTTAATTTCATTTGTCTCATTAAACATCACACACATTGATTCCCAGAGGTTTGAGGACTACTTTTTCTACTTTTTTGACCAATGAGACGTTTAGCACATTGCTTAACCTTACTCAATTTGAGTTTTCATTGAATCTGTAAAACGGGGCAAAATGTGACCATTAAAAGAGATAATAATAGTCCAGGCACAGTGGCTCACGCCAGTAATCCCAGCACTTCAGGAGGCTGAGGCGGGGTGTATCACCTGAGGTCAGGAGTTCAAGACCAGCCTGGCCAATATGGTGAAACCGTGTCTCTACTAAAAATACAAAAATTGGCCAGGTGTGGTGGCGCACGCCTGTAGTCCCAGCTCCTCAGGAGGCTGAGGCAGGAGAATCGCTTGAACCCCGGAGGGCTTTGTGCCTGAATGCCTAGCAGTCAGAGCTGAAAAAGCCAAGCGAATCAACCTGTCTTCTTGCTCTGCCTTGGCATCCAGGCTGCCGATGGTCCCAAAGTCTAGTCTCAATGCACACACTATCCATGAAGGCATTTGGGGACATGCATCTGCACCCCCAGGGACAGTTCTAAGTTTTTTCTGTCCTTCAAAATTCAAGTGAATTAGCTGCTGAAAAAAAAAATCAATAAATCCAAGTTTTACAAACCCAGTTTATAATACATCTCCTCCAGCAGCTTTACCCAGCTCACCCTTGCCAGAGTGCCCTAAGTTTAGACTCCCACTTTTTAACTCTATTTGAACTGCTAATTAAGATAATGCCTGTGAACACCCTTTATAAATTGTAAGAAACTACACATATATTAATTCTCCTTCTGAAGACATTTGAGTGCTTAACCATCCTTATTGCATTTGTACATATCTTGTTTCCTTGCTATTGTGTATTGCAAACAGACAGCCACAGCATTTTCAGTGTTCTTGACTCCTCCCTTTTTCCTCTGAGGTCATGTACCACCCTGGAGCTCGCATTCAATGCCCATAAACCTTGGACCTGCCCATCTGTCTGCCTGAAAGAGTTCTGTAAACGTGGCTACATCCGCAGCCTCCTCTCTCAGCTCTTCCCCAGGCGTGTCCCTGAACCTTGCAGCTTGTCTGTGCCCAGAGAATACACATTAACTGTGATGTTAGGGTAAAACAAACAAACAAACCCAAAACTTAGTGTTTCAAAAAGAGATAGAAAGATAGATAGATAGATAGATAGATAGATAGATAGATAGATAGATAGAGATATATATATAGATAGATATAGTAACTCGGCTTTTAAGAAACAAGGGGGAAAGTGAAATTCTGCAGAGTCAGAAAACAGGTTTCCTTGCTAGAGATGGAGACAGTGAGATAAAGGCATGGAGGCTTCCCCCACACCCTGCAGCTCAGAAGTGTGGGACGGGGTCTAAGACTTCCTGTTGTTGGCTGGTATTTACGGCTTTTTAGATGATATGCCCATTTTCCCCAGGCACTTTGGGGCCAAAACTCAGTGTGCTGAGACTCAGAAATTGCTCTCAGTAGCTTCATATTTTGAATTTTTTTGCACCATTCTTATCTGTCTATTGCTCATCTGACATCTTTATATGTTATTTAAGCAGTACTTATCTGGAGAAATATAACAGAGGTCAAGAAAGTACATACATTTAGCTATCTAAAACTCAAAACTGCATCTCTTGTTCTCCCCCCAATCACCAAAACTGCCCCAAGCCTAAAATTAATCTGATGGTTAACAATGCTAAATTAATATTAGCCAATAAATTTATTCCAGTCTTTGAAACTTACAATTTTGCATCATTTATTTTTGTATACACACACAAAGGCAGGTATTAGGTTACTGAGTTGGGTTTCTCACCGAATGGCAAAAGCCAGGGAACCCCATAGGTGTTTAATAAACACTTGTTGACTGATTGATGGAATATACTACCTAGGATAATTCAGACAATGCATTCTTTGTCAAAACACTAAGGTAAATTATTGAGTCCACTTTTATTACCAAGCGTTTCTGCTGTATTGCAGAGGACAGGCCAGCCGAAAACTTGTCCATCTGCCTCAGAGCACAGGTTTACAAAATAAACCCTTAGGCCTGACCTTTCACACCTGGTTTTTACTCTCAGCAGAGGAGGCCCGGACTGGTCTCCATAAACAACTGTGTAGTTGGAGCCGTGTAGTTGGAGGCCCAGGCCTGATGCAGACCCAGCCACCTTTGGCTCTTTACTACGAATATTATCACGGCTGCAAAAAATAGTTTGTGCACATTTTTTAAAAGAAAAAAAAACTGAGCAGAGCATAAAACTGGAGAGAAAAATAGTATGTGAACTAATTTACAAAGCCCAGCTAAGTCTTCCTGCCTCACTCTTCTGAAAGAAACCAAAGCATTAAAATATCAAGCTCTTTGCTCCACAGCAGTGGGCATCCATGCCTACCAGTTGAGTCGACCCTTCCAGAAAGGATGCCCGGGCCCATGACACCTTTACTTCTCTTTGCAGCCATTTCCTGCCATTCTTTGCTAGGCCTTTAGCTTGGGTCTTGAGCAGATTTTGTGAACAGGGCAAACTGTCCTCTCTTCTGTTCTGCCATGCCCCAGGGTTCTGTGCTCGCCTGGCCTGACTCTTGACCTGCAGCTCTCTCTGGGCTTTCTTGCTTGCTGATTTTTATGCCCACATCTCCCTACCTTTCTGTAACACCCCCCCCCCCTTATCTCCACTGCCCACCTGTCCGCTAGAGTTGCCAGGTTTCTCTGCTTGGCATGATCCAGCCAGCTCTGACATGTAGCTGTACCTGAAGATGGTAAAGGCCCCCAAACTATGTTTTCAACAACCAACATGTCTTGTTAGTTATCCACCTTTTCCTGAATCAGAATCCTTCACCCCTTGCAATGCTGCCAACCTACTTCTATGTTGATAATGTGTTTTGTCATTTTGAAAATGTAAACAAATCAGTATACCTTCCTTTTCATCTTTTTCTTGTTATCAGTAGGAAAGTACAAGAAAAAAGGAAGAGAAAATGCATGCGAGATTGAACCTACTTATTCTACTATATGGAATTATCTTAAGCTCAGCATCTAAATCCTCTTTTCCCAGTTCTTGCTTGGAATCTTGAATACCTGATCTTGAATTTCTGTGGCGCTCCCTGAGTGCGGGACTGGCGGGTAGCCATGTGATATTGATTTGTTTTCACCATAGCAACAGCAAATTGAAACAACTAGCAGAGAGAAGGCAGGCTGTTAACCAGTAAAGCTACCTAACCAGTATATTTCACAAGCATATTTTTTCTCCTTCCCTCTTGTTTTTTCTCTTATTTACTCCACTTTCACAAATTTAACACAAAAGTTAAAGGAAAAACAGCATTACATGTTTTGGGCACTACAAGGCCTATGGCCAGAATAGTGTGCTTTGCAGAGCTTCTAGTATATCAGACTAGATCAATGGGAACAATGCAAACAACAATGCTTTGATTTCCTTGGAAATTTCATTTGTTGAACTAAGAATAAATATCCCTAAAAAATTTACGTGAGCACAAAGTAGAATGAAGGGTTTTGTGTATATGACTATGTATCTTAATACCCTAAGGCGTTTGCCAACAGTTTCCTAATACCGAGGTTTTATCCCTTTGTACTTTAAATAGCTCAATGTGCCCAGAGACAAACAACCTTTTTTTTTTTTCTTGGTAAAAGGTTAAGGTCTCAGAATGCTAAATGATGAGGGAAAGTGTAGCAAGTATGATTCAATTCTATTAAAAGATAGAAAAATTAAGGTAGGCACTTGCTCAAAACTACGTGAGTAGTCGCAGAGGAGACGCAAACTAGCTTTGGGAACTCCCGGGAACTCCAATGTGCTCCAATCAAAATCCTTTTTAAAAGGTTCCTTCGTAAACGTTACCCTTCCCCCGATCTCTGTGACCAAGGTTGCCACCTGTGACATGGATTCGCAGCCTGCAGTATTGTACTTCTCCTGCTTGGGGCCATCTGTGCTAGGACATGATGATTTTTCTATGAAAGCAGCTGTTCCCACCATCACAACCAGCCTTGAACTTGGTGGCACAACCTGGATCCTAAATAGTGACTCTGGAGCAACCGCGAATAGGGCCCCGGGGACCATCCACCTAGGTGGCAGCGCTGGGCTGCACCGAGGGGGAGTCAGGCCAGAAAAAAGGCTGTGCCCTGCTCCCTGCTGCTTTTTGCCAGCCCAGCCAGAAGCCCTGCAGAAAACCTGTGCTGACCGGCCCGACATGAGGCAGGTACGAGAAGATGCCCTATTTATGAGGGGGACAGGTTTACAGTTTACAAAAGACAGGCGAAAATATAAAGGCATAACTTAAGTCCTGCCAACGGGGAGTTAGAATGTTCCTGGCCAGGACATAAAGAAATATTCCTCTCCACAAGCTCGAATAAAGGAACACACAGCAGAAATAGTTGGGGGATGACGTCAGAAGTTCTGGGCTAGTGTCCTGCACTTCTCCTTGAAAGTAAAAACAGTGGGTCTAGAAGAATCTACGTGGCATTGCCCTTATTTAAATGAGTAGTTCTACTGCTCCTTGCAAAACAAGGAGGATAGCTGAAGAAACTTCCTCTTATTTAAAGATTATAAGAACGTTCCCCCTGCCTTTTTTTTAAAACCTTCTTGTCCCCAAAACGCACACATTACCCAATTAACAAATAGCTTTCCACTTAACCTTTGTCTTTTAAAGGGACAGTAATGTTTCTTGAAGAACATTCAAGGTGCTGGTGGTTAGGCAAGTCAGATTTTTTTCTTCGCTTCAGTGCTTGCTAACTATTCTAAAAATGTTACACATTTATTGTAAACACATGCTTCCGAGGCCTAACAAAAAAGCACAGTTTCCTCATGCCTGGCAGAAATTTAAAACGGAAAAGGGCAGAAAGAATTCTTTAGCAAATATATCCTTTCCTTCTCCTGGGCCAAGTGTGTTAAAAATAAATCTTCTCCATCATTTCTCACTGCTGCTTCTCAGCGAGAAAGTTGATACGGTTCGGCATAGTGAAAACACAGCTTTAAAAGCTAGCCTGCCCTCATTAAATTATTCTGCTGGCTGTGTGTTCTCATTAAAAATGCATAAAGATCAGATAATTGCAGTAAGCATTATTAACCCAGCTTTACTTTTGAATATAATGGTTCCACTTTTAAGCTGGAAACAAAGACTCAGACATGCCAGGAAAAGAAATGTAAACATTGAACTACAGTATCGAAAACTTGCCAGAAAGCTACCTCTTGCTAGGTTGTTAAAAATGTGCTTTTGAAACTCAATTAAAGCTGTAGCATTGTAGAGCTAGGTAAGTCCCTAATTTTTAATAAATAGACACATACGTTTGCTCAAACATCCAACCGATGATTATTTACCATGAATTGTTTTTTAATCCTTAATTGCAAGTCTGTTTTCAAATAATAGGATCCATGTAAACTTTATCTATTTGGGAACTAGCTATGGCAATATGACAATTTTTTATAGCAAGAAAATAAGATTGCGCTGAAGAATTAAAATGGCTTTTAAAAAATAATGTAATAAATGAATCGATTCTTTGCATAAAAACTCGATTTCGTGCCTCACCCCAAACAGGCGGCATAGATTCAAGCTTTGCCATTTCTTTTTCTCAAATCAAAATGTTACGTAAAACTCCAGGGTCCCCCGCAAGTATTACATTTGAATTAGTGGAATCCAGTTTCCCTGGCTCCCTAAGCAGCACACATGGAATGCAGCATACTGCAGCAAACTCTTTAAACATTCAAAAAAGGGGGGCGATTCTCCTACCTTGTTTAGCTCTGCCTGTCCTTCCCATTTACAGTAACCCCAGGAACATCTGGCAGAACCAAGTGGCCGAGGCTTCTCCACCGCATCATGAGGAAGAAACTTCCATGTAAATAGTTCTCATTCCCTGTTTATTGTACTCTGAAAGCCGCCTGCCGTATCTGGAAAATTTTACCTTCAGATGATGAAGCAAAGACAGTCTAAACTCTGTTGCTGTAAGCTGCAAGCCCTTCCTTCCGACAAATCCCTCCCAGCCCGGGCCAGCCAATCCCCAGCCAGCTCGTCAGCCCTACTCGTCTGAAACTGGCCCTAATAGGATGACTGACACAGTAACACAGCACTTGCAGTGTGTAAAAACAGTGCATCCATACTGATGAAAGAGGAATTTCCCTCTCAGAAGAAAGCAATCATAGCACCAAGACAAAGTGGCACATAATTGGCAGAGCAGAGAGAGGGGTAGCTCAAGAAAACACCCTTGAAGACAGCCAGCTCGGAGCCAGGAGCCGCACCGTGAACACTTTGGAAAACGTGAAACTCCGCAGATTCCAAAGAAATCCAGGTTGTACATGAAACTGAAGTCCTTGGACTCTCTGACAAAGCATATGTATATATTTTGTAAAGGAAAAATAATTCAGTGTCTGCCATGGCAATTAACACCTTACAAAACGTTTACGTATTTCCATTATTGGGGAAGAATGTGCTAGCCCAAGTGCGTATTCAAAATCAAAACATGCTTCTAGCTCTGGCACACACAGGTTTCCTGTATAACATCTGTTATTGCACTGGTTAATTACTGTGGCCCATTTATCTTTCGTCTAAGTTTTCAGACCACTTGGGACTTCGATTAGGGAATGCTGGACAATAAAATTGATATCTATCCACTACCCTTTTCTACTCTTCGCAGGCACCCACGAGAGGATTAGGTGTGCCTTAACCATCTTAGATGCCATTTGATAAATACTGTGCATTGGCTTACATTGTCGTTAATGAAGCAATGATTATAGGAAGATGTTTACTGTTGAATGCATGTGGCACATGATCCAAGGGTCCCATGAGGTGCCAATTCCACAAAAGATGTCCTAGGAGGTGCTGGAGTTTCCTGAAATAAAGCAGAAGAAGAGAAAGGTTAGAAAGGGTTATTTATTTATTTATTTATTTATTTCCCAGTCTACAGCATTTCTGTATGCTTTGAAAACCAAAACACAAAAACATATGGCATTTAGCAAACACAATAAGCATACATTTTCCTTCCCCTAAATACAACATTTTAAGAAAAAACAAAAAAGTATGATGATTACATGACGAGACCAAGGCAGAACAAAGCCCCTATTCATCTGAAAGGTTGAACCCAATGCACTATTTTTATAAGCAACTGTTCAGTGCATCTGTAATGAAGCAACAGAATGAAATGGAATGCTTTCTTTTTATTTTGCCATTGCATCTTTAAAACAATGTTTCATATAATTTCTAGGCTACTTTCTTCAATAACTACTGTGCTTTATTCCCCTCAGTTTTTTATGCTTACATTCTTTGTCCTCCCCATGTAACGCTACCACATATCCTAACTTGCAGGCTTTCATCTACTGTAATACTTCTGGAAATTTGAATTAGTTCTTTGGTCAAACAGGTAAAAACTACTTTTAATTATTAATAAACAGATTTATGATTCTCCTCTTCCTCATCTCCCTCTGATTCTGTCTTTGAAACTATCATTCCATGAATCCCATTCCTGAAAGTTTAGTTACCTTTTGACACATTCCCCCATTCTCAGCCAGTGAAATTAAGCCTTGCTGATTTTTCCTCTCAGGTAAGCTGGAACTCTGACCTATTACCTGGAAAACACAAATGCTAACAAGACAGCCTCTGGAACTCAGGCCTCCTCATCTTCAAGCTCCCTTGTTGCCAGATGGGTTTTTAAAGTCATATAAAGTCATGTTCCTTTCACATTCAAACCTTTCTCTCTATAAAATCTGAATTATAGACTTTCAAGGGCCTTCATAATCTGGGCTCTCCCTTTCAACTCAACTTTTTCTCCACTGTTTTCCCAAGTGAACTTTCTGATGGAGTCATGCTTATTTCTGCCTTACTCAATCTTTAGACCTCAGCTCACCTTTCCCTTTATTCTGTCGTGTCTTCTCTGGCCACATTACCCTCTCTGATGTTCTCCTGTGAAAGCATTCTGTACTGTTCATTGTACCAGACACTTTGAAACCCTTAACAATGTAGTCTTCTGTAGTTAGTTTGCCTGAGTTGATCTTTCCATCTCAGAAAGCAAGGCTTATGTTGTATATTAATTAAGATAATGCACACAAAACGTCTATGCAGTGACTGGCACATAATAAATGCTCACTAATGACAGCCATTCTTACTAGTATTTCTAAATGCATTGTTCATTGCAGTTAGCAAAATGCCATGCACAAACTTGCTGACTTCACGATTCCCATCTCAAGAACTGGTATCATATTCATCCAACTGCATGAGCCAAAAACCCGGCAGTCATTCTTAACCCTCCTTCTTCAACCACCATTTGAAATCCATTATCAAAGTCTTTCAGGTTTAACACCTAAATATTTAGAAATGTTTCACTTTGCTCCATCTCTCCCAAATGACTCTGTCCAAGTTATTGGTGTCTTTTATCATGATGATTGAAATAGCCCCCAACTGGTCTCCTGCATGTATTCCTGACCCCGTCACACCTTTTTTCACACTTCAGTCAGAACAGTAATTAACAAACAAGTCTAATTTTTCCACACTCCTTTGTGTAAAACCTTTGCTATGGACTGAATTGTGTCCCCCTAACACTTATACGTGGAAGTCCTAGCCCTCAATAGGAAGGTATTTGGAGATGGAACCTTTGGGAGATGCTTTAGATGAGGTCATGAGGGTGGAGTCTTCATAATGGGATTCGTGTTCTTCTGAGACACCAGAAAGAGACCTCTTTCTCTCTCCCTCTACCACGTGAAGACACGCAAGAAAGCAGCTCTCTGCAAGCCAGGAAGGGAGACCTCATCAGAACCTGACCATGCTAGCACTCTGACATTGGACTTTCAACCTCCAGAACTATGAGAAAACAAAATTCCATTGTATAAGCCACCCAATCTACAGCAGCCTGAGTTGACGAAGACAACCTTTAACTCTGTTTAGGCTGCTTTTAGGAAAAAGGTAAAAGTCCTCAACATGACCCATGAGGCTCTGTGCCATCTAGCCCTTGCCTACTTCTCTAGCTTAGCCAGACGCCGTCTGTTCAGGGAACCCTTCCCTGACCCACAGGATGAGTTCAGATCTGCTTCTTGTTTTCTCTCATAGCCCTGTGAACTCTAGAGCAGTGCATCTCAAATGTTAATGTGCATGCAAATCCCCCAGGGGTCTTGTTAAAATGCAGATCCCATCTTCATAGTTTCTAATAAGCTCCCAGGTGACGCTGATGGCTTTTGTCCATGGACTATTCTTCGAGCACCAAAATGTTTATAGATGTTGTTTGCTTCATAGCACTTATTGCAAGGGAAGGCTATACATTAATTTGGTGATTATTATCTATTTACTTAAGGTCTACCTTTGGAACTAGCCTGTTGGCCTCAGAAGTCACCATTGTCTCTCCACATCTAATCTAGTATGTTCGTGGCACACGGTGGAGGCACTCAATAACACATGTATGTTAAATGAATTAATTGATGGGTATAATGTCGTACAGATCCAAACTGGACTTATATTTTTTCTTTTTTCTCCTCTTCCTCTTCTTTCTCCTTTTCCTCTTCCTCCTTCTTCTTTTCTTCTTTTTATATATCTACATAAGTTCCTGGAAACTCTAGATAGAAGCTTAATTTTTCTTGAGGTCATGACATGCTAAGTAGAAAGCAGAATGTTTGAGAAACCAGAGAATAAGTAGCAAGAAGATGATCAACTGTATTCAAGTAAAGGAGGTGGCCAGAGGGGTGAAAATACAAAACAGAACCTACGAATTTGCCCAATAGAAATTGTCAGTTGTCTTCTACAGTTTGATAAATGCGAGATCACTCCATCCTTTTATTTTAACTTCTAGGCCCAGTTCTTTTTTTTTTTTTTTTTGAGACAGAGTCTCACTCTGTTGCCCAGGCTGGAGTGCAGTGGCGCAGTCTCGGCTCACTGCAAGCTCCCCATCCCAGGTTCATGCCATTCTCCTGCCTCAGCCTCCTGAGTAGCTGGGACTACAGGTGCCCGCCACCACACCCGGCTAACTTTTTGTATTTTTAGTAGAGACAGGGTTTCAGAGTGTTAGCCAGGATGGTCTCCATCTCCTGACCTCATGATCCGCACACCTTGACCTCCCAAAGTGCTGGGATTACAGGCGTGAGCCACCACGCCCAGCCGGCCCAATTCTTCACCTAAATGTACCAGAGATGACTCATTTTTACCTTGTCCAAAACTAAAATCATTTTTTATTTGATCATTTCCCATTTCAGTCAGTGAAACCATCATTTCTCTTATGTTTCCCACTTTAGTAAATGGAGCCACCATCTTTGATGCCTAATTCTTTATCATCACCAGCAACCAAATGGTCCCACACCCTGTGAATTCTTGTCTCCAGAATCTATCCACTCCTCTCCATCTTTACTGCCATGCCCCTAATTAAAACCCTCACCACCTTTTACCTGTTCCTTACTTCTCTGCCTCCAATCTTGCCCTTCACCTTTCACTCCATTTACCACACCTCAGCCAAAATTATCTTTTCAAAAATGCAAATGTTATAATGCCATTACCTGCATAAACTCACTTCATGTCTCCTCATTATCTTCCAGATAAGTCCCCTGCCCAGTTCCCAGCTATCTTCTTTCACCCTCCTCTTGAAGTCACTTCCTTCATACCTTTACATGCAGTATTATTAAACTAACTTTAGTCCCTCAGGTGTGTCATGTCTTCTCTAATTTAGAGCCTGGATTCCTTCTTCGTGAAAAATCTTCTATTCCTTTCACACACATCTAACATCTTTCCATCCAGCAACACTCAGTGAACACGTCACCTCCTCCAGGAAGCCTTCTTTGACCACCGTGACTCTCATGGCACCTTGACATTTTATTCATCATAGCAGTTGTCACAGTATGTAGTAAACATGTCTTGCTTGTTTATGTACCTCACTAGAATCTATGAGAGACTGAACCATGTCTTTCCTATTCATCAGTTTATCCCCAGTGCCTAGAACATGCACTGTATAATAGCAGACAGTTACTGAATAGTTGTTGAATGGTTAAAAGGATAAACTTGAAAATGGCACTGGTAATAAAGTGAGAAGGACAGTCACAGGGCTTAAAAAACTGATAGAGAAGCCATAGAGACATATATATTATACTGTATATAATGTGTAATTATTATATATTATATAATATGTATATTATACATTATATGCATCCTATATATTATATATTATGTGTGTATTATATATTACATATATACAACACATATGTGTATATATGTATATATACACATATATGTATAATATGCATATGATATATATATGTATTATGTATACATTATATAGTATGTATATTGTATATATAATATGCATATGTGTATTATATGTATGTGTAAATATACTACATATGTAGTAATATATAGCCATGCATGCACACACACAAACACACATGCATGAATTTAAAGTTGGACTGGAGAAGGAAAAGAAGCAATAAATAAAAGCTGAAAGCACAATGCAGTTATGAAATCATCTCCTTTGCTAGGCATACCAATGTTAGCAAGCTTATAGTCAAGGAGAAAATTAATCTTTGATGATATTTAAAATCATGGTGATTTCCTGAGAAACAAAGTCTCCCTTTGAATAGAAAAGAACAGGTGTCTTAGGACAGATGGAAGTGTTTGGTTTACTGGAAGAGATGGCCTGGCCCCTAAAAAGGAAGAAAAAGTTGTTCATAGCAAGAGAGAGATGAGACAGACAGGTAAGTTGCTAACAGGCCCGGTCTGTGATTATTCAGTCTTAGGGCTTGTTTCTCTCTCAACATAATATTTCAAGCCTATCCCGCCTCTGTCCTTTAGCATGTACTGTTGTTTTTTAAATTTTTTTCTAGTTGTTTCATGTATAAACCAAATCATAAGCCCCTTGAGGGTACAGACCTTGCATTAAAGTACTTTTTGTCATCCACAATGCCGAGCATGGAGTGGGGCTGAATTCATTTAGGTTGATTGATTTCCATTTAGGATTCTGGAGAAAATTTACGTACTTTCGAAGAGATTAGTAATTTTTTTTTAAACGTGTTGGTTGAAAATGCATCAGGGAATGGAAAATTGGTTTTATAATTTTCAGAAAAAGTGATAGTTTTTTATTGAATTTTTCACAAGAAATATCTACTGGTTTTTAAATTTTCTCCAGTAGGTCTAGGGGCAGAAGACGGGAAAATTAGGACTAACCTTTTCTGCGTTAAGGAAAATAGGAGGAAGTGAATTGCATGAAGCATATAAGTGAAATCACGTCTGAGACTCCCTTAGCATAGAACATGATACGTAGCAGTGCTCAATGTCTGTTAGCCACTATTTTTACTGCTACTATTATCATTATCAACATCATCATAACCCTTAGGGCTTAGAATCCTAGTCAGAGTGATTTCTGTATGCCAAAAAAGTGGTAACTAATGTAGAGATTTCCAAACTTCCTTGCTTCATGACATTCTTGGTATTCCATAATTTTTTTTCCCTGTGTTCCTAGGCCAAAAATAATACCTAATTGTTCCATTTATTAAATAGCTATATCCAAACACCTTAGTAAGTGCTTATGTTTTAACAAGTTAGTAGTTATATGAAAAGTAAATATTTGAAAAAAAACATTTTTCTTACATGCTTAACTCGAATTAGTTTTTAATGGATTGTAGCATGCCAATCTCAAAGCTTGCAATCAGATTGCAACCACAACTCTCATTTTCTGTTCCACGTTGCTTCTTGCATGGTAATTGTTTTATCAGTTTACCAACTACTAAAAATCCAGCTTTGCAAAGATGTATGTTACCATCAAAAGGAATGAAGTGTGATTCTATTTAAATTGTCAATTACCTTGAGCTCATAGGTTGCACACTGTCTGACAGATGTTGAGTATTGCTGTATTTCCTTAGAAAATGTACAGTAGCCCATGGAACCCCAGTGAGTTCACTACAGTTTCCTAGGGTGCCTGAGAGCCCAGTTTGGGAACCATGGCACTAAGGCAAAAGTCCCAATAGTTTGACCAATGTTAACTGTCTCATTGTTTTTCTGGTTTGATGGTCATATGGAGCCTCCTGTCCTAGGCCTAAGGGCATTTGAAGTTGCAGAGAGAAGGTCAGATCAAAGGTTACAGGACATGCCCAGCCCTTAAGCTGTGGTCATATGAAATCCTCCAAGCCTATGAGATTGGGGCGAAGCCTATGATTCTCCGGGATTGCAGATGTCTGTGGGCCAAAGAAAGAACACCCTGAGGCAGGGGCCGAATGATCTGCCCACAGTTGATGTGCCTGGGAACTTGCCAGGATCATTCACCTTTCCAAATGGTGAATTATAAATATAAACGCAAAGAGGAAGCAGCAATGAGCATTTCCCCTGTCACTATCTTCAATGAAACTACAGACTCCTTTTGCAGCTCCTGCCTGCTATTCTTCTAGGCTGGCTGAGGGATCACTGTCCATCTGTCATTGTGCTCACTAGAATTTGCTCTTTCTCCTGTAATAAAGGATGAGTATTCTCAGCCCCTTCTCCACCTCCTTCTATGAAAGTGGTGTTTCTGACAGAGAAGAATGTCCAAGCCTGAAAGGTGGGTCTCCAAGCTCCAGGTGGGGGCCATGATCTCCCTCCTGTTGGGATACTTGAAAGTAAGATTTTTCCATCCATAACCTTCTGCCCACCTTCTGACTGAGGGGCCAGGCTGAACAGGGGTCCAGTGGCCATTGGATGGAAGGACATACACTCATGTGCTATACTTTTCCTTTTGTATCTGGAGCACTTACTGCCTTTTGTCAAAATTTATAATCTACTTGATACTCATTGTTAGTTGTCCAGTATCCAACATATGGGACAATAAATATTTGTTAAACAAAATTTAGGAGGACAGAAATATGGTACAGGATGAGTAGGAAATCGGGTTTGAGACACAAGGCCAAGGATCAAAGCTAATGTGGCATTTCTAAGGGGCTCCCAAGGGTCATTAAAGCCAAGTTTTAAAAAACCAGGAAAGAGTTGAAAAGTCAAAACTACCAATTGAGAGTATCACCTTGGTGTCACCAAATAGTGTGTGCTATGGCAGAGTCAGGATTTTCTGTCTCTTTGAGGCTTGATGAGCAGCTTAGATCCATACAAAGAGTTTTTAATGGAATCAAAGGGTCTTTAATAACCTCTTTTTTAATGGAGTGAGAATAGCGTAATTTATTCTTCAATGGTTCGGAAGTGGGTGGGTTCCAGCACAAAAGATTGTGATGACGTTGTAGGAGTCTCTGTGGCAGTGGAAGTATGTGAACCTGCTGCCTGACGAAGACATTGTCATCTCCAAGAGAGAGTATGGAATGGACGTGGGGAATAGATGAAGCATAGCATGTGTGTTATTGTAGCGTGATGACAAGCTTGACTTTAAAAATTAAATGCAACTAGTTTAGATTTACTACAATATACTGCTCCTGAAGGAAAGACTTGTCAGTGCTTCTATTCCCCTCTCCATCTCTTTCTGTTTGTTTTAGAATCACCACCCTACCTAGATCCACTTGTTCACTCATCTGATTAGGGTTTATCACATGACTTGCTACGTGTTGGTTCCAATGGAAACATTCATGATATAAAGATAAGCAAGATGTAGATGGGATCCCGAGAATCTCACAGTATTTCACATGATCGCCAAAGTGAGATCTCTGGGCACTTATCTCAAATGTTTCTGAAGAAAATGACCCAGGTCTGAGTAAGTTTGGAAACTGTTGAAATCACTCATTAAACGCGTGTTTTTACCGAAGGACCTCTCAGAGCCTTGATTCTGGGAATGTGCATTGCAAATTTCCAAGACGGGGTCTCTAGTTCACTGTGTCTGAGAATTAATTTTACCAGAGGCTCTTTTATTTTAAAAAAGAAATCTAACTAGTATGGTGTTCTTGGGAGTTATATTTTGGGAAACCCTGGTCCAGGTAAATTTTTTTTTTTCCTGTTCATTAGACCATGTCCATCTCTGCTTCTGCCTGTCTTTCTTCACATTCAGAACTTCCCTCACTGTCTTCCATCAACAACCATAGCTTCCAGATCTCTCTTTGTCACCTCTATTCAATCTCATTCAACTCAACCTCTTTTATTTGATGCTGTATGTTCTCACTTGACTGAGATCCTCAGCTTTACTCGCTTGAGGCGTCTAGCACACCTCAATGCTACTTTCTACTTGTTTCTCAGAACCTTGGTTACTCCGGAAGTCCCTGTGGCTCCAGGATCTCCTGGCTGGACCAGATCTTTGCAGCAGCTTTTCTCCTCAGGCAAATCTTGGAGATGATTTGCCCAGGTTTTCTGACCAGCAGAGGGCCCTTGGTAGCTGTCTAGTTGACCTATGGGCATAACTACCCTTTCAAAGCTTAACCCTGTCTAAATTCCATGTTCCAGCAAAAACATCAATTTCTGGAAAATGTGTTACTCATCTCTTTCCTCCATCAAATGCTACTCATGACAAGAGCTTCTGGGGAGCTCACGTAGTATTGGGGACAAGGGGAGACATCTATTTATTAAACATGTGCATAGTGATTATACTGAGTCAAGCACAATGCTATTGTGTGAAATCCATGACACTATTATTATCTCAGGTTTACAGATGGGAAAACACCTGAATGATTAAGTAACCTTTCCAGGGTCGCACAGCTGGAAGGTGGTGCAGCCCATTTACCCCATGCAGGCTGGCTTCAGAAGCCATGTTCTGTACTGTGATACCTCCCTCGCTCTAATTGTAATAGAAAAATTATATGGCAAATCAGAAGGTGTTAAGTGCAAAGAAAAAAACAAAAGGAAAAGGAGAATTTGGGCCTGGTAGAGGGAATCAGGCAATCAGGTGGAGCTGGGAGCGGGTAGCTGTGGCTTCTATTGCGGGGCCGGGACAGGCTCGTGGAGAAAGCTCCCTCTGAACAGAGATGTGTAGGGGTGAGGGAGTGTGTTCACCGTCAATGAAAAGAAATCCCTGGAGAAGTGTGTTCCAAGCAGAATATTCAAACTCCAAGAACAATTCTGAAAAATGTTCATGTGGGAGGGACTTCTGCATGCAACTTCTCTGGCCTCCAGTTTGCCTGAGTCCCACCCCTTGTTTCTGAATTCCACTGACAGTGTTCTCCTTGTACAAAAGGCACTATCCATTATCGAAGGCCACAGAATGGTGGCTTCTGCCTGTCTTTTTCACATCCAGGACTTCCCTCACTCTCTTCCGTCTATCAGCCACCATAAGCGTGGAGATCTTTCTTGGACACCTTTAGATATTTCCCTATCTCCCCTTTCCCTAAATCCAATATACTGCTATCTCTTTCCCAGTAGATTCATCACACTATCTCATTCCGATATCCATTTAGATCTCGGCATATAGTCTTGATAAATTAAAATTTCAAACTTACGTAAAATGTTCTGCCTATTCTCCCAAGGACATGTGCTATGTTTTATAATGAAATTTTAATCTTTATTTTTAAAATAATTTGTGCAAAGAGAAGGCATCTGGCTTTGTTTTATCTGCTACAGAAGAGGGATCATGTCATGGATATATTCTTTACCAGAAATGGGCAATTATTTTGCCTTCCAGCTGGATTAGAGAGAAAAACAGGCTCACCTTAGCAACAGCATTCTGATGCTGATGTCATCACCCCACATCATTTTGGTCTCATGTCACTGCATTCTTTCTCTAAAATCTCAAGCCACAGTTTTATAGATCTCTGCATTTAGAAGGCTTAATGAAAAAGGAAGAAATAACCATACTTAAATATTCACTGAGTCATTCTAATCTTGAACTCTGTTAGCAGGTCCCTTTTCCACAGCAAAACAAAATGAGAATTGTGCTTTTTCTACTCCAGTTTTTGCTGCAGCTTTGCCTACAACCCTTGTCTCTCTCAAGCTCAGGCCCACACACTCCTCCTCTATACCCCCAACCCATGGGATTGCCAACCTCTCCAACAAGCCTGATCACTTACAAATAGAATGATTTTATTTCGCAAAACAGTCCGATCCTGAGACAATTATGGTGAGCTTACAATCACGGATCCTAGGGCTAGAAGAAATCTTTCTTTTCATCTACGTCCTAGCTTCTTATTTGAAAATGAGGATGCAGACAGCAAGACAAGGCTTACTTTTGTAAAAGACAGAAAAGATTTTAACTCCCTGGAAGTTTGTGCCTCCTCAGAATTTCAATGAGGATTCTCACAGGGTGTCAGATCATGCATCAAATGTTGTGTACCTCATCCCTTCCCCCCACCCACCCACCCACCCACCCCTGCTTTCCTTTCCCTGCTACTCTTTCACCACGCTTCTCCTCCCTACACAAAAATCCCATACACCCAAGTCATTGAATCACAGCAGCCAGAAATCCTTTCCACACCAGGAATTGGACTGAGTCCCTTCCACTTAGAAGTTTCAATATTGACTTTGGTCTCACAGCAAATAACATTTAAAAACTGAGCACTTTGGGAGGACAAGGCAGGTGGATCACTTGAGGCTGGAAGTTTAAGACCAGCCTGGCCAAGGTGGCGAAACTCATGCCTGTAATCCCAGCTACTTGGGAGGCTGAGGCATGAGAATCACTTGAAGCCGGGAGGCAGAAGTTGCAGTGAACCATGATTGCACCACTGCTCTCCAGCCTGGGCAACAATGTGAGATTCCGTCTCAAAAAAAAAAAAAAAAAAAATTCACAGTTGTGCAGAATTATTTAAATTGTATTCATGTATAGTTATAAAATTTGTGTATATCGATAGGAAAAATTCACTGTCAATGAATAGAAAACTATCCACATACATACTACACTTTGGCAAAATCAGTCTCTCCGTTTTCAAAACCACAAGCTATGCCACAAAGACAAAGACTTCCTTCATAAGCTTTCATCACACATTAACCGTCATGTTCTAAAAGTAATTTTAAAAGTTCTCAATTTGCTGGGTCCCTAACTAAGAAACACAGATGACATTTTTAATCTATTTGAATCTTAAAGTTATTTTTAACATAATTAAGCATTTATAACCTTGCTTTATAGATACATACTCTGAGTTATATAACATCACTAACCTAATACTTTGGACCACACTTAAAAAAAAAATCTCTTTTCTTAAGATTTCACATTTAAATATACTGACAACACTTTTTGGTTTTTTTGGGGGGGGGTTAGAAGTCAAGTCGGTCAGGCGTGATGGTTCATGCCTATAATCCCAGCACTTTGGGAGGCCAAGGCAGGCAGATCACCTGAGGCCAGGAGTTTGAGACCAGCCTGGCCAATATGGTGAAACCTCATCTCTACTAAAAGTACAAAAATTATACAGGCTTGGTGGTGCATGCCTGTAATTCCAGCTACTTGGGAGGCTGAGGCATGAGAATTGCTTGAACCCAGGAGGCGGAGGTTGCAGTGAGCTGAGATCGCGCTACTGCACTCCTGCCTGGGTGACAGAGCAAGACCTTGTCTTAAAAAAATAAAAATAAAAAGAAGTCAATGTCTTTTTTTAAAGAACTTTTTGATATTGACAATAGCCAAACAAAAAGTTCATCAAACTTTTAGAAAACTAGAAATTTTACCAAATGAGCAACGAGTACACATTTTTCATAGTGCATAAATTAATAAGTATTAATTGCCTTAATTAGACTCACCGACACCCAAATAAGGGTTTTGTCATCGTTCTCAAAGAAGACAAAGGGGCTAACTAATTTATCTTTATGTCTTCAACATTGGAAAGATTAGAAAGCATTAATTGCACACTCTCCTTTGAACACTATTTTGCAGTAATTTATCACTTCATACTCACTCAATCTGGGAGGTGACTTTCTTTACCTTCACCTTACAAGTAGAGAAGTTGAGGCAGAGCAGGTTAAAGACTTAATCCTGGGTGCCTAAAGAACCTAGTGGCTGAAGTGGATTCTGTGTAAAATTTAGGCC
Source organism: Rhinopithecus roxellana (assembly GCF_007565055.1). Taxonomy (NCBI): domain Eukaryota; kingdom Metazoa; phylum Chordata; class Mammalia; order Primates; family Cercopithecidae; genus Rhinopithecus; species Rhinopithecus roxellana. The sequence goes on from NC_044566.1 coordinate 95,903,914, forward strand.
TCTTAGTAGGGCAAATACTCAGTCTAATCCTACAAGTGGAGCAAAGGTTCATACTCTATTAACATGTTTGACAGGGAGTTGGCAAGTGAAATTTTGGTGGGTTATCTTGTTTATATAGAAGAAAATAATAATGGGTGACACGTCATCCTAGAAATGGAAAACAGAACTTCCTGCAATATTTTAAAGGAAATATAGGGATTTAATTTAAAGTATAATTACCCAAATCATATCTTTCAAGGATTTTGAATTCATTTATTGTGCCTTTTTAGCTGGTTGGTTGACCAGTTTGATTTTTTTTGCCCCTGCATTTAAGAACTCTGTTAGATGTAAAAACCACTTGCACTCTGATCAAAATAATAATTTTTAAGTATACATTCTCAGTTTACATAGTTGCTGAGTTTATGTCCAGGGCCACTGTGTATGACCATGGAGGTTTGTATGTGGAAAATCTCTAGAACATTATTTAGGTCATACTTACCATTCCACAGTCCACATTCTTGAAGTATGTGCACCACTGGAGTTGTACAGTACACAACCCACTCAACCGTACATATCTGTTCAGTTAACATCTTTAGATTGAGGTTAAGATTGAGGTGGGTGAATGTTATTAGAGGCTGATCTCATTGTTGGGAGCTTCTCACCTTTGGATAACCTTTGTGTTTCTGCTCTGGTTCTTTCCTAGTCTTGGCATTATTTTTCCAAATTTCTCAAGTCCCTGACCCACAGGCATCTACCACTGAGACTTTTAAACATGGCCTGTAATCAGGTAAAGACTAGGGGCTAGGGTTTCTACACCCCAAGAGATTGATGAGATAAATCCATGAATCAGCTTTTACTTCTGTAGTTTTAGGAACAATCCAGTTCTATTGTACAATCTGGGCCAAGCTGTAGGTTCCACAAAAGGGAAGGGGATCCAAGGAGGCAGGCAGAAAGTGGTGAGTAGAGGAAAGGAAACACAGCAGAGGGGCAATAGGCACTCAAAGAAGACAAGCCTGTTACCTGCCTTTGTTTTACTAAATCCATTTTTCAAACAAGGAAACTGAGGCTTAGACAAGTTCCAGCCCTACAAAGTCATCAGAGGTATGTTGGCCCCTCCCTAAGTCACAATAATGATCCTCAATTATTGACTCCTACATCTGTTAATTGGCACTATTCCTGTCCAAGACTTTCTCATAGTTTTCCTGCTAAGTAATGGTCCCACAAGATGATCTGGGAAAATAAAAAAAGAATTCTCCTTTGGACTTATGTGGAAATCAATACATACTACATTGTCCATTTGGAGATTCACATTGCACATGAGCATATTAAAGGCTCTGAGAAGTCCTGCAAGAAACAAAAGTTTAATTTTGTTTATCTCCAAACTTAATTTCATGAACTCAACACCAGTCCTTGAAAGCAGCTGGGAAGGAAGTTGTACCCTGCAAAATCACAGGGACAGAGCTGTTCAAGACCATGGGAATTCACCCCTTGCATCAGCATGACCTGAATGTGAGACATAGAGTCAAAGGAGATCATTTTGGAACTTTAACATTTGACTGCCTGCTGGATTTCAAACTTGCATGGGGCCTGTAGCCCCTTTGTTTTGGCCAATTTTTCCCACTGCCTGTATCTCCACTGTATCTAGGAAGTAACTAACCTGCTTTTGATTTTACAGGCTCATAGGTGGAAGGGGCTTGCCTTGACTTGGATGAGACCTTGAACCATGGACTTCTGAGTTAATGCTGAAATGAGTTAAGACTTTGGGGGGACTGTTGGGGAGGCATGATTGGTTTTGAAGTGTAAGAACATGATATTTGGGAAGGGCCAGGGGTGGAATTATGTGATTTGGCTGTGTTCCCACCCAGATCTTATCTTGAATTCCCACCTGTTGTGGGAGGGACCCGGTGGGAGGTAATTGAATCATGGGGGCAAGTCTTTCCCATGCTGTTCTCATGATAGTGAATAAGTTTCACAAGATCCAATGGTTTTTAAAAGAGGAGTTCCCCTGCATAAGCTCTCTATCCTTGCTGGCTGCCATCCATGTAAGACATGACTTGCTCCTCTTTGCCTTCTACCATGATTGTGAGGCTTCCCCAGCCACGTGGAACTGTAAGTCCAATTAAACCTGCTTATTTTCTAAATTGCCCAGTCTCAGGTATGTCTTTATCAGCAGTATGAAAACGGACTAATACACTCCTGTTAATATAAAAAATGCACACTGGGAAATGCAAATCTGCAGAATAACAAGTTCAATAAACAATGCTTCTCTACATAATTTAAGACTATCCCCTAACCTCACTCTCATTGATTGCTGGTTTTTAGTGCCCATCATAGAGTGTGTAGCACAACCTTGGCCACTTACAGGTTTTCTCTAGCACTTTAGCTGTATAATTAGTTGAGCTTCAAAATGAATGCATGCAGGAAAGGGAAGGGGATCCAAGGAGTTAGGGAGAAAGCAGTGAGTAGAGGGAAAAGAAACACAGCAGAGGGACAACAGGCACTCAAGGAAGACAAGCCTGTTACCTGCCCTTGTTTTACTAAATCCATTTTTCAAAGGAGGAAACTGAGGCTTAGACAAGTTAAATAACTTGCTTAAGGTCACACTACTAGTTTGGTCATGAGTTTAACCTGAACCCATATTGCAGACTTTGAATCCCATGCCATTCTCTTTCCACTTCACTGTATTTGGCACAGTATTACACTATTATCATTATTACTATAATATTACACTGTTATCATTGTTACTACATTATTACTATTATCATTATTACTATCATTATTACTACAACTGATTGAGCAGGCTCTCCAATCAGTTCTCAAGTTCAAGTCCTATCTCTCTCACTATTAGCATGTGCCTTTGCCTGGGGTCCCCTGTCCCTAAGATTCTTCTTTATCTCTGTAACAAGGATATAGCAATTCTCATGGGATTCTGAGAGGATTAAAGGAGTTAATGCTCAGAAAATAAATAATAAATGTTGAAAATTGGTTTTATTATAACAATTCATAGCTTAATTCTCACACTTCACAAGATTCACAGCCAAACCTAGTTATCAACACTCAGGAGCTACTGGAATAAGAAATAAAATATAATCCCCCTTCCCTTCCACTCCCATAAAGCTGAAGGAAAGCTAAGAGATCTTAATATATGAAAAGTGAATCACATGCTTATCAAGTAGACTGTATGACATCCTCAGTCACGATGCAGTGAACAAAGATTGAAAGAACTGGGCATGGAAACAGACAAGAGAAAAAAGATCTACGTGGCTTTCTCTCTGAGGATCAGAACTGTAGAAATCACGATTCAGACAGAAGAGTAAATTTTGCTGGGTCAAATGCTTTCTCTCTGATTCATTACTGTAGATATAACTGATAGAGAAAAGAGGATGTTTACTGAGTGCTAAAGCCCTTCTCTAACTACTCATTGGCTTTTATATTGATTGATTTAATAGCTTTGATCTATAATCTCAAAAATAACTCTTTTTTTTTTTTTTTATCATAGCAGTGAAACTATTAGTGCTTTCCTGAAGAGGTAGACTGAGCACTTTACATGGGTTACAAAACAAAGGAAAATACCTGTAAAACATTTCCCAGTATTTCAAGGATTTCCTTCTTTGTGTTGTCTTTTGACTTAATAAACTTGATTAAATTCGAAATTAGAATTTAACATCAGTTGTGCATTTAATACTTCCATATATTTTGATCACACAGAGTTGAATTTTGTGTTCTATTTGGGTCAGCGATGTAAATAAACAACATTAATGAGCTTTATTAAATCATCTTAGTAAAAGCTCAGCTGTCTTAACTGATTACTTAATTCTACATCCAACAAAAAACAGCTGTCACCTTCTGACAGATTGTGTTCTGAATGAGAGTTTTCTTCTTACGAGGAAAAATTGATATAAGGTGGAATCCCACAGAAATGCCATATTTAGAGTATTTTAAAAGGATACTCTCTTAAGTAATGAAGGACTTAAAGATTCCAACTTCCTGCTAAGAAGGAACATTAGGAAAGACAAGAAGTTCAAGGAGAACACTCTGCTTCTGTAATGTACTTTATATGCAGAACTTTACTCTGTAGAAACCACTGAATTATCTTTTTTTTTTTTTTTTTTTTTTTTTCTTTTTTTAGACAGAGTCTTGCTCTGTCATCCAGGCTAGAGTGCAGTGGTGCACAGTGGTGCAATCTCAGCTCATTGCACCTCTGGCTTCTAGGTTCAAGTGATTCTTGTGCCTCAGCCTCTTGAGTAACTGGGATTATAGGCGTGTGCCACAAAGTAGGCGCTAATCTATATATTTTCTTTCTTTTTTTTTTTTTTGAGACAGAGTCTCACTCTGTCGCCTAGGCAGGAGTGCAGTGGCATGATCTCAGCTCACTGCAACCTCCTCCTCCCTGGTTCAAGTGATTCTCCTGCCTCAGCCTCCTGAGTAGCTGGACTACAGGTGCGCACCCCCATGCCCAGCTAATTTTTGTATTCTTAGTAGATACAGCATTTCACCATGTTGCCCAGGATGGTCTCAATCTCTTAGCCTCATGAACCCCCGCCTCAGCCTCCCAAAGTGAATTTTTATGTTTTTAGTAGAAATGGGGTTTCACCATATTGGCCAGGCTAGTCTCAAACTCCTGACCTCAGGTGATTTGCCCATCTCGAAACAATGCTGGGGTTACAGGCCTGAGCCACCGCACCTGGCCTGAATTACCTAATAGACAACAATTGCATTGACTTGGGGGACTCAGCACTGAAGGGAGTTCGAGAGTGAGGCCAAAATGGATTTGGCTGCAACCCACTTCCTGCTCCTTAAGAAGAAAAGTTTCCAAAATAAGTCTGTACATCATTTAATGGCTACATAATTAAGAATTTTTTCAACATTCTTAAGAAAGTAGAGTTTTTTCTTCCTGAAACAGTGAATTTAAGCAATTTATGCAAATAAATGCTTCACGAAAAAAATGAACTTAATGTATTTAAGGAAATAAAGCTAGGAGTTCCTGATACTGGTAATGCTTTGCTAATGGCTTCAAGGGCTTATGTGTACTCAGACTGACAAAAATTGTCTTCTGTTAAACGTGTGTTATACAGTATTTTAAATGGATGTTTTATTATTTTAGATAAGCCTTTTTCTAAGACATTTAATAACTGACCAAGGCACTAAATTCAGGTCCCAACCTTCAAACTCTCTGTGGATGAGATCTGGGACTCTATAACAAATCCCAGGCCTCACCTCATCTGAGAGTCTTTCACATAAAATAGGGCTCACTGTGTTGAGAAGGTGACCTTATCCTGTGGCCTGTGGGAGAAGGTCACATGGTTTTTTTCTCCCAGAAAGAGTACATGTGTCACTGCTGCCACTGTCTGGGGTAAATCCAATCCTCAGAGAGACAGCTAGACTCAGAAGACAGACCCCAGGTCGTTAGGAGAGGGAACTGGCCTTTGTCGGTTAAAAAGGATTGAACTACACCTTGCAACTATAAGTTTTGTATCTCTTTTAGTACTTATTTACCTTGTCCATCCATCCATCCATCCGTCTATCCATTCATCCATCCATCCACTTACGATTCATTCAATTAAGTGTTTATTTAATACTGACTATATGCCAGGCAGTGTTCTAGGCATTGGAATCTTTTAAAGACTAAAACAGTTACAAATACAGGTCCTCATGGAGAAGAGGGAGATTGATAATTAACTAAATGAATTACATAGAGTATTTTTAAATAATGGCCGGGCGCCGTGGCTCACGCCTGTAATCCCAGCACTTTGGGAGGCCGAGGTGGGCGGATCATGAGGTCAGGAGATCTAGACCATCCTGGCTAACATGGTGAAACCCGGTCTCTACTAAAAATACAAAAATTAGCCAGGTGTGTTGGTGGTGCCTGTAGTCCCAGCTACTCGGGAGGCTGAGGCAGGAGAATCGCTTGAACTTGGGAGGTAGAGGTTGCAGTGAACCCAGATCACACCACTGCACTCCTGCCTGGGCGACAGAGCGAGACTCTGTCTCAAAAAAAAAAAAATGAAATAAAATTTTAAAATGATGAAGGTTAGGTAGAGTAGTAAAACAGAGAAAAGGGATGAAGAATGAAGAGTCAGGCAGTGCTTGACAGTATCAATCAGTTGGCAGGGGAGGCCATGCCAAGAGGGTAATATTTTGTCAAACACTAAAAGGAAGTAGGGAAGCAAGGCATCGAGATACCCATGAGCACAGCTTTTGAGGTAGAGGAAACAGCCAGCACACAGACTTTGAGATAGGGGCATTCTTGCCTGGAGCACGGAGGGTTGGGGATGGACATGATAGGAATACAGGTTAGATTAGTAGCAATGTGGGATGGGGTGATGACCAGTGGTGCTGTAGGTGGTGTATAGAGTCACATAGTATTATAAAGACTTGGACCTCTATTCACAGAACTATTGATCCATTTGTATTTACCAGTTTGTATGTGAATTAACAACACCAGGACTTGTTTCCACATCTATACACGTAACAGTGTTTAATATGCGCACTGGTAAATTTCTGATGACCCCCAGAAATGTCTTCTGCAAAGCAATGAATCTTGACCTTTTTATTTGCAAATGGTCTATATAACAAGAATAAAGTGCTAGACCCTTAATTCTGGTAAGAGGCATACTTCCCTACAGCTTTCCTGTGTCCAGCATAGCTGTTGTTGGTGAGTCCTTCTGGTCTACCCATTACTCTAATCATGTCACTCCTCCCCAAAGGAAGAAAGAGAAACTCAGAGGTGGAAGGAAAGCTGAAGAAGGAGGAGGAGCACAAAACAAGAAGTAGAACCAAAGGGAGTCAACACTGAGCAATTCCTTTCACAATAAACAAAATGTACTGGCTGTGATAGACAATGCACTGTCCAGCCCCGGTCCAAACCCAGCCACGGCACCCACTTCTCAGCTGAGTGGAGGATACAGGATTGCTTTAATTCGGGTAACAGTTCATCTTTATAGTCAAGAGCATTTGTCTTTTCCATTCTACATTCTACAGTTTAACCTTTTGACTTCCTTGCTGCATGGCATCTGAAAACTTGAGTGAGCATTTTTTCTATCTCAAAACCTATGATAATGGTATTAATGTCTTTTATTTAATACTTTTTTTTTTTAACATTGCAGTAGATGAGGATTCCAGGAAACAGAAAACCATGGAGATAAGGCATCAATGACAATAATAGTCATTACATATTAGGTAAAATTTGAGTGATTACAATTGTGCTAGGGGCTGTTCTAAGGGACTTGCATGTATTATTTCATTTAATTTTACAACTCTGGAAGGTAGGTACTTTACACCCATCCTATAGATGGAGTACCAGTAACTGGCAGATCTGAAACTCAAATCTGGCCCATCTGACTCCAGAGCCTAAACTCATCACCTTAATGTTCTAGTAGCGGTGTTTGTTAAAGTTAATTTTTCGTTATGGAAAAACTAGAACATTAATAGAAGTAATGGGAAGAGTATAATAAGCCCTCATGCATGCATCACCCAGTTTCAATAAATATCACATAAAGCTAGTTCTATTTCATCTATTTCCAGCCCAACACAATGTTATTTTGAAGCAAATCCAAGATATCAGATCGCTTCAACTACAAACATTTCAGTATGTATTTCTAAAAGAGAACTTTAAAAAATATAACCACAATACCATTATCACATCTAAAAATATTAACAATAATTCATTAAAAGCCTTGTGTCTTAAATGTCAAGTCTCAAGCTGTGATTTAACTATAAAGTCATAATCTTTTAGGTGTAATATGATTTGGTACATATGAAGAAATAAATCTACCAACCCACTAATCACATCATTTGTATTCCAGCATTAACACTTAAATGGTGTTTGATCAAATGAGACTATTTTGCATGCAAGTTGCTTAGGCCATATATTTCTCCATGTGGCAGAGGAGAAAGTAATAGGATTTAGAAAGTTTAGGTTCAAGTTTTGTTGCTGTGATTAAGCATGTTACTTACACTCATAAAAACTGTTTCCTGTATGTAGAAAGAGGGGTTTGAACTATCAGTGATAAATAAATCAGAATTTTCAACTTATAGAAACTTTTGAAGATTATAATTTCAATGTATCTACTGATAAAGTTCCAAAGAATTATAATGAATAAATAAAAATTTTTAGTAGACAGAGCTTTCTAAATTTGAAAAAATAGAATCATTGGTGTTTATTCATTATTCAAAAGGAATAAGTAAATAATTTCAAATAGCCTCTTTCCTGTCTGATATTCAATATATTTGTCTGTCTATCCATCCACCCATTTATTCATCCATCTATGTGCCTACTTCTATGCTAGCAACATGCATGTCTAAAGGTATTTTAAAATAATATGTGAAAAGAACAGAAAACACAGTGAAGCTTGTGAGATGCAACATATAAGTATAATCATACTTTGTTATGTGACACGAAGGAAAAAGAAAAAGAAATAATTGGAAACTGGAATGCGAATCAGGCAGGAGGGCTATGTGTTTCTAAAGATAAGATGGTCTTTTGAAGTCCCACTTTTCTTCTCATGGGGAGATGACTCTGACCCTGGCTCATTTTACCAAGAAGAAAGTGATAGATCATTAAAAACTCATCATTCTAAGGCTCCAAAGAAGAGGCTTTCGAAGAAAGTTTTTTTCTTCTTCTTCTTCTTTTTGGTCCATTAGCTTAATGAGTGAGAGAGAAGGAAATAATCTCAGGGGAGAAGAGGGTCTGAGGTCATAGTAGGGGAAAAAGGGTAAAGATAGTTGATGAGAAATGAACTTTCATAAACAAAAGTAGAGTTTTAAAGTAAATAAGTCACAGCATAGTATTGCAGGACCTTGGGTGGAAGGTCAGGCAGCCAAGGTTATCCAGGAAGTCATTCAGTCTACCTCCCTAAAGCAACTGGAGTTATTCTCCAGGAATGGAGGGCCGAGTGACATGCTTCCTTAGCCAACAACAATGCAATAAACCTACTTAGTTTAAAACACAATTCACAATTCCTCATTCGTCTTTCAGTGGTGCCTGTAGGTGCTGTAATATGAAATAAGATGCTCAAACATAAATAATGTTTGAGGGATTCAGGGAATTGTAAATTTTAAAGGGATGTGGCTAAAATGTCTTTAAAACTATTTGCTGTCAAATCATGAAAAATGTAATCCAAGAGGATTTTCTGTTGTCCCATGACTATTAATATTCTATACAGAGTGATTACTTGTAATGTAAATATTATGAGTAGAAATTCTTACAAATGTGGTGTGTCCACTTAGCTAAGCCGGAACTATGTTTCTCCAGATTCCTTTCCTTGTATGGTTCTGGGTTAGTAATTGCCACAAGAGATATTTGACCTGAGATGTAGACATGATCCAGCAGCCATCTTTCCTACATCCTGAATGCTGCTGCAGGTCCCAGGCACTGTGGTGGATTGTGCACGATGAGGCTAATCGACTAGCTCACCTGGTAGGTGTGGCTCAGCATTTCAACTCACCACTCCCCCAGTTCCCCAAAGATCTGCTCCTTCCATCTCTCCAAGGCCTGGAGTGGGTGTACGTGCAGCTCTGTGCGGAAAGGGACCAGCATCTCCAGCAAGTGGCCCACAGCATGGAGGCTGGAGGTGGCTAGAGAAAGATGCAGGCGGCAATTTGTCTTGCAGGATCCAGTTGAATCTATGGGGCTTCAGTTCATCAACGTAGACTCCTGTTTGCTCTTGCTCTCAATCATATCCTGCTTTCGTCTCCATTTGCCAGTCTGGCAGATCCAAAGACCGCATGTTTCAGGCTCAACATCAGGTGCAGAGCCAACAGCCTGCAGAGATTTCCCCACTGTCTTCCACAATTGCAGGGAGGTCTAACCCTAATGAGTCCCTTAGATTTTATTATACAAAGCAGTTCTGCTTCTTGATCAAACCTTGAGTGATACAACAACCCTACAAGATAGGAAAACTATTCAAGTCCAAATTAAGGAGACACCAAAAGTCCCCACATTTGTCAGGGGCAGGGTGAGGATTTGGATATAGGTTCATCTGACAGGAAGCCTGAGCTTTTAACCACTGCTCTGTCAGCATTCCATTCCATGAGATACGGATCAGAGGCTTCCCAGGGATGAGCCTTTCTTGGTCTCTCTAGTTAGATGTAATCTCTCTCCATACCCACAGCATTTTTTAAATGTCTTGTGTAGCAATTATACATTCTGTGTTCAATAATGGCTATCTATCCACATGTTTGTTCATTCATTCCACAACTAATGCTTAAGCCCCTACTTTGTGGCAGGCATAGATCTTGATGCCAGAGACACATCAGGGAGCACAGCAGACAAACTCCTTGCCCTCATGGAGCTTTCATTCTAGTAGGGAGACAGACACCAGACCAAAAAGTATGTATATAATACATGAAGTGGCCATAGCTACTATGGAGAAAATAAGGCTAAGATAGGAATTATAATGTGGAAAGTTCTGCCCTTTTCAAAAGGGTGGTTAGAAGGGTTTCTGACAAGGTGATGCAAGAGTAGAGACATGAACAATGTAAGGGAGCCAGTTCTCAGATCTCTGGAGGACCAGTATCGAGGAAGAGAGAATGGCAAATGCAAAGGCCAGTAACAGCAAGAGGCTGGGCATGTTTGAAGAACAGCAAGTGTGACCAGTACTCTTGGCCAAGGAGAAAGGTGGATACGGATAAGGTCAGAGAGGCAGTGGGGCAAATCATGCTGGACCTTCCACAAGCAGTTTGTAAGATCTGTGGCTTGTCCTCTGAGTCACATGGGATGTCACTGGAGGGTTTTGAGCAGAGAAGTGGCTGATCTGACTCACACACTGAGAATAGGCAGGAGGACCGGTAGGAGTAGGAGGCCAGTTAGGAGGTTATTGATTATGATGGTAGGCAAGAGACAGTACTGGCTTGGATTGGAGCAGTGGCAGTGAAGATGGTAAAAACTGGAGGGTCTGTATACATTTTGAGGATAGATTCAATGGGTCTTTCTGAAGGATTGTTGTGAAAAGGAAAAGAGAGAGAAGCCGAGGATGGTTCCAAGGATTTTGGCCTGAGTACCCAGAAGGATGGAGTTGCCATTTACTGCGAGAGAGAAGACTATGGGAGAAGATGAGTGGAAGGGAAGTCAAGGGTTTGATTAAAGATATGTTAAGTCTAAGATGCTGTATTAATCAGGATTCTTCAGAGAAAACAGAATAGAATATGTATATATGTATATATAGATTTATCATTAATTTACATATTAAATAGATCTTAAATATATATATTAAAGATTTATTATATACCTTGCGGATCTTGGGACTTGCCAACATCCATGATCAAGTGGTTGACAAGTCCCAAGACCTGCAGGGTGAGTCAGCAAGCTGGAGACTAAAGAGAGCCCATGGTGTAGTTCCAGTCCGAAGGCCAACAGGCTTGAGACCTAGAAAGAGCCTGTATTTGAGTCAGAAGGCAAGAACAGAGCCAATGTTTTAGTTCAAAGGCCGCCAGGCAAGAGAATTCTCTTTAACTTGGGGAGGGTCAGACTTTTGCTCTACTCAGGCCTTCCACTGATTGGATGAGGTTGAATCTCATCCAGTCTCATCTGCAAGGAATCTGCTTTACTCAGTCTACCACTTTAAGTGTTAATATCACCAATAAACACCTTCAGAGGATCACCTAGAATAATGTTTGACCGAGTATCTGGGCATCTCATGGCCCAGGCAAGCTGACACATAAAATCAACCATAGAACATGCCTATGAGATGCTCAGAGGAAGGCAACTCAATATGAGTCTGAGATTCAGAAGAGAGGTCTGGCAAGAGTCTTATTTCTACTAATATCTTTCTAACTTGCTAAGCTTTCATATCCAGCATAGAAGTAGAAGCTCAATACACAACCATAGAGTTAAATAAATAAAAACAACAACAAAACAAAGAATAGAAATCAGGCAAATGTTTAAGTAGTTCATAACCCTAACTGTTTAATTAGATCCCAACATAATCCAAATACCCAATAATATTATTCTCTAGAGAAACATTACATTACTGAAAATAAAAATTAGAGGAATTAGAAATACTTCAAATAAAGTAGTAATGCATTCATAGATCAAAGAACACAAACAAATGTTCATGTGATTTTTATCAAGATAATTAAATAAGAGAAAGAAAGCACCAAAAATGAGCAGAACCGGCTGGAAAAAAAAATAGCTAATCAAAAACTGCTTGAACAAATGAAAACCATCTCTAAGGCAAATGAAAAGAAAACTGGTTATAGCAGAGAACTTTGAGAGATTATCAATACTATTCCAGTAAAATGAATAAACATTAAACTGAGTTTGACATGTTAATGGAATAAACATAGAAACTCAATAACTAGGAACCAGAAATCATCTTTTAACCAAGGATGTGTAATAGATAGTCTCGCAAAAATACGAATGTATTGCAGAGATTAGGAAGTCATTCTTGTTTCTTCTGATTTAGTAGAAGTGTAGGGGATATAAGGCAGAAAAATTGTGCATGCAAAGAACAATTTTTTTAAATAAAAATAGAAGCATAATATCAAGACAATGTGTCTGCCTAAAAAATAAAGTGCATTTGTTACTTCAACTAGAGAAAAACACTGAGCTGAGTTTACAGATAGGAGAGTTAATATGGCAGGCATCTGACCTCCCCAGTCAAGTAGCAGGCTGAATAATCAATGTCTTTTGAGGTTCTGTGACTCTGCTTTTTAATTTGCAGTATCACTGAAAGCAATTTCCTGGCATTCCAGAATCTAGCTCTAGGGGCCAAGTAATTGGTGACCCTTGGTCTATGTAAACAATCTGAATAACAAAGATCACAAAAGGGACATTAAAGGGACATTCAATTTAAATTGCATCTTTCTAGGCTGCTGGTCCTCAAAGAGGGGTCTTCAGAACCATATGGTGGCAAAAGATACCTTGGAAATGAGGAAGGTCAAGGAGAAAGTGTGTAGGGGATACCACGGTAATGAGAATTGTGGAAATGTTCTGGTTATTCTTTGTCTCTCCTTCACACCACCTTTCTGTGCCCAGAAGTTGATCCTCTATGGACACCCAGGATTCATCACCCGGACACTTAGGAGGAAGAAATTTTTCTTCCTCATTTTGAGCATCATCTCTAGAAGTCACTATGACCTCCATAGCTATAGGTGTTGTCCTGGGCTCCCTCCTCCATGGCTCCAGTAACCCTTCCCCTCTAGTCCCCTTAAGACCTAAAGGTGATAATGACTTGCTGCTGTTGCTAATCTCTGGGTGCCTTAATACCTCCTGTAGGTTGACTTTACCGTGCCTACACCTCTAAATAGCCATCTGTTCCTCAAAATTTTCTGAACCATTTGAATTGAATTCTGCTTCTTTGAATGCCACAGGAGTGCTAAATAATTTTTAAATGGCAACAAAAAGGGGAAGGGCAGGAACTGTATAGTCTTAGAATCCCTAGAATACCTTCCAGGTTACTTCCAATGTAGTGCAATCTTAATATTTCTCTGCAGAAATTGTTGGTGAATTATAGGCTGTATGCAAAGATGTGCATTTCCTATGTCAGCTGGATCCATGAGTCTCTCAACAGTAATTTCTCAGCCTTTAGGGTTTTCTACCATGCCCACAGGGGATACCAGAGGAGTAGAGCTTCAACCTTGGAGGGCACAAAAGGGTAGATTAGATTATATTTCTTATTGTTTGATGGAATTGATATGAGATACGGCAAGGGAAAGATTAAGGTTGAAATTATTTGAAAACTAATAGTCCTTAGGCTAAAACGAACACCGCACTTATACACACTTGTCTTGCTGGGACTATAGCAGCCCTTGGAGATTATTCTTCACTTACCTTTTACTGATGCTGTCCAGTGTAATGAATGTATACAGCAGCACTTGCTGTACCATTAGAGAGAACGACATCATGCTGTAGAATATGAGGCTCTCAAAATTAAAATGGATCCTCACCATGTTACATGTCAATTGGCAATATTAAAAATGGCCAAGATTACCAAGAATCAACCATTAGTGAAAATGCACCTAAAACCTTTTAAAGTCACTTATCACATCTAATTATCTGATACCAGGTATAATTATGCTATTATGTATAATTTTAGTACCATGGCTTAGATCATGTTAATTCACCCTATATGCCATATTGTATTTCTAGCCTAAAATTATCAACATACTGATTCCAGCAAGACTAAAAATGAGTAGTCAAAGACAGTTATTCTGAGAGCCTTACAAACAGGCATATTTATTCATTTTTCAATTTATTAGACAATATTTTTTTCTGAGCACCAATTTTGTGCTATGTCAGGTACTAGATTCTGGTAATAACAGTGACAAATAATATGTCCCTGAGGCACACACAGTCTACAGGAAAGCAGGGTTGGGAGAGACAAATGTTCTAAATAGGGGGCCATGCCACAGTAGAGTGAATATGAGGGGCATGAAGGTATGAGTTAGCACCCTTGGGGTGGGCTGGGGGACGATTGAAATCACAAATGAGATAATGCCTGAGTTCTCAAGGACAAGGCACAGGCAGAAGATTTCAGGTAAAAGTAGTGTCCTGAGAAGAGGCTGTTCATCAAGAGGTTGCCTCCGGATTGATATGGCTGCATTTGTGTTACCAGAAAGGGGTCCCAATCCAGACCCCAAGAGAGGGTTCTTGGATCTCACACAAGAGAGAATTTGAGAGTTCATAGAATAAAGTGTGAACAACTTTATTAAAGAAGCAAAGAAACAAAAGAATGGCCACTCCATAGGCAGAGCAACCCTGAGGGCTGCTGATTGGCTATTTTTATGGTTATTTCTTGATTATATGCTAAACAAGGGGTAGAATATTGATGAGTTTTCTGGGAAAGAAGCAGGGATTTCCCAGAAATGAGAGTTCCTCTCCCTTTTAGACCATATAGGTTAACTTCCAGGTATTGCCATGGAATTTGTAAATCATCATGGCACTGGTGGGAACATCTTTTAGCAAGTTAATGCATATAACAAGCAGTGAAGGCAACCAGAGGTCACTTTTGTCACCGTCTTGAGTTTGGTGGGTTTTGGCCAGCTTCTTTACCACATCTTGTTTTATCAGCAGGGTCTTTATGTCCTGTATCTTGTGATAACAGTCCTGCTGACCTCTCTCATCCTGTAACTAAGAATGCCTAACCTCCTGGGAATGCAGCCCAGTCGGTCTCACCCTCATTTTACCCTGCCCTTATTCAAGATGAAGCTGCTCTGGTCGGAATGCCTCTGACAGTTCCAGGATTATACCAAGAGATGTTTGTGTGTGAGAGAAGAGGCTGAATAGGTGGGCAGGGGTCTTATTTGCCAAAGGGTTTGACTTGTGCTGTGTATTTTCTGGAGATCACTGATATTTTTAATAAGTTTAATTCATTTGGCCACTTAACAAGTATTTAAGGAGCCTTCCTATGTACCAGGTACAGTGGTAGGCATTGAGGAGATAAAGGTGAACCAAATGGAAAGGATCCCTCTCCTTGTGCAACTTATATTCTAAAAGGAATACAGTGGGGCAGACACTGAAAGTAAAACAATTTGATGAGTAAAGTAAGTACAATTTGTTATTAGTGCTATGATGGAATTATGATGCTGGCATTGAGAATTGTGCATTATGGGAAGAGACTTTGAGTAGCATGTTCAGAGAAGACCTCTTTAAGAAGGTGTCATTGAAAAGTGTCAATGACATCTTTAAGAAGGTGTCATTCATTCGAGACCTGAAAGCTGAGAAATATCCATTCATTCACAGAGTAGAGTGAAGAATGTTGTGGAAGGATGTTCCAAGTAACATAATGCCCTGAGATGGGAGAGGAGCTTGACCTGTTGCGGAAACTAAAAGACCAGGGAGGCTGGAGCATAGCGAGAGAAAGTGACCCAAAATGATGTGGGAGGTGTGATCAGGAGTCTGATCTTGGAAGGCTGTGAGGTTCATTGAAGACGTTCGAAGAAGACAGTTAAGGGCAGTAAGCAGTGTGATGACATGGCCTGACTCTGACTACTAGGTGGAGAATGGATTGCAGGTAGGTAAGAGTGGGAGTGGAGAGACCAGCATGTGGCAGTTGTCTGGAAAGGAAACCACAGTGGCTGAGACTTTGGTGGTGGTAGGAGAGGCGTCAAGAAGTGGGTATACTCTGGAGGGAGCACTATTCTGTCTTCTGACAACTTGGATGTGGTTGTAGGGGAAAGCATTTAATTACAGATAAGTCCTAGCTTTATGGCCTGAACAACTCTGCCAATGGTGAAGCCGTTTGCTGAAATGTGAACAACTGGGGGCAAGGGTGGGACAGGAAACATTAAAAATTTACGCCTTAGAAATAAAATCTTGTAGACCAGACTGTGCTATGTAGTGATACCCTATCTCTACTGTGTGTGTGTGTGTGTGTGTGTGTGTGTGTGTATACTTTTTTTTTTTTTGCAGGGGATGATGGTGCACAGCTGTAGTCCCAGCTACTCAGGAGCTGAGGCAGGAGGATCACTTGAGCCAAGGAGTTAGAGACTGCAGTGAGCTGTGATCACACCATTGCTCTCCAGTCTGGGCAACAGAGTGAGACCCCATCTCTTAAAAAAAAATTTAAGAAAAGAAATAAAATCTTGCTCGTGATTTGATGGATTTTAGGGGTGTGTCTGGGAGGTAAGGAAAGATAGAGAGCCTTCTGGACACTGGACAATTTTACATTGTAAAGTTAAGGAGGCCAGCATCACAATCTGGAGAAATGACCCCAAGAAGGACACACATGGGTGAGAAATGAGGATCCCTGGATGAAAGCAATGAAAGTGTGGATACAGTAGGGTGTGGTCTCAAGACATATGGAGAAGATACAGTTGACTTGTGGGATGGAGAAAGAGGTAAACCTGTACAGTAGGCAGCAAGGAGGGAAAGAGTTTCAAGGCGGAAGGATGGCTGAGTCCCAGGGATGGCAGGGAGCCCTAAATGAAACCTCCTGATGGGTGCCTATGTGTTTGGCAATTAAATCTTCAGAGACCCTGGCAAGAATGGATTATGGGAAGGGTTAGTAGAGTGACTGATAGGTGAAGAAAAGACAGAGTATAAATGAATCTTGCAAGCAGCTTCATTTTAAAGTGAAGTTGGTTTGGAGTGTTAAAACGTGGAGCCAAATGCGTCATGTACATATATGAAGAGGTATGAGTCTATGGTCTGAGAGTGCTTGAAGAGGAGGAGGGTGGATTAATGAAGGACTATAAGGACCAAGAACAAACTGCTTAATATAGCCATCTACCTAATTAACTCTGCCTAGTAATGTCCAGTCACTTTACCTTGATTATCGTGTTTAATCCCCACAAAATCCCAAAGGTAGAAACTATAGTTATCTACATTTTACTGATAGACTATTTGAGGTTCAAGTGTTTTGCCCATGGTTACCCAAGCCAAGATTTGCAAACTCAGTTCAACTGCAGGAATTGTGCTCTTAACCCATAAGTGTATAATACATCCTCCCCATTTGTCAACTTTAATCTCAGTGGAAGCCGAGTCCAGCCCAGTGTCTACCAAACATACCTTTCATTGTTCTGCTTTTCCACTATTGCCACACCTTACCCACAACTGTCGTAGGGTCCTTGGTCCCCACCAACCTGGCAGAACCAAAATCCAACTAAAAGAGGGTATCTTTGCCCCCAGGCTGGAATGTCTAGGACAGAAAGGGCTTCAGAGAATGCATCGGTCCGCTGGGGAGAGCAGAACTGCTGTTCCCTTCTCACCTGCTGGGCTTCTCTTTTCTTCCCTTCTGACTTCCTCCTGACAACCTATATTAGGTCTGACCCTCTGCACCAGGCACTCAACTGCAGCCTTCTTTCAAGACAGTTCTTGTCCTCTGTGTAACCACCCAGCTGAAAAAATGTCAGGGCTCTTTAGACTTGGTTGGGAAGTGGACAGCAGCTTGGACAGAGCTATCACATCATAATACCTGCCAGGTCTCTCTTGACTGAATTGTCTTGGGACTAAAGCCCAGAATTGTAAATTAACTTCTGTTTTTCATCCGCTGGCTTCCCGAGTTTGTTTCAGCCTTCAGGTGAAACTATTGGATACTGGACATCCGTACACACCTTGACTTCACTTCCTTTTTTATCATCACTTACACCTTTAGAGCCACTGCAGCTGAGCTGCTTGTTTGGGAGTGAAATCTAATATTGTCATTCAGTATAATGTTTTTCAAAGGGTGGCCGCAGATTCCTGGGCCCACCCTAAGTCAGAATCTCTACAGGTCGGGTCCTTGGTTAATTCTAACCTTTGGTGCCTAACGGCTCTTTTCAGCCTTTTCTCAGGATCATGGGTTTCCTGATTGCCAAACCATGGACAGTAAATAGGACAGCTCAGCTGGGTACCCACGAGGCTGTTCAGGTTCAATAATTCTTAGGCACCCTCTGTCTATATTGAGTTCAATTTCCTCTGCTTTCCAACTGGCTTCACCCTTGGAGTATTAATTATTTTCTTAAGCTCTGGTGTTGGCCCAACCTTCAATTCCAAATTCTTCACTCTCACTTCTGCCTCTGACTGTTTGCACTTGACACCTGCCAGGTGGACCAGGTCTGATCTTATCTCCTCTAGCGACAGATCAGTTCCAGCCCAGGGTCATATCTACTCTAATAGCAAAGATAACAGAAACGTAGGGGTGGGGTCAGATCTGATCTAAATTAAAATAACCAGTACATTTTTGGGAAAGCATGAACAATGAAGATTTTTTCCTCTCTTTTTTTCTAAATACATATCCTTTAATATTCTTTCTGCTTCAATATCTGAAGATGTTATTCTCTCATACGATTTTCTTCCTTTTGAGGATTTGAATGTTAACCTCTAAAGGCCAACCAAGCCGCCATAGTAACAGGGCTGGGGTCAGGTTATTTCTGTGTTTTAGAGCACATAGCTAAAGACTCCCCATCTTACATAGCTACAGCAGAGAATAAAAGTTAGGAAATGCATCACAGTCACTCCCTGACCTGTAAACACCCAAATTATGACTGTCCTGTATAGAAGAAACATGTTCGATGCATGGGTGAAACATTTTCTTTTCTTTGAAAGGCCATGGCAGATGCAGGGTGTGGGATCCCATCTGGCCATGTGCCAAGTACCCGGAGCAGCTGCAGAGGGATCCCCCTTCCTAAGCCTCTTCTCATTGGCAGGGTGGCATCTCCCCGAGCTGTTCTGAAAATAGCTGATGTCTACTTGCAACATTTTGAGCTACCATTCATGAATAAATTTGCCTATAGGTATAGTAAATAAATAATTGTGCTAGTCCACAAAAATCCTTTTAATCCAAAACACAGCAGAGTTATTCTTCTTACATTTTGCCCGCACTTCCATCAAATAGGCATGGAGAGGCTGGCCTAACGTGGATAACATGTTTCTGTGTAACTTGTGTTAATAACCTCACACAACCGCCGCAGGACTTTTCCTTAGTTCACCTAAAGACGGGGTCCTTGTCCATCCCACGGCTATGAAAATTCAGGTCGGTAGATGGTTTGAAGGGTGAGTAAAGCAGGGTTTTATTGGGTGAAAAGGAAAAAGGGGAAACAGGGACTCCTCAAGGCCAGAGTTCATCTAGTTTGCTTACTGCCTCTCAGTTTGAATCTCCAGTTCCACCCAGAAAGAGGTGGGGCCAGGCTCCTCCCCACCGCAACGGGTTCCAACTTCTGTGGCTCCACCCCAGTGCACACCCTTCCCAGTGCGCTGGCTGGTTGGAATTTTTCTGGGAAACCCCTCCCACCTGGCTGTCTCACAACCAATTTACAAATGAACACAACTCTCATGGAAATTGAAAAAAAAAAATCTTTCTACATAGGGTGCTGTTGACAACTTTTTTTTTTTTAATCAGACCTAATCATTCCACTGTTGTCTACGCAATAGTATGACTTCATTACAGGCATGGATTTCCAAGTAAATGAATTTTTTTAAGTTTCATTTGACTTGGTTTTTAATGAACATGCTCATCTCTCATTAAAACTTTAAGTGTTATTATCTGGAATCAAAGCAACCAGAGCTATTTTAGCTAACAGATGATAGGTTTCAAGAGGAGATGAAATCAGCTCCTGATTTGTGAATGTTTGGAGCTGATGTATTCCAGTGCTCCTATAAATCCAACTTCAGGCTTCAAACTCTGTCAAGTTGGCCTCTGAAGAACAAAATTCACAGCAGAGGATAACTGGTCACCATGACGGGACTCATCCCTTACAGGAGTTAGCCCTTTGTAATGCTCAGTGCTCATCCATGGGCACCATCTCCTTGGATATGCAAAAGACAGGTGGTTCCACTTTATGGATGAAAATATCAGGCTCAGAGAAAGTAAATGACTGGCTTGGGATCATAGAGATGTATGTGGACAAACTTATAGCCTTTTGACCTCTAAGTCCATTGTTTTTCTGCTATTCCTCAGTTTTGTTTTAGAGTAAACATCTGATCTGTAATAAACATGGCTTTTCAAGGCTTAGCGTAGGTAATTCTGGAAAATTAACTTAACCTCTTCCGATCTCAGGTTCTTCATGTATTAAAACAAAAACATTTTGTCTTTCTTCCTCTATTGTTATAAACAGCAAATGAAATGCAAACAAACTGTGGAGTGCCATCCGACGGGAAGAGAGTATCAGTATCCTGGTCTTCATAAAGTGCTGGGGATCGCTGCTGGTGCTTGTTTCTTCTTAAACATTTATTTACCCAGAACAAGGGAGCTGGAAAATGTACTCGGATCACCGTCAGCATCCTCGAGGGCATGGGTTGCTTTCAGGAAGGGGTGAGCTTCAGCTCCTGTCACCTGCTGTGGCCAGTTGGAATCTGCTTTCTGCCACGCTAAGACAGCACATGGAAACTAAGCCAGAGGTCTGCTGAGGCAGGTGGCCCAAGCCCCACGCTGTCTTACACACTGCTGACATTCGTGGTTTGAACTCCTCTACCCAAACACAGACTGAATGATAAAAAACATATCAGGCTGAGCTATGTGGTGTTTTTCTCCCTCATCGTTGTAATCAGGCATGATTGAAAAAGCACTAGGTAGCAGGTGGCCCATGCAGAGTCACCAGCTGCACATGCTGTGCATGTGGTTCCGAAAGTAAACATTAATAACCATTTGCTGAAAATTGGTTAAAAGTCCTTATCTGTCCCTTTAAGTTGTGATCATATTAATTTTATTTGTGTGTACTGCAGGTTCTGTACATAGAGTGATAGATGAGCCAAGAAGACCAGAACATGTGTGTCCACACATGTATGTGTATATAGACATAAAATATGCATACACATTTACACACATATATGTATGCAAATAGACACACCCATATTTACATATATGCTCACGTGTGCATGCATATATGCAGGAATGCAGCCACACATACATATATGTATATGCATATGCATTTGGACAGATGTATACACATATGTGTACGTATACACACCTACATGTATGTATATTTTCTGCCCTACAGAAATGAGGAATTATTTTGGTTATTTTCCTACCACAATATCCAGTTTCATCCTAACAAAACTAAAATGTACTCCGTCTACCTTGAACTACCTCCCTCCCTCCCTTTCTCCCTTCCTTTTCCTTTTTCTTTGCAATAGGCATTTACTGATTTCCACCATATGCCAAGTACCTGTAGAACCAAGATGGAAGGCACAGTCTCCATCAACAATGAGTGAGAGATCCAGGTAGTTAAATCGACCTTAGAATTCAGTGGCTGGGTGTTTTGACAGTTAAGAAGCGTGGAGATGGCCAGGAACAGTGGCTAATGCCTATAATCCCAGAATTTTGGGAGGCTGAGGTTGGGGGGTCGCTTGAGGCCAGGAGTTTGAGACCAGCCTGAGTGACAGAGCAAGACCCTGTTTCTTAAAAAAAAAAAATACAGAAGTAGAAGGTGGAGCACATTGTCCACCCTGGAGTGACAAAGTCTCTCTAGATGGAGGGACATATGGGTTGTTCAAAGGATGAGATGGTGTTAATGGAGATAGAAGGGTCCGAGAGGGACAGATGAGTCTGTGTGGGTCAAGGTGTAGTGGTTTCAGAGGGCATGGATCTTTAGGAATTGCAGGCACTCTTGGCTGAAAACAAAGGAAGGAATGAGGTCTGGGTTGGGGGAAGTGGACAAGGGAGCATGCCAGTGAGAGAAGAGACAGATTGATAGGAATCAGGTGATGGAGAACTTGGGTGTCAGGATAAGAAAATTAGACCTGATGCTTGGAGAAGCATTGGCCCTCTGCCTAAAAGAAATCAGGGTGGGCTGAGTGAAAAATAAGCTTTCAAAGATGCGTATTCTCTTTGCCTTTTTTTTTCTTTCTCTTTTGGCTGGGTTTTCACGTGTGTTAGTGTTCTGGGGGAACTATACGTGCATCAGTCACATGCAGATGTTTGGTTCACTGAGCTGGTTGATTCAGAAAGCTGCAGGAAGCAGTAGGTCAGGCTAAGGAGAAGGCAAGCGTATTTCAGTATATGTGTGCGGCAGGTGTGGGTTCTGTGATCTGAACAGAACTGCAGGGGAAGAGAAGAGCGGGTGTGTCCCCCAGCAAATGTCTCCACTCTGAGGTGATGCGTATGATTATGGCCCCAGGAGTGGTGATAATTCCTGATATTTGTGCATGAGTGTACTTGCCTGGGAGTGCCCGCAGGCCCACTTAGGAGCTGTTATTTGGGGAAGCATCCTGTGAAGTGTTTGAACATGGATCGCGAGCCCCCCGTGCAGAGGAGAGAAGCGAGGTCTGGAGCGGGGATGGGATCACACCCCCTCCTTGATAATGGCTGCAGCTGAGCTATTTGTCAGCTCAAGTACCTCCTAAGGTTCCTCTCACCTTTTGTAACTTCATTTTAAGGACAACTATTCTGTGGGTGAATTTAGGGAAAATATTCCCTCTGAAACCTAAAACAGCCTTGTTCTAAGCATGAATCTGTCGGTGGCGGTGATGAGAAACAAAATGTTTCCCAGCAGATTTCTCTAGTAAATCAAGGGCTACATCGGATAATTCTCCGTGGGTTAGGGTCTAATATCTCAGTCCTCAGTGAATTGAAAGATACTGTGCCCGTTTCTTTCTTTTCTTTTCTTTTTTAAGCTGCACAGTTTGAGGGTTCCCAGTGGCAGAAGGCAACAGACAGGTTTGGCTTCCTAATTACATGAGGCAGCATTATGCATGGCTCTGGGACCTCATTCCTAATGTTTGCTGCCACAGCACAAATAGGAGATTGCTCCTCCTATTTTTGAACATTTTAGCTTCTCTGTTTCATTTTCCCCATCTCTGGCACAGACAAAAGCCTTTGAGTGACTTGCTACTTTGACAAAATCCTGGAAGAATACAAAGGAAATGTGAACAGGGACTAAACCTCAGTGGCGGATTTAAGATGGTATTTATTATATATCTCTATTACTTTGTACTTCTCTCTTCTTTTTGGCAATGAGACTATCTTTTATAAACAGATAGTTTATAAAACTTTGTGTCCTTTGTGAAAAAATAAAAATTACATACTTTCTAGTCTACAGTCCAAAAGAAACTTGGTTTGTGCATTTCCATAATATCTGCACTTTCTAAGTACTCGTCTGTTAGTAAAGATCAGGTGTGATCTTTAAGAATCTCATTCTCTATAGGACAAAATGCACAGGACCAGAAATTTTTTGAAGATAGAATTCTCACTAATTTGAGGGTGGGAATAAGGCAGGGGAAGCCAGTGGGTCCCTACAAAACAAAGTCATTGAGTGACCACTTAGGGAGCCTCTAAGATCCAAGTTTAATATATTGTCTTAAGCTGGTGATACTTTTTGAGCACTGGAGGTGTCACCTGTGAAATGCCACCCCTTTTTTGGTGTATGATCAGAATATCAATGCCTGTATTGTTATGTAGAATGATCATTTTAAGTTTTGTCATCAGAGTAACATGATAATAGGAATAACTTCTTTCTGTAATACTGACCTAATCTTAAAAGGATGATTTGCTGTGATCTCCAGATGAATCTGAAAGTATCCGTAGTTGGTGATGGCAGATCCCATGTTTAGACCAACGAAGGCCCAATGCAGTTTTCTAATCATATGGTGAGTCATTCTAACCTGCTTTATTAATTGATCAACCAATTTTAATATTATGAGTATATAATATAATGTATAACTTTTATTAAAAGATCATGGTAGCTCAATTATATGAAAATAATAGCCAAGGTCTACTCTAACCAGGGCTCCTGATGGTTGAGTAAACTAAAAATATCCCAAAGTGAACATCTGAGCAGCTTTCTGTGTGTGAGCAGGAAAATAGAGCGTACGCCTTAGGAAGTCAGAGAGATCTAATGGAAGTCTGAGGCTTGTGGATGAGATGACTAGGTGTTGCCAGTAATCAGGATTGGATTACAGGAGAAGGGGCAGGATTTGGGGAAATCATGAGTTCAGTTTTAGTTGTGTTGAGCTTAAGCATCTATGGTAGCATGCCTAATAAGTTACCGGATGTATAGGTCTAAAAATCAGGAAAACTCTGGGGTTATGAAATTCACCCATCTGGAAACCGTCATCTCACCTCCCACTTTGGTGCTTAGCTGAGCACTGTTCATGGGCTAGAATCCCAGGTACTAAGGCCAAACATTGAAGAGACAAGGGCTGAGTTTTCAAGAGAGAGCATCCAGGCTGAGGGCAATCTGGCTCATGAATCTAAACCTGGAGGAGCTGTGTCTAGAGAAAAAGCCCAGGCATGGGCCATAAGTAGCAAAATAAAGAGAAGCTGTGGAATGCTGGGTGAGAGGTAGCATTCTGAAGGAATGAGGAGCCACCAGAGCAAAGTCATGGGTGATTTTTATGGAGTGCCTAGAGCCTTGCCTGTCAGGGTTGAGGGGATTCGTTTCCTGTGACTGCTGTGATGAATTCCTACAAGCCTAGTGGCTTAAGACACACACATTTACAGCTTATAGTTCTGGAGGTCAGTCCCAATGTGCCTTTTGTGCTGAAATCAAGGTGTGGGGGACCCATGTCCCTGCTAGAGTTTCTAGGGGAAAATCTCTCTCCTTGTCGTTTCCAGCTTCCAGAGGCTGCCCACATGCCTCTGCTCATGGCTCCTTCCATCTTTAAAGCCTCTCACTCCAACCTCAGCTTTCGTGGTCCCAGTACCTTCTCTCACCCTCTTATCTCCCTCTTATGAGGTCCATTGTGATTACACTGAGCTCAATGTGGCTAATCCAAGATAATCTTCAGATCTCAAGATTCCTAACTGCAGCTGCAAAGTCCCTTTTTCCATGTAAGGTAACATATTCTCAGGTTCCAGGAATTAGGACATGGACATCTTTGGGAGAGCAATTATTCAGCCTCCTGGAGGAATGTAAAGGCATTCTGGAAAAACCTGATTCTCATTCCAAGGTATTTCAGATTTATGAAATATTTCTTTTATAAAACTAAGTTATTCTCTATTCAGTGATGTGAATTATTTACTGCAGGTCAACTTCAGGTCACCACATTTTGTACTTAACTCTCAATTCGGGATTCTTCTTAGAGTAATTCGGGACATCATGGATATAAATTTTATTCTTTGTTTTGGATATCAAATATCATCATAACTTAAGGTATGAACACTCTGTTGAATATTATGCAAAAATTAAAAGCATGAAAACATGCAGAAATACAAAAAATAATTGAGATAACATATGTGCAATATGAAAATAGCCCAGAATGAAATCTATCAAATGAATAATTGTTGTTTCATTAGAAACATGGGAATATGTCACACTTTGGTCCTTTTCTCTAATTCTCAAGCATTCTACAGTAAAAAAAATTTTAACTATTTTTGAAAAGTGACATACCAAAAAATATATGTCTGACTCAGGGAAGAGATGGTGGAATAAATTATTATTGCCAGCTGCAGACAGGAGGTGAAAACAATGAAAATGGAGGAGTCAAACTCCCAACCTCAGGTGATCCGCCCACCTCGGCCTCCCAAAGTGCTCGGATTACAGGTGTGAGCCATCACGCCCAGCCCAACAACAGCCTGGCCAACATGGCAAACCCCCATTCCTACTAAAAATACAAAAATTAGCCCGGCGCGGTGGCGGGTGCCTGTAATCCCAGCTGCTCGGGAGGCTGAGGCAGGAGAATCACTTGAACCCAGGAGGCAGAGGTTGCAGTGAGCCAAGATCATGCCTCGGCAACAGAGCTAGACTCCATCAAAAAGAAGGAAGGAAGGAAGGAAGGAAGGAAGGAAGGAAGGAAGGAAGGAAGGAAGGAAGGAAGGAAGGAAGGAAGGAAGGAAGGGGAAAAGAAGAGAAGAGAGAAAAGAGAAAAAAGGGGAAAGGGAAAGGAAAAAGGAAGAGGAAAGGAAATAGAGGAGTCATGGGATTTGGAAATCAGATAGTCACTGATGCTTGGTAGTGGAGGGGGTATTTCCAGGGATGAGGTGGGAACACAGGAAGGATGGGAATGGTCATTTTGGAGACGATGAGTACAATAGCTGGAAATCATTGCTTAGGGAGGGAAGATGAAAGCAAAACATCATGGAAGCCAGGGAGCAATAAGGTTAAGTAAGCTTTTTTGTTGTCCTCTTCTTTTGAAAAAAAAAAAAATTTAAGAAGAGGTATTATCCTCACATCTTACCAAAACCTAAGTAGATTGGTGTAACAAGAGCTAGACTGTATCGAATGCACACTTTAGAATTTCCTAAGCTGATACTCTCTATATCTTGTAGGATAGAGAAACAGTGCCTGGTAGCAGAATGAATGTGAGAATAGTCTTTTCTCTCCCTAACGAGCTGTGGGAAAGATACTTCCATTCAATGAGCCTCAGTTTCCTCATTTTTAAAATGCATGGTTTGGATCAGATAGTTTCTAATGATCATTGAAGCTGTAATACTTTATATCCATCTCTGAAGTCTCTAGCTCCATTTAAAAAGTCTTACTTTCCTTCTCTCATCAGAATGATTAGACCAAAGCATAACTGTGAAAAAAAGAGACTGGGGATTTGATTTCATATCCAAATGTCTCATTCCTGTACAGGCCAAATAATCAGCTCACTTGCCTGGAAGCATGTTTATGGAAGCAATTCGACAACTGAGAAAGATTGGTAATGCCAGAGGAAGTGGAACAATAATTTCTCCCTTTTATTCATATCAGATGGCAGGTAAATGCCCACCATCCACCTAAGCAAAGGATTGAAAATTGCCATTAAGAGAAAAATTAAAGAAGGTGCCCTGGAGAATGCCCATTTTACCTTCCTGTCAGAGCTGGGCAAGGTGCTTTTGGAGGTGTACCCAACTGTGGGCGTAAAATTGTCAAACTGTAAAACACCAGGTGCTGGCCACTATGTGCTTAGGAGAAAAGCAAATGGTATCTGGGCAGAGAGGATCCCATTGGGTATTTGGCAGAGTATGATGACAGTTTGGAGAGGGCTCAGAGAAGGGTAGAGGGAGAGATCAGTAGGATGACGAAAAGGCATTTGCCAAACCTGTATTTCAGGCGAGAAGGAAGGGGAAGAAATTTTATGAGTGCACTGGTAGCAGAATGAGTCTTCCTAAGTCTGGTGTGGTTAAGAACAGAGGTAACTAGAGTTTGAGAAACATAGCTGTTGAATTTTGGGTAACTACTGTGAAAGATAGAATTTGCCATGATTTCTATTAACTATTATAATAGAAGGACTAAATTGTTGGGATAGAGAGACACACAGAGATCAGTGATACTGAACAATGAAAACAGAAGAGAAAATCAAGTTAGAAAAACATACATAGCCACATGTAGATTAAGATTTCCTCAATTCCTTGTTGAAAAGATATTAGAGTTAACACAACCCTAGTCCATAACGTTTGATTTTGATGTATCTGCATTTATGTTTGACTTAGCTATATAGCAATTACATATTAAACTGTATGTACTTTCCTTCTATAGTAAAGAAGTCAGACATTCTTTATTGATATTATAAAAATCTTGAGTTTATTCTCCAAATATAGCAATAGATATATCTATACTTGGTGTAACTTATAATGAACATTTATTCTTCCCCTTTCCCCCAAGATCAACCCAGTTTCCTTGCTAAGACTAAATACACAATGGAGGGGAATAATTTTCAAGAAGGAATTCAAGGTCCTCTTGGGAGGGAAATGTGTTTTGTGCAGTAACAACCACCACCAACAAAAATCTACGTGTGCCTTTATAGTCCACTTCTTGATTGTTGCCTAAAATTCACCATATCTTCATTTCTATCTTGACAGTTCAAAAAATGCCTCAAAGTTAACTTTCTTAACATGTCAAAAGTACATTAACCTTCTCTTCCTAAAGGAAGATAACCCAAAGTCTTGCCAGTTACCCCATTCATCTCCAAGCCTAGATTATGTGAGTGAGGTCCATGTCTCCTCTCATTCCATTGTGGTGTCTCATCAGTAGTTTTCCACTTTATGGCTAAATGGCATAAGTGTCACCAATATGCACCATATAAGATAGTGGAGGAAGGCAGAGGAAAGATAAGGAAAATCAGATAAAACATTTAATATATGTATTGCATAGCAAAGAAGGAAAAATGAGTAATAGCTGCAAAGACTAGTTCTGTTATCTGTCACCAGTGCTAACTGAATATTTATGACTTCCTTCATCCCCCTACTACTTTGATTTCCCTTTGTGTGGGGTTCTCTAACATGTGTATATTCTGAGCCCTGGTGGATCTACCTGTTTAGTTTGCATGAGTCATCAGTGTATAAGGTATTGCAAGGCAGCATCCATAGGATTGCCTGGATTCCATCCATATGCCTCCCTTCCACTTTTGTGGCAGCATCCTATTGTCTTTTAATAGTCAAAGTCAAATACATCATCTTAAACACTAACCCTCAGCACCATAAGACAGGGAGAAAAAATTAATTAAAAATTAAAAAACCCCACTAACCCTTCTTTTGCGTGTTTGTCCAGTGGCGATAATGAGCCTAAAATAACCAACTTACAAGGAAGTACTATGCCTTTAGAACCATTGACGGAAGGACAACTTTGTTGGGCACTAAAACTTCTCAACCAGAAGATACCAGTTATAGGGGCAGGAAACAAAGCTTTCACAAGTAGCTCATTGGATGTAACCATGAGAGACGTCATCTTCATGGTGACTTTGTATTCTGTGTATTGAGGCTGTAACAATGTCAGTCAACATGTGAGTAGCCAGAGAGAGAAGACCAGGAATAGCTGTCCTTTTACTGAATGGTGCTTAACTGAGGTTGATACACCATGTATTACACTCACCGAAGTCATGCTTAGACTGCCTCCTGAAAAAAGCTGAACCAATTTCTAAGATGACAGGCTTTAGGCATAAGTTACCTTTCCTATATGTGTTCAAAAGGGATAATTTTTTAGGAGCAAAACATGTAAAACTTTTTTTGGTAAAAACAACTTGGTTTCAGCACTACTATACATTTCATCATTTCCCTTGGCTCATCCATTAAATCTCTCTATGTTTCTGAGTTTGATTCTATAAGATTAGAGGAAAACAACATCCCACTTAAAAATTGCATTCCTTTTCTAAAACCACCTATTCAGTAAGCATTTACAGAGTCGTGTCCCTACACGTGTGGCAGGCAGAACAGTGGTCCCTAGAGATGTCCACATTCAAATCCGGGAACCTGTTAATATATTATCTTACATGGCAAAATGCATGGTTAAATGACGATATGATTACATTCAGGGTCTTCAGATGGGGAGATTGTTCTGGATTATGTGAATGGGCTTCATGTAAGCGCAAAGATCCTTATAAGAGGAAGGTCAGAAGGTAAGGGTCACAGAAGGGGATGTAACAATGGAAGTAGAAGTCAGAGAGAGAAGGGGAGGAGAGAGAGAGAGAGATTGACTTGAAGATGCTACACGGTGCTGCTGGCTTTCAAGATGAAGAAGGAGCCATAAGCCAAGGAGTACACAGTGCAGGTGACCTCTAGAAGCTGAGAAAGGCAAGAGAACAGATTATCCCTTAGAGACTCCAGAAGGAATGCAGCTCTGCTAACAGATTGATTTTAATAAAATGTAACCCATTTGGGCTTCTAACCTTTAGAACTGTGGCATAATAGATCTGTGTTGTTTAAGGCCACCAACAGATAGATTGTGACAAGTGTCAATTTTGTATAGCAGTGTAGCAGTGATAGGAACTGGTACAACATCTTTTTTTTTTTTAGATGGAGTCTCACTGTGTCGCTCAGCCTGGAGTGCAGTGGTGCAATCTTGGCTCACTGCAACCTCCACCTCCCAGGTTCAAGCAATTCTCCTGCCTCAGCCTCCTGAGTAGCTGGGACTACCAGTGTGCACCACCATGCACCACACCCGGCTTGTTTTCGCATTTTTTAGTAGAGACAGGATTTCACCATGTTGGCCAGGCTGATCTCAAACTCCTGACCTCGTGATCTGCTTGCCTCAGCCTCCCAAAGTGCTGGGATTACAGGTGTGAGCCACTGCACCTGGCCGACTGCACCATTTTTATCTATCAACTCAGCCCATTCTTCTATTCAATGTTTTCCAGAATTGTATATCCAGCTGACTTCTGGTAAATCATCACCCAGCGGTCTCAAACACATCTCAAGCTCAGAAACTGGTAACTTCTCCCTCAAACTTAGTCCTCCTCCAGTGACTGCTTTATCTGTGACTCAGTTTCTCAGACATTCAAACCAGAAACCTGGAGGTCGTCTTTGATGCTGTTCCCTCAAAGTCCCTAACAAAGTCATTAGTAAGTCTTGTGGATTTTGCCTCCAAATTCTCCCTGTTTCAATTGCATCTCTCCCTCTTCACCACCTTAATTCCACCACCTTAATCTTCCATCTGCACAATTCATAACTGGTTTTCTGTCATTCATATGTTATACATTCTCTATACTTCGTACAACTCACATTTTATGAAAATCTGGTCAGAAATTATTCGTGCTCTATGCAATTGAATGGTTTTCTATCGATCTTTAAGACAAGAATCTGTAAGTGGAACAAAAGACCCTGTGACATCTGGCCCTTGCCCATCTTTTCAGCATCATCTCTGGTCACTGACCCCCTAACTCTCTCGACTGCGGCCACCCTGGACTTCTTCTCCTGTCCCCTTGACATTCCATGCTCCTTATCTCCTTGGGGCCATCGCACATGCTGTTTCTTAGCTGGGACAAGCAGGGACAGGATTTTCTGGCCCAGCAGCATTCTTAGGAATTGGGACTGAGCAGAAGGAGCAAAAGGCCCAGAGAGTCAGGGCATAGTTCAAGGGAACCTGGTGACATCCTCTTAGATGTCAGCAGGTCAGGAAGCAAGCAAACCTGGAATTTAAGTCCAGGGAAGCAGGGAGAAAGCACTTTGCTAAGGAATCAGCCCAGAACAGTCCAGAGGGGAACCTGGGTTAGGGAAGTGCAATGGGAAGACCACTGCCCCTCTGATGCCACCTAGGAAATGAGTTTGCTGTGGCCTGACAGTGGTTTTCTGGGCATATTTTCGTGTCAAATAGAAAAAGTAGAACCTTTGGAGGAGGTGTGAAGAAATGAAGAACGACTAGAAGAAAATAGAGAGTCAGAGAAGCTGTGGTAGGTAAGTCAAAAGAGAAGACAATTTAACATGGTCAAATAAGGGAAGAGAATTCATGATATTGAACAACAAAAAAGTCAGTAATAATGGCAGGTGAATAACTAAGTGGCCAGTGAGAAGTGGAGGCAGTGAGTAGTCAACACTAATGAAGCTGGCTTGTAAAGAGAAATGGTGCATTACGTTAAGGGAGGTGTTGCTTGTTTTGAAATGGGAGAGACTGGTCCATGCTGATATGTCTGTGAATTACTCCTTGCTCTTCCTTATTGTGGAAATGATCAGGTCTTCGATTATTTGTTTTTACCAAAGCGACTCAAGTGATTCAAAGACTAATAAGAATATGTATAATTCCTGGCTTCAACTGTTTATCTCAAATTAAACATTTAAAGCTATTTTGATATATACCATTGTATTTCTTTTTTGTTTTTGTGTTTTTGAGACAGGGTCTTACTCTGTTGCTCAGGCTGGAGTGCCGTGGTGTAATCACGGCTCACTGCAGCCTTGACCTCCTGGGCTCAAGCAATCCTTCCACTGCAGCCTCCCCAGTCGCTGGGAC
This sequence comes from Rhinopithecus roxellana, assembly GCF_007565055.1. Classification (NCBI taxonomy): domain Eukaryota; kingdom Metazoa; phylum Chordata; class Mammalia; order Primates; family Cercopithecidae; genus Rhinopithecus; species Rhinopithecus roxellana. The sequence continues at coordinate 95,935,828 of NC_044566.1, forward strand.
TATTGGCATGCACCATTATACCTGGCTAATTTTTGTATTTTTATGTAGAGACAGGGTCTCACCATGATGCCCAGATTGGTCTTGAACTCCTGGGCTCGAGTGATCTGCCTGCTGTGGCCTCCCAAAGTGCTGGGATTATAGGTGTGAGCTATTGTGCCTGGCCTACTATTGTATTTCTAAGTAGTGTTTATTTTAGAAATTTCTACTGATTGTCTCTGCTCTGAAAGGTGAAGTTGAAGCACCCTTGGAGAAATCCTATGGGCCCACACACACGTTTCTCCTCTATTTTCCCAAAATGGTTGTATAACAATTTTTTACTTAAATAAATATTCAGTCTTGACTATGTAATTATTATTCATGTTGAGCCACAAAGTACACTATTATTGCTTTTTCCATCTTGTACAGTTTGTTTTTTCATTAAATTTCCCTGTGCTGATCATTAATTATTCCACCTACTGTCCCATAGAACTGTATGTTCGTCTCAGTATAGTCAAACACATAAATAAATCAGTTCCATTTTCATAGTCATGGCTACATTTAAACCATTCTCAGTGTCATCCTCCATCTAGCCTTGTGTTCAAATCTACCCTAGTTGGTCCTTCCTCATGCCAAAGTGCTATGTTCCTGGCATTTTCTTTGCCAGAATCCTGTGGATTTACTTCCATTGACTTTTTCTGTGTAGTATCCCCTGTTTCCAAGACTCAATGTCTTTTTATTTGTTGATGTACTCTGACATTTTGGTAGTGCAACATCTCCAGGAGCTTTTCCAAGAACACGTACATAGGAGGTAAATTTTTGAAATCTCAAATGTCTGGCAATGGATGCAGCTTATGCTTATATTTAATTGTTTGTTTGTCTTGGAGAATTCTTGGTGGGAAATCATTTTCTACCAGCATTTGAAGATACTGTTTCATTTTCTTCTAGCCCTCAATACTGTAATTGAGAATTCTGGTGTTATTCTAATTCCTGACCCTTTATATGTGACACATTTTATCTTTCTGGAAATTTTTGAGATTGTATTTGTACTTAGCATTCTGAAGTTTAATTATGATGTATCTTGTCTACATTTTCAGTCTTTGTGTCTAACAGGCATTTTCTAAAAACACATATCTTCTCATTTTGGAAAAATGTTCTTATTATTTGTTTGATGATTTTCTTCTCCAACTTTTCTCTATTTCTTCATTCTGGACCATTGGACCGAATGCATTGGTCTCCTGTTTTTATATTTTTCTCTTCCATTTGCCTTTTCTTTTTTGTCTTTTTGTTCTACCTTACCCTGGTCTTTATCTTCTGAAACTCCTATAGAGTTATTGATTTGTCCTACCATAATTTTTAAGTTTCAAAAGCTTCTAATTCCTCATCAAGAGTTCTATTTTTATGGCATCATATTGTTCTTTCACGGGTGCAAAAGCTTCTCTTATTTCTCTTTTTTCTTTGGAGACAGACTCTCTCACTCTGTCGGCCAGGCTGGAGTGCAGTGGCGTAATCTCAGCTCACTGCAACCTCTGCCTCCCAGGTTCAAGTGATTCTCCTGCCTCAGCCTCCTGAGTAGCTGGGACTACAGGTGCATGCCACCATGCCTGGCTAACTTTTTGGATTTTTAGTAGAGATGGAGTTTCTCCATGTTTCCCAGGCTGGTCTCAAACTCCTGAGCTCAGGCAATCCACCTGACTCAGGCTCCCAAAGTGCTAGGATTACAGGTGTGAGCCATCACACCTGGCCAAAGCATCTCTTACTTCTATGACAAAGATAACTATACATTTTTTTGTACCTTTCTTCATATCCATTTCTCACTGTTTGTTTGTTCTCTATATTTTTTTTCTGCCCTTCAAGATAGGGAATTTTTTCTATTGTCTGTGAAACCTTGACTATTGGTTTATATTTAAGAGTGAGAGACTAAAAAGGTTGTTTGGTGAGATGTCCAATTGCAGTAGTGGCAAAGTAGATCAATGTGGGGGAATTCTCCTACAAAGTATAATTGAAAAAATATGGTATACCTTGAAAGTCTGCTGGGAGTTAGGATAAGGCTATTAAGGTATTCAGGACTTGAAGGACGGAAATTTTTAACTGAAGAGAAACATTTTGAAGTGAGCCTGGCGTTCTTTAGAACTTTTCCGCTCAAAGTATCTACAAATTCTTATGCAGGCTAAACTTTACTCATTAATGATGCTGTTTACCCTCTTGCAGTACATTGCTGAAAGTCCAGGTGAGTATTGCATCCTCTGAACCTTCTAGAGGGGTATAACGCTCCGGAGAGGCTTTGGGATTCACATGGGCAGGCCTGCGCTGCTCCATCTTTTAAGTCTTCCTCTACCATCTACTGTGGAAATTAAGGCCTTTCCACTTTACTGTGGACCAAGCATGTTCAGGCTTCTATTAATAGTGAGTTTGCCCCAACACCTGGGACCTTGGCCAAGGTATTTAATTCTGTGTTCCAAAAAAGTGGCCCCAAGTTAATGTGTTTTTGCTTTGTATTCTGCAGTTTTATATTCTGACCTCCTTGATCAATCGCCCTCAAAATATAATGCCATGGGTACTATACAGACTCAATATATGCCTGCTACTTCTTTCAGTTTCTTTGATGAGCATTCTCTTTCTTCTTTTATCAGACCCAGCATGTCTCTGGCCAGGATATGCTGGGATTTAACTTGAGCTATCTGCCTAGCAGAAAAGAGAGGAGGGAAGCGTGTGTTTACTGTTAGAGGAAAAGCTTCTACAGACTCTTCCAGTATGGCAGAGTAATGGCTTTTGCTAGGGATGGGAGGGCTGGCCACCTCAGGGGTTTCTGAGTGTTCAGTGTGTGCAGAGCCAAAATCCTTGGGGGCATCCATTCAGATATACCCATCTCATGGGTTTCAGATTTTCCTAACCAGGACCCTGATCTTAGCACAACAAGCCTGCTTTGGCTATGCATTAAAACATCCCTGGAGGTCTGCGACTCTATCAGGTCCTGAATCTGCCCCTTAGCTGTGTCCACTCTTCAACTGCAACAAAATAAGTAACTCTTTTTTAAGCTGCCAGAGAGTCCCTCTGGCTCTCACACTTATTGCCCTCAGCTTCTCATCACCCCTTTGCAGGGTGGCAATACAAGTTTGTAATTACCAGCCAACTCTGCTCTTGTTGTGGGCATTGTTCTCCACTTAACTTTTAAATACCTGATTATCTGGAATCATCACACTAGCAAAGGATATTAACTTCTACTGGGACATTTTTCCAGGTCAACACCAGTGACATCTTCAGCAATTTGGCCACCATCTCATTCCAGGGACAATCTGTGTTCCATGTTTACTCAGGATAGGGTCCTCTTTGCAATCTAGGTGGGGTGTGGGTCAGTCTCCAGGCCCATCTTTGTACCTGTTTTCCTGGATCACTCTTAAGATAACTTGGTCAGTTCAAATTCTCTGAGAAGAATACCTCAAGTCAGGATTCATTGTATAAGAGATTTACTGGGGGAGACATCTATGAAGGATAAAGAGGGAAGAAGTAGGAGTGGGTAGGAAGAGCCTTCAGGCAGCAGTGCAGGTCTGGCACCTGTGAGAGGAGAGAAGGAAGGAAGGATTGGGTAGGAAAAGCCCACGATCGCAGTGTAGTTTTGAGAGTGGCTTGGCCAGGCTGTTGGGAAGTCCCTGAGACTTCCCAAAGGTTGCCTGTTGGAAGAGCCTTCCACAACTGTAATGTTCAGTCACTGACTGAATGTAGCCCAGGGACACATGGCCTTAATGCTCCTATGCTCTCTGCAGGGTATTTTCTTAACGGAAACCTAAGGCACACCTCCATGGCTGCCACAGGTAATTACTTTCTCAACACAAGAATTCTATAGTTTCCTTTCCAGGGATCCAAGTCTAGTTTCCAGCAATTTGTGAGCTGAAGTGGGAGAAAGGACAGAAGATGCCATCATCAGTTTGTGGACTGTCATTGAGTCTTTTTCTTTCCAGGGTAGTGACTCACCACCTGTCTCCACGGGCTTTAGTATTCCCAAGTCTAGAGAGTCTCTGCTTTCATTTTTCCAGAAAGGAAACCTTCTGATGCTGAGATAAGGGAGATCATTAATTGGCATTGAAGTGTGCAGATGGGATCTAGGAGTCTGCTTCTTCTATAGCCAATCCTGTTTTCAGCCATACTCTGTGAGCCTGCCTTCCAAAGTACCTCAATGCCTTTGATCCCTCAATTTGTCTTAGGGTTTGCAGCACATATTGATTTGCTTTTTGTTAGCATTTCCCTATGAAGACATTTAGCTTTCAGCTCTTTTCCCTCTGCTAAGTCAATCATCACTTATCCATCCTCTTTTTCTCTTCCAAACTTGGTTGACGTTCATTCATTGTAGACTTTGTTTCTGGTTTTCTTTGTCCTAATGAGCCTGTATAATTTTTATTCCTTTGTTCTTATGGGTTTGGAGGAGGGAGTAGAGGTAAGGAATAGATGCAACTGTAGTCAAGAGAAGGGTCAACTTTTCTGTGTAACCAGAAGACAGACAGAAGGAATCCGGTACTGACAAGTAGGCTGTAGAGTCAGGAAGTTAAAGCCATTGCCTCCTGAATGCCCTGTCTTCTCTCACACCCAGCTGTCCACCCAGCAGCTTCATTCCACAAACAGTTTATATTAATGATGGCATTTTTCACTCTGCCTAAGAGAAATCTCATTTTTCTTTGTGTTTACCTTAGAATAGAGAAAAGCAACTTCTAAAAGTTTACTTTACTGCAGATACTTTGTACAAAGCTCTACAGGTACAAAAATGGGCAGTATCTGGTTCTTGCCTTTAAAAAACTTATAAACTAGTGAGAGAGATGATGTAAAATGACAATTTTAGCAGAATGTGATAAATTTTTATGGCACATGTATTTAGGGAGTTCCATGGAAATGGAGAAGAGAGTCCCCACATCAACCCGGAACTCAAGCAAGATTCCTAAAGGAATTGAGGTATCCGATAAGTATTGAAAGATGATTCCACATGAGCCAGGCAAAGATAGAAGGGCAGATATTCCAGAAACAGATGACGGGTTAGCTAGCACGTGGAGGTGAGACATATCCTGCTGTTTGTTGGGAACAAAGAGGCAAAAGGAGGAAGTGGGAGGTCTTAGAGTGAACTTAAAGGAGGCTGGGAAAGGGAAATGGCTGGATCATGGGCTTCTTTGGTTCCACTTAAAGAGGAGGAGTGACATGTCTGATTTGGGTCTTAGAAACATCACGCAGGCTATAAAGACTACGGAGAGGCCAGGGCAGTGGCAATGATGGCCTGAACCATGTTGGTGATGCCAAAAACTGGGACAAATGAAGGGCAGTCACTGGAGCTAAGAGACTAGGCTGGACCTCACTCCTCTGCCAATCATTTGTGCACTATGTCCTTCAGCCTCCTTCCTGCATAGTGGGAACCACAATCTCTGCTTTTTGGTTAGTTCTTTATATTAGAGAAGACGGTGACCTAGTCCATAGTTGCCTGACATAGCACTTGGCACATAAGCAGTTGTTTTAATCCCTTTCCTCATTCCACGTTTCTAAGTAACTTCCAGTTCCCCTCAGTGTCTTACCTTTGATTCATATTTATTTTAAGAAAATTGGAGTAAGGAAACAGTCTCAGTGGATCCTTTTGCTTTAGACTAGCCTGAACCAAAGCCTATCCATTCATTGTTATATTATTTTTATAGCTGCTTGTATACATACACACACATACACACACAACACATCCCTTTTCTTCCTCACTTTTCTTCCATACTCATTTCCCACTGCTCCCTTCCTCTATTTGGATGGATCAAGAACCCCAATATATATACATATCGAGCCTCCACTCTGTGCCAAACACTCTTCTGTGCAAAATAGGAAGCATCAAAGAAGAAAACTCTCTGCCTTCACTGAGCTCTGGAAGAGGTGAAAGAGATGGGAGACCTACAGTTACATGCTGACCTTTTGAGTCATTTGGATGCCTCATGTTCTAGGCTCTTAACTGATAGTGATGAGGCCACCAACAGGTATGAAATGTGTCCTCTTATTTATGCACTATTCCTTTGAATAGTGTGATTAAGTTTTCATTCTTACAGTTCTATGCTACGACCAATTTGACAACAGATTTTCATTTAACCATACTGTCTTCATATACATAAGCTTCCTTGATATCTAAAGAATGTGAGCTCCTGAGCTAAGTCCAGTGGAAAATTTGCACTCTTTTCTAGGATTAGATGAAGACCCAAGAATTCATCTTGCTACAGGGGGACAAGACTTGTCACAAATAGCTTGGATTTATGGGTGCTCTTCCACAGCAGAAATCGTTTCACCTTTTCAGGTGACCTTTACAGAATCATAAAATCAATCAGTTTTATTTGACATCCAAATCAGAATGCTGCCCTAGATTGCTAGCACTTTACCTGGAGAACAAAATAGAGGAAATAGGAATGTGCTCAGGGCTGGGTGGAAGACAGCCCAGGAACAAGAGTGCTACTATTTAGAGTCTACACACAGGACTCAGTGAACAGAGCTCCTTGAGCACTCTGTGGCTGGGGTCACCCTGGTTACCTCTGCTCCACTGCCCATGATCCTGGTGGATACCACAAAAACAAGTTCTTCACACTCATCTTGAAATGGACTAATGAAAATAAAGTAGCAGACCTGTATTAGTCCGTTTTCACTCTGCTGATAAAGACATACCCAGGACTGGATAATTTATAAGGAAAAAGAGGTTTAATGGACTCACAGTTCCATGTTGCTGGGAAGGTATCACAGTCATGGTGGAAGGTAAAAAGTACATCTTACATAGCAGCAGGCAAAGAGAGAATGAGTCGAGCAAAAAGAGTTTCCCTTTATGAATCCATCGGATCTTGTGTGACTTATTCACTACCATGAGAAAAGATTGGGGCAAACTGCCCCCATAATTCAGTTATCTCCCACCAGGTCTCTCCCGCAACACATGGGAATTATGGGAGCTACAATTCAAGTTGAGATTTGGGTGGGGACACAGCCAAACCATATCAGGACACAAAATGAATTTTACATAGGTCCATCCTCCTTTCTATCCTGTTTGATTTGGTGACCACAGGAATCTAGGTAGACTTGTTGGGTGGGAAAAGGGGCATAATTCTAAATGTATTATCTGTAGGCAGATGGCATATATTTGACTTGGTAAGTTTCAACTCTAAATGATTTATATAATGAGGGTATCAAGAAAAGTGTATGAAGTATGCCAATGTATGTGTGGTATATTGTATGTACACATGAATATATTTAGGTAGCTTCAAAAATTTTTTTACAGCTCTAATGACTTTGCAAAACTGTCTTCAAAGGAATTTAATAAGCTGAGAAGCCAATATAATATAGTAGTTGTCAGCAAGGATTCCGGCACTGTCAGCTTTCAAATTCCAGTTCTATAACTTACAAATGGTTTGACTTTTGGCAAGATCCCTAACGACTCTATGCCTATATAGTTATGTTTCCTTAACAATAATACTAGCACTTGCCTTATGTATGAGAATTACATGAGATAATATATAAGCTCTAATAATTCTGGCTTATAGGAAGTGTTATCTATTAACTATTATTACACTTAAGTGGGCATAGTTGAACTCTGGAGAAAGAGCTAGGGTTGAAGTGAGGAGACAGTCCTGTGCAAAGCATGAGATCAGACAAACCTACATTTGAATTCCAGTACTTCCACTGTGCAACTCTGAGTAAGTTACTTACTCAGTATAAAACTGCCTTTGCAAAAATTGTGTCAGTGAGAAAATTATGACAATGGAGGAGATTTGATCCAGCTCATCCCCCTCTTGCCTTTAGCCTTCAATCTGCCAAGATAACTTTGGGAGACATGTTTATAGTTTAAATAATAAGCCTTCTCAAAAACTTAACCACCTGTGTAAAGCTAATGAGAGACCACCAGGCTAGGAAGAGGAGAGGAACTTGAATTCTGCTGAACTGTAGACATGAACCATAATGCCAGCCATTATTCCAGAGGTCCTGCAGATAACATCACTATTGTAGAACCTGAGATTGGCCTTTTGAGATTTCTTTTCAGATTTTTTGCATGTCTGATACCCATGGCTCCACCTGGACCCACCAACCAATGGCTTCTGTGCCCCCACCCAGAAGCAACTGAGTGCAAGAGAACAGCTTCAGCTCCCTATGATTTCACCTCCAGCCCAACCAATCAGCAGCAAGCACCACTGCCTAGGTACCCCCAAACTTCCTTTGTAAAATCCCTAACCTACAAGATTTCCATGAGATTGATTTGAGAAATAAGTCTATCTCCCACATGGTGTGGCAGGACTCACATCAATTAAACTCTCTCTACAGCAATGCTGTCATCTTTGTGCAACTGGCAGGAGAACTCATTGGGCAGTTACAAGTATGGGATAATTATGTTCCATAATTATTACTAGGAGTTTTAAATGAGATAGCACATGTGAAGCACTTAGCAAAATGACTGGTTCGCAGTTGATAATAAATGGGAGTGATAATTATTAGTATCATTCACACATATACCCATGCTTTAAATGTAATCACAAGCTTACATATAATTCTTGTCTTTCAGCATGCAGAATTTAAGATGAACTCAGGCAAGTAAGGAAATTGACATTCTGGTCACAAACAACTGTCCTAAATGAAAGGGGTCAGTGTAACTCTATGAAGTGCAGTGTCAGAATGACCAGAATGACTACTGTTAAGATGATAATAATTTCAGTCATGCGGTAAGGTGATGGTTGTTTGGATGAAGTCACAATGTAAGTAAAGGATGACGAGATCCTTTTTTATTAGCAACTGGATTTTTTCCCCAAAACGCACTAAATTGAAGCCATCACATTTGGATTAAAGTCAAGAAATCAAATGCACCATTGTGAGTTCCATGCCGAAGGACCACATCAAGCAATGTGGCAAATTGCAGGGAAATAACCTCCCAGAAAATCACCTCATCATCAGTTACATAAAATAGAGGAGCTCCTTTTAAGCATACATGTTAGACAAGATTTGGAAAGACTGGCACAGTCATAAATGGAAAGACAGGCTGCAAGAGTAGTGTATACTTTTCAACTTGACCTTCTCACCCACACAACCATAAGCCCTGGGAAGGAGGAAGATCTTCAAACACGAAAGACAATTACATGATCATTTCTGAATTCATGATGCCATTTAGAAACACAAAAAGCTTTCAAAATACAGTAAAACATTTGGCTTCAGCCAGCTTGAGTTTTCTCAGAAAACTATGAGATCAGAGAAATCTTGCTTTTGTGAAATTTCCAACCCAATTGGTTGGAACACTGGTTGAGGACATTTGGAGGAAGTATTCGAACATCGATAGGAAGAAATGAAACCATCCATTTTCCAAGCCCTTCTTGTTCACCACTGTATGTCTGGTGTCCAGCAGAGTGTCTGAATCACTATTGCATTATTTGGTTTTCAATCCACTCTTGGGGGATCTGAATGTAAGAAAATGAAACCATCTGAGTTAATTAGCCCCTTCATTTCATTTGGCAAAGTAGTGTCCAGTAAGAACTACAAGAACAGAGCAGTCAAGTAAGAGTTACTCCAGATTATGGAGTATTCAGCAATCTGACTTGGATACAATAAGAAGTTATTGGTCCCTAAGATGGCTGTTGACAGGCTGTGTAGAGGGCATCTCTGGGCACACCCTGCATATTTCTGAAAGAAATCCAGAAATGAGAAGCCATGCAACAAAGGGGAGAGTAAACGACCTTTGCCCTCAGAGGACACAGCTGCAGGCCTAGGCTCCAGCACTTTCTGTCTTTGGTGATTTGGAACACCTTCTTTAACCTGTCTGAATTTCAGATACCTCCTCTGTGACATGGTGAGAATAGAAAAAGGTCCCCAGGAGGCTTCTGAGAGATCAGATGAGACAAGGCATGAGAAAGCACTTCGTAAATTGCTGAAGTGCCACAGAAATGTTATTAAATTTATTGTTTCTGTAAAACATGACTTGGCAGTCCTTGAAAAAAAACACTGCACCATATTCTGTTCTATATAAATGCTGATAGAAAATTGGGACCCTGAGTGATTATTTGTTTACGTTATATTGGTATCTCTTCATTATGCTTAATCAATTCAACAAATACATAAAGTGCCTATTGTGTGCCAGGCACTATTTAAGCACTGGGGAGATATTGGAAAATAAAACCATCATCCAGACCTTCCTAGCTGGTTTTCCAGCAGGGGCACAGGAAAACAAATCAAGTTAAAAGTTATATAGAATATGATAAGCTAGTAAGTTCCAGGGGAAAAAATAAAGCAGAAAAGAGAGGTAAGGATGGGAGTGCAAAATTTATATAATATTTCTCTTTTATTTGTATAATATCTGTTTTTTCTTCATTGTTCTTCATTTATTGACAGTTTTGGAGAGCCACAAGGGAAATTAAAGTTAATTTAGGAATTAATTAGATTTGGTAAGTTTTGAAGCTGATCTTTTTATACTTCTGGATTACATTTGTTTTTAATTAAAACATAGACAAGTCCAGGTGTGGTGGTTCACACCTGTAATCCCAGCACTTTGGGAGGCTGAGGTGGGTGGATCACCTGAGGTCAGCAGTTCAAGACCAGCCTGAGCAACATAGTGAAACCTCATCTCTACTAAAAATACAAAATTAGCTGGGCATGGTGGCACATGCCTGTAATCCCAGCTACTTGGAAGGCTGAGGCAGGAGAATCACTTGAACCTGGGAGGCGGAGGTTGCAGTGAGTGAAGATTGCACCACTGCACTCCAGCCTGAGAAATAAGAGCCAAATTCCGTCTCAGAAAAAAATATATATATGCAAACAAAAATTATAGTTTTTCTTTTCTTGTTACCAAGTGTGCTGATGTGACAAGAAATTAATTTAATTTGACAAATATATAGGTTAAAGGACAAATACTTTTTTGTTAATGATACAGACCCTGTCTGAGACAGAATGAAAATGCACTCATTCCCCTGACCTCATTTTCTGTTTTCAAAATAGTCTCAACTCAATGGGGCACAAAATACTCTGAAAGACAGGAATGTCATTACTTCCAAGACTAAGCCTATGACATGTATAGAATGAAGACCTTTAGTTAAATCCTCTGCTTTATGATTAAATTAGATGGGTAATTAGCTATTACCCATCTAAATATGTAAAAGGACAGGTAATTAGCTATTATCCATCTAAATATGTTAAAGGAACTGATTTATTTAAAAAGGAAAATATAATGGATAAGTCCAATTTGAGGTTAATTTTACTTTTTAGAAAACAATAGACTTTTATAAATAAAGGAAATTAATTTCTCCTAGTTTTCTTTGCCTGTACTACTTTATCCCCTTTACTTTCTAGGTTTTCCTATAAAATTATCTACTTTCTGTTTTCCATTTATTAGACCCACATTTTTTTTTTTTTTTTACATGAAGCATTAATGAATCTTCCCATGTTTGGACAACGATGATGGCAACGTTGTGGAGCATGTAAATGAATTCATACAATCAAGAGACAGTTCTGACAGCAATTCATCTACCTCTTTAAGCTAAAAGTACCCTCCTGCATATGCTCTTTGCAATTTATTTTGCTATTTTGGTTTTGGCTTCAATTCCTGGAATTTTAAGTTGAATGACTCTCTGCTATTTTATTAATTGCTCTTCTCAATATAGACAAGCAGCTGCCTAATTCTTTACATTTATTTATTCATTAGTTCAACAAATATTACTGAGCATTTACTCTGTGCTGTGTAATATTCAAGGCATTCCCCTTTTCTCAACTTTGTTACTAGAAGCAGAGCCCAATGGGGAGAATCAGATTAGAACGAGACCTGGGTATTGCAGACTTCAGGTTGTTGAGTTTTTCTTCCCTGCATGCTACAAATCAGAATTACCCAGAATTGGAAAGAACTGTAGTCAGGGTTCTCTAGAAGGATAGAACTAATAGGATATCTATCTATCTATCTATCTATCTATCTATCTATCTATCTATCTATCTATCTATCTATCTATCTATCTATCTAGGGAAGTTTCTTACATATTAACTTATGTGATCACAAGACCCCACAATAGGCCATCTGCAAGCTGAGGAGCAAGGAGAGCCAGTCTGAGTCCCAAAACTAAAGAACTTGATGTTCCAGGGCAGGAAGCATCCAGCACGGGAGAAAGATGTAGGCTGGGAGGCTAGGCCAGTCTCGTCTTTTCATATTTTTCTGCCTGATTTATATTCTAGCCTCACTGACAGCTGATTAGTGGTGCCCACCCAGATAAAGGGTGGGTCTGCCTTTCCCAGCCCACTGACTCAAATGTTAATCTCCTTCACAGACATACCCAAGATCCATACTTTGCATCCTTCAATCCAATCAAGTTGACACTCAGTGTTAACCATCACATGTGTCTTCTCACTCTGTGGATATCTTATGCCCTATCTACCTGTCTCATCCACACCTATGCTAAGGTAAAGATAAAAGGAATCCACTACTGCAAATGCGTGAATATGTTAACAGACCACAAGGATTTTTTTTTAATTCATAATATTCATGTGCTACCTGATTATTTAATACAGGAGGAAACATCCCAAATAATACATCCCCTAAGTTTTAAAAAAGTCTTTGTCTGCCCCTAATATTTTCTTTACCCAACATGGAATGCTATTTTGATATTCCAAAGAGACTCATACAATTCTCTCCACTCCTGTTAGATCTTTAACAAACACGGCAACTGTTACTTTGTGTTTGCATAGCAACCATTCTCCACCCGGAAAGGCTTTCTATTTACTTATCAGAAAACCTTGATAAACAGTAGCCAAAGAGGAGGCAAGCACAATTTCAATGATGGAGAAAGTCTACACAAAGTAATAGCTTACAGCTCCTGAGTTTGGAAACAGGCTTCAAGGCTCTTGCTATACAGAGGAGATTCTGTATGTCATGGCCAGTCTGAATTATATAAAAAGAAAATAGACTAGACAAGGTGGCGTGCTTTTTGAAGCATACACCTCTTTCCAACAAGCATAACTGTATCACACAGTTTTCGAGTTCTGGATTCTGATAAATCACATTGTTCCTGAGGGAGCATCCTGGGTGTTAGGGAGTTGCTAACACTCAGAAGATGTTTGACTTGTGAGTCTCTATTAGTGAGGATTCACTACTCTTTACATTTCATAATTTGCATTATTAAAACATTTTAATTTTTTCTAGGAATAAATCTATATTACAGTGTTGAATATGATTTTCAAACTATGCAAACCCTAAACCTCCCAACTGAAATTTTGATTCACTCTCCCTTCCTCCAAATAATTCAGAACTGAAGGACTCATAAAAGACATTTTAAAAATGATGCCAGGAAGATTTTTCAAGAAAAAGTAGCTCATCTTGAGTCAGTGCTTTAGATAATAGAGTTTAACGGTGTCACAGATAGAGATGAAATGTGATAGCAAAGGCCCAGTTAAATTAGGGTGACATTCCCCCTTTAAAGGATTGTTATGAAAACATTCATTTCTCCCCCATTTCCTTCAGGCTGTATTTTAGCACAGCCCCTTAAAATTTGTTTTGAAAATGAAGTTTGCTTTTTTTTCTTCTTTTTTTTTTTTTTGACACAGGGTCTTGCTCTGTTGCCCAGGCTGGAGTGCAGTGGCATGATCTTGGCTCACTGAAACCTCCACCTTCCTGGCTCAAGCAATTCTCATGCCTCAGCCTCCCGAGTAGCTGGAATCACAGGTGATCACCACCGTGCCTGGCTAATTTTTGTATTTTCAGTAGAAATGGGTTTTTGCCATGTTGGCCAGACCAGTATTGAACTCCTGACTGCAAGTGATCTGCCCGCCTCAGCCTCCCAAAGTGCTGGGATTACAGGTGTGACCCACCATACCCAGCCTTGTTTTCTTTTTCTAAGAATGGGAACTTAATGAGAACTGCTTGATTCAGCCCCACAGAAAGGCCACACGAGATCTTCGTATGTGGCCAAGGAGACCTGGTCACTGATGGACGGACATCAGACCAGGAGCAAAATCAGAACAGGGTTTCTCCAGAACTAAGAGACATTTTTCCTCTTGGCATTATTTAGAAACAGAGAAAATCGGTCACCTGCTTTTTAATTGTAAAAATTTGTATAAATTTAGCTCTGTCTTAAAGAAAGATAATATAAACATTAATATACCACTTTACAAAAAAAAAAAAAAAAAAAGATTCTGTTAGGCTACAGCACAATAGTGATATTTATTTACATGGTGCCATTTTTACCTCTCTCTGCATTTTGGCTGCTGCTTCACCTAAACTTGCAATTAAGCATGTAAATTGTTTTCTTTTGCATACATCTTTTTAATTGTTCATTGATTGATTCGTTCATTCATCTGCTCGTTCCTTATTTATTAAGGACCTCTGTGTGCCAGGCATTGCGCTAAGAGACACCAGTTAATAAAGCAGAGTCACAGCACTCAAAAGAACCAAAAGGCATAAAAATTCTAATATGCCAATCTGATTAATGCCTTGATAAAATATAATCAGCTGGGTGTGGTGGCTCATGCCTGTAATCCCAGCACTTTGGGAGGCCAAGGAGGGTGTATCGCTTGAGTCCAGGAGTTCGACACCAGCCTGGGCAACATGGAGAAACCCCATCTCTACTAAAAATACAAAAAATTAGCTGGACATGGTGGTGCACACCTATAGTCCCAGCCACTCGAGAGGCTGAAGTGGGAGGATCACCTGAGCCCAGGAGGTCAAGGCTGCACTGAGCCAAGATTGTGCTGCTGCACTCCAGCCTGGGTGACAGAGCGAGACCCTGTTTCAAAAAAAGAAAAAAGTAAAAAGCAAAATAAAATATATACAGGGAACTGTGCTAGAAAGTTCTGCAGAGGATTCTTCCCTGCCTAGTCCAGCTTCTGATAGCCCCAGGTGTTGCTTGGCTTGTAGATGCAAAACTCCAATCTCTGCCTCTGTGGTCATGTGAGCGTCTTCTCCCTGTGTCTGTTTGCGTCCCTGTGTCCAAATTTCCCTTTTCTTACAAGGACACCCGTCACAGTGGATTAAGGGCTCGCCCCTTCCCTGAGGATAGGGGGTGGTTGCTGAGAGTGTGTGCAGGTGTGTGCAGGGAGATTACAGTCACAGCCTCTGCCGTGAGGGAGAGGAAGAGCAGGTGCATTTATGTAAAGTTGGCCACCCCCAATCACCCAGTGGGTATTCAGGTAAACTGGGCTCCTTTGATGCTGCAATTCTCCTCCCACCATCTGCTCAGGTGAAACAGTTTTGAGAAGTCCTGAGCTGGAAATACAAGGTGCGGAGAAGGGGCAACTGCCTGGCCTGGCATCCCATAGAGGTTTGGAGGTCAGTCCCCTTCCCAGATTTGGCAAATTCTACTGCAGCTGAGGAGTCCTGTGCCTGGATCAGCTTCCACCCTGTCCCATCCCAGTTAGGTGGTGAGGGCTACCTCCCTCTCAGGATTCCACAGGGCAAGGCTGCTCTAGCGAAAGCCTGGCTCCGTTAGCTGCTGGACTGCTCATTTTATCATTTACAAGTCTGACTACGTGGTATCTGGACCTCAGTTTGTCCTTTTGCTCCAAAACACAAATATTATAGCCTGGAGAAGAAAAAGAAAGGAAGGGTGGAGCCAGATCACCAAAGATGTTATCCTTCAAGCCAGACCCTACACCCTGGGTGGTGCAATGCTCTGTTTCTTGCTTTGTTACTCTCAAACCTTTAAGCACACAGCACATTCTTTGTTGTTGGTGTTGTTGAGAGTGGTGGTGGTCTACAAATCCCATCACTCTGCAGCTCAGGTTGACAAAGGAAATGGTTTTCTCGAGTATCTCAGTGTTGATCCCTTCCTCTTCCCCTGAACCTCAGAATCTGGTTCCTAGGAAGCAAGATTCTCACGACCTTTGTTTCTTGCCATCATTTCCCCAAATATCCCAACTCTCCTATCTCTCTCACTCAGTCTATAGTCTTCTCCCATTACAGATCTTCACTAGGCATTCAAAAAAAAAAAACCTGTTTTATGATAGATCTCAAAAGATAAATTACTAAAAAACATTATCTTTTGTAGGTTTAGACTCCTGTGAGCAGTATGCACAGATGAGTATGTTAACTCCAGCCAGTCTGTGGTGGTGGAGAGAGGCTGAGCTGCACAATGTTCTTTTCCTTCTATAATGACTGCTGACTTCCTCTTGAGAACAGTGAAGAAACAGTGAGGAGCACTAGATGCACATCTATCCCGGGGCTTTAGAACCTGCTCTTCATATTTTTATAATTCCCTTAAGCTATAAACAGCAGGAACTGCAGTCATAAGAAAAAGCAACCTACATATATGAGAACACATGTTAAAAGTAACAGGTGTTAAATAGAAAAATACACCCACCTCTCCACCTAGGAGAGGTTACTTTGCAAGAATCCAAGTATATAAGCCCTGACTCATGGACCTAACGTTTCTACTTATGCAAGGTTGCAGTCCGGTCAGCAGTCTCTTTCCTGTTCTCCCACCATACTTTCAATTCTTAGAGTTGAGTTGATGTAGATCTTAGTTGGATGTTGATTTGCTTTGGGTCTGTGTCCCTGCCCAAAATCTCGAGTCAAATTGTAATCCCCAATGTTGGAGGTGGGGCCTGGTGGGAGGTGACTGAATCTTGGGGGCGGATTTCCCCCTTGGTGCTATTCTCATGAGAGTGAGTTATCACGAGATCTGGTTATTTAAAAGTGTGTGGCACCTCCCCACCTTCTCTCCTCTTCCTCCTACTCCAGTCAGCTTCCTCTTCACCGTCCTCCATGATTGAAGCTGATCAAATGCTACTGTGCTTCCTGTAGAGCCTGTGGAACCATGAGCCAATTAAACCTCTTTTCTTTACAAATTACCCAGTCTCAGGTATTTCCTTAAAGCAATGTGAGAATGGACTAACACAGATATACTCCTCAGACCCTGTATCCTGCATTAAATTTTTTATCTTTATAAGAAATAACTACGTGTTCAAAAATAAATCCCAAACACTATGCAAGTATGTGTACCAATTCTAGGTACTCTGTACAGCTCACAACAACTGATGACATAGCAAGCACTCATTTGTCAGCTGCTCTCAAGTTCCCAGTTATTTCAGGAACGTTTATATTCTATCAGTGTAATGATATAATTCATGATCATCTAGAGTATACTCTTCTATGATAGATGCATATTTTTGACACTTCCAAGGTGATGCTTAAACTTTCTGCTCATTCATAAATTACAGTTATAGTATTAATTGTAATGAATACTCAGAGTTGTTTGTATAAATTTATCCTGAAACTGAGCCCGAGGTGTTACTGCACTAAGGGCAGTGCAGTACCTTTGACTTTCACACTAGAGTAAAAGTCACTAGAGTAGCTGGAAGTTCCAACATGTTCTGGGAGTTTCAGACTTGACATGCAACGCTGGCATGGAAACTACTCAAAGACTATCCTTACCCTCAATGGTGAGGTTCAATGTAGCTGCAAAAAAGGTTGAGATGATGATTCTAATGGGTAAGCAATGAGAACTGGGCCACATACCCCAAAGCTTGTAGAGATGGTGGGCAAAGCAGATGCTTAGCTCTTAGCAGCTAGAGTATGCACTCAGCGGGACTGAATTTCCTCTCAATGCCAAATGCCATTGGGAACCACTCTGCATTGGCTTCAGTAAAAGACAACATCCAAACCAGTGCTTTTCAGACCTTGCTATGCAAATGAATCACCTGGGAATTTTCTCAAAAAGAAAATAAAGGCCTTCAGTATGTCTCAGGTGGGACTTTCAGCTTTCAATTCCTCATTTCTAAAAGTTTCCAGGTGATCTGATGCTGTTGTCCATAGACCACAATTTGACAACCAACAAATCTCTTCAACAAACCACAGAAAATTCCATCTTTAGTCTTGGACAGAACTTGGCATGACACTATCTATCTCAATTGAAAAATTGAAAATTAACTCTTTCCACTTTTGCCCAAACTATAGTGTTAGAAAAACGTAAGTTTAAAGAAGTCAACTATTGATTAGTGAAATAAAATAAATTTCTCTTCAGAAGGCTGTAAAATCAAAAACTCTCTGGCTGCACCCATGCTAATAAGAACAAGTTTGGAAAGTCAAAATTTCTGATTCTCATTATGAGGAGTTTATTCTTATGAAAAGCCAATGCCAATAAATATGGTTAGCTCAGCTCTAACAAAGCAATGAGCAGCTGTGTAACTGCAAGCAAATGTATGGGCTTCCCTACCTAATTGTGTGTGTGTGTGTGTGTGTGTGTGTCTAGGTGCCTCATAATCCAGGTACTTAAATTTAGTGTCACCTCATTTTCTATACTGAGTTTTCAAAGAGAAACTAAATGTAGTTAGACAGAAGCAAAGAAATTAGGCCATGTCTGTTCTTAATTTCTAGTAAGCAGGTGGCATCCTGTTTCAGTGGACTTACACTTATACTCACCTTGCAGCAAAAATTCCTTTCAGCAAAAGCACTCAGATTTATTGGAGGGGGATTCTTCTTGCCTTTTGCAGAAAGCACAGAGCAACCAGCTCACAAGGTGAGCAAAATGCAGTCTGGAATTTTCTTACAACTCAGCTGACATCACACAACTGGCTTGAAAGGCAACCATTTTGTTGCAGAAGGCTCTTTCACCATAGAATTAATGTTACAAAAGAGATCTTTCTCCTAACAGCAATAGTGTTTGTTAAACATAAGAAAATAATTTTTTTTCTCAGTAAATATAATGACTTTGGAATTACACAAGGGTGAGTATGAGTGAAGCAGGACTTGGTTTGGGACTGAAGAAAATTATTTAAAACCTGGATTAAAAATATATATATCAACCATGGGTAAAAGAGAACAACTTAGAATGAGAATGGAAAACGTATTTCCAACTCGGGAAAATAGCTACAAAAAATTCCAAAGTCCATGGGTGTAATTAGTCTCCTGGTTCCCTGAAATCTAAACTAAGGAAACAAAACACTCTAAAAATGTGTTATTTTAAAAAGCGTGGTCCCTCGGGAGTTTGGGCTCATCCCAAAATTGAACATACCATGGTTGAAGGGACAATTACTCATATTCTGACTGTATAGGAGTCATAGGTCTGTCCAGAAGGTTTTTTAATCAAAAAAGTCCCTAGAATCACCTCTTTTAGCCTAGGTGAGTTTTAGTTGAATCAGCTTGTCCATTCATCCATCCATCCGTCCATCCATCCATCCATCTATCCATCCATCCTTATACCATTTATTTATTCAGGAAACATTTACATAGTATCAACTATGTGTCTAGTTCTGCTGACTTGAGGGATAAAGGCAGAGTAAGACTCAAATTCTAGTTTGTGTTGCCTTCCCTGCACCATCCAGATAAATTTAATCACTCCCTCTTTTGTACTCCTGATACTAATCCATATATTTAAAAAATCAGCTGGGTAGCCTGTAATCCCAGCACTTTGGGAGGCCAAGGCAGGCACATTCCTTAAGACTAGGAGTTCCAGACCAGCCTGGCTAACATGGCAAAACTCCATCTCTACTAAAAATGCAAAAATTAGCTGGGTGTGGTGGTCCATGCCTGTTGTCCCAGCTACTTGGGAGGCTGAGGCAGGAGAATTGCTTGAACCCAAGAGTTGGAGGTTGCAGTGAGCTGAGACTGTACCACTACACTCCAGCCTGGGCAACAGAGCAAGACACTGTCTAAAAAAAAAAAAAAATCATCAGGGTAAAACATGGGGTTAAAAGCCTCTGTGAAAGCTAAAAGCCTTATTTAAAATTTTTATGAGAATGGGAAGAATCAGTCCATCTCCAGTCTAACTTTTTTTACACATCAAATTCCCTTTTATGACTTTGGGCTTCCAGAGGAAGAAATTCTGTCTGTTTCACTTACCAAGTCTCCCCAACTTCTAGACATGGTAGACAGAAATGTTGAGTGAATGAAGGAGTGAATGAATGCCTTTTATTTCTGAGCATACTGCACAGTCTGGCAGAGTATTTATCCTACAGAAATATTACTACATGAAACAATTCATAAAGTTAACATTTACTGGACAGCACAGACTTAGAAACTCATCGTTGGAAGAGAGTTTAGAAAGTCTCTTCTGCATAGAAGCATGTCAAAGGATACGAATGACATATAGGAGACATTTATAGGCACAACATGTTTGGAAGCCAGCACATTGACAAACTGTCCAAATTTTAGGAAGTTTCTTAGTAAAGTAGACATGGTCAAGTAGTTGTCTAATTTGTTCTCTCCCCCTCGTAAATGGGCACCAGGACTCCGGGCTGGGTGTAGTGCTTTAAGGTTTGTGGCTGCCAGAGGTACATATTATGCTTTGATCCAACCATTCTGAGACTAGTTAGGGCTTCACAGATAATTGTAGCCCTATAAGAGGTTTTCTGTTTTTTTCCTAAATAGTCTTTTTATTTCTTACTGTATATTTACTTTTTAATCAAAATTACATGTGTTCATGGCTTAAAAATGAAATTGTTCTATGAGGTTCATTTTTTAAACATCCCAACAATCTTTTCTCACCTGTTGCCAACTACCTTAACTTTTAACTATTTGTTTGGATTATATCTACATTTACCTAATTTGCTTGCACTATTTCTTCTTAATTTTTAAACTCTTTATAGAAGACTAAACTTTTGATTTTTCACTTCTTCCCCCTCCAAGAAAAACACACACACACACACTCACACACATGCTGAAATACACATGCATGTGCTCCTCTTTCCACATTTTTTCTATATAATTATATTATGATGTTTGGATTGAGAGACAGTGTTTTACATTGTGCTGAGTCAGGAACACACTATTCACAGCCGAGCCATGTAGTGTACTATTATTACATTTCTTTTCTTATATACATTTTTATGTCCCTGGAGTTAGTAATTTTTCACTTTTTTTATTTGGAGGGGTACTGCTTAGTTTTCTATGTACCAGTTGCTAATTGTACAAACTCTTTACCAGAAATGTAAATCTTCTTATATAGACACATTAGGTCTGCTATTTATTCTTCTTTTTAGAGATTTCTCCAGAGCTCTGGCTTCCTGCTCCAATCTGAAGTTAATATTCTCTAGATTTGCCACTGAGATGTCATCCTGGGTGCTCTCTTCGCCATCATCCTGGGAGATACTCTTGATGCCTGTCTGTACTTGATTACTTGTTTCTTGGATCCAATGTCTTTTTTCTTGATATACTCCCTCATTTGAGAGGATCTTATTCTCTATTACATTCCTCAGAAAAGGTACAAGAAAGGAAAATTTTTGAACCTTGAATGTCTGACACTATCTTTATTTTATCCTTTCAATTAATTGATGCTGTGGCTAGGTATCGAATAGTGTATTCAAAATCATACCCTCAGAATTTTGAAGGCAGGCATTGATTATTTATCTCTTCTTTCCAGTGTGGTATTGAGAAGTCTAATGCTATTCTGAATCTTGATTATTTCTTTACTTTCTGAAAGCTTTATAAAATTTTTTCTTTGTCTCTAGTATTCTGAAATTTAAGAATGATGTGCTTGGGGCTTGGGCCTTTTTTATCCATTGTGTTCACACTTGGCAGTGCTTTTAATGTGAAAACTCATGTACTTCACTTCTAAAAATTTTTTTTGTTGTATTTCTTGAAATTTTTTCCTTTCTGTTTTCTCTTTTTTTTTTATGAAACGCCTATCATTTGATTTTAAGCCTTCTGAATTACCACCATATTTTAAAAATATTTTCCCTCATTCATTTATTTGCCTTTTCCCCATTCTAGAAGGTTTTCTGAACCTTATCTTCTGACTCATCTATTGAGCTTTACCTTTTTCTTTTATTTTTTTAATCTCTAGATTCCTTTTACAAGAATGTTCTGGATGTTCCTTTAAAAAGATTTCATCTTCTTTCTTCATGAATCTAATCAATCTTTTTGAAGTGTTCTCACTGCATTGTCTTTTTTAATTTCAAATTTCTTTATCTCTCTTTATTTTCATCTCTGACTTTCATGTTGGCAGATTTCCTAAAATTACAGGTCATCTTTGGTTGTCTGCTTACAGATGAGTGGACTGACAAAGTGCTGCTGGGAGATCTTTGTAGGTGGGATTGTTGTTAGATGAAATATAGAGTAATCTGGTTGAGCATTTCATGGGGTAACTCATTACTATAAGTATTTCCAGGTCTCCCATATCTTCTCCAACCAGTCAGGTTCTTTGGGGAAAAATCTTGTAACCTATTACCTAAAAAGTATTATCCTGGCTGCTTAAACATGGGCATCAAACAAAGAAGGGGGATGAAAATGGAGGCTGATAGTTTGGTGTGTAAACTTCCATTTAATTTCTCTATTTTCATCAAACCTAAAACCTGAAGCCAGTTTGTACAGGCTCACGAAAAGCTGATAATGTGCATCTCTTCCCAACTCCATGACCAGAGACTTTATGCTGTTCATTTGAAATTAGCTTCGATGGGAGTATTTACACCACTGCAATTGGCAATTACTACAAATTAGAGCCCTAGTTGTTCCCCACCTTCCAAGCTGATAGTTAAACATACGCAGTGCACCACCAAACATACTACACCTGCTGTGTATCTGTTTTGCCATGCTAGAACCCCTCTTTTTTTTACCCCCTTGAAGAAATATACTTGTCATCATCTGCCAGGGTTGGGGAAAGGAAACGTGATCACAGGGTTGTGTAGAGTGAGAGAGGGAATCTAGGGTTTTACTGTCTTTTAAACAGACTTTTAAATCATCCCCTATTTTCAGCCCTCTTTTCACCCCCTCTTTGAAAAGCATCTGCCACCACCATTCCTGGTTTTCTGAAGTGCAATTCAGTTTGCTTCCTGGCTTCACGCACTGATAGCTTAGATTTCAGCTTTCTGGGATATGCCGAGGCAGTGACCATTCATCCACCTGCTTTCCAACTTGCAAAGTTAGGCTTCTATTGCCCCTGCTCCACTTTGTTGAGGGTTTCTGTCTTTTTAAACCTGTTATAGTCCTTTTAGTAGTTTGAGGGAGGAGTGATGAAAATGCAAGGTCAATCTGCCTTTTCTATCCAAAAGTCTAACTGAAAGGTGCATGTTGTGTTGGGGGCAGGCCAAAAGTCCCGAATAGTCCAGAAATACTCCGATTTCCCTGGGCCCTGGGCAGCCCCACAGTCAAGGTTACCTGCCTTGAACTACAGTTAATAACTTTGCCAACCATGGTGGCTCACAGATGTAATCCCAAATACTCAGGAAGCTAGGGCAAGAGACAAGAGGATCACTTGAGGCCAGGAGCTTGAGACCAACCTGGGCAACATGGCAAGAACTAGTCTCTAACAATAATTTGTAGCTTTGTCCAGCCAGGCATAAACAGCCCCAATTATTGGTCAAGACTGCAACTGAGGGCAGGGGGAGAACCGCATTGAGTGAAAATGAAGTCCTCATGTATAGGTAAGCATTTGCCTGACTATATTCAAGTCTTGCCAACTACTATATACTTGGTAACTCTTTAACTTCCTGAAATTTTACTCTTATTGGCCTTTGTAAAATGCATGTATTTTTTGTCTTAGAAAAATTTTCAGGTATCAGGGCAACCTGAAGAGACCATGTGGCTTTGACTCATGACCTGTAGGTCTACAAACTGGTTAGAATGTACTTGGTAATTGAGAAATAGATAATCTTGCTCCTGCTTCATGTAGCCTCAAGGGTCATAGCATTCATCTTGTTAAATTCAGCTTTTCAACTCCAAAAAGTGAGGAGGCATCTCAGCATGAATAACTCTGAAGAACAAATGGCATTTCTGGGCAGATCACTTAACGTAAACATATGGTGGGCAAGTAGAAAGCCTTGCTGACTCCTTTTATTCCGTGCTCTGTGCACCCACCAGCAGTGAGTGTAGGATGGATGATCACTGTGGATTGGAAAAACTCTCCATTTTTGGTTGGGAGATTGGCAACAATTTCTGAGACAAAAGCATGCCTGTTGCTGCAGGCAGCCATACAGTGCCAGAGTACAATTGGAAAACCCACTCTAAGTTGTCAGCCCAGACGCTCAGGTGATTTTGTTCACAGAGAGCTGATGTGTGATATGGTGGGGTGTTTCAGGCCAATCATAATCATTCAGTAGATTTCCTAATTTCGCTTCTGGGAGAACAACTCCCCTGCAGAGAGAGGAGGGAGAGGCATCTGCCCTCTTAGGAAATAACTTTCAACTATGGAAACCAAAACAGACAAATGATGCCATTAGAAAAAATCGTAGGAGTGGAAGAATAAGCTGTCTTTTTCATGATCTAAGTCTACATTTTGGAGTTAGAAATCTGCATGTCCCAACCTCTGCTCCACCAAGTTCTAGTATTAGTTTGTGTTGGACAGCTGACCCTCTCTAAACCTCTTCCTTCTCTTCTGTAAATTGGAGGTAATAATAAGAACTACCTGTTTAAGCTGCTGTGAAAGTAGGTAAAAAAGGAGGCAAAGCTCTTAGTCCACAGCTAACTCATAAGCTCCTTAAGTGTTTGCTATTATTGGCTATGACTGGGGGTAGCAGGTCTGCCCCCAGACAGCTAGAGCCATACCAAGGTGGTTACTTGTGAAGCTATAGCCCTACATGGCAGAGTCTAGTTTTTAGGGGAGCACCGGGGCTGCTCCCTAGCAAGCAGAGAATGACTTAGTGAACCTGAGGAAGATGCAGAGTTGACATTAAATATTTACTAAGCATGCACAGTGTACAAGAAAGCAGATGGATCTATCTCCAGGAGCACTTCACTTAAGGCAAGGCATTAAACTTCCATCTGAAGCCCGAACATATCCTCATTTAATCACTAGTGAGAAGGTACCTTAGGAAGCATAATGTTACACTTCCATAATGGCCGCCAGGGCTGAATCTTGTCCTATCACTTTCTCTCCTCTCTGTTTTACACCCACACAGTTCACTGGCAAAGCCCTGCGTCTCCAAGATAAACAGCCACAGCCACAGTGGATCTTGGCTTCAGCACAGGCTTGTTTCATCAAATCCACACACACAGCAAACATATGCGTGGAAAGTCCCCAAGTTCAGAGTTGGGTTGGAGCCTCTGCTCCTGTCTAGGCATTTTTTTGAAAGGGAAATGTTCTCATGTGTGTGCATGTGTACAAGTATGTGTATGTGAGTACATACGCAAATGTACATGTATTCACCCTAGGAATAGAACTAATTAACCCACTTTTACTTTGAATACCAGTAATTATTACTACGGAATTTCATTTTGGATTCCATCACACCCTATGAACAACATTCACTAACTCTGAAAATACAAGCATAAATATCTTGAAATTTCCCATGGAAGACGATAATGGTGATTTGTCTTTTCTATAATGCTGCCTCTTAGTCTGCATGATCATGTTTTTTTCTTTTTAAATAGACTTTAGAGTAGTTTTTGTTTCACAGAAAAATTGAGCAGAAGGTACAGAAATTTCCCATATACTCTCTGCCCCTGCACATGGATAGCCTCCCCTGATTATTGGCATCCCCCAAAAGACTAGTACATTTGTTACAACTGATGAACCTACGTTGACACGTCATTATCACCCAAAGGCCATCGTTTACATAAAGGCTCACTCTTGGTGTTGTATATTCTGTGGATTTGGACAAATATATAATGATTGGTATGTAACCATGGGTTGTTTTAATAGTTCTCTGGGCCTTACCAAATTGAAAAAAAAAATAGCACTCTAATAGAGATTGTCCTTCTCAGGTTCTACAGGCAGAATTGTCTCAGCTAAGAAATGCAGAGCTACCTCTTGACGCAGAACATTTGCTAATCATATAAAAAGCCTCTATTTTTTTGAAATTTCCCTCCCAGAGGTCTCAACTGGACATTGTGAATAAACGTTTGTGTATGTCAGGAGTTGAATGTGCTTTGTTATTCTTTTCCTCTTATGTAACCGGTCGCTCAGCATCTTCTTTCATCAACCATGTATCCTTAACCATACCAACTCCTCTTCTTTCCAAGGACAAACCTGTATGTTGGCAGCTCAGGCTGAACAGAGCATTGACTGGCATCTGACTCTGCGCCATTTCTAGTTGCCTCCCTTCACTGCCTGGAGCCAGGGTGTCCCGTGCCTGCCTCTTCCCACTACTCTCCTGCTCCTGCATTCTGTGTCTTGTCTTTTATTATTGCCCCCTAACTCTGGAACCCACTTTCTTACCTCCTTATTCACAATCAGGTGCCTCTTTTGCCTTCAAACCATGAATTTCTTCTTTTATCCTCATGAAAACAAGCCTTGGACAACAGGTAAACCAAGATCTGCATCTCCACTGTGTCAGCCCCATGCCATTCTTCCTGGGTACCTACATGGACTCTGGCTGTAATGCTATTTCTTTCCCTTCTAGATTTTAAGGACTTAGAAAGCTGTCATTTTCATTGGCTCTATTATATGTTTACAATACCAGATATCTCCTAAACTTTAAACAACACGAGAAATGGATATGAAATGTACTATTTCATTTACAAGATGAAGAATCAGGTAAATATGAGCATTTCTTTATTTAGTCAGTAGGTAAAAAAAAATCATTCCAGATGATCGAAGCAGGACAATTCCTAGCCACTGGTGGGCTATTGCTTTACACTCAGCCAAAGTTACAGTGCTTGGTGGGGAAGAATGATTATGGAAACAGAGGTAAGGACAACTGCCAATATGAACATACATCTATAAACCCAGGCCAAATTACCGTCATACATTTTGAACTTAAAAACCTCACCAATCGACAGACAGAAAACATTCTTCTAAATATCTATGTCTGGAATAATAGAAAGTGAACAGACAGTGCATTCAGCACAAATACTGTTCGGTACTTCTCATGCTTCCTGCAACCTGCCTACTTTCCCAGCAACCAAAGGAGCAAGAGAGCCAACCATAGTAGTTCATTAACCTTTTCAAGTTTCCAGATGCTGTTCTTGTCTCTGTTTGGATAACTGCCATTATGTTCTGTTTCCTATGTAATCTTGTATCAAACACTCTCTTCCAGATACTGTTGACCTCTGCCATATTCCTACCAAAGTATACAAAACAAAAAGAGGTCTGCTGTGGTCCATAGCATAGCAGGAACCCCCCATGCCATTCACAGACAGATCCAATGGGAGTTGCCTTTCCAGCTGAGGGATGGCAGTATGGCTTTTCTTGAGAAGGAAACATCCA
Organism: Rhinopithecus roxellana; assembly: GCF_007565055.1. Lineage (NCBI taxonomy): Eukaryota > Metazoa > Chordata > Mammalia > Primates > Cercopithecidae > Rhinopithecus > Rhinopithecus roxellana. The sequence goes on from NC_044566.1 coordinate 95,962,809, forward strand.
AGCCAGAAGTAGCCTGCAGGGCTTCTATTTGGTCTTGCCCACCTCATCCATCAGTGCTCTTGTTGGGTGACTGGCCATGGTCCCCTGGGAACAACATATCCTGAGCATCCCAGATAGCTGATTTTTGGCTTTGGGTAGCAGGGAAGAATAGCCATGCATTATAATGAAAATTCTAGAATGTGGCTTTGGATTCTGAACAGCAGAAAGGCTTCTCTAAAGTCAGAGCTTCAGGCAATTTTTCTGTCTCAATTATCCCCACAAGATTAAGGTCCTTCCTTCCATACAACCCTCTCCATATGTCTTTCGTTCCCCAGTGTGCTTTCTGAAAGCCCACCCATCAAGTGAGATCCCTGGCCAACAGCACTCTTTCTGTGCTCATTTTTCATTCATACGTAATACCTGTAAGCTGCAAACCTCATTTCATTCTGAACGAATAGATATGTTCATGGCTAATGCTTGGATGGAATATTAGTGAAGTGTTGTGGGTTTTTTGTTCACAGTGGACTGGATCTGTTGTTGGCAAATCACTTTTCTTTTAGAAAGTAGAACCTGCTGGGTATGATGGCTCAAGCCTGTAATGCCAGCACTTTGGGAGGCTGAGGTGGGCAGATCACAAGGTAAGGAGATCAAGACCATCCTGACCAACATGGTGAAACCCCGTCTCTACTAAAATATTAAAAAAAAAAAAAAAAAATTAGCCAGGTGTGGTGGCACACACCTGTAGTCCTAGCTACTCAGGAGGCTGAGGCAGAATAATCGCTTGAGCCAGGGAGGCAGAGGTTGCAGTGAGCCACGATCACACCACTGAACTCCAGCCTGGTGACAGAGTGAGACTCCGTCTTAAAAGGAAAGAAAGAAAGAGAGAGAGAGAGAGAGAGAGAGAGAAAGGAAGAGAGAAAGAGAGAAAGAAAGAAAGAGAGAGAGAGAGAGAGAGAAAGAAAGAAAGAAAAGAGAAAGAAAGAAAGAGAGAGAGAAAGAAAAGAAAGTAGAACCCTTTCTGCAAGTAAAACCTGACAGAAGCCTGCTATACACATCCGATAAAAATGCAACTGCTCAGGTGACTATCAAGGCAGATCAGTTGCTTGGCCTGCCTTTCTTTGTTTCAGGGAGCAGCCCCTAAGGGAACCAGGAAGAAGCCTTATAGCACCAGAGGGCAAGGGCTCAAGAACTCAGAACTAGACCACTTGGCAGGCTCTTTTCTGCAACAAACTATTATTTCATAATATACTTACACTGTCCAGTTCCAAACACCGTCCAATGCCCATATCTTTTATTTTTTTAAATGGAAAAATAATGATGGCTTCAAATATATAGGTTGAGGAGTAACAGAATATGTGCTGCCAACTAGTTATGAAATAAAGTATGCAGCTAACATCAAGGCCCATGCCCTAACTTCAGATGGCAAGACATCACTGCAAGCCACTGGGCACCTGCGTCCTCAGTCACCTAGGTTGCTTTTCCTTGGACACTTTTCCCTTTCTTCTCACCATCCTCTCTCTTATCTCTTATAGTCCCTTTGGCTCCCTCCTTTTCTCCATATCTTCCCCGACCTCTCCTTTCTCTCTTTCATTATCAATTCTTTCTTTCTCTTTTCTTTCTTATCATGTTGCTTTTAGCCTTTGTTTAGCTTCTATCTGCTTCTTCAGGATCCATCAGGCCTGGCCAAGTTACACTGAAATAACACGCAGCCCCCAAATCTCAGATGCTTAAAGCAACAAAGTTAATTTTACAGTCCTTCCACATGCCCATCACAGGTTGCTCACTGGAGTCACTCAGGGATCCAGGGTGATAAAGCAGCCATTTTCTCAAATGTTGCAAAGAGAGCGTGTAGGGAAGTCTGCATTCTTTCTTGAAGCTTCTACCCAGATATGAAATATGCATCACTTCCCACATATTTTATTGCTAAAGCAAATTACACAGATACAATTTAAATTGGTGGAGGAAGCACAATGCTACCATGCGCCTGGAAGGTTAGAGTGTTCAAATACTTGAAATTCCCCTAATGAGTACCACCGTCATTATGTAACCTTCACAGCTCTATGTCAGGGTCCTTCCCAACACTTTGATTCTAATGTCCTTCCCCTCTAACCCTGCACCTTGACCTCTTTATTTGTTCCTGTTTGAGATCTTCCTTGTTTCCTCCTCATTCTCAGCCGTCACATGGTGGCTGCACCAAGAGTAATCATAAGAAGTATCACTAGGCAGGGCAGGGTGGCTCACGCCTGTAATCCCAGCACTTTGGAAGGCTGAGGTGGGTGGGTTACCTGAGGTCAGGGGCTCAAGACCAGCCTGACCAACATGGAGAAACCCCATTTCTACTGAAAATGCAAAATTAGCTGGGTGTGGTGGCGCATACCTGTAATCCCAGCTACTCAGGAGGCTGAGGCAGGAGAATTGCTTGAACCTGGGAGGCAGAGGTTGCAGTGAGCTGAGATTGCACAATTGCACTCCAGCCTAGGCAACAAGCACGAAACTCCATCTCAAAAAAAAAAAAAAAAAAAAAAAAAAAGAAGTATCTCTCTTCCAGAGGCAGGGAGAACAGCTTCATGGTTTTTAATGCATAATTTCTGAGATAACATGGTTACAGTCCTCTAAGCAGAGGGAAGGCAGTATCGGGATCCTACAGGTATCTGGCCCTAGCTCAGACCCCTCCTTCATGGAGGTGCAATCCTAGGAGACACTGCTCATTCCCAGCTGTTGCTAAGGCAAGGCTGCTCAGGGCTCACTCAGAACAGACGCTCCCTTTTCCCACTCCACGTGGCACCACATTAATAATCATTTAAACACAGCCGGGCGCGGTGGCTCATGCCTGTAATCCCAGCACTTTGGGAGGCTAAGGCATGCAGATCACTTGAGGTCAGGAGTTCGAGACCAGCCTGGTCAACGTGGTGAAACCCTGTGTCTACTAAAAATACAAAAATTAGCCAGGCATGGTGGCGGGAGCCTGTGATCCCAGCTACTCGGGAGGCTGAGGCAGGAGAATCACTTGAACCCAGAAGGCAGAGATTGCAGTGAGCGGAGATCATGCCACTGCACTCCAGCCTGGGTGACAGAGTAAGACTCTGTCTCAAAAAAATCAAACCAAAAAACTCATTTAAACACTCTTCCTCTATAGCCCTCATTGAACTATCCAAAAATAAGTCAGGGTAAAACCATTCCCACTATACTTTATAAATACAGAGTAATTAAACGAAGCAAAAATAAGAGTTTACTCAGTATCAATCATAGAATGAGCCCTAGGAAGTAACTGCATTGTAAAATTATAAGGAAATCCATAAGTTAAAGTTAAATCTTAGCTGTCGACAAAACATTATCTGGGAATTAAAGAAAGGCGAGTATGTTTATTTGAGTATAAACATTATTCATTTTATCTGTACCAGGGACTGGTAAACCAGAAGCTAGCAAACCCATCATACCTGCCTCCTTTTTCTCCACCTTGCTGAAGAGTCACATGTAGTTTTGCATGTTAGACTCCCCTCCTGGGTAGATTTCAATGGCACAGGGGTTTTGGGAATTTAGGAAGTGTTGATGGCAGGAAGGTCCTTCAAAGAATTCTATTGTGTTGCCAAGAGTGCTGAGACCCAAATCAGATAACAGCTATATGGTTTGATCAAATACAAGTTGGCCTAATATTGGGAGTGGTTACAGGTAAATACCTGCTTATATGAGATGACAAAGGACTTAGAAATGTTTCTCAAATGCTTCCCTCAGTGTTGACTATGTTGACACAAATTTATAACTAGAGAATTCTTCCTTTAGGATTTTTTATTTTTAGTTTTCTAGTTTTCAAGAAGAACCAGTAAAAAGCAAGTATAGCAGGGAGCCACAACACTCATGTTAAGCTATCATAAACTAACGCCATATTACAGAGGTAACTGACATGATAAATCTGGGCTAGGTAGCTAGGTAGGAAGTGAAGAGTTCCTGGTCCTAAGAGGATGTGATCTGGTGCTTCTTGGGAAATTGCAAAGACTGAAGACAAGACCTACCACCTTCTCATTTTTTATTTTATTTTTTCTGAAGAACAGCTCTAATTTTTCTCAAGGCAAACTAGAAAAATGTCCAAGATAAAAAAGCAAAACCCATCTTCCCAAAGTTGCATGTTAGCTGCACTCCCTGAGCCCCTAGCTATATCTGAGATTTCCCCCTAGTGAAAGTCCACAGGTTACAATTCCATGGGGAGGGTCCCTTTAAGTTGTTGGCTGGAGATGGAGGACAGGAAGCGGAAGCGGAGGTCAAGCTGAGAGGAGATGCCTAGGAAAGCCGGGGGCACAGAGCAAAGCAGCCATGGAGGAGTGCATGACCAGTGCAGAGCCAGCCATAGACTCTTCCAAGCCTCCTTCGAGGAGGCCGGGGTGGGGAGGTGGAAAGTGTAGGGATGAACACCCACTCTGTGTGTGGAGGTATGTCTCACTTTAGGTTTTGATGAACTAAGACCTGAGAACTATCAAGTTTTCACAGTAGTTCCAAACACTTTCAAATATATAACCTAGCAGAGATTGTTTAGACAAGGTCCTTGCCTTCAGCATTTGATGATTCTATTTATAATTGAGAAATCAGAGGTGAATCTATCATCTCAATAATTATGACAGGCAAAGTTCCATTCTTTCTAGGAAATCAAGCACTCCTGGTTAATGAGTTTGTAGAATGCAGAATTAATACCTTATCTTTTCTAAACTTTCCTATTAAATCAACCACTTTCTACTGTTTTATATACAACTAAGAATAAATAAGCATCAATTCTCATTAAATAAGTAAGCTTTAATTTAACTGATCGAGAAACCCTTTGGGTTTTTACCCATTAGTTTTTCCTTTTTTCCTCTCTGTTAATTTCTACCGGTTGCTAGTCAATTATTTTTTTGTTTTGTTTTGCAGATTCACCTTCTCTCTGGCTCAGTTCCTTAGGTAAAAAAAATACTAGCAGTGCCTTACTTTAGGGAACTGAATATTCTGAGCTCTAGCCAAGGAGAAAAGGTGATCACACAGTGGCCTTCCTCAACCAGCGTGAGTGCTCCAAGGCTCTTCAGACACAGCTCTCCGTTCTCTGCGCAGCCTCTGCCTACCATCTGCCTCTTAACAAACAGCTACAGGCAAAGTAGTAGCTCACAACTCCAGTTTTGCATGGGAGTGACTCATGTCACAAAGAATGTGAGTCATTCTCCGCTCCAGGGGAGTTTACACTCAGGCTTAGCACAATCGTCCTTTTCCCTAGCCCTCCTCCCTTCCCTGCAAGCTTTGAGGACTTTGAACTCCATAAAACGATCCTATAGAATATAAGAGAGTAGCGACAGGGTGTGTGTGTGCAAGCTGTAGTGTGCACAGAGGCACCAAAGAAGTTGTAGACATAACACCTTTGCAATTAAAGACTGCAGGAAAAATATGTGTGCTACTTTTAAATGAAGAATATTCAGCATAGAGAACAATTGGAAAAATTCAAACATGTATTTTCTCCTCTCAATAAATACTATTTCCTCAAAAGAACTGGCACAGTTGGTTGGGGGCGGGGAGCATTTTCCTACTGTTACGAAGATGGTTTAAATTTGATTTGCATTTCAGATTTTTTTTGTAAATTACTGAACATACATCATGTAGTCAGACCCATCTTATGAAATGCCATCCTTCCTGCCATCCTAGACACACTCTCAAGAGACTCCCTGCAGTGAGAGCTTGTGTCTAAATGTCAGAGGTAGGACAGATATAAAGGACAACTTTGATCACAACTCTGAGCCAAAATGATTACCTTTTGGGATCTTCTCCTATAATCATCTTTTTTCAGAGAGCTTGTGGTTTATTCGTTTGCTCAAAATAAAGCACATTATTTTTCATAAGAGAAAAAGAAACTGAGCTTATATGATCTAAAAGTGTTAAAGTAGAGCCAATATGTATTATTAGAAGCAAATATGTTCTTTTTATAAAAGACAATGCAAAAGCCTTTCTAGACATTATTTTTGTAAGAATCTGCCAAAGAGGGAGAGAGAGATGGGCACAAGGAGTATTTCTCAGACGCCAAATCAAAGATAAAAATCTTAGGAGAGATAAACATTATGTCATGTTTCTGAAACTTCCTGATTATACTTAAAGTAGACCATCTGTCCCCAGTGACGGAACTCACTGGATGAGGCCTTGAGGAATGCAACTCTTTGTAAAATTTCTGAAACATTGAATTTGTTCCCCAGTAGTCCAACTTTGTAGCAAATCTGTTACCCAGATGTAAATTTAGAAGCATCTGAGTTCTTGGCTCCCTAAAGGAAGAATTTCAATTTAGAAGAGGCATTACAGACTCTAACAAGAGAAGAATGGCTCAAAACCTAAATTACCCAAACAAACCGGGATGCAACATAAGGAAAGTAAGTGGAGAATTCAGCATTAGGGAAAGGTGAATATGAGCTGCTCTTACCATTGGGAGAAAAATACTGTTACTGCAAGACAAAAATGAAACTCGTAAATATGATCCAAATGTTAAATGCATGCTCTGGTTTTGAAGAACAAATTCACTCCTCACTAAGCATTTTCCTAAGCGTCATTCGGTACATGCACAAATTCAAACTTGCCATGACATCTACCAAAGGTGTGTGTGCATATGCGTGTGTGTGTATCTGCCCGTATATCACCAGTCTTCTACAAAGAAGCAGATGGTACCAGGGAAAAAAAGCTGACAGAGAACTGCAATATAAATCGTGATACAATTCTTAAGTTCAGTAAAAATGGGACAGGAGAATCATACAAAAATTCAGCAAGAAAAGCTTGAAGAAAAAATAAAATACAGTTGAGGAAATGGTGGAAAGCACCAGGAAGTGGAGCAAGGTTGGAAAAGTGAAGTGGGAGAAATGCTGAGTGATGGATGCCATGGACCTGTAAGGGAGGCAAGAGGATGGGTCCAGCCTATGGAAGAAAGCAGAAGAAGGGAACAGCCACTTGTGAAATCCAAAGACGGAAGAGAGACAGAGGAAGCGATGGCTGACGTCCAGGAATGTGGCATCCTCCCTGCCCGCCACAGCTGCAGACTCTCCCTGCAGTGATCCGGCTGAATGTTGGTAGTGAAATTGGTTGATCAGCCTCCCAAACCTGCCTCATGGAGGCCTCTGGCCGTGGGGATCTTTGCAGTCTCAGGCATTATTCCCTCCATGTGCATCTGAAGCTGGGCCATGCCACACAAGGAGGTTCCGTCCACTCCACGCACAGAAGCCCTCTGAGTGCACTTGGACATGGTGGTTTAGGAATCAAAAAGACTCCCCAAAATAAGCCTGACACATTCACAATGTCCCTAATAGCCATTGTACTCACGGCAATTATCCCCTAAATAGGTTTTATAAATCACTACATTGCTTTCACACTGCCAAACCCAGGTTGTAATTTTCCATTTCATTAGATTTATCATAGTTATGATAGTTTCATATAATGAACACCATATACCCATCACCTAGAATTTTAAAGTGTTAACATTTTGCTGGATATGCTTTAATTTTTTAATGTAGTATTTAAAGTAAATTCAAGATACTACATTTTACTTCTGAAGACTTTAGCAGCATCTGTATAAACTAACCTCGTTCTATATAATCACAATGCCCATACCGCACCTAACACAATTAATAAGACCTGTATATCATATCATCCCTGTTCCCTATTCCAATTTCCCCAGTTGTTGCCCCAGTGTGTTTTATGACTCATTTATTCAAAGCAGAAGCCAATCAGCATCCACAAATTGCATTTAGTCATTATATTTCTTTACTCTCTTTTAACCTCGATCAGCCTCATCCACACCTCTGGCCCTGCATATTTCTTTTCATGTTCTTGACCAGCAGGAGAGACTAGCAGGGGTCTTGGGGAGTGCTCTACCTTCTGGATTTGTCTGATTATTGCTCGTTGAGTCATTTATCTTGGTTCTCTAACCCCTATATTTTCTATAAACTGGAAGTTAGATAAAATTTAGTGTATACTTTTGGCAAAATGACTGCACAGATGCTGCTGCATACTTCATAGCAAATTGCATGAGGATCCATACTTTTTGTGATGCTGAAAGTGATCGCTGGGATAAGGTGATGGTAACCTGATCAACACTGCTAGCATAATCCTACTTCTTAATGCTCAAACTTGCCAAATAAACTGCCCACCGGCAAAGTTTTCTGTGCTTACAGCAGTCACAAAGCCCAGGTTAAAGTCTCCCTCAGCTCCTTTTTTCCACGCCCCACCACTCTCCCCTTTCTTGGACCCTCCCCATCGGGCTAGACCAAGAGACCATTATTCTGTTTCTTGTGCTCGTGGAATGATTGGCAGTAATAAGGGCTAGCATAAGTATCCCGTGAAGTTGAGTAGAACTCCAGCACATAGTGTGCCGAAACAGTAGGTATATTTAAGAATGAACTAATTAATATGGGCTAATCTTTGGTTTGATGGGAGACTGGAGGGTGCTATGGACTGAATGTTTGTGTCTTCCACCAAATTCCCGTGTTGAAGCTGGGCACGGTGGCTCACACCTGTAATCCCAGCACTTTGGGAGGCCAAGGCAAGCCGATCACTTAAGGTCAAGAGTTTGAGACCAGTCTGGCCAACATGGTGAAATCCTGTCTCTACTAAAAATACAAAAATTAGCCAGGCATGGTGGCGTACACCTGTAATACTAGCTACTCAGGAGGCTGAGGCATGAGAAATGCTTGAACCCAGGAGGCAAAGGTTGCAGTGAGCTGAGATTGTACTACTGCACTCCAGCCTGGGTGACAGAATGAGAATCTGCCTCAAAAAAAAAAAAAAATTCCCATGTTGAAACCTAACCTCCAATGTGATCGTATTTGGAGGAGGGGCCTTTGGAAGGTGACTAGGTCATGGAGGTAGGATTAATGCCTTGATAAGAGATCCCAGAGACTTTCCTGGACTCTTCCCCTATATGAGGACATAGAGAGAGGATAGCTGTTTAGGAACCAGGAAGTGGGCCCTCACTAGACACCAAATCTGCCAATGCCTTGATCTTCAACATCCCAGACTCCAGAACTGTGAGAAATAAGTTGCTGCTTGTAAACCACCCAGTCTATGATATTTTTGTTAGAGCAGCCTGAACAGACTCAGACAGGGGGCATAAAGCAGAAAAGAAAACACAAAGGAGTGGACATTTTATGGGAAATGGAGGGATGAAAAATGAAAGTCAACATTTTTGGAGACTTTCTTTTAGACTTGTAGCATGATGTGTAGTATGGTAGCTAAGAGTTGAGACTCTAGAATCAGGAGACTGGAATTGACACTCCAGCTGTCGTCTTTTCTGGCTGTGTGCTCCCGGGTACCTAACGTAACATCACTGGGCCTTGTTTTCTCATCAATAACTGCAGATAATAAGGAGACTTTTCTAGTCTGGCTCCTTGGCAAATAATGGTATGTAAAGTTCTTAGCACAGTGCCAGGCACACAGGAAAAGATCACCATATAGAGGTTGCCACTATTGCTAAATCCGGCAAGGCATTCAGCGGTCATTTGATGATGCCTATTTTCCCATTCAACTCTCACAAGAGATGTCTTGGGAAAGTCTGGAGTGAGGGAACCCCATCAGAAGCAGTCATCGTATGGAGGTCAGGAGTTTTGGTCAGAAATTCCCCCAATCTGCCCTGATCCAGGTGATATGGTTTGGCTCTGTGTCTCCACTCAAACCTCATCTCCAGTTGTAATGCCCAGGTGTTGAGTGAGGGACCTAGTGGGAGGTGATTGGATTACGGGGTGATGGTTTCCCCCATGCTGTACTCATGATACTGAGGGAGCTCTCGTGAGATTCTGGTTTGTTTGATAAGTGTCTGGCATTTCCCCTGCTTGCTCACTCTCACTCTTTCCTGCTGCCATGTAAGACATGCCTTGCTTCCCCTTCTGCCATGATTGCAAGTTTCCTGATGCCTCCCCAGCCTTGTGGAACTGTGAGTCTAATGAACCTCTTTCCTTTATAAATTACCCAGTCTTGGGCAGTATCTTATAGCCATGTGAAAACGGACAGTGTGTTAACAGCAGTGTGTTAACAGCAAGTATGGGTCAGAGATAGGTGCAAGAACAGCTAGAATGGAAACCTGTCTCTCCCTCAATGACACAGGGCTGCGGACTTCCCAGATGTAGAATTGCCTCTTGTTCTTCTCCACCATGGGGATTCTAGGGGCCTGAAGCTCTCTCTTTTCCTTTAAGCTCCTTGGGGAACACTTTCTGTATTCGGCAGGCCTATGGGTGACGTATGGCACACACCAACATCGATAGAACGACTCCTCAGTCCAGACAGCCTGAGATGCCAAATGCCAGGGAAAAATGTGGGAGTGCCCACTGCAGGGTGCTCAGGGGGCTTGGCAGGCAATGGGATGCTCTCCTTCTCCTCTGCAACGACTGGCACTAGACTTCCTGGCTCAGTGCGTGCCTCTCAAACAAGAAACCTCCTGTTCCTTTGGGACTTTCATAATGTGGTATTGCATTTCAATAATCGAGGCACTTTGTGTTCCATAAAAGGGAAAGTCAATAACTTCTACCACTTACAGTTTTACTCTGATAGGAATTAAAGTTGAAGCTTTTCCATTTCATTGAGCCACCCACAAAAGGGAGAGAGAAAAGCATTGAACTCCTCAGAAAGCCCACGTTTGAGCAAAACAACCCAATAAACATTCACACTGCAGCTTTAGGATAATTTTCCTGAGTTCCACTTTTAACTTTCGGTGCAGCAGGATCTTGTCAGGAGGCTGATCTCCTTCATTTGGGGCAGGTTATATAGGATACAGCTTTCAAAAGAATGAGATACCAGTCAGCAGATATTTATTAGGCACTTATGACATTAGCAACCTTAGTTACCAGCCTTAGGTGAATGTCTCCCAGGAGCTTTAGAAGGCACTTGAATCATGAGACATTTCCCCCATCTCTGAAAAGCATGAAGAATGTGTGTGGGGAGGGTGAAGGGCTTGGATGACAGAAAGAGGACATTGAAGGTGATCAGCCCCTCTCCCCACCTCCAGCATATTGGGAAGGCATCCGTCTTCATCTCATTAACAACTCATCAAAACAGCACCATCTGGTCACCTGTTTTGCAGAAGCACCCCGTATTTCCATTTTTAACAGCATTGCATGGAGCAGGGGATAGTGGGGGAAACCAGTGGCTGGGAGTCCTATACCACTCTCACCACGAATGCTTACAGGTATGCTGGAACATACTACCAATGAAAAGGCTTTTTAAAAATAATGATTCATTGTGAGTGGTTTTCTTCAATTTTTTTTTATAACAATCACTAACTATTTTGGTCTCTTTTAGGGCTTCTGGTCACACATTCTGCAGACTCCTGGAAACCTAAATAGCCACTAGCCTCTACAGTCCATAGGAACATGATCATTTTATTTATTGATCTCTCTCCATCACCTAAGCACAGTTCTGGGCTCATGGAAAGTGCTCAGCTGTTTCTTGCTGGAATGAACAGAAATGCTCAGTAATGTGAAATGAAGGAGTCTATGATTTCTTTCATTAATTGAATGTTTACTACGTGCCAGGGATTTCTTTCCCTTTGTTATTTCACTGGCTTCCCTCAACCACAATATGGGGTAGCTATCCTTACTTAAGCACAAGAAAAAATGAAGACCACAGAGATTTCACACAGGAAGAAAGTGTTGGAGCTGATATTTAAATACAAGTCCATCTAGGCCCAAAGTTCAAATTGTAAACATCATGAAAAGAAAAGGCGAAAGAGAGGGAGAGAGAAAGAAAAAGTGGAAAAATGTAAATGTTATCTTTAAGAGACTTTTTTTTTTTTTTTTTGAGATAGAGTCTCTCATTCTGTTGCCCAGGCTGGAGTGGAGTGCTGTCATCTCAGTTCACTGCAGCCTGTCTCCTGGGTTCAAGCAATTCTCCTGCCTCAGCCTCCAGAGTAGCTGAAACTACAGGTGCATGCCACCACACCTGGCCAAATTTGTTTTCATTTTTGTATTTTTAGTAGAGACAGGATTTCACCATGTTGGCCAGGATGGTCTCAAACTCCTGACCTCAAGTGATCCTCCTGTCTTGGCCTCCAAAGGTCCTGGGATTACAGGCGTGAGCCACCATATCCGGCCGTCTTTAAGACACTTGTAACCTCACTAGAGCAACAAGACACACTCTCATGAAATAATTAAATAATGCAACACACAGCACAATAAGTTGCCTAAAACAGTCACTCAGGTTCAGTTAGCAAATGCTAAGAGAGGTCAAAGCTGGGGCAGATGAATGCCGCTGTGTATAATCAGGGAGGCAGTGAGGTTTCAGGTGGGCTTAGAAAGCATTATGCTTTTGATGGGAGGTACTGTAAGAAGGGGACTGTGGTGGAGTGGAAGGGGGACAGTGGAACTACACTAGCAGATATGCGGCAGCTGGCGTCGTTCAGTTTTAACACGCCTGACCTCACTGGAGCGGGTGCTAAGAAGCACTGGGGAATTACAGTATGTAAGGGGGAGAGGTGGGAAGCAGAAGCGTTACAAGCTTGGTAGACCTTAAAGTATAAGGTAATGCATGTGGCTTTAGGCAGAAGAAGCCACCAAATACCTTGATCAGGCAAGTGGCATGGTGAAAGCAGAGTTCCAAGAAGACTTGGCAGGTGGTTGGCAGTATTCACTGGTGGCAGGGGCCTGGAGTCAGAGAAAGCCTCTGATTTTTCAGTCTCCAGGGAACTTGAGGAAGAGCAGGATGTCTCCTTCACTTAGCCGTACCTGAGGGCATGGACAGCTCTACGGAGAAGCAGATATTTGCCAAGGCTGGGACCAGGGTTAGATGTGGGTAAACATTTGCTTTGCCTCAGCTGGAGAAGATGGATTTTTAATAAAGAGGCAGCGTGACTCATGTCACAGAGTGTACCAACAATTCCGGAAAGAGCCACTCTAGAAAATGCCGAATGGCAGGCAGTCACTTGATGAGCTTCCAGGAAGGACCCCTCTGACACTTGATATACACATGTGCGTGCACATGCACACACAGACACATGCACACACATATCCATGGACACATACACATTCACATGCATACATATACATTCACATACGCACTCACGCACGTGCCCTTTCACTGGCACCAGCACCACTCTGACCTGTGGTGCCACTCTGGCCCCGACAGCATCTCCTGAGGACACCTTACTCTGCTCTCACACTCATCCCAGAGCCCTTGCAGGCGCAGCTTTCCTGAAAGCAGTGCCGTATGTTGGGTTGTGATTACAGGAGACCGAGGGCCAACCAGACTGTGTTCTGTGACATTCTCACAATGAAATCTACCATAGCATCTGCAGGAGGAAGAATTCTGAGGTGCCCCCACCCCAGGGTCTCTGGCCTACAGTGTCCTGCCCTGTGTGATTCTTCCCCTTAAGGATTGGCAGACCTGGACTTGCTTCCAAGCCATGGAAGATGGCAAAGGAGGTGGGATGCCACTCCCATAATGATGTCCCATCACTATATATATATATATATATATATGACTTGCAAGTAGACACAGAAAGAGATGCTCTCCTGCTGGCCTTGATGAAGTCAGATGTCACATCATGGAGAACTAGTCAGAGGGCCGATGGCACCAGGGTGAGTGGACCCCCAGCTGAAAACCAGCAAGAAAACAGTCACCCAGTCCTGCAGCCATAAGGAGATAGATTCTGTCGGCAACCTGACAATGAGTTCGCAACTGCATTCTCCCTTGGTCAAGCTGCTGGATGAGAATATGGCCCAGCCAATGCTTTGATTACAGCCCTGTGAGAGCAGAGCAGAGGGCCCAGTTAAGCTGTGCTGAGACTTCACAATTCAATTCAATAAATTGTGAGACCATAGATATGTGTTGCTTTGAGCCACTAATTTAGTGGGAATTTGTTGTGCCATGAGAGAGAATGAATACAGCCTTCATCTTCCCATCTTCCACAGGAAGCCCAATACAGTTGTTGTGATATATCGGGATACAGATCCCCTTAAAAAAACAAACAAAAAAACCTGGAAAGTCGGAGCACAGTATAATGTTAAACATGAGAATATGAAGGCTAAAGTTGTCACTAACTGGCTATGTAACTTGGTCAAGTCATTTTCATTCTCTGGGGCCCAGTTCTCTCTTGAATTTGATAGAATGAGGTGAGATGGTCTCTAAGTTTTCTTTCAACTCTAATAGATTCTGATTTATAGAACTGATGATCGAATAAACAATGTGGAGCATCTACTGGTGTGGCATGCTAAATGTTATTATACTTTATCTCATTTCAACTTCAAAAAAGTACATTTTTCAGATTTTTACTGGAGTTCCTTGTAAAGATAAGTAAACTGATGTTCAGAGAAGTTTAATAATCTACTCAAGACCACAAGCTTGAAAGTGGGAGAGTGGGAAATCGGACTTTGGATCTTTTGGTGGATTAGGATGTACCAGAGCGAAGGAGAAAGTCCATGCAACTGTCTCACTAGAAGCAATGGGTGGCAGCGGGGGTCGGTGGAGGGAGGGAGGGAGGGAGAGGGAGAGGGAGAGGGAGAGGGAGAGGGAAAGAGAGAGAGAGAGAGAGAGAGAGGGAGGGAGGGAGGGAGGGAGAGAGAGAGAGGGAGGGAGAGAGAGAGAGGGAGGGAGGGAGGGAGGGAGGGAGGGGGAGGGGGGGAGGGAGGGAGGGAGGGAGGGAGGGGGAGAGAGAGAGAGAGAGAGAGAGAGAGAGAGAGAGAGAGAGAGAGAGAGAGAGAGCGAGCTCAGAAAGGGGCCTGGAGTTGCAAAACCTGAGTAGAACGCCATGTAAGTGGTAATTCAATCTGACAGCTAAGACTGAATAGATTGCCAGTGGTGGCTTTGAAAAAGTTAAATCATCAGGAAAGTTCATCAGAGGTCATTTTAGAGTGCAGAGAAGGGAAGAAATTAGGAATTTAGGAGAGTATCTTCCACCATGCCCTAAACACCAATTGTTCTAAATTGCTTTTTGTGGCCTAGACCTCTCTCCCCAACTCCAGACTTATCTCTGCAGCCCTCCTAGTGGTCCAATTTCTAACTCATCATATTCAAAAGCCAAACTCATGGTTTCTGTTACCAAAGGCACCTTCATTCTTGGTCCTCTATCCTGGTTAAATGATTTATCATCCACCCATAGGGTTTTCAATCCCAACAACTGCCTTTGCTTATTTCTTATGTCTTACTAGTCATATAGACCTGTGAATTTCACCTCCTAAAAGTCTTGAGTCAATTTTCAACTCATTATCTTAACTCAAATTTCCATCACTTCTCTACTAGGCTATTTCAATAGCCTCCTAACTAATCTCCCTGTTCTCTAGCTCACCCCTTTACTCTTTTCATAAACAAGTTCATTTTCCACACTGATTCCAAAGTGAACATTCAAAAATGCAAGTCACAGTTATAGCCCTGTAAAGACTCTCTCTAGCACTAACCGGATGCATTTCAAACTCCTTGATACGGCATGCAAGACACTTGCTCTCCGGCTTCTGCCTCCTTCTGCAACCTCATCTCCTGCCACACTTCTTCTCATCCACTGAATTCTACCTTTCCTTATTGGTAGTTCCATATTTGTGTTCCTTTGCTTAGGTTATTCTCTGCAATGGCCTTCTAAGTTTGGTCTAGGTACTCATCTTTTCAAAGCTCAAGTGTCTCATCCTCTAGGAAGCCTTTTGGGGACCCTTCCCAGAGCAGCTTCATTGCACATGTCCAGAATATTATTTACGTTGTATCCTAGGGGCTATAAGTCACGTAGAATATCAGATACGTAACCCCAGTAGAGGTATACAATAAGGCAGTACTGCATACCATCCGAAGTGAACTTGATCTCTCTCCCAAAATGAAGGCAATCTGGGAAGATATTTGTTTCCTTCTCTAGACATTAAGGTAAGATCTTTATATATAAAGACCATGTCTTATTCATCTTTGAATTTCTAATGCCCAACACAGCGACCCATGAATTGTAAGCTCAAAATAAATCTTTGCTGAATGACTGAACAGTAGTATGCAGTCTTCAGGGATCAGCATATGAGAGGACAAGAACATAAACTATCCATTCAGACTTAGAATCCAGAAGAAGGGGCAGGTTTTTGAGTCTAGCTTAAGTCGGGCCCTTCTGATGCACACCAAAGAGAACAATGCGAACTAATTGACTGGAATGCCAGTAGTCTGATGATGTTGGTGCAGAAAAATAGAGCCAGTTTTTTCCAACTGCTTTTGATACACACACAAGGTTTTTTTGCCCTTGGTGAAAATCTCAGTGGGCCTGATTTCAGCCACATGGAATGGATTTTTTTTTTTTTTTTTTTTTTTGCCAACTTAGGAAAAACTTGGCCATTTCAGCACAATCTAAAACATGTCTGTAGAAGATAAATCAGCATCTCAGTAGCTTTCTGGAGAAATGTAGGTAAATAATTAATATTAGGTAAAATTTCCAAGACTAGGATAGTAGGAAAACTTCATTTTATTTATATATTAAGAAATCAGTCTTCCCATCCAGCCCTGTTTCTTCCAGCTGAACAGCTGAGTGTATGAATTTTAGACTGCAGGAGAATCAGAGACTCTCCAGGGAATTTAAACTCAGTCACATGACCAGAAACACACACATCTTCATATTGGGAAATGGGTTATAGAGTTTCTAGCCTTTCCCAATTGGATATGGGCACTTTGAGGTGGTGGCAGGGAGGCAGGTGGAGAGGGAGGGGGAGAGGGAGGGAGGGAGGGGGGAGGGAGGGGGGAGGGGGGGTAGGGGGGAGGGAGAGAGAGAGAGAGAGAGGAAGAGAGAGCAACAGAGACAGAGGGAGATTATTCCAAGGCCCTTAAACTGGTCTGGTTTATTATAGAAATGCCACGGTCATGTGCTCTGATACGATGTAAACCTACTGTCTGAGAAGAGTAGCTTCAGAATTGCAGGGCATATACAGTTTTTCCTTAGTCTCAGAACCATTTACCAAGCCTCTCCAGGGTCTCAATTGCCAGACTCATTAGGACTAGAAGTGGAATTCACTCAACACCTCTAGACTAGGACATTAGGAAGACATGGCCTTTACGCTCAAGAAGCTTATATATACATTGGTAAACTCTTTTTTCTCACTTCACTCAAATATATCCACTACTCCTACTTTTCCAGAAAGGAGATTTGGAATCCTCAGGAATAGCCTGACTTCCAGGCTCATAGGTCAGTGTGTGTCTGAGAAGTATACTCCAGTCTGAGAGCTCGTGGAAGTAAAAGTTTTCTGGTCAGGAGCATCTCCATGAAAGGAAATCTCCATTAAGAAAAATGACTCCCTTACATATTGGATATACCACTTGACCAGGGACTTGAAGGTCAGGATTACCACTCACTCTCAAAAGTCCCCAAGTGCCCCTTATATCTCTATGTCAAAGCTGATTATGCCAATCTAACCAGAGCTGATAGATCACGCTGACTTGGCCATTTGAACCCATACACTTGGGCCCTCTGGGAGAGGTCACGATAATTATGCTTTTATATACAAGCTAAACCAATTTATACATATGGCCATTGGCTTTGGGTACATGGTAGACAGCACTGTGGTTGAAAACAAAACATTATTCAAACTTTTGAGGCTCATTAGGCTTCAAATGGGACAAATGAAAGCTGACAGGTAGTATTACCTGAGGTGAACTGGACAGGTTTTTGACACATGAGCTGAGGTGTTATTGAATGCAGGGAGAATTCAAAGAAGAGGCAAAGATCATACTCCAAAGAGGCAACATAATTTCCCAATGAAGCAATGATGTCCGCATGTTCTGCAGGTACAATGGTGAATGTTGGCAGTGTTAGCTACAAAAGGCACCACTATGAGCCCTTTTTGCCTAAACACACACTAAAACAGGACTGAGCTCATAAACCCTTACATACTGCACGGTTGTCAGAAAGATTCTGACATATTAGGAAGTGTTTAAGACTGGAAGATGAAAGGAGCAGGATTTTAACCTGATTCTTGGACTAATCAGCTAGAAGAATTTGGGCAAGTCATTTAGATTCTCTTGGTCTCATGTTTCTTATCCATTGAAATTTTTTTTTTTTTTTTTTTTTTTTTTTTTGTACAGATGACCTCCAACATCCCTCCCAGCTTTAAATTTGATTACTAGCTGATTTTCTTTTCCCCGTACTCTGTATTCATTTTCCATATATCAAAAGACATGCCAAAAGGCTGAATCTTATTGCTGCAAGCCAGCGAAGAGGAGTGTAGTTTACTAATATGTAAGGCAAGTTCCTTGGAGGTATAGGTGTAACCATAATGGGTTCATTGCCTGATGCACACAGCAAGTCAACATGCAGAGACACCAAGTTGCAGCGGAGAAAGAGGCTTAATTGTAGGGTCATTGACCAAGGAGAAGGGAGGGAACCTCAAATCCATCTCCCTAAGGAATTTGGGGCTACAGCTTTTAAGGGTTGGAGTGGGCTGAAGTGTGGAGATGGTTGATGAGTCGAAGAGTGCAGGGTGAAGTCATGGGACAGGGAGGGGAAGAAGCTGTGTTCTTATGCTGATCCCATTCCTCTGTGAGGGTCCTCAAACTGATTGCTGGAATTCAGGGTCTGGAAAATATCTTAAGCAACCGACACTTAAACAAAAGCTTTATATGATTCCAATCTCAGAGATCCTGTTTATAGGAACAATATAAATGCAACTCAATTCTTAAGCAATCTTACGACTCTAATGTCAGAAATCCTATCTAGAGGATCAATGATATGCAAATAGTATCTAGTACTATGTGACTTTTAGCAACAAGGAAGTGGGCCAGAGTGCAGCCTGATTAATTGTAACTATTTTTCTGTCCAGAACCAAGCATGCAATTCTTGTCAACCCTGTGGGGACAGTTTCAAGGACTGGGTCTTAATCATGTATTTTATTCTGAATGCCCAGCACAGTGCCACACACAATCTAGAAGTCTGAAAAAGTTAGGACATGAAAGGATAATTCCTAGTTAGAATAGTAGCTGGGAAGTGGTTGCACAACTAGACCCTCTTGCATCCAGGTGGGGGCATGTGACTAGTTTTTCCAACTGAGTATGAACTTGTAAACCAAAAGTAAAGCCCATAACCAGCTGAATGGACACACCCACCCCCAACTCCCTTGGCCAATAGGATCCTACAGAAACCTGAAAATCTAGATCAGGCCATGACAGAAGAGTTGGGGGTGGGGGGTCAGCCATGCCTCATTGTACCCCCTCCCTCTGGAATTCAGGCACAACTAACCAGGGTTAACGGTACAACAGAGATCCTAAGAATGACAACACAGATTCTTTGTGGCAGTAAGATACAAAATTCCAACCTGACTCTGGTATGGTATCATAAGACAGATAACCCTGAAGGAAATCAAAGTACTTTACTGCAAAATATATTTATTTGACATATTTTGAAATGGCCACGCAAATTGTGGGAGACATTTGCATTCTGCAGAGAATCTCCTTCCCTTTCCAGAATCCAAGAGAGATTTAACTGACACGTTTTAAGGTTCAATAAGAGACATTTACCGTCTATTCTCTCTGATGTCTGCTACCTGAGAGCTTCACCTA
Organism: Rhinopithecus roxellana; assembly: GCF_007565055.1. Classification (NCBI taxonomy): domain Eukaryota; kingdom Metazoa; phylum Chordata; class Mammalia; order Primates; family Cercopithecidae; genus Rhinopithecus; species Rhinopithecus roxellana. The sequence goes on from NC_044566.1 coordinate 95,982,255, forward strand.
TACAACAAGAACTTTGGCTTCCACAACCAACCTTATCTTAACTCAGACATTTCTTTCTCCTGACTTCAATTATTTGGGAAAAGCTTAACTTTTTCAACCAATTTTCAATTAGAAAATCTTTGAATCCGCCTGTTAGGCACCCCCCTCCTTCACCCAGAGATCCTGCCTTTCTGGGCCAAACCAACGTATACCACTTTCCGTGTATTAATTTATGTCTGTGCCTATAACTTCTGTCTCCTTAAAAGTGTATAAAACCGAGCTGTAACCCAATCACCTTGGGCACATATTCTCAGGACCCCCTGAGCCTGTGTCAAAGGCCAGTCATTCACATTTGGCCCAGAACAAATGTCTTCCAACATTTTACAGAGTTTGCCTTTTTTGTCAATGAACTCTAGTGATATGTGTCCCTTCCAAGACCAGTTGATGTACCTGCTTTACCCTTAGAGGCCATGTGCTGTGGATGATGGAGTTCCTGGGTCCCTGAATGTCATGTGGAGCTGAGCACCTCATTCCCCACTTGCATCAAACTTCTGAGAGAACTTCTATTACAATAAGCCACTGAAGTTTGGGGGTTGATTGTTATGGCAGCTGTTTTGCTTTAATGAGCACACAGTGTAACAACTGCCTGAATGCCAAAGCACATTAGATTTGCAAGAGACGGCAGGGTGGGGCAGGAGGAAGGAAGAATGGGGAAGATTTTAGAGAATAAACAAGCCTGGTCCAAAAGCCAAGGTTACTCCCTTATTCTGAAGTCTAGGAGAAGCAAATCAGAATTTGATGGCCTTTTAATATAGAAAAATACTGTCTTGAAGTTTGAGTCTAGTACTTATGATTTCTATTTTAATGACAAGGAAACTGAGGCTGACAGAGACTAAATAATTCGTCCCAGAAACAGAATAAATGAGTGACATGACTAATATGTAAACCCAGTTTGGCTCCCAAGCTTGTGTTCTTCCCCCGCATACACAATGACTCTTGGTTTCGTTCTTACTGCCATGTAATAGAAATAGTAACCTCTCACTTGTAGGGCCCGTCTGCTTCGGCACAGGGAACTCCTTCACACCTGTCCATATTTCCACGTGGAAGGGGAGCGCTGTCCTCTTCTCCATGCCCACAGCAGATCTTGTTTTACCCCAGGCCTGCCTCCTGCCTCCAGGGCGTGGAGTCTTCCAGATTTCTTGTTAGAACAGGAAGGCCTGGATGGAACCCCAAGCCCAGAGGACCCGTGCTAATGTCCACACCCTTATTGCCTGAGGCCAGAAATGGGCAAAGAGCCAGACCAGGTAGTGTGGCCAGCTGATCCCATTTGAACACAGGACCTTCAGTGAAAACTGGGAACAGAGGATGAGTTGGTCACTCCACTTGCTTTTCCGCAGAGAGGCCAAGGCTGGTGTTGGAAGAGCAGAGACCCTCCTGCTGGGTGGAGCACAGATGGGCAGGAGCCTCTGGTGTGTGGCAGGGGCTTGCAGCCCTTCTTGCAAGTGTAGAGTTACATAATGACATGAAGATGGATATGATTCATCAGCCCCGCGAGGGGAGGAACACACACACACCTAAATATAATTTACAAGTGGCGCCTCTTGATGGTATTGCACAACCGAATTAGCTCCTTTAAAAAAAAAACACCCACTTTCAAGCACAACAGATGATCTGTACTTATGCTCCAAAGCATAAAAAGTTTGTTCTGGTGGCAGAAATGCCTGAGACAAACAGGACAGAATTTGGATTTAGTTCTGAGAGAACTGTCCTTGTTACTGCACAACACCCCATGTCCTAGACGACCTCCAAGATTAAAGTCCTGATCCGACTGCATGTGTCAAATGCCTGGCTTTTCACATGACCACTTCTTCCAGAGCTAAGTACACCTAATTCCCTCCACCACAATGGGAAGATTGATAATGACTAACAGAAGACGGGGGGCGTGTCGGGTTTGTGAATGCTTTGCATCTGGACTGGTAGAAATCTCAGCTGTATTGCAGCGTGATTGATTCCTCCAGGGAGAAGCAGGCTCGTGGGGCAGAGGAGGATTGTAACAGCCAAGGGTACTGCAGTTTCAAACACCTAGAACTGAGAACTGGGGGTGGGGTGGGGGCTGGCTCTGGAAGCACCCCCGGAGTGCTGCCCTGCTGAGTTTATTTTGAAAGTCTGTTTTGAATTTGCAGCACTGCCTCTTTAGGAGGGTATTTTAAGATGCTCTGCCAACCCACAAGGCCTCCAAGTAGCTTTTGTTTCTGTACTCGCACAGATGAGGAGCTAAACTAATTGAGAGAGTGACCCAAATTTGTGAGTATCACAGAGTATCACAATTGGCCTGAATTCCTGCAGCCTCTGCATGTGTCTGTATTCATGTCCATTTGGAAGTCGCCCCTGGAACCCTTGCAAAAATGTCCTCACCCACTTATAATCAGCAAACACATGATCAGTTCCCCCTTCTAAGTGATGTCGCAAGGTCCCATGAAGAATTTCAAGGGCTAAACTCTTTCTGAGGTTTTGTTCATATAAACACAGCTTAGCAAAACAATTAGTTTTCTTTCTTTGTTCAGTAACAGCACAGTGCAGCTTGTACTCAGATATCTTCCTTTAATCGAAATAATTTGGGTGTCCTGGTGTTGATCTACCCAAGGTTGTAAGAGAAGAAGATTCACCTTACAACCTTGAAATGTTTTCCTTTTCACTCCTCCAAGTTCAGTTTTCTAGGCAAGAGCACTTCAAACCATTGTCAGAATTCATGGAAGAAAATAAAAGGGGAAAAGTCTCTCTGCTCCCCTGCCTACCCTTGTCCGTCCTCCACCCCAACACACACACACACACACACACACACACAAGAAAAGGAAAGAGGCATCTAAGGTAAGGGACAGGAGTACAGGTCCTACCAGGGGGCCTGTCGGAGAAGGCTTGTTTCAGATGGGCATTTTCTGTTTAGTTTATAGGTCTCTTTCTCCTTTTCCTTATTCCCAGCTTCCAATCTCCTTCATGATTAATAGATACGCCAGAAAGCTTCTTATTCTCTCTTTGGGAATTATGCTTATAAAAAAGAGTAATTTGTGCAAAAAAAAAAAAAAAAAAAAGCAAGTTGCTGAGAGAAGGTGGGCAGGCAAAGCTCAGGAGCTTGTAAGAAAGAGGTTCGATGAAGGCATGTGGGTGGCCTGCCAAGCACCACATGCAGGGGTTGGTGGGGACAGAAAGACACCTCTAGGCCTGGGCTGTGGGGGGCACACTCACCTGCACTGCATCCGTGTCCGCCCAGAGTCCCATCTCCAGGTCAACTCAATGGCTGGCCAAATCCCAAGTCGGTCTGATTTCTTTCTTCGTTTTCTTCTTCTTTCTTTTTTCTTTCTTTCTTTTTTTTTTTTTTTTTTGAGCTGGAGTCTCGCTCTGTTGCCCAGGCTGGAGTACAGTGGTGCAATCTTGGCTCGTTGCAACCTCTGCCTCCTAGGATCACATGATTCCCATGCCTCGGCCTCCCAAGTAGCTGGGATTACAAGCTGCACCACCATGCCCAGTTAATTTTTGTGTTTTTTAGTAGAGATGGGGTTTCATTATGTTGGCCAGCTGGTCTCAAACTCCTGCCCTCAAGTGATCTGCCCGCCTTGACCTCCCAAAGTGCTGGGACTACAGGTGTGAGCCATCGCACCCGGCCTGGTTTGATTTTCTTCTGAGGCATAATTGAAATTGGGGTTCAGGGATGGTGTGTTGGGGCAACATTGCATTGAGACATTGCATTGGGGACAGAGAGACTGAATCAAGCACTAAATAGAAACTTGGAGAGAAAAGGGAAAAGAAAAAGGAAGAAGAATATTGAATTTCCTTGAGCTTTGCTGCTCAAAGTGTGGTCCACTGGCCAAGAGCACTGACATCCACTGGGAACTCATTAGAAATGCATAACCTCAGGCCTCAACCCAGACCTACCAAAAAGGAACCTGCGTCTTGACAAAATTCCTATGCAGGAGAGAACATGAGAAGTGCTGACCTGGGGTTTCACCTGGGAGCTTTGAAAAATGACCTCCGCCTATTTCCCAACCTCAGGGCTTCCTGGTCAACTGGTCTGAGGCAGGGCACGGGCCTGAGTACTTTTTAGAAGCTCCTCAGAAGACCTGATTGAACACCCACGGTTGAGAACCAGTAGAGTACAATAGAGCAGTGGTTCTTGAAATGTGGTCTTTAGGCAGCAGCATCAGCTTCACCTGAGGACCTCTTAGAAATGCAGATTATTGGGCCCCACCTAGACCTACTGAAACAGAAATTCTAGAATTGGGGGCCAGCAATCAGTATTTTAACAAACTCTCCAGATACTGGTCCAGCTTTGAGAACCCCTGTTATAGAAGGATCCAAAGCAGAAATAAGAGCTATAAACGCATTCAATTCTACTACTCAAAAACCTCTGGAAAACATCCGTCACCTGTGATATGAAGTCCAGCCTTTTCAAATGACATTCCAGGCTCTCCGTGAATTAACCCAGCATGCTTTTCTGAACATATCTCCATACTTTCCTTGAACGCATGCTGTTAAAATGAGTGGATCAGATACTAGAGTCCTTCCAGCTATAAAATTTCGTGATTCTGTGCTTCCAAAGCTATAAATTAGACCAAATTCACTAGTTCCCTGAATGAGGCAATACATTAATAGATGCTTAACTTGTTTGTCTACACAGGTGTCTCTCTCTTTCCATCTTCCTGGGTCAGGTCCTGCTCATTCTACAAGGTTAGGCAGAAGTGCTACCTCATCTACTAATTGGTTTTCCCCAGCCAGAATGAACATCTCTCTCCATATTTTTCATATCACTTGCTCATTGCATTCACTTCATTGTTTTCTATTAGTCATCTGCTCCATGCTTTGGCTGTCAGCCATATTTACTGTTCCTTGAAACAGAACAGTGTTTTATTCTTTCTTCTTTAACCACTCCCTGCCTCTGGGTGTCTAGCACAACCCTCTGCACACAGAAAGTGGCACATAAATATTGATTGCATTGAAATGAATGGGCTCTCAAGACAATTGAGACTCTACGATGAATCATGACTGGTTTTTCAAATACAGTAAGCAAGCAGAGAATGCTAAACCAGCCAACAAGAGCACAAATATCACGAGTCTAATGAAGGTGACTCTGTTCCCGTGATTTGGTTTCAAAATAAGTCTAAGTCGCATACTCAACTGAAATCCATAAAAAGGAATGATACCAAATTTTATACTGGCTGGTCCACATGAGCCACTGAATAATTATTTTGTTAGATAAATTTTTAGATGAATATTGATAGAAAAATTTCAAGACAAAAGATCTTGAGAACTAAAGAGTCTTTATTTTTTTCACCAGTGTGTATTCAATATAACCTTTCTTGAAATTTAGTTTGGATTAACACTCCCAGACACATTACAAACTTTATCTCTTGATCTTCACAACCCTAAGAGAGACGTATTTTTGTTCTCCTTTTCCCTGGGTAATCTTGGGCTCCAAGAGGTTAAATAAATTCCTCAAGGGCTTCTGGCCAGATAAAAGGCAGGATAAGGAGCCACACTTTGATCACGCCAAGTCCAGACAGAACCTTTACTCTCTACAATGAGAGAGTAAACAGAAAGATACCTGGTGTTTCAAAGATTTCTAAAGACCTATTCATCCTATGTGACTAAGTAGACTGTGTGTTTATTTCTCCTTTTTTTGTTTATGTTGTTAACTATATGCTTCTGGACAGTAAGGCAACAAGCCTTATGAGAATGGTTACTGATGTGCCTTTCTATTTGTTTGTTTTGAGACAGAGTCTCGCTCTCTCACCCAGGCTGGAGTGCAGTGTGGCGATCATGGCTCACTGCAGCCTCGAACTCATGGGCTCAAGCAATCCTCTCTCCTTAGCCTCTCAAAAGTGCTGGAATTACAGGTGTGAGCCACTGTGCCTGGCCACTGATGTGCCTTTTCCTGAAGAGGTTAAAGTGGAGAGGAGGAAAGAGAATGAGAATGTGGAAGGAAGGAACGAAGTCCATCTTCTAGGTAGAGTGGGATAGATCTGAAATGCATCTGATGTTTCTTTAAGAATACTACATGAGGAAGATTTCAATTTGTATCTGGTGACATACAGCACAAACACAGGCAACACAATCTACCAAAGCATGTCAAGGGCAAAAGGCAGTGGCTTCCAGTAGTCAGTTGCAGGCACTGTCACCAATGTGCTAAAGAAGTCTACAAAATGAATGATTTTGTCCTTTTACCTTCCTTTATCAACAGCACCGCCAAGCTCTGTTCCTCAAAGTGCTGTCTCATTTCCTCCAGCTCTAGAATCTTTATGTTTTTGGAACATCTCCCTACAGAAGGAATCATCTCCCTTTTTGTTTCATACTTTTTTTACATTTAAAAATGACCTCGTGCCCCACACCCCCACTTCTCGATCTTCTACCTTTATTCAGGATTGCCAATTTGTCATTGGGTGATAAAGCCATTTTACACTAAGGAGTGAATGACTAATAAACATTTCCAATCAGAGGAATGCACCTGAAAAAAGACATATATAAGACAATAAGAAAGAAATGATGATTAAGTGAGTTTTCAATTAGTTAACATGTAGAATTATTTCTAGGTGGGGTCCAAGAATGTGCATATGTTTATTGCAGGGGAAGGGTGGATGTTGCTTGATTCTGTCTTATCTAACTGTGTTCCAGGGCAGAGCATTAATGGCCACCACCTCCAATAGGCAGGAGACCCTTGAGCTAACCCAGTACTCTGTGAAAGGGTAGGGTTTAAAAATGTGACTGGGATTCTGATTCTTCTCTGGCTGGTCTGAGAACAAAATTCAATATGGAAATTGAACTCAGAGAGGCTCTGATCCAAGTCAAGAACAACATAAGAACAAAGAGGCTAGAAAGAGAATCAGGAATGTTTAGGTCTAACCTGGAAAGAAGAGCTTAGTGCCACAAAGCAGAGACCAAATGGAGCAATGGAGGCAATAATGCCACCAATGGAAGTTGCCATGGAAACCCTCATCAGCAAGCAGGCAATTGGATTTTGGAAACTGACTGAAGCAAGACTTGATGGCAAGAGAGAGGAGAAAAGGATGAAGCCCTAAAATGAAGTCAGACATTGAAAATGAATGGAGTAACCCCACTGCCCTTGTGCCAAGGAAAGTGCACATCACTGGTACATGACTAAGCATGACAGATCTGAAAGGCCAATCTCTCCAGCCAGGAGGTCCATGAGCAAATGTGTGAGAATCTGCCTTTTGGTGGCATTACAGAGCTCATGACTCATCCTGCAGAACCATGTGATAGGTGGGTGGAATCTCTTTTAAAATATTTCCAAGAAGAATAGGTAGCATGTCCATACCTAATTTTTAGCAGAAATTATTTCTCCACTGGAATATTATGAGCAGAGGCAGGTAAAATGATTACTGCCATGATTTTTCCCATTCAGCATCCCCTTCTGAATGTGGATATGAGGATTGTGCCAGCATACCAAAGATTGATTTCTCTGTTTTCTGGCTGAAATAGATCCTGAAATTATATGATTATATGGACTTACAACATTGGTACTCATAATGCACATGGATTAGTTTTCCATAAATTATCACTTAAAGAAGAGTCTGTGGTACTAAATGTACACATGTGGTTACAAAAATTTTCCAGAGAGGAAAAGCTGAGAGAATGCCAGGGAAAAGAAAGAAGTCTTTCAGCATCACACAGAAACTACAGAGGGCTGATTCAAAAGTGGAGTATACACATACGACTGATCCCTGAAATATGGAATGAGAGATTCGTCAGGACAATGAATAAGCTCTTGGAAATAGTGTATATGAGAAAAAAGTAAAACAAGTTATCATGATGTAATACTGTATGTAGCAAGAAAAGAGCAGGTGCCATCAGGAGTTTGAAGATCTGCCATGAGTGTTTCTGACCAGAGTAATGCTTCTATGTTCGATAATATAATATCTACGCATTATGATCCTAGTAACTTCCATTTGTAATTATAAGTTATATGCCAACTTGAGGCTGGCTACAAGAAGGACTTGAAGTGAAATGACAGGATAGAAAAATGCTATGTTTTCAAGGAATTGCTGTGTTATTAGCTTAATGTCATAACCTTGACAGGCTCAACTGAGGAGTATGCTGGGACTTCAAGTCCAGACTAGAATAGAAGAAAAGAGACTAGAACAAAACGGAAATGAGGTGTGACCAGGTCACAACAGCAAAGTTGGTGTATGATTTGTCACCTGGAGAGAGGGGGCAAGGATTTAATGGTTAATCACATTGACTGGAACCAAAAAGCAGATTATAGCCAAAGAATGAGAAAAGAACTAGAGCAGAAGTTTCCAGGCCGTAGTAAATATTTGGTTCCAGAAAGGTTGTCCAATTCAGAGCACGACTTCAAGAGGTAGAGTAGGCATGAGAGTTAAGGGGTGAGAGTTAAGTTCCCTCATGTGACAGGCCATTAAAATTTAGGAAAGGCACCAAAGTCTTAGCCAAGTGGGCTGGGATCCACCACACGGGGTTGAATTCACGCAAAGGACCCAAAACACAAGCCAGGAATGTAAGCAGGCATGGAATCTTATGGATTTCTACAACCACAGAGGGAACAAAAAGGCTGTGTCTTAGCAAGCTTGAAGCTGAGACTTGGCTTAAAATCATTCCAAATCATTGGCTGCCTGATTTGTGGTAGTCAAGGTTTGGTCGAGAAAGGAGAAACCACTGCAGATATTTCCAGCAGAAAAGATTTGATGCAGGGAGTTTAAGGTTCACAAGACCTTTGGGAGGCTAAGGGAACAAAGGTCAGTAAGAGCTGCTTTTAGAATTTAAGAAAACTTACAACTATAATTTGTCAACTAATAATTAAAAAATAAAAATATTAAAAAAGAATTTAGGAAATCAGGAAGTTCAGGAATTGCAGGAAACTTTAATCAAGATCTCACATGCATGCAACAGTCCTACAGGTGATTTACAAAGGGACTCCTGGAAGTCATGGTCAAATCTCACATAGGCCATCTGCAGAAGTCCCTAAACCTGCCTGTTGCTGCCACAGGAGCAACACTTTTGTCTCCTTCCCTTCTACCTCTGAATTTCACTGAAGATCTTCCTATTCACAGAATTGAAGGTGGCTTCTGGGGGAAATGTGGTTCCCAGGCTTTGAAGCCCCTGTGATCCGGAACACAGAAAGGGGGAAAGAGAAAATCTGGCACAAGGCCTAAGTGAAAAACAATAGTAATATCCCAAGTGGAGGTAAAGATGTGATACTAAAATAACTCCCTGAAATGGATCAGATTGAAACGGGAATTTGGTAAGGCTGGGGCGTGGGATGAACACTGAGGAACGAAGGCCAGTAGATCCTGCGGAAGCAGCAGATGCTACATAAATGCTTGGAAGGACAGATTGAAGAGCAGGTGAGACAATGTTGGGTAAGACAACCAAGATGGGGTGTATGGTGTGTGCAGTGCTACTACCTCCAAGAGCAACATGATCCATTTATGTTCTAGAACTTGCATTAAAGCATGGGGTATAAATGAAAGGCACATAGCACAATTGTCTGGGAGGCAGGATTGCCAGTTAAAAGGAAGCCCAGCCATGTAACTGATAGTTATTCAAAATGTTCTGTGAATAAAACATTCTTCCAGACTAGGAAAAAATTAAAGTAGCCTGAATTAGAGCAATAGTGTTGGAGCTAGAAAGAAAGAGAAATGTGAAAGGAAATGGAAAAAGAAGTTGATAGAACTTGACAGCTGAATGGAGAGCAGGTAGAGAGGAGTCCAAATGGGACTCACCAACCTGTGGTCTGGGTAACCCTGAGTAACCCCTGCTCACTGAGATGTGGAGCATAGAATACAACTTGAACTTGTGTGGTTCTGCTTTGGATAGGTTCTGTGTGAAACCCATCGGGATGTCTAAATGGAGAAGTCCAGCAACAATGGAGATGTGGGGCAGATTGGCCTTCTGCATTCCTGATGGACCAACATGGCTGACCACACATGCAAACGGAAGTAACAATGACCTACAAGTGTGATTGTGGAGGCACTGATAAGGGCCATCCATCTGGAGAAGTTGTTTCCTAATTCTATGTCTTAAAACAGTTTGAGGTCTGAAATCCAACTATTAGCACTTCACACTGTTAGCATAAAGGTAAAGCCTATTAAGCTTTTGCATGTGAGTACCTCCCTACAGTGTGGGAGACAGGGAAGGCCACTTAAGTCACACTTAGCCTGAAGACAGTCCCAAACATTGATATTTCCCAGTTACAACTGCTCTCAGAGTTAAGAGCATGGCCTTGAAGAACTGGAACAAGAAGAACCTTTGGATCCTACACAATGCAGCAATGGGTCAGAGAGATATCAAGGGTTCATAGATTGGGAGAACCTTCCTGCAACTCTGTCTTCTGTCTTTCTTTATAGGCCCCCTTCCTGCTTTATAATTTTTATTTTATTTCTCTATTAACAACTTCATTGTTGAAGCCTCAGGAAATTCCAAGCCTATTTCTCCCATCAAAAATGAAAGGAATGCATTAAATGGTGCATTCCCATTAAACTTTGATTTACATCATAAAACAGATTAATAAAAATGGAAGTACTCTGTTGGAGGGGAAATATACTAAAAAATCTTTTAGGGCTGTCTGAATTAACAAGAAATAATACCAAACACACAGAGAGAAAACAAGAGAGAGAGAAAGGTATTGACTGAGAAAAAAAGCAGGACTGGAAACCTGCAGCCAGCTAAGTGGTGTGACTCATAGCTCTCAGTTTTTGGTAGACAGCTGAAGCCAGAGAACATTCAGAGCTGTAGACAAACACTTAAATTAGGCGTCCTGGTGGAGCAACGGCTCCCACTGTAACTGCCTGTCCTGCAGTGCATATAAGGTCATCATTGTTATGTTGATTAATGAAGCTCCGGAGAACCCCTCCTGGCCAAAAACAATGCGTGTTACAAATGGTTCCAACTAAATCCACAATATTGCTCATTTCAACTATGCCAAAGAGTTCAACAGAACAATCATGGGTCAAGAGCTATGTCATAGATGCTACAGAAATCAAGATTGTTTCAAGTCATCAATGAGCGGAGGAAAATACCCTAAAGTGGTGATTCCTAGTGTTCTCCCCGGTTCTAGGACAGTGTGGGGCCTAGAACCTTCCCCAGTTTCCCAACCAGGCTGCTGTTGCATTTATGTACTTCGTTTATTTATATAAACAGTAAGACTTTTGGCCAAAAACAGACTGGAAACCACTGGCTGAAATAATTGGCACGCCTGACAGATGTTAGTTGGAAACAAGGTACAGGAGGAAAACATGAAAAAAGATGGACAGTCACGTTCCCGTGAAGAAGGGTTTGCTTCAGTGGTGTGCTAGAGCCAGCTTGCACCAGCACACAAGAACCAGCTGGCCACATCTCCCCCTCCGGCCGGCATTCACTGACTTCAGGTTGGTAGTTTATTGTTGACCATGGTGGGAGTTTTTCCACCATAGAAATTGCCAGATGCGGCCAGGTGTGATGGCTCATGCTTGTAATCCCAGCACTTTGGGAGGCCGAGGAGGGCAGATCACCTGAGGTTGGGAGTTCAAGTCCAGCCTGACCAACATGGGGAAATCCCGTCTCTACTAAAAGTACAAAATTAGCCAGGCATGGTGGTGGATGCCTGTAATCCCAGCTATTCAGGAGGCTGAGGCTTGCCTGAACCCAGGAGGAGGAGGTTGTGGTGAGCCGAGATTGTGCCATTGTACTCCAGCCTGGGCAACAAGAGAGATACTCCATCTAAAAAAAAAAAGAAAAAAAAAGAAAAAAAAAAAAAAAAGAAATCGCCAGATGCCACAAATCAAGGCTTTTCTTCTCTGTTTTTTGCTGCCCCCTCAATACCTCCTGAAAATCAGTTATAAAACATTTATCAGCATACCACTGGGACTGAATCCAAAAATAACTTGGCCAGCAAAACAGCCAAAGCCCTGTGAAGCTCTGACCAATGGCCTTCTAGGCACGGTCAAGTTAGGGATAGCGTGGAGGTTTGTAGAATCTGGAAAGGGGGAAGGAGTTCTTGGGAAACACAGCTTTGTTATGCAGTCAGACAAGGCTATAGACAAGGCTATAGTCAATATGCTAAGGAGGGTGTGGTAGGTACCACTCACATGGCCAGGGAAACCTGCCTCATTTGACCACGGAGTCCAAATAGAGGAAGAAGGTGGGTGAGTCGAGAAAGCTGGGATTCAGACGGACACATCTACAGGGCACTCTGACAGCTAACCTCTGTGTCCTCTGGAGTCCAGACAAAAGCAAATCAGGCTTCCACGAGGCATTCCTTAGACATCCCAGAGCACTTTCCTTAAGCAAGGCTCAGCAGACCCTGGGTGGGGTAACTGAGGGAGGCAGCTGCTGTTCCTTCTGAGAGATGCTGGATGGATGCCGTCTGCCTCTGATGTCGGAGGCTCCTGCCTGGCCAGTGCAGATTGCAGAATCTCTTTTCTCCCTTCCTGGGTTCCAGAATTCCTCTGACAAGACATTTCATTAGCCCTGACGTGGCTTCCAGCAGGAAGGAGGAAGGGCAGAAACTATCAAATGCAAGAATAGGAAAGGTCCTGGAAAACTCATGGAAGGGGAAACTTGATTCTGCTTTGAGGGAGAAGTTGATTTGTTTAAAGGAGTCTGGAGATAGCCCTGCCCTTGCCTGAAAAGGCCTCTTTGTAGGTCCCTCTGAGCCATACATGTTTAAGATGTAGGGAATCAGCTCAGGGGATGGACACACACAGCCTCCTGAAGCCATGGAGTGAGCTCCCCATTTTAAGCAGCTGCCTGGCAATTGCGGGCCATTGTCATGGGGCAGCCGAGCATGAGAGTGCGGGTGACAGTGCTTGTTCATCTCAATCCTGCGACCCCAGTTCAAAGGGAATGTCTTCACAAAGAAGGCTGAGTGTCTGCAGAGGGCGGCACACTCCGCTGATGGCTTAATCTGGAAGAGTAAATTGTGCTTCCACAAGAAAAATGGACTTATTTAGAAAAAGGTTTGGCGTACACGTGGGCAGCTTTAGGAGCTGATATTCCTAAGACTTAACAAGAGAGTAAAGCAGGGACCCTGACCAATCAGAACAGTTGCTGGCCTCAGATCTAGGGGTGTGGGGGTGTTGCAGGCTCCTGGAGAATCCTCATGCTATGCCAGCCTTAACCCTTTAGACACTGGGTTGTGAGGACCCCCTAGGTCCTGGGGTTGGAGTGAGAGTGGCCGGACAGTAAGAGGACACTCTGTAAGCTAGAACAGCCCCAATGCATAGGGAAATGTCTCAGTATTTTAATGAGTCAACCCATACCTGTGGACATTCCCCACCTACATGGACCAAGGGGAAAACCACTTCCCCCTCTGCCTCCGCGCTTCAGTTCATAACCTTGCTAATCATGCATCTAACCTCGTGAGCTGAGGAACAGGAATCTGGATTTAAATTTCTCAAATACAGGTTAGATTTCAAGTAGGTTCTTTATTTTCATCTCTCTCTTAATCTTTTCCATTTCTTGAAGAACACCCTTTGATGTCACTCTGATGACGTTTATTAATTATCTTCTCCAAACCTGCTACGACACAAGAAACTTTAGTCACAGCACTGATTCACACTCAATGCTCTATGTTTAGCAACTATCTGAGAAGGATCTGAGTCTGCATTTAGCCCTAAATAGCTACAAATAAGGGAGTAGCAGCAGCATCCCTTCAAAAGCCTTTTTTAGGAAGTGCTGTGCCAGGGGAGGGATGACATGCCAGGAGTTACAGGTGAGGAGAGCAGCTCTCAGCCAACAGGAAACCGAGGTAGCGGCTGATGAAAGCCACAGAGTTGTGTACTACAGACGAGCGTACCCCCTTCCTCGAGACAGGTTGTAAGGAAACACTGCAGCATGTTTATCTGTCTGCCCAGCCCTATTTAGTGAAAAATGATTGCTCTTTGCCTCTTGTTACCATGCTCAGATGATACTATGGCAACCAGGCTGCACAAAAGGGGAAGCGGGGGGGCGCTGATGCTGCTTAGCAACTTGAAGATTTTTAAAAGGCAAGTACTCATTGCAACAGCAACAGTTTTTAAAATGCCAGTTTTCAGGAGAGAAAAGAGAAGAACATTACAGAAAGCAAATGGAGATGACACAGTAGAGGAAAAGAAAGAAAGAGAGAAAGAAGAAAGAAAGAAAGAGGGAGAGAGAGAGAAAGAAAAGAAGAAAGAGAAAGAAAGAAAAGAGAAAGCTAGAAAGAAAGAAAGAAAGAAAGAAAGAAAGAAAGAAAGAAAGAAAGAAAGAAAGAAAGAAAGAAAGAAAAGGAAAAGAAAAGAAAGAGAGTCATCTGCATGCCACCTTTTCAAAGCTCTTTTTTGTACATCCTCACAGAACTCGCAGGAGCTTGGCTGGGTCTCTGTTCACTGGTGGGGAAACTGAGGCTCACAGGGTGAGTGGCGCACTCAGGGTTGTCAGTGAGTTGGGGGCAAGGCTGGGACTAACACGCAGGCAGCCCAATTTCAAATCCCACACTCTTTTTATGGCTTCATGCTTTGAAAAAAAAGTAACCAGGAAATCTGAGGAAGGGAAAAAATAAAATCACACAAAACTGCCAATGGTGTGAAAAGGATGGGCATCTGTTTCAGGTGGAAATTCAGCAAAAAGCACAAAAATACATTTGAATGTATTTTCAGAATTAAGTTGACACCACAAGGTGTCTTCTATGTGATTCATTCATTCATTCACTCATTCAGTCATTCAGGGCAAAAAAAAAAAAAAAAAAAAGGTGGCGCAGAGAGTATTGAATTCCAGCATTCCTTGAATGAGCAGGAGGTTGCCTGTTTCTGGAACGTATAGGATCTGGAGGAATTCCTGGACACTGGAAGGATTCAATGCTGAGGGGATGGAAGAAGAGAAGTGGAGAAAGGAGGGGAGCGGGAAAGTCTTGCCCTAGCTTAGGAAGAAACTGTCTGAGTAGGACAAACGTCCTTTGAGATGGATGACCACGTTGTTTCAACCAAGACTACGTAAGCCGAAGATGGTTCACGTTCCAATCTGCATTCTTTTCTGGCTGATATTACATTTCTCAGCTCCTCTGCCAACTCCAGCCTTCCACCCTTGGAAGCAAAGTCCTAGATGGCTTACAAAACAGAGCTCGAACATGGAGTGACTGTGGTGCTGAGTTTGTCTGGAGGGCCCAGCAACAGGTAATGACAACACTAAGGAAACATCCCATGTCAGGCTAATGGGCGTTCTCTGAGGCAGAACTTGATAGAATGGGTTGCTGTAGATTGCGCCTTTTCTTTAATTAACTCAGTATTTAAGAGATGCCGTTCAAGTCAGACCAAAGGTCTAAACTAGACCTGACCTTTTTGAAGTTGGCGCAAGTTTTGTCTTTGTTTTGGGCTCTCTGAAGGGTGAGTGGATGGAGGAGTCCAGGGGTGAGAATAAGCCGGTGGTTGGTTTCCGGCTGCTTAGTGGCTCCTCCAGGCGCCCATTCCACAGACATGCACAGAGGGCCTCCTGCGTGCCTGCCATGCGGGTCTCCTTACGCTCCTCTCTGCCTCCCTGCACTGAGAGGACCCGGCAGGGCCCCAGAGCTTCAGGCTTCCTTGTCTCGGCACCTGCCTCCGGGCAGAAGCCACAGCTGCTTTCCTGATTGATAACACAAGGCTGATAAGACAAGCGCTGCTTTGGGTTCCAGTGGTCACAACCAAGCTATTCTTATGCTCCCCTCCTCATTGTTTCCACTTGTTCCTAATTGCACAGATGCAGAGGCCTCCAGAAGCAGTAAACAGAAGGCCTTCTCCTATACTCACAATTAGCTAGAAGAATCCAGGTCAAGCTTTTCCAACCTGCAGCCCACGGGCGGCATGTGGCCCAGGACAGCTTGAATGCAGCCCAACACAAATTCTTAAACTTTCTTAAAACATCATGAATTTTTTTGGTGATTTTAAAAAATGTGTCAGCTATTGTTAGTGTTAGTGTATTTTATGTGTAGTCCAAGACAATTCTTCCTCTTCCAATGTCGCCCAGGGAAGCCAAAAGATTGGACACTCCTGGTAGGTGGTCTGTGATGCTCCCAACTAAGCAGATATCACCTACCATTAGTTTTAAAGAGTCAGGCCAGGTGCAGTGGCTCACACCTTGAGCCTGGGGGGCAGGTTTCAAGGCTACAGTGAGCTATGATGGCACCACTGCACTCTAGCCGGGACGACAGAGCAAGATCCTGTCTGTAAGGGGGAAAAAAAAAAAAAAAGGCCAAACTAAGGGGAGGGGGGCGCTGGTGGGGCTGCTCTGCTCTTACTTCTAACACAATAACTATGAAATGAGTGAACTTCTGGGTTCTAGTCCTAATTTTGCCATCAGGTCCCGTATTCTTCACCTCCACCTCCATCCCCACTACATGCCCCAACCATACTGAATTTCACAGGAGCCCCAAATACACATCCCCACCTCCATTTGCACTGTCCCTCAATGTGTGACAAGCCACTTACTACCTCACAGAGCAGAGCGCTCTACCTCGGACCCGGGCAGTTAATAATTACAACTTTCAAATTTCCTATCTCATTAGATGGGAAAAAGCCAGCAGCAGTCACCCGGTGAACGCTAGAGTACAACATTCCCATCTTAGGAGTCGTAAGAATCGAAGAGAAGAAGTTTCGCTGAGTTCCTCCAGCTTCAGCTCACCCGGCGACTAGTAACAAGCCAGTAAGGTTTGGGAGAAGGCCCAACTCCAAATCCCCTGTTGAGTACAGGATTTGGAAATTTTGTTTTCTTGTGGCTTATGTTAATTAAACTTAAACCTACCTTTTAGAGCAAAGCAAAACAAATACACTTACTCTTTCAAATATTGGTCTTCCAAATATTTGAACGGAGCTCCTGGGTGCCCTCCAGAGCTGCCCATCTCACACTTGAAAGTGCGTGGATAAGTCACCTGGGGGTTTGTGACACTGCAGATTGGGATCCAGCAGTTCTGGGAGGGAGCGGGTGTAACAGACCCCGTCTACACTGCAGGAAGCCCAGCCTCCATCTCCTCCCAAACCAGTCGTTCAGAGGTGAAAAAAGTTACGCAGTCTTTCCAATTAAATCGAAGCCTTGCCACCTACTTTTTGTTTCGTGTTCCAAGGCATTTATAAAAGTGCCTGACTTACCTCAAGCACTGAATAAACCCTGTCGAATATGTCTGACAGAAGGAGGCAGAAACGGTCAAATTAAATACCTCCCTTTCCTCATCCCAGCCCCATCCTTGGTTTAGAAATGGCATCTGCTTCTGCCACGTCACTACACGTATCTGAATAGCGCCGTCATCCTCTGTAAATTGGGAATAAAAATGACTCCTTTTGGGGCGCTGGAGACATCAAACTCCCAGATGACCATAGGGCAGAGACGCTTAGCAAATGGCATGAGCGCCCCTCAAGCAAACCAGAACCAAACAAAGCAAAAACTAACAAAAATGTGGACACATGGCAGTTGCCAAAACACTGTGTCCTCACCTAAGTGAGGCAGGAAAAATGCTTCTATCGAAAAGAACAAGGTGCAGGGAAGAGCTCCTTAGGCCTTGCCGAAGGGAACGCAGTAGCTTGCTGCTCGCCCGCAGGGCCGCAGGGCCGCGCTGGGCGTCCTCTGCCGCCCTCTGCTGGACGGAAGCCTCCCCAGCGCCCGCCTGTCTGGTCACAGCGCACCGGCAGCGCCCAGGGGACCTGCGTCCTCAGCCAGCCGGTTATGTAACACCAGACTGCATCCAGAACAGGCTTGCGAAGAGGAAATCACTGAGTTCATGACGCATCGATTCAAACTGATAAGAGGAGGGGAGGGCAAGAAAATATTATATGTCTTTCCAACGTTCGAGGTGCTGGCAGTGAGAATGAATTTAATCTGAGACGAGCCCTAAAGAGCAAGGAGGGTCATTCCTGTTTTGTGGCTGAGCAAAGTGAGGCTCAGGGGAGACTGGATAAATTACAGAGGGGAACATGGGTTACTGAGTGGCCCGACCAGGTTTTGAATTAGGGCCGTTTTGGTTACAGATACCAGGTTTCTATACCTGACTGCCATTAGTTAGCTATGGGAGCGGAACCCACCCACTTAGCCGTGTTGGGTCCTGGTGCTCTTTGTTTGCGGAGAGAGGGATTGATGGAGGTGACCCTGAAGGTTCATGTCAGCTCTCACATTCCAAGCCAAGTCTTTTTTTTTTTTTTTTAGTATGTGCCGTTGTTGTGTAGAAATGAACTGTTGGATAATCCCCGCCCCGCCGTGGAACCACGCATTTCTCATCAACCAGGACGCTGGGGGACAGCGTCCATCCTCGCCCTACAGCACCAAGCACGCCAGGGGCCCTGCCAAAGGCTACCTGGCTCCCATCCTCTCCAAAATGATCTACAGGCTTAGAGCTGTGGTCTCTGAACAAACTTTCATGTTTTAAAGATCCTGCCATGGGTGAAATATATCAGAGTCAGCCTTGCCTGCCCAAGATACGCCATTTATGCTGCAGATAAATGACTATGACAAATTAAGCATGTTTATCCTATGCTTATCTGGGTCCAGGAGACAGAGATGCACATTTGTACATTTTCCAGGGTGAGTTCCTGAGGTCCCACTTAATGAGCTGGTGGGGTCATTTACCCCTTACTTAGGCAAACTAGCTCTCAATCTGAACCTTCCCTCAAAACGTTTTAGTTTGATTCCTCTCTGATATAAAGGGAGTGGACACTTCAGTCTTGTATAGTCTGGATACTGACTTATAACATGCTTCTGCTTCACTGGAAACTTCAGCTCAGAAAATACTTTAAGGCTCCCCCTCCCCACCTCTTGTGGGGCTATGAAGCATCTCTGCCTCTCAATTTAACAGGAAATTTCAAAGTTTAAAAAGGCATACACTGGACAGCACCTTAGACATTATATGATATCGTTATCTTATTTTATGGGTGTCAATCAGGGCTATTTGTTCACTAAGGACAATTCTCCAGAAACAATAAAAAGATGACTGAGCATCTTCTCCCAGACTTTGGATGGTACCTTACATGCATTGGCAGGAAGCCACGAAGAAAGCTGAGTCAGCGCAGAATCAGGGCAGCCACCAGAAAGTTAGGATTCAGCCTGTTTATCACATTCACCAGCTAAAAAAAGTCAGGTCTAGGGCCAAAAATACATGAGCCCCTTTCCCAGAGCTCTTCCCCTAGAAGAATATGATGCCCTGAGAGCTACTCTGGTCTCATGGAAACACCATACCTCACATTATCTAAGAAGGCCCAAGCGACATCCATCCCTAAAAAGATGCCTCCTTAGTCAGAGGCAGCCTCCTTAGTCAGAGGCAGCTACGTTGCAGCCAGAGACTGAATCTGGCAGGGTTTCCAGACTTACAGTACACGCCAAGCATAATCTAATGTGAGTATGATAAACAGTGATGGACCACTGACAGTCTGCGATGCTGTCATTAGGAGAAGTGTTCCCCAGCGTTCTGAAACTGCAGTGAGATACCGGGAGGCCAGCTGCATCCCCGGAATGCTGTCATCCCACCCTGGAGAAAGCTCCTATTCCTATTCACTTCAAAATAATGACAATAATAATAAGTTCTCTTTCTTTTTGGTCTCCTTCACCATTTTCTCTGTTAACTTAGAACTTCTGTGGTTTGTCTTGTATTTCATACCATACAGAGAAGAAACTATGTAAGAATCAAGTTGGGTCAACAGGCAGTGATCGTTCTTCAGCTGAGGGATGTGCAGCCCCTGAAGGCTTGGGCAGGAGGGGGCAGGAGGGATTGTCACAAAGTCCCAGGGTGAACTTGGCCCATGTTCCAGGAGTACTTTTTTTTTTTTTTTTTGATATGGAGTTTCGCTCTTGTCACCCAGACTGGAGTGCAATGGCATGATCTCAGCTCATTGTAATCTCTGCCTCCCAGGTTCAAGCGATTCTTCTGCCTCAGTCTCCCAAGTAGCTGGAATTACAGGCACATGTCACCATGCCCAGCTAATTTTTGTATTTTTAGTAGAGACAGGGTTTCACCACGTTGGCCAAGTTGGTCTCGAACCCCTGATCTCAGGGGATCTGTCTGCCTTGGCATCCCAAAGTGTTGGGATTACAAGCGTGAGCCACCGTGCCCAGCCCTGGGAGTACATTTATAACTCACAGCTTTTGGGGGGTGGGGAGATGAGAGAGACGCACAAATATGAAGTAGCAAGTAAATTTTGCATGGGTTTTTAGGATGAAGCACAATATTCTAAAATGTTTTCTTTACATTTTAAACAAAATTTCTTGTTTGTACCTGGTTGCTTCCAGCTTTGGCCTCTCACCTCTTGGGGGCCCACATATGGAAAATATAAGATTAGACATTGTGATAGTTAATACTGAGTGTTAACTTGATTGAAGGATGCAAAGTACTGTTTCTGAGTGTGTCTGTGAGGGTATTGTCAAAGGAGATTAATGTTTGAGTCAGTGGACTGGGAAAGGCAGACCCATCCTCAACCTGGGGGGCACCATCTAATCAGCTTCCAGCAAGTCTAGAATGTAAGCAGGCAGAAGAATGTGGGAAGACTAGACTGGCTTAGTTTTCTGGCCTACATCTTTCTCTCCTGCTGGATACTTCCTGCCCTCGAACATTGGACTCCAGGTTCTTCAGCTTTGGGGCTGGAACTGGCTTCCTTGCTCCTCAGCTTGCAGATGGCCTACTGTGGGATCTGACCTTGTGATTGTGTGAGTCAATACTCCTTGATAAATTCCCCTTTATATGTACACTATCCTATTAGTTCTGTCCCTCTAGAAAACCCTAACACAAATATTTAATCCTATCTATTTTTTGCCTTAGAAACATGGTTACTACTAGTACCATTTCTACTTCTACTACTACTAACTGCTATTCTTCACAATTACCACTACAAATCCTACCACTAAATGTCCTGTTAAATCGTCTGAGAGTCATACTACTGCCAGTAATATGTGCTCCCTTTCTCTCCTTTTTTAGAAATTGGAAAAGGCCCCAGTCTCCAAGGGGACAGGACCACTGTTAGGTTCTGCAGAGCCTGAAAATACAGTGCTTTCCTTGACTTCCTGCCTAAAGAAATACATATTTAAGAAGTACTAATGGCTAAAAATAATAAGAAATAATAACAACACAGATTATTTGCTGACATAGTGGCCATTGGTGTTCGCGAGCTTGCGCAAACCCGCTAACATTTGCAGGACATGCTGAGTCAAATAGATGAGGCTGTACATGGCCAGTGGCCTTGGGATGGGGGTCCAGTTACCCCAGGCATCTCCCCTCTTCAATAAGGAATTCAGTAAGTATTTGTTGAATGAATGAATGATGTTCTTTTCCAGTTAAAAGCAGACTGAGAGCATCAAATCTATTGAAAAACACCAGCGAGTGCCATCACAGAACACAGAGGAGAAAACAGCAGACCTCCTGTGTCACAAGTGTCACATTCTGACCTCTATAAATAAAGGCTCCTTCATTTATAGAGGTTTGGATCCAGGCCTCTCTCGTCTTCTCCTCCTGCACCACCCTAGGAACTGAAGGGACCAATACCACATATGTGACCTATCTGTGGCACTCCAGGGGTGATACAGTTTGACTCTGTGTCCCCACCCAAATCTCATCTTGAACTGTAATCTCCACTTGTCGAGGGATGGGCCTGGTGGGAGGTGATTGGATCATGGAGGCAGTTTCCCCCATGCTGTTCTCATGATAGTGAGTTCTCATGAGCTCTGACGGTTTTATGAAGGGCTCTTCCCCCTTCACTCGCTGCTCTCTCTCCTGCTGCCATGTGAAAAAGGTGCTTGCTTTCCCTTCACCTTCCACCATGTTTGTAAGTTTCCTGAGGTCTCCCTTCCACACATAACTGGGAGGCAATTAAACCTTTTTCGTTTGTAAATTACACAGTAATTGGGCAGTTCTTTATAGCCATGTGAAAACAAACTAATATGAGGGGCAACATCTAATTTAGCCTATTTATGGCAATAAACCATTTGGACAGTTTTTCATTTATGAAAACAGAAAACTTCTCTTTGGTCTGATTAGTCCCCGATGTGAAGGAGCCTTTATTCATGGAGGTCTGAATGTGACACTTGTGACACAGGGGTCTGCTATTTTCTCCTCTGGGTTCTGTGAGGGCACTTGCTGGTGTTTCCAATAGATTTGATGCCCTCAGTCTGTTTTTAATTGGAAAAGAACATCATTCATTCATTTAACAAATAGTTACTGAATTCCTACCAGGTGGTATACACTCTGCCAGGCACTGAGGATATAATGATGATCAACCACCATCAAGTCCCCGCCCACCACGGAACTTTCCATCTAGGGAGGAAGGCAGATAAACCAGCAAATGCGATGCAGCTCGACCAAGTGAAACAGAGACTGATGCATGGCACCTAAGAGCAGATTCTAGGCCAGACCTTGGGAACGGGAAGAGACCTCAGGAGGAAGTGAAGGGTCTAAGCTGAGAGCTGAGACAGACACATCAGATGGTGGTGATGGAGACAGGGTTGCAGGCAGGGACAGCAGAAACTGGAAACCACTGGGTAATGCTGGATGGTGGAATATTGGGAAGGTAATGAAGAGAGATGAGCCTGGAGTTCCAGCAAGGGTGGCTGGGATACAGTAAAAAAAAAAAAAAAAAAAAAAAAGAAATGTAATAGGTCCTTGTCCCCAGTTCCTGGCACAGAGCTCCTGAAACTCTTGTAATTTGCTGAGTGATAGAGGGGAGAAGAACACTTTTTTTTGTTATTTACAAGAAGCCCCTTTATCTGAATTTAATATGTTAATGAGATGGCTGGTGGCTGGGGTCCTAAAATGGCTTTAGGATGGGGACTGGTTGCCAGAGGAGCCAACCATAGGCTTTGCAGGTTGGCACTTTCAGCCCCACCTCCTGAGCTCCAGGGAAGGGAGAATGGCTGGGGATTGAGTTAATCACTCATGGCCAATGATTTAGTCAATCAAGCCATGTAATGGAACCTCTGTAAAAATACTAAACAACAGAGTTCAGACAGCGTCCAGGTTGGTGAACGCACAGAGAGGTGCTGGGAGAGCGCCATGCCTGAGAGGTCACGGAAGCTCTGCACCCCTCCTTCACCCCTGGCTCTGGGTGGCACTTCCATTTGGCTGTTCCTGAGTTGTATACTTCATAATAAACAGGTACATGTGAGTAAAGTGTTTCCCTGGGTTTTGTGAGCCACTCTAGCAAAATTTCAAGCCTGAGGAGGGAGTTGTGAGCAGCCTCTGACTTTGTAGCTGGTTGGTCAGAAGCATGGGTGGCTTAGACTTGAAATCGGCATCTGAAGTATGGTGGGGGGTTAGGGAGTAGGCAGTCTCATGGCACCAAGCCTTTTACTTGTGGGGCCTGTCCTAACTCTAGGTAGTTAGTGTCAGAGTTGAATTGAGTTGTAGGAAATCTAGTTGGTGTCCAGAGAGTTGGAGAATTGATTGGTGTGAGGAAAAACTTCACATCTTTGATGTCAAAAGTACTGTGAGTAAAAACAATTCAGAGGTGGGAATTCAAATCTGCATTCCCAGTGACATCCCATCCCAGAGGAGCTGGCATATTACCACCTCAGGGCTGGTCCTCATTGTTTTTGGCTGAATAGGTCAGGCCCACTCTCCACTGTTACTCTAACTTATGATCTGATGTAATTAGGGACTGTCATATAGACACACTCTCTTTTGCTGGGGGTGTGAGAATTTGTGTGATAAAACATAAAGCTGCTGGTAGCTGTTTTCCTGGCATCCAGTTTTCTCCTAATGAGACATAAGCGAGTGTATTAGTCTGTTTTCACGCTGCTGACAAAGACATACCTGAGATTGGGCAATTTACAAAAGAAAGAGGTTTAATGGACCCACAGTTCCAGGTGGCTGAGGAGGCCTCACAATCATGGCGGAAGGTGAAAGGCAGATCTTACATGGTGGCAGAAAAGAGAAGGGAGTTTGTGCAGGGAAACTCCCCTTTATAAAACCATCAGATCTCATGAGCCTTATTCACTATCACAAGAATAGCATGGGAAAGACCCGCCCCCATGATTCAATTGTCTCCCACCCAGTGGCTCCTACAACACGTGGGAATTGTGGGCTACAATTCAAGAAGAGATTTGGGTGGGGACATAGCCAAACCACATCAGTGAAGCTCTGGCCTCCCAGTCCAATCCAAGGCTAGACCAAGGGGAGGGAGAGATGTCAGCTATCCACCCTGGAATGGGCCTCAGAGGAAGCAGAGCACCCAGACAGGGCCATGTTGCTCCCATGTTCGCTTCTCACTGCATTCCTACATCCCCTTGAGCTCAACAACTTTTATTACTGATACAATTTTGTTATTTGTTTCCTCCAAATCTCATGTTGAAATGGGATCCCTGATGTTAGAGGTGGGGCCTAGTGGGAGGTGTTTGGGTCATGAGGGTGGATCTGTCATGAATGGCTTTGTGTTGTCCTTATGGTGATGAGTGAGTTTTCTGAGAGATCTTATTGGAGAGCCTGACACCTCCTGCTTTCTTGCTTCCTTTCTCTCTCATCATATGATGCCAGCTACCCTTCACCTTCTGCCATGAGTGAAAGCTTTCTGAGGCCTCACCAGTGCAGAGGCTGAGGGCATGCTTGTACAGACTGCAGAACCATGAGCCCAATAGACGTCTTTTCTTTATAAATTATCTTACCTCAAGTATTACTCTGTGGCAATAAAAAAATGGACTGATACAATCACAGTGTGTGTATGTATGTGTGTGATGGGGGGGTGGGGCGGAGAGAGAGAGAGAGAGAGAGAGACTTTCTGTGTTAGGAATTATTGGGACAATAAGAATCCCAAGAGGCCTGAACATTCCTGCTTACCTATATCAGGTATGATCCCAAGAAACATAAGCAGAAAGCTGAAGATTTAAGATAAAAAGTATAATTTGAATCAGAGCAGGATGGCATGCACGAAGCCATTATATCATTCCTGGAGCCAGCACTGTGGCCTGTCCCCTATCCCATGCTGGGGAAGCCATGATCAGGATTCTCTCTAAACTCAACTCTTTCACAGCCAGCACTCGATTATGAATGTTGATTCCCCTGTCCTTCCTTTGCTTCTGGCCTTCAACAAATATTTTTTGAGAATGTTCTATGCATCAGATACTATATTAAGAGCTGGAGATAACCCCGTACACAGCTGTGGGAGTCTCAGTGATGCAGCTACTGTGGAGAACAGTCTGATAGTTCTTTAAAAGGTCAAACACAGAGTTGTCATACAATCTGGCAATTCCACTCCTAGATATACACCCAAGAGAAATAAAAACACATGTCCACATAAACATTTGTGCATGAATATTCATAGCAGCCTTATTTATAATAGTCAAATGGGAAAAAGTCAAATGTCCATCAACTGATGAATGAATGTATAAAGAAAATGTTGTACATAAACACATACATGAAATATTATTTGACAATAAAAAATATGAAGTATTGATGCATGCTACAACATGGATGAACCCTGAAAACATGTGACATGAAAGAAATTAGTCACAAAATACCCCATATTGTGTGATTAAACTTACATAAAAAGGGCAGAACAGGCAAATTTATAGAAACATAAAGTAGATTAGTGGTTGCTTAGTCCTGAAGGAAGGGAGGGGAAATTGGGGGGTGATGACTAAGAGATATGGGGTTTCTTTTTGGGGCAATGGAAATTATCTAAAATTGATTTTGGTGATAGTTGTTCAACTCTGTAAATATACTTGAAACCACTGAATTTTAAGTTTTGAGTGGGTGAAAAAAATAACTTTTTGAACATTCTAAGGTTAAAAGAAAGAGTAGGGCTTGGATTCTATCCCAGAATGCTTATTTTGTAGCAGTTCTCATTAGTTGCCCCTGTCGGGTACTTTCAGAAATGTAGACTCCAGAGCTACCCACCAGATCACTGGACTCAGAATACACAGACCTCTCTACAGCTATATGGACCTACCTGTAACTATATCAATCTGGCCAGCTAGCTAGAGAGACATATATGTATGTATTTACATATATTTGCACAAGTGACTCTGATGCATAGGTGTTGTCACACCTCTACCTATTTCCCTTATATTTTAAAAAAGAGTCCCCACATAGCTGCCACTTTTGGAAGACCTGGAGGCAACAAGGTTTTTATTCTCCTCCTTTCCCAATTTTATACCCCCTGCCTCTCTTCAACGCAACTGATATTCCACAAAGCTTACCACTGTTTTCTTCTTCACTACACTCCTTTTCTTAGCTTTTCAAACTAGTTCTGAGGTGTACAGTGATTCCTTGGAGAAAGAAGGAAGAGCAAATGGGCAGAGAAGTGCCTGAATCAGTATGACTACAACCAGTTAGATTAAAATTTGAAATTTGAATTGTGTGTGTGTGTGTGTGTGTGTGTGTGTGTCTGTGTGTCTGTGTGTGTTGAGTATGGAACACAGCCCAATATGTATAATGAAAAACCCAGGATCTCAAGTAAATCTGTTTGTTCCATGATACATGGATCAATTCTAACCTTAGTCCTGGATACCACCAAAAGTTTAGATTCAGCTTGAAACTTTGATGATATTGTTCTTACCAATAGGGTATCAGAAGACAGAGGTAAGGATAAAAAAGAAATGAGAATGTCAAGCAAAGATAGTTTACTTCCAGTTTCTTACTTCCATTGTTACTTCCATTTTAAAAGCTGTAAAAGCTATTGAGAAACCACAGGGTCAGGAGGATAGGAGAAAATTAAGGTAGACTTCTGTATGCAGTTGACCAAGAGAAGAGGACAATTGTAGATAGCAATAAAAAGAGAAGTAAACTACAGGGAGAAAAAGGAGGGGGATTTGGGCCTAGGTTAAAATGTGCTGCTAGAAAATGTATATTGTTAAAACTGACATTAGAAAAAGTAGAAATCCCAAACAATTGAATTACCTTAGACACTCTTAAAACATTATCAAAGCATTACCTCCCAGAACAATTTGGGAACGAATTATTTTTAGGTGAATTTTTTCAAATCCTCAGGGATATACTTTTCACAAAGAATCTAAGAACATAGAAAAATGCAGACAAAGTTAAATTAACCCAATTTATTTTATTAAGTCAGAACAATTCTGTTAATGAATCCTGAAACATCTTCCTCCGATTCTGTATCTTTTCTTCCCTTTGCCCATTCCTTCTTTCCTTCTCACACACACAAATATAATTATCAACCGAAGTTAATTGATAGCTCAAAAATTTCTACAAAAGTCCCACCAAACTACTAGAAAACTATATTTTCAACAGGTAGTAAAATAATTTACTACAACCAAAAACACCATCAGAGTTTAAAATAATATAAAATGTTTAATAAGTCATATCAGAAATATTTATCTGTATATAGGAACAGACATGCAATTAAATTCAAAAAACATTTGTTTTTTAAAAAGAAAGAGGAATGGAAGCATACTTCTCAAAAACATAAAGTTTTCCTCAAAGCAACATGCAGCAGCATATTTAACAGCACAAACTAGAGCCATGGTTACTCAAATCAGGTCCTAGAGTAATGAGCACACTATCATAATGATTAATTTATAGTATTCTGCAAGATATGGCCGAAGCATTAATTCATAAAACTTAACTATTTTTCAAGAAAGAGGAAAAAGTTATAATTACTTGTGGGATATGCAAATTACCCAAAACAAATCATGAGCACTCTTTCAGAATGCATAGGAGAGAAAGTAAAGTGAATGGGTATGAACAAATGTACAAAACTACATCTAATTTTTATCATCTCAGCCCAAAATCTCCTTAAGCTGATAAGCAACTTCAGCAAAGTCTCAGGATACAAAATCAATGTGCAAAAATCACAAGCATTCCTATACGTCATTAACAGGCAGAGAACCAAATAATGAGTGAACTGCCATTCACAATTGCTACAAATAGAATAAAATACCTAGGAATCCAACTTACAAGGGATGTGAAGGACCTCTTCAAGGAGAACTACAAACCACTGCTCAACGAAATAGAGGAGGACACAAACAAATGGAAGAACATTCCATGCTCATGGATAGGAAGAATCAATATCATCATAATGGCCATACTGCCCAAGGTAATTTATAGATTCAATGCCATCCTCATCAAACTACAAATGACTTTCTTCACAGAATTAGAAAAGACTACTTTAAAGTTCGTGTGGAACCAAAAAAGAGCCCACATTGCCAAGACAATCTCAAGCAAAAAGAACAAAGCTGGAGGCATCACGCTACCTGACTTCAAACTATACTACAAGGCTACAGTAACCAAAATAGAGTGGTGCTGGTACCAAAACAGAGATATAGACCAATGTAACAGAACAGAGGCCTCAGAAATAACATCGCACATCTACAACCATCTGATGTTTGACAAACCTGACAAAAACAAGAAATGGGGAAAGAATTCTCTATTTAATAAATGGTCCTGTGAAAACTGGCTAGTCATATGTAGAAAGCTGAAACTGGATGCCTTCCTTACATCTTATACAAAAATTAATTCAAGATGGATTAAAGACTTAAATGTTAGATCTAAAACCATAAAAACCCTAGAAGAAAACCTAGGCAATACCATTCAGGACATAGGCATGGGCAAGGACTTCATGTCTAAAACACCAAAAGCAATGGCAACAAAAGCCAAAATTGACAAATGGGATCTAATTAAACTAAAGAGCTTCTGCACAGCAAAAGAAACTGTCATCAGGCAACCTACAGAATGGGAGAAAATTTTTGCAATCCACCTATCTGACAAAGGGCTAATATCCAGAATCTACAAAGAACTTAAATTTACAAGAAAAAAGCAAACAACCTCATCAAAAAGTGGGCAAAGGATATGAACAGACACTTCTCAAAAGTGTATTTTTGCAGCCAACAGACACATGAAAAAACACATTTATGCAGCCAACAGACACATGAAAAAATGCTCATATCACTGCTCATCAGAGAAATGCAAATCAAAACCACAATGAGATACCATCTCACACCAGTTAGAATGGCGATCATTAAAAAGTCAGGAAACAACATATGCTGAAGAGGATGTGGAGAAAGAGGAACACTTTTACACTGTTGGTGGGAGTGTAAACTAGTTCAACCATTGTGGAAGAAAGTGTGGCAATTCCTTAAGGATCTAGAACTAGAAATACCATTTGACCCACCGATCTCATTACTGGGTATATACCCAAATGATTATAACTCATGCTACTATAAAGACACATGCACACATATGTTTGTTGCGGCACTATTCACAATAGCGAAGATTTGAAACCAATCCAAATGTCCATCAATGATAGACTGGATTAAGAAAACGTGGCACATATACACCATGGAATACTATGCAGCCATAGAAAAGGATAAGATCATGTCCTTTGCAGGGACATGGATGAAGCTGGAAACCATCATTCTGAGCAAACTATCACAAGGACAGAAAACCAAACACCGCATGGTCTCACTCATAGGTGGGAATTGAACAATGAGAACACTTGGACACAGGGCGGGGAATATCACAGCGTGGGGCCTGTCATGGGGTTGGGGGCTGGGGGAGGGATAGCATTAGGAAAAATACCTAATGTAAATGACGAGATAATGGGTGCAGCAAACTAACATGGCATATGTATACCTATTTAACAAACCTGCATGTTGTGCACATGTACCCTAGAACTTAAAGTATTTAAAGAAAAGTAAGACTTGATAAAAGAGAAAATACTAATGTAAGTTACTGAATAATATCATTTCTAGAAAACAAAAATACAAATAAAACACAGAAGGAAATCAAAGAGTAGCAGAAATGTAAGACTTTGTATCCAGGGTTCTGAAATAGAAAAAATATAAACTAATAAAACAAGTTTATTTGAAGAAGCAATTATTGTATTATCAAATTATATATACATGTGTTATATGATGTGCAGTCATAGAGATATATTAAAAAATTAATCCAAAAGTTAATCCAACAATCCAAGAAACCATAACACAATAAAATTGTTTTGAGTCCTTAAAAAAGGTATCCAAGTTTAACAAAGAAGGAAACAACAGACACTGGGCTCTGCTTGAGGGTGGAAGATGGGAGGAGGGAGAGCAGCAGAAAAGATACCTACTGGGTACTGGGCTGAATACCTGGATGATGAAATAATATGTACAACAAATCCCCATGACACGTGTTTACCTGTGTAACAAACCTTCACATGTACTCGCAAACCTAAAATAAAAGTTAAAAGAAAAAGTTTTCCAAATTTAAAAAACAAACAAGAAACACATCTATTTTTCACATATATCACCAATAATTTAAAATACAAGAAATAAATCTCTCTTCATAATATCAAGAAAATCATAAAATATGTAGAAATAATGTTACATCAGAAATATGTAAGACATACATGAATTTGTGATTCTAAGAATTAAATAAATGGAGAAGCTTGTATTTCTAGATAGGAAGACTTAATAAGGATTTAAAGCATTTTAATAAAAGCCAAATATTTTCTTTGTAATTTATTAAAATGATCTTGTACTATACAGAAAAGAAAATAATAAGTGAAAATAACCAAGAAAAACTGAAGGAAGGAAATAATGGTATTGAATTAACCTGCTCCCCAAGCAAAATCTTACTATAAATTATACTAAATAAGTCAGCATGCCAGTATTGAAAAAACATACAGACAAATGAAACAGAATAGTATCTTATAGGTTTGTTATATATAAGATGTAAATAAATAACAAAGAAAGTATCTTAAAACCATTGGGAAGAAAAGTGTTAAGTAACAGTTGTTAAAATTAGCTAAAATCAGGAAAGTCAGTCAGTTTGGCAGAAGCCACTAGTTGCTACCCAATATCTAGTCTCCCCTTCTTCCTTAGCAACAGAGCCTGAATTTCTTTAGGAATAGTAGTGCCTAGTTATATGATTCCATGTCCCAGCCTTCATAGGTCTGGCTGTGGTCCTGAGAGTAATCCTAGGCAATGGGATATGAGTGGAAATGCACTGCGGGATTTTGAGAAAGATCCTTAAAGGGTGCTGCCTCAGTCAGGAGTGACCCTTTGGTTTCCCCTCCTTCCTCTCTCTTCACCTGGAATCTGGAAATTACAGCTGAGCTTCAATACCTGTATAAGCTGTAAAGGACCTTAAGAAGACAGAGCACTAACTGGTACACACACACACACACACACACACCACATGAACATATGTATAACTGGAAAAAGAATTCATATCTTTTGAATGGACATATACAAACAGACATGAATTAATAGGAAAAGAAAAAATAATGAAATCTAAAATGGCTAAAATTTTGACCAAAGGGGAAACACAAATATTCATTCAAATATGAGATTTCAACTTATTTAGTAATCACGGAAATGCAAATTAAAACCACAATGAGCTACCTTTTCATAGTGTAGTAGTCTGTTCTCACACTACTAATAAAGACATAACCAAGACTGGGTAATTTATAAAGGAAAGAGGTTTAATTGACTCATGGGGAGGCCTCACAATCATGGTGGAAGGTGAATGTGGAACAAAGTCATGTCTTACATGGTGGCAGGCAAGAGAATTTGTGCAGGGGAACTCCCATTTACAAAACCATCAGATCTTGTGAAACTTATTCACTACCACACAGAACAGTATGGGGGAAACCACCCCATGATTCAATTATCTTCACCTGGCCCTGCCCTTCACGTGTGGAGATTAGTACAATTCAAGTACAATTAGTACAATTCAAAGTGAGACTTGAGTGGGGACACAGGCAAACCATATCACATACCATCAGACGGGTAAAAATTAAAATGTTTATCAATTTCATGTGTTGATAAAAATGGTGATCTGGTAGGAATTCAATGGTAAAAACAATTTAAGAAATGTTTTGGCATTGTATAGTCATTTGGAGAAGCACATCACCTAAAATCCAGAATTTTCACCCTAAGAAAAACTCTTCAACATATGCTTCAACGGACACATACAAATAGTTGTGGAAGGCTTATCTGTAATAGGTAATGCTAGAAACAACCAAAATTAACAGTAGAATAAATAAATAAATGTGGTATATTCTTAGAGTAGAATATTAAACAGCAGTGAAAATAATTTTTTGCAAGCACCAATACAGATGAATCTTAAAATTTCATGTTGATTGAAAACACCAAATCACAAAAGAATATATCCAGTGAATTCTGTGTATATAAAAGTCAAAAATAGGCAAACCCGAACAATGTATATCACATGGATGGTAATACTATGCGGAAAGGTGAAATAATTGTATCTTCTTTTTATATTTCTTTTTTTAGCCACCAGAGATCGTATCATGGGTATGCATTACCTATACAACAAGAAAAAGTGTTCTGATGAGTATTTTTCTTTATTTTAATTTTTTTTTTATTTTTCAAGAGTAGGCCTTGGTAGTTCTACGCTTTCATTCCCAAGGGTCCCGTTTCCTGCCCCTCATCCTGGAGTTTCTACCAATGTTTCTTATTCCCGTTCTAGCAATGTTTCTTATTTCTCGTTCTCCTTTTCATGAATTTTGTTTTGTTTTGTTTTGTTTTTGTTTTTGCTTTTGTTTTTGAGACTGAGTCTTTTCTCTGTCATCCAGGTTGGAGTGTGTTGGCATGATCTCAGCTCACTGCAACCTCTGCCTCCCAGATTCAAGCCATTCTCCTGCCTCACTCAGCCTCCCAAGTAACTGGGATTACAGATGCCCACCACCACGCCCTGCTGATTTTTGTACTTTTAGTAGAGACGGGGTTTCACCATGTTGGCCAGGCTGGTCTGGAACTCCTGACCTCAGGTGATCCACCCGCCTCGGCCTCCCAAGTGCTGGGATTACAGGAGTGTGCCACTGCACCTGATGAAGTTTATATCTTTTGGCCACCATCTGAGATTCTGGGATTTAGTTTACACACTGCCTAATGGGAAATAACTGAGAAACAGTGAGTTCATAAGGAGGGAAATCACTGGTTCCACTGATTTGGGGAATGGAATGGAAATGGGTAAAGAAATATACTCCTGGCACGGAAGGATTGATGTTCACAGAGGTTAAGTTCGGGGTAACACAGAATGCGCTCTGAAATCCATATATTTGAATTACAAGGGATTTCATGTAAAAGGAGGAGAACAATGGCCTTTTCAACTTTTTGGATTCTATCAGAGTCTGTTTTGCATATAAAAGCTTGTTTTAGTGCTTTAGAAGCAAGGCATTTAGGATGCTGAAACTAATCTTGCTTTGAATCTTAACAGTTTCAGACTTCACTTACAACTGATAACCATTTGCGTCCGCTCATTACGGAAGTTGTTTCATTTCACATGAAATAGGAATGCTTAGCGCTGCTACCGCATCGTTGATCTTGACATAGTTCTTGAGTGGTTTTCAAATATTTAAATATATGTTTAAGCTATTTTAAGCATATCTTAAGGAATTCCTTTAATTTTTTAGAATTTTTGTCGCAGAAGTTAAAATTAAAGAAATTAGTGGGTATAAATCAGTGGTTCACTCCAAGGTGACTTTGTTCCCTAGGAGACATTTGGCAATGTCCGGAGACATTTTCGTTGGTCCTAACTGGGCCTTGGGTGGGCACCGAATGGGTGGAGGCCAGGGGTTCTGCTAAACATTTTATAACACACAGGACAGCCCCCTCAACAAAGAATTATTTAGTCCCAAATATCAGGAAGGCAGAGGGTGTGACTCCCTGGTGCAGACTAACAGTGAAGATAAAGCTGACTGATATTCAAGCCTTTTTATTGTTTTGAATATAAAAGTCTCAGACAATGTACATCAGCTTCATTGGTTCTTCCTCAGATGACAGCCTTCTTTCCTTGTGTAGTTAGCCAAATGGGTCAAGGCTATTTATGTTTCTCAGTAGTCAACGAGCGCTTTACCTCGTGGAATGTCTTATTTGAAACTTCCATTTTGTCCTCCACTACTTCATCTGTTGGCTCAGATGGTGACCAAATTTAGCTGCCTAACTCTCCAGGAGTCACAGAGCTAAAAGTGTTTCGTTTTGTATTACTGAGGAAATCTAGTGCAAAGATGGAATGTGTATCAATGTCACAGTGATTAAGGATTTCACTTTTTCCTCCAAAATCTAAACATGTTCTGAAGCAATCTAGTTGTGTTAATTTTGGCTAATGAATGAAAAAAAGTAATCAAAAGTAACAAAAAAATCAATGTCAGTGTTGGTTCTCAGACTATAAGGGAACTAATAAGAGACCACAGTGGCTTCATAAAGAGAGCTGCACTCAACTTAGCCTCACAATCAATTATTTTAATTAACTCTTTCAAGGCATCTGGCAGAATATTTCCCTTGGTCTCAGTGAGTTGAATACTGCAGACCAAGGAAAATATATCAGAAGGACATGAAAGCATCATCTTGTACAAAGCCAGCCAACCTACGACTACTGGCTGGACAGTAATAATAAAAAATTATTGGCCACTTATTGTGGTTCATGCCTATAATCCCAGCGCTTTGGGAGGCTGAGGCAGGCAGACCGCTTAAGCTCAGGAGTTGAAGACCAGCCTGGGCAACATGGCAAGAACCCGTCTCTACAAAAAATACAAAAAAATAAAAAAATTTAGCCAATTGTTGTGGCACACACTTATGGTCCTAGCTACTCAGGAGGCTGAGGCAGGAGGATCACTTGAGCCCAGGAGGATGAGGCTGCAGTGAGCTGTAATTGCACTCCGGCCTGGGCAACAGAGTGAGACTCAGTCTCAATATAATAAAATAAAAATAAAAATAAAAATAAAAATTATTATCAAAAAATTAATGGAACAGCTTATTAAAATAATGCAGATCACCAGACACTGCCTTTAGAGGTTTGGATTAATAAGTCATGGATGGGAGCTCAGAATATTTAACAAGCACCCCAGATGACTTGAAGTAGGTTGAGAAACTCTGGTTTAAGATGGTTTGCTTATAGTTCATTTCTTGCCTCATCAGTAAGTTATTAAGGGAATTTCTCTTTCATGTCTGTCTTTTAGTACAGAGATCAGTAATAATGATTTAAAAGAAGTAACCTCAATTAACCCCTGCTGTGGAAATGGTTGGCCCCAGCACCTGGTCTCTTATGCCAGGGCTAAATCAAATTAGATGTCACATGTGAAATGCTTTCTAAATTGTAAAGAGGAAAATAAGGCTGTTTTCATGTACTCAGCAAATAACTTACACGTTGCCTCTCACACAATAACATATCTAGTGGCATAATGAAGCTGAGAAACCCCACAGAATATCACAATGTGATTTTGCATTGTTCACTCTCATTTATCTCTTTATTTTTATGCCACTTAAGAAATATGGGAGGTACATGTGATATTTTGATACAAATATACAATGTGTAATGATCAAATCAGGGTAATTGGGATAGCCATTGCCTCAAACATGTATCTTTTCTTTGTGTTGGGAACAGTACAATTCTTCTAGTTATTTTGGAATGTGCAATACATTATTGTTAACTATGATTACTATACTATCGAATACTAGAACGTATGCCTTTTATCTAACTGTATTTGCAATACAGTTTGTAATACATACATTTGATAGATTGGTATTCAAAGTACACTAAAAACTAGTAAATTCGATAAAAGAAGACAAACAACCTGATAAAAATAGTGGGTGAAGTGCATCATCTGGTGAATGGACAATCAAATGGTGGTGTATCTATACAATGGAATACTTCTCAGCAATAACAAGTAACAAACGAGTGATATACACAACTTGAATAAGACCTCCATGCCAGCATTTAGAGTTTTAGCACTACGCGTTCATATTCATATTCAGCAACCCATTTGTCAAACTCCCATCACAGTTGGCTATGTTGGTGTATAATAATAAATTGATTTTAGGCACTACTTGACATCTGAGTCTTTTGTCAGCATTGTCCAGTTGTATGAGCTGGGACATAGGACTCCAGCAGCAGGAAACAGGTGCTTTCTTGTGCAGTGGTTTCTTTTTCACACATTATCTCTTTCAGTCCTCACAGCGATGATCTGAGGTGAATGCAATTGTCCTTATCTCCAAAAATTGGGGTCTTGACCAAGATCAGGCATAAGTTGTTGCATAATTGGAACGGTGGAAAACATTGCCATTTTTTGTTTTTGAGTCGGAGTCTCATTCTGTTGCCCAGACTGGAGTGCAGTAGTGCGATCTTGACTCACTGCAGCCTCTGCCTCCCAGGTTCAAGTGATTCTCCTGCCTCAGTCTCCCAAGTAGCTGGGACCACAGGCGCGTGCCACCACAGCCGGCTAACTTTAGTATTTTTAGTAGAAATGGGGCTTCACCATGTTGGCCAGGTTGGTCTCGAACTTCTGACCTCAAGTGATCTGCCTGTCTCGGCCTCCCAGTGTGCTGGGATTACAGGTGTGAGTCACCGTGCTGGGTCAACATTGCCTTTTTAATGTAGTCAAATAAGGGTAATGTAAATTGAGCACATTGAGTTGGTATTTTTTTTTCCAATTATGCTTTATTCCTACTTAGATTATTTTTTAAAAGGCAGGTTTATTGAAGTAGAAGTTGCATAATGCAGAATTTATCATTTTAAGAGTTTAATTTCATAAACTTTGAGATGTGTATATGGTTAGGAAACCACTACCACAATTAACAGAGAATATTTCCTTCACCCCAAAATTTAAATATGCTCCTTTGGAGTCAACCATTCCTCAACTCCCCAGCACTAAGAAATCACTGATATGGTTCCTGACCCTATAGTTTTGCTTTGTGCAGAATGTCGTGTAAATGGACTCAAGCAGTATGTATGCAGCCTTTACATCCGTCTTTTAAAACTTAGTTTAATGCTTTTGAGACTCATCCACGTTGTTGCACGAATCAAAAGTTAGTTGCTTTTTAATCACTGAGTAATATTTCCTTGTATGAGTGTACAGTAATATGTTTAACCACTCATCAGTTGGTAGTTGTTTCTTGGCAGTTCTGAATAAATTTTGCAGGTAGGCCTTTGTGTAGCCATATATATATATTTTTGTGTGTGTGGCTAAATAGTCAGGAGTGGCATTGCTGGGTTGTATGTTGTACATTAAGTATAGGTTTAACTTTACAATAAACTGTCAAACCATTTTCTAAAGTTTCTGTGAGATTTTGCACAGCAATGTGTGAGAGTTTCAGACGTGTTGCATCTTTTCTAGTCTTTTCTATTGTCAGCTATTAGTTTTAAAATGTTAGCCATTTTATTTTATTTTATTTTTTGAGAAGGAGTCTCACTCTGTCACCCACACTGGAGTGCAGCAGCGTGATCTTGGCTCATTGCATCCTCTGCCTCCCAGGTTCAAGCAATTCTCCTGCCTCAGCCTCCCAAGTAGCTGGGATTACAGATGCCCGCCCCCACATCCGGCTAATGTTTTAAATTTTTAGTAGGTTTTCACCACTTTGGCCAGGCTGGTCTCGAACTCCTGCCCTCAATGATCTGCCCACCTTGGCCTCCCAAAGCACTGGGATTACAGGCATGAGCCATTACACCTGGCCTATTTTTAAATGTTAGCCATTTTAATAGGTTGTAGTGGTGTCTCATAGGGGCTTTAATTTGTATTAATAGTTTTCTGGTGTCATTGAGCATCTTTTCATTGGTTTATATTCCTTTTGTATCTCTCTTCTTTTTTGTTTTAGTTTCTTTTCTTTCTTTTTTTTTGAGACAGGATCTCCCTCTGTTGCCCAGACTGAATGCAGTGGTATGATCATGGCTCACTGCAGCCTTGACTTCCCGGGCTTAAGTGATCCTCCCATCTCAGCTTGCTGAGTAGCTGGGACTACTCAACACCTGGCTAATAATTTTGTTTTGATTTTTGTAAACATGAGGACTCTCTATGTTGCCAGGCTGGTCTCAAACTCCTGGGCTCAAATGACCCTGCCACTTCAGCCTCCCAAAGTGCTGGGATTACAGGTGTGAGCCACTACACCCAGCCTGTATTTCTTCTTTTATGAAGCGCCTGCTCAAATCTTCTGGCTGTCCTTTAGTTGTATTGTTTTTCTTACTTTTAGTTATTCGTATACTCTTGATACATGTTCTTTATCAGGTATGTATTTTAACATTAAAATTATTTTCT
The DNA here is from genome assembly GCF_007565055.1 of Rhinopithecus roxellana. Taxonomy (NCBI): domain Eukaryota; kingdom Metazoa; phylum Chordata; class Mammalia; order Primates; family Cercopithecidae; genus Rhinopithecus; species Rhinopithecus roxellana. The sequence goes on from NC_044566.1 coordinate 96,020,117, forward strand.
CCCATGCTTTGTCTTGTATTTTCATTTTCTTAACAGTATTTTCCAGAGCAGATGTTTTTAATTTTGATGAAGTGATGTTACTCAAGGTTTTTCTTTTATGGTTTGTGCCTTTTGTGTCCTATCTAAAAATATATGTTCAAACCAAAGATTACAAAGATTTTTTTCCTATTTTTTTTCTAATGGATGTTTTATAGCTTAGCTCTTACACTCAGTCTATGATTCATTTTGAGTTAGTTCATATCTATAACATGATATATGGATTGAGATATATTTTTTATTTCTTGCTGAATATCTAATTTGAATATAATTTGTTGACAATTCTCTTTTCCTCAATAAATCACCAAGTTGCCCTTGTCAAAACTCAAGGGAAGTGTATGTCTGGTTCTCTTTCTGGACTGTCTATACTATTCCATTGATTTATGTCTATTCTCATGCCAATACCAGAGCATCTTGATCAGTATATCTTTATGGTAAACTCTGAAACTATATAGTATTAATTCTCCACCAGGTCCTTTGCTTTTTCATATATATTTTAGAATGAACTTAGTAATTTTTACCAAAAAAATTCCTGCTGAGATGTTGATTGATATTGTGTTAAATTTTGCAGCATCATTTTTACATTTTTACAAGATTGAAAAAAATTAAAAGAATAATATTTTGTGGCATGTGAAAATTAGATAAAATTCAAATTTCAGTGTCCATTAATAAAGTTGTAGTGAAACACAGATAAACTCATTTGTTTCTACATTGTCTATGGCTGTTTTCACACTAAAATGTAGTGCTGAGTAGTTATAAAAGGGACTATATGATCTACAAAGCCTCAAATATTGATGATCTGGCCCTTCTCAGTAAACTTTAGAGAGAAAGTTTACTGATCTCTGATGTAGACTATTGATTTGAGGGTCTTCCTTTTTTCTAATACAGGTATTTAATGCTATAAATTTGCCTCTGAGCACTGCTTTACCTGTGTCCCACACATTTTGATGTTGTGTTCTTATTTACTTAATTCAAAATATTTTCTACTTTCCTTGTGACTTCCTCTTTGGCCCATTGGTTGTTTAAAAATGCATTGTTTTATTCTCAAATATTTGAGGACTTCCAGATATGTTTTCATTATTGATTTCTAGGCTTGATTCCATCTTTTTATCTCTTTTATTATTTGGGCTAGTGTTTTAGTTTAACATGTTATAAGCCTCACAATATAGTGTTACTATTTTTACTTTATAACATTAATTATATTTTAATGTGAAGAAAGAAAAAGAAAGTATTTTATATTTACCTTCATTTCTAGCCTTCCTGGCATTCTTCATGTCTTTATAAATCTTTTTGTGGTTGCATTGTTCCTGACGAGAAAATATTGTCGCTCTTATCTGTGTTTCTCTGTACTTAAAGTACAATTGTTTCAAGAATACCTGGGCCACCAAGCAGGTATCCCTTGGGTCTTTTTCCCTGCCCTCAATATTTCTTGTGAACATCTTATGGAAGCACATGAAAAAGAGATTACAAGTGTACATGAATTACCCTTATATCTAGGTCCCCTGACTATACCTAACTTGTTTAGTTACCTATACTTGGCCTTTAAGCATGTACCATTTTAGGTTATTTCTTTATACCGACTTATATTCGCCTCTTCCTCCCATACTCTGCCAAAGATGAAGCCATTTATGTGTTTCGTCTTACCTTGGAGGGACTTGTAACTCACTGTAACTCAATTTAATTGGTTGCTGTGACACCTTATCTTTTTGATTGGCTCAAAAAAGTTTTTATTTTATAACTTTTTAAACTTTTTTCATTACTGGATTTGAAAGGACATCTTTTATAGATTTCTACATTGTAAGTGAAATCAGAACTCTAGTATTTATTTAAAACTGCCTTCAGAGACAGTTTAAAATCAACAGGAAAACTGAGTCTCTTGATTCTACTTGCACCTCTTTTTTAAATCACTTATGATATTCCCAGCTTCACTCATCTTAATCCCCCAACTTGGCTCTAAATGCCAGTTTGAAAAACCAAGTTAACCTTCACAGAATGAAGATGTATAGTCTTTGAATATATTAAAGGATGTGTTACAGGCTCTCAAAGAAATTCCTAAAACGGAGTACTAAAAACATGTGAAAATTAGAATGTCTTTTGTCCTCAAGTTAATTGCTTTGAAATGTAACACTTATTACAGGTAAGAGATTTTTGATCTGTTTGTTTAAAGGAATCAGTTATATACCATTTTGATAGAAGAATCATAGTATTTTTCCAGTTGCACAACATCAATAACTCTTTCTTTGACCAGCAAATAGACATTGAGTATATTCTAGGGACTCCGTTAAGTGAACTCAGGTATCAAAAGGACATTTCAACATGGCTTCTTTCACCCCAGAGACTTAGACAGTATTGATTATAAGTGCAAATTCTAGAGAATAAGAATATTCAAAATTTAACAGTATTTATTATGAGTGCAAAGGAATTCAAAGAAGGAAAAGAGCATGCCCTGGAGAGGTAGGGAAAGCTTCAAGGAGCTTAAGATGAACCTGCAAAGATGGCTTGAATTAATATTAACAAAGGGAAAGACAGGAGAGTCCTGTAAAAACACAGAGCCAGGGGCTTATGAATAGGCCAACATGGTTGGTGTGGTGTTTGCATATTAGGGCATAGTGGGAAATGAAGATAGGTTTGGGTCAAATTGTAGAATGCCTTTAAAGGTGAGAAGATGAGTTTAGACGTTTAATGTCTTAGATAAGAGGAAGTGATGGGAGACTTTGGAGCAGAAGAAATGCCATGATATCATATATATTTTAGGAAATTTTAACTAAAAATAACACTTGGGGGTTTTAGAGCAGGAATTGTAGAAGAGTCTATTTTAGCAATACAGGTATGAGAATCTGAAATAGAATAATGTGCAAATTGCTCTAGGCTTCCATATACTTATATTGATACTATTTTCCCCAGAATTTCTATGATATTTATTCCTGTCATTTGTTTGACAGTTATTTACTGTCTGCATAGTAGTCATCCTATTTTGGCATTTCACATACCTCCTTCACTAAATTACTTGCTGGGACTATATTGTATATTTAAACTTTTTAATGCACCAATAAGTTCCTAAAATTGTTTGTCCACAGTTGAAAAAAAGAAAAATGAGCAAAATTATTGACATTAACTACCTTAGAGAATTTAATTTAAGAATCTTAATAAGAAATACAGAAGATAGAAGAGATAAACCTAGGAGATTAAATGAATAATGATATACTTAGAAAACGATTTCTTCTGGTGATAGGGAACATTGATGAGTTAAGTTTTAGCTGTGTTAGATTTAAGAATATCCAACTAGAAATATTGTGTTGGCTTTTGAAAACAAAGAATGCAAGTGAGAACTCATCCATATTTTTACCCATCACTTATCATAATCTCTTCTTATGACATTATCTTATTATGACATCATTGATCACCTACTCTGTTTCAAACAATTGTGAATTTTATCTTTGTAAATATGGTATATGTAGGATCTATATCTAATTTATCTTTGATTTCCTCAAAATACTTAGCATAGTTTTACATTATAGGTTATCAATATACATTTGTTATATCAATGAGGATACTGACAAATATTTACAAGTGTTTCTCAACCTTAGCAGTATTGACATTTTAGACTGAGTAGTTCTCGATCCTGAGGGCTGTCCTACTTACTGTAAGATGCTTAGCACCATCTCTGGCCTCTGTCCACCAGATGCCAGTAATATTCTCATTCCCCAAGTTGTGACAATTAAGATGTATCCAGACATTGCCAGGTGTCCCCTGGGGAGGCGGTGGCACAACATCAGCCCTGGTTGGAAAACTGGTTTAGATAGATGTAGGATTGGGATATCAATATTTAGGAGTCATTTGATTACAGATTATACTTTAAGTCTCAGTTCCATAACAAAACGGAACATAGAGAAGAAATAGCTGATAGCTAAGAACAAGCTTTGGATAACTTTGGAGTATAAAATTGCGGGGCAGTGGGTAACAAACAAGGAAGTTTCCAAACCAGTTTCTAATTCCATAATTCTCTGACTCCTGGTACATAGTATCAGCTCAGCAGTGTCCAATAGAAACAGTGTGAATCACAAATGTAACTTTCAATTTTCTAGTAGCCATAATAAATCAAAAGAACCAGATAAAATTAATTTTAATAATACATATTATTTAATCCCATATATCCAAAGCATTATCATTTCAATATGTAATGAATATAAAATGTTAATGAGATATTTACATTCTCTCTTGCATGAAGTCCTTAAAATGGGTGTGTATTTTACACTTATTTCCATTTGGTCTGTTCATTTTAAGTGCTCAACCGCCACATATGCAAGTGTCTACCATACTGGATAGAGTAGGACCATTCAATCGATTTAAATAAATGTTTTCTTGTCCCTTTAATTCACATGATTATCATTTTCATAAAGGGAGCTACAATGCCTATTGACATGTCTGAAGTGTTTACAAGTATACTTTTTACTTTATAAAGAGTAAGTCACTTTTTGGGTGTGGAGTTCCATGAGTTTTAATAAATGCATGGAGTCAGGTAATCGTTACCACAATCAGGATATAGATTTTACCTCCCAAAACTCCTTTGTGAGGCTTTTTGTAGGCAACTTCTCCCCCTATACCTAGTCCCAATATTTTTATTTTTGGGGAGTAGGATTCTCCCCTTTATCAAAAACAAATTTCAGGAAAAAAAGATAGACGGCAAACAGAAAGACAGTTAAGGAAGATGCAACCCTTGACATTTGGGAGTATATTCGTTTCAAAAGCTCATTTGCAATTATAGCTCTGCTTGACTTGAAGTCACACAAGCCCACTCAGAGAGGGGGACATGTGCTTCCCCTTCCCCCACATTCATCTGTCATTCCTCTGCAGGTTACAAGAATAGGAAGGCCTCTCCCAGAATACTCCCTATGACAGATGGTAAAATTACGCCAGGAGAGACCCATAAGAGAGATGCGGGCAAGGACTACACAGGTGGGAGCCTTTCCACAGAAACAAGGGTCTAAAGAGGGCCCCCATCAGACGCTAAACAGTCCTTACGCTTCACTTTCTGGGTCCTCAAATTTCTCTCTTTCATGGCTTCTTTGCGCTCTTAAGGAGAGACACCTGGGAACAATAGCCTTCTAATGACGTGCAGTTCCTGCAGTGGACGGGCCTGGATTGCTGACCTTATTAAAGTGTAGGTGACTTAGGTTGTGCCAAACACCATGAGGGCAGGTGTCCTTGGGCCAACTGACAGCAGTGGCTTTGGCTTTGCTATGACTCTCAGCATTTCCATTCTGTTAAGAAAACCTAGGAAGCAGATGGGAAGAGGCATGTGGAGGCACCTCCCTCACATATATGTCACCATTGGCACACAGGTTGGGAAGAGGAAGGTCACCTGTTTGCTTGATGCCTTTCCAGGAGCACATTCCTACTATGCTGCCCTTAGAATCATGCTCCAGAAATAGAGTTCAGCAAGTCACTCACACACCCACCAACACACACACAGACATACAATACACACAGGCAAGCACTTTACCCTTAGTTCATGTTCTTGAATACTTGTCTTTGCATTTTGCAAATGTAACAACACAATTATGTTCTTCAGGATGCATGTCTATTCCTGGACCTCTCCTTAGTATTCTCTATGCTTTATCTACTTCTAATATCTCTTTTTATCTCCCACCCACCCTTACATAAATATCAAGCTTAAAAAAATCAACAAATTACAAGAACATAAAGGAATGCACTGACCTAAAGATATATTCACTAATTGTGCAAGTACTTTGTAAAACTTAAAGTAGAAAAACAATTACATAAAAGCAAGAACGTCCTTTCAACCTCACATCTTATTCCTCCCACAATCTCCCAGCAACATGAGTATATTGGAAAATTTGGGGACCATCCCAAAACCTGCATGTCTGCAACAGATGACTATTGATTAGTTTATCCAGGTCATTTCAAGTTTACCACACAGTTTGACTAAATCAAGGATCCTCATTGGCATATACTTTGGAAGGGAAAATGTCCTGTTTATGGGAGCTTGCTAGGCAAAGAAGAAAAAGGGAAGTAGTGGCAGAGGCAGTGCCATGTGTTCACAGATGCTTGTTTTGTTTTCTTCCTGGGAAAATGGGAAGATTACCTTTTTCCAGTCCCCACTGCCAGTTGGATTCTGGCTAATGAGATATGGACTGGAAGTGTTGCATGTAACTCCCAGATCTAGTGCCTAAAACTGCCCACTCAAACCACCATACACTCCCCTTGTGGGTTAACCTGACACAGGACATCCCATGAGGACTCAAGACCCCTGGGATAGTGTAGCCACTGAATGGGAGGAGCCTGGGTCCCTCGGTGAGTGTGGAGCAGAGCCTCTACCCCCAATTCATTAGACCACATTGGACTGTGAGGTGAGCAAGAAAGAAAACTATTTGAGTCGTTGAGCTTCTACAGTTGTATGTAATCCATAGCATTTTTCATTTCCTGATCAACACAGGTACCAACCGCTTGACTATCAACTTTCTTTATCTCTGGTCTCAAGGTAATTAATTGTACCAGGTACTCCTTTGCGTTGGATGTAGTTGTGAGAGGTATGATGCTTATCACTTTATGGTGACCAAGGATTATCAAATGTCCTATCTGATTTGACTACTGTCTACTATCCAATTTTTATTTGCTTGGTTTGTCTGTAGAAAAAATCATTAGGGACAAATTGGGTCTACTGACATCACTGAGGCAAGCACCAGTTAGATACTTATTGAAGCCTGATTGGTGGTATGCTGGTAAATGTCAAACAACTGGTTCTCTTGGAAAAATTATATGCATATGAATTAAGTACATATATTTATTAATTTTACTGATATCAAGACCATGCAACACACAATTCACAAGCAATAATAAAATGTACAATATTTTTATAATAAATTTATACAGCCAGCTCTCTTTCGCAGAATGCTTTCATTGATTTTTGCCAAATTCTTGCATCTACAGTCAAACTACTATGGCAATTCAACCATGATTTGACAAATAGAGTTGCATCCCAATTTGCCAACTCTTTTTCTAACACATTTATCATCATTATATCTGATATATGGTCTACCATTAAACTATTTGTCACCTTCAAACAAATTATATTCATTAAACTGAAACTTCTTTCACCTTCGGCACTACATATATTAGAATTTCACTCGCTTGTGAATTACATGAGCAACTGTTTTGCTGAATTAGTTAATAGTTCTTTAATACTGGAAGAATACTTTCCCAAGTTTGTATGCTAGTCACAGTGTAATGGCTATCCACATGACCCCCTTTTTTATGTTTAACCTGTATTATTAACATATTTTTCCATCAGCATTTTAAGTCTAGTTGAGAGATTGGCAAATGTTTTCTGTAAAGAGACAAACACAAAATATTTTAGGATTTGTGGGCCACATAGTTTCTCTTGCCACTACCCCGCTCAGCCATTGTAGTCCAATGGCAGCCATAGACAAAACAGAAACAAGTGGGCATGGTTGTTCTTTAATAAAACTTTAGAATGGCCGGGCGCGGTGGCTCAAGCCTGTAATCCCAGCACTTTGGGAGGCCGAGACGGGCGGATCACAAGGTCAGGAGATCGAGACCATCCTGGCTAACACAGTGAAACCCCGTCTCTACTAAAAAATACAAAAAACTAGCCGGGCGAGGTGGCGGGCGCCTGTAGTCCCAGCTACTCGGGAGGCTGAGGCAGGAGAATGGCGTGAACCCGGGAGGAGGAGCTTCCAGTGAGCTGAGATCCGGCCACTGCACTCCAGCCCCGGCGACAGAGTGAGACTCCGTCTCAAAAAAAAAAAAAAAAACTTTAGAGAAAAAGACGACAGGCTCAATTTGGCCCACTGATTTTTGATTTGCCAAACCTTGTCTGGATAATCAAAAAAAACTATAAATCCAGCCTTGATTTGTAGAGTTTGTCAGTTTGTGTGGTGTAAACACTCCCACCATAGCCAATGACAGGCTGATGTGAGTTGCGAAGACATGTGCAGTAGCACGGTCTCATGTGATATTTCCACCATGCATATGCAATAGAAAGAACTGAAAGAGCATAGATGATACTACAATGTAATAAAACAATTAGGAGTAACTTTGTGTATTTATCACCTGTGTTTTTAGCATAATTTAATTGTAAGACTATATAATTTACTTTTAATAATGACTGCATTTCTGAGATCATGACACTGTACTCCAGCCTGGATGACAGAGCAAGACCCTATCTAAATAAATAAATAAACAAATAAAGGCTGCATTTAGCAACTCACTTACAAAATTCTTGAAATTTTTTATTTTATTTTTATTTATTATTATTATTATTATTTTACTTTAAGTTCTGGGATACATATGCAGAATGTGCAGGTTCGTTAAATAGGTATACATGTGTCATGGCGGTTTGCTGTACCTATCAACCCGTCATCTAGGTTTTAAACCCTGCATGCATTTGTCCTAATGCTCTCCTTCCCCTTGCCCCCACCCCCTGACAGGCCTATTTTTATTTTTATCAATATATAGTTATACACATTTTGTGGTGTACATGTGATATTTTGATACATGCAAACAATGTATAATGATCAAGTCAGAGTAATTAAGTCATCTATTACTTTACACATTTATCATTTCTTTGTGTTGGGAACATTCAAAATCTTATTTTCTAGCTATTTTGAAATGTACAATAAATTATCATCAACTATTGTCATCCTACTGTGCTATAGAACACTGGAACTTATTCCTTCTTTCTAACTATATTTTTGTATCCGTTAACCAACCTCTCTTCATCCTCCTCCTCCCTACCCTTCCCAGCCTCTTGTAGCCATCATTCTAGTTTATGAGATCACCTTTTTAGTTCCCACATATGAGTGAGAACCTGCAATAAGATTTTTGAAAATTTATTAATCAGGTCTCACAAGACTGTTTAATCTTGTTCTACTACATCACTTGATCCCAAACAGTTTCTCTTTTCCATGGCTGTTGCATCAGAGTAAGAGCATATCTCTCTTTATTTATTTTCTCCAAAAGCACAGTTAGAGTTATTAGAAAGTAAATATTATTGAATCAGTTATTTTGCTCCAAAGATAAGTGTGTCAACACTTAAAACTCAAAGCATACATTAATCCTTATCCATATGTTCAAAGTTATTACAGATTCATTATATATTTTAAAGCAAACATGTTCAATATTTTCCTTACACATAGTTTGAGTTATAGTCTACTCTTATTTAAGAGTAGATATGATAGATTATGTTTGAAATCTATCAAACAAAACAAAGAGTAGAGTTACAGTCTACTCTTATTTAAGAGTAGATATGATAGATTATGTTTGAAAAAGTCTTATACACAACCTCTTAGTCTTTTTAAACATCCACTCCAAGTTTAGATAATCAAAGCCTCAAATGTAAATACACTGCAGCAACAGGGATCTTTTAATAGAAAGTCTATGCATGAAGTAACCTGGTTTAATGAAAAGGATGCTGTCATGGTTTGATTCTGTGTCCTCACCCAAATCTCATGTTCAATTGTAATATCCAGTGTCGGAGTTGGGGCCTGGTGGGATGTTATTGGATCATGGGGGTGGTTTCTTATGGTTTAACATCATCCCCCTTGGTGCCGTCATCACAATAGTGAGTTCTCATGAGATATGATGGTTTAAAAGTGTGTGGCAGCTCCCCACTCGCTTGCTTCCTCCTGCTCCCACCATGTAAGATGCCTGCTCCCACTTTGCCTTCTGCCATGAGTAAAAGCTCCCTGAGGCCTCCCCAGAAGCAGATGTCACCATACTCCCTGTACGGCCTGCAGAACTGTGAGCCAGGGAAACCTCTTTTCTTATAAATTACCCGGCTCAGGTTATTTCTTTATAGCAGTGTGAGAACTGATTAATACAGATGCCAACTTTAGCATTTGAGAAATGTAGATTCGAAACCCTGCTTTGACACCTGTAATTTATCTAACCTCTTTAAGCCTCAGTTTCCTATTCTGCAAAATAGGTCATAAAGTCACGAGGCTTAAATCAGAAAAAAAATATGTGAAATACTTACCATGATGTTCAGCTCATATAAAGCATTTGGCAAATACCAGCTATTATTGTTATTCACTAAAATTTTCATATTACTGCATTAAGTTTTCTAATAATGAAGCTGGTGATGTTAATAGTGATTTAAATGCTATACTCAGTCACAATTTTAACAGTTTCATATTGGGACTGAAGACCTAGTATTTCAGATACATGTATCCTCTTTGCCATATATCAGATACTAGCATTTGTGGTATATAATCAAAATTTCTCAGACCTGCAAGGTTGAATTGGCAGTTACCAATTGTCCATGTGGTAAACTAAGCTCTACATACTATCAAAATAGATACAACCATCCAAAAATGGCCTGCTACCACTTGAAAATAACCTGGTGGCCCACCATTCCAGAGATTTTCCCACCTTACTTGGCAAAGCTATGTAAGAAGGCTAACCATAGCTGCATAGATGCATTTGGTGAAGGTTAGCTTTACCTCTTCCTGTTCTGTCTCAGGGATGGGTAGTGTTAGATTTGACCACGACGTTAAGATTAAAGCTTCATCCTAGACTATTTATACAAATACTCAAATAATTGTTTGGGGAGATCTCTCTTATTAACTTCAATTTGAAGTGAAATACAGTGCCCTTGAACATGCTTGAGAGTTCCAACCCGGTACGCAAGGAGCACGGAGGCATATTTTGTTACTGTCATGTATTTGTTTCTTTATCTCCTACAGCTTTTAATGGTGATGGCAAAACCACATTAAAAATTTGATTCACTGTTTCACTTTGAATTCTCCCAAGTTCCTATTGAAATGACCCAAAGTATAGGTTTTATTAACATTTGATCAAAACTTAGACACCCATGGCGGTAATCAAAACTCATATTCTGGACCGCCTGAGAGCTGCTGGTGACATCAATCCCATGTCATCAGTTGATGATAAATAAACTTGGTACATTTGGTGAAAGTATTTTCTTCATCATACTCAGCACATGCATTTAATAATAACTATGTGCTCATTTGCGCTGATGTTTTCAAATAGGAGAAATAAAACAGTCACCAGTCCCCATATTGGTCAAAGAGCTTCCTGAGGAAATGAAAACGTAACTTCCATTCTTTTTGTTTCTGTTCTTATTTCCTTTTTTCTTTCAAGGAATACGTACTTAAGTGTGACTTCTATATTTTGATAACCAGATACCTTACAGCAATTTGCTGTTCTTGAGCTAAGCTGTATTTTGCTCTCTTTATCTTTTAATTCTCCGATTTCAAGCACATAGGAAAGCCCTTAATATTTTCTTGCACAGGGAATTTTTGAAGATCCAAAGACAAAAGCCCTAGGCTCTTCCTGCCTTTTGTGAAAGCCTAAGGACAGAGAAGAGATTACGCTGGGCTTCCCAGAGAAGAGGCGGGTAGCTCTTTGACAGAATATCTGTGAGGTAAGAAGGGGAAATATTCTTTAGCAGTGGGCTTTGTAAGACATTAACAGAAACGTTCAGCGTGCCCAGAAACTGCTTTGGTAGCCTTGCGAAGAGAACTGATTTTCGTAACTTCAGCGATCAGAAAGTTGGAGCAAGAGCTCCTTGAGTCACACGGGCTCCTAATGAAGGCGGTACAGTGACAAACAGAGAAGAAAACTTGGTAAGCAGTGGGATTCTCTGCAGAACAACGCTCTTCCTACTTCCACGGGCAGATAAAGTCTTACCTGGGCAAAGAATAGATGAGAGAGGGAGGGAGGGAGGGAGGGAGGGAGGGAGGGAGAGAGAGAGAGTTTTTCCTTCCTTTTTAAGGATGAAAAGATTTGAATATATAAATATATTATTTCTCTTTCTTTATATATATTTTTTCAAGTCAACTTATTTGAGCTCCACATATTGGATGCACACAAACATCTAAAATAATAACAAAACAAAGGAAAATACTACACTGGAAAAAAATTTCGTAGTTCAAAAAAAGTGATGCATCTGAATTATTGGAGGAAACGCTCTGTGAAGAAACAGATCACGCACCAAGCTGACTTCAGCAGAAAACTGTGTTTAAAATGTAATTTATATTCTCAATGGATTCCATAAGGTATTATATAAATGAAAAAGGAACAATTTGAGAACAGGAAAGAATACTTTCAGAGAGAAACTGTTAGACTAAAAATGGCAAATAGAGTGGAGGCCTTAAAGAACAGAATGAATAGTAAATCAAGAAATTAGATAAACAGCTTGTGAAATTCTCCATAGCTCAGAGCGAGAAAAAAAAAAAAAAACCCACAAGTAATGACTATAAAAAATAGAAAAGCAAAAGCAAAAAGAATAGATCCAAAAAATGTAATATAAATAAAATAGGAAAGTTCTCTTCATCTATTTTCCCACAGAAAAACAGTAACAAAAAAGGGTTTTTGTGTGCATCTGTGTGTATGTCAGGGAGCGTGAGGGTTGGCGGGAAAGGAAAAAGGAGAGGTTGACTATAGGTGAAGTATCATGTGATCTGAGACAAGCAGAAACTGTATTTTAAACCTTTTATTGTGTTTTTAGAATTATTGCACATTTAAATTGTATCCCAAAATATATCCAAGTTTTTATTTTTTAATTTATTATTATTATTTTTTGAGATGGAGTCTCACTGTGTCGCCCAGGCTGGAGTGCAGTGGTGCAATCTTGGTTCACTGCAACCTCCTCTGCCTCCCAGGTTCTAGCAGTTCTCCTGAATCAGCCTCCTGAGCAGCTGGGATTACAGGCATGTATCACTACACCCAGCTAATTTTTGTATTTTTGTAGAGATGGGGTTTCACCATATTGGCCAGGCTGGTCTTGAACTCAGGTGATCCAACCACCTCAACCTCCCAAAATGCTAGGATTGCAAAGTGCTAGAATTACAAAGTGCTAGGATTATAGGTGGCCTGAGCCACCATGCTCAGCCCAAGTTTTTAATTTAATATCATGGGAAAAAACATATTTCACAGAGTGTTCTGCTACTTGCATAAGCTGCTAAAAAGTGCTAAAAATTGGATCAACATTTAAATATGTATTATTATGCATAACAAATAGATGACTACCCAAAAAGTTAAGGAAACATGGAAGTCACTTTTGTTTTGAGAGTTTGGCAATCCCAATGTATTATAGTCTTATTTTTGATGGTTTTCTAAGGGGACAGAGACTGCACAGAAATCCAAGGGCCTGTACAAGATGGAGCATGCTATAAGAAATGCTCTGCCGTGCAACTCCCTGCACCCCTTATCGCATCCCCCGCCAAAAAATAACTGCTGAGACTCCAAACGGTCATGTACTCAAGGGTGTGGGCAAACCAAACTAGTAAAACTCATGGGGAGTTTCCTGCTAGTTCTGAATTATTTGGTTACACAGGTAATGTAAAGCCTGGAATTTGGTTTAAGGCAATTATGGAATTGTAGGGACCACAAGTGCATTGGAGAAACAAAATTAAACACTTTCTAGAGGGAAATACCTCTACTATGTGTCTCAAGTAATTTCTGCAAATAATTTTCCACATGCAATGTAGCACAAAGTCAAAGATACAACCAAATGCCCAGTGAAATTAGTCTTCATGAGCAAAACCAGAAAAAGAGAAAACAGAAAAATACCCTAAAATCCTTCATATATTGGCACTGTTAGACAGACTGTAAAACAACTGGGCTATGTACAAAGAAACACTAGATAAGCTTAAATATATCTCCAGAAAAACAAAACCGTTTTTAAAAATGCAACATTGCACATTTGAAAAATAATCAGACAAAATTTTATAAATTAAAAAGAAAAAAACCTAGTTTTTTAAAAAAGATGGCTTTCACAGCAAATTAGACACCCTAAAAGAGAGAATTACTAAACTGGAAGACAAGTTAGAATAAATTAAATACATACAAAACAAAACTAGGGGTAATAGAGAAGAGAGAATCAGAGTCATAGAAGATAAAGTGAGAACAGTTTAAATATATGGAACCAGAATTCAAGAAAGACAAAAAATTGAATGGGACGAAACCTATATTTGAAGAACCATTAATGGCAGATTAGACAGTGAAGACATAATTGATGAATACGTCAACAGAAATATCAAAACTGAAGTCACAGAAAGAAACACTTGAGGTTACCTAAAGGAGTATTCATGACATGGGGCAGAACAAAAATATGTAAGATCTGTGTAATCATAGCCCCAGGAGAAAAGGTTAGAATAAATGAAACTAAGTCAATATTTAAAGAGATGATAGCTAAGAGTTTTCCAAAGATGACAAAAGGTACCAGTGCACAGATCCCACAAACTCAGTGAATCCAAAGCAAGATATATAAAAAGAAATCTACACCTAGATACATTATGGAGAAACTGCCGAAAATCAAAGACAAAGAGAAAATCTTAAATGCAGACAGAGAATAAAGATAGATTACCTTCAAAGAAACTACAGTAATGCTGACAGTTGACTTCTCAACATAAATAATAGAATCCAGAGGCTTGTGGAGTGAAATCTTCAATATATGTAAAGAAAATAACTTGCAAGTGGAATTTTGTACTCATTAAAATATCTTTTAAGCCTAAGGTGAAGCAAAGGTATTTTTCAGTCAAATGGATCTTAGGAGAAAATATGTCCATATGAGGTAAGTCCACACGGCAGATTTACTTCCTAAGGAGGAAATGGACCAGGAAGAAGCAGGCCTGCTTCTGAGTGACCCAGGTGAGGTTAGAGAGTGCAGAGAGGCTAAAAGTATAGGGGTAAGGTGGAAAGCTGAAAAGTGCTAAAAATTGGATCAACATTTAAATATATATTGTTATATATAACAAATAAATGACTACTCCAAAAGTTAAGGAAACATGGAAGTCACTTTTGTTTTGAGAGCTAATAACAAAGTCCTGATGAGAAGAAAGGGTTGCTTTAGCTTTTTAAACTTTTGTTCCCATCATACTACCAGCCTGAGATGGTTGTAAACACTCCCACATAAATTTCAAACCTAACAATGGACAAAACAAGACACAGATAGTGTAAGACAAGTAAGGGACATCCCTTTTAACTTTCTTCCCAGGAAACTGTGCCCCCCATTATCTGAGCTGGCTACTTCATGACCAAGAATAAAACATTAGGGAAATAGGATGGAGAGAGGGATGCCAAGTCTATTCCAAAATATTTAAGATTCTTACTTTTTAAAATAACTGGTATTGAGAATGCTGTCAGGACAATTCAGTCATGAAAGGGAGCTAGTAAGACTTAAAATATGAACTCTTAATGATATCTTAATGAATCCAACAGTTCTGCAACTAAACAGCCCTTTGTTGAGCTCAGAGGCTCTCAGGAGAAACCTTGAGAGCCGTTGACTAAATAAATCCCCATTGCTACTGAGTTGATGCCTGAGTTGCCCAAACAAGAAGCTGCTCAGGCTAAGTGCTGTCATCTCCACCCACGACTTTGGGGCTCATGCTGGAAGACACTATTGCTTGCTCTGTCCATGGGATTTCTAACTGCTGTGTATAGATATGTATATCTATTTATAAATATGGGTTTATATATGCATACATATATACATATAAACTCTTACAGCTAAAAGGGCCTTAAAAATAATCTTGCCTCCTTCACAAAATCTAAAATATCCCCAAAGTAATAAAATTGTAATATCTGAGTGATAGAATTATAGATGGTTACTTTATGAATTTTATGAAATGTTAGGTTACATTAGTAATGGTAAGATTTAAGATTGAATAAATAAAGCAACATGATTCTTTCACAGAAATCTCTGTAATTATTAATAAATATTCTTACAATTTATAGTTTTATATATAAATGTACACATAAAAATTTGTGTATCTCTGTATATGTATACCTATTTATAAATGTGTTTATATATGCCTACACATATACATATAAACTCTTACAGCTAAAAGGACCTTAAAAAATAATCTTGCCTCTTTCACAAAATCTAAAATTATCCATTGTGGCCTGTGGCAATTTTAAACCTACTTATGTTTTAATTTCATATTAATCAGCTGATTTGCCTGGGATAGCAGAGAAAGAGATAGTCACTGGATACGAAAGCCAGAGGAAACTTAGCAGACTCAATTCAGCCCACTGCCAGGAAAATGATTAATTTATAATCATAAGAGGTGACTAAGGAAATCAAGTCCAAGTTTGTTAACAGGTGTATTTTGGGAGTAATTATGTCTGGGCCAGAAGCCAGTTTCAAGATCACTGTTTTCTAAGCAGAGTTTTATGTTTAGTCCCTTTGCTGTGTTTACACAAGACAAAAACCAAACTGGCAACTGAACCATTTTAGTCAAAATGTTAGAATATCATTCATTTAGTTGGTCAACATGATATGAAACCATCAAATTAATAGATTTTTTTGCCCTAAATTGAACAGATGCTTTGGTATCTGTAGGCATAGTCTTTCTCTATGGGATATTAAGGATTTTTACCTTCAAATATCCTACACTCCAAAGTATTCTTCTACAGAGACTTAACTCATATATACATCATACTTAAAAATCTATTAGTCAATTTCAGGTAGATTAAAGAGTGACTCATTGTGAAAGATAAAACAATAGAGCTTTCAATATGGAAGAACGTGTTCCACAAGATAAGTAAAGCAAAGATTTTCTAATGGGATACAAAAAGCACTAATCATAAAGGAGAAGACTCATGAGTTGAAAATTTTTCTTCATCTAAAGACACCATTTAGAAATGAAAAGACAAGCTACAATAAGGAGATAATTGCAATGCAGTCTGGGTTCACATAAACAACAGTGATCTTATAAGATTATAAGATTGTATTTGTACCACATCTTTTCTATCTTGAGATATGCTTAGATACATGAATACTTACCATCCTGTTATAATTGCCTACAGCATTCAGTACAGTAACATGCTATCCAGGTCTATAGCCTAGAAGCAATAGGCTATACCATATGGACTAGGTGTGTAGTAGACTATACCATCTAGGTGTGTTTAAGCACCCTCTATGATGTTTGCACAAGGACAAAATCACCTAATGACACATTTCTCACAACATATCCTCACGGTTGAGCAATGCATGATTGTATTTTCAATGACTAGGAACTCATATCCAGAATATTGAAAGCACTTCTACATGATAAGAAATGTATAGACAACCCAAACAAAACATGGACATAAGATTGGAACAGTCATTTTACCAAAAAGATCGATAAACATATGAAAAGTTATCCAACATCATTAGTTATCAGAAAAATATAAGTTAAAACTAAAAATATGATCCTACTATATGCCTAACAGAGTGACTATAATGGAATAACCTGATATTATCAAGTATTGGTAAAAATGTGGAGTAGCAGGAAGTCTTGTACACTGTTCATTAGAGCATTAATCGATACAGTGCTTTTTAGTGCTGTAAGATCTACAAAAGCTAAACAGAGGTACACGCTATAACCCAGAATTCTACTCATATATGCTTCCACATATACCAAAAAAAGGCATTTACAAAAGTCTTCATAACCGGTAAAAACTCAAATGTGCATGAGTAGTGAAATGGAAAAATAGTGGTATATTAATCTAATGGACTACTATACGACAACGAATGTACTACAGCTACACCCAAAGCCTGGGTAAATCTCACAAACATGTTGAGAACATAAACCAAAAACAAAGGCACACTCAAAGTTCACATCATGAATAGGAAGTGACATGACAAAATGGGTGTATGATTTTTCCAGCCATGGCCAGCTGCTCCTGTGGAGATAGGGAGAAGGCAGAAAGTGGGATGAATCCAGGGTCTGGGCTTTCCCAAATGATGGCAAAGGGAGGGAAGGAGACAGAAGATAAGGGCACATGCAGAGCAATGTGTAACCGTGAATGTGAACCGTAGGCTCTAAGTTGGGTAAGGCAAGTGAAAACTCCAGGCCTCAGTGGTTTGTAAATCCTCGGGGCGGGGGAGGGTAGAATAATTTTCAGAGTTGGGGTACATGAGAGAGTGAGCCGGCAAAAGATAAGAGGTGATGATGTCCAAGCAAGGGGACTGAAATTGCGGTCAGGCCTTACTAATGCATAGTGCGTACTTACTAATGCACAGGTCTAGGATGTGACTGCAGGGGTAGGGGGCCAAGACAGGGCAGAGTTCCATTGGAGAACGGCCCTCTTCTCCAGTAGTCACTGGAGAAAAGGAGACCAAAGAGTTGAGAGGTTGGAGAGTTGGGATGGTCATTTATATTCAATCAGCAGGAACTATTTCAGGACACAACTAGTGGGCCAGAAGCTACAATTTTCTGTGACAGAGGACGGTGCTGGGGTCATTGTATAAGTAAACCTAATCAGGCAGAGTAACTGGAGTGGAGACTGAATCCTTCGATGACGAAAGGGCAGAAAGGTCTGAAAGCAAGGGAAGAAGCCCAGACCCGGGACTAGGAGGGCTGAGAGCAAGAAGCTGCCGGGAGCGAATTGTCCTCAGAGGCAACCACATCTCCTTTAGAACCAGCGTTGAGAACAAAGAGTGTGGCGCTACTGAGTGGCTCACTGAAAGAGCACAGTGAGGGGCTGGTAGTCTGCGATAGGGTCATTTGGGGGATCTCATGGGATAGAAGTTCATGTGTTAAAGCACATGGAGGTCTTTGGACTCCTTGTGGTGCTTTCTTTTCTTTTCTTTTCTTTTTTGAAGAGGTCTCACTGTGCACTGTGTTGTCTGGGCTGGAGGACAGTGGCATAATCATGGCTTACCACAACCTCAAACTCCCGGACATAAAGTATCCTCCTGCCCCAGCCTCCTGAATAGCCAGGACTACAGGTGTGCACCACCATGCTTGACTATTTTTTAAAAATATTTTTGTTGAGATGGGGTCTTGCCATGTTGCCCAGGCTGGTCTCAAACTCCTGGCCTCAAGTGACCCTCCCACCTTGGCCTCCCGAAGTGCTGGGATTACAGGCGTGAGTCAATGTACCTGGCTGCTTGTGATGTTTTAAATAAAGTGGAGTGGCCGGGCGCGGTGGCTCAAGCCTGTAATCCCAGCACTTTGGGAGGCCGAGACAGGCGGATCACGAGGTCAGGAGATCGAGACCATCCTGGCTAACACGGTGAAACCCCGTCTCTACTAAAAAATACAAAAAAATTAGCCGGGCGAGGTGGCAGGCGCCTGTAGTCCCAGCTACTCGGGAGGCTGAGGCAGGAGAATGGCGTGAACCCGGGAGGCGGAGCTTGCAGTGAGCTGAGATCTGGCCACAGCACTCCAGCCTGGGCGGCAGAGCAAGACTCCATCTCAAAAAAAAAAAAAAAAAAAAAAAGAAAAAATAATAATAATAATAAAGTGGAGCAGTGGACAGGGTGGAATGAGTGCTGAGACCACTTGCCCTTTGGTGAGGCTGAGGGCTGGGGAGGGAGGAGTGAGCAAGTGAGGCTCTCTTCAACCAAGGCAGGAATAGAGGCTAAGGGAGCAGCTGTGTTAGAGGAATGCAGAACTCCCAAATTCCAAGCATCCGTGATAACCACATCTCCAGAGAAGTCTAAACAGGCCTGTTTTGGAAGAGAGTGCTAAGAGCAGGCAAATGGGAAGAAGTATCTGCAAAATATCTTTATTATTTTACCATTAACACCAACACTTCTAGGTCAGAAAGAGGTCTGATGAGCCCACCACGCAAGACTGCATGGTTACTGACTGGAAAGACCATCAGGACGGCAGAGAGCCACTGCGCCTCTTTCTGCTGAGGGCTGTGGGTAGAGATGGGAATTTGAAACCTTCCTTCCTGTTTGTGTGAAAAATTCGGACTACTGGCAAATTCTACACTGGAAACTGACTATGGGTCAATGGGAGTCCGCTGGCGAATGGATACCGCCTGTTCTGTTTCCAATTCATCAGGAATCATGTGGAGAATTAATATCCTGCCCGTCCAGAAGGAAGGGAGTTATTATGGACAGCAAAGAGGAAAGGTAGCCAAGTTCAGATGTTCCCCAGGCTGCGGCTGCTGAAAGTCAAACAGTATGAAGTATAGTGGTAAGTGGGGGGAAAGAAAAACTCGGCCAGGAATAGAAAACGGCACCTTCAGGAGCTAAGGGACAATGGAGAGTGCTGCTGCCCTAAGATCCGCTCCTCCAAAAAGAGTCACCATTTTAGTGATTTGATTTCACCACGAAACTGTTTGCCCAGAAGGTAAGTGGTCAATTAAGGACAAGGGGGAGGGGCATGTGAAGAGAAGAATGTTTCAAGCTTTTAGATCTCACGCAGTAGAAAAACAAAACCAGGAATCTATTTCTTTGACCTGCCAGAATGACGCTTCCCTTCCTCCAGCTAATTGCTGCTGGGAGAGTCCAGCCTTCTTGTATTAGCATCCAACCTGGATTACTTTCCGGCAAGCTGATGACTTGTAGGCTGGCAAAGGGCAGGTTTGGAGAACTACTGAGTTGGAATCAGAACATTTCCATACAGAGATGGCACACTTTGCCCTGGAACAATCAGAGAATGAGGTTTCTGTATACTTCTTGGCTGGCTGGAAATCTCTACTTGAGTTTTAAACCTTAGGTCAGGTTCCCCAAGGCTCTGGCATCTCATCTCTGGAGAGCAACGTCAGTTTTAATGGTGGAAATTAGTATGAAGGAGAGAGGATGAGCTTCAAGGTGAGGGGAAGCAGCTGTTTAAATAGGCACGGTGTTTACATCACCTCCACTGCTGCCCAGCCATTCTCCTGTTTATGCTGGAAGAAGCCCCGCTGGTAGGGGAAATCCAAAGGCAGAGCTGCAGACCAAAGAGCAGACATTAAATTCCACTTAAATACTCGATGCTCTCCCCTCTCAATTGTTCTGGATGCTGCTATACTTGTCCCCCTACCTAGGGGCCCCATTATGTAGGAGGTCCCAAATAACCATCGGTTGTACTTGCTTTCCTGTTGCTCATGCCTTATCCAGCTGAAAGATCAAAAGCAAATGGAACCTTAGTGAGATTCTGCACCACCCATCAGGTTTCTGTAGCTCCAGAGAGGGCGAATGAGCATGATGATCACATATTCCCAAAACTGGTGAGATGCTGGGCCAACAGGTGATTTATTGCTGTGGAAAGCCAATAGGAGATTACTAAAGAGGTCAGGCCATAGGACATCAGTGGCTAAATGATTTCCTAATGTCCTAAAAGAGTCACAGTGCCTCCCTCCTTGCCTAATTTCATAGCAGAGGGTGTCCTTTGGACTAGGGAGAGAAGCTGGATTATTAACCCTAGGTGGATGGTATTTAAGATAAGAGGAAAGAGGGTTGAGGCTAAGGGGAAATGCAGAAAGTTGAGAAATTTGGTTTTACTAAAAGAGATGTGTCACAGACATATTTCTAGTTTCTTGCATCATGGGACATCTGCTTAGAGGAGTAACGTTTTTAACCCTTGCACTCCGGTGTGTGTGTGTGTGTGCACGGATGCGTGTGTGCACATGCATATACACATGCATAAGCAGATTTTACATACAACTGCAGAGCTTATGTACTCTTAAAGTTTATCCATAAAGCCCGGTTTAAGAAGTCCTGCCCTCTATAGGTTAAGAGGGAAATGCTTCATCCAATAACAAAATCTTTTGACAAGTTCCAAAATATTTTATATTGGTAAGTAGGAATTCCTCATTGCAACAAATAAGTAGATATTGTTTTTTTTCCTCTTTTATTGAAGTACATTCCCACACATTTGCCTCTAGATTATTTCTCAGGCGTCTCTGGTCAATTTGTCACTTCTAGAATTAAATATGGGTAAAACTTAGTCATCTATTAACAAAATATGCACTTAGCATTTATAATGTGCAAACAAACATGCTAAGAGTACTCAGAGTAGGCCTGCCAAGTATTCAGAGATGAACAATGCATGCCCTAGATGCTCAAAGAGATTCTGCTGTAAAAATGAGATACTTACAAAAGCGTCTCTAATATGACATAGAATGTGGCATAAAAAAGAGTTCACGGTCAGAAGAGGAGAGTTCATTTCTGGGTGATGTAATCTGGAGTAGCTTCATGAATGACATGCAATTGAAACTAATGTTAACTATTTTTCAAATATTTTTATTCCTATACCCTCAGTGAGAAATACATTTTATGTCACAGTATAGAACACACATTAATGAAGATCTGGAATAAAAATTTCACAAAACAATATCTTCCCATATTATGGGCAATATGCTCTGTTATGTCCCATTCTACTCTACTCTACTCTACTGATTTCCACTTAACCAAAAATCCTGGTTGGAATCCATAAAGGTTATTTCCTAATGCAATGAGTTGTTGTCTATTATCTAATAAACGCTACCTTAAAAGATGGCAAGGGTGGGGTATTTTGCATTATGAATATCAATTAGCCTTAACAGAAATTCTATGCTATAGGTATCAGTTTTATCCCTGTTTTTCAGATAAGGAAACTGAGACTTTTAGAAGTTAAGTTACATGTCTAAGGTCAAGCAGCTCTTACATCGAGCAGCAGGGATTTGAGCCCAGCTCATGGTGACTATGTGAAAACCCATGGAGGGAGGAAACAATATTTGGGGAAGTGTGCAGCTTGGCTATCATGTAGGGTATAAGTAGGAAAATTAGGAGAGATGATTATAAAAGGAATTATATCATTCATTTAGGTAAAATTATTTTTGTCTTTAATCCTTTATCTTATTCCCAACTTCCTCCTGGAAAATCTCCCTGCATCTTTAGTCTGATTCTCCCATACCTGGTTTGTAGTTATTCCCATTAAGAAATACAATGCAACTCACAGGAGCTTGTTGAAAATTTACATGCTCAGGAAGACAGAATAAAAAATATAGCAAGAGACCTGTGCCCGCAAAATCTTACTGAGGTAGAAAAACCTTACTTAACATAACTACAGGTATGTCAACCATGCACATACATGTAACACGTAAATTTATGTTCTAAAATGCCACAAAGATGGGGCAAATTATAGGCACAATTTGGTAGTCAGGAGAAAGAGGACATATTTTCAACTGGTTCTTGGAACGTTTTAGGAAATGGATGGGAACTGGAAGGATAATATAAAAGGAAGATACAGTCCCAGGTAATACAATGACAACGTGAAGTCCAAAGAATACTTGGGTAAGGGCTGGTGGGAGGTAGACAGAGAAAGGGGACAAGAGGTGAAAGCAACTGAAGGAGGTTCAAAGGGTGGTGAAGAGATTCAAGGCTGGGATAAGATTATGAAGGACCATTGATGTAGTCGTAATTAAATTCTCATTTTCTATGTTTAATAGTCAACGTGGACTATACATCTGATACATCTAAACTGAGAATTTTATTCTTTTAATAGCAGAGAGAAAAAGTCTAAGTATGAAAACAAAGCAAAAACCTAGCCTGTGCTTTAAGCTTGGAAAATAATCTCTTGCATCTTTTAATTTATTATTAGTGTTATTTCTTTGTATGCTCATACACATGAGAGCACCCACCCTTTGAACTGACCTGGGAACACTTCAGAGCTAATATGCAGTCACTGCTGTATTTATATTTTGAAGAAATAATGAGGCACTCTCATTTTTCCTTTTTTTAATAAAATGCTTTCTAAAGTAATGGGAAGCATATCCATTAGAAAGAAAACTCAGTAGTTTAGATTGCTGGGTTCAGGTTCTTAATAATGACTATTATTGCAATGTTAACGGTGGTACCACAGATATCAATCCTCTTCTTATTCTAAAAATGATCATTTTAGTTCTGTGTTGACTCCCTGGATTACTTGCTATGTGTGTTTTTAATGTATCACCTGTTCAATAGAAAATAGATTTCAAAAGATTTTTTTGGATTATCTGTGCTTTACTTTCAGCATCAATACAATGGTAGAATAATTCATGAAATAGACCCACTTTGAATGGCTATTTGCAGAAAGAAAAGCAAACGTAAAAAGGTATCTTTAACAATTTCCAAATTCTAAGACAACTGCTATTACAGTTTCCATTGGAAATGTGCCTCTAAAAGCCTAATACTCTCCTTTCAGGATTGGCTCGGTAAGAAGAAGGCAATCATTGTTTTTAGCTAATATTAAAGCATCAACTTGGTCGTCAGTTGGGTTGTGTGTCTGGGATTTTAAAAGAAAGTAACTAGCCAGACCTTACTTTATCTATTTTGTGTGAATACTACCAAAAATGGTTTGAGTGTTAAGCATTTGTTCTCAAAATGTGCACCTGTCTGAAATACAGTTGATTTTTGTTATTCACATTAGCTATGTTTTATAAAGTTGCTGTAAATGCTGATTTAGCAAATATTGAATCATTGCTCCAGGAAGAATACAGGGTTAAGTTCCTGTGAGCCTTGGGTCACATTTTCATTCACTGATCAATATATAAGTTTATTTTATCTGCATTTCTGTTTAAAGGCACCCATTTACTTTATATTGTTAATTCATTGATATTAAACTTATACTCAACAGCCCTATAACTCATGTCATGTCTAACACATGTATTTTCTCCGGAAGGCACATCACCGCCTTCCTGTACTCAGAAACACCAGACGGCACTTCCACAATATGCTTTGAGGGCCATTTTAAAGAGCGAAATCATCAACAGAAAGCACAAAAATGAAAAAAAAAAAAGTCACTGCACAGGCTGTGCAAGGACACCTGTTGGCCATCTGAGAGCTGAAGCCAGAAGATAGGGTCGCCCCGTTTCCACCTCATCTGACACATGAGCAGCGAGAGACTCAGATTTTTGCCCCTATGGGCATGTCTGCAGATGACTAGAAAAGAGCCGTGAGTATTGATTTTGGGGTCACGAATACATTTTAGCAAGTAGGTAAATTAGCAAATATGAAATCTATGAATAATGAAGATCGACTATGTCCTATTTCTGTGCTACCCTGAATTTACATGGATATGTGATGATTTTAACACTACTATGACTCAGTTATACGTGTGACTCATGCTAGTTTTAGTGCCATTTAGATTTTGAACTACAAGTTTACCTTACATGATTTTATTATTTCTTTCCATCCCACTTAAAGAAAGGTAGAGAATTGCCTGTGGTTTACTGGTAGTGGTCATGGTGAATTTCCTCTTGGGCATGAAACTAGCTTTCCAAGGGTAACACAAATCAGCTACAGAGCAACACAACAGGAATTAATAGATATGTAATCTCAAAAGGTACTTCTGTTTAAAACTACCAAATCTTATGTACTATTTATTTTCTGCGGGTTGAAAATATATTTCAGGCTCCAAAGAGGATTGAAAGGGTACAAAAACTAAAGTATTGTTTGACATATATGAATATTTTCTGTTTTTCACTGATTGTTACCAGAGATTAGAATTGTATGATTAAATTAATTGAAATATTGTATCTGTAATGATACTTAGAGAGAGTTTATAAATATGGTGGTCCTTACACTGTTTGGAACTTACGAGAGGAAAATCTTTGCTGCAGTATGTGAAAACGCTGATCAATTTGTCTGCTCTGCTCATATTTTTCTCAGATTATTTGTGTCTACAGCTGAGAGATGTGATGCCATATCATGCCACTTTTCCTGGCCAGAGTTGATTAGACCAGGAATGGACACCTGACCCAAGATGGGCTAATAATAATTGTTACTCTATAGTCATCATAAATAGGGCAAACCATTTAGTGGAATAGAGTATCCAGAAATAGATCCAGAAAAATATATAAATTTGACAGATGCCAAAGACATATTTCAATTTCTTGAGGAAAAGACACTCTAATGCTGATGCTAGCATAATTGGCTCTCCATCTAAAAGAACTGAAACCAGACCCCTATATGTAATTTTTCATGTAAAAGTAAAATCAATAAAAATATTTGAAGAAATTATGTATTTATATATCCTTGGCTGGAGAAGAACTTCTTACACAGATTAGGAAACTCAAAAACCATAAAGTAAAAAAATATTTGAATATTAAAAAATCTTGTTACTACAAAATAAATCCTAAAGAGAGTCAAAAGATGAACAGTGGACCAGAAAATATATTTTAAACAGATACTGGATTTAACAGAGTTGACCGCACCATCATCCTTGAAATATCTCCAAGTATTTGAATTTTATCTACAATGCTACACTATCCTGCTTTCTTTCCTACCTCACTCACTGATTGCTGCTTTCTAACCCAGTTTACTCCTCTCTTCTCCCTCTAAATTTTGGAGTACCCCAGAGTTCATTTCTTAGCTCTTTTTGTATTTCCAGATGCCCCCTTGGTGATTCCATGGGATCTCATGCCACCAAATGTTACTTACACCCTGAAGATTAACAATTTAACATCTCCACCTGAACTGCTCCCCTGACAGTCGAACGTATCTTTCCAACACGAACCAGCATCTTCCTGTGGTTAATAGGCATCTCCATCTCAACATGTCCAATCAAGGACCTTCGATTTTCATTCTCAAAACCCTTCCCCGTCCCCACTCCAGCAATACTTGTTTTGCTAACGTTATGGTTTGGTGTGGTTTACTTGGCTCCACCAAGTCTCATGTTGAAATTGATCTCTGATGTTGGAAGAGGGGCCTGGTGAAGGCATTTGGGTCTTGGGGGCAGATCCTTCACAATAGCTTGGTGCTGTCCTTGTGATAGTGAGTGAGCTCTTGCTCTTAGTTCCCATAGGAACTGGTTGTTGAAAAGGGCCTGGCACCTCCTCCACCTGTCTCTTACCATGCGATCTCTGCATGCAGGCTCCCCTTCCTTTTCCACTATGAGTAGGAGCTTCCTGAAGCCTCACCAGAATCAGATGTTGGGGCCATGCTTGCACAGCCTGCAGAACCATGAGCCAAATAAACCTCTTTTCTTTATAAATTACCCAGCCTCATGTATTCTTTGATAGCAACACAAATGGACTAAGATAGGTAAATATTAATAGCACCAAGCTTTTGTTTAAGCCAAAAACCTGAGAATCACCCTTAATTCCTTCTGAAACCTCACATTCTACCTCCAGCCACTGAAAAAGCTGCTTTGCATTATTTTCAAAATACATTCCCTAGGGCTGGGTGTGGTGGCTCATGCCTGTAATCCTAGCACTTTGGGAGGCTGTTGGCAGATCACGAGGTCAGGAGATAGAGACCATCCTGGCTAACACGGTGAAACTCTGTCTCTACTAAAAATACAAAAAATTAGCCGGGCGTGGTGGCGGGCACCAGTAGTCCCAGCTACTCGGGAGGCTGAGGCGGGAGAATGGCATGAACCCAGGAGGCGGAGCTTGTAGTGAACCCAGATCGCTCCACTACACTCCAGCTTGGGCGACAGAGCGAGACTCTGTCTAAAAAAAAAAAAGAATACATTCCCTAGACACCCATTTGTCCTTGTTCCTTACACTGTTCTCATCATTGAACTGCCATAATCTTGCTCCTAGATTACTACAATGGCTTTGTAACAACATTCCCCATCACACTCTTGACTTCCTCCATTTTATTCTCCATAAATGACCAATATGATAAAACAAAAGAAAACATAGATCAGACCATGGTTTCCCCCTAGTTGTAAGCCTCCAGTATAATACCATCTCACTTAAAATAAAACGTAATCTCTTCTCCCATGCCTCTAAGGCCCTAAATGACCTGGCTTTCCTCAAGCTTCCAGCCTTTTCCTCTGCAAGCTCACTTTCAACACTGCATTTCAGCTACATGGACTATTTTGCTGTTCTCCAAACAAGTCAAGCTTGTCTCTTAGCATGTGCACTTCCTTTGCCTGGAATACACCGTCCTCGGGTTTTACCATGACTTTTTCTTCATGTCATTTGGAAATTTTTCAAGTGTTTTAAGGTTTACTCAAACCATATTTGAAACCTGCACCCCTGTCATTTTCCATCTATCATGATGTTTCCCCACACTACTTGACATTACCTGAAATTATATGGCTTTAGATTACTTGTTCCTTGCCTCTCCCAGTAGAATGTAGGCTTCACGAGAACATATACTGTACTTTGTTTACCACTGCACTCCCTACCTTCAAAAGTGCCTGGTAAATAGTAGGCACTCCATGGCTGTAAATCAGATGAACAGATGACCCACACAGTGGGTTAGTCTGCCAAATATAGAGTGCCTACAACATACAAACAATCCAAGGAATGAATGGATGTGACCAGGGCATTGATAAAGAAGGAAATGTGACGGATCCTACGAATATATTGTAAAAGGTCAATATCATTAGTATCCACATAAATGCATATTAAAATATGTAGATAACCTTTCCACTTAGAAGATTAGTACCAATTAAAAATTACTGATACTATTCACTGCTGAAGGAGATATGAGGAAATGGTCATTATTTTACACTGCTGGAGAAAGTTTAAATTGCTACTAAAATAATCTGGTAATAAATATTAATGTGAAAAATACACACTTCTAGGAATATTCTAGAGATAATCTATAATATACATTTAAAATCACATAGAAAAAAACTTTATTGCAGAATAGCTTGTAGTATTCAAAAGTAAACATTCAATTTTATTTTTTTAATTGACAAATAATAATTGTTCATGTTTGTGAGGTACGTAGTGATGTTTTGATACTTATAATAGATAGTAATGAGACCAGAGTAATTAACATATCCATCATCTCAAAAATTTATCATTTTTTTTTGTTTTAGGAACATTCAATATCCTCCTCCTAGCTATTTGAAACTATTAATATCATATTATTGTTAAAATTGTCATCCTGCAGTGCTATACAACACTAGAACTATTCCTCCCATTTAGCAGTAATTTTGTATCCTCTAATAAATTTCTCCCTATCCCTCCCTTCCTCCTATCAGACCCAGCCTCTCATATCCTCTGCTCCATTTTTTATTTCTATGAGATCAACTTTTTTTAGCTTCCACATATGAGTGAGAACATGTGGTGTTTAACTTTCTGATCCTGGTTTATTTCACTTAACATAATTTCCACCAGTTTCAAAAATGGAAATTCTAATGTCCATCAATAGTAGAGAGATTGAATGTTTCAGGATATGTCCACACAATAGAATACTATGCAGCTATTAAAAAGAGTGAAGGAAACGGATGCATCCTAACTTGAAGGGGTGCCCAATATACCTCAAGACTGAAAACCGGAAGTTAAAGGATAATGTGTATAGTGTACAAAAAGCAAACAACAAAAACCTGTGTGTGTGTGCTTGTGTTCACACAGGCTTGCAGAAGAGGACAGAAATGCAGTAACACTAAGCTGTTAGGATGACCTCAGGGAAATACAGGGTAGAATGAGGGAGGGGTGTTAGCTTTTTCTTTATGTATCTTGTATTTTAAAATATATTTTAT
The DNA here is from genome assembly GCF_007565055.1 of Rhinopithecus roxellana. Lineage (NCBI taxonomy): Eukaryota > Metazoa > Chordata > Mammalia > Primates > Cercopithecidae > Rhinopithecus > Rhinopithecus roxellana. The sequence continues at coordinate 96,049,276 of NC_044566.1, forward strand.
AAAATTTAATTTAAAATTATTTATTTATAAAAGAATAAAAGTGACACTGACTCTCCTTAGCTATGCAGAAGTTAATAAGCCACTGACTCTCCTTAGCTATACAGAAGAATACATAAACTAAACTAAGGAGTTTTACATTTTAAAAATTAAATGAATTAGAATAAAATAACGCTAGTAGATTTGAAAGTCTTGCTAAAAGTTCACTTTTATAGAATAGATATATTATCAAAATGACTTGAGAGAAAGAATAGAAATCTTTCTATTTCTCTCAATAGAAACAATAAGTATTAAAAATTAAAACTGTTATTGAATAATTACTTCTCCAAAGTTAAGCCCTGATTATGTTAGCGGTAAATGCTTTTAAACTGATGATTTCAATACCGCAGAAACAGTCCCAGGAAGGAAAAGTTACTTTATTCATTCCACTGGAATGGAAATATCTGTATGTGTGTGTCAAATACACACACACACACACACACAATGAGAAAGACTATATCCATCACCTTGCTGGGGAAAAGTGCAAAAGTAGAGAACCAGAAACTTTGAGCAATGTTTGGAAGAAAAAGCAGACTGGATCAGAAGGGTGTAGAAACCAGAGAAAGAAAAATATTACACACAGAAAAGAAATGTGCAGACTAAAACCGCACTTTTCCCCACTGGAGCCTTCAGGCCACTTTAGCCTGGAAAGGCTCATGCAATTCTTTGAGCAAAAATTGATTTGAGATCCAACTTGAAACATACAACCATTTTAATCTTATATTCCTTGACTAGCATATACTAAAGAACCATAGTAAAATATTTTTAAAATTATAGATCTATAAGGAAAAGTTGGCAAAATTGTCAATACGATGGGAAACTTCAGCTCTCGAGCAAATGATAGACCAGGCAGACAAAAAAAAAAAAAAAAAAAAAAAAACCAGAAAAGATATACAGTATTTAAACAATAAGAATAATAAACACCATCTAATGGCTGTTACTATAATAGTCTCCTATGTGTCCATCAGTCAGGAGTCACCCAAAGAAAGGAAAACTACTTTAATTATTTAAAACAGGCTTGGGGGGATAGAGTGCAAGAAATTGGTTCCACGTGTGAGAGAAGTTGCAATGACAGATGGGTTTTGTTGAGCCAAGAGATTAGCAGCAGCAGGAAGCCACCACCGCTCCAAAGCTGGGATCAGTAATAATAGACAACTTTTTCAAGGAATTTTACCATAAATTAGTTAGAGAAGGATTTGCGGTCAGGGTTTCATTTTGCTTTTTCAAGAGACTTCTCTCTTTGCTCCTGGAGGGAGAGGGTTTGAGCCTCCCCTTGGCTGTTATGGATAGAAGTTTGAGGTCCAAGTGGAGAGCAGCTTAATCAAGAACATATGGAGGTGTGGGCCGGCCTCTCAACTGTCGGAAAAAAATACCTAAATATATTACATAAGAATAATTCCCTGAAACAAATCTTCAGATTGAAGCAGGGCCACACTGTGGTCCCCAAACTATGCAATGTAGGAGGCTTAACACAGAGAAATATTCTGGTTTAGTGGTTGAACTTCAAAGATAAAAACGGATTTCTTCAGGCATCCAAGCTTCAATATCAAATAGCCTAGATAGAGAAAGCCATTAGGCAGATCTCCAACTTCTCTATGGTGATGTCAATTATTAGTAGGCATTTGCTACTATGTTCTGAAGGAGAGTGACTGAGCGCTACCGTGTCAAAACAAATGTCTTTCCATCAAAACCAGCTGCATAGTTAATGGGGCCCAAAGCCAAAATGAATACGAGGTACCCCTAGATACAAAATATATTAAGAATTTCAAAATGATGACAGCAGAACATGAATTAGCCCAAGCATGGGGTACTTCTTGTCTCAGCGTGAGATTCTGTATTGCTGCATGGGTTGCACACTAACAAAGTCAGCCTTGCTTTCAAAGATTTAGGAATCTTTCAGGCTGGCCCATGAAATACGGTATGAGCCCTCTTCAGCAAATTCCTTGATGACAAAAACCTAGAGATGAAATAAAATAAAGAACTTAGAAATGAAGCCTCTGCACTGGTGGTGAGCATTGAACTGATTTATAGATAAAACAAATTCTAAACAACTTTGGGAATTATGGTTACAGAATACAAATACTTGAAATAGGAAGAAGAATGAAATTGCTAATGCATTCATCTAGCCCTGCAGGTAAGCAGTTGATACCACCTAAAATCATATTGCGTTTTTAATGAGATGTAGTGATTCTACACTGAGTGTTGTATTTGGTATCTTCCCTGGTAGCTTCATGTCGGATTGGTAATGTGCTGACGTCTTAAGGTTTGAGGGAGGTACATCTCACACATAGCGTGAAAACCCAATTATCATGCTCTGAACCACAAAAGAATCTAGAAGACTCTAGAATAATCTTTTGTTGTGAAATATCTCATGGAGTGAAGAAACATTCATGTGAGGATTAAGTGATCTCACTGGTTTTACTTCAGTTTATTTTTCTTCTATTAAATTTGGGTAAGTTACATTTAATCTTTTTATTGAAAAATACATTATTTGGTTTTTACAAAAGTATGAATGTTAATGATTATTCACATATGATGGGACTTGAGTATTTTACTCTCATCTTTCTCATCTTTGCCTTTTCTATATTAATTAAATTATTTATGTGTCATATGTAATTTTTACAGAGGCTAAATTTAATTTTATTTAATTTTAAAAATTAAGTCAAATATTACCCCACCCAAAGGTTACAGTCCAGGGAATTTTACTGGTGAAATCTGTAACAACTTCAAGGAGCTGGGTTTCTGTATTTACATTGTTTGAAAGAACAGAGAGCTAGAAAATTTCCAACTTGTTCTACAACATATCATTGATACCAAACCAAGACAATTAACTACTAAAAAAAGAAAGATACATCAATCGCTTTGAATATAGATGCAACAATGATAAGTAAAATCTTTTCAGGTGGCCACACCCTTTCTAATCCAGCCATGTGGTGTGGGGGTGGGGGTGGGGGTGACAAGGGAGCTGTGTGGACATTGAGAGCCTAGCATACTTTTGCATGGAAGCCATGGAGATGTTCTCCTCTCCCATCTCTGACACCCTGAATAACCTCTACTAGACTGAGGAAAATGGAGACCCAGGGGTACTAAAGAGGTCCCAGCTATGGGCAGAAACTAAACTGGACTGCTTGGGTTCAGATTGTGGTGTCTTAACTATCACCAGCCTTCTTCAACAGAGGCTACTGCCATGGGTTGCTAACGATGGCATAACAAGGGTAAGGCAGTGGAAGAAATCCACCCAGAGAATAGGTAATAAGGAGTGCAGTGCTTACACACAGTTTTGAAAACAATAATAAAGACAGCTAAGCATTAGTCTGCTTTATATTATCACCATGAGTCCGTAGTTTCAAACAATGTCAGTGATAAAATGCTCCTTTGTGAAAAAAATCAGTTCCTTCTATGTTTACATTTTTAACAAGATTTCAAAAATTGTATTTATTTATTTATGTGAATTCACAGATGACAAAGTGTATATACTTATGGTGGACACTGTGATGGTTTGATGTATGTATCAAACATAAAGAATGTCTGAATCAAGCTAATGAACATATCCATCACCGCACATACTTACCATTTTTGCGATAAAAACATTTAAAATCTACTCTCTTAGCAATTTTCAAGTATACTATACATTATTACTAATTATAGTTGCCATGCTACATAACAGATCTCCAGAACTCATTCCTCTAGTCCAACTAAAACTTGGTACACTTCGACCAACACTTCCCCATTTCCCCAGCCCCTGGTAACCACAATTTCATTACCTATTCTTTAATAAACTGTGTTTAAATGAAGTTAATTCAGAGATCTCTCAGTTACACAGTCAGCCCTCAATATCTGCAGAATTAGCTACATGGGATTTTTATTTTTAATTTATTTTTTGAGACAGAGTTTTGCTCTTGTTGCCCAGGCTGAAGTACAATGGTGCAATCTCAGCTCACTGCAACCTGCGCCTCCTGGGTTCAAGAGATTCTCCTGCCTCAGCCTTCTGAGTAGCTGGGATTACAGGTGCGCGCCACCATGCTGGGCTAACTTTTGTATTTTTCGTAGAGACGGGGTTTTGCCATGTTGCCCACACTGCTCTCAAAGTCCCGGACTCATGTGACCCACCTGCCTCACGGGATTCTTTTCAAGAGTAATGTTGGTTTGGAAACTTTCGAGTTTGCTTCAGGAGCTGTTTGTGTCACTAACCTCAGTGGCCCCACACATTCCGTGTTTCAGCTGCAAGTTAGAAATAAACAGTGAGGCCGGGCGCGGTGGCTCAAGCCTGTAATCCCAGCACTTTGGGAGGCCGAGACGGGCGGATCACGAGGTCAGGAGATCGAGACCATCCTGGCTAACATGGTGAAACCCTGTCTCTACTAAAAATACAAAAACTAGCCGGGCGAGGTGGCGGGCGCCTGTAGTCCCAGCTACTCGGGAGGCTGAGGCAGGAGAATGGCGTAAACCCGGGAGGCAGAGCTTGCAGTGAGCTGATATCCGGCCACTGCACTCCAGCCTGGGCGACAGAGCGAGACTCCGTCTCAAAAAAAAAAAAAAAAAAAAAAAAGAAATAAACAGTGATAGCACAATGATTATAATGACAAAGAAAATGTATGTTATTTCAATTCTATCAATCCATGTGATTTCTTGGACTTTTTGTTTGGATTTAAAATTTGGATAGACACATGTAGAAGAATAAAACTGTACCCCTATCTCTCACTGTATACAAACATTAATTTAAGATTGATTAAAGAAGTAAATGTAAGACCTAAAATTATAAAAATTGTAGAAGGAAACCTAGGAAAAACAATTCTAGACAATGATCTATGCAAAGAATTCATGACTAACAGCACAAAGCCAAATACAACAAAAACAAAAACAGACAAATTTAATGCAACTAAAAAGTTTCTGCATAGCAAAAGAAATAACAGTGAACAGACAGCCCACAGAACGGGGGAAAATACTTGCAAATTATACCTCTGACAAAGGGCTAATATCCAGAACCTAAAAGAAACTCAGACAGTTCCACAACAACAAAAATAACAAAACCCATTCAATAGTACACAAGAGATATGAGCAGACATTTTACAAAGATATATAAATGGTTAAATGAAAAGCATATGAAAAAATGCTCAACATCAGTAAACATCAGAGAAATGCAAACCAAAATCATAGTGAGATACCATCTTACACCACTCAGAATGGATATTATAAAAAAGTCGGGCCGGGCACGGTGGCTCACGCCTGTAATCCCAGCACTTTGGGAGGCCGAGGTGGGCAGATCACAAGGTCAGGAGATCAAGACCATCCTGGCTAACATGGTGAAACCCTGTCTCTACTAAAAATACAAAAATAAAATAGCCGGGTGTGGTGGCGGGCGCCTGTAGTCCCAGCTACTCAGGAGGCTGAGGCAGGAGAATGGTGTGAATCCGGAAGGCAGAACTTGCAGTGAGCCGAGATCACGCCACTGCACTCCAGCCTGGGCGACAGAGCGAGACTCCGTCTAAAGACAAAAAATAACAGATGCTGGCTAGAATGGGGAGAAAAGGGAATGCTTACCTACTGCTGGTGGGAATGTAAATTAGTACGACCTCTACGGAAAATAGTATGGCGATTTCTCAAAGGACTAAAATTAGAACTGCTGTTCAGTTCAGCAGTCCTACTCCTGGGTAGCTACCCAAAGGAACAGAAATTATTATAACAAAAAGATACTTGTACTCACATGTTTATTAATGCAGTATTCACAATAGCAAAGATATGGAATCAACCTAAGTTCCCATCAATGAATAATTGGATTAAAAAATATGATATGAGATCTATACATCTATACATATTTTATATACACACACACACATATACACACACACCATGGAATACGGAATACTACTCATCCCTAAAAAAGAATGAAATCATATCTTTTGCAGCAATGTGGATGGAACTGGAGGCCATTGTCTTAAGTGAAGTAAGTCAGAAAAAGGAGGTCAAATAAGGCATGTTCTCACTCACAGGTGGGAGCTCAATAATGTGTACACATGGACATAGAGGATAGAATAATAGACTTTGGAGATTCCGAAAGGTGGGAGAGTGGGGGCAGGTGAGGGATGAGAAATTACCTAATGCATACAATGTGTGTTCTTTGGGTGATGATTACACTAAAAGCACAGAATTCACTGTTATGCAATATATCCACGTAACAAAACTGCACTTGTTCCCCCTAAATCTATATAAATTTTTTAAAACCCGTGAAACAAAAAGCTCACTGAAAGGGGTTATATTTTTATTTAGTAACTGAATGTTTTAGTTCAAATGTGAAATATATTCATTTTACTTCATGATTATTACTAATGATGATTTTGTGGTACAGAGACGGGAGTTGTGAAAACAGTGAAGAACTCCATCCCAGCTGTGAGATGAGACCCTGATGCTGGCTCATGTTTTTTGCTTTCTTTTTTTTTTTTTTTTTTTTTTTTTTTTTGAGACAGGGTTTCACTCTGTTACCCAGGCTGGAGTGCAGTGGTGCGATCTCGGCTCACTGCAACCTCCGCCTTTAGGGTCCAAGCAATTCTCCTGCCTCCACCTCCCAAGTAGCTGAAGTTACAGAAATGCATCATGACACCCAGCTAATTTTTTGTATTTTTTTAGTAGAGATGGGGTTTCACCATATTGACCAGGCTGGTCTCGAACTCCTGACCTCAGGTGATCCGCCCACCTCAGCATCCCTCAGAAAGTTTGAGACATGTCGAAGAATTGTCTGCGAAAGTCATGAAAGAGAAAAATGTTATAAAAAAGAATTTATGCAAAAAATGTTGTATAATTTAAAAGTAATTAGGCCTCCTGAATGTAAAACTTTAAAAAAAAAAACAGTTTATGTGCAAGGTGTATAAGAAAGGGAAAATATACCTTTGGTAAAAGGATTATAAGGACGTATAAGAATGTACATTTTTACCAACATTAAAAAATTTAAAAAATTATTGTTTTGAAGGTTTGAGCAAGTTTTAAAATGTTAATTGTAAAGAAAATTATGTGTGTAAACATATTAGCTAAAGTTAAAGAAGTATCATTCAGTTTTTCTGTGAACTGGACATTAAAGTAAAAGCATAACAGATTTTTCTTAAAGCACCAACCTGCTCTTTAGCAAAAATTATAAAAGGTTAAAAAGAGTCTATAAAATCTTACCTTACAGTCAAACATTAAAAATTAGATAAATATGTCTACAAAAGTAGATAAATATGTCTATTAAAATTAGGTTTAACATTAATAACACACTAATATAAAATTTAGTTTATCTGGTATAAAAATCATACGAGAAGCATTGTTAAATGTAAAATGGTATTTGGCTTTCTTAGGCTTAAAAACTAATAAAAATAGGTGCTAAAGGAAATTTCTCAGTAAAAAGGCAGTAAGGACTATAAAGTCCACTGCCAAGGTCCCTTAAGAGGAAGGTCCCTTAAGATACCTTTTTAAGAAATTGACCTTAAGAAAAGGTCAATTTCTTAAAATTTATATTCTTGGTTTATCTTCCATTTTCCTTTCTCTCAAAAGCTAAAAGTCTTTTAGCATGTGTATCACCCCTAGAATTTCTGGTAAACTAGCACCAGCCTGAAGATCACATTCTCATCAAAAGGGAGAAAGAAGAAAAACTCGAGCCAGCCTAGGAAGGACCCTACCTTGTGCTGCTAACCACCAAGACTACTGTTCATACAACAACAAAAAAAAAAAAAAAAAAAAAAAAGGATGGACTCATCACACCTGAGTCAGGAAAGCACCACCCACTCCAGAGTCGTAGACCATAGTCCCAGGGGAAAACCCAACCAAACTAAAGCTAAGCTAAGAAAAATTTAACCCTTTTCATCTATTCTATTACTCTTTCTTCATTCCTTGTTCTATTGTTGACCATCTAGTTATTAACATAACCAAGTCAATTTTGCCTCAAACTGTTGCATTTAATGCTTGCCTTGTTATATCCTGTGGGGACTTGCCAAGTCAAAGACAACTTTTTACCTCAGAAAAGTGCCCCTGTCCCTCCTGACTCTCCTCAGACTGGGCATTAGTAAACTGGGACCATTTAATCCAGGGATATTTTGATAAAGACCCCAGTGCCAACCAGGAGTCTTGTCCCCCAGTGTAGAGCTTTCATGCTGTAGTTGGTCCAGTGTTCTCTGGACCACTAAAGATGGACTGTCCCAACCAGTTTTTATAATTTCCTAAAACCATACATTCATTTTACTAGAGGATCATAGAAGTTAAAGACCTAAAACAAACTTTAGCAATTAAGACAAGATACCAAGATGCAAATGCCTGGTTAAAATGGATCAAATATTCCATCTGCACGTTAAACAAAAGCAATTGTTATGCTTGTGCACATGACAGGCCAGAGGCCCAGATTGTCCCCTTTCCACTAAGGTAGTCCTCTAGTCGACCAGGTGTGGGCTGCATCGTAGCTCTTTTCCAGGATTCTAAAGCCTGGAGTAATAAGTCATGCCAAACTCTCTCTGCTATATCCCAAAGTCTGGCACCCTACGGGTCAGACCCCAAGGGCCATCTGACCTCTGTCTCCCAACACTAAATTCACTTTGTGTTTCTCATGACAGGGAGAAAACTTAGCATTCCTTGGAGACCTAAAGGATGCAGCAGGCTTAAGAATTTTCAAGAGCTTATCAATCAGTGAGCCCTTGTTCATCCCTGAGCGGATGTGTGGTGGTATCATGGTGGACCTTTACTGGGCACTCTGCTGAATAACTGGAGTGGCACTTGTACTTTAGTCCAATTGGCTATCCCTTTCACTCTGGCATTTCATCAACCAGAAGGAAAAAAATATAAGACATCATAAAGTGAGAGAAGCCCCTTATGGGTCTTTCAACTCTCATGTCTATTTAGATGCAATTGGAGCCCCGCAAGGAACACCAGATCAATTTAAAGCTTGAAATCAAATAGCAGCAGGATTTGAGTCAATATTTTGGTAGATGACAGTTAATAAAAATATAGATTAGATAAACTATATCTATTACAACCAACAGCAACAAGCTTTTCATGAGTTAAAAGAAAAACTCATGTTGGCCCCAGGCCTGAAGTTACCTGACCTGACAAAACTCTTCACACTCTATGTGTCAGAAAAAGAAAAAATGGCAGTTGGAGTTTTAACCCAGACTGTGAGGCCGTGGCCAAGGCCAGTGGCCTATCTCTCAAAACAACTAGACAGGATTTCCAAAGGCCGGCCCCCAGGTCTAAAGGCCCTAGCAGCAACAGCCCTGTTGCCACAAGAAGCAGATAAACTAACCCTTAGGCAAAACTTGAATATAAAGGCCCCCCATGCTGTGGTAACTTTAATGACTACCAAAGGGCATCATTGGTTAACAAATGCTAGATTAACCAAGTACCAAAGCTTGCTATGTGAAAATTCCCACATAATCACTGAAGTTTGCAACACCCTAAACCCCATCACCTTGCTCCCGGTATCAGAAAGCCCAGTCGAACATAACTGTGTAGAGGTGTTGGACTCAGTTTTTTCTAGCAGGCCCAACCTCCGAGACCATCTTTAAACATCAGTAGACTGTGAGCAGAACGTGGATGGGAGCAGCTTCGCCAACCCCTGCAAAGTGACTCTGAAGAAGATGACAAGCCCTGCTCTAGTCACACCCGGAAGCTGACTGGTCCATGCATGGCTGAAGCATGAGAAAACTCATTGCAGGACTCATTTTCCTTAAAATTTGTACTTTTACAGTAAGGACTTCAACTAACCTTCCTCAGACTGAGGACTGCTCTCAGTGTATACATTAAGTCACTGAGATAGGACAAAAGGTTGCTATGGTCCTATTATTTTATGGTTATTGTAAGTGTACTGGAATTCTAAAAAGAACTTGTTTGTATAATGTTATTCTATACAAGGTATGTAGCCCAGGAAATGACCAACCTGATATGTGTTGTGACCCATCTAAGCCTCACATGACCACAGTTTTTAAAATAAGATTAAGGAATGAGGACTGGTGGAGGTTCATAAATGATACGAGTAAAGTGTTAGCCAAAACAGTAGAAAAACGGGTGCCCAAACAAGTCACCTTAAAATTTGATGCTTGTGCTCTCATTAATAGTAATAAGTTAGGAATACGGTGTAGTTCTCTTAATTAGAAAAGAGGCTATATGGCAGAAAATAAGTACATCTGTCATAAATTAGGACTGCGTGGAAATAAATGTAAATACTGGTCTTGTGTCATTTAGGCCACTTGGATTAAAAAAAAAATGAAAAAGATCCAGTCCACCTTCAGAAAGGGAAAAATGGCCCTTCCTGTACTAAGGGAAAATGTAACCCCTTAGAGCTAGTAATAACCAATCCCTTTGATCCCCGCTGGAAAAAAGAAGAGCGTGTGACCTTAGGAATCGAAGGGGCTGGATTAGATCCTCGAGTAAATATCTTAGCTCGAGGAGAAGTTTACAAATGCTCTCCTGAGTCAGTGTTTCAAACTTTCCATCATGAACTGAATATGCCAGTACCAGAAATCCAGGAAAAACAAGAAATTTGTTTTTGCAATTAGCCGAGCATGTAGCCCAGTCTCTCAACGTCACTTCATGTTATTTATGTGGAGGAACTGTAATAGGAGATCAATGGCCATGGGAAGCCCGAGAATTAGTACCTACAGACCCAGTTCCTGATGAATTCCTGGCTCAAAAGAATCACCCTGATAATTTCTGGGTCCTAAAAGCCTCAATTATTGGACAATATTGCATAGCTAGAGAAGGAAAAGAACTCACTCACCCCATAGGACGACTTAGTTGTCTGAGACAGAAACTGTATAATGGTACCACAGAAACAGTATAATGGTACCACAAAAACAGTCACTTAGTAGAGTTCAAATCACACAGCGAAATCCATTTAGTAAATTCCCAAAGTTGCAAACTGTGTGGACCCACCTGGAGTCCTACCAGGACTGGACAATCCTCACTGGATTGTACTGGATATGTGGGCATAGAGCTTATGCCAAATTACCCGACCAGAAGGCAGGTGGTTGTGTTACTAGCACTATTAAACCATCTTTCTTCCTTCTGCCCAGAAAAACAGGTGTATTCCTGGGCTTCCCTGTCCTTGCTTCCCACGAAAAGAAAAGCATAGCTATAAGAAATTTAAAAAATGAAAAATGGCCCCCTGAAGAATCATACAATATTATGGGCCTGCTACTTAGGCACAAGACTGCTCATGGGGATAGCGGATCCCCATTTACATGATCAACCGAATCATACGGTTACAAGCTGTCTTAAAAACAATCACTAATAAAACTGGCAGAGCCTTGACTATTCTGGCCCAGGAAGGAACTCAGATAAGAAATGCTATCTATCAAAATAGATTAGCTTTCAACTACTTGCTAGCAGCTGAAGGAGAGGTCTGTAGGAAATTTAACCTTACTAATTGTTGCCTACACATAAGTAATCAAAGGCAAGTAGTTGAAGACATAGTTAGAGATATGACAAAACTGGCACATGTGCCCATCCAAGTGTGGCATAGATTTGATCCTGGGGCCATGTTTAGAAAATGGTTCCCAGAACTAGGAGGATTTGAAACTCTTTTTTTTTTTTTTTGAGACGGAGTCTCGCTCTGTGGCCCGGGCTGGAGTGCAGTGGCCGGTTCTCAGCTCACTGCAAGCTCCGCCTCCCGGGTTCACGCCATTCTCCTGCCTCAGCCTCCCAGTAGCTGGGACCACAGGCGCCCGCCACCTCACCCGGCTAGTTTTTTGTATTTTTTAGTAGAGACGGGGTTTCACCGTGTTAGCCAGGATGGTCTTGATCTCCTGACCTCGTGATCCGCCCGTCTCGGCCTCCCAAAGTGCTGGGATTACAGGCTTGAGCCACCGCGCCCGGCCTGAAACTCTTATAATAAGAGTTATAATAGTAATAGGAACCTGCTTACTGCTCCCTTGTTTGCTACCTGTACTTCTTCAAATGATAAAAAGTGCCATTGCTACCTTAGTTCACCAAAATGCTTCAGCACAAGTGTACTATATGAATCACTATCAATCTGTCTTGCAAGAAAACAGAGGTAGTAAAAATGAAAGTGAGAACCCCCACTATTGAGTGAGAGTCTCAAAGTGGGGGAATAAGGGAGGAGACCACCCCTCATATTGTTTTATGCACAATTTCTGCCTCCAAAGATAGAAAAAGTAAAAACTAAAAGGTAGAAATGAAATCCACAAGCAGACAGCCTGGCACCACACCCTGGGTCTGGTAGTTAAAGATCGACCCCTGACCTAATTGGTTATGTTATCTATAGATTACAGACATTGTAAAGAATCGCACTGTGAAAATTACTATCCTGTTTTGTTCCAATCTAATTACCAGTGTATGCAGCCCCCAGTCATGTACCCCCTGCTTGCTCAATTGATCACGACCCTCTCATGTGCACCCCCTTAGAGTTGTGAGCGCTTAAAATGGACAGGAATTGCTCACTTGGGGAGCTCGGCTCTTGAGACAGGAGTCTTGCCGATGCCCCTGGCCGAATAAACCCCTTCCTTCTTTAATTCAGTGTCTAAGGAGTTTTGTCTGCGGCTTGTCCTGCTACAGATTTTGTCCATAATGCTTATTGTATTTTCTTTCTAAAAAAAGATTCAAATCAAATGTGTCAAAATGTTAACAGCTTTCAATGATGGGTGGTAGGTTCATGGATACTTGCTATGTTATTTGTACTTGTCTATATTTTTAAATTTCTCAAGAAAAACAACACAATAAGGTGACTGTACTTTTAGTAAATTATGGCTGCGTGTTACCCAGATATCTGCTCCAGTTATATTGAGAAACTGGAAGTGTGAAACTCCACCATCTGCTAAAGAAATCTTGACATCCATGGGTAGCAAAGAAACATCAAAAACTGATGTTAAGACCACATGACAGAGCAAATATGCTTGACAACATTTAGATTATTTTATTAAGCAAGGAATCCTAAAAACAAAACCAGATTTCATTGTGGAGTCAGAGAGGATAATGTAGACCTTTGAGGTTAAATTATCAATGATATTGATTAAGGTTTCATACATGATTATTCATTGATTTTTCTGCTGGGTAGGAATAAAGAGAATTTTAGCTGAATAAAACTTGTTAAAAGTACAAGCTGTTCCGAGGAATTCTTATGTATATTTCAGGCTGTTATTATAGGATTAAAGTGTTAAGTGTGGGGAGGAACACAACATTTGAAGAATCTCAGCTCAAAGGCCCTTCCTCACTAGAAATGAATTGTTATTCTGACTCATCTTTTGTGCAGATGAAATTCATTAACTTTCAAGCACTTGCATGACTGTGAGGTTATTTCCTTGCTGAACTTTTGTGCTGGAGACATGCTGAGGACAAACTATGGTGAAAATATCCGAAAGTAGGTGCTTGCTGTGTAAATACTTCCCTTGATAAATGATGCCCCAGTTAATATGTAATTGTGCAATCATGTAGTCATTTTTTCATTAAAAAGTTATTGATGCACTTAAGCTTCAATTCCAGCCATTGGTTTACAGTAGACAAATATACAAAGTATAAAGCAAAATATTGATCTAGATAAACTCGTAGGTATTAGGACTTTTAGAGAAAATAAAGTTTTTGCTTTTGTCTAGTAATTCAGTTCAACCAACTTTTAGTTAGTCTTTGCTAGGTACCAGATACTTTGTAAGGCACCGAAACTGTAAAAAATAGAAATTATATTTCCTACCTTTTAGGCAGTTGTCAAAGAGTATGGAAAACATATATGTAAACATATTTATAATTCAATGAGATGTTGAAAAATAATACATCTTAAACAATTTTAAGCCCCATGAAGTCAGGACCACATTTTCCTTTCTCATAGCTCTATCTCAGAACTTAGTCTAGTGCCTAAAGCATTGAATACACTGAATAACTATTTAACTTGTTGTCTTAGTCCGTTTGGGCTGGTGTAATAAAATACAAGATACTGGATATAAACACAGAAATTTATTTCTTGTAGTTCTAGAGGTGGGGAAATCCAAGATCAATTTTCCATCAGATTCAGTATCTGCTGAGGGCTCACTCTCTGCTTTGAAGATGGTGTCTACTTGCTGAGTCCTCAAATGGCGAAAAGGGTGAACAGGCTCGCTTGAGCCTCTTTTATGATGGCACTAATCCTGCACATGATGGCAGGTTCCTCATGACCTAATGATACAGGATTTAAGAAGAAATCACTTAGGCAGATAGCAAGGGTATGGGGATCCTTGGTAAGGCTTTTCTTTTTAATGAAAAGCAGCCCCAAATCCTTTTCTAACAAAGAGCAGCCTGCAAGCTGGGAGCTTGCATGGATGAATGCTGGCAGGAACTAAGAACTAGACATTTTCAAGATGGTGGCTCCATCTTCCCTTCTCTGCCAGCCATATGTGCTGTAAGGTGCAGACAGGATGGTACCCATCAACTGGAAAGCCCATTTGCATAAGAAGATTAGGGTGGGGTGACCAGCCTTCCCTGTGCACTATGTCAATGTCATACCTGATACAACCAATCTATGAGCCCTATGTAAATCAGATACCACCTCCTCAAACTGGACTATAAAACTTTGCACATTCACTGCCAGCCTGTCCTTTCCACTCGGAGACCCCTTCCTCTATAGAGGAAACTGGTTCTCTTTCTCTTCCCTTCTACCTATTACACTTCTCTCCTAAACTCCTCATGTGTGTCCATGTCTTAAATTTTCCTGGCTCATGACAATGTACCCCAAAGTATATACTCCAGACAGTGGAGCTGCTTCACTAATAATCCCCGGAAGTCCCCCTCTCTTGACATTACCATTTTGGGGAGTGGGTATCAATGTATGAATTTTGGGGTGATATAAACATTCATAGTATTTGTTAATGAGCAAAAGTATTACATAAGAGAAAGTGATTATGATAGAAGTCATTTAAAAATCTTATGTTATCAGCTGGGTGCAGTGGCTCATGCCTGTAATCGCAGCACTTTGAGAGGCCGAGGTGGGCAGAACACGAGGTCAAGAGATTGAGGCCATCCTGGCTAACACAGTGAAACCCCATCTCTGCTAAAAATACAAAAATTAGCTGGGCGTGGTGGTGCATGCCTGTAGTCCCAGCTACTCAGGAGGCTGATGCAGGAGAATCACTTGAACCTGCGAGTCAGAGGTTGCAATGAACTGACATGGTGCCACTGCACTCCAGCCTGGTGAGAGAGTGAGACTCCATCTCAAAAAACAAACAAACAAAAAAAAAAACAAAAAAAGAAAACCACAACTTATGTTATCATGGCTAATTGGTTAATCCAAAAGTTTAGTTGAAATGGGTAAGGCTAATTGGTTAATCCTAAAGTTTAGTTGAAATGGGTAGCCAAAGAAGACATGCAAGCCTTAAGCATTAAAAAAAAAAATCATATTTTAAATTTTCTTTTCATTTTCCATTAATCTTTGGGAAAATAACCAAACTTTTTTGTGTGTCCAACCCTACAAATTGGAAAACAGGCCTCTTTCTTGTGTAAACTACATTTATAATGTATCTTCCATGATTTTCAGTTTCAATGTATTTATAGAGCAGGGAACTGAAAAAGATTCATAAATTTTTGTTAACTATAGTCACCCTGCAGTGCTATTGAACTAGAACTAAGATTGTGAATGTTCCCAACACAAAGAAATAGTAAATGTTTGAGGTGACAGATTTGCTAATTACCCTTATTTGATTACTATACATTGTACACATGTATTGAAACATTACATTGGGCCAGGCATGGTGGCTCATGCCTGTAATCCCAGGATTTTGGGAGGCTGAGGTGGGCGGATCACAAGGTGGGAGATCAAGACCATCCTGGCTAACACGGTGAAACCCCCTCTCTACTAAAAAAAAAAAAAAAAAAAAAAAAAAATACACAAAATGAGCCGGGCATGGTGGCAGATACCTGTAGTCCCAGCTACTCGGGAAGCTGAGGCAGGAGAATGGCATGAACTCAGGAGGTAGAGCTTGCAGTGAGCCGAGATTGTGCCACTGCACTCCTGCCTGGGGGACAGAGCAAGACTCCATCTCAAAAAAAAAAAAAAAAAAAAAAAAAAAAGAGAAAGAAATATTACATTGTACACCATAAATATGTACAATTATCTTTTCAATTACAAAGAAAAAGATACTATTGTGAAACATCAGAGTTTCCTATCCCTCTAGATTTTTATTGTTTTGGAAACTTTCAAATCTCTTTTTCCTGTTTAGTTTTTGAACATCTTTGTGTGTGTTTTTGAACTTAGTCTTCATGGAGTCTTCTCAAAAGAGCATTCAAATTAGCTTTCAGAAAGATATTAAATATATCTTCTGCCCATGCACATTTTCTTGGCTTGGATAAGCATTAATTAAATTGTATGATTACAACAACAGAAACCACTGGTGTAAGTGGTTTGAAGTGACTTTTAATGACCCACACTTATTTAATGGGAAAGCCAGCTGTAGCACTGCAGAACATCCTACTGGAAGCCTGTATTGGGCGTTTTGTGGTCATTTTACAGAGCAAGGGATGGCTAGCTAATAGAGTTTAGGAGTGAAGATTGTTAAGAGAAACCATGTATAAGAATATCAGAAGAGTTGACGAGAAACCAAATTTAAAAGATTGTTAAGATTTGCTAGGTAGACTAGAAAGACAACTCTTCCGGAAGAGGGAGCAACTCTTACAAAGACACAAAGGTTTTAAGTAGGACCATGTTTAGGGAAAAACTGGCTTATTGCTATATATCCTTATAAGCATTTTCTTAAACAAGTATTAATAGCTCCTTTTCCCAAGAGAGATATAACCAGGATTATCAACCCAGTCATTATTAAGGTGATTCACTAAGATAATCAATATAGTTGCTGTTTATACGAACCTATCATTGAACATACCCTCTCTAGAGAGTTACCATTTGATTTTGCATGAGAATAAAAAGAAGGAAGGAAGAAAAGAGGTGGGAAGGAAGACAGGATGGAGCATACATAAATGGATTCAAAGCCAAATCTTTTTATAAGCATAGCCCTTACTTGCATGACTCCCGGTAATCTTATTAAGGGTTCTTCTACCACCATTCTCAGCAAACTAACACAAGAAAAGAAAACCAAACACTGCATGTTCTGACTCATAAGTGGGAGTTGAACAATGAGAACACATAGATACAGGGAGGTGAACATTATACACCTGGGCCTATTGCGGGGTTGGGGCCTAGGGGAAGGATAGCATTAGGAGAAATACCTAATGTAGATGACGGGTTGATGGGTGCAGCAAACCACCATGGTATTGTATACCTATGTAACAAACCTGCACATTCTGCACATGTACCCCAGAACTTCAAGTATAATTTTAAAAAAAGTTTAAAAGACCAACTTTAGAAATTATTTTACTTATTTACATAAATCTTCATCACACACACATAGATTCAATCCCTTTTTAAAAACACAACTTTATTTTTGCATATGGACATAAGATCAATCATGAAGTCATAATTTCAATATTATATTGTAAAGATTACAAATTATCATTATATTCCAAAAATATACCTAAATTTTCATAAATAACTTTCCCCAGAAAAATGATATGTTATAGAGAGCTCATAGAAGTCATAGAATTATTGTCAAATTATGAATGAACTATAAAATAATAAAGATTGTCACTTAAAGTTTTTTTTTCTTTGAGAGGTTATAATTTTGGTTTTTAAAGAGGGAAATTTCTTGAGGTGACTGAAAGCTTACCATACAGATTGATTTTTAAGCTTTTTTTCCAGTAAATTTTTCTCTTAAGATGCTTAAATGATCTTTTCAGAAATGTTTCTAATGTTTCAAAGAATCTAGTTTTTGTAGTGGGTTTAGTAGACCCATTTCAGACTGTACGAAAATATTTGCTAGAATACCATGGAAACAAACAGAAAACCGGATCATGGAAACAAACCTTCATGAAATAGTCATTTTTGCTTTTAGACTTCCTGTATTACAACTAAAAAGATCTGTTTTAATACTTTCTTCCATTATTTGTGGATAAATATTTTTACTATTTTGTATCAAAGTAAAACATGTTCATGCTCTTTAAAGTCAAAATTTCCTATTAGATTTATAAAGAAAAACAAAGATTCTTTGCCCCGTCCATTTTTAACCCTCACTTAAAAATCTTTTTGCTTTTTTTGGGAATTTACCTTATGTTTTAAAGTAATAGCCTCATAATGTTATTTTTCCATTTTTAAATTTTAGATATCTATAGATTTGTATTATGATAGATGAGATTTTCTTTTTTTTAACTTTTTTAAAAATTTAATTTTTGTGGTTACATAGTAGGTGTATATACTGATAGATGAGATTTAATTTTCTACCATCTCGACCTCCATTTTCTCAAAATACTAATATACTTACTCATTCAGTCAATATTCATAGTTTCTATTATTATGACACAAATATTACTCAAAGGTGAACAATATTGTGTTTTTTTGTCTCATATCTTCTTGTTTTTATCTAATTACTAAATGCTTTGTGGGTTTTTTTTTTTTTTTTTTTGGTTTGTTTGTTTGTTTTTTGAGAGAAGGTCTCACTCTATTGCTCAGGCTGGAGTGCAGTGGCATGATCACAGCTCACTACAGCCTCAATCTCCCAGGCTCAAGCAGTCCACCCACCTCAGCCTCCCAAGTAGCTGGGACCACAGGCATGTGCCAAATGCCTGGTTAGTTTTTGTATTTTTTGTAGAGATGAGGTTTTGCTATGTTGCCCAGGATGGTCTTGAACTCCTGGACTCAACCAATCCACTGGTCTCAGTCCCCCAAAGTGCTGGGATTATAGGTATAAGCCATCCAAACTGGCCTGTTTTATGTTACTCTCTTTTATCTTTTGCTTGCTAAATTGACTATATCTGTTCTGTCTTATATTTTTATTTAAACCCTCCACAGGAACAGGAAAATTCCTCTGGCCAAATGCCGTTTCATTTCATTGTGGAACAGCCCTCTTAGGATCTTTCGGCTCTCGCCGGGCACGGTGGCTCACACCTGTAATCCCAGCACTTTGGGAGGCCAAGGCAGGAGGATCACGAGGTCAGGAGATTGAGACCATCCTGGCTAACATGGTGAAACCCCGTCTCTACTAAAAATACAAAAAATTAGCCTGGTGTGGCAGCGGGTGCCTGTAGTCCCAGCTACTCTGGAGGCTGAGGCAGGAGAATGGCGTGAACACGGAAGGCAGAGCTTGTAGTGAGCCAACATCGCGCCACTGTGCTGCACTCCAGCCTGGGCAACAGAGTGAGAGGCCGTCTCAAAAAAAAAAAAAAAATCTTTCTGTTCTGTGTGGAAGAGTTGCCCTTTTATCTGCTGAAGGGCTCTCATCTGGAGACTTGGGGAGTATGTCTCTCTTTAGCTCTCATAATACTTAATTTATATATCTTGATGCTTCAGTATTGGGTACATACATATTTACTTGCTAAACTGACTTCTTTATCATTATATAATGACTTTTTCTCTTTTTATAGTTTTTGTCTTGAAATATATTCTATCTGATATAAATGTAGCAACTTCTGCTCTTTTTTGGTTTCCACTTGCATGGAATATCTTTTTCCATCCCTTTATTTTTAGTCTATGTGTGTCTTTATAGGTAGAGTGAGTTTCTTGTAGGCAGCATATGGTTGAGGGTCTTGGTTTCTATCCATTCATCATCTCCATATCTTTTAACTGGATAATTTAGTCCATTTACATTAAATGTTATTATTGACAGGTAAAGATTCCCACTACTGTTTCATTATTTGTTTTCTGGTTATTTGTTGGTCTTCCTTTTTTCTTCCTTACTTACTGGGCTTTCTTTATGTAAAAGTAATTTTCTCTGGTCAGATGTTTTAATTTCTTACACTTATTTTGTATATTTTATAGGTTTTTGTTTTGTAGTTACCATGAGGCTTGCAAATAACACAAGCAATCATTTTGAACTGATGACAACTTAAATCTGATTACAAAGAAAAGGAAAAAAGAGCAAAGATAAAAATAAAAATCTCTGCACTTCAACTACATGTCCCTTCTAACTTTTTGGGTTTTTTTTTTTTTTCTTTTTTTTTTTGAGACAGTGTCTCACTCTCTCACGCAGGCTGGAGTGCAGTGGTACAATCTTGGCTTACTGCAAACTCTGCCTCCTGGGTTCAAGTGATTCTCCTGCCTTGGCCTCTTGAGTAGCTGGGATTACAGGTGCTCACCACCATGCCTGGCTAATTTTTGTGTTTTTAGTAGAGACTGGGTTTCACCCTGTTGGCCAGGCTGATCTCGAACTCCTGACCTCAAGTGATCCACCCACCTCCACCTCCCAAGGTGCTGGGATTACAGGCATGAGTCACTGCACCTGGCCAACTTTTTAACTTTTTACTGTTTCCATTTATATATATTTATATTGTCTATCTTTTAAAAAGTTTTTGTAATTATTATTTTTGATAGGTTTGTCATCCCACTAAATACATGAATGGTTTACATGCGGCAATTATAGTGTTAAAGTATTCTGTATTTGTCTGCATATTTACTATTATCCTTTTATACCTTCAGATGATTTCTGGTTGCTCGTTAATGCACTTTTCTTTTCTATTCTTTTCTTTTCTTTATTTTTTGAGACAGCATCTTGTTCTGTATCCCAGGCTGGAGAAATGGCATGATCCCAGGTGCAGTGGCATGATCTCAGCTCACTGCAACCTCCACCTCCTGGGCTTAAGCAATCCTCCCACCTCAGCCTCTCCAGAAGCTGTGTTTATACCACACACCACCACACACCACCATACTTGGCTAATTTTTATTTTATTTTTTGTAGAGAAGGGTTTTTGCCACATTGCCCAGTTTGGTCTCAAACTGCTGAGCTCAAGTGATCTGCCCACTTTGGCCTCCTAAAGTGCTAGGATTACAAGTTTGAGCCACTACACCAGGCATCATTAACATCCTTTTCTTTCAAGTTGAAGAATTCTTTTTAACATTTCTTGTAAGTCAGTTCTAGTGTTGACAAAAGCCCTTAGCTTTTGCCTATGAAAGTTTTCATTTCTTCTTCATGTTTGAAAGATGATTTTTCTGTATATAATACTATAGGTTGTTGCCAGCATTTCTTTTCCTTCAGCACTTTGAATATGTCATCCCACTCAATCCTGGCCTTAAGGTTTCTGCTGAGAAATCTGTTGCTATACATATCAAAGTTCCTTTATATGCTATTTGCTGCTTTCCTCTTGCTGTTTTTAGGATCTTTTCCTTATCTTTGACCTTTGAGAGTTTGATTATATGCCTTGAGATAGTCTTATTTGGTTTGAATCATTTTGGTGTTCTTTAACCTTCTTGTTCTACTCTGATCTTTCTCTCTTCATCCTCTTTAGGGCCAATGACTCTTAGATTTGGCATTTTGAGAATTTGTCAGTGTGCTTCATTAATTTTTTTTCTCTTCTGACTTTGTATTTTTATATAGCCTATCTTCAAGCTCATTACTTTTTTCTTCTGCTTGATCAATTCTGATGTTGAGAAACTGATAAAACTTTCAATTTGTCAATTGAATTTTTTAGCTCCAGAATTTCTGCTTGATCTTCTGTTTTTATTTCTGTTTCTTTGTTAAATTTCTCTGATAAAATTCTGAATTCCTTCTGTGTTATCTTGAAGTTTATTGAGTTTCCTCAAGACAGCTATTTTGAATTCCCTATCTGAAAAGTCATGTTTCCATCACTCTAGGAGTGGTCAGTGGTGCCTTATTTAGTCCATTTTTTGAGCTCATGTTTTCCTGAATGTTCTTGATGCTTGGGGACATTTGTTAATGTCTTGGCGTTAATGAGTTAGGTATTGATCATTGCAGTCTGGGCTTATTTATATTCATCCTTCTTGATAGGGCTTTCTATGAATTCAAAGGGGATTGAGTGTTGTGTCCTAAGCCTGTGGTCTCTGGCTTAGGACAGTGACTACTGTCCTAAGGGTTGTTTTCCTAAGAGTTGCACAGGAATCCTGCAACTCTTTCAGATGCCTAGATACACAGCCTTGGTGAACTTGGGAAAGATAAGAGAGAATTTCCTGGGTTTTCAGGCAAAGTCTCTTACTCTCTTTCCTCTCTTTTCCTCAATCAGATAGAGCCTCTCTTTGCTCTGAGCTGCCTGGAGTTAGAGAAAGGGTGACACAAGCACTCCTGGGGCCGTCATAGCTGGCATTGCACAAGGCCACACTTGAAACCTTGCAGACTAATATAGTACTGGGGCTCACCGAAGGCCTGTGGTGACTATTTACTGGTTGCTTCTCATGTTTGTTCAAGGCCCAAGGCCACTTTCATCAGCAGGTAGTGAATTCTGCTGAGACTGGGTCCATACCATCAGGGCAGTGAGGTCTCTTCTGGTCCAGGGTGGGTCTAGAAATTCTATCCAGGAAAAAGACCTCAAATCTTCCTGCTCCTTCCCCCAAGCAGAAGGAGTCTCTCCCAGGGCTGTACTTCCTGAATTGGGGGAGAGTGATGCAGTCACTCCCTTGGCCACCACAGCTCCTTTGGATTGTTCCGTAAGTCCACTGCCTCTAAAATCAGTGCAGCAATAGGGCTTGCCCAAGGGTTGCAGTCCTTTGTGGCCTGACTGCCACTCAAATTTATTCTGGGTTCCAGGTCACTTTCATCAGCCAGTGGTGAAGCTGGCTGGAACTCACGTTCCTCCTGCTGGAATGAAGAAATCTCCTCTGGCCCAGGCTGGTCTAAATGCTGCCTTGGTGGGCACCAGCAGAATTATGCCCTGTGTTGTGTTTTGCTGTGACAAGGCAGCACTGAGCTTCAATGCAAAGTCGTACCTCACTTCACTCTCTCTGCCAAGCACACAGATTCTTTCTCCATATGCTGCCTGGGGTTGGGGAACGAGTGGTATAGCCAGTGCAAAACTGTCTGTCCTACCTTCTTCAGTGCCTCTTTCCTTTATATTATGTTCATACAAGTTACTGTAATTACTCACCTGATATTTTGGTTCTTATGAAGGTACTCTCTTATGTAGATAGTTGTGCAAATTGGTATTCCTGCAGGAGAGTGATCACTGGAGGGTTCTATTCAGCCATCTGGCTCACAAGTAGATTTGTTAAACAAAAGGAATAAACGTTCAATATTCCAGAACTTACATTTTACCAAGGCAAGGATTTCTATCTGTTTCATTTAATAATGTATCTCAAGAACTTATCATATAGTGAAAACTCAGTAAATATTTGTGGAATAAATGAATTCTGCTGAGACTGGGTCCATAGCATCAGAGCAGTGAATTTTTTTCTGGCCCAGGGCGGGTCTAGAAATTCCATCCAGGAAAAAAGACCTCAAATCTTTCTGCATTTGTAGCAGTGCCAAGTTACCGCAAGGGTCAAGCGAAAGTTAGTCTTTACTGCTATATCAATATAGGTTTTGTTATTATATATCTAAATTTATGTAGATGGATACATTATGAACACATAAGCATGTATAATATACCTTTATTTTAAAACATTTGAAATAAATCTTAAAGTTGAAGACAATTCTAAGGTGAAATTCATCATGGAGGGTTTTCTTGGAAAAAGCAATTCAAGCAAATGTTAGAGCAATAAAAATACTTGTTCAGCTCAGCAGTTTGGAGTCTCAGAGATCCTAGTAAATGTCTGGAATTCTAAGTAATGAGGTGAGAGATGCACTGAAAGGTTAAACTAGGGTAGAGGCATGGTCAGATTTCCACTTGAGATAGACGAGGCTGATGGCCATGTTGGGATGGACTCAAAGGAAGCCATGGGTCCAGAAGAATGCCCACTCTAGGAAAGTTTCTGTAAGGACAAGAGAACTAGTAGGCTTGAGAAATGTTTGGAAGATAATCCACAAGACAGCGATTGACTGTAGAGTCATGGTAAAGGATGGGATGGTGTCACGATCCATGGACAACTAGATGACTTGTAGTCCCACTCACTAAAACAGGCAATATATGAAGAGGTTACGGATGAGAACACATGTTGAGAGTTTGAGATGCCTAGGCAACATCCAGTTGGAAATGCCAAGCAGAAAGTTAGAGAAATGTAAAGTTTGCTGTGGAGTTTATCTATAAACATGTAGATAAAATAGCTATATATATGCATATGCATACACACAGATCTTTTAAAAAATAATTTTCCTTTTAAAATTATGGGTACATGATAAGTATATATATTTATGGGGTACGTATGATGTTTTGATACAGGCATATTGTATTACTTCGTTTTCACACTGCTATAAAGAACTTCCCTGAGACTGGATAATTTATAAAAGAAAGGAGTTTAATTGACTCACAATTCTGCATGGCTGGGGAGGCCTCAGGAAACTTACAATCATGGCAAAAGAGTAATCAGTCACCTTCTTCACAAGGACACAGGAGAGAAAAGAACAAAGGAGAAACTTCCAAACACGTTTAAAACCATCAGAGCTCGTGAGAACTCACTCACTATCATGAGAACAGCATGGGGGAAACTCCCCACCATGATCCAATCACCTCCCTTCATCGACATGTGAGGATTACAATTCGAGATGAGATTTGGGTGAGGACACAGAGCCAAACCATATCACATACAATGTGTAATAATCACATCAGGGTATTGGGGTATCCATCACTTCAAGTATTTATCCTTTTTTTGTCTTAGGAACATTCCAAGTATTTATCCTTTTTTTGTCTCACGAACATTCCAATTCTACTCTTAGTTATTGTTCAATATATAATAAATTATTATTGACTATAGTCAATCTGTTGTGATATCAAATACCAGATCTTATCTATTAAACACACACACACACCTTCATCCATAGCTACATGTAACTATATATTTATATGTGAAGATGTAATTTATCTCATATACCTATATATAAATAAGTTTATCAGTAAGAACTATTGATATAACTTTATATGAGAAGTGAGTCCTGGTTTAAATATTGATTTCAGATATATGAAATCAGAAATATCTGATACCTGTGTAGATAAAGCAATGGATAGTTATTTTATTTCATATATAAAAAATATGAAATATGTAAGATATAGAACACACTGATGTTCCAAAATTTTATCATGGAAGTGAATGTATTCTAAATGGTTAACTCTGGGAGGTCACGGAAGTTTAAAAAATTGTTATACCATGGTATGAAAAGCTTAAATTCAATATTCTGCAAAACTCTTAAACACAAACATCAAAGATGAGAAATTCCATGCAGAAATGGAGAAGGAAAGAATAGAGGAAGACTGCAAAACTGTCTGACACAGTGACTCAGTTGGATACTAAGAGAAGAATGCAGAGTGGGGACTGAAGATTCTGCTCCCATATACTAGGGCTCCTGCAGAACATGGGGACTCCAGGATTCTACAATCTGGACCTAGTGGAAAACTGGGAAGCAAATTTTGGCTGCCATATTGTCTGTCCAAATTATTTTTTAAAATAAGTGTTTCTCATAAATATATGCTCCCTCTGACAAACACATTGTCTGTCCTAGATATAGGGCCAATCTTACCATTAAATTCCAAATGAAAATGGGAGGAGACTTCTTACTCTTGTAAACACAGAGTAACTTTGACTTAAGACCTGCATTGTTTGAGTTTTTTGCTTGTCACCAGCATGAGACAAGGGAAGATTATGTTGTGTCCCCATCTTGTGGCCATGATATATAACATTGAGCATAAAGAGCTACAGTCCACTTTGGAGGTATATATATATATAGTTTTCACTGTCTTAATCTCAAATTTGTTATCCAAGTTATCCCCTTTCTATCAGACCTCTCACCTAACATTCACTACACGCCCCCATCCCCCCGCCACACGCATACAAACACACAGCCTTAATAATTATTAATGACCTCAACTATCTACAGCCTTTCTCATTTCAGTGGTCTAAAATTTATGCTGTAATCAGATTACAATTTGCAAAATAAAATTGAAGAGCTTACCTTAAGTAACACCTCTTCTACACAGAGTATTTGTTTTTCCATTCACACCTCCTGCACCACTGCCCTACCCCTACCACCAGTCAACAAATTATGTCCTTCTTTTGGAAGCTTAATATTTAACCAGTTGAGGTTTTAAGCATTTGAAACTTTTGCCTACTTAAAAACTGACTCCCTGACTTACATGAAATTGCTGTATGAGTAGCCATATACTAAATAAAAATTAAAATTTCAACCCTTTAAACATTTACCAACTACTGTGCATATCAGCCAGCCCTCAATCCTTCTCCCTCCTGAAACTTACTCCATCACTGACACAAACCCAGAGTGGCGATGGAAACAGCATGGGCACAGGCACCATCAGGCAGATAAATTATAATAGTCTGTAGTCATGTGCCTATCATGCCCATAGATCAATATATTAAATAAAGATAAACATAGAATGAACCATGTTATGTTGAAAGAGATGTCAGAGATTTTTTGAGATGCAGATCATTCATGATAATTGAGAATGAACACATATTTTGCTTAGAATCAATGATGGGTAAAACCTTCTGAGACCAGCAAGAGGGAAGATATCTTTTGCTAATGAAACTAGAATTTTAAAATAGTGATCTTCATTGAACAGTACATTTGGGTTGTGTGGAGGGTGGGGGCAGGTCAGAGGTAGGCAAAGCAATAACCAATATATTTTTTAATTTTAGAAATGAAGGAAATAGTTTGGATCTGTGTCCCCACCCAAATCTCATGTTCAATTGTAATTCCCAATGTTGGAGGTGGGGCCTGGTGAGAGGTGATTGGATCATGGAGTCAGTTTCTTATGGTTTAACACCATCCCCCTTAGTGCTGTCATGGTGATAGTGAGTTCTCTTGAGATCTGGTTGTTTAAAAGTGTGCAGCACCTCACCCCTCTCTCTTGCTCCAGCCATGTGAAGCGGTGTTTCCCCTTTGACTTCCACCATGATTGTAAGTTTCCTGAGGCTTCCCCAGAAGCTGAGCAGATGCTGCCATGCTTCCTGTACAGCCTGTGAAAGTGAGAGCCTCTTCTCTTTAAAAATTACCCAGTCTCAGTTATTTCTCCACAGCAGTGAGAGAAAGAACTAATACAGAAATTATTATTTTGTCCTATGGACTATAGAAGTTAAAGCTTTGAGGAAACTCTTCCCAGGTGGTGGCTGTGACTCTCTAGGAGGAAAGGAAGATGTTGAGATTTTCAAGTTTATCAAAATGAGCCAAGGATCAAAAGTATCATGAACCACTGCTCTGAAAAATGAAGGATAGGCTGGGTGTGGTGGCTTATGCCTGTAATCCCAGCACTTTGAGAGCCAGAGATGGGCGGATCACCTGAGGCCAGACATTCGAGACCAACCTTGACAACACAGTGAAACCCCATTTCTACTAAAAATACAAAAATTAGCTGGGCATGGTGGCATGCCTGTAGTCTCAGGTACTCAGGAGGCTGAGGCAGGAGAATTGCTTGAACTTGGGAGGCAGCAGTTGCAGTAAGGCAAGATCACGCCACTGCACTCCAGCCTGGGCAACAGAGCGAGACTCCATCTCCAAAAAAAAAAAAAAAAAAAAAAAAAAAAAGGATATTATGCCTGATTTTACTCCCAGATTTATTATGCCTGTTTTTTACTCCCAGATTTAAAATCCTTATTTGGCTGTCTAGTAGAAAGCAGGTTGGTGACAGGTCTAGAGAGAATACTTGAACCCTAAAAATGATCCCTATTCCTATTTTCAAACTGTGTAAGAAATCACTTAATGTTTTACATTGTTTCCTCTGTGTGATGACTTGTTATGTTTTCAGTATTAAAACTCCTTTTTTACAAGAGTTTCGTTAAACATACTATTACCTCCCTGAAGGCCAAGGCTGTTATAAACATATATTTTTTAATGCCATATATATATATATATATATTTTACCACAGATAGTATACATTTAGTATAAACGAATAAATTCAAATATTGATACAGAGAAAAAGGAAAGTTCTTTTTATGTACAGTGAAGGTTAGAGACGAAGTAAAGGTCATGGCTTGGTGGTTAAACACAATCTGATGCGGCTGTTTTACAGTAGGTAATTCCATTAAAAGCCGGTGCGCGGTGGCTCAAGCCTGTAATCCCAGCACTTTGGGAGGCCGAGACGGGCGGATCACGAGGTCAGGAGATCGAGACCATTCTGGCTAACACGGTGAAACCCCGTCTCTACTAAAAAAATACAAAAAAACTAGCCAGGCGAGGTGGTGGGCGTCTGTAGTCCCAGCTACTCCGGGAGGCTGAGGCAGGAGAACGGCGTGAACCCGGGAGGCGGAGCTTGCAGTGAGCCGAGATCGCGCCACTGCACTCCAGCCTGGGCGACAGAGCGAGACTCCGTCTCAAAAAAGAAAGAAAGAAAGAAAGAAAGAAAAAAAAGCCGGTGTCAAAATATTCGGCTTCTATGGTAATCACCAGGCCTGCCACTAGGGGGCAGACATGCCTAATTTTGTGATTAAATTTTCTGGAAATGGGATTGAGGCTTTAAGGCGTTTTTTGCAGACCTGACAAGGAAGTAAAACAAAAACAAAATAGAACAACCTCCCTCCCCAGCAATTTCTTAAAATATAAAAGAGAGAAAGAAAGGAAAACTGGCTATGTAACTTTGCTCAGTTCCATTCAAACCACTGGACAGCTACACATTTTTATGTGTATGCAAGTGAGCAAAACATGGTAGCAAAATACGGCCTATGGCTAGAAATTTCAGGATAAGTGAGAGACTAGAAATACTTTTAAGGATCTCTCAGAGGCCAAATGACCAAGAAGGTAGAAAGTCAGGGTAGATGCTATTTGTGTCTCCCACCCGTAAATATGGATAGGGTTCTAAAGATGGAGAGATTTCCATTTCTGTATGTAATCCATAGGCATAATGCTTATCATATTTAAATATGTAAACGTTTTTTCTTACATCATTCAAAAACTATTTGATGAGCATCTATTTCTTTGTGCTAAAAACCAAAAGCTAGCTATTTATTTGTTAACAGACTAGACAAGGTCTCTGTCCTTGTGGGCCTTAAAAGCTAACAGAGGAGAAAGAGAACTTTTAAAATTACATACACACACAGACACATATATATTTGTATTTAGATAAATGTATATAATTAGGATTAGCACTGTGAAGGAAGTGAATAAGAAGCAGTGGTAAATAATAATGGAAGGAAACTACTTTGGATGGGATGATCCTTAGGTCGTATTCCTAACCTGAAGGAAAAAGCACAATGAAGGACATGCCAGGCAGCGGAGCACGACCCTGTACATGTCTGAAATCCATGTGGCTGGAGGACTGTCTCAGAGGCGAGTGCCATTTGCGGCTGGACAGGTGGTAAAAAGTCGTGTCCTACAAGACTTTGTAGTCTAATGTGACAAAGAGACATTGAAACGTCCCTACTATATTTAGTAGGATATACATATCCTACTATATGGATACCTCTGTAGAAGTCAGTAGGCTCCACTGGAAAGGACAGGGTGATATTGATGCCCATGGACAGGGAAGCATCACACGGTCCTGTTGGAGTGAGGACATGAGTCCACAGCCAGCTCTCAGTAGATCCATAAATCACACAGTAATGATTTCCTCAGGCCCCAGATGCATAATTGGAGTGGACATAGGTAGGTGGAAAGAGAAAATACAGGGTAAATTATACCACGCAAATGCTAAGAATAAGAAAGCTGGTGTGACTATGTCAATGCCGACAAAGTAGTCTTCCAGATGAGGAGTACTGCCAGAGATACCCAGCAACATGTCACAATGGTAATAGTCATTTGATCCGAATATAGCAAACAGAAATGTATATGCCTCAATGACACAGCTTCAAAATATGTGAAGCAAAGATGAACAGAAGAACTAAAAGGAGAATAGGTAATATATAACACAAATTTAAGACTTAACACTCCTGTCTCAGGAGCTGATAGAATTAGACGAAAAAACTAGTAAAGATATTGAAAATTTTAACATTGCCAACCTTGCCTTACCTGCACAATGGCAGAGTATTCAATCTTTTCACGATAACACAAAATGTTCACCAAAATAGGCTGTATGATATTCCATTAAATGTTTTGATAACTTTCAAAAGATTTCAGAGTGTGTTCTCTGACCACAACGCAACTAAGTTAAAAACCAAAAACAACAATACATGTTTTAAAAGCTCCAAATAAAGGCTGGGCGTGGTGGCTCACGCCTGTAAACCGAGCACTTTGGGAGGCCGAGGCGGGCAGATCACGAGGTCAGGAGTTTGAGACCAGCCTGACCAAAACGATGAAACGCCATCCCTACTAAAAATACAAAAATTAGCTGGGCGTGGTGATGCGTGCCTGTAATCCCAGGTACTCAGGAGGTTGAGGCAGGAGAATCGCTTGAACCAGGGAGGTGGAGGTTGCAGTGAGCCAAGATCATGCTACTGCACTCCAGCCTGGGCAGAGTGAGATTCTGTCTCAAAAATTAAAAAATGAAATAAAATAAATAAAATAAAAAGTAAAAGCTTCAAATATTTGAAATTCATTGGTCAAATAAATCACAAGAGAAATTAGAAAATATTTTAAACTGAAAAATAATAAAAAGACAGCTTACGAAAATTAAGGAATACTGCTAATGCAGTGTTAAGTGGGAAATGTGTATATTAGGAAAGGGGATAAATTTGAAATCAATGATTTAAATGAATTTTACAAAGCTAGAAACAGAAGAGCATATTAAACCTAGAGTAACTGTTAGAAATTAAATAAGAAAGGTAAGAACAAAAATCACTGAAAGAGAAAAAAGGCAGCAATTGAGAACATTTAAGGCAGAAAATAATTTTTAAAAAGATTAACCAACCTGATAGTACTCATTGAGTGAAAGGAGAGAAAACAAGAACTAGAAATATTAAGAATGAAGGAGCATATCACTCCAGTGATTAAAAGGAAAATAAAAGAATAGTATAACTAACTTTATGCTAATAAATTTTAAAACTCACATGAAAAATAAAACCTCCCAAACCTGATACAAAATAAGCAGAAAATGTTGTTAAGGAGATTGAATTTGCTGTCAAAATTCTTCCCTCAAACAAAATGTCAGGTCTGTGTAATTTCACCTGTAAATTCTATCAAACACTTAAAGAAGAAATAATAGTAACCTTACACAAATTATTTTGGAAAGCACAAGAGGAAGAAGGAATATCTCCAACTCATTTAATGAGGCCAGTATCATCCAGATATCAAAATATAAAGAACACATAAAAAAAAACAACAAAAAACCTTGCAAGAAAAGAAAATTATAGGTTAATATTACTCAAGAACATACAAGTGAAAATCCTTAAAAAATATTAGTAAATTGAATCAGTCAATATAAAAGAAGTTAATACATCATGGGGTACATTCCAGGAATGAAATGTTAGGATAACATTTGAAAATAGATGCTATTCAGCATGTTAACAGAATAAAGATGAAAATTCATACGATTCTGACTTCAGTAGATGCAGAAAATGAATTTGACAAACTCTGGCTCCAATTTGTGATTAAAACTCCTACAAATGAGGCATAGAATAATAACCCCATCTCCATTTTTGGTTCTGTAGAGATGGCTGAGGGCTCCTATGAGTCACACATGCTTGAATTTCTTCAACCAGCCCTGATGTGATTATATGCTCTGATCTTTGCATCCTTCTGGGGCACTAGCAAAAGGTTGTCTAGCCAAACTCTTGGTTTCTCCTCCAGAGTGCACTTTCTGATGGTAAATCTCTTAATTTTAGAACTTTTGCAATCTGCATAAACAGATTTTTTCAAATCACTGAGTGTTGGTTTTATTTCACTTACTAGTTGTTCCCTTGATGTATTTCTCTCCTTTTGCAGTTTACTGTAAGCAGAAAGAAGAAAGCAGGTCATTCCCTGAGCACGTCGCTGGGACATCCCCTCAGCTAAATATGCAAGTTCATCTCTTACAAGCTCCTGCTTCCCACATAACTGCAGGACATAATTATAGGACACTTTCTGCATTCCCTAAAAAGGTTCTCCTTTGCCCCACTTTCCAATAACACAATCCTCCTTTCCTTCTGAGTCCTCACTGGCAGCACGTTTAATGAGGTTTCTTCAGTCTGTTGGTGATGATTTAGGTATTCTCTGAGACAATACAGGAAGGCTTCTCACTTCTTTCTGACCTCCCGCCAACAGGATCTTCCCCATCCATATTTCCCCTAATAGCCTGCTCAAGGCAATCTAGTCTTTTTCGCCACATTCTGCAAAATTCTCCTACCCTTGCTCATTACTCAATTCTAAAAGCATGTCTACGTGTTTGGCACTTGCTGTAGCAGCATGCTACTTCCAAGTAGCAAAATCTGTATTCATTTTCTACTGCTGCTGTCATCAATTCCCACATTTTTTTTTTTAATTTAAAGAACTTCACTTTCTTAAAAGACTCGTAAAATTTGAACTTCAAACAGTTATAAACATATTATGTACATTTACCAAGGAAAATAAAATACATCCAACAAGTTTCTTTGTTGGTATATTTTTTAATGTTATAAATTGATGTCTTATTCCAATAACATTTGCTCATTGCAAAAAACTTAGAAAATACAGATAACAAAAAGAGAAAATAAAAATCATCTATTGTCCTGCTACCCGGAGAGTTTCTGTTGACTCTATATACACACATGTGTCTGTCCACATCTATCTTATCTGTACCTCTATCCAAATAGATACACACGTAGAGACACATACACAAACACATGTACACACAATTTTAACAAGTTGTATTATTATATTAAACTTTTAACAATACATGTTAATGTTAAGAATACTAATATCGTGTTCTCCTCTACTTCTAAGGCCAAGAAATGACTTACTTCCCTCTCCTTTGAGGTTTGATGTGGCCGTTGACTTTGGCAAATAAAATGTAAGCTGAAGTGACATATGTTACTTGGAAGTAGAAGCATTTTAATCCCTAGTAGTGATGATATGATACGCTCTTTTCCTGCTGTGACTCGGAGATGGAAAAAAAAGAGATTTTCCCATAAGAGGGAAATATCTTGAAATGCTAAACCAACACACAGAGGGCAGAGAGCTGCCCTTAAGAGTCACCTGGTTCTATACAGACCATTGTGTAAGGCACCGAGAACTTTGGAATTGTTCTCAAACTAGATTATGTCTATCTCTATTTATCTAGTTTATTCTGACCAATAAAATCTTTAGCATTGTTCTGACATTAAATGTTCTACAAAATCATTTAAATGGCTACATTACGCTTTATCATATGAATGTGGTACAATGTATTCAGCCAACTTTTTAGTGTTGTATATATAAATTATTTCCATTTTCTAAGTTTTTATAAACAATATGGTAAGGAATATATTTTTAGTTAAGTTTTTGCCCATGTTTGTGTTATTTTCTTAAGGTACAATCTTGAAATGGAAAGTTATAGTTCACAAGATACACAAAACCATAAGTTTCTCATGTATAGCATCAAATCATCCTACAAAAGATAATTGACAACATAATCAATGGCATAAAGAATATATGATTTCCCTATTTGATATAAATATTCTATCTATCTATCTCCTGTACTTTTCCCAAATTTAAAGGTGAAAATGATGCCTTATGTATTTTAATTGTAATTCCATGAGGTAAATATTTGTTTCTTTTTTTAACTTTTAGTTTAGGTCTGAGGGTACATGTGAAAGTTTGTTACACAGGTAAAACATGTGTCACAGGGATTTGCTGTACAGATTATTTCATCATCCAGGTATTAAGCCCCGTACTGAATAGTTATCTTGTCTGTTCCTCTCCCTCCTCCCATCCTCCTCACTCAAGTAGACCCCAGTGTCTGTTTACTTCTTTGCATTCATAAATTATCATTTAGCCCCCACTTATAAGTGAGAACATGTGGTATTTGGTTTTCTGTTCCTGCATTAATTTGCTGAGGATGACAGCCTCCAGCTCCATCCATCTTTCTGCAAAAGACATGATCTCATTCTTTTTTATGACTGCATAATATTCCACAATGTATATGTACCACATTTTAAAAATCCAATCTGTCATTGATGAGCATTTAGGTTGATTCCATGTCTTTCCTATCATGAGTAGTACATGCATGTGTCTTTATGGTAGAATGCTTTCTGTTCCGCTGGGTATACACCCAGTAACGGGATTGCTGGGTCAAATGGTAGTTCTGCTTTTAGCTTTTTGAGGAATCACCATACTGCTTTCCACAATGGTTGAACTAACTTACAATCCCACCAAAAGTGTGTAAGTGTTCTCTTTTCTCCACAAGCTCACCAGCATCTGTTACTTTTTTATTTTAATATAGCCATGCTGACTGGTATGAGATGGTATCTCATTGTGGTTTTGATTTGTATTTCTCTGATCAGTGATATTGAGCCTTTTTTTTATGTTTGTTGGCCACATGTATGTCTTCTTTTGAGAAGTGTCTGTTAATGTCCTTTGCCCCCTTTGTAATGGGGTTATTTTTCTCTTATAAATCTGTTTATGTTTCTTTTAGATGCTGAATGTTAGACCTTTGTCAGATGCATAGTTTGCAAATATTTTCTCCCATTCTGCAGGTTGTCTGTTTACTTTGGTTTGATAGTTTCTTTCACTGTGCAGAAGCTCTTTAGTTTAGTTAGACTACACTTGTCAATTTTTGTTTTTGTTGCACTTGCTTTTGGTGTCTTTGTCATGAAATATCTGCCTGTTCCACGATGGTATTGCCTAGGTTGTCTTCCAGGGTTTTAATAGTTTTGGGTTTTACATTTAAGTCTTTAATCCATCTTGAGTTGATTTTTGTATATGGTGTAAGGAAGGGGTCCAGCTTCAATCTTCTGCATATGGTTAGCCAGTTATCCCAGCATCGTTTATTGAATAGGAAGTCTTCTCCCCATTGCTTGTTTTAGTCAGCTTTGTTGAAAATCAGATTGTCATAGATGTGCAGGCTTGTTTCTGGGCTCTCTATTCTGTTCCATTTATCTGCTTGCCTGTTTTTGTACCAATACCATGCTGTTTTGGTTACTGTAGCCTTGTAGTATATTTTGAAGTCAGGTCAAGTGATGCCTCCAGTTTTGTTCTTTTTGCTTACTATTGCCTTAGCTATTTGGGCTTTTTTTGGGATATACGTATATATATATATACACACACACACGTATACACACATATATGTATACATACACACACACACACACACACACACACACACATATATATATATATATATATATTTTTTTTTTTTTTTTTGAGACAGTCTTGCTTTGTTGCCCAGGCTGGAGTGCAGTGACATAATCTTGGCTCACTGCAACACTTGCCTCCTGGTTTCAAGTGATTCTCATGCCTTGGCCTCCCCAGTAGCTGGGACTACAGGTGCACACCACTACACCTGGCTAATTTTTGTATTTTTAGTTCAGATGGGATTTCAACATGTAGGCCAGACTAACCTCAGGTGATCTGCCCACCTCAGCCTCCCAAAGTGCTGGGATTACAGGCATGAGCCACTGTGCCTGGACCATATACATTTTAAAATAGTTTTTTCTAGTTCTGTGAAGAATGTTGTTGGTAATTTGACAGGAATAGCATTGAATCTGTAAATTGCTTAGGGCAGTATAGCCATTTTAATGATATTGACTCTTCCTATCCATGAACATGAAATGTTTTTCCATTTGTTTGTGTCTTCTTTGATTTCTTTGAGTAGTGTTTCATAATTCTCATAATAGAGATCTTTCACCTCCCTGGTTAGCTGTATTCCTACATAGTGTGTTTGTGTGTGTGTGTGTGTGTGTGTATCAATTGAATATGAGATTGCCTTTCTGATTTGGCTCTCAGTTTGGCTGTTTTGGTGTATAGGAATGCTAATAATTTTTGTACATTTAGTTTGTATCCTGCAACTTTGCTGAAG
Organism: Rhinopithecus roxellana; assembly: GCF_007565055.1. Taxonomy (NCBI): domain Eukaryota; kingdom Metazoa; phylum Chordata; class Mammalia; order Primates; family Cercopithecidae; genus Rhinopithecus; species Rhinopithecus roxellana. The sequence continues at coordinate 96,084,995 of NC_044566.1, forward strand.
TTGTTTATTAGCTGGAGGAGGTTTTGGGCTGAGACTATAGGGTTTTCTAGATAGAGAATCATGTCATCTGCAAACAGTGATAGTTTGACTTCCTGTCTTTCTATTTGGATGCCCTTTATTTCTTTCTCTTGCCTGATTTCTCTGGCTAGGTCTTCCAATACTATGTTGAACAGAAGTAGTGAGAGAGGACATCCTTGTCTTGCACTGGTTTTCAAGGGGAATGCTTCCTGCTTTTGCCCATTCAGTATAATGTTGGCTGTTGGTTTGTCAGAGATGGCTCTTATTATTTTGAGATATGTTCCTTCAATACTTAGTTTATTGAGAGTTTTTTAACATGAACAGTGTTGAATTCCATCAAAAGCTTTTTCTGCATCTATTGACATAATCATGTGGTTTTTGTTTTGGTTCTGTTTATGTGATGAACCACATTTACTGATTTGCTTATCTTGAACCAACCTTGCACCCAAGGGATGAAGCCTACTCAATTATGGTGGATAAGCTTTTTGGCTGGATTTGGTTTGCAAGTATTTTGTTGAGGATTTTTCATCAATGTTCATCAAGGATATTAGCCTAAAGCTTTCTTTTTTTGTTGTGTCTTTGCCAGGTTTTCGTATCGAGATGATGCTGGCCTCATAGAATGAGTTGGGGAGGAGTCCTTCCTCAATATTTTGGAATAGTTTCAGTAGAAGTGAATGGTACCAGCTTTTCTTTGTACATCTGGTATAATTCAGCTGTGAACTCATCAGGTCCTGGGCCTTGTTTTATTGATAGGCTATTTACTACTGATTCCATTTCAGAGCTTGTTATTGGTCTGTTTAGTGAATCAGTTTCTTCCCAGTTCAGACCTGGGAGGGTGTATGTGTCCAGAAATTTATCCATCTCTTCTAGGTTTTCTAGTTTGTGTGCATAGAGGTGTTCGTAATAGTTTCTAATGGTTGTTTTCATTTCTGAATTACCACAAATTTATTGGCTTAAACAACACAAATTTATTACCTCAGAGTTGTGGAGGTCAGAGATCTGGAATAAGTTTCAATGAGCTAAAATCAAGGAGTCAACAAGGCTGCCAGCTTCCTGAAGGCTCTAGGAGAGAATACATTTTCCCATTTTTTCCAGCTGTTAGACACCACCTTTGTTCCTTGGCTCCTGTCCTGCATCCCTCTGACCTCTGCTTCTGTTGCCACATCCTCTTCTCTGACTCTGACCCTGCTGCCTCCCTCTTATAAGCATACTATGATTTCACTGTACCCACCCACATAATCCAGAATAATCTCCCCCATTTCTACATCCTAAATCATACCTGCAAAGTCTCTGTTGCCATAAAAGGTAACATATTCACAGGTTTCCAGGATTAGGACAGGGTCTTTTGCGGGGGCATTATTATATCTACCACAAATGGCTTTTATCAGGAATTATATTTTATTTGCTGTTACTATGGCTTGCTTTTATTAATTTTCTTTTATATCCTTTTTATCCACTTATTTTAAACTTTCCTCTGTCATTTTGTGCCAAGTGTGTCTTTTGCATACAGGTCTTTTAAAAGTTGTTATTCTTTTAGAAACATCATTTGAAATTTCTTTCTCTGAAAGGGATAAGTTATATACCTTTTCCAGATGTGTTAATTTTTAAAAGTCATCATATGTATATATCCTTTTCTCTTCAGGTAAGTTTTCTCTATAATAATCTTGATTCTTCAAGGCTGTTTTCTTCTCTTATAGGGCTCATAGAAAAGTTTAAAGTAGAGAAAATTATGGTCTGTGACTTTTTTTTCCACCTTTTAAAAAAAGACTAAGTGTTTGACAGTTACCTGGAAATCTGATTCATCTTCCAGACATCTGACTGTGCTTTTATTCTGGTATCAGATATGTCTTTTTGACTTTAGTTTTGATGTCTTAGATTTCAAATCCACAAAGATTATAAAAACCATGTACCTGCTAGAACAAGGGGTAAAAAGCTTGAGTAAGAGAAATCTCAAATTCTTGAGAGCAATACAGCAAGTCATTGATATTAATGGCTTAGTATCTATATGTAATATGTTGTTACAACTTGGCTATGCTAATAGCTGTAACAACATTATCACATACGATGTAAGAATATCAGTCTTGGATGAGATGATTTCTTTCCTTTAGAAGTTTTTCTTCTCTGGGCTGGGCACAGTGGCCCACACCTGTAATTCTAGCACTTTGGGAGGCTGAGGTGGGCGGGTCACCTGAGGTCGGGAGTTCGAGACCAGCCTGGACAACAAGAAACCCCATCTCTATTAAAATTACAAAAATTAGCCGGGTGCATTGTTGTGCACCTGTAATCCCAGCTACTCAGGAGGCTGAGGCAGGAGAATCATATGAACCCGGGAGGTGGAGGTTGCAGTGAGCCACTGCACTCCAGCCTGGGCAGCACAGCAAGCAAAACACATCTGCAGTACTGCCACTAAGGGAAGATTGATATTCAACCCTACTGTAGATTGGTTTTTTTCACAGACTGAACCCTTCATTCCTTACCTCCATTATGAGTCTCTGAATTGAGTGACACATGTATGTAAACCTCACCTGGAAAGCAGATAACTTAGTTTTGATGGTATAAGAAAACTCCATTCCTGTATAGCTCTACATCTCTTTATGTCATTATTGTCACAAATTACATCTTTATACCTTGTGTCCCCATCAAAACAGACATAGTATGTACAGTTGTCTTTTAAATCAGATAGGTAAAAAAGAATAACAAATAAAAATTCTATATTTATACTATCTTTTCTATTTACCTATGCAAATACATGAGTGTTAACTGGCTAGTTTTACTTCCACTTGAATCAGAATAATAGGTCTGATGATTCTACATGGTATGATTGACATTTACTTTAACCTTATCACTGTTCCTGCTTTTTCTCCATTGTATATATGTGAATAATTCACTGATAAGCAGTGAATGTCCTGTATTAAAGAACTGTTCATTGAGTCGTACTACAAGCACCCACTGAGCACTGGACATTGGACTCTGAAGCAAGTGATAAACTGTAGACTGCCATCAGAGAATTAACCTTGGAGGGGAGGAAGCTGACATGCATCACCAGGCAATTTTATGATAATTTCATAAGTGCAACATTTACAACTATGTACCATTCACCATGGGAACACATCAGATCCAGTCCTGAGTAATCAGTAACGGCTTCCAAGAGAGGGACCAGAGAAGGAAGGAAGGCAGGCGTAAAGGAAGACAAAGTTGAAAAGGTCAGCAGTAATTTTAAAAGATCATCTTGTCCACAGTGTGAAAACTGGTGTCTACAAAGGAAAATGAAGAAAAGGTAAAAAGCCAGGTGGGAGGTTATTAGAATTCTGTTCATGCTGGGGGAGAACTAGGGTTGTGATAGAGAAGTAAGCAAACTCTTGAGTCATGCAGAAGTGAAGAGTGATCGAATGTAGTGATTGTCTGGAGGTGGAAGGTAGGAGGTGGATAAAAAAGGAATGCCTGTTAGAAGTCTGTCTTGGGCAAGACAAGAGATGCATATCTTTATTGAGAGAAGGAATGCAGAAGAAGGAGCAAGCTGAGAAGTTGAGAGTTGGGGGAAGGGGGATGCTAGAGAGGAGGTGACTTTGCCTGGGGAAGAACCAGGTGGAGCTATCCAGTGGACTGACATTCAGTTGCCCTTTTTTAAATTTAAAAGATATGTATTGATCAATTTCTATGTGCTAGACACATTACTAGGTGCTGAAAGCACAAGGCGCAGAAACATAGGCATGGTTCTTTCCCTTAGGGAATCTGATGGCAAAGGACAATAACATTGAAATATTTTTTTCAAAAGACAAACATAGTCATTATAATAAAGAACATAAGTGAAATTACCATATTAAATCCCAGGAGCTTTGGGTGCTCATGAGAGGTGTGCTGTAACATATTGAGTGTTCAGAAAAGACTTTCTAGAGAACAAAATGTCAAATTTAAACCTAAAAAACATGTAGGAACTAGGAAGAATGTGTGATGGCATAGAGGGGGAACCACAGGAGCAGAAATGAAGGCAGATGATGGACATCTTTCAGACAGGAAAGTACTATAGCCTGGAGATGCAAAAGATTAGATGGAATTCTTTTTTAATGGACAGAAAATTAACGTGACTGGAATACAGACTGTGAGTTGATAAGAGACAAGAGATAACATTTAACAAAGTAATTAGAGGGTCAGGGAAGGCACAAAGCGTCTTATAAACCAGAGTAAGAACTTGTGCTTTACCTGAAATAGGGTCGCCAACCACTCTAGTTTTCCTGGGTCTGAGTGCTTTCCCAAGACACAAGATTTTCAGTGTCAAATTGAAATAGCCCTGGACTATTCAGAACAACTGGTCACCCTAGAGAGCCATTTGACGGTTTTATGTAGAGGTTTTCATGTATGATGAGGTTGTAGACTGGGGAGACCACTGTGGCTATGATATGGAGAAAGAAGGAGACTGATGCAGTAATGAAGATGAAATATGATGATGACCAAGCTGGGGCAGGGGGAGGTTCAGTAGAGACAGAGAAAAACTGGGTGGGTTTGTTAAATTTTAAGAGCTGTTATAATTAAACAGATGTGTAACAATTTAATGAGTGAATAGGTTTAATGTGTGAGAAAGGCATGCAGGTGGTTGGTGGTGCCATTTCCTGATTCCAGAGGGAGAGAAATGGCTTTATATGATAAGATGAAAAGTTCCATTTTAGACATGTCGAGTTTGTAAGGTTGTCAGATAAAATAATAGGACATCCAGTTAAACTGAGATCTTAGGCAAGGAATGAGCACATTTTTAGTTTAAGGATGTCTCGAAGAGGAATACTTATGGAATGTACATACAAAAAAGAAATCCAGTTTTAAATGAAGGTTCTGGTAACCTTATGAGTTTGGGATGCCTGGAGTCATCTGAATAGTACTATTCTTTAGGCATTCCGGATGTATGGGATTGAAACTCAGGAGAAAGGTTTGGCCGAAAAGCCGAGGCAGTGCAATCACAGTGAATGTTTTATTTTGTTAGAGATCATTCCACAAAGTAAGCATCACCATTTAGTTCCAAACTATTTATGACCTAGGAATTTGTGTTTCTCATGGGATATAATTTCGAACATTAGTTTAAGTGAAGGCAGACCCTTTGCTCCCCTCCTAGTGCTGACAGTCACCCTCCGACTGCCTTCTTATTACCAACCAATTTGACCAAAATATAACCCACATCCAGACGTAAAGACCGACATCCTGTCCTTTTGCCAAATGAGCTTTTGAAATCACAGGACCAAGTTAGAAAAGTGTATTGATTAATCTTAGAAAAGTTTTACTTAATGCACCAGAAAACAATGTCTTCAAATTTAAGCAGAATATATTCCCTGACCATTCTAGGCAACAGAATTTGCTAGAATGTAAGCAAACATGTTGGAGTAGCAGACACTTTTTAAACCTCAACTAAGATATACATCTACAGGTGATGCAGTTTAACAGATCCTATTAATTGATCGTAGAATGCTTCAAATAATTGATGATTTTATCCAAATGTTACTGAAAGCAAATATGATTGGTGATAAAAATCACCAATATTATGGTGATTTTTCAGAAGGTTATCCCTCTTTCAAATCTATTTTCAAAAAGTAATAGGATATTTTGGGAAATAAAGGTGTACAAAGGCCACAGCCACATTTTTCTGGCTTGCCAGAGAGCTTGCACATTCCTGCTGCCTTCAGGGTGAGCGCAGGGCCCAGGGCTGTGTCTGGTTTATACCTGCACTCTCAGAGTCTAGCAGAGATGCTTAGAATGCCTTTGGATCAGCCTCATTTCCATCACTTTTGGTCCCACCTCCTAATATAGGACCTTCAGGCTCTGCAAATTCTCTCTCAATTATTTCTAGGAATTAATAGAGAGTGCTTTGCATGTGCTGAGAAACAAGTCTAGTTCACTACCACCCTGTGGCCACGGCTGTCTGTTTCCCAGCCCTTGTGGTCTCAACTCGTGGAGTCCTACCGGCTGCACCGAGTTAGATTGGATCTATTCTGATCACAGAGGAGGCTTTGCCATGTTCCTCATCCACTGTGCTGCTGCCTCCGAGGTGTCAGAGGGACTCTAGGTGGTATAAAAGTTACTGTGCTTTGTAGAAGTAAGGAGACAGATTGTTTTCCCATTTTGTGTGATTTTTTTTTGTATTCATGCCAAAGCAACGTTGCTTGTATGCAGTGCCTCACAGAACTTTTAATGAAATAGCTCATGTTCTCCACTATAACCTTCAGTCAATGCTAAACATTCAGCTCTAAGAGACAACAGTGACATCTGCTGGTGGAAGCAAGCACTTTCAGCCACAACTAACTCAGTTTATATCAACCTGTAGTCAACACAACACTGACCAATAAGAATGGTTCTATTTGCCACAATTACGTTATTTTGAAAGTGTTGCACTGTATATTCTTACTGATGAGCATATTTTATTTACTATTTGAGTCACATACATATAAGATTCTAGCCAAAATGAGTGAGCAGGTCAGAAAACTGCCTAGAGGACCTCACATTTCTAGGATATTTTGAAATGGAAAAACATGAGTTTACTAGTTGTTTTTGGCATGATATAGGACAAGATTCAAACTCCAGTTGTACAAAGGCACAAAACAGACAAATGAACAACAAACTTGTATTACAGTCAATCATGCTAGTATACAGCACGGCGATTAGACACATGAACTCTAGGGTGCAGAGCTGGGTTTGAATCTCAACTCTTCCACTTAACAGCAATAACCTTAGGCAAGTCACCACATTTCTTTGTGACTCAGTTTTCTCATCTGTAAGGTGGGAATAAAGACAGTCATGTCTATATTATAGGGTTATCAAGAGGATTAAATGAACTAATAGTACAAATGCTTAGCATGGTCTCTGGCACATAGTAAGCACTCTCTGTGTATGATTAAGTAATACATATTTAAGAATTATTATTTAATGATTAAGTATTATTTTTAGTATCATTATATATTTAAGTATTATTATTATTACATTTAGTTAATGTTATGAAATGTTTCATGTTAATCCTGAATGATTATCTGGAGGAGGAGTGAGAGTAAAATAAATAAAACAAAGAACCTTAAAAATATCAGTTGTTTCATCATAGCCAACTTGATGGCAAAATGAATCTGCCAGGCAATCCTAAAATTTATAAACTTTCTTTCAAAATTAAGAAGAAAAAAATTTTAGCTTTTGATAAAGCAAACATTTCTAATTTAGTTCTGTTTCTACTGCCATTGAATACTGAAAAAGTCAAGAGAAAAAATAGAAAGTCATTTTTTGCATTAGAATAGAGTCCTTTTAGGATTCCAAATGAATGGTTTTATTTTCTAATTTTAAAATAGCTATATCTTAAAAACATTAACTAACAGGCATTAAATTACAGATTAAATAGAAGAAGATCCCAAAGGCCAGCATATGTTAAGTGGCATCACTTAAATCACATTAAACAAACATTTACCTAATAAAAATAACCACTGCAAGTGTGTTTCTAGAAAATGACAACAATAACCATGATTTGCCCTATGGTCAGTACATATTCAGCCTATACCTCTTTGTGTGTGTTTTTTCCTCTTGTTGTTGTTGTTGTTTTGAGACAGAGTCTTGCTCTCTGTCACCCAGGCTGGAGTGCAGTGGCCTGATCTCAGCTCACTGCAAGCTCAGCCTCCCGGGTTCACGCCATTCTCCTGCCTCAGCCTCCTGAGTAGCTGGGACTACAGGCCCCCGCTGCCACCACGCCAGGATAATTTTTTGTATTTTTAATAGAGACGGGATTTCACCGTGTTAGCCAGGATGGTCTCGATCTCCTGACCTCGTGATCCGCCCGCCTCAGCCTCCCAAAGTGCTGGGATTACAGGCTTGAGCCACCGCGCCCGGCCCTCTTTGTAGTTTTGAAAGGGAAGTTTGCACACCCAGTCAGGCCGTAGTATGGCAGAGGTAAAAGATTCGCAGAGAAACAGAAGCAGCAACGTGTCAACACTTTTTTGTATCGACCATATGGGGAATTTTTTAAATATATATATTCTTAAGTTTTTATCAAACATATGCACCAGCAAAATTAGCAGAATCCTACTTCTCCATGTTGTCCAATGGAGTAATTCAGGTCAGTTTCATAATCATATTGAAAGACTAAACTCATGTAAGAGGGCAGAAACAGATAAAATGTTATACATTTAAACCTGTTTCAGTCAGATTTGAAGTTAAGTTAAAAAAAGTCAGCCTATCAAAAAATGCCTGCCTCATCAGAAACTCAACACATTTTAATCTGCTCCAAGGACAGATTTGAACAACTAACTGATAAACTAAAATTAGTTCATTTGTAAATAATATGTAGATAAAAGTATTGACATCAGATAAAACAATGTCAATAAATTTGTAAGGAATTTCAAGGTAAAATACTAAAATGTGTTAATTTGTTGTTTGCTCCTAATTAAACTCATTTTCAAACAGGATTTTAAAAAGGGAAATAGATATCTACAGACAGGGCCCATCTATGACTGCAAAACCTGCATCGAAACACTCCAGTGGTCAGTGCTTCAACCATCAGAAAATCTCTCTCTTGATTTTTTCAGAATATCCAATGACTAGTAAAAATAAAATGGTGTGTGAATACTTTTTAAAAGCAAACTAAAATATCATGAATGAGACTCTCAACTACACACAGGCTGCCAGTTTCCCTGCACATCCAGGCCAGCCCTGAAGATGCCAAAAGAGAAACAAGAGATTGATGGAAGATACAAATACAACAGATGCAGAATTAAAACAGGGAAATAACTAGATATAAAACAGACATTCTAAGTGTGTGTGTGCATGTTTGTGTGTGGTTGTACAACTAAGTCACCATAAACTTTGAAACCTAGATGAAAAAGATAAATTTCTAGCAAAAACAGTTTTAAAAAACTAAAGTAGAAAACACAAATGAACTAAAAACCATCTTAAAAAATTGACATTGTAATAACCAAAAAACCCAGGCCAAAAATGTGGTACAAGTGCATCCTACCAAGCCTTTAAGAAACAGATAATCACTTCCTTCTGCTAATAGAAGTCAGGCATTATTTTTCTGGGCAATGCAGCCATTTGGAATCTCTGCTAGAAATAACAAACAATATAAATTAGAACTCATATTGAAAGATTACTCCAGTTTTTCCTCCAGCTGGTTTTTAGAGTCTGACTGACGCATCCAGATCTGAGGGTCTAACACCAGCTGGGGCTTGTGTTTCCTTTATGCAGACCTGGTCCATTTGAAGAGCAAGTCTTTGGCTATGCTCTACACTAGCTCGCGAGCCAACCAAAACCAAATGATGAGACCACAACCTTCTGCATCCACCAAGTTTTATTCAGGTACAGTTGTTACTGCAGATAGACATGCTGAGAAGTTTCTTAGCAGGAGGGTTTTACGGAATCCTAGTTATTTCAACAAACTTTACTTATGTATAGTACCAGCTCAGTCTAACGTACAGCAGCAAGAATCATTTTCCAATCTTGAGATTGATGGCTGAGTCCTTGCTAATTCACAGTGGATCAATATAGTTGATTTTCATGTGGACTTTAATATGAAACTCACAAATCAGCTATACCTACATACAGCTGTGGCCCACAAAAGATGCATTCTAGACCCTTGAACCAGGCAATTTTCTTTTTATAGCATTGTCTCTTGAACCAGGCAATCTTCTTATTATAGAATTGTCCTTGGACCCAATCCATCTAGATACATGAGCTAATACTGTGTTGTTACTATCTATTAAGATGCTTTTGAAGTTATAAACACTTATTCATTCCACTATTTTTTATATGGCCAGCTATAGATTAAACAGAGCTCAAGACTTGAGAAAGAAATGGATGAACAAGACTGTATTAATCTGTTCTCATGCTGCTAATGAAGACATACCCGAGATTGGGAAATTTATAAAGGAAAGAGTTTTAATGGACTCACACTTCCACATGGCTGGGGAGGCCTCACAATCATGGCAGAAGGTGAATGAGGAGCAAAGTAACATTTTACATGGCGGTAGGCAAGAGAGGATGTGCAGGGGAACTCCCCTTTATAAAACCATCAGATCTCGTGAGCCTTATTGATTATTACAAGAACAGCACAGGAAAAACCTGCCTCCATGATTCAATTACCTCCCATTGGGTCCCTCCCGCAACACATGGGGATTACTATAATTCAAGGTGAGATTTGGGTGGGGACGCAGAGCTGAACCATATCAAAGACAGACAAGTTTCTTTCTCTTATGGAATTTATATTCTAGTGAAAGAAGGCAATTAAACATAACAAATGACTCAATTTCCGATAATAAGTAAAATGAGGGAAAAAAAAAACCCAGCGTGATGGGGGTTGCTGGGAAAGCTAGATAAAGCACTGTTGGAAGACTTCTTGGAAAAGTTGACATTTGAACCAAAGCTGAATGTTAAATAGGTGTGAGTCTGGGAAGATCAGACAGGGGAATCAAAAAGCTAAAGGCCCTAAATTTGAAATGAGCTTTCTGTGTTCCATAAACATCAACAAGGCCAGTGTGCCTAAAGGTGGTGAAGGAGGAAAAGAGTAAGAGGAAACGATTTCACAGAGGTAGGTGTTCACGAAATAACATAGGGCCTTGTGAGCCAAAGTCAGAAGTGCTGTGAAAATTGGGATTCTACTTTGTGTTTTAATGCTAACGTGTTTTAAAAACAATTTATTATGGCTTGCAAATTATTACAAGGAAAAAATACTTCTTAGATCTGTTTCTAGTTTTAAAAGAATTTGCATAGTCCTTTCATGGGGGCTGGTTTCATTAGAGATAGATGAGGGAGGTCAGAGTGAAGAAAGTAACATGATTGGTGAGTAAAATTCTCTCATGAAAAACTTAGTCTATAATTTTAGGTGAACAAACATGATTTTCTACACCAAAACAATCTTACTAATGTGATTTCCTCTGGTAGATATTCTTAGTCTCAAGGACTCATGTCAATAGCCCTTGGAACTTTTAAGAACCCTTTCGAGATTGCTAGAAGGTCTAAGCTTTTCTGTAAGTAGACAGATGTAAATTCACCCAATGAGGGCATAAGAATAAGCAAAGATTTCACTTAAATTTGTGAGTAACTAGTAGATATATATATATTACCTATATTGTTCTTTATTTATCTATAAACGAGTAATGCCAGTTGAGGTGTTTTCTCAAGAACCATGCCAACAATCTTCCATTCTTTCAAGATTTCTTATTAAACTCTGAGTGGAGGCCTGTAGCTTCCCATATAGTTACTTTCTTTTTTGAATTAACAAACATGGGTGTTATAATTAACTCTTTCTGCAGAAATTAGATTTTCTTCTAACAGAAATCCATTAGAACAGAAATCAGTGCTATCTCCAATGGCAGCAGAAAGCCATTGGAGGTTTTTGAAATAGGAGAACAACAGGATATAATTTATATTTTAAAAAGCACACTATAATGCTGTCTGAGAAATAGATATTAGCAGTCTAGAGTGAAAGCAGAAAGACCTAACAAGGCTTTGGTGGTTACTAGGTGTCTGCTGGTGGTGACTCTGACTGAGGGAGATGTAGTGATAAGTGATTAGATTTGGGAAATAGTTTAAATTGCAGCCAACAGGACTTACAAACTGGATGGCAATCTGGGAGAAAGAATTCAAAGATTAGAATCAAGAATGATTTCTGGGCTTGGGGTTTGAGCAACTGAATAAATGCTGGTACAATTATATGAGATGCAGATTTTGCAGTTATGGTGCAGAATCAAAAATTGTTAGGCATCTGAAATTTAAAGTGGCCAATGAGACATCCAGACAGAGATGATTAATAGGTAGTTCATTCTATATGTGTGATAATTAAGGGAGAGTTCTGGGCAGATATGCGTTTACTTCATGGGATTGAGTAAGATTTTCTTGGGAGAGAGTGTAGATAAAGAAGAGGCCTGAAGTTTGAGCCCTGAGTCCTTTCAACATTTACAGAGCAGAATGGCAAAAGGATGCAACAAAATTGCAAAAGAGGAGAAGCCAATGAGGGTGAAGGAATTCCTGGAAAGCACAATGTCTGAGAAGACAAGTGAGAAAATTCTTAAAAACATATGAGCTTGGCCTGGCGTGGTGGTTCACGCCTGTAATCCTAGCACTTTGGAAGGTTGAGTCGGGTGGATCACATGAGGTCATGAGCAAGACCAGCCTGGCCAACATGGTGAAACCCCATCTCTACCAAAAACACAAAATTAGCCAGGGGTGGTGGCAGGTGCTTGTAATCCCAGCTACTTGGGAGGCTAAGGCCGGAGAATCACTTGAACCCGGGAGGCAGAAGTTGCAGTCAGCCCCGATCACACCATTGATCTCCAGCCTGGACAAAAAAGCAAGACTCTCAAAAAAAAGAAAAAGAAAAAGAAAAAAAAGCTTGGGAGATTGCCCCTGGATATGGGAATCTGTGTGTAATAAGTAGGGCAGGACCTGGTATGCTGCTAGAAAAACACAGTCCGACAAGAATTTATTTCTCACTCAACACTGCATGCACAATGCAGGTTGACCCAGTGCTCTGCTCACTGTAGTCACTCACGGACATGGGCTGATGGATGTTGTGTTTTGACATATGCTCCAGGATTGACAGAGCAGGGTAAATGGACATGGCGAATTATGCATTCACTCTTAAATCTCCACTTGGAAATGACACAGGGTCATTTCTGTTCACATCTCATTGGCCAAAGGAAGTCATGGCCTCAGCTCACTTCAAAGAGGTAGCAGAGGCAATGGTGCCATGTGCCCAAGAGTAGATAAAAACAGGTGCCTGTAAACGGCCCTAATGACTACCAAGCAGTGTGCGGCACTGGTGATTAGTACAAGCAGGAGAGTGGTGGTGCTCTTCATCACTTGGATACGCCTAGAAACCAAAACAGAATTTTAGAAGCTTCTCAGATTTATTTGCCTTTTCCCAGGAAACCAGCAAGAAGGGATGACTTTTCTCCGTGCCATTTTAACATGGCATAGAAAAAAAAACCTGTTAAAAGTTCCAGTGCTTTCTCCTGTGACACAGTTCAGGAGACACAGTTCCCGACACCACACTGCCTTAAGTATAAATTCCTGAACCACCACTTGTGTGCCATGGTTTAGGGTTTTTGCTGTTTTCTAATTTTTTTTTAAATTTTTAATTAAAATAACTTTTTCAAATGCACCACACAGAAATGCAAAATGCAAAATGCAAAAATGATTGTAGGCAGACAATAGATAATGAAAATTCTTATAAAACTGAGATTCACAATAGGAAAGAAACAAACAGTTTTAATATAACATAACATGTATACATTAATTGTAAAACATAACAGTAAACACTTTCCAATTATTAGCAAAAAATGCCTAAAAATTGTATCCTTCCATTCTCTTGAAATTGTGCTAGCCACTAAATATTTTAATGGAGAAAATTCAATGGAAAGAATTGCTGACTTGATAAAAGACAGTTAGCTAGCAGAAGGGGCAAAAGAGAACATTAAGGTTTAACAGGAGTAGCAGGTGTAGACAGCAGCTAGTGATGTGAAGACTGAGGGAGATGTGAACCAGGGAGGAGTGCAGAGATCTTGAGGAGGACCCTGCAGGGCTGAGACTGGGTGCCTCTGGGCTGAAGGAGTAGCAGCTGGAGGAACACCTGTCCTGGGAGAAAGACTTCCATGTGCCTACCTGCTCGGAGACCCTGACAGCCTCAGCCACTGCAGTGAACTCTGCTGGGACCACCACTTGCCCTGTGAGTAGATCTCAGAAGGAAAACTAAGGCAGAGAAAAAGGACAGTCCTGGTGTGTTAAATGATGTCTCCCCAAAAGATATATTGAAGTCCTAACCACGGGTAGCTGTGAATATGAGCTTATTTGGACATAGGGTTTTTGCAGAGATAATTAAGACCTAAGTTAAGATAAGGTTATACTGGAGTAGTGTGGGCCCTTAATCCAATAACTGGTGTCCTTATAGAAGAGGAGAAGAGATACAAATTAGACACACACAAGAGAACGTCATGGGAAGACACAGACACCCTGAGGGAAGATGGAGCCAGAGACCAGAGGGACATATCTATAAGCCAAGGAATGCCAAAGACTGCAGGCAATCCCAGAAGCAAGAAGAAGGAATTGTAAAAGGGATTCTCTTCTCCAGTCTTAGAAAGACGGCCCTGCAAACACCCTGATTTCGGACTTCCATCTTCCAAAATAGTGAGAGAATAAGTTTCTGCTGTTTAAGCCACACAGCCTGTGGCACTTTGTAAACAGCAGCCCTAGGACAGGAATGCAAGTCTCGCTGCCTCCCTCCTGGGCTCTCTGTTGGCCGGCAGAGGAGAAATGAGTTTTGTGGAGCGCATTTCACAAACTATGATAAAGAAGGGTGAGTGTGGAGCTCAGAGAAAATGAGATAATGGCTGGTACAATCTGTTTGGCCTTGGTTAAGCTGAAAAATTTCTTTGATGCTCAGTTTCCCTACATGTAAAAGGGTGAACAATATTATGGCACCTCATAGGGGTGTTGTGAGAATAATTGAGAAGATGCACATAGTTGTGGTTTTGTACCTGCAAAAAAGTATTTAATAAGATGTGTCTTCATATGCTTAATATTTTCAACATGAATTGCGACCAAAGGAGAAGTTTACTGACTCACTGAGGGAATTTATGGGAAGTTTTCTGATTCACTGAGGGAATTTACCCTTCTTTGGGGGAAAGAACAGTGTGATAAAATTTCAATTCTCATGACAATTTAAAGCCTCTGCATCTGGAGACGGGAGAGGAAACATTTGTAACCCTATAAATCCATCCAGCCGAAAGACTCTACATGTGAATAACTCTCCCACAAAATCCAAATTAACATAAATCCTTAATCCTTTCAGCATCCCTACTAACAAATTGATTTGAGGAGGAAAACAGAAGAGCCAATTAAAAATAAAGAATGTTATATAACAAACATCAGCAATGCCAATACCAAAACACTGGGCCGCTTTAGTTCTGTAAGGGAGCGCCTTCTACCGCCTCTAACTTGTCTGGGTTGGAAATTTTTATTGCTATCTGGACACACAGGCATATTTCCCACAAAGCTAAGGGTCACTGGTGAATCTATTTAAATCTCTTCCATTTTGGTTAACAAGCTTAGCTTTGAAATTAAAGGAAAAAAAACCTGAATACAAATTGAGACTCATTCTAGGGGACAGCTGGAGTAAGTTTGCTCTGGGAAATATTTAAGGAGGCTACAGACATGCAGACTCTTCTCTGCTTCCCTTAAGCATACTCACACTCAGGAGTCACCAGAGTTGGCCCCAAGGAAAGGGCAACGTGAAAACTTAAAACAATTTTTTAAAATTTTTTATTTTGCATAAGCTTAAGGGGTAAAAGTTCAGTATTTTAACAAGGATATATTGCATATTGGTGAAGTCTGGACTTTTAGTGTAACTATCACTAGAATAATGTACATTATACTCATTAAGTAATTTATCATCCCTCACCCTCCTCCCATCCTCTCTCCCTTCTGAGTCTCCAGTGTCCATTATTCCACACTCTATGTCTATGTGTATACCTTATTTTGCTCCCACTTGTTAGTGAGAAGATGTGGTATTTGACTTTATGATTCTGAGTTATTTCACTTAAGATAATGGTCTCCAATGCCATTGTGTTGCATAAAAACATTCAGGTCTGTTAATGCCTCACCAGGCCTGGTCTCCAAAGACGCCCACTCCGTGAAATAACTATTCTACCTTGTTTTATGGTTACCATGCACCAAACTGTGTAGTCAGCACTGGAAAAACAGAAGTGAACAAGATACAGACTTACAGTCTAGTGGAGAAGACAAACCCTGGCCAGTAATTCATGTGAGATGGTCCTTCTAAATCTCGCTGTGTTTAGAACTTCCTGAAACATTTGTGTTCAGGTCATCCTGAGACTGGCCGGTGGTTCCTTATTGGATCCTTAAAGGGCCTGTCTTAATTCAAACTTGTTCTTTCAGAGCACAGAAGTCCAGAACTTGCTGCATACCCAAAGATATCTGACTTCTGCTGACCTCCAGGAGCTCTTTGGCCAAATACCTGGTTGATGTCAAATGTCCACTTGCTCTACATCTCTTAGAAATTCGCTCAAGAAAGTGCTGGGAAGTTGTCTGACTTTGAGTCACCCCATTGTGATACCTGGTTTTGAGGAACCACCCTACCAAGGTGAACTGTCCTTGGGAAGGAAGGAAATAGTAAATGTCTACGAAGTGGTCACCTGAACACAGAGAGAACTGTGTAAGTCTGGTGTCCAGTGAAGTGTGCTGGAAAGATTGAATAAACTAGTCTTCAACATTTAAGCATTAATTGAAAATTCATGAAAAACTCACTTAAAAAGGCATTCAGAGAAAAATACCCCATTTTCAAGAGGAGGTCTATGGCATTTCAGCATCACTATCCGAAATCCTTAAAGATCTGGCTTTAGCATTTCATTTTGCAGTGTGGGGTGAATGAGCTGAAATGAACGCACAATAGTCATTAATAGAGTCAGAATTAGGGGCAGTCAGCTGGGTGCAGTGGCTCATGCCTGTAATCCTAGCACTCTGGGAGGCTGAGGCAGGTGGATCACTTGAGGTCAGAAGTTCAAGACCAGCCTGGCCAAGATGGTGAATCCCAGACTCTACCAATAATACAAAAATTAGCTGGGCATGGTAGGGGGTGCCTGTAATCCCAGTTACTTGGGAGGCTGAGGCAGGAGAATCACTTGAAACCAGGAGGCAGAGCTTGCAGTGAGCCGAAATCGCACCACTGCACTCTAGCCTGGGGGACAGAGCGAGACTCCGTCTAAAAAAAGAAAAGAAAAGAAAAAAATAATTGGGGCATTCATGCCAAGATTCTGTTAATTTTAGAAGGCACCAAAAACTACAAGTGAGATTTCAGGGTCCAGTGAACTCTCACAGATATTAGAAGAAATATGGGATGACTCTTAATGTTTATCACATTCCTTCTCACAAGGAATTCTTTTTTGAATTGTGCTACCCCTTGGTATGTTAAAAATTGCCCCTTATCGATGGGAACATCACACACTGGGCCTGTCATGGGGTCGGGGGCTGGGGAGGGATAGCATTAGGAGAAATACCTAATGTAAATGATGAGTTGATGGGTGCAGCAAACCAACACGACACATATATACCTATGTAACAAACCTGCAAGTTGTGCACATGTACCCTAGAACTTAAAGTAGAATAATAATAAATTAATAATAATAAAAAAATTTAAAAAGGAGAAAAGATGACCATCTATGTACCAGAAAGTAGAACTTCAATAGTCACTGAATATGCTGGCACCTTTATCTTTGACTTCCCAGCATCCAGAACTGTGATAAATAAATTTCTGTTGTTTATATATTTTAAAAAATGCCCCTTATCATCTAACATATGCTTCTGATCCCCCTGCCACCGAGAGTGAGAATTGCTATTAAATTCTATTCCATACCAATGTAGCATGGAATCAATACTGCCTCACGGGAACAATGCAATGGATCAGTACTTTTGAGCAAGGAGGCCTGATGAAATATATCCCTATACAATATACCAGTAAATTTGGTGTTTATTGGCAAAACCAGCCCTATGTGTGGGCACAGGTGTTGGCATCTCTAGGACATGCTTTGAGATTTCTTGGAAGATGTAAAGTGTCAGTCTCCAGTCTTCAGTGTTGCATAAAGGCCTTCAAAACGAGCTCTATGTTGTGAATAGGCTGACAGATTTTGAGGACTGTCAAAGGGGAGCCACATTAAGAAGGCTTAGTTTTTATGTTGAGGCTTTTACTATGGCTTATCATATAGCTAAAAATAGGGCTCTGAGGGAAAGATGCTCAGGTAGGATCTTTGAGAGGATTACTATATTGATTTCCTCCATAACTAAGTCCACTTAATTGTTGTCTGTAGCATTCACTTAGTACCACAAAAGAAGAAAGTATGGGATCAAGGTGGAGTTTGGGCCCTGAAGTTAGATTTCTTGAGTTTCATATTTTGGATCTCCCATAGCTATTGGACCTTGGACAGTTATTCAGTCTGTCTCATGATCTCATGTGTAAAATGGGAATAACAAGAGAGCGAACTTCATAGAATGATGTGTTATTTGACATTAATAACACCCAATAGGTAGACATAAAATAGCACATTTTGTCATGCATTAAGCTTTTCCTCCCAACTAGATAGTGAACTTATTTTAGATAGGCATGAAATCTTAGATTTTTTATTCCACCCTGCCTGGCATGGTGCTAGGCACTTAATAGTGATACCTAGCATTGCAAGAGCACTTAACGGTTTCTTTTACGGTATATTATTATATACATTATTATTATTATTATATATAATATATATATATTATTATATACCGTAAAAGAAAGCAGTTTTAAAATTTTTCCTATATTCCCACAAACCAGGAGGTAGATAGGAAGTTATTTTTATTAAGAAAATAGAAATCTTCAGAATTTAATAACTTGCTTGAGGCCATCCAGTTAGAAATACCCAGAGCCAAATTCTGAAATATGATTGTTGTTATTATAAACCCAATGGCTGCCCTGCCTGTGCCATCAGCATATCTTTAGTAGGCTCCCTGTTAAAATCTGTGGCCATTTTGGTTGATTGATGGGAACACTAGTCATGGAGAATGCTGAGTGCCTGAGGAAGTTCCCCAAGGAGGATCTGAGACACCCTGAGGATATGGTGCCCTTCTGCCGTGCTCTAGACTCAGCCCTGCCCACTGCGCTCGCTGAGCTGTAGGTACCATGTCTTTGGTATCTGGCTACATGCATAGTATAGGTCACTAACAGAGAGAGAGAGACTGACAGCAACAGCAGAAGCAAGTCTAGACTGCCCTTTGTTTATCCTTGCACATATGTGTGGCTGGGGTCAGTCCACAAGGGCAAGGAGAGGAGGGATGAACACTACTACTCCAACCTCAGAACCCAGCACACTATGCTCCTGAATGCCACAGACCTGTCTAATCTTCATTTGTTGCTGCCAGGAAAATGGCTGAGGGGTAAGAGCTTGTTTCCTAAGCTCTCCCCAGTACACAAAAAGACTCAGGTAGCAGGAATGCAGACTAGAGAAACATGTACATATTACCCATGATCATTTCTGTTGATATACAGCAAGATCATTCTTTGAAGAAAGTGAAAGAAGTAAGGAGCAGTTGGCAACTGGCCTGTTATGTCTGAGAACTGATTATTTGCAAAATCCTAGTATCCCTCTGGTTTCCAGTAATTTAACAAAATGAAAGCTTGAATTGTACACACAGTCAGCTTAAAAAAATGTCAGTTGCAAATAGATAATTTGCTATTTCAAAGCCCTCAGAGAAGGAAACAGTTATTTTTTACTTCTCATTTATTTTCTTTCTTTTTCCTGCACCTCCCAGCCATGGGTGTGTGTGTGTACACAATGTTGTGGAATGACCACATGGCGCCTTTTGGGTAAATTTGCAAAGATCTTCTCAATTCCCCTCTTGTCTCTTAAGACATAATTATTTATAATTTGTCTCCCTGTGGATGGAGAGCCATCCAGTATACAAAGAGCCCACCTGGGATGAAGTGTCTAAGAAATTACACATGTACAAATGCAATGTCCAAAAGATATCATCACTCAGGGCTCTGAGCTAGAACGACCCAGAATGGAGGAAAGATTATGGCTTTGCCACCTAAGACTAAAGGAGCTGAGACGCTTGTGTGCATGCAGCCAATCAGAGAAAAAACTGCAACAGAAGATAGCACCCATCCAGCTCATTCATAACTTACAGAATCATCCTGTGGCATCCAACAGGGAACTGGAGATAACAGAAGCCATCTGGATGAGTTCAATCGAAATGAACCGATATTTGATGTCTCTCGTCATCTATAAACATAAGAAATAGGGACTTAAATGCTTCCTTTTAATTGATATTTCTGAAAATGTTCCTAACTTTGCTAACTTTTCCAGGGTTGTACCTGAAGACAGTCAAACAAATGACTTCCTAACTCAAGGCCAGGACTGACTTCCTGGGTGTGCTACCTGAGCAGTACCCCAGGGTCCCACACTTAACAGGGTACCTCATTTGGTTTGATGTTCTGCTGTGGCTGTCTGTAAATTCCTAAACATGTTATCTTTGAGCTTGTGTTTTGTAAGTGAAATGTGACGGGACAATGGAGCATGTGAGTGACAGAGGAGTTATGTGTAATATGCATGTTCACCATCATTCCTTGCAGCCCATTTTACAAATAGCATTCACAATGCCCGATGAACAGATAATTCTGGTGGACCCACAAGGCCATGGAGTTCAGTGATACTTAAAGCAAGTGCTGGGTGAGGGTGTTAGGTCTACACCTGGGTAAAAGGGGCATTGACAGTCCCCATAGGTCATGCTTTCTGTCTGAACCAACACTTGCCTAACATGTAGAAAGAAGGTAAGGGCATCCTAAGAAACATTAATGTGCAAAAAACTCTGTCCCCTCTTGTCTTGTGTTACGTCCTTGAATAAACCAATGGCTTATACTAACAACAATGACACAGAATTAGGGAAGGATAGAGCAGTCCATAGTTCATCTTCCTTTCAGTCTTTCCTGACTCATCAGTAAGCAAAAGAGAGAGACAGCGTTATTAGAGTATGTGTGTATGAAAAAGTGAAAGTGTTTCTGTTAATCTGGTAAAAACAGAATACACATACATATGTGAGCTTTGAAAGTCAACTTGTGTCATTCTGAAGATGCTTCATACTAGTTAAATGCTCTTGTATTTGCATTTAAAACTGGCATTGTGCTATATAAACAGTAAATTTCATGCAAATACTTTAAAAATTTAATTTTTCTTTAGCTTAGAATGATATTAACTACCAAATAAAAAAACCCCACTATGACAGGTCAAGAGAAAGACTGGGGAAAAAAAGAAAAGTTTTATTTTAACACCTTTAAAGGAACTTTTCTCCTGCTTTTTAAACTAAGATCCTCAAATTTTCAACACTAAGACCTGTGAATTATATAGCTGGCCCTGCTCAAGGTCTAAATAAGTGCGTAGGACTATGGTAGAAAGAACTGTGTTAAGTGAACACTCCAGGCAATAATGACCAGAGAGAACACTGTCCTAGGGCTCAGCTCTTCGAACAGGAAAGTGACCGAAGCCCAAGGCCACTGGGTACAGAACATGATTAAAAAAACAAGGCTTCCCTTGAGCTGTTCTTTTATCATAATTGGTCTGGAAGGTTGGTTTTCAGGAGGAAAGTCTTCCAGCACTTCCATCTCTACACTGTCTTTACACATTCTCAAACTCACTACTATCCACCCAAATGGGAATCACTGGGTTATAACCACAGAGATAAAAAAAAAAAAAAAATTAGGTTAATGTGAAGAAGTCATGAAAGAACAGAGTGAGAATATTTTCTTTTCAAATAAATATGTAATAAAATAACAAAATATGGATGTATTTCTTCAAAGAATGTAACTTTGAGATCATAATGACCTTATTTGCCTTTAGTTAAAAGTAAAATAAAACAGAAAGCTCAGATATAAAGTTTCAAAGGACTTCTGAAACCACAGGATGAGTGATCAGTCTCCTTTGACATGGAGAAGAGGGTTAGGGAGGTTTGCAAAGGCTAGGAATAAACCACCTTTGAAGACAAAGTAGAGATGAGTGAGTCACTCTCTCTGAAAGCCTAGATTAACCCAATGAAGCATACGTTGTCTTTCCAATTATCACTAGACAGATAGTTGTAAGAATTTAACAAGGTTCAGACACAGTTAAACCCACAATTTGGATTAAGGCAGGATTTATAATTAAAGAGGATTAAAAATTTTTTCAACTTAATGAAATATCAATCTGCTATAATTAGGAAGGAAGTAACAATGAATAGCTTAATAATTTTAACTAACACTCATGTATCAGTGCACAAAGCAGAAAAGACTAGACCCTGAGGAATGTCTATGAAAATTCAAAGAAAGGAATAAATAGCTACTAAAACTAAGTAACTTATGATTTTATTTTTTCTAAAAGTGATGACTAAGATGAGCTACTCTAAGATTCAAAGGATGCTATCTTTACATCTTAGCTGCATCACATTCCATTTCAACCTCCTCTTCTTCACACCAACTCCTCCACAACCAGACCCTGTCCATCATAGAGATAAACTTGTCTGGCTTATTGTTCGTAAAATCCAGGCTAGTTGAAAACTATTTTGGGTTTCTTACTCAAATCAGATTTCAACTGTGATTTTTCAAAAGTTAATAGGTTAGTACAGTGGCCTGTTGTGTCAACAGAGCCCTAGAAAAAAATTAATCATGAAAGCAATAGAAAAGGTCAAAAGGAAGAAACTGAAAATGCTACAATAAAGAAATCCCAGAGCCTATTATGTGTATTTCTAAGGTGTTTTAATTCAAAGGCAGAAGCATGACAAAGAAAATAAGGTGATAGTACTCAATCACGGTTGCTGAAAGGGAAAGGTGACATAAGATATTAGCAGGGCATGGAAACAAATTTCAGCAGCTCATGATGACTTAATATTCTCTAAAGAATCGAATGAAAGAGGAGAAATTCTAATAGAGGTAGGAAAAGAATCTCTGTCAACAAATTATTTTTTAAATGTTAGGTGAAGTTAATGAAACTGGCATCGGCTGCTATGGAAAATACAGACAATTATCGTTTCAGCACTGAAGAACATGAAGCTCTGAACTTTTGTCAGAGTGTGTGATTAATGTTGTGTTCACACAGTGATAGAGCAAGGTAGGGCTACAGGAGTTGACGGCAGTGCTGGAACAATTTTCTACCATTCCCGTCCACTTTAACCATCCTATGCTGGTCGTCAGTAATGCCCCACGGGACTCAAAAAATCACAAGTTGCATTATGGGTACCTTCGCAATGGAGAGAATGTGGGGATAGTTTTACTATAGTGGGAGTCTGAATATGTGCATGGATGGAATGGAGTTTCTTCATGATCTTAGAGTTGAAGAGAAAGAGTGTTTATGCGATATGCTGGTATAGCAAAGCTTCCTTATGCTGGCAATGGACGTGGCACTGGCCCTTGAATCTATCTATCTTTCAAAAAACCAGAAGATAGTTTAAGGAACCATGTGATTCCCATCCAAAGCTCTTTTTATAATTTCAAAGGTCCAAAATTTTTTAAAAAAAGGAAGTGGAACTTTAGCCACATAAGTAAACCCCAGAAGTTGAAAACTTGAACAAATAAACAAAAAATAATATATAATTAATATAACCCAACATATAAATACTATCAAACATGTGAAAGATTAATCTTTAAGGTAATGACAACAATTAGGTTTCTTTCTTCAAATAGTTTTCTAGAAATTTTTTTCTTGGTAGAACCTTGCTGATAAAATATTTGAATTAAATACTGCCCAGCCGAAAAACTAGTGGACAAGAAGGTGCTGACAGCTTTTATTACACTTCCTTACTTAAACACTTCCAATGGTATCAAATTACATGGCCTGTGTAATTTGATCACAATTATCACAAACTTCGTGGCTTCAAACAATACACATTTATAATCTTACAGTTTCTGCGAGTCCAGGGTTAGGAGTCCGAGCACAGCTCAGCTAGTCGTCTATTCAGGGGCTCATCAGACTGCAATCAAGATATTGTCCAGGGCTGGTTTCTCATCAGAGGCTCAACGTGGAGGGATCAGCTTCTAAGCTCCCTCAAGTTGGCAGATATCATTGCCTTGCAAGCTGAAGGATTCAGGACACTTTTTTTTTTTTTTTTTTTTTTTAGGTTTAGAGAGAGTATAGTTTCTCTACAATATGCTCCCATTTTACTTTTTAGGACTTACCCGTCCTTCCTGCTCTCCTAGATTTACTTTAAAACAAAACAAAACAAAAAACAGTATTTCAGGAAAATTGGGCCTTATGCTATTACCTAGTTCTTCAGTTCTCAACCACTATATTTTTGCACAGACTCCTTTTCCCGAAACTCCTTCTTACAAACACCTACATTTGTTGAAGGTGTATCTCAAATGTATGCTGCATTTCTTTTTGAAATGAAACATTTTGCTGATGATTCTTGTGAAAATTGTCCTGCCATTTATTTTTGGTTCATTTCAGAGTAATCATCTCTTGGAAGCACTGGCTACTGCCCAAAAAGTACATCCTAAGAAGATGACTGGGCCATGGAGTAACCCGCAGACTCCATACTGCTTCCTCACTGCATTATCCCTTTTCTTTCCTTTGATTTCTCAGTCTTCTTGTGTTTTCACATTATAGCTGTAAATTATCTCCTCAGCTCCACCTGTCCTGGTTGTCGTTGGTTTTCCAAATGCTGTCTCTGCTCCAAGTTAGAGCTGCCCTCACCTGCTCTCAAATTGCCTCCATTGAATTATCTTCTCATTGAAATGCTTCGTTTTCATCCTCAGCTGGTCTCTATTCAGGAAGTGCCCTAATTTTAGAGTGTGAGAATCACCTGGGGGAAATGTAGTTTTATGCAAATCCCTGGGTTTCCCTCCCAGAATATGTATCAATAGATCTGGTGTGGGTCCCAAGATTTCATGTTTTTTTTTCAAGCTCCATAAGGTTCTCTGATGCAGATAATCTGTAATCACATCCTGAGAAACAAGATTGTACCTATTCAACCCCACTTTCTAATTTCAAGTCTTTATCAGTTTTCTCGTGGTTCCTTCTTTACCCTCATCTCAGTCAATGTCAGCAGATGACTGAGCTCGGTGGTTTTCAAACCATAAAGTGGTTCCTTTATGTTACAACAACCTGGGAGGCTCATAGAAATCCCAATACACAACCCACTTCTCATACTAATTAAGTCAAATTTTTTTTTGGAGTTATTTTTTAATCAAGGTATAATTACATACAGTAAATGCACAGATAGTAAGCATATAGTTCAATGAGTTTTGACACACGTATTCATCTGAGTAACCAATGCTGTAATCAAGATATAGCACACTTATATCAACTTAGAATGTTTCCTCTTGCCCTTTCTGGTCAACCTCCCTCTTCTCCAGAAAGTAGCTACTATTCTAATTTTTATCCTCTTAGATTACTTTTTGCCTGATTTTAATGGAATCAAGATGGAATCATGGAAGTGGTTTCCCTTGCTACTGGCTTCTTTTGCTAAACATATTGCTTTTGAGATGCATTCATGTTTGACATCATTATTATTTAAAATTTTCGAAGTATTTATAATGTGCCATCAAATTTGAGAATCAAAATCCATTCTAATCTTTTTACCTTCAACTGTATATTATGATAACGTAGTGACCTTTAAAAACATCAGTACTGGCCAGGCACGGTAGTTCACGCCTGCGATCCCAGCATTTTGGGAGGCCAAGGCAGGCGGATCACTTGAGGTCAGGAGTTCGAGACCAGCCTGGCCAACATGGCAAAACCTTGTCTCTACTAAAAATACAAAAATTAGCCAGGTGTGTTGGCGGATACTTGTAATCCCAGCTACTCGTTAAGCTGAGGCAGGAGAATCGCTTGAAATCAGGAGGTGGAGATTGCAGTGAGCAGAGATTGAACCACTGCACTCTAGCCTGGGCGACAGACTCTACCTCAAAAACAAAACAAAACAAACAAAAAACAATACTAATACCTTCAGAATTTCTTATTTAATTGATCTAGGGTGGGATCTGAGCATAGGTATTTTTAAAAGCCCCTCAGTTGATTCTAATATGTTGCCAGGGTTGAGAATCTCTGGATTAGCCTCAGAGGTAACGGAATTCCACTTCGAGTTCATGCAGATCTTCCCCCATCTTTCTTTCCCATCTCTGAGGAACTGCTGGCCTTTCCCCTTTCATTTGTGCTCCTGACCTAATAATAGTGATTATTTCATGAATGCTTGCTGTGTGCTAATGATTTTCATATATTATTTTATTTAGACTTGATCAATCATGCTTTTTGGAATAAACAAGATGATGGTTACAGAGGGAGGTTTTACAGCTTGTAAAAGCAGGAACCAGGATCCAAACACCTGCTTATTGCTCATGGAGTCATACCTCCCAACTATTTTACGTCCATTGTCCTTCAGTCATCCCTCTTCAATCTTTCCATTGACTTTTTTATTTCCCTCACTCTACACCAATGCTTAGGTTTCCTCTATCCTAAAGAAAGAATAAATTAAAAACCCCTTCTTTTAAGTATGTCACCCTTTAAGCTACATCCTTATTTCTTTCTTTCCATCATTTCCAGCAATTTGTAACTTCCTATTTTGCTATTCAACCTATTGCACAAACAAGCTTTGGCACCTACTACCACCGAAATGGTTTTTATGTCACCAGTGATTTCCTAACAATCTTTCCAGCTTAGTTTTCTTTTTTTTTCTTCTGAGACAGGGTCTCACCATCATCCAGGCTGGAGTGCAGTGCATAATCATGGCTCACTGCAGCCTCCATACTCCTGGGCTGAAGCAATCCTCTCACCTCAGCCTTCCAAGTAGCTAGGACTATAGGTGCGTGCCACCATGCGCAGCTAGGTTTTTTTTTTTTTTTTTTTTTTTTTAATTTTTATCTTTTGTAGAGACAGAGTCTCATTATGTTGCCCAGGCTGGTCTTGAACTCCTGGCCTTAAACAATCCTCCCGTCTTAGCCTCAGAAAGCACTGTGATTACAGGTGTGAACCACCTGCACCCTGCCTCATTCTGTTTAATTCTTGACCACTCTTTCCCCATATTCTTTTCAGATGCTCAATTGATTGGAAGAGGCCAGTGGGAGACAGCTTATTCTCAACTAGCAACAAAAATCTGAAGAACTTAATATTAATTAAGGTCAAATGAGGAATCAGATTTATAGTTCTAGTAATAATTACCTAGTAACTATAGGCAATTGTTATTGCTAATTTTGTACCTATTTAACGTGCTGCGTACTATCCAAAGAGGAGACTATAAACTGCTCTCTCTTGAGATGCAGCCAATCTTGTTGAATGGGCAAGACTCAAGTTTGTAAAACTATTGTCATTTTAAATATTATTAAGCAGTTTAAAAATAAATCAGTGTTACATTGTATGGTACAAAACACAAGTACAGCAAGTATTCAAGTTAGAAAAAATGTATTTCTTGGAAAATATACTCATAGAGTACTTTATTAAACCTGAAGTAAATTATAAGGTACAAATCAGAGAGGTGGGATAAGAAGGACAGTTCACGCAGTGACACTTGCACCAGCAGAAGCAAAGGGCTCCATTTCTCGATGATGGTTTTCTCTATTCTTTGGCTTTTTTATAATCCTCTTCTAACACTTCCTTTAGTCTCCACTTTCCACCTCTTTCTGCTTCCATGGGTCAACACACTTCACACTATAACGCTTCCTGAGCAGAATGGCAATCCCATCTCTTAGCTGTGCCTCCTATCTAGATCTATTAACTGCCTGGCTTTTTAACCACCTTTAGAAGATCCTAACAGCATCTCCCAAATTATACTGGGATTGGATCTAAGGAAGGACAAACTAACCAATGTCTTTCTCAACAGAAAGAGTCCTTTCTGTCCCAGAAGAGTCCTTTTTTTAAAGAACTGTCCACAAGGACAGTTCTATTTTAACAACATTTAAAAATCATGAAGTGATGTTCACGTCGAAGCATAGCAGGTGGCTCATATTGGCACAACAATATCATACTTATTTTTTTGAAGAAACAAAGCTTTACCCTTCTAAATTTTCATAATTAAGATCCCTTTAATCTAGATATGGCCTTACAAAGTGATCTGTCCGACTCTGCTTTTTCTAGATGGACTAAAAAATGCCTGGAAATGAAATTTCTTTTCCAGCTAAATGAGTTGCTTTCAAAACTAAAATCCAGGCCTCAAACTTCTAGTACTGTCTCACTCCACTATACCATGATGTCACCCTTCTCGCCAAAGAAATATTATCGGAATCTGGAAAGCATCACAGTATCTGAATTCGTTGCCTAACAGAGTATAGATGACACAGATTGCTTTATTTAATCAGTACATCTTAACTGAGCAATTCATTTTGAAGGCACTAGAAAATAAGTTAACCATTTTTCAAAAACCAAGACAATTCATCTCATGAGAATACTGCTATTATACCAAACATATCATATTGTGGCCAAAGTTATAAAAAAGTCAGACAAGGCCATACATGGTTGGGAATGATAAGGTCAGTCATGGTTGGAATACTATCTGGAAGCATGATCATCTGAAATTGAGAATGACGATGCTCAACTGATTGGACAGAGGCTCCAATCAGGAAACGGAGTGGTCCATGTTGTCACCAACTATGTGTTCCTTTCTAAATAAAACTCTGAATAAGAACCAAGATAATTTCTAATATTTTAGCCCAGCTAATCCCCAACTAAACCATTAATGGCTCTTTGGAGAATGCTGTAATACTAACTCTGCTTTCTATGCAGAGTTCCACGGGGCTTTTTGGCACAGTAGGCTTTAAGATGTCAGTGCTTCCTGGTTAGAGAAGTTTTGAGTTTCTTGATTATCATGATGATAAATCCCATTTCCTGCTTTAAATGAACAATTGCAGCACATCACACAGGTGACACCTGTGCTGCTCAAGTAGTTATAAATTTAAACGCTAGAATATTGTTCTATTTCGTTCTCATTTTAAGGAAGACAGTGCATTTCTGAATCTGGGCAAGAGATCAATTTTAAATAGGAGTGAATTTTACCCTCATATAAGTCTTTGATTTAGGGTTGTTAAAAGACAACCTCAAGATCCTAAATTTGAAGTTTAATGTACAGTCTAAAATAGTGACATCACTTTCTAATGCAAGTTGCTTTAAAGATATATATTATTCTCTTTACATAGGGACAGGATCTTTATTGGTTAGTATTTTTTTTTTTTCCTGCAAATCACTATTTCATAAAGAAAGAATTTGAGTTGTGGTAAGACGTAATGTTTAAAGGTAAACATTAAAAGATACAAGACACAATTCATTCATAATAATCATCTTGTTGATGGAGCCAATATAGAATATTGGATTGTAGTACGTTGTTGTCTGAGAAAACAATGGTTTCATTCAAGTCACCTAGCCACCCCTAGAATGTAGTAGTAAGAACAGAGGGCTTGGCACATTGGTTTTACACAGACCTCTGTGGTTCTGACCCTGGGCTTGTCATTTGGACCACTCTAATTCTGTGTCCTCCTTTGAAAAGTGAATATATAGGACTGAATTTTTTAAAACGTCAGTTCAAAAAATTATAGTAAAATACACATAAAACAAAATGTACTATCTTAACCATACTGAAGTGTAGTTCAGTGGCATTATTACTGTGCAACAATATTGTTATGCAACCACCCTACCACCCATCTACAGACCTCTTTCATTTCCCAAAATTGAATTTCATACTCATTAAACAATAGCTCCTCATTCCCTCTCCCCACAACTCCCGGCAACCATTATTCTAATTTCTGTCTCCATAACTTTGACAACTCAGGCACCTCATATAAGTAGAATCATACAGTATTTGTGCTTTTGTGGCTAGCTTCTTTTGTTTAGCGTAATCTCCTCAGGGTTCCTCCGTGTTGCAGTATGTGTCAGAATTTCCTTCATTTTTAAAACTGAATAATGTTCCATGGAATGTATACATCACATTTTCTTCACCCATTGATAGGCACTTGGGCTGCCATCCACATTTTGGCTATTGTGAATAATGCTGCTATGAACATGGGTGTACAAGTATCTGTTTGAGTCTCACCTTTCAACTCCTTGGGGTATATTCCCAGAAGCAGAATTGCTCGGTTGTGTCATAATTCTATTTTTAATTTTTAGAGGAACCATTATACTTTTTTTTCCACAGCACCTGCACAATTTTAACTTTACAGGACTGGATATGTTTAAATGTCCCTTCCATGTCTAGGGTTCTAGGACCCAGTACTTGTTTTTAAAATAACCTCTTTAAGTCATTTCCTCTTTAGCTGGAAATCCTGCTCCCCGTGGAAAAACACTGGGATGTCTTTTACTTCAGAAAGCCTTCCTTTGGGTTATGTGCCCTCCCAGCACCCTTATTTACAAGTGGCAAGCCCTCATCATGTTTGACATTTATTTCTTATTTTCCTATAAGACATGAGCTCCTGGAAGCAAAGGTTATGTATTATTCTTTAATATTTCCTTAGTTCTTGACACAGAATAATCAAACAGCATATGTCTGATGAATGAATAGGTGGAAAGAAAACAGGGTCAAATATTTCCAAATGAAGAATTGAAAAAACGATTAAACATAGTAAAATTAGAGAACATTTTTTCTCCTAATGCAAAATATTTTCCTGGAGAGGCTGGAACTCAAATAATCAAAATGATAAGCATGATAATAAAAATGCCTACCTAGGCCTATCCCAACCATTAGCCAGGGCGGAATCTTTCCACCTGGGCCCTGGTGGGACACCTAGCCTAACATTCTTGCTCCTGCTGGCTGGCATTCCCAGAGAATGGGCTATGCAAGGTGTTTCATGCCCATCAACATGGAAGTGCAAAAGAGACATTCAATGCCAGTCCATGAAAGAGCGTAGAGGGGTATTCTCCAAGCACCCCGATTCGCTAATACAGTGAACTTCTCTTTGATGCTGGAAGAGATCTTGAAGTTCAGCGGTTCAGGGGGCCCTAGTATATTGGACGATGTGGCTGAGGTTCAGAGAAGAGAAAAGGCGATTCCCAAGTTATGCAGCAAGAAGGCTACCTACGCCCTAGATCTGGAGATACAGACGCTCTTCGCAGGGATAGAAACTATTTTTAAGATAGTTTTTAAGATAGAAACTATTTTTAAACCACTTTGCTAAGCGCTGGAGGGCAGGGTTGTAATTGGATACAGGAAAATGACAACGCCTCAGTAAGTCGCCTGCATCCCACGCTAAATAAGAGGCACTGGACGCCTGGGCGACAGAGCGAGACTCCGTCTCAAAAGAAAAAAAAAAAAAAAAAAAAAAAAAAAAAGAGGCACTGGGCTGTAGGAGAGTGGTAATATTTCTGGACCCAGACAAGGCGGCCACAACCCTCCTGGGGCAACAACCCTCCCGCCCGGCTGGTTTTTTGGAACCTCTGCAAACACTTTCTCCGGGGTCAGTTTCCCGCCAAACCGGGACAGAGGATGTCCAGAGGTCCCGGGAGTGGAAGCCGCTGTCCCTGTGTCCACTGGGAAGTGGGCGAGGCGGGATGCTGCCGGCCAGGCTGCCCCGGGCGAGGACCCGGGAACATTCACTTGCTCGCTGGGCCTCGGAGGGGTGGGAGGGGCGGGGCGGTGCACAGCCTCCCCTGGACAGGTCTGCGGTCCCGGCCCAGCCAGGCTGCACAGGCACGCGGGGCGCACGTCTGCCTCGCCCGGGCTGCCAGGTGAGTCGCGCGCGATCGGGGAGCGGGGCTGACGGGTCGGAGGGAGTGGGTGTGGGGGACCCTGCGCTGGCCCGGGAGCGGAGACGCAAGGTGCCCAAGGAGCATGGGAAGCAGCACCCCCGCACGTCCCTGCAGCAGGCAGGGGCCGACGGAGCAGCGCCCCCTTTTTCTTTGGAGGCGGCAGGAGCACCCCAGATCCTGTGGCGGGAGACAGAGGTTCATTATGCGGAACAAAAAGCCCAGCGCGAGAAGACATTTGACTTGGAGAGAACTGGGGGAGTTAGGGATTGCTGATTTCATCTCATACTTTTTTTCACACCCAAGCGAGGGGTCTGGGAGGTGGGCAGGGAGAGTGCTTAGGAGACAAACAGAGTTAATCCCTCACCCCATTGATCACCGCCCCGCTGAATGTTCTCAAAGCTCACCCTGCATCGTGGTGGACTGTATGGCGTTGGAAACGACCAAAGACACTGCCCCATCCCCACCCCCAACAAGCAAGGAAAATGTTTCCCCTGAAATGCCTTTCTTCTCTGTCTTTTTTGTTTCGTTGCTATGGATTCGTGAACTAGCTTTAATGGTCTCTAAACCTCTAAATTGTATGTATAATATTTACGTGTCCATGCATGCATTTTTCTGAAGCGAGCTTTCAGATATTGTATTTGTTTCTCCCTAAGATTAAATAGGCAAAACCATATCTTTGGGCTGCATCAATATGACCTCTTAATAGTCTTCAGGGAAACTGAGTTGCAGATTCTTACTTAAAGAATTGAGGATTGGCCGGGTGCGGTGGCTCACGTCTGTAATCCCAGCACTTTGGGAGGCTGGGGCAGGTGGATCACCTGAGGTCAGTAGTTTGAGACCAGCCTGGCCAACATGGTGAAACTCTGTCTCTACATAAATACAAAAAAATTAGCCAGACGTGGTGGCACGGGCCTGTAATCCCAAATACTCGGAGACTGAGGCAGGAGGATCCCTTGAACCCAGGAGGTGGAGGTTGAGGTGAGCCAAGATCACAGCCACTGCACTCCAGTCTGGGCAACAGAGCAAGACTTTGTCTCCAAAACAACAACAACACAAGTGAACAAAAAACAATAAAGTGGGGATTGAGGGAAGAGCCTTGAGGCTCCCAGAAGCGTTGGGGAGAAGGATTCCTGCAGAGACCAGGGAGGACAGCACTCACCCAGTCACAAATTCACCTGTGTTAAGAATTGGTCTGTTTCCCACCAGTATGAAGTACAACTAGGTTTCAAACATGTAGACTGGGAAATCGAAGTGAATCTTTGTGAATGGAAGGTCTACTTAAGTTTCTTTTTAACAATCCAAAGTGACCCCAGCTTCAGAGCTTCCAAGGACTCTGGAGAGAAGGTGACAGATGAAGTGTTCCAACTGTGCACCTCCCTAGTCCATTGGCATCTTGGGAAAAGGAGGAAAGAACAAACTGTTACCTTAGCATGGGAACAGAACCAGAAAAACCCAGGGAGTCTGGGGGAGAGGGAGGAGAGCTGAGAGAGATACAGGCATTGTTGGAAAAGGAGCTTAACTTACCCAACAAAACTGATCTGCAAAACCAACAGGCACCTTAGGAAAATCACCTTACATCATTAATCCCACTTTCCTTGTTCCCACCAAATGGGCAGGAGTACTCGGTGGAGGTGAAGTAGTATCTGCTGCCACTTACCTAGATAGCATTTCTGAACCTGCCTTCTTTACCCGCAGAATCTTGGAGTCCCAATCTGTGAGGTTCCTAGGTGTACTGGCATCAGGACAGCAGTCCACAAACGGTGTGTTACCCAAACATTAACATCCTGCAGCTAGCCTCAATCACAGCAACTTTCCAATTTCAGAGAAAAAAAAAGGCTAAAATTGTAAGCTTTTTCTTAATTTTTTATTTCTTAATTTTTGTGGGTACATAGCAGGTATATATAATTATGGGGTACATGAGATGTTTTGATACAGGTATGCAATGTGAAATAAGCACATCATAGAGAATTGTGTATCCATCCACTCGAGCATGCATCCTTTGTGTTATTAATACAAACAATCCACTTACACTCTTTAAGTTATTTAAAAATGTGCAATTAAGTTATTGACTATGGTCACCCCACTGGGCTATCAAATAGTAGGTATTGTTCATTCTTTCTACCTTTTTTTTTTTTGTACACATTAGCCATCCCTTCCAGCAGTCCCCCACTACTCCTCCCAGCTTCTGGTAACCATCCGTCTACTCGCTATGCCCATGAGTTCAGTTGTTTTGATTTTTAGATCCCACGAATGAGTGAGAACATGCAATGTTTGTCTTTCCATGCGTGGCTTTTTTCACTTCCCATAATTACCTCCAGTTCTACCCATGATGTTGCAAATGGCAGGATCTCATTCTTTTTTATGGCTGAAAAGTACTCCACTGTGTATAAATACTACATTTTCTTTATCCATTCATCTGCGGATGGACACTTAGGTTACTTTCAAATCTTGGCTATTGTGAACAGGGCTGCAACAAACATGGGAGTGCAGATACCTCTTTGATATACTGATTTCCTTTCTTTTGGGTATATACCCAGCAGTGGAAATGCTGGATCATATGGTAGTTCAGTTTTTAGTTTGCTGAGGAATCTCCAAACTGTTCTCCATAGTGGTTGTACTAAAATTATAAGCTTTTTCTTCACAAGTTTATTCCAACCTTTGATGCTGGCTTTTATTCCTGCTGAACTCAGCTTAGTTCACACTTATATTTTTGGTTATGCTGAAGCTGAATATATCATTATTTCTTGCTTGCAAAGAACCCATTGGTTTCAAGTGATTTGTAACCTCCTCACGTTTGAGAACTACTGTTGTAGCAAGAGAAGGGATTATACCCAGGATTGTGCCACATTTGTCTTTAATGTCCTTTGAGTTGAAATGATTTGTTTGTGACCATTTGGTGTTCTGAGTTGTGGCAGTGAATTGTACTGGACCCTGAGGCTAGGGAGGAAAGAAACAGCTTCATCCTACCTGCTCACAGCCCAGACTGGTTTTTTGTGTCCTGTTCTTGACATCACACATATTTTGTAAACTCAGACTATACTTTTATGAGGTTTTAAGGAACAGAGATTAAGCTTCCTAGTCAACCCCTCCACTCTTACAGTTGGCTAGTCAGTCTTCATTCAATCCTAAATTGAACTATTATTTTTCAGAACAATAAGGCAGTTATTTCTACCTATAACCCATCTTTTCCTGATAGAATTATTGTTCAAAATGGTCTCCATAACATGGCTAAGGGTTTATTTGGCAATGACAGGAATTGTAATTTTGCTTCTTATTTTAAAAGTCATCAAAGACCCAAGCTTTTTTTTTTTTTTTTTTTTTTTTTTTTAAAGACAGAGTCTTGCTCTGTGACTCAGGCTGTAGTACAGTGGTGCAATCTCAGCTTACTGCAACCTACGCCTCTCAGGTTCAAGCGACTCTCATGCCTCAGCCTCCCAAGTAGCTGGGACTATAGGCGCGGGCCACCACATCCAGCTACTTATTTTGTATTTTTAATAGAGACAGGGTTTTGCCATGCTGGCCAGGCAGGTCTCGAATTCCTGACCTTGGGCGATCTGCCTGCCTGAGCCTCCCAAAGTGCTGAGGTTACAGGCTTGAGACACTGTGCCTGGCCTAAGAACCAAGCTTTTTAAAAGAATGATAGTTGCCACTAGCCCTTCAGTACCACATAAGTTTTGCTGATGTTACTGATCGTTCTTTAATGCATTCAGCAAATACGAATATTTACTGCACACCTTCCATGTGCCAGCCCCTGGGGTATGAGGTGACTTGTGTTTTGCTTTCAAGGAGCTGACAAATAAGCAGCTTGGACTTGAATTCCCTCCCCTTCTCTTCCTCTCACTTCTCTGTTGAGGCAAATCCCAATTAGAATGAAATAACTCCGGAGAATTATTTTGGGCGTTACTAAAACTACCTTTACTTCTTTGCTCCAGAAACAGCATTAGATACTTAGTGGCCTCTTGACGTAATCTAAGAACTGTCCTTGGGTCATGCTGCTTCTGGGACTCCTTGGCTGTGACCATTTTCTTTCAAGTTTAAGTGACTTTCTGCTCCTTATGCATGAATCCATTTAAGACATTCTGCCAAGGGAGAAGCCATCCACTGTGGTTGCCTGGCTTCAGAGTGCTCTCACTGGTCAGCAGTCCCTGATTCCTATGACCTCCAGTGCTGTGTAGATGATAGTTCCATGAATAGCACTTTTAACTAGAGTCAAATAACTTGGCAAGGAGAGAAGCATTCACTTTTGATGGGTAATACATGGTCCCAGGGAGCACCAGCCTCTCCCATTGAGGATCCTAACAGCTGGCCAGAGGCAAGTTCCATGTACCTGGGCTATTTTTTCCCCAGTTCATACAGAATAAAAGTAGCAAACCTGTAAATGCATTCTGATCTGCACCTGGACTAAGTGAGATCTGGAAGAGTATACTCAAAGGCAGTCAACAGGGAATGATTCTGCTAATTTAGGATTTGTTAAGTTGGGCTAGTTTGAAATATACCTCTGCACTCCTCTCAGGAAATGCTGGATAGAGTCGATTTAGTAGCAGGTAATAGTTATAATGGTGGCAGATTCTGATGTAGCACTTAACATGATTCAGGCACCCTTTTAAACACTTCGTTTAGTATCTGGGTGACAGGATTAGTCCAGCCCCCAAACCTCAGCATCATTTAATAGATGCAACTAAGAAGTCTGCACATGTACCCCTTGAATCTAAAATGAAAGTTAAAATCATCAAAAAATCATCTAATCCTCTCTCAATCCAAGGAAAAGTAGGCACTATTATTATTGACAATTTAGCCCTGGTTCACACAATTACAGTCGGCCCTCCATATATGTGGGTTCTACACTTGTGGATTCAACCATCCATGAATTAAAAATACTTTAAAAATATGTCTGTAATAAACATGTACAGACTTTTTGTTCTTGTCATTATTCCCTAAACAATACAGTATAACAACTATTTATATAACATCTATGTTGCATTAGGTATTATAAGTAATCTAGAGATGATTTACAGGAGGATGGGCATAGATTACGAGTAAATACCATACCATTCTATTTTTATATCAGTGACGTGAGCATCTGTAGATTTTGGTATCCTTGGGGGTCTGGGAACCAATTCACTTCAGATACAAAGGCACAACTCTACAGTGTTTGATTTATTGAGCTTTCCGAGATATTCAGCCTTTTCCTGTCTTCACACTTGTTGTTCCCTCTGTTATTTAGAGTAATCCTGATGAAAATCAACAAAACACACATTAAGAGGCAGCACTGAGAGGTAATGTGCTAACTGGTCTTTGTGATTACAGGCACTTCAGATTTCCCTCTTGCCCACTCATTGTGAGATGCAGCCCAGCCCTGCAAAAAGATTGCCCCAGTCGTATCCTGGCTCACCCCTAACTAGCAGTTTGATCCTGAGCACATCACTGCCTCCTCTGTGCCTCAGTTTCCTCTTCTGTTCAATGGGGAGGATCACAGCACTACCTCACCATTTGTTGTGAGGATTAAATAGATGCAAATATGTAAGACACTTACAGTAGTGCTTTGTACACAGAAGGCACTATTATTTTTTTATTAATCCCCATTTTTCCTTCCCAACTTCATCTCCCAATATCCCATAACCATGCTGAGTTCCTTACAACTCCCCCAGACCTCCTGGACTAAGTGAGATCTGGAAGAATATACTCAGGGCAGCCAAGAAGGACTGATTCTGCTAATTTACGATTTGTCAAGTTGGGTTAGTTTGAAATATATCTCTGTACTCCTCTCAAGAAATGCTGGATAGTATAGATTTAGTATCAGATAATAGTAATAATGGTGGCAGACTCTGATGTTTCCTCCTTCCCTTGTGATCTCAGTAGTCTTGGACCATTCATACATCAATGACTTAACAACTAACAATCACCTAATATTTTTTAAGCTTTTCTTACATGCCCAGTAGTGTGCCAAGTGTTTTTCTTCCTATTTTTAACATACTATTGACAGCTTCATGAGGTGGGTTTATATTTTCTTAAAATAATTTGCCATGTCCACTTCCCCAGTAGACTGTGACAGCGGCTTATGTATCTATGTATGTTATTCAGCTTGTATCTCTAGGACTTGACAGAGGACCCAATACAGAGTGGGTGCTCCAGAAATGTGGACTTGGATGCATTTCACCAACAGCTATTTACATCCAAATAATAAGCTAATTGTAACTCTTCTAGATGTACGTACTTTCCTCACTGCAAAAATTCACCATCAAAATTTTTAAAAACACTAATAAGCAAGAAGAAGGAAGTTAAAATTGCCCTCCTTCCAGCCCTAGAGAGCTTAATCAACTTGCTTAGGAACATGCTACTAAATGGCTAATCTGAGCATCAAAATCTGGCCATCTGGCTTCAGGGCTCAGGCTCTTAATGGTTGTATTATACCACTGATCCCACCCCATCCACCCCAACACACACTCCCCTGCACAAACAAATTATGTCAGCTATTAAAGGGAATTGGAAGAGTGGAAATGTGCAATTAAATCTACCACAAATACAATGTTGCAATGTGTGCAATCTATATTTTTAAAATTTACGGTATTCAGCATTTTCCTGTCTTCACACTTGTTCCCTCCATTATTTGTGGCAATCCTGATGAAAATCAACAAAATACAAATTGAGAGGCAGCACA
The DNA here is from genome assembly GCF_007565055.1 of Rhinopithecus roxellana. Lineage (NCBI taxonomy): Eukaryota > Metazoa > Chordata > Mammalia > Primates > Cercopithecidae > Rhinopithecus > Rhinopithecus roxellana. The sequence continues at coordinate 96,122,846 of NC_044566.1, forward strand.
GAGAGGTAATAGAGAAAGGGAATGGCTTTTGAGTCAGACAAACACAAGTGTGGATCCCAGCTAAGCCCCTAGATGTGTTACCGGAGATGAGCTGCAAAACATTTCTCAGTCTTAGTCTCCTGTAAAATAGAGGTAATAAGAAACACTTTTCAGTATTTTGTGACATGTAGAAGTGAAGTGATGGTGGCATGCACCACTCTTGGTTAATAGTAGGTCCTGTTGTTAAGTCTCTAATGGTGATACCCTATAGCTTCCCCAAATGGTGACCTTGCCAAATTGTTTTCCAAAGCTACATGTGGCTTTTTTCTCCCAGTCCTTCATTTTAATTCTCATGATAATTTAACTTTTTTTTTTTTTATTAGATGCACTTAGTAACTCGCCTCACAGTCATTTTCTTGGAAATTCAATTTCTTCTCCACAGGGTCTCTTTTGAGATTAAAGAGAGAGAAGTGGCAAATTTAGGATGTTAGAACAATTTTCATTTAAAAGTAGATCCTTGTTTTTATTACCCTAGCATTAATGTTTTCTGTTTTCCTTTATCAGCGAGTTACTTCCATTTGATTCGTATTACCAGACTGAACTCTCTTGTTTCCTTGCAAGATGAAAGGAGGCAACCATGAATGAGCCACTAGACTATTTAGCAAATGCTTCTGATTTCCCCGATTATGCAGCTGCTTTTGGAAATTGCACTGATGAAAACATCCCCCTCAAGATGCACTACCTCCCTGTTATTTACGGCATTATCTTCCTCGTGGGATTTCCCGGGAACGCAGTAGCGATATCCACTTACATTTTCAAAATGCGACCTTGGAAGAGCAGCACCATCATTATGCTGAACCTGGCCTGCACAGACCTGCTGTATCTGACCAGCCTCCCCTTCCTGATTCACTACTATGCCAGTGGCGAAAACTGGATCTTTGGAGATTTCATGTGTAAGTTTATCCGCTTCAGCTTCCATTTCAACCTGTATAGCAGCATCCTCTTCCTCACCTGTTTCAGCATCTTCCGCTACTGTGTGATCATTCACCCAATGAGCTGCTTTTCCATTCACAAAACTCGATGTGCAGTTGTAGCCTGTGCTGTGGTGTGGATCATTTCACTGGTAGCTGTCATTCCTATGACCTTCTTGATCACATCAACCACCAGGACCAACAGATCAGCCTGTCTCGACCTCACCAGTTCGGATGAACTCACTACTATTAAGTGGTACAACCTAATTTTGACTGCAACCACTTTCTGCCTCCCCTTGGTGATAGTGACACTTTGCTATACCACGATTATTCACACTCTGACCCATGGACTGCAAACTCACAGCTGCCTTAAGCAGAAAGCTCGAAGGCTAACCATTCTGCTGCTCCTGGTATTTTATGTATGTTTTTTACCCTTCCATATCTTGAGGGTCATTCGGATCGAATCTCGTCTGCTTTCGATCAGCTGTTCCATTGAGAATCAGATCCACGAAGCTTACATCGTTTCTAGACCATTAGCTGCTCTGAACACCTTTGGTAACCTGTTACTATATGTGGTGGTCAGCGACAACTTTCAGCATGCTGTGTGCTCAATAGTGAGATGTAAAGTAAGCGGGAACCTTGAGCAAGCAAAGAAAATCAGTTACTCAAACAACCCTTGAAATACTTCATTTACTTAACCAAAAATAAATACTTGCTGATACTTTACCTAGCACTCCTAAGACGTTCAGGATGTCTCCCTCAATGAAACTCCTGGTAAATACTGTGTATTCAAGTAATCACGTGCCAAAGCCAGAGCAGAGCTTCTAGTTCTTTGCAATCCCTTTATTGAGCTCCTCCACTGGGGAGATAAAGAATTGGATGCATGCATATCAGCAAAGTGTTCAGACATAGTATTACAAGCTATTGGAACTCAGAGGCATCTTAGAGAACATCTGTTCCCACCAACTTATTATATATACATGGAAACCAATTTCGTACCCTTGCCCTAGATTGCTCAGTAAATTAGTGCCAAGATAGGAGAAAACCAATCTTTTCACTCATCATTTCATGCTCCTCTGCACTCCAGACCTGTTTGTATTGAACCATTAGATAATTCAAATCACTACTTGTATCTTTCTTAATATTTATTTTTTACATCTTATAGCTCTGCAATTTGTTTCCTTCAAGCTTAACTTTGAGATTATAAAACTGGGTTTAGCCAGTTCTGTATATTACTTGTAAGCCAGTAAGATACCCTTGAAATAATTCTAGGACATCCATGCAAATAGCTGAAATTAGTACCTGTAACATATTTGGAGTATTATGCTTTTATTGTTGTTAAAAAGTTTTTACTGAATTTATAAAAATTATCAAATCGTATTCATCATTATTAACATGTCCTGGGGAAGGAAGGAAAACTTTTGAGAACAGAAGTCACTTTCAAATATCATGTATGTATTGGGTATTCAATCATATCTAACACTGTTTTGATTTTTGTGGGAAAAAATTCCAGGAAACACTAATTCTCTTTAGATACCTTGTTCTTTTATGACTACAATGAACATATGTCTATGTAATAGCTAAATATATTTTTGAATTGTATGTGTGCTTAATTATCAGTAAGTACAAATATTTGAGAAAATACCTGGTCTGGATATTTAAAACACTCATAACATGTTGGTACAATTAATAAACTTATTTATAATTGTGTAATAGGCTGTTTGGTCATATTTTTCTGTGAAAATGCAGTTTTATCACTATTATATTTACATGAAACTTATTTTCTCTATGGTTAGGAACAAAAATAAGTTAAGAATCAATAATATTATAGAATAAGGCTGAAATAGTTGACTTACACAGAGGAAAGTGTACCATAGAAATTCTTCCTGATGTTCCAATTCTTCTAGGACATGACATCTGACTTAGACTCCAGTGAGGATGTTCATCAGGAATCTCTTCAGAGAAAGTTGAGGGAAAGAAGAGGAAGCCGATGAATCTGAACATGAACTTTTCTGGACAACGGTGCTTTCTGCAACCCCTGCCTTCTGAGCCATCTTCTTCTGAGCCTTTCTATAACATGTGGAATAAGCTATTTCACTAGAGGACCCCAACTTTCTCATCTGCACTGGCTGTATTAGCATCAAGAAATATTCAGAGGTCCACCTGGAACTGCTAGTTCTTTTTCTTTTTCCTGATGCCTAGTCCAGCCCCTGGACTATCGCTAAAGTGCCGACAGACTTGCTTGTATTCCACTGGGGTCATTATTCTAGCCTTGGGCACAAACTCCTTTCCTTTCTCTCCCCATCTTTATTCCTTCTTATTCCAAAGAGTTCACCCACCAGAGAAAAGCCACTTCAACCTCCTTCATGTCTTTCTCAACTCATCTCTGTAGTTTCTTTTATTTTTTACCTTCTTCCTACCAACGTATAGAAAAACAAATCATCCTTCTGGCAGAAATTCTTTCACCGTATCTTTGGTCTTTATTTTGCTCTTTTAGGGACCTTGCTCCAACACTTAATCTCACTTTCTCACATTTTTAACATTTTTATTACCCTGGATAATTGACCTTAGCTTGGGAGCGTGCATAATTTTCCATTATCCGAAAAATGCCTCCCCCTTGATTAAGTTTTTCTGTCGTTCTGTTACCTAATCTTGTTCCCACAGCTGTGGGTTGGTCTGCCCTCTAGGGTACTGCCGATAGAACAGAATCACAGAGATCCAAGCTACATTTAATTCAAAGGGTCAGTTTTATTTTACAAAGTTAAGAGTTCTGGGTTATTTGTGCTGAAGGAGGCAGTTTTGAACTGAGGCCAAAAAAAGGGATTGATGATATTTCCCAGGCTACAATGGGACCTGTGTGACCTTGCTGCATACAACCAGGCCCAGGCAGAGAAAGACAGAATGAGAACGAAAAAGCAGAGCTCTGACTGCATCCACCAGGGCAGAGCTACTCAGGTCTGCTTGCTGTATGAGAACTGAAAGTGCAAGTCAGGCTCACTGCACCTGCATATGGGGAAGCCAGAAAAACCGATTCCAGACTTCTGAGACACGGTAATCCCTTGCGTTATTTGTAACTCTTTATTGTGGACATGTTCAAATAGTCACAAAATTTAAAAAGGAACCAAATGACCCATATCTTAATTTCATCAATAGCCAACATCCCACCCTTCAGGTTTTATCTCTCTCATCTCACATCTTTTTTGCTAGAATATTTAAAAGCAAATTCTAGACAAGATACAATTTTACCTATCAATGCTTCAACACAGATTTCTTTCAAAACATACAAAACCAAAACAAAATAATAACTGATTCCTCAATATATCTAATACTAATCCATGTTTCATTACCCCTGTTTTCCCCCAAAGTATATTTATACAGTTTTTTTTTTCTTCAAATCAGGATCAGAGGAAGCTCCATGCATTGCATTTGGTTGATAAGACTCTTAAATTTATTTTAATCTAGAAGAGCTCACCTTTTCTTTATTAATTGCCATTTCTTTGCTGAAGAAATCAAGTGAAGTCATTTGTCCTGTGGAATTTTTCACATTGCAGGTCTGGCTGTTTTAATTCCATTTTGTTATTTATCACGTTCCTCCAACCTGCATATTTGCAGTAACTTGGAAGGTAAAGCTAGAGGTTAGATTAGATACAGATTATGTGTTGTTATTTCTTTCTCCACTTTCCTTTCCCTTCCCTTCCCTTCCCTTCCCTTCCCTTCCCTTCCCTTCCCTTCCCTTCCCTTCCCTTCCTTTCCCTTCCCTTCCTTTCCCTTCCCTTCGCTTCCCTTCCCTTCCCTTTTTTCTTTCATTCCTTTCTTCCTCCTTCTCACCCCTCCCTCCTTCATTTCTGCCCTCATGGTAGCAATATTGCAAAATATAAGTCATAATCACAAAAATACAAGTCATAAAAAAGTGTCATTTGCAGGGACATGGATTTAAAAAAGTGAAATAATACCTTTAGTGTGTTGAAAGAAAATACTTGTTTACCTAGAATTCCATATCTAGAAAAAGTAGCTTTTGAAAATAAAGGGGAAATGATGACCTTTAGAGGTAAAGAAGAGATAAAATGTTCACCACTGAAAGGTCTCCACAAAAGAAAATTCTAGGGAACGCACTGCAGGAAGAAGGACAATCATGTCAAATGGATAGTCTTAGAGACAAGAAGAAATAATGAGTGCAGAGATGGTTGTAATTGTTACAGGTAGTCAGACAGTCATAAGTGGGCCAGAAGAGGGCTCCCCCTAGTCACCCACCAGGAATGTCAGGTGATCATCAGTTTTTGGTTCAGCAGTTATCATATTGCCTCTCTAAAAATGATAACTTGGCAGCTAGCACCAGGGAGAGACAGTCTTCTGATTTCCCAAACAGCTGTCACACTAAAGTGTTAATTGAACACAGGCACCAGGGAGAGGCAACTTCCCAGAGAAAAACACTTCCTCAACACAGTGTGCATGCTCACCAAGCATAAAGAGGGCACTGTGCATGCAGGCAGCCCATCCTAAGGGAAGCATCATGGAAAAGGGGCACAAGAAGCCACAGATGGGCCAGAACATGAAGTCTTAAGATCAAGGTTAAGCATTGCATTTGCCCTTCAAGTTTCCCTCCTGAGTCTCCTCCAAGTGTACTTTCCTTTCTTTCCTGCTCTAAAGCCTTTTAATAAACTCCTTTAAATAAGCTATTTAATAACTCCTGCTCTGATGCTTGCCTCAGTTTTCTTTTCTGCCTTATGCCCCTCAGTTGAATTCTTTCTTCTGAGGAGTCAAGAATTGTGGGTTGTTGTACACACGTACGGATTTGCTGCCAGGTAACGCAGATACCTTCTACTCCTAACATAATGATCTAGGTAAAGCTAAACAAAATTGACTGTGTAAAACAATAATTATAATGTCTAGTTTGTGGCTTTAAGAAACAAGGCAAAACCTAAACACTGAGAACTATTGATACGGCTCTGATGACTGAAGAAACACCAGGTCCTTTGCCTCATGCTGATTTAGATAAAATGACACAGACACAAGTGGAGTGGTTTTAAGGAGCAGAGAGTTTAATAGGCAAGAAAGAAGAAAGAAGCTCTCTGGTACAGAGATAGAAGAGGGGGACTCTAAGCCAAGAGAGGAAACCCTGAGTGCCGCAGCAAACAGTCAACTGTATTAGGAGGCTGGAGGAGGCAATGTCTGATTTGCACAGGGCACAGGGGATTGGTTTGACCAGGTATGTCATTCACATAGCCTGCAAAAAACTGGCCCTCCCACCCTAGCCTTTTAATATGCAAATGCGGGGCACCATGATGTCCTGCACATGCAGGGTTGTCTGGGAGTGGCTATGACTCTCGGCAGATGGGGTGACAAGGAGAAGAGGGAGGGAATCACCATACTGGATGAACCCAGTTTCTCATGGCCAGCATTTGCATATCAAAGCTTGCTGACTGACCCTTTCTGCTAGACAAGAAATGTTTTTGGAGCCGCTTTAAAAGAAATAAAACCTTTCCAATGACCTCTTATCCATTCTATCTGCCTAAAATAATTTCTTAATAACTCCTATAATATTTCCCCCTGAGAAGATGTCATCCTCACTACTGTTAGGGAGCTTTGGGCCACAACTCTTTCTGGCTACTTCCTGCTGCAAAGGAGCGTTGAGTGGGAAGGGAAGAGTAGTTAGGGCTCCTCCTGGGGTCCATCTAAGGGTCCCTGGCAGAATGTCATGTCCATAGGTGGTTCTGTTTGCGGCACCATTTGGCGTTTGATTGCTTCTAGACAAGAGGAAACAATTCGAGTTATAGTATTGAGTATACAAGGTCCGAATATTAATGCAAGGCATACAAGCAAGAGGGGGTTTAATAAAAGAGCTAACCAATTCCATAAAGAAGACTGGAATTCATTAAACAGGGTTTGTAGCCACTCAGGGCTGAAGGCTGCATTTTCTCTTAGCCTGTCAATAATTTTGATTTGATGCATTTTCTCTTAGCCTGTCAATAATGTTGATTTGATCTTTGAGTACCTGTAGATTTTCCTTTACTTTACTAGAGGTGTTAATCCAGAAGCAGTACATTTAATTTAAAAGTGCACAGGTACCTCCTACTTCAGCTGTAAGGACATCTTAGGCCCATCTATTTCGTACTACTACTGAGGCTAAGGAGTCTATAGATTGTTGTGGTGCCTCTGTGGCACCTACAGTTGCCTTCCATCCTCATTGCATCATAATAGAGATATTAAGTACTGATCTTTCAAGTAAAGGGATGCCTGTAAACTGGAATAGACCTCTGGCTATGGAATTTTCCATCCATGGCTTTTCTAAGATGGGATTGTCATATGCATGCCCTCCCCAGTCTGCCCTTTCAGTTAAATCTACATATTAGGGTATAGAAATGATAGTGCTCTTTGTCCAGCATATTTGAGATACTGTAGTTTCTAGAAAACAGTCTAAGTTAGGGATATCCCCAAATGATGCTGCCATCTCAGTAGAATTTAAAAATAGTAAGTGGGAAACTACTGCTACTATAGTACAGGTTCCCTTCCAATCCCTTGGTAGGATTAGGTGTCCAGGAGCCACACACACACACACACGCACACATACACACACACACACTATATATGTATATGTGTATGTGTGTGTGTGTATATATATGTAGCCCCATTCCTTGTAGGGATGATCCTAAGTTGTGCCTTGTGAGAGACACCAGCAGATTTTTCTCATATCTTAGAAGTTTCCCTTCTTTACATGTAATAGGGGCATCCTTGGGATCAGGACATCCATATTTAGGATAGTCATTTACAATGCCATTTGGAATTTGACATGCCAAGTGAGAAGAAGTGCTGCAAACAGAACCACCTATGGACATGACATTCTGCCAAGGACCCTTAGACGGACCCCAAGAGGAGCCCTAGCTGCTCTTCCCTTCCCACTCAACGCTCCTTTGCAGCAGGAAGTAGCCAGAAAGAGTTGTGGCCCAAAGCCCCCTAACAGTAGTTAGGATGACATCTTCTCAGGGGGAAATATAGGAGTTATTAAGAAATTTGTCCACCTGACAAATGGAGTTTTGAAGAATTAGAGACATAATATGCCCTGGCCAATATCTCAGATGACCCTTGTGGCAAGGGCTATCAGTCCAGATGTTTCCAGTTTGCCCACAGATCTGTAAGCAGCTACTATTAGCAAACATAATACATGGGTCTGGAATTCCATGAGGGGGTATGTTTGGAAAGGTCCATGTGTTATTCTTTACATTATAGTCAAGGTGGTTACTTAGAGCATGCTACTCCCGTCGGGACTTCCAACCAGAAGGAAAGATTAGATTCTGAAAGCTCCCCACTAGGCCTTCTGATCCTTTTAGATCACCCTTGTTGCACTCTCCTCCCCGACATCTTTGAACTATCACCAGTTACAAGTGTGATGTTACAATATCTGAGATCTCCCAAATATGGCCCTTTCTCACTGCTGTTTAAGCAGAGGGAGGCATTACTCAGTCAACTTTTCCCAGCCTGAGGGTGTGAGTAGAGTGTTCTTTGGCACTGGGGGAAGAGTGTTCTCCTGAGAGGAGTTAGTTATGCAGTTAAAAGTGCTCCCATACTATGTCCCATTGGGTATTTCCTGCAGAGCTAAGAGTGAAGTGGAGAGAGCAGCCTATACTGGAGATAACGGAGCTGGAGTGGCTGATGGTACAATTGGAGGGGGACTGGAAAGATTGTGACATTCAATATCTGTCTTAGATTTCTCCTCTGGAACCTCCTTCAGCTCTGGGGAACTATTCCCTGTTGGCTTGCCTGCCATAGCTGCTAAAAGAACTGGGTTGATTGTACAGAGCTTGTAAAGGTCTGGGTTGTCTCACAGGGCAAAGACAGTCTGCACATAGGGGACCTCAATCCATTTGCCCTTCTGCCTGCCGGAAAGATCCAACTGTTGGATAATATTAAAACCAAGGCTTCCCCCAACAGGCCACGTTTGTCTGTCCCCAAGATGGTAAGAAGGACATGTCCTTGTGCAATAAAATATGAAGGGTTTTTTCTTCAAAGTCTCAGAGTTGAAGGAGTCCCAGTGCTTTGCTTTCAAATACACTCCAGGAGAGGGCATGCTGAAGACAATCTGTTACCCATCTAGAAAGAGAAGTGAGAATAAAAGTGTCCTTTTAGTCTCCTTGCTTTCTGTATGTTACCCAGGTTGGAGAAGAAAACAGTGGGGGCGTCCCTCCAATTATTCCTGGGTCCTGGCACCCTGTTAAATGTGCTGCCCATGACTGTAGGTGTGATCCTCTAAGCCATGGCACCAGAGGAACTAGACTTTTGAGACCTAGTCACGCTTACTCAGGTAGTCCTAGTCCTCTGTCTATTATTTCCCTTCGACCTCCTAGACTTGTGTGATCTGTGTGCCTCCCTAAAAATAAAATGGATCTCAGGAAAAACTGTATAATTGGACAAGTCCCCTTTAATGGCAAGGCATACTAGATTGAACTCCATATCCTGCTGTTATGGCCCATGCTAAAGCGTTTACCCTTAGAAAAATGGTTCCAGTTAACTTCTGGACTTAAAATCCCCTTACTAGTTAAGTACTGTCTTAATCGGAGACAGAATAGGTGCCTTAAAGGAACGCAGGAACCTAATGGCCATTTTCCTGCTGATGGGACAATACTGAGACTCAAATTTGGCTATGGAAGACATTTAACTCCTAACTGTTGAGAGCAGAATTTTCCCATTCATGGAAGAGGCTTAGAGCCTGATTTCCAGTGGTGCACAAGGAAGCTCATGTTACCGTAAAAAAAAAAAAAAAAAAAAAAAAAAAAAATTGCCTCATGAAGAGAATTTCTATTTCCAGTAGGTAGCGATGTTGACTTACAAATACTATGTGCTCACCAGAGGAAGGGTAGGGGGGTGGGGGGGCGGGGAGAGAGAGAGAGAGAGAGAGAGAGATTGTGGGTGAGGGGAACAGAAAATTGGAACAGCATTCCTGAGCTACTCTCCCGGTTACTAAATTCCCACACATTTGACACACACACAGAGTAAGAGACTACAGATAGGAAAAAGGAGAGTTTTTGTACAGGATAGCTGGGGATTCTCTTCCAACACCCGAAACGTGCTGTTGGAGGCTGAGTTTGGTCCAGAGGCCTTTGAGTAATGCCAGGGTGTGCCCTGGCCAGAAATTCTCAGTTGCCTCAGAACTTTTCCCAGCCATGGCGAGGTCTTCGCACAGAAGGAAACTGATTCAAAACATGGCCAACATTCCTGATGACCTGTGGGTATTCGGGGGTTCTCCATGTTCTCACCAACAAGTCTGTCATCTGTGTCTTCAGAACAGCAGGCATGATAAGCCTATTTAACCAGCTGATGGATGCCCATTGATTGATTCGATTTGATTTTAAAATAGAGGCTAAGATCACCTCAGAATGATAGAACAGATTTTAAGCTCACTCCCATACTTACCACGCCGTACCTTGGTTTCCCACTCAATGCACTAAAATGATATGGCTCTGATGACTGGAGGAATACCAGGGTCCTTTGCCTCGTGGTGGTTTAGATAAAATGACACCGACACACGTGGGGTGGTTTTAAGGAGTGGAGAGTTTAATAGGCAAAAAAGATGAAAGACGCTGCCCGTACAGAGACACAGGGAAATGGGCTACAGACTGACACAGGAAACCCCAAGAGCGGTGGAAAACAGTTATGCTAGGAGGCTGGAGGAAGTGATGTCTGATTTGCATAGGCCCAGGGGATTGGTTTGACTAGGTATGTCATTCACATAGCCCACAAAAAAACTGGCCCTGCCACCCTTGCCTTTTAATAAGCAGGAAGCCATGATGTCCTGCAAAGTGAGGTTATCTGGGGGTGGCCATGATGCTTAGTACACAGGGTGAGAAGGAGAAGAGGGCGATAATTGTCATATTGGATGGACCCAGATTCTAATGGCTGGTATTTGCATATTAAAGCTTGCTGGCCCGGCCTTTCAAGCCACTTTTCTGCTAGACAAGAAACATTTCTGGAGCTGCTTTAAAAGAAAAAAAAAAACCTTACCAAGGACCCCTTAAACTCTGTATCTGCCCAAAACAATTTCTTAATAACTGCTATAATACTATTAGCACTTTGGGAGAAGTGATACTGTAATTAATACAGCAAGATCTTTGCATTTGGGAAGCGAGTAGACACATTGACTAACTTTGGCTGTGTTAAATTTCAGTGTGAGAACATCAAGAAAAAATATCTCAAAAATAAATTTAAAGAATTTAAAATCGAAGGCAATGGAAGGAAAATATGGAACAAGAAAAAGAGAGCATAGGAGGAGTAGCACAGAGGACATGGGTAAGTTAGTGTCAATATTATTTATCTTTAATTGGGTTATTAGATAACAAGTGTTTATTGTCTTAATAAACAAGCAAACCAATAAATTAGGCAAAGGAAGACTTTGCTTAGACCAGTGATGAGAATCTGTCATGAACCAAGGAGTATTATTAACCTAATTCTGTTTACCTGAGAGTTTTAAAAGATGAATAAATACATAAATGAATGAATAAATAAATATCAATTAACCCAAATGAAATCAAGAAAGAGGAGGGAAACAGAAACACAAGAGACAAACAGAAGCCATAAAATAAGATAGAAGAATAAATACAAATATGTCAGTAATCACAATAAATGTAAAAACACTAAATATTTCAGTTAAAAAAATAAAGACTTTCAGACTATACCAAAAGTAGTATAACGTATGCTCTTTTAAAGAGACAAATAAAGAGTATAGACACATTGGTAGATTTTTGTCTGTAGATTTTAGACACATTTAAAACAACTTACTAACTTATGAATAAATTAAGAAAATGGAACAGAACTGTAAGGATGAAAGAAATAGTATTAGAAATTTCAGATATTCCAGTTAAGAAACACTAAATCTGTATGAACATGCAAGTGACTTCTATCAAATATTCAAAAAGAGTCAAATTTCAGTTTTCCATAAAATATTATGAATGGAAACATGGATAATAAGCTAGCTTTTAACAAAATCTAGGAAAAGAACAGTAGAAGGAAGAAAAACTTACAAGTTAAATTCATTCTTAGGCACTGATGTAAAAAGTCCTAAAAAAGAAAAAAAGCAAAACTAAATCAATAATACATTTTTAGCAGAAAACAATACAACATAAGTAAACTGAGTTTTTAATTTCAGGAATGTAAGATTGGTTAAATGTTAAAATCAGTTTATGTAATTCACCTTATTCATGAACTAAACAAGAAGACAATATAAGCTTCTCAACAAATAGGAAAAGATTAATAAATTCAACATATACATTTGATACAAACTCTTAGCAAACTAGAAATAGAAAAGAACCTCCTTGGCCTACCTATCCACCAAGGAACCTCTAATAAATCTAATACTTAATTGTAAATCATCAACAGCCTCTCCTTAATATCAGAAACAAAATGATGATGTTCACTATTGTTATTTCTATTCAATGCTGTACAGAATTCCCTATCTTGGGGTCAGCAAACTGTGGCCCATTAACCCAATCTAGTTTACTCTCTGTTTTTATATGGCCCAGAGCTAAATGATTTTTTCGCTTTTAAATGGTTGGGAAATAATCAAAAGAATATTTTTGACACATGAAAATTACACAAAATTTAAATTTAACTGTCCATCGATGATGTTTTATTTCCTTACACATCATCTATTTTGCGGCTATAACTACAGACTCGTATACCCGCAACAGATAATATATGAACCACAAAGCCTATCTGGCCCATTACAGGAAGAGCTTGAAGAGCTCTGTTTTGGTTGAAGAAAGACAACAAATTAATTAGCTAAAAAGTTAGTTTTGCTTTGGTATAATTTACATACAATAAAATCGATCAACTTTAAATGTACCATTAATTGTGTTTTGAAAAATATACACAGCCGTGTAGTCAGCACCACAATCATGATATAGAACATTTTTTATCACTCTAAAAAGTTCGATGTTCTCTTTTTCTGTCAGTTCTCTTCCCTCACATCCAGCCCCTAAGGATCTCTGATCTGCTCTCTTCATTTTGTAAAATTTCCTATAATGATACACTGTGCCATCTTGTTTTTGAACTTCTACTTAGCATAAAGCTTTAGAGATTTGTCAATTTTTTTTTGCTGTGTCAGTAATTCTTTCCTTTTGATTGATGATTAGTATTCCATTTGTGCAGAAATAACTGAATTTATTTATACATTTCACCATATTAAGGAAACAGGTAGTTTCCGCTTTTTGGCTGTTATACACAAATCTTCTATAAATATTTGAGTACAAATCTGTATGTGAATATATATTTTTCCGTAGGGTAAATAACTAGAGATAAAATTGCTGGTTCATATGATAAAGGTGTGTTTAGTTTTATTAGAAGCTGCCAAACTGTTTTCCAAAGTAGCTGTGCAATATTCCATTCTCAACAGCGATGAATAAGCATTCTAGTTGTTTCATTCACTTGCCAGCAGGTGGTACGGTAATTTTTTTTTTAATGTTGCCATTCCAGTGGGTGTGTGGTGATAGCAGGTTGTGGTAATTTGCATTTACCTGATGACTAAAAACGCTGCATCTTTTTTATGTGCACTTTGGTAATTTGCATATCTTCTTTTGTAAAGTTTGTCTGATTATAAATGGGTTATCTGTCTTTTATTATTGAATCATAAGTATTCTTTATATATTATGGATATGTCTTTCATTAGATATATACTTTGCAAATATTTCCTCCCAGTTTGTGACTTGATATTTCATTGGTCTAAAAAGTGTCTTTTAAAGAGCAAAAGGTTTTAATTTTGATAAAGTTCAATTGATAGTACAGTTTGTGCTTTTTGTTTCCTATAAGAAATCTCTTTGCCTAGTCAATGGTCACAAATATTTTCCACTGTTTTCTTCTAGAAATCTTACAGTTTTAGCTTTTACATTTAATTATATTTAATCAGCCCTTACATTTAATTATTGATTTCAGGTTGATTTTTTGCATGGTGTGAGTTAAGTGTCAAAGGCCCTTATCTGGCATATGGATATCAAATTGTTACCACAACAATTTACATTATTTGTTTCTCACTGAATTACCTAGTCATTTTTGTGAAAAATTAATGGTCTATAAGAGTCTATTTATTTATTTATTAACTGTCTATTCTGTTCTATTGTTTAATATATCTATTTTTAGTCTAACATCTCACTCACTACTGTAGCCTTATGGTAAATCATGAAATTACTTAACATCTTCCAGCTTTGTTCTCTTTATAATTTGTTTTGAATAGTCTATGTCCTTTGGCTCTCCATATACATATTAGAATCATTTTGTTAATTTCTCCAAAGAATGTGCTGACATTTTGGCTGAGATTGCATTTAACCAACAGGTCAAGTGAGAAGGAACAGTACTCTAGCAATATTTAGTCTTCTGACTCACAAACATGGTATATCTTTCCATTTATTCAGGCATTCTTTAATTTCTTTCAGAAACTTTTTTGTAGTTTTCAGGATCTATGCCTATTACTCTATACTGCCCAGAAATTGAAATGGCAAAAGTATATAAGGCTGAAAGGCAGAAAAAAATACAAAAGTTGTAAAAGACAGAAATAGCCAAGAAATGTCGAAGAACATAATTAGGTGGAGGCAATCAAGCTCTACTACAAAGTTATGTGAATTTACAGCTGTGCAGTGTTGGTATGGGGTTATGAAAACTAAACATTGTGAGGTAATAGAAAGCCTAGGAGCAGATCCTCATGGATTTGGAAATTTGATTTATGATAGAGTAGTCACTGCAGGTATGTGTGGAAAGAATTGCTTAACAAGAAATAGTGCTGGAAGGGCTGACCATTCATATGGAAATATAGATTCCCATATCACAGCTTTTACACAATTAATTCTCAGAGGATTGATAACCTAAATGGTACCACATAGTACTGATAAGAATATAAACTCTAACATTTTGGTGTCTCAACACAATAAAAATTTATTATTAGTTTTTCTAAATCAGTGTAGGTGTTCCTGGTCAGAAGGTAGCTTTGTCCACACAATGATTCAGGGACCTAAACTCCTTTCAACTTTTGGCTCCTCCACTGCCCAGCACCTCAGATGCTTCTTTTTCATCACCCTCTTCTTCTGTTCCAATGGCAATCACTGGTCCCTGTTCTCTTCGTTGGTCCAGTTGTAGATATTATTATATGGCTATTTAGGGACTAAAAGACAAATTATGTGGCCACTGTCCCCAACCTCAAAGCATAAAGAAAATGCAGATTAAAGATAACTGCAATATAAAATATCCTTCAGAAAAGAAAGAAAAAAATAGGAGACAATAATCAAATGAATTTCAAAATCCTGCCATATAGGCATTAGGAAGACTCCTTTGCCTGGCTACAGAGGAAGTTCCTTCATGAGACTTAAGTCTGTTTTCTAGGAGAAACTTCCTTTCCACACTTCTCCACTCTCTCAGAGATTCTTATTTTTTTCTCCTCTAAGGCAGTTTCAAGCTTTCAGCAAGCATCGGAATCACCTGGAGGGCTTACAGCACACATGGCTGGGTCCCATCCCTAGAGTTTCTCACTCAGTAAGTCTGGGTAATGAGCATTTCCAACATTTTCCTGATTGATTGTGATGCTGCTGGCCTGGGGACTACATGTGGAGAGCCCCGCTGCCTCAGACCCCATCTGAAATGAGCTTTGAGGGGTCTGCCCTCCTTGAGAGGGCTGGATGTTCAAGGCCAACTTCTTGCTGCTGGGGCCCGTTTGGAGGCATGAGGACTGTTTTATAATCACAGACATTTTAAAGCCAGATTGTAGTTTATTCAACAATATAATTCCCAGGGACACGGTAGACTTCTCATCTATTCAATTTCAGTAAATCCCATGTATGAATAACTACATTCATTCTTCCCTCGACATAATTCTCAGTTCGATTTATGTCTTTGCTTTTTGCTCCCTGTATCCCACCATTGGCTTTCTTAATGTAATGGCAGATACCTTGAGGCCATCTCATAAAATAACCTTGAGTTGGAAAGAAATAACCTTAATTTGATCTTTGTCACAAGGCCTAATCCTTTTGTGTAACTGAGAATTCCTAATGAGTCTTTCTTGCTCTAAGTATTTTTCATTCTAATTTTTAAATCATGGTTTAGGGTACAGAAATAGCTTTGCCAATCCTTGAACCTCTAAATTTCTGGACTTTCTCCACTCCTTTCTATCTCTGCTCTCAAGACAACCACTTCTTGCTTGGACTCATCTTTTTCTTTATATAACTTGAGATAAGAGTGAGTAGAAACCAACACATAGTAACATTTTTAGCTCTTTGCAACTACTTCCTGCAGAGCTACATATCTATGAGGCATTTGATCTGCTTTCAAAATTACAGTAGGCACCATTTTATGTTACTGCATAACAGAGCTCTCCATATTTCTGTCTTGCTTTATCTTTTTCCTTGCTTTCTATCACCCATCCACTATGTCAATGCCACATATTTTAGAATTTGTTAAGGTAGCCTTTCACTTGCAGATACCAATTTCTACATTGGTTAGGATAATACTACATGATGAAATAAAATAGCCAAAAATGTAGTGGCTAACACAAAAGAAATCCTTGTTTTTTTGGCTCAAGTGGCTGCTGAATGTGGGTGTTCCTGGTTGGCAGGTGTCTTAGGTAAGGTTGCTGCAACAAACTACCATGGAATAGATGGCTTATGAATAACAGAAATTTATTTCTCACAGTTTTGGAGACTGGAAGTCTGGGATCAGGGTGCCAGCATGGTCGAGTTCTGGTGAAGACCTGCTTCTTAGTTCATAGAAAGTTATCTTCTCTCTGTTCTTTCTGGGGTCTCTTTTATCAGGGCACTAATCCCATTCAAAAGGACCCTGCCCTCATGACCTAATCACTTTCCAAAGGCCCCACTTCTTAATACCATCGTATTGAGAGTTAGGATTTAAAATATAAATTTCGGAGGAACACAAACATTCAGTTTATAGTAGTGGGCTATTTACCCACACATAGTCATTCAAGCATCTAGGTTCCTTCCACTTGTGGCTTCATCAGATCCTAGGATCCCAGAGTATTTGCATCTTTGTGGATGGGGAAGGAGAGAATTTATGCACTTCTTATATAAGCACAACATCACATCTACTCGCATTCCATTAACAAGAACTGGTCACGTGATCCCATCTAGATGCAAACAAGGGTTAACCAATCACTGACTGAGCAGCTTCTTCCTGACAATTCTGTCTTCTGAAGAGAAGGGGCACAAGCACTTGGTGGACAGTTAGCCTGCTTTACCACAGATACAAAAGAGTGCAGTAACACTTTAGATGGCATAGGACACTATTTTAAGAATCTAGAGGAAAAAGGATTTTTTAAACAAGCCATCAACAGCATAAACCACAAACAAATTATTGATAAATTCAACTCCATGAAAGCATTAAGAACTTCTATTCATCAAAATATAGCATAAGGAGAGCAAAAAGACAAGTCTCAAACCAGGAGAAGATATTTGCAATATAAACCCCTGACCTTACATATCTAGGAGATATAAAGGACTTTTACAAATGAATAAAAAGACAAATGGTTCAGTAGAAACTATAGGTAAAAATAGATCGATAGATACATGAAAAGTTGCTTAAACTCATTAGAATTCAGGGACACGCAAGATTCAGCAACAGAGAACCGCCATTTCATGTCTATCAGGTTGGTACATATTTAAAATCTGGATAATACAAAGTATTGCTGAGGCAGTGAGGTGCAGTAAACTCTTTTTACAGAGCTGTTAGGAAAGAACATTTACACATCAATTTGGAAAACAGTTTGGCATTACCTCATAAAGGCAGTGGGTACAAGGGTATTTATTTTCTCATTATTCTTTTAAACTATGCACACACATACACATAACACATATATAATTTATTCCACAATATAAATATTTAAAACAATAATCTTTTGAGAATATGACATAAGAATTGTAGAAAAGGTGATCTGAAGTCATGCTGTAACCGCACTGGGCATATTCTGTAACACTTGATATCTCTTCTTCATTCTAGTTGCCTATTTAGAACTGTTTCTTTCTCCTATCATCATATAAGTGATGGATAGCATAGCTTCTTAGATTAATATGAAATAGCAGTTCCAAACCAATCCACCCGATCATCTTAATCTTCCGAGGGCTGATGAATAAGGGGGTGAGAGAGCCACACCATGATCTCTTCCTCTGGAGGAAGCACACCTTCTGTTTGTGTCAAAGGGGTTAATTAACAAGAGTTGGTGTCACTTCCAATAATTACTAGGAATTAAAATTTACAGAAGGCACAACGAGGGCCTGGCAGCTGTGCCAAAATAAATCTGCCTTTGATCATGCAGCCGCAGCTGTTACATCTCAGAACATATTTTCCAAATCACCTTGGCTTTTTCAAAGCCCAAGCATGAGTATGACCAGATTCCCACAGAGTTCCTCGGACTTGAAGACGGGAAGATGGGTCCCACAAAACACCATATGGATGTACCTCTAGCCTTCAAAATTGAGGGGACTCATTTTCCTCTTTTCGGAGGACTGAATTTTAAACCTTTGCTCCAGCAGCCAGAATTTAAGGCCATACATAAACTCTTCTCTTTTAACTTTCAAATAGAAATAATGAATTATTATAACAAACTGTAATATGTAGCCTCAATGAAACAGATTCCCCAGCACAGAGAAGTAGGTTGAAAAATAAAGTAGAGGTTTACACCTATCTTTGTGCAACATGAGGTAAAGTCATCCTAGAATCCCTTGGCATCATAATGGCCCTCCAGAAACCACTTTAAATGTTAAATTGAGGGCACAACCACTCCTTTAAAAATCCTTAGGCAAAATTTTGCTTTCTAATCGTACGTTACCTTGACACCAATGCCACAAACAAAACAACCACTAGAGGGCAGAGAACCTTATTAGAAATAAAAGTGCCTCAAAGAATGGAAAGCTTGAAATGCCTTCTTAGTCAAATATATTAATTGCTGCGAAAGGCAACATGAGGATGGGTTGTTTATACAATCTCTTTCTATAAAATATGAGTCTTCCAATGAATATGAACCAAACTGGCAAAATTAGTAATGTGTATAATTTTTTTTTCACCGATGAGGTGCAGTTCCTAACCTACCTTATAATTCACTTAACCCACAGATAACTGTCTCAAAAAATTTTCCATCCGTAAGAGTCCTTTGTAAAAAGAAATGTAGTGTCTATTAAAGACTGCATGTTAGAAAAACAACACCTTCCTAATTTACTCTGCTTAGAAAAGATTCTAAGGGAACCCTAAACCAAAAGAGATGGTGGAATATAGTGTATGGAGATTTCATTTGGGACAAGCAGGATCCTGTTTTAGGAATCCTAATTTGCCCTGAGCTTGTTGCGATATAAGGTAATGACTGTGTGGCTAGTTAATTCTTCAACTGGTTGATTTCTGGATCTTGTTTGCATTGACACAGGCAGTTGTTATTGGTGGTGATGTTCATTTTGTGTCTCCGTGTGTCTTTCTCTCCAGCATGAAGAAATGCTTTTCAGCTTTAGGGTCCTGCTTCATGACAAAAAGGAATTTCTAGGTCATTCCACAACTTCCCTTGCCAACAATATTCCTTCTGTGTGCTGAGGTACAAAATATCTCCAAATAACCAAAATCCCTGTGAGCTCCAAGCTAACTCAAATAAGCATTGATGCATAAAGCAAAAATCACCTACCCTGAGGCTGCACTTGCCTAGTAAAGAATGGAGCAGAGTATGTGGGTTGAAAAGGAGATGCTTAGGGAAGTTTTGTTTATTCCAACTGACAATCATTAGTTTCAAATCTGCACAAAGAATGGAAGTCAGGAGAGAAATTGTGAAAAAAGAGTAAAAAAGAAAATCTTGTGGGTTATTTGGTAAATAGAGCTTGTGGAAGATTAGAAAAACAAATAAAAATGAAAACTGAACTAAAGGAGATACCCCATTCTAATTGAGTGCATGTGGAAAAAAATTTCAACATGGAAACTGCTGTTATGTTGTCTTTGAGAATAGGAACGTGGATGAAGTGCAATTGGAAGCTTTTGAATGGAACGCTCATCTTCAGCAATAGATCAAAGAATCCTATGAAAACTCATGTAAAATCCCCTTGAATGACAGAGGGATCTCAAGTAAGCAGAATTCACAAGGATTAAGTTTCCTTCTAAAAAGCGGTATGTGTGCTTAATTCACTACTTCGCTTGGAGTTTACTACAGTGGAGACATTTTATTTAAAAAGTGAGAAAAGCTGCTAAACCATATAATGATGATACTGATTATGATGTTGATGACAATGAGAACAAACTCCTTGTAGTGCTTGCTTGTAAGCACTTCCCATATATTCACTCATTTAACCCTTATAATAACTCTATGAATTAGAAATTATTATCTTGATATCCATATCATAGAAGGAACTGAATTGAACCACAGGGAGATTACAGGACTCACCCAAGGTCACATATATAGTAAATGGTGGAAGTGGAGCTGAAACTCAAGCAAGTCTGTTTCAGGGGCTACAGTTTTAACCATCGGTTAAGCTGCTTTTCTACAAAATAAAAATGCTTTGTTCGCAAGTTTTCTTAGTACTTATTGTTGTATGAGTAAAATGTAGAAATCTATAAACCCATGTAGTTCAGGTGTCTCAGCCCAGCTGACTTGGATCTCTGCTCAGTTTAAGAAGTATGACCCATATATGGTGAACATTAAATCGATGCTGGCTTCTTGTTATCTGTACACATTACCATCCAGATTGTGTATTTTAAAATATATAGTAGTACCTCAAATATTTAATTTTAAGGAAACAAATCTATTTATGACAATGCTAAATGGAAATCCATGTGATATGATTTATATCTGTGCCCCCACCCAAATCTCATGTTGAACTGTAATCTCCAATGTCAGAGGTGGGGCCTGTTGGGAGGTGATTGGATCATCAGGGTGATTTCTCATTACTTAACACATTCTGTTGGTGCTGTCATCACAACAGTAAGTTGTCATGAGATCTGGTGTGAAGCACCTCCTCATTCTCTTTCTTCCTCCTGCTCCAGTCATGTGAAGTGCCACTCTCCCTTTGCCTTCTGCCACCATTGTAAGGTTCCTGAGGCCTCCCTGCAAGTCAAGCTGATGCTGCCATGCTTCCTGTACAACCTGTGAAACTGTGAGCCAATGAAACCTTTTCTCTTTATAAATTACCCTGTCTTAGGTATTTCTTTATAGCAATAAGAGAACTTACTAATACATCATGGTAAAAGGGAATCCTCCACAATTTTGCAGATTCTCATCACCTGGAAGGAGTTGTTTGGAGTAATGTAAAGAAGGCAAGTTCAACCACTGTGTCACCTACTCAACACCTCATCTCCTCCTTTATTTTCTCCCCGTCATTCCCACTTTTTCCTCTTCCTTTTGTAGACCTTTCCTAATACTGAAGGATTGTATAAAATTTACTTTCACCAAGAAGTTCAGAAACTTTAACAGGGCTGATGTGACAAACTGCTGGGTCTTTCTCTGAAGGTAAGTTTTCCTCCCATTAATCATTTTAAAATAGAACATATGCTGGGCATGGTGGCTCACGCCTGCAATCCCAGTACCTTGGGAGGCTGAGGTGGGAGGATCAATTGAGGTCAGGAGTTCAAGACCAGCCTGGCCAACACGGTGAAACCCTGTCTCTACTAAAAAAAATTCAAAAATTAGCCTGGCGTGATGGCACATGCCTGTAGTCTCAACTACTTGGGAGGCTGAGGCACGAGAATCACTTCAACATGAGAGGTGGAGGTTGCAGTGAGTTGAGATCTTGCCACTGCACTCTAGCTTGGGAGACAGAGCAAGACTCCAGCTCAAATAATAATAATAATAATAATAATAATAATAATAATAATAATTTAAAGTTCCATGACTTTGATCCAACCTAAGAAGCTCCTAAACCAAAAAAAGGTTGAGGGAGGATCTATGTGTCTCTGTGTGCATTGACATAATTTGCCTACTCTTATACTCCCTGCAAACGTTAAATGCTGTAAAACATAGGTTTTCTATTTAATTAAATCATACACATTTAAGGCTTTTGCTTAGCAAATTTATCTGAGCATCAGTTTGACATTTTTAAATCATGTAATCATTAAGATAATCCTTTAGACCCTGGCTTTCGAAGTGTGATCTGCATATCTCTGAAGGTCCTCTGGATTCTTTTGAGGATTCCAAGATGTCAAAGCTACTTTTGTAATACTACTAAAAATGTGTTTTGTTCTTCTCACTGTTTATCATTGACCCTGCTGATGCAAATGTAATGGTGAGTCTAACTGCTGGTCCCATAGCACAAACCAAGGCATTGGTATCAAGCTGTGCTAATAGTCATCACTTTCTTCACCTCCACATACTTACAGCAAAAAAGGAATATTTCAGTCTCACTCAAAATGTTCCTAATGAAGCAGTAAAATTTATTATTAATTCTTAAAACATCTAGATTCTGAAATGAACATGCTTTTAAGGTTGTGTGTGACAAAATGGGGAGTATGTATAAAGCATTTCTGTATTCTTCAATCCATAGCTGTCTTGTGCAAATGCACTTGTGCAATTACTTGAGTTGCATGCCGAACTAGCTGCTTTTTTCATGGAACATTATTTCCTTTTGAAAGAGTGACTAATAAACAAACTGTGATTTTCAGACTTCTGCATTTGGCCAAGAGTTTTGGAAAATCAACAAAATGCACCTGTCCTTTCAGGGAGCACAACTGACAACATTTGTTTCCAGTAATAGAGTTCAAGCTTTCATGTGAAAATGAGAATTACGGAAAATTTATATCTGTCTCACGAGTTTGACAGCTTCCCAACTTTTAAAGGCTTTTTTGATGAGATTTGGGGTAATATTAGCAAATGTTATTTTGTTTGCATTGAATAATGAAATGTGTCAATATTAGGAAACTGTTTAACTTAATAAACCAATAGGTTCCAAATGAATATTGCATAAGAATAAAATGTCAAACAAGGATAAAGATCTATTCCAAATGAAGATAGGCAAAAATTTTAACTTAAAGACATGAAACATTTCAGATATTCCACATTGCAACTAATCTTTAAGAAATTACCATGTGTTGAGTTTTGGTGTTGTATCAAAGAAGAATGTCCAGAATTATCTGAAATGACTCCAAAATATACTCCTTTTTTTCCCATGTATTTCAACTAAAACAACATATCCAAATTACTGAATTAGAGTCCATCTATCCTCTAGTAAGGCAAACATTAAGGAGGTTTGCAAAAACTGTAAAACAATGCCACTCTTCTAACTAGTATTTATTGCTTTGGTAAGTCTTATTTTTTATAAATATATATTATTTGTGCCACTGCGTAATGGGTTTATAATTCTTATTTTAAAATAATAATTTGAATTCTTTTCCATTTTAATTTCTAAAATGCTATGCAGTGATAATATTAGTCACATTAAACAAAGCTCTTTTAAGTCCTCAATACTTTTTTTATGAATGTAAAATAGTCCTGAGACCCAAAAGTTTAAGAAATGCTGCTTCAGATATCTAGTCTTAGTGGCTACAAGCTCCATACCTAATCATGACAGAAGTGCCATGCAGCAGTGCAAAGGCTGTAAGTTTGTTGTCTACAGGCTTGAGCCTGATCATGACTTACCCATTTGCCAGCTCTGTGATCTTAGCTAATTAACTTGACATCCCTGAGCCCTCAATCCCTTTACTTGTAAGATGGATATAATAATAACTACTTAGAATGTTAGACAGTTTCTATGAGTTGCCACAGGTAATGGGCCTATTCCAATATCTGGAATATAGTAGGCAATAAATACATAGCATGTCCTTTCTTGTTCCCAGGGTGCCTATACCCGTTCTACAATTATGTTGTATTGCCTCTAAATCCTTCAATTTTCTTCCCAATATTACAACAAAGAACACTTGCTTATTTCTTACATAATTAATACCTTCTCTAATTCCCTTCTTTTGACAAAATTTTCTAACCAAAGTAATACACACATATGTGTGTG
This sequence comes from Rhinopithecus roxellana, assembly GCF_007565055.1. Lineage (NCBI taxonomy): Eukaryota > Metazoa > Chordata > Mammalia > Primates > Cercopithecidae > Rhinopithecus > Rhinopithecus roxellana. Next base: position 96,146,730 of record NC_044566.1, read on the forward strand.
TGCTAAGTAACTAAGATCATACAAACAATAAGCATTGGAGCCAGAACTTTGCACAGTATGCCGCTAGTTCTGTATGCATCAAGTTAATAAATGACTAATGGAAAATTGACTTAGTCACATCAATATCTGCTCATTTTAGAAATTTCAACAGTTTCCCCTCCCTCCTTCCGTTAGTCTCTCCATTGCAAAACAGACAGACCTTCCAGCATTTATATGGGTAGACCTAACCAACACATTTACTCCTCTTCTTCCAAATAGTAGCTTTTTGTAACTGGAGTTACTTAAACACAATCAGATAATTGCTTCTGGTGGATAAATAGAAATAATTTAGTATTTTCCTTCCACATAATTGCATTTCAATCAATTGATTGGATCAATCCTTTATTATTAATTGTTACCTGACAGCCTATGTTAACTATCTTTAAATTGCCAGGTTTGGAGAGAATGGGGAATTGATTTTTGCTTATATCAGCATGTTTGTATCCAACAGATACTGGAACTATTTTTTTTAAAGAACATAATTACATAAATGTCTGACACACATTGTATATGCACTCAGGTAGTAATTTCAAAACACATCATAATTTTTAGAACAGATGCTACAAAGCTGCCAGAAGAATCTAAACAAGCCATTTTTGGGTGCCCTGAGAATACTTCTCTTAATTTTTCCTTTTTCTTACTTAGATGTTAAATGACTGTCATTATTTATATCATCTCCTGTGCCTAATCAAGTTAATTCATATCACCAAACATTTTTCTACAATAGGATACAACTTTTATCATTTTCCTCTAGTTCAGTGCAAAGCTTTATAGATTCATAGAATATTAAAGCATAAGGGGCCCTGAGGGACCATCTAGTTTATCCCTCTAAATTTACAGGTGGGAAAATTACTGGCACTGTATGTGGTTCATAGTGGGGAGTAGAGGCAGGGATCTGGAATGAAGGAAAGATTTCTTTTTCTAAATTTCCTTGTCGACATGGTGACCCTCTGTCTTTAGAATTCTTTTTCTCTACTATGTGTTTTATTTGATCCCTGTCCCTTTTTCTCTGTCTTGACGGCAACTGAAACACAGGCTACAGATCTTTCTCCTTTACACCCCAAAATTCCACTCTCTTGATGCCACCATGGGAAGTGGACTTTCACTGGGGATAAGTTGGAGTAATGGCATGAGAGGATTTTGTCTCATAACGATATGGGAGAAGACATTAAGCTGAATATTAGATTTCTCTCTTCTTAAGTCTCTCAATGATTCCGGCAATTTCTACCTTCTGGTAATTTCCCCCATGTTCTTTATATATCTTCAGCTTGCTACCAACTTCTCTCTCTTCTCTCTTCTCCCAGCTCCATACTGACTTTCTGGGGACACAGTTCTTTAATCTAACTCTGTGTTCCTACTAACTCATCCCTCTGAGGCCTTACTTTTTGTTAACTTCAGTTTTTCAGTGTTGTTTTCTTAAATAAAAACAGTTATTTCCATAACAGTAACTCTGATGCCAACAACAAAATAATATATATGTTATATTTTATACATATTATATCTTAGCAGAAGTATACTTAAGGGACTTTTTGAACAACTGGCAAAAGTGCTTAATTCTACTAAGGGAGGTCAGTGTCTTAGTCAATTTGGGCTGCTATAATGAAAAAACAAACAAACAAACAAACATAGACTGTGTGCGTTAAACAACAAATTATATTTTTCACAGTTTTGGAGGCCAGGATTTCCAAGACCACGGTGCCAGCAGAGCCTGTGTCTGGTGAGGGCTCTCTTCCTAGTTTGTAGATGGCTGCTTCTTGCTGTATCCTCACATAGTCAAGAGGGAGATCATCTCTCTTGTCTTATATAAGGACACTAATCCCATTCATGAGGGCTCCATTCTCATGACACAATTACCTTCCAAAAGTTCCCCCCTCAAATACTACCACACTGAGCATTAGTCTTTAACATACGAATTTGGAGGGGTGGGGCACAAATACTCAATCCACCGGAGTCAGATAAAGCAATAAGTTTTCTCTGGGAACTAAAGGAGGCAAAATTGGGAAGAAAATTGTATTAGGCTAATAGACCAGGTAAAGGTGAATATAGAACAAGTGGCAGATTACAGGGGGTAGAGGGTGCTTAAAGTTCACGGTTCCTATGGCTGGTTGGAGAAAATGATAGGCAGTTGCATACAGGGGCAGATATCAATAGGTCTTCTTATGTTGGTAAGGAATTTACATGTGGATCCAGGGCACTTGGATCTGGTTCATTAACTTCTTTCCCAATGAGACCTGCTCTTCATCTACTCTGGCACTACCTGAGTTGGGTCCGTCACATCTCTTTCTTGTACTATTACATTATTTTAAGGTACAGAGATGAGGAAAAACAAGAGCTTCAGGAAAATAGACCCCTAACTCAGGGTGTTTAGAGGAAAATGTGTGGAGAAGTAGTAAGATTCAAGCTGGAGAGACAAGCAGAAGCCAAGACTCTTTCCAAGGACAACTCTGGCATCCCTCAACTGTCTTTCAGATCCCAGCTAACAAACCACCAACCCAAATATATTTATGCAGACTCCAGGCAGGAGCATGCTCAATGTAAAAAAAAAAAAAAAAAACTCTTCTTCTGACTCTCCTACAAAAGAAACATAACCAATTTACATTTCTAGCAAATTTCCAGCATAGTATAAAAGTTTATTACAAAAATGAATATCAAAATAACAATATTTTATTGCTAGAGATCAAAGAAACTAGTAGAGAAGCTCCATATTTATGAGAACTAGTTGTAATGACATTTAGTTATTTGAGACCATCTGTGCGAACACGGAAATAGCCTCATTATATGTAAACACATAATAGTAGTTATTAAAATTTGATTCTCTTTGTACTGTACTCAAACAAAAAGAGAAACAGAGAAGCTAAGGTAGGTTTTCTATGAATGTGGAATCAGAGAAACAAGTATATGTGAAAAGAAACTGCAGAGTTTGCAAATCTTTTCTGGAATATTTAAAATTTTTATTAGAAAATCCAAGATGCCACATAGCTAGCCCCAGCTATTGGCCTCACCTTAATCATGCAGACCTGGCCATGCCCTCCATGGGGATGTCCACAGTCATCCAAAACAGCAGGCTGCCCTTTGAAGTGATCTCTGCCACATCACATGTATACACACGCCTGCATATTTTTTCTCATACACGGAACTATCCTGCAAAAACTGTATTACTCTAAATTTGAGACAAAAGTCTCAGCTACTGAATGAGTGCTCAAGACTATAGAATTGATAAGCCAATATATAATTCAGATTCGTGCTTCTCAAAAGCCAGCCCTTTTCCCCTTACACCTTCCTGTTCTCATGGAATCAGCTTTTCCCATGGGGCTTGTAAGCTAGCTAGACTCTTAAAGCCTTTCCCTTGACACATATTGCAAGAAGATAGCAATACTTTGAACATCTAAACTTGTGGTTCATAGTTCAAAGACGTTTACTATTTACTCATGAAGTTCTTTTGAATACTAGTTGTCCCTACTTTGCAGATGTAAGCTGAAACCATGCAAAATGGTTTTAATAGTCAATGTGAAAATTCTTTCTGTAACCTTTAAACATTTTTTGTGAAAACATTACTCTTGTCGAGTTTGTAAATGTACTAAAAACGATGAAAATAGTAAAATTAATATTTAGTGTACTAGAAAACAAACACTGAGGATGAAAGTATTTCATTATTTGTAAAAAATTTATTAAGAGTGCTTTAGGATATGAGAGCGATCTGGCTGAGATGTCTGTTACTCTATTGATCGCCAGGGTTGATTCGGCGACCCGGCTAGCTAGGCGTGTGTGCTCTTCTTCCCTCACCGCTTTATGTGTGTCCCTCAATAAGTGTGCACTCCATGGAAGAGGACGTCCATCCCCCAGAGAAGAGGACCAGTCTTCGATCAAGGGTATAGGAGTAGCTGCGCTCCCCTGCTAGACTCTCCAAACATGCTATTTTTTTTTTCTTTCTTTTATTTTTTAGATGGAGTCTCATTCTGTCGCTAGGCTGGAGTGCAATAGCATGATTTCAACTCACTGCAACCTCTGCCTCCTGGGTTCAAGCGATTCTCCTGCCTCAGCCTCCTGAGTAGCTGTGACTACAGGCGCACACCACCATGCCCAGTTAATTTTTGTATTTTCAGTAGAGACGGGGTTTCACGACGTTGGCCAGGATGATCTCGATCTCTTGACCTCCTGATCCGCCTGCTTCGGCCTCCCTAAGTGATGGGATTACAGGCGTAAGCCACCACGCCCGGCCAACAAGCTCTTAAGAGTAGTTTAGAGCCACGGGCAGCTAGGAGTGGGGACATGGTTGCCACTTAAACAGTGGTGGGCACGGACGCCTGGTGCTGCCAGCTTGGTTCCAGTGGGGACAGGGTCTTTCATGATGAGACGATGAAACTTTAACAGCTGGTGCTGGATAATCAGAAAGCACTATTCAAGAAGGAGCAGAGAAAAAAGCACCTTCAGCCATTCATGGTGCAGCCAAATCCAGAAGCCAGGCTAAGTTGGATGAAGCCAAAGGCCAATGAGGAGCGCACTCCTTTGGTGGATTCCCTTACTCCCACAGCACTGTCGTCTTTATGGCAATATGGCCCGGCTGCTGTCCTGAAGCCAGATGTTCAAGATTTGGAAACCAAATTTCATGTTCTTCCAGTCAGCTCCCTTGTTCTGGGAGAAAATACCGAAGAGAGTGTTGATGGGGAAGACACCTCGGATACTGCTTCCAAGCCAGATCTTCAGAAGATTTTTCCAAAAACAATAGTATCTCAGTCTGAACTTTGATGAGGAGAGTGATAGTGAAGAAGAAGAAGGAAAGAAAATAAGATCCCAGGCTCCATATTCAGAAACAGGAAGACCCAATTCAGTATCCAGCCTGCACTCGACCACAGATGCAGCTGCTTCCGTTTCCGGTGCTGCTGCCCAACCCGCCGATAACGAGCTGGGAGAAGTGGAGGACCTGGAGGACTTCCCTTCCGTTTTCGATTTTGCAGCCCAACCGCCGCATAACCGGCTGGGAGAAGTGGAGGGCCTGGAGGACTTTTACGTATAGTCCTTCCCTTAAAGTGTCACAGTAAGATGTCATATAATCAAGGATTAAAAAAAGGAATGGATTGGGGCCCCTGCTCCACTTACTGTATATACTTGGGAAAAGAAGAAAATCAGAAGACATTTCTTCTTACAGCTAGAAAGCGGAAAAAGAGCAAATCATCCAACTGTCTTCACTGATCCAACTGATTTATCTCGTGAAGGAGAAAGTTATACTGACAAACTTAGATCCAACCTCAGGGAACCAAGTTTACAGTTTATGACCAAGGTGTCTGCCCCATGATGGCCGGGGTCTGGTAGGGAAGGCTCACACACGGCAGGAGCTAGCTGTCGTCTCCTGTGAAACAGATGAAGTGGGATCCGAAGGTCCTAGGAAAATGTTTGTGATCATTCCCGGAATGACGGTGAATCATGAGCAGATCCCATTTCAGCCACGAAATAACTACGACAGCTTGTTCTCAAGATGGCAGAACAAAACTATGGCCCGGGTGCGGTGGCCCACGCCTGTAATCCCAGCATTTTGGGAGGCAGAGTCGGGCGGATGGTTTGAGGCCAGGAGGTCGAGACCAGCCTGGCCAACGTGGTGAAGTCCCAGCTCTACAGTACAAAAATTCACTGGTTCAGTAGCGCGCGCCTGTAATCCCAGCTACTCACAGGGTTGGACACGAGAATCTCTGGAACCCGGGTAGCGGAGGTTGTAGTGAGGCGAGATCGCGCCACTGCACTCCAGTCTGGGCAGAGCGAGACTTTGTCTCAAAAAAACCAAAAACCAAAAACCAAACAAACAAACAAAAAACAAGTGTCAGGAGAGGCTTTGGGAAGGATTCCCAGTGGACGTGAGCCCTGCAGGCCTAGGCAGGCCTTTGGGCTTTCTTCTTGGCTCCCTGAAGCCTGGATCATGGGCACGAAAGGTGTTTTGCTAAGTTTTTTGGATTATCGGCACCCCTCTGTGTATTATGTGACTCATAGACCAGTTCGCCCTTCCCAGAATGTATCTGAAACTTGAAATGCAGGAGTTCTGTGAGCTCTGCTGTCAGCACCGTTCAGCCACAGCCCTTGTGCACATAACTGCCAGCATTGGGCAAGGCACCTGTGGCGGCTGCTCCCTTCGATTTCCCTTCTGTGGACTGACCTCTCATCTCTGCCTACTCCTGCACCACATTAGATAAGCATGTTAAGGAGTGCCATCTGGGAGCTGCAAAGATCCTTGGCTCATCCCCCACTGATAAGTCCCACCTGCTGGGTGTGGACAAGACTGCTTCTATCTCAGGCATGCTTCCCCTCAAGTGCCTCCGGCACAGCTGTGCCCAGAAGCCTCACAACTCCTCACCATCACTCCTCCCCCAGTCCCCACTCCCCTTTCCCACACTGTCATCCTGGGGCACTGCCTGGCAAGCTACCTTCACTGAACACAGAAGCTAAGGAGAACTTAATGGTGGGCCTACTGGACCTCATCCTGTTCCTCCTCCTCCCTCTGGTTTAAACAGATATATAAATAACCTAATTTCACATAATTCTTGTTTACGTGTGCAGATTATTGGTTTTATCTAAGTCCTAATTATACCTTTTATATGTTATAGAAATAAAAGTTAATTTCCATAGAAAAAGAGAGAATAGGCAGTGCTTAGCTTCTTCTCATCATAAAACTTACAACATGGAGCCAGCCTCTTTTCAGTGCTTCATCCAATTGTCATACTCCTTTCTAAATTTGGATTAGCTTGCAGCATTGTATTCTTTGTGTCTTCAATGTCTTGAAGTGTCTCTGAGAATTCCTTTAATGTGAAGTTCTTACCAGCTTCACTTCCTCTATGACATCTTCATTTTTTTCTTCACAACCATTTCCCTATTTAGGTTGATAAGCTCACCTTCACTAAGCTCCTCTGGCTGCATGCTGAGTCTCTCAATGGCAGCAGCATCAACATTCCTATGGCTGGCTATTGCTTCTATGAATCCATTTATGTTTGATTTGAATTTCACATCCAATGCTATCAATTTTCATTTTTTGTTGGACAGCTTTGTTGGCCAATTCCCTGTCTTGATTGCCTATTTTTATAAAATGTCACATGGGTCTATCGCTGGGAGACAAAGAAGCAACACAACTACATGCTTTGTTGTCTGCGCGGAAACTGAACAAATAACAAATGCAACAGCGACCAATCACCAGTACACTATGAAAGAAGTGGTCAGGTTGGTTACTGATCACGATGTACATCTGTTATTTACAAAGTGATTTAAGGAGTGAAGAGTTTGCAGCAAAATGTGTACTTCATGCCATTATTCACAATCTACCATGGGAACTAAAATTTAAATGAAGATGTTGGGTGGGTACAGTGGCTCACACCTATAATCCCAGCACTTTGGGAGGCCGAGGCGGGTGGATCACTTAAGGTCAAGAATTCAAGGCCAGCCTGGCCAACATGGTGGAACTATGTCTCTACCAAAAATCCAAAAATTAGCCAGGCATGGTGGTGCATGCCTATACTCCCAGTTACTCAGGAGGTTGAGGCAGGACAATCACTTGGACCCAAGAGGCAGAGGTTGCAGTGAGCTGAGATCATGCCACTGCACTCCAGGAGGACAGAGTGAGACTCTGTCTCAAACAAAACAACAACAACAACAACAACAACAACAACAACACACCTAAGTTGTTGGGGCACTGACATTATTCAACTAAACCATGATGACTGAAATTCACGCAAAGTGGAATCATATACAGTGAGGGCTACCTATATAAATATAATCAAACCCTGGAGTATTCTGGGATGGACTCTTTTTTTTTGTCATATTGATTACTTTCCTTCCTTGTGTCTCCAACCTCAAAGGCAGTAGAGGGTAATGGTTTAACTGATCCTGGAGTTAAATTGCCTTTGGTTGCAGACTAGTCTGCCGGTTCCTGTCTGTAACTTGTCTCATACCTGTTTTTCTCTGGTCCTCTATTTTCTCATCTGGTAAAACTATAATAACCATCCCTATCTTGTAGAGTTTTGTGAGCACTGCATGAAAGAATCCATGTAAAATCCTCAGAATGTATCAATCGTAGAGTAAGAATCCAGTAAACACTTTTATTTTAATGATATTACTACTCATAGGAGGTGGTTCTGAAAAGTTATTTATTTAACAAATATTTATTGATGTTCTGCTATGTATTTGTTGCTGAGAATATAGTGGAGAAAGGTTTTTCCCCATAGAGCTTACACTCTAGTGAGGCAAACATCATTTGTTCATTAAAAATTAAAACTCATTTAAAAAGATAAAAAATAAGCCTATGAAAAGATAGAAACATATAAAACTGATAGAAAAATAATTTCAGATAAATCACGTTAAATGCTTTTTTAAAAGTGTGGTTGTAAAACTGTTAAATGCAGAAGAAAAAATAAGTGAATTTTTTGGACAGCCTAAGAGCTCTGCCCCTGCTTTAGGGACCTGAGAAAGAGTCACCTTTAGTCTTTCCCAACACAAATCTTTAAATCTGCTCTTCAGAGAATTATTTCCATGACGATGTACTTGCCCAGTTCTTGAAGTGAAAGAAAAAAACCGATTTCACCAGTATTTACTTGTTGCTGTTAACAGATGTAAACGTTGAACGGCAGTTGGCCACCTCAGTATCCATTGCGAGTTTTTATCGTCTTTTATGGATGAGTGTATTTGACTATGTCATCCCAGACTTTCCTTATGATAAATTGAGGTATTTGCTCATATAAATATTTCAGGAAGCAAAACAAGGGGACTTGGAAAGAATGCTTGAAGAGGAGATAGATCTATGTCCAGATCCTCCTCCTATACCACTTACATGTGTTCTCCCTGTTGTTTAAGCAGAAAAACACAAAGCACAGTTCTAAAAATACTTTATCAGTGCAATATTTCCAATTTTGAAGACTTTTAGAGGGGACTAAAAAGCGCCCAACCAGGGCCTGACAGAGTAGCTGCCCTGTCTTTAGAATGCAGGTTGTAAAGGGGGCATCAGGCTCTCATTGTAGCACACAGCTCTGTTGTCATGGAACGTGGGAGGAAGCATTCTCCATGAATATCTTCATATTTTGAAGAACCTTAATTACAACAAAAGTGGTATTTTGACAATTCTGTTAACAATGTGGAGGAAAGGAGGCTTGGTGCTCAAATGATGTATTTCCTTGATTATTCTGAAGATTCTTTTCATGTGGAGAGGGTCTTCTTGCAGTGTGAGGCAGACTGCTTGGGCATTCAAGGAGAAGGGGTGGGTCCTGTTCCACAAGGCAGATTAGCTGCAACCATATGTGTGTACAAAAGGAATAATGAGGGTAAAACCACAAAGTAGCGATTGTGAACTTTCTGCTTCCAAATTCTCCCAAGCTTTGAAACAGGCGAAGTACAGGGCCTGCTGTCTCTGCAGAACAAACAGTAATGGTTCCAGCTGCATCCTCTCCTGTACCACCTACTATTCCTTCGAAGAACTGAATATAGAAGAAGCCAGCTTTCAAATAAAAAGTGCTATCTCAGCACTTTGGGATGCCGAGGAGGGTGGATCACAAGGTCCAGAGATCAAGACCATCCTGGCTAGCACAGTGAATCCCTGTCTCTACTAAAAATACAAAAAATTAGCCAGGCGTGGTGGCGGGCGCCTGTAGTCCCAGATGCTCGGGAGGCTGAGGCAGGAGAATGGTGTGAACCTGGGAGGCGGAGCTTGCAGTGAGCTGAGCTCGCACCATTGCACTCCAGCCTGGGCTACAGAGAGAGACTCCGTCTCAAAAAAAAAAAAAAAAAAAAAAAAAAAAGCCATGTCATTGTTGGTGGATCAGGTGGGCATCTTGGTGCAGAGGGGTGGGGTGTGTGGCTTATGGAATGAAGTCACACTGCAAGCCTCAATGTCTTTGTTTTGAAAAATGGTAGTGCAATCTTCTTCAGAGAAATTCATGTTTAAAGAATGCTCAAAACGCCGAAAATAAAATTTAAAAAGAAAAAGAGGATCAGCAATAAAGCCATTAGGAAGTACAGGTCAAAGTCAAGGATTAATTACTTCGATAGATATTTAATAAGAAAATACTTTATGCCAGGCAGGGCTGCTGTGTGTGACTGTGCAGTGTGTAGACTGCAGAAGAGCGCTCGGCTGCTCACCCTATGCAGGGTGGTGGAGGCCCTAGAGTCAGACAAGGTTTTCTTTCTGAGGATAAAATGGTGAATCAAATAGACAAAGTCTCTCTCCTCGCAAAGTATACATTTCAGTGCAGGATGCAGACACATTAGCAGGCATGTATATGACAGTGTGTTGAATGTCATGTACGTGGAGTGTCATGGGTGTGTGGAAGAGGACCTTGATCCACAGAGAATCCTTCTGGAGCGGCTACAGCTGGCACCATGGAGTACAGGCAGACACCTGTACATTTGTTGCTCAAATAACATATTTCCTTGATTATTATAAAGGTTCTCTGCATGTGGAGAGGATCTTCTCCCAGTGTGAGGCAGAGAGCTTGGGCCTTCAAGAAGGGGCGGTTCCTGTTTCATAAGGCAGATTAGCCACAACCGTATGCCTGAACAAAAGGAACAAAGCGGGTGAAACCACACAGTATGTGAGCAATGGGAGTGCTTCAGACAAAGGGAGTGAAATTGGCAAAAGCTCAAGCAAAAGAAAGGCCTGATACTTTCAAGCCTCTGACTGAATTCAGTTTTAATTGGAGCATCAAGAGTAAGAATGGAGAAGGAGCTGGAGAGGGAGGTAAGGGCCTGCTCACGCACAGCCCAGTTGACCATGCTAAAGTGTTTGGAGCAGCGAGTGAATGTTGGCAAGCAGGAAGGAGGAAGGGTCCCAGGATCTGCATTTTGCAAAGACCATTATGAATGCCAGGTCCAGATTGATTTGAGAGGAACAAGAGGAGAAAAAGGGTGCATACCACACATTGCAGATTTTACTTTAGAAACTTGTAAATTGTCTATTAAAAAATTTAAATAAATTAAAAAGGAATTAGTTAGAATTGAAAGTAAAATTCCATAAATGACCTTACCTATTTATCCATTTGGTGACAAAACCACACAGAGAAAAGTTGTTCTAAGTGATTTTAAAAAACATAAATGATTGTGTAACCCCAGTGGGATATACCCCAGGGAAAAAAAAATCCCTGCAAAAAATCACTTAAACTGTTTTCAGTAATTGTTGGAGGAAATGTTAATATAATTATTCTGAGATTTCTAATCTAATACATGTAAAGTCATAAAAACACTGTAATTTTAAAGGAATTTAAAATTTGTAATGCAAGAACAAGAAGGAATTGTTTTTGTATTACAAATTGTAGAGACTTTAATTTTTTATTTTTTTTTTTTACAGAAAATATGTGAATGACATTTTTGGTGATAACAGGTGAGGCCTAAGGGTAGTCTAAAGTGGGAAGATAGAGACAAGAAAGCAAAATTATTGTACAAATTAAATAATAAGAAATTTCTGTTTTCTCTTAGCAGCTCAAGAAGAAAAGAGAATTTGAGGAAGGCTGAACTCAGAGAAGAGAGGTGGTAATATAGAGAGAAAGGTCTCTGGAGAGATCAGCTACATGGTAGCGAGCTGGGACCCGTGGAGGACAAAGATCATTATGATATTCCCTGCAGCAAGAAGCAGCAAATGAACTGTCAGGCCAGTGAGGTCTGACACCCAATTATAAGTTGTCAAACACAAACACAGTGTCTTTCCATCAAACCTACATTTGTTAACATTATTTTACTTTACCTTCTGTTTTTTGTCAAGCACTGATATTGTGTTAAATCCTTCAGACAAAGTTTGGTGCTTTCATGACCTGACTATGTGTTTGCAGTCAGTGTTTGGAGAAACGAGAGAGATGAGGGAGAAGAAGGGCTGTGTGTGTTCACATTTTGGAGCACAGCAGTCCCCAGACCAGCTTGGGAAGCAAGGTGAGCTAGTGACAGGGTGGCCAGAAAGTATAGATGAGCAGCTAGAAACAGGAGTGGAGAGAGACAGGGTGAACCGGGGGTGGGAGAGAGAGCTGGAAGTCTTAAGATTCAGCCAAGAAGTGTGGTAATAAGATGCTGTCACTCTGAGATGGGAGGGAGAGTTAGTCTTCGTATTATGCCATATTAGATACTTATAATTGCTTGAGAGTCATACCTCAGATGTAATCTCTGCTATGCCCCAACTAGCCATGAGATTTGTGGGCAAGCTCTTTCATGTCCCAGAGCCGCCTCAATTTCTTACTCTGTAAGTTTCTCCTTTGTTCTTGTTTGCTTCATAGCACTGGTTGACCCCATCTGCTCCTGCTCACACACAGCCAATGGATCTACAACACACAACTGCATGGGCCCAGAAGTGGTGGGCTTCACTCTCAATCACTAATTTCCAAACAGAGCTGGGAAAAGAAGTTGATGAAGGGAGTTAGGTGAACTCATGGTCATTCCTAAGAATCCCTTTTCCTTGAATGCTCAGACAGATCCTGGTTTTTGTTTGTTTGATTGATTTTCTTATTATGTTTTAAGTTCTAGGATACATGTGCACAACATGCAGGTTTGTTACATATGTATACATGTGCCATGTTGGTGTGCTGCACCCATTAACTCGTCATTTACATTAGGTATATCTCCTAATGCTATTCCAATTAATAGAAAAAGAGGGAATCCTCCCGAACTCATTTTATGAGGCCAACATCATCCTGATACCAAAGCCTGGCAGAGACACAACAAAAAAAGAGAATTTTAGACCAATATCCCTGATGAACATCGATGCAAAAATCCTCAATAAAATACTGGCAAACCGAATCCAGCAGCACATCAAAAAGCTTATCCACCATGATCAAGTGGGCTTCATCCCTGGGATGCAAGGCTGGTTCAACATACGACAGATCCTGTTTTACAGACCTTCCATGGCCCCAGTATCTTGGCACTGTTTGTTATGCAAAAGTTTATCTTGGGCAGATGGGATTTCTGCTAATCTTCCATTTGCCTGGCCAGTCTAAGACAGTGTCCTTGACATGCTGTTGCTGCCTGCCCTGCTCAGTTTGGCATTGCCTGGTGGTGGTCACTGTGCCTGTGCAATTCCTCCATTTCCTAATGTCAGGCTCAATGCAGGGATGTGGGCTGAATCGTAACTGAGGGGCACATTGAGAGCTGGGGGAGCACAGAAAGGTTGAGAATCACTGAGCAAATGACTGAATCCTTGAGGAGTTTAAGTATATCTGAAATCTTAGAGCAATACAGCCAGTCCCTGGAAATAGGGTTAAACTTCAAACTTAAGCATTATAACACATGTCTATGAAATTTCTGTTTTGTAATGCTTAAAATTCCCATTGACACTATGGGGCTGAGAAAAGGCCCATTTTTACTTAAAGCAATAAGTGTCTCATTCACCAAGGCAACGTTACCTTTCCCATGATAAATGGAACTGAAGCTCTTTTTGGGCTGCTACCAAAATTATGCTGAGGAACATCTACCACATAAATGACATTCCTTAATTGTTTAGCATACAGATTTCTCAGCATTCTGAAGAAATTGATTCCTCCTAGTTTAAATAAGAAAATGTGTCTTTCTTTTAAGATATAAACAGTGACACCTATAGAAGGATCAAATACAAAAAGAAATTTCTTCCATTAAGTAATTTCCAGAGATTGTCATTTTCTTAAAGACCACATACATGCTTACTCACACCCACACACACACAGGACTAACACAAATTACAGCTGATTGGGAAAATCTCAACATTTTTTGCTAATTTATTTTGTTGTTTTTTTCCCCCTAAAATGTCAGCAAAAGTGAATACAATTGTGAAGCTCTGCATGGTAATACAATGTTAACATGGAGAAACATGTAGAGTTGCTAATCCCATGCATTTAGTTGTTTAATTGATTGTTTTTATACTTTTTAATGCAAGAAGAGTGACATCAACTTGAAGACCCCATAAGATATTAACTTCATACAGGAACATTTTTTGCTTCTTTGATTTTTAGGGTTGACCTTACTTTTTGAGAGCCGTGCATTTAATAATAATGCATTAATAGTAATGCATTTAACAGTAATGAACACAAATGTTAAGTGTATGGTTGCAGTGATAAACCTAAGATGTGACCCAGTTTGTATCTGGACATCTTCCATTAGCCTTTGCTCTGTCTGGTTTAAGAGAGATCCTACTTGCAACTTAAACAGAAAAAGGACATCAGCTTGAATTCCCTGTGCTCTTAATTAGTGTTTCCTACAAAACAACAAGGAAAAGCAAATAAACAGAAAAAACGCACAAGGGGTGTGAAATTCAATTCCTTGAAGAGGAAGGTTGATGGTCAATAAGCGCGTAAGGGCATGTTCAACCTCCCTGATAAAAGAGAGAAAGGAAGATTAAAGCAGCAATATGATGCCATTTCTCACCTGCTCAGCAGATCGGCCAAAAATTAGAAGTCTGACCACCTGAGACTGGGTAAGGACTCACTGCTTGTGAGGTCACACATCTATATGTGTATTTTGAAGGAAAATTTGGCATCATCTAGAAAAGCTGTACTTTTATAAATTGTGAAATATTTTTAGTATATAAAAAAGGTAGAGAAAATATAATAAACCTCTATGTATCTTCCATCTAGCATGAAAAATATACACTGAAAATGTTCTGTTTATCTTTTCTCATTCCCCTTTTCCTCATCTCAGGTGAAACCTCTGTCTTGAACTTGGCATTTGTCATTTTTCATGCTTATTTCACTACTTATGTATGCCTCCATACACCACATCTTTGACCTTTACATAAATGGTATTGTATTGTATATTCCTTCTTGCAACTTGGGTTTTTGTTTATTCCTTTTTCTTGAGCTAAATATTATCTTTATGAAATTTATCCACATGTTAATTTATCTATATATCTGTGATATACGTAGCTGTAGCTTAATTTTAACTTCTTATCGTGTTCCTTTGGTAAATACACTGTAGTTTACTTTTTAGTCCCCTACAGATGATCAATTAGTTTTATTTTTCCAGGATTTTTTTTGGGGGGGGGCTCTTATAAACAATACTGCAATAAGCATTCTTGTGTGGATATTTACTGTGAAAACGTGGGTGAGTTTTTCTGGGTCTGTATTGTACTCTACAGAGTAGTATGGGGTCGTTTAGAAGAAAACTTCTCAACCTTTAACGTGCATTTGAACTTTCTAAAAATGCAAATTCTGATTCAGTAAATCTAGCATGCGAATAGAAATTCTGCCTCTCTAACAAGCTCCAAGGTGATGGCAATGTTGCTGGTCCATGGACCGTGCTGGGGGTTTAGAGATCTCAGAGCTGTTTGCTTCCCAGGCAGCTTCTTAGTACATCCCTGTGAGCAAACATCAGCATGCTTGTTGTCTCCTCATCTATACCATGAATGGCATTATTCTGGTTTACTCTTTAATACTGAATGGACCACTTTACACAGTGTAACCTTTCCAAACAACTGAATACGCCATAACAAAGTCTTTAAGAGATACAATACCATTTTTTTTTTTTTTTTTTTGAAACTGAGTCTTGCTCTGTTGCCCAGGCTGGAGTGTAGTGGTGCGATCTCAGCTCACTGCAACCCTTGCGTCTGGGGTTCAAGTGATTCTCCTGCCTTAGCCTCCAGAGTAGCTGGGATTACAGGTGCAGGCCACCATGCTCAGCTAATTTTTTTTGTATTTTGTAAAGACAGGGTTTCACCATGTTTGCCAGGCTGGTCTTGAACTCCTGACCTCAAATGATCCACTTGCCTTGGCCTCCCAAAGTGCTGGGATTACAGGCATGAGCCACTGTGCCTGGCTAAGATACAATAGCATTTCTTTACAAGGTCTTAAAGTTGTCATAAAACACTCCTTGAATTTGATATATAGGTGAAGTCATATGTCAGCGTTGGCCAGATGCTGGTGCTAAGCACATATAATGCTGGAGTTAAAGGGATATGATGGCATTTACCCAGGGGAAAAAGGCTGTGTCCCTCGTCTTTTATTTTCTTAAGTAATTGGTGAAATGTGTTTGTCTGGAGGTTTTTTGTTTTGTTGTTTTGTTTTTTGGTGTGTGTTTTGTTTTAACAAAAAATGTAATGAATGCACTTGGCAAAGAAAACCAAAATTAATGTGTGAAAAATAATGAAAGCAAGTCTCTGCCCACTCTGTGCTCTGGGCCCTCTCTTTAGAGGCAGGTGCTGCTGCCAGTTTCTTAAACACTGTAGCAGATAGACCTTTACGGTGGCCCAATGACCCCCAACTTCTGGTTTCCCACCCTTGAGCTCTCCCATCCCTTGAAGAGCGCAGGACCTATGACTCGCTTCCGACCAAGAGAACACAGGAAAGGCGGCGGGTTATATGTGATGACGATTGTGTGATGATGTGACTATGTTATGAAGACTGTAGTGCTATCTTGCTTGAGCTTCTTGCTTGCTTGCTGACTTTGAGGAAGCAAATGGCATGCTGGAAACTTCATGTGACAAGAAACTGTGGGCAGCTGGTAGAAGGCAAGAGCGGCCTCCCACGGACAGACATTGCTGATAGAGGAAATCACTCAGTCCTACAACCACAGGTACTGGATTCTGCCAGCAACCACATGGGTTTGAAAAAGTAGCTCCTTCTCCAGTCAAAACTCCAAATGAGAACACAGCCCCAGCCACCACCTTGATGGTAGCCTTGCAGAGAATCCGACAAAGCCATGCCCAGATCCCTGACCCAAAGAAACTGGGAGATAAGTATGCATTGTTATAAGCACTAGGTTTGAGGTGACATTGTTATACAGCAAGAGAAAATTGATATAGTACCTTTCCATAAATTGCATGTGCAAAATATTTATACATGATTATTTTTGTTCCAATCTTGGAAATTATTCAGTATGGTCATGTATACATCTACCCTCTTAAATTTTAAGGCAGCATAATATTCCAGTGATTGAGCATTCAAATTTTACTTAGCCAGTCCCCAGTTATGGATTTTTAGGTTGTTTTCCTAAAAGACCCCACTCCGTCACCAGAAAAACATGAAAGTGGCTGCAATGCCTCGAGACAGTAAATTATTTTTTAACAAACTTCTGTTTTAGTTCCCACTCAACTGTCCACTTTGTCTTTTTATCATTTCTTCCAGCTGAGGTTTGAAGCAGGGTTGCTAATCATCCTGGTTTGCCCAGAACTGAAGGGTTTTCTGGGATGCAGGACTTTCAGGGTTAACACCAGGACAGTCCCGAGGAAAAATGGGACAGTTGCTCACCCTATAACCCCTTTAAAAGTACAAATAAAAGGAATAAGGTGAAAATCCCTAAAATTGCAGGTGACTTCCTCAAATCTCAGCCAACAGAGAAGGAAGCGCATTTCTGATACCTGGCTTCTGCTGGCAGAGGGTCTGCTCATCTCAGCTTTGAGGCCTCTGCTAAAAGTAAATATGTAAGTTTCTTTATCTAATGCAAGAATAAGAGGAAGACTTTGGGTTTTCAGAACAATAATCTATCTCTTTTTATCAAGGGGATAAACCACTCAACCTAAAATAATAGTTATCCACATAGGACTTGGATTATCACCTCAAAAAGCAGCAAGATTCTTCTATTATCACCTAAATAAAGCTGCCAGGAAGCTGGAACAAATAGGCCAGGCAGAGAGAGTCTCTGCAAAACGAGAGGCTGTGAATTATAAAGGCTTTAGAAATGTGCAGCTGCAGATTGGATGATGCTTGCATTTGAGTCAGGCTGGCTAGAGGCCATGAGCGGATGACTTCATGTCTCTGAATCTCAGTTTTCTCATCTGTAGGTCATGGTGCATGGCAGGTGTTTAATAAATACAGGTTCCACCTCTCTTCCTCTCCTAAGAGATGGAAAGTAGGTCATACTGGATGGGCAGAGGTGGGCATGTATTCCAAGAGGAGCAGACACGCAAATTCTAGCTTCATGTTGCCCAAAATATTAAGTGCACTTGGAAAGGGGCACTGAGAAAAACATTAACAGAGTACTCAGAAAGGGGAAAAACTACGTTTATTAAGCACACTTTTACTATATCCAAGAGCGACACCAGCAAATCTGCTCAATAGCACGTTTGAGTGTTTCCACAGGCATGGCAGTTGGGAGCCGCTTTGTCACACCAATGGAAAGGTTGTCTGCTTTAAGTTTATTACTTCATATTTCATTGTAGGCATTAAAAGCTTTCATTCTCCTTAGGAGGAAAAATACCCCATCCTGTCATATACTTGAAAATAATAAATTAAAGCACCTTTTAGCCTTCTCTTTCCAACACTCAAAAAACCCAATTCATATACTATTTCCTCAGAAACAGCAAATGTATTTGTGCAGCAGTTTTGGGCCCTCCAACCACAGCTGTCATTACAGTCACGGTGCTCAGAGACTCTGTGAGAAAGCTGTTACCTGCACTTGCCAGTTCAATAGTCAGGCTAAGTGGAATAAAAAGGGCCCCAGGCAATGGGCATCCTCCTTTCACTTGTGATACTTCTGAAAAGAGACACAGATGCCTGTGTGCTTGCTGTGTTCATTTGGGAATATCCTGTCTGCAGAAGAGTGGTTAGAAAATATCTAATGGGGAAAGGAAACAAAACAATCAAATGAGAGTAATAAGATGTAATGATTACAGAAGGCCATTCAAGATTTTTAGAATAAACAGGAATCTGGAGTCTTACCTGTTTCACACCAAAGAGTGTTATCAGAAAGAGAGAGCTGTGGTTCAGCCACTATCTGTGGGTCATGGGGACAAGGAAAGGAGCAGCTGAGGGGCTTCCTTGGGGACACATACAGTGGGAAAAACAAAAGAAGGTGATAACCCATTCTGATTCCTTCTCTACATTTTGTCTTCTTACCACTCTCATTGCCTACTCCCATACACCACTCTACCTCCAAGATGTTTCCATAATCAGACTTCTGACCCTCCAACCTACAACGTACATAGCCATCTTAAGAAAAAGCAGGGATTGCATCTCTGAAAATGTCACTCAAGCTTTCTGCAGGAATCACTTATTTCGGTCTCCTTGGTTACTTCAACTCAGATGAGGTCTGCATCTTTCACAAGTACATACTGAGAGGGGGCAGATGAGAACTTCAAGCTTCAGGCAACAGGATGTAGATTACCCACATTCAATAGCAACTACAGAAAAATTTATTTAGAGGATAAGTAACTCAATAATGACACTTGGTTTCACTTTGAATTTTTCACGGTCCTACATCATCCATCCATTTATCAGACATTGATTCAGCCTTACTATTACCGCGCTCATGTTCTCCTTTTCTTTGTAAACACCTTTAATTCTCTTGCTCCTCTGAACCAGCCTGGGCAAGACGAACACTGGAAAAATGAAATACTTATTCCATTCCTGCAGCTGAGCAGCCACACATTCATTTAGCAAAGCACACAGTTTTATGTTTATCTCACTTTAATACAGGTTCAGATGTTTCAATACTTCTTGCTAATCATATTATGGATCCCTGGTAGAGTCTGTTTCTCATTCTCTAAAATGACCTTTTGATACATTGCTCTCTTGACTCAAATTTCTTGTTTCCCCTTTACCCTCTCACTGTCAACAGAAAACCTTGGCTTAAAGTTCTGAGACGAACTGGAAGCTATCAAATGAGAAGTCCTTCTCCTTGCCTCCACTAAATTAACCAACACACAAAACGTGAACCTAATCTTTTTGCTTTCCCTTCATCTGCAGTGAATAAACTCTCTCTGCTTCTATCAACCACATATTCACCATCCTTTCCCTCCTTCCCGAGAACTCCACTCATGTAAGTGCCCCTTCTCTCTCCTGCATCACCAGCTCCCTCTTTGTTCCAACTCAGTCCAATGCAAAACAAAAGTGTCCTCAATCTTTAATACAATACAAAACAGAACTTCAAGAAACTCCCTTGATACATTATCCCATAGCTACAAATCCATTACCCTGCTTAACCCTCTTCAAGCAAACATCATGGAAAGTTTAGTAGAATTTCTGTCTTCCCTACACACTAGTGTTCCATTAAAACTGCTCACTGAAGTTCCCAATGACCGTCACTTTGCAAAATAAGGCAAAATATTTTGTATTACCTGATTTCTCAGCAGCATTTGATGCAGGTGGACATTAATTCCCTCTTGAAACACTCTTTCTCCTTGGCTTCTGCGATAGCACCCTCTCCTGGTTTTTCTATCACTTGCTGTGGCCATGCCTTCACAGTTACTCTTTCTCAGTTTCTTTCTTTCTTTCTTTCTTTCTTTCTTTCTTTCTTTCTTTCTTTCTTTCTTTCTTTCTTTCTTTTTCTTTCTTTCTTTCTCTTTTTTTTTTTTTTTGACTCTTGCTGTGTCTTGCTTCTTCATGACACTGAAATGTTGGAATGTCCACAGGGACATGACCTGGTGCCCCTTCTCTTCCCAATCTCTACTCTTCCTAGGTAGTTCCACAAGTCCCATTTAAATGTCATTTAGACTGAAATAAGTCTCACAGTTGCAAATATCCAGCTCTTTTAAATGCCAGACTCTCACATGCAACTGATTACCTAAGACCTTCACTCAGCAACATATGTCCCTGTCTTTCTCATATCAGTAAGTGATTCTTGGAACTAAGGGTTAAGAACAAGACCAAGTTCTTCCCATTTTCTTTATTTTCTTCCTCACATCTAATTCATTGGAAGGTTCTGAAAGCAATTCTTCTGGAAAACACCCTGAATCAATCTGCTTCTCTCCATTTCTAATGCCCCCACCTGAATCCAAGCCACCATCATTAATTATCTAGATGATTCCATTAGTCCCTCACTGGTGTCCCTGCTGGCACCTAGGCATTATTCCTATTCTACACATTAGAAAACTAAAGTTCAAAGGAGTCAAATGACTTTATTCATTCAAAAATGGTTTTGGGCACCTGCTGTGTGCCTCCAGACACCTGCCTGAGTGGCATGGTAAATAAATGGCAGTGCCAGGTCTCTCTGACGCTGAAGCCCTATTCTCAGCATCACAAATGCTTTCAGGAATGCTCTAGAACATTCTTTCTAATGCAGAGACACACACACAGAAAATAACCCAAGAACAATGTACCTACACATATGCCACATGCTTCTCAAAAGCAAAACTAGATTAACACAGCCTGAGGCTTTGGAAATTTTCTCAAGAAAGTCAAACTGGTCTATGGGAATTTCTCTCAAGGGACCTGACCTCTTTTCCTTTACCTGTGGGAGTGGCTTCCCTTACCTGGAATGCCTTTAAGGCCACATGCCTGGCTAGTAACTATTGGGCTCTGCAAAAGCATCGCTTTAAGTAGGGAGCTTTCCCTGGCCTCTCTACACCAGCAAAGGCTCCCCTCCTCTGTCCTCACTGGTTGTCTGTGTTTACTTCTATCATGACACTCCTCATACTGTATCACATCACTTGGTTTATACTTACAAAGAACTTTGTCAAATGCTTTAAAAATGTTAGGTACAATTTATAAATCTAGATGGAGATACTTTAAAAAAGGAAAGTCTAAATATCTAACTCCCCTCTGCAAAACCTGACACTCCTGATCGTGTTTGCCCTCACCAGCTTAAACTTCCTGAAAACAAAAGATGTTCTAAATGCTTACTACATACGTGGTTGAATGGAAATGTAAGTCATGTCTGTCACTATACCAGTGTGGAAAACAAATACAGCCACTTCCTTTTGGTTTGTGCAACGACTCACTCAAGACCATTTGCCCTTCTTAGCAAAATATTTAGTGTCTCCTCAATTCCTAGTTCTGTTGCTAAGAATTTGGGGGGCCTACTCTGTCCAAAGAAGACAATACTGCTTCCAAATGTTATGTTAGGAAGAGAGAGAGTCCTGGAAAGTCCAATCACCTGCAGCCCCAGAATGATTTGACCAAAAGACTTCGTGGTGTAGATCTCAGTGTACAACTGTAGCAGGGCCCCTGTCTGGATCAGGGCGACTGTGTTCAGAGGAATTCTAGAGTCAGATGCCAACCTGGGTTAAAGCCACCCCTCTTCCCAAACCCCCTGAGAGGTTTGTGTTGAGGTTGGCTAGGCCTGATCCTCCTTTCTTTTCAATGATTTCTTCCTGGAGAGAAGCGGGGTTGTTGATGTCTTTTATAGCGGGCACACCTTGCTTAGAGGCACCAGAATCCACTCTCACAAGTCATTCAAACTTTCAATTTCAGTGAGCAGGGAGTGAGGTTTCAGTCTTTTTTCCTTCCAGAAAGCCTGAAGGTTAATTTTTTTTTTTTTTTTTTTTGAGACAGAGTTTCGCTCTTGTCGCCCAGGCTGGAGTGTAATGGCGCAGTCTCGGCTCACAGCAACCTCTGCCTCCCGGGTTCTAGTGATTCTCCTGCCTCAGCCTCCCCAGTAGCTGGGATTACAGGCATGTGCCATTATGTCTGGCTAATTTTGTATTTTTAGTAGAGACAGGGTTTCTCCATGTTGGTCAGGTTGGTCAGGTTGGTCTTGAACTCCCAACCTCAGGTGATCCACCCGCCTCGGCTTCCCAAATTGCTGGGATTACAGGCATGAGCCACCGCGCCAGGCCCAGAAAGCCTGAAGTTTTTAGGCAACTTGGTTCATACCAATTCCAGATTCGTGTTTCAAACAGGTCTCAGAGAGGCAAATTTGCCAACCCACAAAATGTTCTATTATAACCTTACCACATGAAAATGGATGCCTACCTTTTTGCCTTGCATTTACCTCAGAAATGCTACACAGGTGATTCTTCCTATCAAAATAAAAATCCTGGCCAGGCAGGGTGGCTCGTGCCTGTAATCCCAGCACTTTGAGAGGCCAAGGCAGGTGGATCACATGAGGTCAGAAGTTCGAGACCAGCCTAGCCAAAATGGTGAAACCCCATCTCTACTAAAAATACAAAAATTAGCCGGGCATGGTGGCAGGTGCCTGTAATCCCAGCTACTCAGGAGGCTGAGGCAGGAGAATTGGTTAAACCCAGGAGATGGAGGTTGTAGCGAGCTGAGATCACACCACTACACTCCAGCCTGGGTGATGGAGCAAGGCTCTGTCTCAAAATAAATAAACAAACAAACAAATTAAAATCCCTCTTCAACTGGAGACAATATCTGGCATAATTTAGAGGATAATTTTTGCCTCACCTGATCACCAGTACCCCTGTTAGACATGGGTGATAGGGCCCTACATTTTATATAACATGATAAAAGTTAATTGAATTGAAATTACCAGCTATCACTCAGGATCCAGTGCTCAGGGTGGGCACAGTGACCTAACGGTAAACACCTGTTTTGGAGACTGCAACTGTGCAGGCCCTGGGGAAAATGCTTCTCCATGGTTTGCCCTATGGGTCCTCTGGAAGCCATGTGGGTTGTTCTGCTGCCAAGTCAGAGAGAATGAACATGCTAATCTTTCCTTTCAAAGAGCATGAGTACAATATTCTTGAATAACAAAGTGGGTTTTTTTCTCTGACTAGTGCCAAGTGTTCATCTTTTTGTGTCTCTAGGTGTTCCAATTTGTGGTTCCGCAGATACTCAAGAATTCATGAGATATTTCAGCAGTTGCACACGAGTGGCTGAGGGACATTTTGAAGCACTAACAATTCATATTACTGTTAAATTTGTATAAATTATGCCTAGATGTAATATGCATGAGGGGCAATGCTTATTCTTCATATGGACAACTAGGAGAACTTTTGATACTAGTTTAAATAGGATCTTAAATTTTATCTTAAAAATATGTTCATACTTACGTTATTGATTTTTAAAGTATTCTAAAATTTTAGCTTTATTTAAAGATATTTGGTATATATTAATTATAATTCTATTTTTATCTTTTAGTTTTAATAGTCATTCTGAGTATTTCAAAGGAAAAATAACTGAAAAGATACAAAAATGATGTTTTTAATTTTTATATCTATTTAAATTGCATTTCAATAAAATATATTCAAACTTTAAAGACTTTACTGCAATTAATTTAATTTTTAATTACTTGGAAAATTACTTACAAACTAGAATGCTCATTATGTGAAAATATTAATTAAAACTGCACAATTAGCAAATTTTGCTGAAACACAAGAAAAATAGATTTCATGAAAAAATTATGAGTTCTTTATTGTCTCTAGTTTATTACTAATCTAAATATTGCTGGTTCATTCACAGAGTGTACAGGCTTGCACGATAATAAAATTCAGTTACTTTGGTATTTTGCTGATTTTCAGTCATATACCTACTATAGCTATGTATCTATTTTGTTTATAGAAAGAAATACATATATTCAGATAGGGTGACAAAACATGTTCTATGTAATAGATTGTTATCATAATTTATGACTTCTAATATTGAAAGTTTTAAGCGGAATGGAGGCCTGTTTGGACTCTTGCCTTGGTTTCCCATGAGTTTTTGGTGTGGACCAGCTGATGGTCGTTACCTGAACCAAGTAGCAGTACCAGTAAGAAGAAGGTTTTCTTCAGAGAGAGGCAAAGCTGGGGACAGTTTAAATGGCAGCAACCACATGTACATTGGTGTGATGGTTAATACTGAGTGTCAACTTGATTGGGTTGAAGGATACAAAGTATTAATCCTGGGTGTGTCTGTGAGGGTGTTGCCTAAAGAGATTAACATTTGAGTCAGTGGGCTGGGAAAGGCAGACCCACTCTTAAGTTGTGTGGGCACCATCTAAATGTGAAGAGGTTAGACGGGCCTAGCCACCCAGCCTCCATCTTTCTCCCGTGCTGGATGCTTCCTGCCCTCAAACATCAGGCTCCTAGTTCTTCAGTTTTGGGACTTGGACTGGCTTTCCTCACTCCTCGCTCCTCAGCTTGCAGACGGCTTATTGTGGGACCTTGTGATACTGTGAGTTAATACTTAATAAACTACCTAATGCTAGTTAATACTTAACAAACTAATGAACCATATTAGTTCTGTCCCTCTAAAGAACCCTGATGAATACAACTGGCAAGCAGCATTTTTTCAAAAAGGACTATTTGAAGACTTGAATTGTGCTAGGATAAATCTGAGAGGTACACCTGGAAAGGTGATTGGGTTGCAGCCTGGGAAGCACTTCTGATTCTGCTTTTGGGGTTTTGCCTGAAGGCAGAAAGGACAGTCACCCATGAAAGGTTTTAGTCAATAGAGCAACATGGGCAACCTAACTGCTTCAGAAAAATCTCTTGGACCAAATCAGGGAGCTTACTTGGAGGGTATTATGGCTGAATAGATGGAGAGTAGGTAGGAAATTATTATAATAATTTAGGAGAGAGGGGACGAGTTTCCCAACTAAAGTAAGCAACTAAACAGGGGCAATGGAACAGAGGGGGACACTGGATTTAATCAGTATTTCTATGCAGCTTAGATATATGTGAATGAGCAGTTCAGACCTCAGTGCTTCCAGACGGCAACAGCAGGGATGTTAATATTCCACTTTTGAAAATTTAACTTGCTTTTGGGCTTCTTCATACTGCATAGAATTCAAGTACCTCATTGTAATGGATGGTGGATGAGTGATTGGGGTGACCATCTCTAGGGCAAAACATAAATCAGAGACAACTTTTCTCTCCCCTCCAGGAAGGGGAGCCCCTGCAGCTCTGTTTCTGCAGACTGACCACCCCAGCCCTCAGAGAAGTGGGAACTGGGTATCTTGTTTTCATAAATGGATGTACTTTTTCTTCCAAGTGACGTAGGTTTTAGTTTTAATGGCTGTTGAGGCTCTTCATGCAAGGTTTTTTGTTTCGTTTTGTTTTGTTTCACCAGGAATGCAACTGTATGCAAAGTTGGATTAATCCATGTTCACTGCAGCAACAAAGATCACACACCCTGGGAACTGTGGGCCACCCCGAGAAGGTTTTAATAGGGCTTTTTAAAAAGTAAAATAAAATAAAAAAAACAAACAGAAAAAAACAGGATCTGAGTTTCTGCAAGGTGCTTTTTGGGAGAATTCCAGGAAGCAGGGATATGTTCTGGATAAGGCATTGTCAGAAAGCAGGGGTAATCTATGATTGGGTACCTTAATGAATTTTATCTAGAAGCAGGAAAAATGGAAAGAGGTTAAAGCTTTAATTGATAAAGAAGAGGCAGTCACACAAGTTCCCTAAGAGAGGGGTGGCCAGGTGTGGGGGCTCACACCTCTAATCTCAGCACTTCGGGAGGCCAAGGCAGGCAGATCACCTGAGGTCAAGAGTTTCAGAGCAGCCTGGCCAACATGGTAAAAGCCCGTCTCTACTAAAAATACAAAAATTTAGCTGGGCGTGGTGGTACACGCCTGTAATCTCAGCTATTTGGGAGGCTGAGGAATAAGAATCACTTGAACCCAGGAGGCAGATGTTGCAGTGAGCCAAGATCCCGCCACTGCACTCCAGCCTGGGCGACAGAGTGAGACTGTGTCTCAAACAAACAAAAACAAAGAAAGGGAGATGCTTGGTCATTTCCTGTGGTTTGCACAGCCACCCTGTCTTTGTCTGTGTTCTGACGTGGTCACCAACTGGCCTTGGTTTCATCTTGCTTTATTACCTTGTCTGAAGGTGATGGTCTGTGAGAGTGATTATGCTCAACAAGGAAACCCTGAGGGATGCCGGTGAGTGCCACCCCAGCTGATGGCCATCAGGGGCTTTTTCTCCTGTCCCATTTATGAGACCTGGAAAGGGAAATAAGGGTTTTAATATTAAATGATGACAGGGGAGAGGGTGGGAAGCCTAAAGTGAGAAGGAGTGATAGGAAACTTGCCCTCCAGATAGAAAAGTGGTCCCCACTTGGGGCTACTACTGCCCCAAAAGCTGCAGGGGCCTTGCTCAAGTTTGAAGAATTTCTGAGTCAGTCCTCACCAGTAACTCACCCCACTGTACCTAACTAAGCATTGCACTAAGATATAGCAGCTGGCTTTGCAGGGGAAGGCAACAGGCTACCAATGCCATCAGCCTTTGGTTCTCTGCAGACTCTGAAGCCAGACTACATGGGTTTGAATCTTCTCTCTACCACTTAGTTCCTAGCTTTGCCCATCTATGTTCTGTTTCCTCTTCTAAAATTGTGTATACCTTGTGGGATTATTGTACGAATAAAGGAATCCATACATGGAAATTTCCTAACATAGAGCCTGGAGCATCGTTATATGTGTCAGCTACTATTGAAATTGTTACCTTCTCCCACAGAGCGCCCAAATGCCCTGACCACACATGCACATTTCCAGAATCCCTTGGACTTCTGCAGGATGGGGAGGAGGGACCCCTCCCACGCTTAAACTTAATGGTAAGACAAAACAAGGTAGAGCCCCAGGGCAGATTACGGAGAGTGGGTAGGTCTGTTACACGGCAGTTGTGGAGTAAGCATGGCATAGAGTCTGAATCTGGGTGAGTCATCTGAGTTGGTCCTTCCAATCCCCCAGGCTCTGCCTGTGGATACCTATAAGGCAAGGGGCATGGGGGCATGCGCAGAAAAACTGCTGAGCACAGTGATTCAGAAATGCCATTTTCCCAGGCGTCTTTCTTTCAAATGCACACTTTCACACACAACAAATCCCAAATAAGGCTGGTAAAACTATCACGATTTTTCCATTTCAAGAAGGGTCAGCTTCCAATGACAGGGAGGGGCTGTGAGCAACGAGCATTAATGCTGTAAATCACAAGAATGGGCTCCACATGCAGCAGTTCTCTTCCTTATGAGCTTTTAATGTCTTCTTTCGTCACTGTGGAATATCTTATTTACTCTCTGCCAGAGCTTTGGCTTCAGCCCTTCTACTAGCCATAAAAGTAACAGCCAATGTTTGCACAAAATGACAAATCAGACAAGGCAAATATTATACATGTGGAGTACAAATCCACCTGAACTCCTTTTGATCTCTTATCACAAGGTTATTTGGATGTGTCAGAGTAAGAGGATTTAGTTCTGTTTCTTATCAATGCAAATCTTACAAGCAAGCAGAAGAAATAGGTAAATACAAAGTTTGATTTGAAGGGCAAAGGGACAGATCTCTGTCCAAATCCCCATCCTCCATAAAATCTAACTCCCCACTGGTCTATTGCTTAATATCAAATACTATTCTTTGGGGGCATTTACATTTCAAGACATGGTAAGAGTTTAAGTTGCAGGAGTAAATCTCAAGTTGTATAATTCAATATCAGTTAGTCTACAGTAGAGATACTTGCTTCAGCATGGCAGGTCGAAGTCCAAGGACATTGGGCTATAATTTGATACTCATGTGGAAATAGATAAGGGACCACTTGGACTCTAATGATGTAGCCAGTTCCTTTTAGACCTTTTAGACTGTGGCCACTGTATTCTGCTTTTGCTATTTTGCCTGCTTATGGTTCTATATTACAAGCGAAAAGTTGCTGACATGGACCATGATGAAAATAATTAGCTGCTTAATAAAAGTGCAGCAACTGTAACATCCCATTTCCTAAAAGCCTATGTTATTTCCTAGTGGTAAATTACCAATTTGGTAAAATATCTACGAGCTTGAATATGACTTTTCTAGGATTGTGTTCTAAGGGAGGCCATGCTCTGACCTTAGGAAAAGAAACCATTGACCAAGGTAAACTAGTAAGAAGTGTTCAGCCATTATGGAAACAAAAGAATGGAACAAGGCATGGCCTAGAAGAATGGAGTTGAGGAGGCTTGACTCAAGGTCAGGATATTCTTCTTTGTCACAAAATCCAAAATATACCTTAAGTACTTCATCTTAGAGAATGAAAGCTTCTGAATGCGCTGCTGAAGTACAGCTTAAATGCAATGGATTGTTTTACTCAAGAGTGCATGATCCAGGGGAAATCAGATGGCATTACATTGGAAAATGACACATTTCAGAGGCAGCTACTATATATATTTCCAGTAGACAAATTTCCATCAACCTACGCCGTGTTAATTTGTATAATGAATGTCAGAAATGGTTTTTTATTGGTAAGAAATACTGCTCTGTTGACTAGTATGAGGACTGTTAGAAGTGTGGTCTCATTGGTAAAATTCAAGGTTTTCTTTTTCTTTCTTTTGTTATTTTATTATTACTATGCTTTAAGTTCTAGGATACATGTGCAGAACGTGCAAGTTTGTTACATAGGTATACATGTGCCATGGTGGTTTGCTGCACCCATCAACCCGTCATCTACATTAGGTATTTCTCCTAATGCTATCCCTCCCCTAGCCCCCAACCCCCTAACAGGGCCCACTGTGTGATGTTCCCCTCTCTGTACCCATATGTTCTCATTGTTCAGCTCTCACTTATGAGTGAGAACATGTGGTGTTTTTTCTGTTCCTGTGTTAGTTTGCTGAGAATGATGGTTTCCAGCTTCATCCATGTCCCTGAAAATAACATGAACGCATTCTTTTTTTATGGCTGCATAGTATTCCATGGTGTATATGTGCCACATTTTCTTTATCCAGTCTGTCATTGATGGGCATTTGGGTTGGTTCCAAGTCTTTGCTATTGTCAATAGTGCTGCTGCAATAAACATATGTGTGCATGTGTCTTTATAGTAGAATGATTTATAATTCTTTGGGTATATACCAGTAATAGGATTGCTGGGTCAAATGGTATTTCTAGTTCTAGACCCTTAAGGAATCACCACATTGTCTTCCACAATGGTTGAACTAATTTATACTCCCACCGAGAGTGTAAAAGTATTCCTATTTCTCCACATCCTCTCCAGCATCTGTTGTTTCCTGACTTTTTAATGATCAACATTCTAACTGGTGTGAAATGGCATCTTATTGTGGTTTTGATTTGCATTTCTATAATGACCAGTGATGATGAGCTTTTTTTCATATGTTTTTAGTTGCATAAATGTGTTCTTTTGAGAAGTGTCTGTTCATATCCTTCAGTCACTTTTTGATGGGGTTGTTTTTTCTTGTAAATTTGTTTAAGTTCCTTGTTGATTCTTGATGTTAGCCCTTTGTCAGATGGATAGATTGCAAAAATTTTCTCCCATTCTATGGGTTGCCTGTTCAACTCTGATGATAATTTCTTTTGCTGTGCAGAAGCTCTTTAGTTTAATTAGATCCCATTTGTCTATTTTGGCTTTTGTTACCATTGCTTTTGGTGTTTCTGTCATGAACTCTTTGCCCATATCTATGTCCTGAATGGTATTGCCTAGGTTTTCTTCTAGGGTTTTTAGGGCTTTAGGTTTTACATTTAAGTCTTTAATCCATTTGGAGTTAATTTTTATATAAGGTGTAAGGAAGGGGCCCAGTTTCTGTTTTCTGCATATGGCTATCCAGTTTTCCCAACACCATTTATTAAATCAGGAATCCTTTCCCCATTGCTTGTTTTTGTCAGGTTTGTTGAAAATCAGATGGTTGTAGATGTGTGGTGTTATTTCTGAGGACTCTGTTCTGTTCCATTGGTTTATATATCTGTTTTGGTACCAATTCCATGCTGTTTTGATTATTGTAGCCCTATAGTATAATTTGAAGTCAGTTAGCATGATGCCTCCAGCTTTGTTCTTTTTGCTTAGGATTGATATGGACTCTTTCTTGGCTCCATATGAAGTATGTAAAGTAAAGTAGTTTTTTTCTAATTCTATGAAGAAGGTCAGTAGTAGCTTGATGGGAATAGCATTGAATCTATGGGCAGTATGGCTATATTCACTATATTGGCTCTTCCTATCCATGAGCATGGAATGTTTTTCCATTTGTTTGTGTCCTCTCTTATTTCCTTGAGCATCTGGCCCTGGCTGGTAGGCTATTAATTACTGTCTCTTGTAGTTCTCCTTGAAGAAGTCCTTTAAGTCCTTTATAAGTTGTATTCCTAGGTATTTTACTCTCTTTGTAGCAATTGTGAATGGGAGTTCACTCATGATTTGGCTCTCTGTTTATCTATTATTGGTGTATAGGAATGCTTGTGATTTTTGCACTTTGATTTTGTATCCTGAGACTTTGCTAAAGTTACTTATCAGCCTAAGGAGTTTTTGGGCTGAGACGATGGGGTTTTCTAAGTATACAATCATGTCATCTGCAAACAGAGAAAATTTGACTTTCTCTCTGCCTATCTGAATACCCTTTATTTCTTTCTCTTGACTGATTGCCCTGGCCAGAACTTCCAAAACTATGTTGAATAGGAGTGGTGAGAGAGGGCATCCTTGTCTTGTGCTGATTTTCAGAGGGAATGCTTCCAGCTTTTGCCCATTCAGTATGATACTGGCTATGGGTTTGTCATAAATAGCTCTTATTATTTTGAGATACATTCCAGCAATACCTGGTTTATTGAGTGTTTTTAGTGTGAAGGGGTGTTGAATTATATCCAAGGCCTTTTCTGCATCTACTGAGATAATTATGTGGTTTTTATCATTGGTTCTGTTTATGTGATGGATTATGTTCATTGATTTGTGCATGTTGAGCCAGCCTTGCATCCCAGTGATGAAGCTGACTTGCTCATGGTGGATAAGCTTTTTAATGTGCTGCTGGATTTGGTTTGCCAGTATTCTATTGAGAATTTTTGCATTGATATTCATCAGGAATGTTGGCCTGAAATTTTCTTTTTTTGTTGTGTCTCTGCCAGGTTTTGGTATTAGGATGATGCTGGTCTCATAAAATGAATTAGGGAGGATTCCCTCTTTTTCTACTGTTTGGAGTAGTTTCAGAATGAATGGTACTAGCTCCCTTTTGTACCTTTGTTAGAATTTGGCTGTGAATCCATCTCGCCCTGGTTGGTAGGCTATTAATTACTGCCTCAATTTCAGAACTTGTTATTGGTCTATTCAGGGATTTGACTTCTTCCTGGTTTAGTCTTGGGAGGGTGTATATGTCCAGGAATTTATCTATTTCTTCTAGATTTTGTAGTTTATTTGCATAGAGGTGTTTATAGTATTCTCTGATGGTAGTTTGAATTTCCATGGGATCAGTGGTGAAATCCCCTTTATCATTTTTTATTGTGTATATTAGATTCTTCTCTCTTTTCTTCATTAGTCTGGTTTGTGATCTATCTAATTTATTAATCTTTTCAAAAAACCAGCTACTGGATTCATTGATTTTTTGAAGTGTTTTTCATGTCTCTATCTCCTTCTGTTCTGCTCTGATCTTAGAAACTATTTCTTATCTTCTGCTAGCTTTTGAATTTGTTTGCTCTTGCTTCTCTAGTTATTTTAATTGTGATGTTAGGGTGTTCATTTTCGATCTTTCCTGCTTTCTCCTGTGGGCATTTAGTGCTATGAATTTCCCTCTAAACACTGCTTTAGCTGTGTCCCAGAGACTTTGGTACATTGTGTCT
Organism: Rhinopithecus roxellana; assembly: GCF_007565055.1. Lineage (NCBI taxonomy): Eukaryota > Metazoa > Chordata > Mammalia > Primates > Cercopithecidae > Rhinopithecus > Rhinopithecus roxellana. The sequence continues at coordinate 96,178,782 of NC_044566.1, forward strand.
TTGTTCTCATTGGTTTCAAAGAAGTTATTTATTTAAATTTATTTAAGTTGTTATTTACCCCGTAGTTATTCAGGAGCAGGTTGTTCAGTTTCCATGTAGTTGTGAGGTTTTGAGTGAGTTTCTTAATCCTGAGTTCTAATTTGATTGCCCTGTGGTCTGAGAGACTGTTTATTATGATTTTCATTCTTTTGCATTTGCTGAGGAGTGTTTTACATCCAATTATGTGGTCAATTTTAGAATAAGTTTGATGTGGTGCTGAGAAGAATATATATTCTGCTGATTTGGGGTGGAGAGTTCTGTAGATGTCTATTAGGTCCATTTGGTCCAGAGCTGAGTTCAAGTCCTGAATATCCTTGTTAATTTTATGTCTCGTTAATCTGTCTAATATTGACAGTGGGGTGTTAAAGTATCCCACTATTATTGTGTGGGAGTCTAAATCTCTTTGTAGGTCTCTAAAAACTTGCTTTGTGAATCTGGGTGCTCCTGTATTGGGTGCATATATATTGAGGATAGTTAGCTCTTTTTTTTTTTTTTTGAGGCGGAGTCTCGCTCTGTCGCCCGGGCTGGAGTGCAGTGGCCAGATCTCAGCTCACTGCAAGCTCCGCCTCCCGGGTTTACGCCATTCTCCTGCCTCAGCCTCCCGAGTAGCTGGGACTACAGGCGCCCGCCACCTCGCCCGGCTAGTTTTTGCATTTTTAGTAGAGACGGGTTTTCACCGTGTTAGCCAGGATGGTCTCGATCTCCTGACCTCGTGATCCGCCCGTCTCGGCCTCCCAAAGTGCTGGGATTACAGGCTTGAGCCACCGCGCCCGGCCTAGTTAGCTCTTCTTGTTGCATTATCCCTTTACCATTATGTAATGCCCTTTGTCTTCTTTGATCTTTGTTGGTTTAAAGTGTTTTATCAGAGGCTAGTATTGCAACCCCTGCTTTTTCTAGCTTTCCATTTGCTTGGTAAATCTACCTCCATACCTTTATTTTGAGCCTATGTGTGTCTTTGCATGTGAGATGGTCTCCTGAATATAGCACACTGATGGGCCTTGACTCTTTACCCAATTTGCCAGTCTGTGTCTTTTAATTGGGGCATTTAGCCCATTTACATTTAAGGTTAATATTGTTATGTGTGAATTTGGTCCTGTCATTATGATGCTAGCTGGTTATTTTGCACATTACTTGATGCAGTTTCTTCATAGCATCAATGGCCTTGACATTTTGATATGTTTTTGCAGTGGCTGGTACCAGTTTTTCCTTTCCATATTTAATACTTCCTTCAGGAGCTCTTGTAGGGCAGGCCTGGTGGTGACAAAATCCCTCATCATTTACTTGTCTGTAAGGGATTTTATTTCTCCTTCACATATTAATCTTAGTTTGACTGGATATGAAATTCTGGGTTGAAAATTCTTTTCTTTAAGAATGTAGAAAGTTGGTCCCCACTTTCTTCTGGTTTGTAGGGTTTCTGCAGAGAAATCCACTGTTAGTCTGATGGGCTTCTTTTTGTGGGTAACCCGACCTTTCTTTCTGGCTGCCCTTAACATTTTTTCCTTCATTTCAACCTTCACGAATTTCACGTTTAAGTGTCTTGGGGTTGCTCTTCTCATGGAGTATCTTTGTGGTGTTCTCGATATTTCCTGAATTTGAATGTTGGCATGTCTTGCTAGATTGGGGAAGTTTACCTGGATAATATCCTGAAGTGTGTTTTCCAACGTGGTTCCATTCTCCCTGTCACTTTCAAGTAAACCAATCAAATGTAGGTTTGGTCTTTTCACATAGTCCCATATTTTTTGGAGGCTTTGTTTGTTCCTTCTCATTCTTTTTTCTCTAATCTTGTCTTCATGCTTTATTTCATTAAGTCCATCTTCAATCTCTGATATCCTTTCTTCCACTTGATCGATTTGGCTATTGATAATTGTGTATGCTTCACGAAGTTCTTGTGCTGTGTTTTTCAGTTCCATCAGGTCATTTATGTTCTTCTCTAAACCGGTTATTCTAGTTAGCAGTTCCTGTAACCTTTTATCAAGGTTCTTAGCCTCCTTGCATTGGATTAGAACATGCTCCTTCAGCTCGGAGGAGCTTGTTATTACCCACCTTATGAAGCCTACTTCTGTTAATTCATCAAATTCGTTCTCCATCCAGTTTTGTTCCCTTGCTGGTGAAGAGTTGTGATTCTCTGATGGAGAAGAGGCATTCTGGTTTCTGGAATTTTCAGCCTTTCTGTGCTGGCTTTTCCTCATTTTCATGGATTTGTTTACTTTTCGTCTTTGATGATGGTGACCTTGGGATGGGGTTCTTGAGTGGTCATCCTTTTTGTTGATGTTGATGCTATTGCTTTCTGTTTATTAGTTTTCCTTCTTTTTTTTTTTTTTTTTTTTTTTTTTTTTTTTTGAGGCGGAGTCTCGCTCTGTCGCCCGGACTGGAGTGCAGTGGCCAGATCTCAGCTCACTGCAAGCTCCGCCTCCCGAGTTTACGCCATTCTCCTGCCTCAGCCTCCCGAGTAGCTGGGACTACAGGCGCCCGCCACTTCGCCCGGCTAGTTTTTGTATTTTTAGTAGAGACGGGGTTTCACCGTGTTAGCCAGGATGGTCTCGATCTCCTGACCTCGTGATCCGCCCGTCTCGGCCTCCCAAAGTGCTGGGATTACAGGCTTGAGCCACCGCGCCCGGCCTAGTTTTCCTTCTAACAGTCAGGCCTCTCTTCTGTAGGTCTGCTGGAGTTCTGGTAGCGGGACTGTAGATTAGTAGCCACCGCTTATCTACTGCAATCATTTTTGGTAGCTACTGTTCTCTACCAAACCAACAAAACACAAAGAGTTATACATGACCATCTTTTCACCTTTTCAGGATATAATTTGAAATCATTTTCTAGAAGAATAATTACATTTTGTGATATGTAAATCCCTTTCCAAATATAAGGTTCTGTGAGAACATTTTTCTGGGGATGTGGGGGAAGGCAAGGGATGCCAGAGTATAGTAAGAAAAAGCTTTGAGGTCTTGAAGTGGAGATGGCATTGAAAGAGAGCATTAGAGGGAGGTAGAGAAACAGATTTTTCCTTGCTTCTGCCACCAAACAGTTTTCTGTGATTGGGTTTTCCTCTTGGGCTTCATTATTCTCAGCTATAAAATAAAGAAGATGAATAACAAAACCTCAAAGATTCCTCCTAGTTCTCAAGTTCAATGGCTCTCATTTGTAGAGTCCCCAGAGGACAGTAGTAAATAATTCTCCTCACTTGTTTGGCAAGTTACCAGGAAAGCCATTTCATCTCAATAGACTAACCCCCCTGCCTGAAATTCACCTAACTGGAAATGCACTTAGAGGGGCAATTCTCCTTTTCAATACAGTATTACTGGGGGAGAGTGGAATTTATTTATTTTTTGCCTCCATGTCTTAGTAAGTACATAGATTTTTTTTAAACTTTGTTTTTAATCAACAAATAATAATTGTATATATTTTTGGGATGCAATGTGATATTTTTATATGGGATGTTTGTATACATTGTGGAATGGCTAAATCAAGCTAATTAACATATCCATCATCTCACATACTTATCAATATTTTTGTGGTGAGAATATGTAAATTCTAATTTTTTAGACATTTTGAAATATGCAATACATTATTGTTCAGTTTCTGGTTCCAAACTGGTGGCATCCAAACAAGCGGGCCTCACTCTCCTCCACAGAAAATAGAAAACAAATCTACAGCACTGAGATATCCCAGAACTCAAAAATGAGGATGAAGCAACTACCAGGGCCACAGAGATGTAAAAAAAAACTCTGAGTAGACAGCAAAAGACTCAGACTTCAGTATCTGCAACACCCCGCCCCACAATCAGTTTGGCACTAAACACACGGAAAATTTCCCCCTGACTCACGGGTTTCTACACTGAAAAAAGTGAGATCAAGGTGGACAATCAGCTTCCCCACGATCTTGGGTTCCTGGCAGGAGATCCTGTCCCTGGTTTAACCCAAAGGAGACATCATCAGTGCCTGAGGGGAGAAATATTTTGGATGACAACCAAAGACAATGATGGGAGGTGGGATTACCATTCCCAGCCCTAGAAACTCTGTTCTGCAACTTAGCTAGAGGAGATGCCAAATCAGAGTGAAAAAATTAAAAATAAAAGTAAAAATTGGAGGGGGGATGGAGTTAAAGTGTAGGATCTTTTTTTTAGTTTTTTCTTTATTTGCTTGTTTCTATTCTTTTTTGTGTGATCTAAAATAAGTTGTTATCTCTTCAAAATTACTTATTATATCTGTAAGATTTTTTTTGTAATCCTCATGTTAACCTCAATGCAAAAATCTATAATAGATACACTGAAAATAATAAGCAACAAATTAAAACATACTACCAGAGAAAACATGCTACTGTCTTCACTTAAGCACAAATGAAGACAGTAAGAAAGGAATAAAGGAGTTATAAAACAAACAGAAAACAAGCAACAAAATGGTAGTATTCAGTTCTTACTTATCGATAATAACACTAAATATAAATGAACTGAATTATCCAATGAAAACACACAGAGTGGCTGGATAAAGAAAAAAGACCAAACTATACGCTGCTTACAAGAAACCACTTCACCTATAAAGACATGTATAGACTGAAAGTGAAGGAGTTGAAAAAGATATTCCATACAAGTGAAAACAAAAAAAGATCAGGACCAGCTATACTTATATTAGATAAAGTACACTACAAGTCAAAGATTTAAGAAGGTCACTATTTAATGATAAAGGGGTCAATTCAGCAAGAGGATATAATAATTATAAATATCTATGTACCCAACACTAGAGTACATAAGTAAATAAAGCAAACATTAATGCATCTAAAGGAAGAGATAGACTGCAATGCAATAACAGTAGGGGACTTTAACATTCCACTCTCAGTAAAGAACAGATCATCCAGATAGCAAATCAACAAAGAAACATTGAAGTTAAACTATACATTACACCTAATAGGCCTGACATTTACAGAACATTTCACCCAAATGCTGTAGAATATACTTTCTTTTTATCAGTACATGGAACATTCTTCAGAATAAACTATAGTTTAGCCCACAAAACAAGTCTGAACACATTGTTATATGTAGAAATCACATCAAGTATCTTTTCTGACCACAATATAATAAAACTAGAAATCAATAATAAGAGAAACCTCAGAAACTTCACAAACACATGGAAATTAAACAACGCAGTCTTCAGTGACCAATGGGTCCATGAAGAAATTAAGAAAAAAAATTAAAAATCTCTTGAAACAAATTAACAGGGAAATATATGATAGCAAATACAACAAAAGCCATAGTACAGGTGATGTTTATGCCAATAAATGCCTACCTCAAAAAAGTAGAAATACTTCAAATAAACAACCTGATGATGTACCTCAAGGAGTTAGAAAAGCAAGAATAAACCAAACCCAAAATTAGTAGAAAGAAATCATAAAAATAATAGCAGAAATAAATGAAATTGAGACTGAAAAGACCCAATACATGTTTTGATCAATGAAACAAAACATTGCTTTTATGAAAAGATAAGCAAAATTGACAAACCTTTAGCTAGACTAAGAAAAAAAAGAGAGAAGACCCAAATAAATAAAATCAGAAACAAAAAAGGAGACATAACAGAAATCCATAACTGAGACCACAAAAATACAAAGAATCATTAGAGACTACTATGAACAACTATACATCAACAAACTGAAAACCTGAAAGAAATGCAAAAATTCGTGGACACATAAAACCTACCAAAGTTGGACTATGAAGAAGTAGAAAGCTTCAACAAATCAATAACGAGTAATGAGATCAAAGCTATAAGAAGAAGTCTCCCTTCAAAGAAAAACCTGGGACCTGATGACTTCACTTCACATTTCAAAAAGAACTAATGCCAGTTCAATGCAAACTCTTCAAAAAAGATTGAAGAGAATGGAATACTTCCAAACTCATTCTATGAAGCCAGCATTACCCTAATACCAAAACCAGGTAAGAACGCAACAAAAAAGAAACTACAGGCCAAATCACTGATGAATATAGATGCAAAAATTATCGACAAAATACTACTAGCACATTGAATTTGACAACACATTAATAAGATCATTCATCAGGATCAGGTGGGATTCATCCCAGGGTGCAAGGATGGTTCAACATATACAAATAATAAACATGATACATCACATTAACAGAACCAAGAATAAAACACCTATGATTAGTTTAACAAATGCTGAAAAAACATTTGATTAAATTCAGCATTCCTTCACGAATAAAACCCTCAACAAACTGAGTATAGAAGAAACATATCTCAAAATAATAAAAGCCTATATATTTATTCTGGAACCTGGATGAGAAAAATCATAATAACAGTAATATTAATAAAGGCCTATATGACAAATCCAAAGCCAACATTATGCTGAATGAAGAGCAAATGAAAACCTTTCCTCTAAGACCTGGAAAAAGACAAAGATGCCCACCTCCACCACTTTTATTCAACAGAACACCAGATGTCCTCTGGTCAGAACAATTATGCAAGAGAAAGAAATAAAAGGCATCCAAATTGGAAAATAAGTCAAATTAGCCTTGTTTGCAGATGACATGATCTTATACCTAGAAAAACCTAAAGACTCCACCCAACTATCATTAGAACTAATAAAAAAAAGAACTAATAAAAAAAAAAAACAGTAAAGTTGCACAATACAAAATCAGCATGCAAAAATCGGTAACATTTACATACACCAACAGAATACAACCTGAAAAAGAAATCAAGAAAGCAATCCCATTAACAATAGTTACAAAGAATATAAAGTACTTAGGAATCAATATAACCAAAGATGTGAAAGATCTGTATAAGGTAAAGCATAAAAATAAAAAACACTGATGAAAGAAATTGAAGAGGACATAAAAACGTGGAAAGATATTTTATACCTATAAATTGGAAGAGTTAAGATTGTTAAAATTACAATACTACCTACCCAAAGCAATCTAAAGATTCAATGCAACTTCTACCAAAATTCCACTGTCATTCTTCACAGATACAGAAAAAAACAATCCTAAAATTTATATGGAAATATGAAAGACTTCAAAGCTAGATGCACAACACAGCCTGACTTCAAAATGTAATACAAAGCAATAGTAACAAAATCAGTGTGGTACTGGCATAAAAACAAATACATAGGTCAATGGAATAGAATAGAGAACCTAGATACAAATCCATGCGTTTTTAGCCAACCTGTTTTTGACAAAGGTACCAAGAATGTATAATAGGAAAAGACAGTCTCTTCAATAAACGGTGCTGGATAAACTGGATAATCATATGCAGATGAATGAAACTAGACCCCTCTCACCATAGATACAAATAAAATAAACATAGATTAAAGATTTAAATCTAAGACCTGAAACTGTGAAACTACCAGAATAAAAAATTGGGGAAATGCTTCAGAATGTTGGCCTGGACAAAGAATTTTTGTGTATGACCTCAAAAACACAGGCAACAAAAGCAAAAATAGACAAATGAGATTATATCAAGCTAACAGTCTTCTATACAACAGAGGACACAATCATTCAAGTGAAGAGACAATTCACCGAATGGGAGAAAATATTTGCTAACTATTCATCTAACACTCAAACGATAGCAAAAAAAACAATAATTTTACTAAAAAATGGGCAAAAGATCTGACTAGACATTTCTCAGAAGAAGGCATACAAATGACTAACAGGCATAGGAAAAAATATTCAACATCACTAATGATCACACTAGTTAAAATGGATTTTTATAAAAAAAGACAGGCAATCTGGCGAGCATGTGGAGAAAGAGGAACCCTCATTCACTGTTGGTGGGAACGTACCCCAACAATCTACTTTATGAGATCCACTTTTCTGGTCCCACATATGACTGAGAATGTGCGACATTTGTCTTTCTCTGTCTGGCTTTTTTTGCTTAACATAATGTCCTCCAGTTCCTTCCATGTTGCTGCAAATGACTGGATTTCATTATTTTTTATGGCTGAATAGTACTCCATTGTATATATGTACCACATTTTCATCATCCATTTTTCCACTAATAGGCACTTAGATTGATTCCATATCTTGGCTGTTGTGAATAGTACTACAATAAACATGAGAATGCAGGTACCTCTTTGATATGCTGATTTCCTTTCTTTTTGATAGTACTTGGAAAAGGAATTGTTGGATCATTTGGTATTCTTAGTTCTTCTGAGGAACATCCACACTGTTTTCTATGGTAGCTGTGCTAATTTACATTCCCACTGCAAGAGGGAAGGTAAATGTAACGCTTTTCATTTTTAAAATGCTTTTTTAGTTAGATGTTGTATGTTATAGCTTGACTATAAAATGTGTTTGTATTTCTTCTTCCATTTTCCAGCTTTGTTTTGTTGTTATTGTTCTATTCAGTGTTTTGCAAATAGCATATATTCAATAATTTTTTAAACTTTATTCTCCTCAAAATACTGCCTTTAAAGTTTATTCCTCACTTTCTACCTTAGTTCATGCAATATTTTTTTTTTCTTTTTAGTAGCATCATTTCAGTCAAAAGATAGGATAGAAGGATAAACAACAAACACACCAGGACAAAAACCCATAAGACTATAAGGGTGTCTTAAAATTCCTGGAATAAACATGATCAATACTCTTCTACTTCAGTAACCCCTCTGTGGCCATATGTGTTGAGATGCTCTAGTGGCCCATGTTCAAGGTTTATCTTGCTTCGAAAATTCTGATTGAACCAGAAGCTTCAGGAAAGAACCATGTTATCACCAACTCCTTACATGGAAGGAGTACAAAATCACTGTCACTAAGCCAGTGGGCAAAGCCTGAGCTCTGAGCTCATAGCTCCTTCAATACTTTTATTCAGACTATAGAAAATCAGCATTCCAGAGTGAGGGAAGTGTAGACTGTTTGTTGAGCCTTCTGCTCAGTTCCAGAATTATAAGCTATGGTGCTTTACTTTCATCTGCTCCAGAGGGTCAGAAAGCCCCCTTGGAATTATCATTGCTTTTGCAAACTTTCTCATTGACAGCTGAAACTTAAAGTTTAATTGTACTCATAGTCATGTACCCATACTCTGTTCAGATTGAATTTTAACAAGAAAATACAATTTTTTTTTCCTGGTTTTGGTTCTTCTTTTGGGTACTAAGATCTAAAATTCTGCAGCTACAGAGATGAGATGCTAAAGCTTTTCAACCACAGGCAGTCCTCTATTTAAAAGATACATCCTAAATTGGCATTTATCTCCAGTTCTAGATTTGGAGAGTGGGTAGTAACATCTAAGTGCCTCAATGCCAGAAATAAATGGTTCCTGGGGTTAGGGACACCAGGAGAAAGCAAGGACAGAGGTTGGCAGGGTGTTTAAGAATTATGGAGATTCAAATATACAGCTTTTCTATCTCTATAGACTCAATAGTTAAATAAATGGTATTGGAAAGGCTCTGTTCTCTCTAAGTAAGAGGACTCTTTCTGTATTTTGCATCTGCCCACTAGGAAATCTGATTTCAACAGGTAAATCATGTAAGAGATGGCTTGACAGCTTTTGAGAATCTCATCCATTTCTTAACTTCACTCCAGAGATACAAATGCATTAATTCCATCAAGACCAAATATTTCCATCAGCATAAAGGTGTTTGGATCCCATAACTGAGTTATCATACATTTGGGATTTATTCTAAGGAAATAACTCTAAAGGGAAGATATGATTTTGCCTGTTTTTTGGCTGCAAAATTATTTATAATTGCAGAACCATTGGGATTGACCTTAGAGTCACACAAAGGGGGATGGTATATAAATTATGAAAAATTTTATTGGTAAAAATTATTAAAACCATGAAATAGTAAGAAAAGAGATTTGCAGTTAAATGATAGTGAGAAAACAAGAACATAAACTATCATTTATGTTTTGATTACACGTTTTAAAGTTGTTTATAAGAACCAGGAAGAGAAAGGAATGGAAAGCAAAACTAAACTGTCAGCAGTGCCGATGGAAGTTTAGATGATCTTTCTTGTTGTTATTTTTCCTATTGTGGTTACCGTGTAGTCTAATTTTGAAACAGCTGTTCTGCGGAGAAGCAATTGGGAATTTCTAGTCTCTGCCAATATTTTCTAAGTGTGTTTCATAGGACACTAGTTAGGTCTAAAACATTAAGGCATTCAGTGAAAACAAAAGAAAGTAAAACAAAAAGAGATTTGGATCAAATGAATGTTATACACATTTGGTGTCAAAGTTGTCACTATAGGGTTCCTTAGAGGAGTGGTCCCCAATCTTTATGGCACCAGGGACCATTGGTGGATTCCATTTTGTGGAAGACAATTTTTCCACAGCCCGGTGAGGAGGTCCAGTGGGATGGTTTTGGGATGAAACTGTTCCACCTCAGATCATCAGGCATTAGTCTTATAAGGAGTGTGCAACCTAGATCCCTTGCATATGCAGTTCACAAGAGGTTTTATGCTTCTATGAAAATCTAATACAGCCGGTGATCTGACTGGAGACAGAGCTCAGGTGGTAAAGCTTGCTTGCCCATTGCTCAGCTCCTGTTGTGTGGCCCGGTTCCTAACAGGCCATGGATCAGGGCTGGTCCACAGCCCAGGGTTTGGAGACCCTTGTCTTAGAGTCTTCAGTATGCTAATATAGAACTTGTATCTCCCAAAAGGGAAATAAATATGCAGCCTTTTAAAGATACATCAGACCGCAGAATCACATCTCAGCATCTCCCTCCAATATGCACACACACACACACTACACACATATACACACACACACGGGCATTCTGCATGCCCAGTGTTCTGCTGAGCAAGCTGTAGGTAATTTCAGGTCCCGACTCATGCAGTCACCTTGCTCTGTCAAAGCTAAACGAACACTTCTTTAGTGTCCAGAGTATAATGGGTGGCTTAGCGATATCTTTTCATCTTTCAAGGTCTCACTCAAGTGTTGCAACCTCTGTAAAAACCTTCCCAACCCCAGGCAGAACTAATCCTTACTTCCACTTTGTTTCGATTCCACTTGGCTTTTTGTCAGAGCGCATTGTCTTCTTTGACAATTATTTGTGTTTGCTCATCAGCTAACACAGCAACGTTCAGTTCTTGCTGTGAGTCAGAATCAACTGGGAACCCGACTACAATATAGACGCCAGGCACGACCTTCAGACACTCAGCTATGTTCAGTCTAGGGGACAGACTTTGGCACGGCCTGATTGAGGACCATGGAGACAGTATCACTGCCTCCAGGCCAGAAGCAAGTTTTATTTATCTTTGTATTACCAGTGCCTGCCACTAGTGGACAGGCACAAACTTTTGCTAAAAAAAGTGCCATAGCCAGGAGGATCACAAGGTCAGCAGTTCAAGACCAGCCTGGCCAACATAGTGATACTCTGTCTCTACTAAAAATACAAAAACTAGCTAGGCATGGTGGTGGGCACCTGTAGTCCCAGCTACTTGGGACTGAGCAAGCTGAGGCAGGAGAATCGCTTGAACCCGGGAGGTGGAGGTTGTAGTGAGCCGAGATCATGCCACTGCACACTCCAGTCTGGGCGATAGAGCAAGACTCCACCTCAAAAAAAAAAAGATGCCATAGTAAGAAAAATACTTGCTTAAAAACTGGATTTCTAATTCCTTCGTGGGAAATAACACATTTTGATTAAACAAATTCGTTAATTTGCTATTTTCTTCAAGGAAAGATAGCTACCAAAGTATCTATGATGGGGAAGAAGAACACAAAAGCTTAGCAATATGTGGAGGACCATGAAGTGAGAAAAGTCTCATGCAAACCACAATGTCCGATGGTAAGTTTTCTGTTTTGCTTCATTGTTTTACAATGCCTTGCCATTATTCTCAAACCTTAAGGTCTCAGTACTCCCCCATAACGTCCCGCAGTCCAACTAGCCAGGGCCTGAGCTGTGCTGGCCCCCAAGTTATCACCCAAAAGCAAAATCAATCAGAGCCGAGACTGGGGCTAGATGAGTGTCATACTTACCTTGGCTGCCAAAACAAGATAAATATGTAATGCAGTATTTTAAAAATCAAATCAAAGCAAAATATTCATCTTCAACAAAATATTAACATTTTAAATAAAGTCAGGATCCATCCCCAAGATGTGCTTAGCCACACAGGGGCCTGAGGCACAAAGAAACACCAGTAATATTGACCCTGCCTTTATGTAAAACTTTGGTATCATGTTCACCATGGATTTCTGCATTCATTTTGATTGTTTCATGTATTGCATTAAATAGTGTTTATCAAACACACCATTTCCCTTGATTAGTGTAATGTTTGGTGTTCTCTTCTATTTCGCTCCTGAGCAAGGACCTCATTTTCTCACCTTAGTCTCAACCCTGACACGGACACTTGAAAACTTCTCTGAAATTGGTCTTCCAACTTTGCAGAGAATGTTCTGTTGAGAACACACACAGCCCAATTAAATTGCAAGGAAGAAAGCTAACGAGCAAATCCTTTCAGGTCGACAGAATTTCTTACAGAAGAAAAGCGATCACTTTCTGAAAATAGAAGGTTTCAGACTGGATTCCTAGTGGCCTAGCCCAGTTAATATAGACTGCATACAACCCCAAGCTGGGGATTGTCTTAAGAGAGGTAGAAATTGGAGAAGAGGATGTTGAAACATGGAAAGAAATACACCAAGCATCTGTGACAACACTGACACATCTCTGAGATAGAAAAGCGAGGAGCCTCTATCCTGAGATCTTGGGCATAGAACTTCAAATACCTCAGTGCCATGAGATTTCTGCCTTCCAGCCCACAAATGTTTTTAGGATGAAATATAGTCAGCATTTACAGGTACAAATTTTTACTCTGACCAAATGTAAGGAGAAAAACCACTGAGGGATACACATACTAGAGTGATTACTGCAAAGGAATGTATAGAGGGGCTGTCAAATATATAGCAGAACAAAGGATTTCTGAGACTATTTTATTGGGAAACCCTTTGAAATAAAATGAACTGGAATGGCACAAGAGATTTATAGGCATTCTTGAAATATTCTTGCCAGGTAAGTTAAATTAGGATAAAGACATTTGAGAGCAGAATTGGCTGTCCTTAGGAAAAATCTAGAACAGCAGGATCAGCACTGAAAGTCCAAAGCAGCCACAGGAAGTGGAAGTCGCTGCAGGTGAGATTCAGCAGTGAGATTGTGTCCCTGACACTAAGACGTTATGCCAATCTTGACCTCCACTCCGGTGCTGTCCACTCTGCTGCAACTCTAAGGCAAATGGCCATGAACAGAACAGCTGCAGCTCATTCTTTTGTACTTAGGAACCCAGAGTCTGTTTGGAATAGAAAATGGTACAGAAGAATGGAAACCAAGCCACCCAGGTTTTGGGAACTCAGCATTGTCCCAGAGCCTGGTGGTAAGGGCCCTGGGTATGGAAAGAGCATGCAGAGCTCTGATGAGGAATGCTGGCTACACAGAGTGCCCAAAATAGAAGGAGAATTGCCCTGCTCTGAATGGGGGTGTTGGTGGGAAAGCTTCCTATAGAGAAAGAGCCTGCCAGCCTCGGAATGAGGAGCGCTCTTGTCTCTGAGCCCTGCCACCAAGGGGATGCTGAACACCTATGCTTCCCTCACAGAAAGCCTGCTAGTAACTCCCACTCTGTGAAATGAGGTTCCCTAAGAAAGAAGAAGAAAATAAGAGCTGTAATAGTAGAGATCTTGCATGGAGAGTGTGAGAAACTCACTTCATAGTGATGCTTAAATGCACTGCTGATGGTGTACAACATATAAATGATGCAGGTGTGTTGTTGTAAACCATCTTCTTTTGGGGATCAACTTGAACAATTCAGGTTTTCTCAGAAAATAATGTCTTTCTGTCTTTCCTGAACTCCCACACATCTCTTGGGGTGCAAATTTAAGGGGTAGATGCCCTTGCAGGGGATGCAAAGGTTTTGATGAGAGGGCAGGTGTGGTGGCTCACACCTGTAATCCCGGCACTCTTGGAGGCCAAAGCAGTTGGATCACCTGAGGTCTGAGTTCGAGACCAGCCTGGCAAACAAGGTGAAACCCCATCTCTACTAAAAATACAAAAAGTTGCCGGGCATCGTGGTGCATGCCTGTAATCCCAGCTACTCATGAGGCTGAGGCAGGAGAATTGTGTGAACCTGGGAGGCGGAGTTTGCAGTGAGCCATGATCACACCACTGCACTCCAGCCTGGGTGACAGAGTGAGACTCTGTCACTGAAAAAGAGAGAGAGAGAGAGAGAAAGGTTTTGCTGAGAGAAGAATGTAATAGAGAAACAAACAAAACGATTGCAATTTATCCTTGAATAATGCAGAGGTTAGTGGCACCGACCCCTACACGGTAAAAAAATTATAACGTTTGACTCCCGAAATTTAACTACTAATAACCGACTATTGACCAAAAGTCTTCCTCATCACATAAATCGTTGGTTAACATATATTTTATATGTGCTATGTAGTATATCCTTTATTCCTATAGTAAAGTATGCTAGACAAAAGAAAATATAATTAAGAAAATAATGAGAGGAAAGAAAATATATTTACTATTCCTTAAGAAGAAGCGGATCGTCACAAAGGTCTTCATCCTTGTCTTCACATTGAGGAGGCTCAGGAGGAGGAGGAGGAGGAGGAGGAAGAGGAAGGATGGTCTTGGTATCTCAGGAGTGGCAGAAACAGAACAAAACCCACATATAAGTGGACCTGTACAAGCTTGTGTTGCTCAAGGACTGACTGCATTGATGACGTATCAGTTGTAGCAAGAGTCCTTCCTACTGAGATGAGGAACATTTGTGTGTGTGTAGCGAGACGTCTTGATGGGTCATTCTGGCCAGAGTTAGGAAGTACTCAGGCATGACCTAGTTAAGCAGGGGTCACCAGAGACAGCCCCGCCACTCTGCCTGGTAAAGTGGAGGACACTGTAGAGTTTCAGGAAATGATCGTGGTGGATGAGATGCTCTGCGGGATAGTGGAGGTAAAAGCAGATACTACAGGGAAAGCTGTAGACCACGGTGAAGGCTGTTGGGCCTAGGGGAGAGAAACCTGTGACACAGAAACTCACTGTAGAGTATGGTGGTCCAATGCTCTATCTAAAGTTATCTGCTGTGCTTAGCTGTACTGTTATCTCTAGCCTCACTTGTACACCAACTTAGTCAGTAGAAATCTTTCTAATCACAAGTGGCTTTCATGAATTGGGTTTTGAAGACAAAGCAAAACAAAACCAAAAAGAGTCAGTATTCTGTGGGTTGGTAATGGGGTGAAGTGAAAGGAATAGTCACAAAATGTAAACTTCAGGGGAAATTAAGAATAACACTGAAATATAACAAGGGAACAAAAAGAGATGAGAAGAATTAAAAGCCCTTGAAAGTCTTTGGCTCTACGGCAGGTGGAGGATGGAGAAACTGGGAATGGGGTTTCCTCGTCACATGAGAGTGGAGCTCCAGCCATTTCACCTTGCTATTGCAGTAAAAGGTGACCTCATAAGGCTGGCAGAGAGGAGGACTTCCAGGTGACTGACATAGAAATGAGGCTTAAATGCCATCACATGCCACATAATGGCATAATAGAGTTTCTTTTTCCAGACTAATAATAATGCACTTGAGAAAAGGCTTTTACATGAGTAAAGAGAACATTATTTCTGAATATTTAATGCAAAATTGCCATAGAATAAAATGATCATTAAATATATAAATGCTATTTACATGTGCTTAGTACTCAGATAACTCATCTCTTATATAATGTGATCTCTGTGCCCAAATTTGTCACTTGGTCATGAACTCCACAAATCAAAATCTAGGGCAGCTTCTCACAAAGAAGCAAGTTGATGAAATGCATACTTGAAAAAAATCTCTTTTCACTGCTAACAGTAGGTTTCTGCATTTGGTCTTGTTGCTTTCGACCAAGGGAGAAAAGATGGAAACAAGCACGCTACAACAAAACTGATGTAATGCCAGGTGGTAAAGGGTCGTTTGGATCAAAGATAAGTCCAAATATTCAGTCTCAAGTAGAGAGGAGTGGTTGCCATAGTCTCTTTTAATGTAGTACTAAGCAAAAGTTTAAGAATTTTTAAAATTGCCCTTTGTTCATCACAAATGAGCCAATTTTCTACTTTCTCATGAGGGATGCTTAAGTGGTATTTATTATTTCTGAAAGAAAAGAAAATGAAGCCGGCAATAGCTTCCTCACTTGTTCTGATGCTCATTAATGTGCTTTTATTTTTCCTTTCATCAAAAGGACCAAGTTACTCAAAGTGCCGAATTTCAGCCTTCCCTGTCCCCCTCTTCCCTGCAGAGCTGATGAATCAGAATCCGCATGTGAATATATGTCCAGGTGGATTGTATCCAAGTCTATGCTGGTTTTATAAGTGTCACCTTGGCAAGCTGGAACTACATTTCCCAGGGTCTCCTTGCTGTAAGGCCTCAAATTAGAATTGGTCAAAAGAGAAATCTCCGTGAGATTTATAAGGCAGAAGTGAAACAGCACCCTTTGTTCTCCAAGGGTCTCCATAGCTGCCATGAGATATACAAATGTAGTCCCCTGAGTTCCAGTCTTTCTTAGTTCTCTCCCACTCTACATCCAGCTCTTCTTTTGCAGGAAAGACAAAAGTGTCGTCCTTTCCGTCACAGGTACTCTCAGCCCGCCTCCAGATACAGAGGCAGTAGCCTTCCATAGACTTCACTGTCACCCCTTCTCATTCCCACTGGCTTCTAAGATTTCCCTGGAAGCTCCAGGTGGTCCTCACCGATGAACATTGCATGTCAAAGCTTCAGGAAGGGAGGTTTGTTAGTGACTTTTCTCTAATTCTCCAACACTACTTTCCCACTCATTCCGTAGTTCTAAGAGTTCCAATACCTCTAATAAACCCCCTTACTCCATATTACTCGTGGTGGTTTTGCTTTCTTGGTGGAACCTTAGTAATACATTGACATTTAGAAACACTGGTCTAGGCTGCATGTATGCTTCACAAGAAACATTGCTAGTTAAAGATTTTCAACAAGCCTGTAGACCCATGCCACTGCAGAATTTATCTGAAGGATGTGGGTGCTTTTCAATCAGTGTTGCAGGAAGATTTGGAGGTCTCTTACAATTTTTGGTGAATGTCCCTTATTTATATTACTAGAACTAGTTAAATGGAGGTAGTAGATCCTGGCAAGCCTATTGACGTCAGTCCAGCTTGGCTGGATGTTTCAGCTTGGGAGAGGTAGGTGGTAAAGGTGAACTGTTCTCACTTTGAACACCTTATCCTAATCCTTAAATTTTTTCCTGGTTTATTTTTGAGTGATCAATTGCAAGCTCTTTGAATTCTGTGTTGATTATATCTCTCATTTGCAAATAATAGACACCAACCCCAAACCAGCCTAAAGTGGTTAAAAGGATTGCTTTTTGTTTTTTCTCTCTTACCGAAACATTGTTTTTGTTGTTGTTGTTTCATTTTGTTTCCGGTGTTGTTGTTGTTGTTGCAGGGAGGAGTCAGTTGAGTTTCAGGTGTGAATTGATCCAAAGACTTAGGTGATGTCATGGGGATTGATTATCTCCCCATCCCTCTGCTTTCTGTCTTTCCTTCTTGGCCTTGTTTTTGGAAAGATTTATTTCAGTGACAGTTGAAGACACTTCACAGCTCTAAGTCCAGTTAAATAAGAAAGAGAACACCTACTTTCTGGTCACCCAAGCAAAATTCTGGGATTAGTCCAATGGGACCCAATGAGCTGGCATATGTCCCTTGCCTATTTATGATGCAATCATTTGGCTAGGAGAAGAGATGTTCTAATGATCCAGGTCGAGATCATAGGTCCACCCTAGCAGCTGCAATTGGAATGTTCTCTACCTGAATTACCCTGTAGTCCTGGGGACTAGCAAAAACCACCTGGGGCAAGCGCAAATCACCACCACCACTGCAATGGAATAGGTAGATGGTCACTTCAGCCTCTGACTGTAATACACTTTGAATTTTTCTATACTAGTTATCTAGAAAGCAAATATAACAGGACATCATGGTTTATACATTTTAAATGCATTAAATGTTCACTGTTGAAATTTTTGAAAGTGCAAGAAAGTATAAAAGGAAAAAAAATCACAGTAATTTCACTTCCAAGAGAAAATCATTGTAATTTTTTTTAGGTAACTTTTTTCAGGTAATTTACTAAAGCATATTTTCCATATTATTACACATACTTCTATTCTGTACTTTATAATAGTCGCCTGGTTTTCCTTGCATTACATTGTACTACCCCACCAGTGCAATGTTGAGAAACCTTTTTTTATTGTTTCTAAATTATGAACATTGTGCTTAAATTACTAACACATACACTGCTTAATGAAATAAAACAGGACACAAACAAATGGAAGAATATTCCATGCTACTGGATAGGAAGAATCAATATCGTGAAAATGGCCATACTGCCCAAGGTAATTTATAGATCAATGCCATCCCCATTAAGCTACCAATGACTTTCTTTACAGAATTGGAAAAGACTACTTTAAAGGTCATATGGAACCAAAAAAGAGCCCACATTGCCAAGACAATCCTAAGCCAAAAGAACAAAGCTGGAGGCATCATGCTACCTGACTTCAAACCATACTACAAGGCTACAGTAACCAAAACAGCATGGTACTGGTACCAAAACAGAGATATAGACCAATGGAACAGAACAGAGCCCTCAGAAATAATACCACACATCTACAAGCATCTGATCTTTGACAAACCTGATAAACACAAGAAATGGGGAAAGTATTCCCTATTTAATAAATGGTGCTGGGAAAACTGGCTAGCCATATGTAGAAAGCTGAAACTGGATCCCTTCCTGATACCTTATACAAAACTTAGTTCAAGATGGATTACAGACTTAAATGTTAGACCTAAAACCATAAAAACCCTAGAAGAAAACCTAGGAAATGTCATTCAGGACATAGGCATGGGCAAGGACTTCATGTCTAAAACACCAAAAGCAATGGCAACAAAAGCCAAAATTGAGAAATGGGATCTAATTAAACTAAAGAGCTTCTGCACAGCAAAAGAAACTACCATCAGAGTGAACAGGCAACCTACAGAATGGGAGAAAATTTTTGCAATCCACTCATCTGACAAAGGGACAATATCTAGAACCTACAAAGAACTCAAACAAATTTACAAGAAAACAACAAACAATCCCACCAAAAAGTGAGTGACGGATATGAACAGACACTTCTCAAAAGAACACGTTTATGCAGCCAACAGACACATGAAAAAATGCTCATCATCACTGGCCATCAGAGAAATGCAAATCAAAACCACAATGAGATACTATCTGACACCAGTTAGAATGGTGATCATTAAAAAGTCAGGAAACAACAGGTGCTGGAGAGGATGTGGAGAAATAGGAACACTTTACACTGTTGGTGGGACCTTAAACTAGTTCAACCATTGTGGAAGACAGTGTGGCAATTCCTCAAGGATCTAGAACTAGAAATACCATTTGACCCAGCCATCCCATTACTGGGGATATACCCAAAGAATTATAAATCATGCTGCTATAAAGACACATGCAGACATATATTTATTGCAGCACTATTCACAATAGCAAAGACTTTACCAACCCAAATGTCCATCAGTAACAGACTGGATCAAGAAAATGCGGCACATATACACCATGGAATACTATGCAGCCATAAAAAAGGATGAGTTAATGTCCTTTGTAGGGACATGGATGCAGCTGGAAACCATCATTCTCAGCAAACTATCGCAAGAACAGAGAACCAAACACTGCATGTTCTCACTCATAGGTGGGAATTGAACAATGAGATCACTTGGACACAGGAAGGGGAACATCACACAGTGGGGCCTGTCGTGGGGTAGGGGGCTAGGGGAGATATACCTAATGTAAATGACGAGTTAATGGGTGCAGCACACCAACATGGCA
The DNA here is from genome assembly GCF_007565055.1 of Rhinopithecus roxellana. Lineage (NCBI taxonomy): Eukaryota > Metazoa > Chordata > Mammalia > Primates > Cercopithecidae > Rhinopithecus > Rhinopithecus roxellana. The sequence continues at coordinate 96,198,615 of NC_044566.1, forward strand.
CATGTATACATATGTAACAAACCTGCACATTGTGCACATGTACCCTAGAACTTAAAGTATAATAATAATAAAAAAATATATTTCAAGTCTATTCCAAGTCAAAAAAATTTATTCCAAGTCAAAAAAAATTTACTAACACATAAATCTTTGTGATTATCTATGATAGTCTGGACAGGAGAAATGCCAAGCAGGGAACTTGCTGGATTAAAAAGCATAAACATTTTCTAAATTCCCAGCTTATTGCCACCCATAAATGCATTATCAGTTTATACTTCTATCAGCTGTGCATTTTGCTACTTCCTCAACAATGATTACTAAAAGTGTGTTTTATGCTTGTCAATGTGATAAGCAAAAATCATGTCATTCTTGTTTTCTTTTTTATTACTTTGTGAAGTTAAACCAATTGTTCGTGTGAATATTTGTGCTTTTATGCATTTTATTGTGAACTTTCTCTTCAGTTCCTTTGCCCATTTTAAAAATTGAATTTTTTATCTTTTCCTGAGAAGGAAAATTATATTTTCCTGATTGTTCTGTTAGGCTCTTTGCATACTAGGAATCTTTTATAATATATGTTACAAATATTTTTCCCAGGTTAACATACAATTTTAAATTATTTTCAAAACTGAAACTCACATTTCCATTTATTTTTGTAGATCAAATAATCTTTCCATTTATGTAAGTTGCTTTTAGTATCATTCTTAAAAATGCCCACATTCACTCCGCTAAAAAGAAAAAACATCAATTCCTAAGTCTCCTCCAGGCATTCTGTGCTGTTAAATGGTTTATGATAAATATTAGTTACCCACTGATATCATTATCCCAATCATGCTGCTGTTCCTCCCAATCCCGATATCCAAGAAGGCAAAACAAAATAGTAATTTCTGATGTCAAGTAATGTTATTTGCACTGTATTCCCCTGTGAATTTGGGTCTCTTTTCATTTGGAATCATTCATTTCTGGTGATAAGTTTGTCTATTTTAGTTCCAGAAATACATTGTTTAACAACTGTCACTTGGTAGTATATTTTATTTTCTGCAAGTGAAAGTCATGTCTTATTTAAATTATTCAAAATTTGAGTATTTTATCATACATCTTTGGACATGATGTGGAATAATTCTGTCAAGCTAAACAAGCCGTTTGGAGATTTTTATTGAAATTGCTTTGAATGCATAAATTAATTTACAAATTAAAGTATTTCTTCCCATCCAGTAGAATTTTATATCCCTTTCTTTTTCCCAAAAAGAAACTCAATTTTTCCTTAATCGAATGTGTTTTAAGCCCCATGAAACAGGACGACCCTTTGTCCACATTCAGAAATCTCAGTCTTGGGCTGACAGCAGTAAAAATGCTTATCATCTTTCTTCTTCCTGATCGACCTACTGATCTATTCTGGCATTGCCACAGCTTTCCAGGAAGGTCCGGGAAGTTCTCTGTCAAACTGTTGATAGCCAAGTGAGATGTGACCTCGGAAGCCCCACCCCACCATAAGAGAGTGACTGATAGGGCCCCTCCCATGGTCCTCTCTCTTAAAGCAAAGAAGACAATTTGCAAACACTCAGCGTAAAGTATGCTCCTTGAGGAAAACTAGCCAGAACTCACAGTAGCAGAATGGGTCATTTTCTTCTACCTCAAAGCAAACTCTCTTAGAGCAGCAGGAAATGAAGTGGTATTCACACTATCAATTACACCAACTGTTTACCTAACGAACTCAGCTGCGGAAACAGCCATGTTCCAGACCAAAAGAATGTAATAAGCCCACGGTAACCCTGCAGTAACGAGCACCTTGGCAAATTCAAGGTCTGAATTCACACGATTACAGTCCAGCTGCCAGGAAGGTGCCATCCCATTATTGACTTATAATACTATGTTATTTATTGGGATAATTATGCTTTTCTATCCCTCCAGGGCTCAGAATCAGAGAAAGTAAGCAATGTATTCTTATTCATTCAGCATGTGAGCAAATTTCAAGTCAGAATAGATTTCTCCAAGATCTATTATACTGTGTGGGGGCACCCTACAGGCTTCGGTCCCTACCCCTAAAGATTACAGGGGCTAACAGGGTATTGTATGAATCAGTGGGAAGTTGGTTCTTGTAAGTTCAGTGAAGCAGAATTTCTGTTTTGTCAGAGCAATTTTGCCTGGAACTCTCTCACTCACTGCCCTCAAATGTAAGCATCTTGTTCCTGCTCTCGGAGCTTCAGAGCTTCTTTACAATATTGTAGGTATGAAAATGAAATTTTTACATATTCAAAATTTGACTATTATTTTATCATAATTTGCATATATTCTACGTTGCATATATTCTAAATAACCCTGAAAGAAATTATTATTGCAGATGAGGAAATAAAGGCTCAGAGTAACTAAAAGACTTATTTGGTGGACACAAGTAAATATTTCTCTTTTTCCTGAATATAATTCATTTGTTTACTTATTTGATTTCCTGCCAGGTTTCCTAAATCTTTGAAATCAGACATCTCCTAGCTAGATCCCTAATGCCTCCACCCCTGGTGTTGGCCCTGATAAATAGTAAGAATTTAATGAGTATCTGTTGAGTAGTGGGAAAATATTGGGCTAGAAGCCAGTAAATGATGGGATCCAATCTCAGTCCTACTAATTATAAACCTTGTGAACTTGGGCCTACCACTTTTCTCTGCGCTTCATTTTCCTCATCTCTAAATTGGAGCTCATAACACCAAATCATACCAAACTTCTCTTTCTCACAGGTTTGTAGTAAGGATTAAATAAAATTCAATATAAGAAAGAATTTTGAAATAAATTATGCAGTGTGGATAAAATGAAATCCATCTTCTCAAATACCTGCTTATGGAAAAGTTTAGCCTAGATTGGAAGAGACCATTATACAAGCGACATAGAGATCAGAGCTGTTTCTGTAACATCAGAGTTTACTGAGCCTGTTCCAGTGGATCCTTCTTGCTGATCACTGATCTCCAGTCTCTGAATCATTTTGCATGGTGTTGTAGAAAGATCTATGAATACAGAATCAAAATATATAGGTTTAATATTAGTTTTGTCAGCAATAAGCCATGTGGTCAAGTTATTTAAATCCTGGGCTTCAGTTTTTATTTTGTTTTCTATAAAATAATGATGGTAGTAGTGGTGATAATTATGTGTATGGAGGGAGAGGGTGGAATGGGAGGGGATGGATTAAACTATCTCTGAATGACATTGCAGACTTATTATTATGATCAAATTAGAGTTTTGAGAGAGTGGTGTGAATAAGATGGATGCTTAGAGTTTGAGGTGTATATATGAGCATGCAGGGTCATGGATAAAGAATGAGAATCCAGAATGCTCCCCTTTCCCGCTAAAAGAAAACATTTTACACACAGCGGATGCAAGTAAATCCTGCTGCAGGGTTGGACCTACTTCCACTGGGGTTGGAGTTAGTTAGAATGTGGATCTATCCCTAAATACCCTCTAATTGGATAGCTTCTCCCATTAAAGAGCCCCTGGAGCCTTGGGCAGCCAGACCCTGCTGTCAGTGCTTTGGTTGCTGACTTCTTCAGTGTGGGGAGGGCACTCACAGGAATGTTGTTAACAGCATTCCATATGATCCTCTGAGGTCAGCACAAACCATCAGACACTGTCGCTTTTGCCTTGCTCTGCATTACTCCTCTTTGTTTTCTTTCTGAAGGTGCCCAAGGCTCCAGCCTTTTCCTCCATTTCCCTAATAAACATTACCTAGCAGCTACAATTCTCCTGCAATACATCTGAAAAACTCATCACTTTTTTTTTGGCGGGCTTTGAACTTTGCTGCTTACTCAGAGGATGGAATCTAAAATTAAAACTGGCTTATTTAGCGATGGGAATAATACAAATTTCATAAACATCAAAGTCTTATTTTTCTGTTGTATTTCACATTAGTTTCATGTGATTCACATCCGTTGCTGTATTTTACCTTAAGAAATGGATGCTTTGTGTGAAAAAAAATGTACCCTTGTGAGGTTTGCAATGGAAAATTTTCCGACATTAACCATGTTATTTTATTTCCTTAGTACTGGTTAGTTACAGACCCTGCTGTGGCTTGATTCGTATTCATGGCAAGAGAAAACAAGCCTCTTAAGGCATCCTTGAACTTAAGGATGAAGAAAAATGCCTTAAGGAGACATTTCAGCTCCAGAGTACACTTCAGAGCCACCAAATCTGTGAGAAAGCTGATGATGAAAGACAAAAATATTTTTTAGTCATGGATTTTATAAGCTAAACCCCAGGGATTAGTTCTTGGTGGTGGAAGAATGTGAGAGGTACATTGGCAAAGAGCCTGCTGAATAATTGTAATGACCTTCCCTACAAATAAAATAGTTTATAACTTTGTACCTTTGCTAAGGACTAGGTCTAGGGAAACTAAGGCAGGCAGAAAAAGATAGTTGTCTGTGACTTCAGTGGTGGAAAATATATTCCCAGAATAATCACACTGGACTATGGAGGGCCACTGGAAGAACTCTTTAAAAAACAAAACCTCCGGAGGGGCGGAGCAAGATGGCTGAATAGGAACAGCTCCAGTCTCCAACTCCCAACGCGAGCGACACAGAAGACCGGTGATTTCTGCATTTTCAACTGAGGTACTGGGTTCATCTCACTAGGGAGTGCCGGACAATCGGTGCTGGTCAGCTGCTGCAGCCCGACCAGGGAGAGCTGAAGCAGGGTGAGGCATTGCCTCACCTGGGAAGCGCAAGGGGGAAGGGAATCCCTTTTTCTAGCCAGGGGAACTGAGACACACAACACCTGGAAAATCGGGTAACTCCCACCCCAATACTGTGCTTTAAGCAAATGGGCACACCAGGAGATTATATCCCACACCTGGCCAGGAGGGTCCCACGCTCACGGAGCCTTCCTTGTTGCTAGCACAGCAGTCTGCGATCTAACTGCAAGGCAGCAGCAAGGCTGGGGGAGGGGCGCCTGCCATTGCTGAGGCTTAAGTAGGTAAACAAAACCACTGGGAAGCTCGAACTGGGTGGAGCTCACAGCAGCTCAAGGAAGCCTGCCTGTCTCTGTAGACTCCACCTCTGGGTTTACTCCACCGTTTGAGGTGTGGGGTGTCAGTCTGCCCCTAGTGGGGGATGTCTCCCAGTTAGGCTACTCAGGGCTCAGGGACCCACCTGAGCAGCCCTGAAAGTGAGGGGGAAAATGGAACCAAGTTGGAAAATACTCTTAAGGATATCATCCAGGAGAACTTCCCCAACCTAGTAGGGCAGGCCAACATTCAAATTCAGGAAATACAGAGAATGCTACAAAGATACTCCTCGAGAAGAGCAACTCCAAGACACATAATTGCCAGATTCACCAATTCAGGGCACAGCTAAACAACAACAACAACAACAACAACAAAAGCAGGAAAAACCTCTGCAGACGCAAACGACTCTGTCTGACAGCTTTGACGAGAGCAGTGGATCTCCCCGCACGGAGGTTGAGATCTGAGAAGGGACAGACTGCCTGCTCAAGTGGGTCCCTGACCCCTGAGTAGCCTAACTGGGAGACATCCCCCACTAGGGGCAGTCTGACACCCCACACCTCACACGGTGGAGTACACCCCTGAGAGGAAGCTTCCAAAGTAAGAATCAGACAGGTACACTCGCTGTTCAGCAATATTCTATCTTCTGCAGCCTCTGCTGCTGATACCCAGGCAAACAGGGTCTGGAGTGGACCTCAAGCAATCTCCAACAGACGTACAGCTGAGGGTCCTGACTGTTAGAAGGAAAACTATCAAACAGGAAGGACACCTACACCAAAACCCCATCAGTACGTCACCATCATCAACGACCAGAGGCAGATAAAACCACAAAGATAGGGAAAAAGCAGGGCAGAAAAGCTGGAAATTCAAAAAATAAGAGCGCATCTCCCCCTGCAAAGGAGCGCAGCTCATTGCCAGCAACGGATCAAAGCTGGATGGAGAATGACTTTGATGAGATGAGAGAAGAAGGCTTCAGTCCATCAAACTTCTCAGAGCTAAAGGAGGAATTACGTACCCAGTGCAAAGAAACTAAAAATCTTGAAAAAAGAGTGGAAGAATTGATAGCTAGAATAATTACGGCAGAGAAGGTCATAAACGAAATGGCAGAGATGAAAACCATGACACGAGAAATATGTGACAAATGCACAAGCTTCAGTAACTGACTCGATCAACTGGAAGAAAGTATCAGCGATTGAGGATCAAATGAATGAAATGAAGCGAGAAGAGAAACCAAAAGAAAAAAGAAGAAAAAGAAATGAACAAAGCCTGCAAGAAGTATGGGATTATGTAAAAAGACCAAATCTACGTCTGATTGGGGTGCCTGAAAGTGAGGGGGAAAATGGAACCAAGTTGGAAAACACTCTTCAGGATATCATCCAGGAGAACTTCCCCAACCTAGTAGGGCAGGCCAACATTCAAATTCAGGAAATACAGAGAACGCCACAAAGATACTCCTCCAGAAGAGCAACTCCAAGACACATAATTGCCAGATTCACCAAAGTTGAAATGAAGGAAAAAATCTTAAGGGCAGCCAGAGAGAAAGGTCGGGTTACCCACAAAGGGAAACCCATCAGACTAACAGCAGATCTCTCGGCAGAAACTCTCCAAGCCAGAAGAGAGTGGGGGCCAATATTCAACATTTTAAAGAAAAGAATTTTAAACCCAGAATTTCATATCTAGCCAAACTAAGTTTCATAAGTGAAGGAGAAATAAAATCCTTTACAGATAAGCAAATGCTTAGAGATTTTGTCACCACCAGGCCTGCCTTACAAGAGACCCTGAAGGAAGCACTAAACATGGAAAGGAACAACCACTGCTAGCCATTGCAAAAACATGCCAAAATGTAAAGACCATCGAGGCTAGGAAGAAACTGCATCAACTAATGAGCAAAATAACCAGTTATTATCATAATGGCAGGATCAAGTTCACACATAACAATATTAACCTTAAATGTAAATGGACTAAATGCTCCAATTAAAAGACACAGACTGGCAAACTGGATAAAGAATCAAGACCCATCAGTCTGCTGTATTCAGGAGACCCATCTCACATGCAGAGACATACATAGGCTCAAAATAAAGGGATGGAGGAAGATCTACCAAGCAAATGGAGAACAAAAAAAAGCAGGGGTTGCAATCCTTGTCTCTGATAAAACAGACTTTAAACCATCAAAGATCAAAAGAGACAAAGAAGGCCATTACATAATGGTAAAGGGATCAATTCAACAGGAAGAGCTAACTATCCTAAATATATATGCACCCAATACAGGAGCACCCAGATTCATCAAGCAAGTCCTTAGAGACTTACAAAGAGACTTAGACTCCCATACAATAATAATGGGAGACTTCAACACCCCACTGTCAACATTAGACAAATCAACGAGACAGAAAGTTAACAAGGATATCCAGGAATTGAGCTCAGCTTTGCAGCAAGCAGACCTAATAGACATCTATAGAACTCTCCACCCCAAATCAACAGAATATACATTCTTCTCAGCACCACATCACACTTATTCCAAAATTGACCACATAATTGGAAGTAGAGCACTCCTCAGCAAATGTACAAGAACAGAAATTATAACAAACTGTCTCTCAGACCACAGTGCAATCAGACTAGAACTCAGGACTAAGAAACTCAATCAAAACCGCTCAACTACATGGAAACTGAACAACCTGCTCCTGAATGACTACTGGGTACATAATGAAATGAAGGCAGAAATAAAGATGTTCTTTGAAACCAATGAGAACAAAGATACAACATACCAGAATCTCTGGGACACATTTAAAGCAGTGTGTAGAGGGAAATTTATAGCACTAAATGCCCACAAGAGAAAGCTGGAAAGATCTAAAATGGACACTCTAACATCACAATTAAAAGAACTAGAGAAGCAAGAGCAAACACATTCAAAAGCTAGCAGAAGGCAAGAAATAACTAAGATCAGAGCCAAACTGAAGGAGATAGAGACACAAAAAACCCTCCAAAAAATCAATGAATCCAGGAGTTGGTTTTTTGAAAAGATCAACAAAATTGACAGACCGCTAGCAAGACTAATAAAGAAGAAAAGAGAGAAGAATCAAATAGACACAATAAAAAATGATAAAGGAGATATCACCACCGACCCCACAGAAATACAAACTACCATCAGAGAATACTACAAACACCTCTACGCAAATCAACTAGAAAATCTAGAAGAAATGGATAATTTCCTGGACACTTACACTCTCCCAAGACTAAACCAGGAAGAAGTTGAATCCCTGAATAGACCAATAGCAGGCTCTGAAATTGAGGCAATAATTAATAGCCTACCAACCAAAAAAAGTCCAGGACCAGATGGATTCACAGCTGAATTCTACCAGAGGTACAAGGAGGAGCTGGTACCATTCCTTCTGAAACTATTCCAATCAATAGAAAAAGAGGGAATCCTCCCTAACTCATTTTATGAGGCCAACATCATCCTGATACCAAAGCCTGGCAGAGACACAACAAAAAAAGAGAATTTTAGACCAATATCCCTGATGAACATCGATGCAAAAATCCTCAATAAAATACTGGCAAACCGGATTCAGCAGCACATCAAAAAGCTTATCCACCATGATCAAGTGGGCTTCATCCCTGGGATGCAAGGCTGGTTCAACATTCACAAATCAATAAATGTAATCCAGCATATAAACAGAACCAAAGACAAGAACCACATGATTATCTCAATAGATGCAGAAAAGGCCTTTGACAAAATTCAACAGCCCTTCATGCTAAAAACGCTCAATAAATTCGGTATTGATGGAACGTACCTCAAAATAATAAGAGCTATTTATGACAAACCCATAGCCAATATCATACTGAATGGGCAAAAACTGGAAAAATTCCCTTTGAAAACTGGCACAACAGGGATGCCCTCTCTCACCCCTCCTATTCGACATAGTGTTGGAAGTTCTGGCTAGGGCAATCAGGCAAGAGAAAGAAATCAAGGGTATCCAGTTAGGAAAAGAAGAAGTCAAATTGTCCCTGTTTGCAGATGACATGATTGTATATTTAGAAAACCCCATCGTCTCAGCCCAAAATCTCCTTAAGCTGATAAGCAACTTCAGCAAAGTCTCAGGATACAAAATTAATGTGCAAAAATCACAAGCATTCTTATACACCAGTAACAGACAAACAGAGAGCCAAATCAGGAATGAACTTCCATTCACAATTGCTTCAAAGAGAATAAAATACCTAGGAATCCAACTTACAAGGGATGTAAAGGACCTCTTCAAGGAGAACTACAAACCACTACTCAGTGAAATAAAAGAGGACACAAACAAATGGAAGAACATACCATGCTCATGGATAGGAAGAATCAATATCGTGAAAATGGCCATACTGCCCAAGGTTATTTATAGATTCAATGCCATCCCCATCAAGCTACCAATGACTTTCTTCACAGAATTGGAAAAAAACTGCTTTAAAGTTCATATGGAACCAAAAAAGAGCCCGCATTGCCAAGACAATCCTAAGTCAAAAGAACAAAGCTGGAGGCGTCACGCTACCTGACTTCAAACTATACTACAAGGCTACAGTAACCAAAACAGCATGGTACTGGTACCAAAACAGAGAGAGAGACCAATGGAACAGAACAGAGTCCTCAGAAATAATACCACACATCTACAGCCATCTGATCTTTGACAAACCTGAGAGAAACAAGAAATGGGGAAACGATTCCCTATTTAATAAATGGTGCTGAGAAAATTGGCTAGCCATAAGTAGAAAGCTGAAACTGGATCCTTTCCTTACTCCTTATATGAAAATTAATTCAAGATGGATTAGAGACTTAAATGTTAGACCTAGTACCATAAAAACCCTAGAAGAAAACCTAGGTAGTACCATCCAGGACATAGGCATGGGCAAGGACTTCATGTCTAAAACACCAAAAGCAACGGCAGCAAAAGCCAAAATTGACAAATGGGATCTAATTAAACTAAAGAGCTTCTGCACAGCAAAAGAAACTACCATCAGAGTGAACAGGCAACCTACAGAATGGGAGAACATTTTTGCAATCTTCTCATCTGACAAGGGGCTAATATCCAGAACCTACAAAGAACTCAAACAAGTTTACAAGAAAAAAAACAAACAACCCCATCAAAAAGTGGGCAAAGGTTATGAACAGACATTTCTCAAAAGAAGACATTCATACAGCCAACAGACACATGAAAAAATGCTCATCATCACTCGCCATCAGAGAAATGCAAATCAAAACCACAATGAGATACCATCTCACACCAGTTAGAATGGCAATCATTTAAAAGTCAGGAAACAACAGGTGCTGGAGAGGATGTGGAGAAATAGGAACACTTTTACACTGTTGGTGCGATTGTAAACTAGTTCAACCATTATGGAAAACAGTATGGCCATTCCTCAAGGATCTAGAACTAGATATACCATATGACCCAGCCATCCCACTACTGGGTATATACCCAAAGGATTATAAATCATGCTGCTATAAAGACACATGCACACGTATGTTTATTGCGGCACTATTCACAATAGCAAAGACTTGAAACCAACCCAAATGTCCATCAGTGACAGACTGGATTAAGAAAACGTGGCACATATACACCATGGAATACTATGCAGCCATAAGAAAAGATGAGTTTGCGTCCTTTGTAGGGACATGGATGCAGCTGGAAACCATCATTCTTAGCAAACTATCACAAGAAGAGAAAACCAAACACCGCATGTTCTCACTCATAGGTGGGAACTGAACAATGAGATCACTTGGACTCGGGAAGGGGAATATCACACACCGGGGCCTATCAAGGGGAGGGGGGAGCGGGGAGGGATTGCATTGGGAGTTATACCTGATGTAAATGACGAGTTGATGGGTGCTGACGAGTTGATAGGTGCAGCACACCAACATGGCACAAGTATACATATGTAACAAACCTGCACGTTATCAACATGTACCCTAGAACTTAAAGTATAATAATAATAAAAAATAAAAAAATAAAAAAAACCCTCCAACACACACACACACACACACACACACACACACACACACACACACACAGTAAATTTCTGAGGTCCAAACTCAACTGGACCCTCAATACCGCCCAACATTCTTACAGTTCCTTTTAGAATGCTATCTTCCATTGTTCAGAATGGTTATTTCAAGTCTTCTCCACTTATCTCCAAGTGTCCCAAGCCACCTTCCTCAAAGACTCCCCAGAAATAACACTGGGTCCAAGTTCTTAATGAAAGTAAAAGCGGCAGGTCAGTACTCCCTTGACTTTCTGTCATTCAACAGGCAAACTTAATTTCACTGGCACCAAGTTAGTTTACTAGGGCTGCCATAACAAAGTGTGAACTGGGGGCTTAGACAACAGTAACTTACCCTCTCACGGTGCTGGAGGCTAAAAGTTTCAAACCAAGAGTCAGTTCCTTCTGCAGGTTGTCTTGGAAAATTTGTCCCATGTCTCTCCTAGGTAGTTTTCTGTCAATCTTTGGCTTTTTTTTTTTTTTCACCTTCTGTTACATCTCCTGATCTCTGCCTTCACCACATGGCTTTCTCTCTATGTGTGCATGTTAGTGTCCAAATTCCCACCCCCTACTGTTAAAAAAAATTTTTTTTGAGACAAGGTCTTGCTCTGTTGTTCAGGTTGGAGTACTGTGGTACAGTCATGGCTCACTGCATCCTCGACCTCCCCAGGGCTCAAGAGATTCTCCCATCTCAGCTTCCTGTGTAGCTGGGACTACAGGCATGCACCACCACACCTGGACACACACACACACACACACACACACACACACATACACACACACACATATATATAGTATGTTGTAGAGATGGGGTTTTGCCATGTTGCTCAGGCTGGTCTCAAACTCATGATTCAAGCAATTCACCTACTTTGGCATCCCAAAGTGCTAGGATTATAAGCATAAGACACCACACGGGCCTCCCCTTTTATATTGTTTTATTTTATTTTTTGAGACAAGAGTCTCGCCCTGTCACCTAGGCTGTAGTGCAGTGCCATGATCTCAGCTCACTGCAACCTCTGCCTCCTGGGTTCAAGTGATTCTCCTGCTTCAGCCTCCTAAGTAGCTGGGACTACAGGCATGCACCACCATGCCCAGTTAATTCCTGTATTTTTAGTAGAGATGGGGTTTTGCCATGTTGGCCAGGCTGGTCTTGAACTCCTGTCCTCAAGAGATCTGCCCCCCCATTGGCCTCCCAAAGTGCTGGGGTTATGAGTATGAGCCACCATGTCTGTCCTCTTCTTTTTATAAGGATATCAAACATATTGGATTAGGGACTTACCTTACTTCAGTATGACCTCATCTTAACAATTACATCTGCAATGACCTTACTTCCAAATAAGGTCACACTCTGAGGCAGTAGGCACTAGGATTTCAATACGTGAATTTGGAGGAGACACAGTTCAATCCACAATAAGTATCCACCTTTAACCCATGCCTGATCTTTTCAAAAGTACATTTCCTTTTAGGTGTGGCTACTCCCTGCACAGATGTTCTGGCATCTGACCATTGTTGCTACCGCAGAAACCCTATTTAATCAGGCACCTCCTTGCTTCTCAACAACTACAGTTGTTCCTTTCATACAACTCATTCTAATCAGCACTTAACCAAGGTCACCTTTCTCCCACCTCAAGAAACCTCTGCAACAACAGAGGCTTTCATGAGCCTCACATCCCATGTGAGCTTAGGCTCTGTGCTCTCTTTTCCTTTGCAGTATACATCAGCTGTCTCCACTTGCTTATAGCCTGTTTACTCAATTCACTATAACATGGCCTCCTTGCTCCTTACTTCATTCACATTACTATTATTAAGAACAGGTGGATGACTTTGTTTTTGCTAGATGCAATGGCTCTACAGGCTTCCTCTTACCCGAGTCTTCATCACAATTTAACACTGTTGACTTATCCCAACTTCTGGAAGTCCTTACCTGTCTCAGATTCCACACCTTCGCATTGCCCTTGAAACAGACTTTGCAAAAATTTTAACAATAAGAAAATGATGGCAGTAAAACAGATCTGATCTATCCCATGTTCATCTTGCCTTTCCCTTGATTATTCTTGGGCCTTTGGGCCAAGTTAACTTTGGAAGACATTTAGATGATGGTTTAAATGATAATAACCCTTCTCTAAAACTCAGCCATCAACCATCTTCGCAAAGCTAATGAAGGCCACCAGGCTACAGGGAAGAGAGGAGCCTGATTCTGCTAAGTTTTGTGGACCTGTCACAAGATATTCCTGCAGATAACACCACTATGGTAGATTGGCCTTTTGAGATATCTTTTCAGGAATTTTTTTTTTTTTTTTTTTGCATGTCTGACATCCCTGGCTCCACCTGTACCTGATGGCTCCATGTGGACTCCCCAACCTTGCCCTTGTGGTCACACCCAGGAGCAATTCAGGTGAACAGCTTTGACTCCCTATGTTTTCATCTCCAACACAACCAGTTAGCAGCAAACACCCATTACGTGATCACTCTCACTCCCTTCCCCAAATTGCCTTTGAAAAAGACAGGACTTAAGGGGGATTGCTTTGAGTACTAACTCTGTCTCCCCTGTGACATGGCTGGCCTCATGTCATTTAAACTTTCTTTACTGCAATGTTGTGGTCTTTATTTGTGCAGCAGGCAGCAAGAACCCCTTGGGCAGTTCCATTCTCATACCACGATTTTCTTTTTACCTCCGGGCTGCTACATCACAGTCTCCTTTGCTGGTTCCTCTTTCTTTGTGAATCCTTTAAAATGTCAGAGGCCCATCTTCAATCCTCCAGACTCTCCTCTTCCGTGATGTCGTCCACCCTCAAAACTCTAATGACTATCTGTATGCTCTTACCCTCAAATATATTTCAAGCTAGGATGTCTCTCCTGAGGTCCAGACCTATGTGAATAAAACCAGTGGACATCCTCAGATGGATATCCACAGACAGCTTAAACTCAACTTGTTCCAAACTGAATTCATCACAGGTCATCAAAATCTATTTCACCATCTATGCCCAGTATCTCAATGGCACTGTTATTTTACCTTGTGTCTCAGTCAGAAAGCATGGATTTTTATTTACCTTTTTCTTTCCCACAAACACATCCAATTACACTGATTATTTGAACTCTCTCATCTTTTGAAAGTCTCTAATTCTCCTCCTGGCAGTAGCTTATTTCAGGCTATAAGCATCCTTCTCCCAGACAACTGCAGCAGCCTCCTAACAGGTCTCCCTGTCTCTGATCTTGCCATCCTATGATGCGTTGTCCACACTGCAGTCAGAGCAACCTTTCTGATAATCTGTCCTATGCTTGACTCCTTAGTAGCCCTGCTCCGTAGTCTAATGGAGAGCTCCAACCATTCCGAAGCTCTTGCAGGTCCCCAGTACATCATGATTTCCCTCACCCCACAGCCTCTATGCACATTGCTGTCACAGGAATGTCCATTCTTCACTCTTCTATCCTGTACTACCAACCCTCCAATTGGAAAACTCATATCCCCAAAACTGCCATAAAAAGTACTCCTAAATTTTCCTATGCCAGCAGGTTACTACTAACTTCCCTAACTTTTATCACATCGTATATTATATATATACTCTATATGTATTAACATATTCCTTGAGGACTAGGAATTTGCAATGTGTAGTTAAGAAATAGTTTATCTCTCACTGCACAGCACAGAGGCTGATATGTAGTAGTTGTTCAATAAATGTCTATTTTGTTTTGTTTTTAGAGACACTGTGTTGCCCAGGCTAGAGAGCAATGTCACCATAGCTCACTGCAGCTTTGAACTCCTGGGCTCAAGCAATCCCCTCACCTTAGCCTCCCAAGTTGCTGGGTCTACAGGCATGCACTACCACACGCAGCTAATTTTTAAAATTTTTTGTAGAGACAGGGTCTCACTTTGTTGCCCGAGCTGGTCTTAAACTCCTGGGTGCAGGCTATAGTCCCACTCAGCCTCCCAAAGTGCTGGGATTATAGATGGGAGCCACCACATCCCTCCATAAATGTCTGTTTAATGAATGAATAAATGAAATGAATAAATAAATGAATAAATGATCAAGCCTTCAGAGATATTATTAAAGCAAGCTGTATTTGACTTAAACAGCAAAACTGGAGGCGGTACATTTTGAAACCCCAAACAAATATAATCAAATAAAGATAAGCTAAAAAAAGAATCAGAAAAGCTCCCAAATGCTTAAATACGTGGATAACTTTTAAGAACTCATTTTGTTGACAGTTTCAAAATACCACCTAGGTGTTTGTAAAGAATATTCAAGGTCAGGCCGGGTGCGGTGGCTCAAGCCTGTAATCCCAGCACTTTGGGAGGCCGAGACGGGCGGATCACGAGGTCAGGAGATCGAGACCATCCTGGCCAACACAATGAAACCCCGTCTCTACTAAAAATACAAAAAACTAGCCGAGCGAGGTGGCGGGCGCCTGTAGTCCCAGCTACTTGGGAGGCTGAGGCAGGAGAATGGCGTGAACCTGGGAGGCGGAGCTTACAGTGAGCTGATCCGGCCACTGCGCTCCAGCCCGGGCGACAGAGCAAGACTCCGTCTCAAAAAAAAAAAAAAAAAAAAAAAAAAAAAAAGAATATTCAAGGTCAGATTTGGAAGAAAATATAAACTCCTCTTCATTTGCACATTGATTAAAAAATAGTCTTCCTACTGTTTCAGGTAGTCAAAAGCACTACAAAACAGACTTATTGGGATCTGTGTGTAATAAAAATGAAGTCAATGGCAGATTTATACTGCTAGGAGAAGCACATTAAAGGCTGCTTCTGTCACTGTCTCTGAAGGAAGCCTCTAGACTCTCCCACAGGGTTTGGCCTAGCATAATAAAATAGCATTAAGAGCATGAACTTCTAGTTCTTCTATTTGTAGTATTACAAGGTAATATTGAACCTTTATTGAACGGAGGAGGAGGCATTTCTTAAGCCTAAAACTTATTAATAGCAAATCCTGTCAACCATCAGAATAGATCCAAAATCTAGCTGGTTTTCACTACCTCTTCAGCTACCCCTTTTGTCTCCAATCACCAGAATTTCTTGCCTAGATTATTCCAAGGTCTCTTGACATCTGCCCTTGCACTTTGACTTTCTGTTCTTAACATAATAGCTAAGGAGATCCTGCCGAACAAAAGTGAAAGCATTTTACTCCTCTGTATAATTCAAAATAAAAACCAAAATGCTTATAATGGCCTTCAACATCGTACAAGATCAGCCTCTCCATCCCCAGCCATGACCACTCTGACCTCACTTCCCCTCCCTCCTTCCTCAGTCACTCAATTCTAGCCACGCTGGCTTCTTTGTTTTTCTTGAAGCACTCCTGGCATGCTCCTGCCTCAGGGCTTCTGCAATTCCTATTCCCCTAAACGGAAGCATTTTTCCCAAACATCTCCATGCCTTGCTAATTTGCCTCCTCCACGTCTTTGCTGTAATGATTGCTTTCCTGCAGCATCTTCCCTGTCCACTTTATTTTAAATTACAATCCTCTCTCAGCATTAGCACTCTGTTTGCCTTTTTTGCCTTTTTTTGCTTCTTAGCACACAATTCCATCTGACAGTTCACTTATATATTTGTTTCTTAGTGTTTGGTTTCCCACATTATACACTCTTTGGGATTATGATCAGCTCTTGTTTACTGATGCATTTCCCTGCATTTAGAACAGTGCCTGACACATAGTAGCAGCTCAATAAATAGGCATTAAATGAAAATAAAAAGATCAAATTTGAAGACTACTTTAGCCAGAAGGACATAGAGGATCAAATTAATGTTCCCACTTAAAAAAATGGACAAAATAGATGAGTTGTTTTGTTTTGTTTTTTCTTTCAGATATTTGACAATGGGAAGCATAGACAAGGACAAGAAACAAAATGAGCCCCAAACTTGCCCCAGCTTGGTGCCTTAAAGGCATTTACAGGGTGCAATGCAGGAAGAGGCTCAGCAATATACCCAAGTTGAGAAGACAAAATCTAGGGGGCCCAAGGTGACTAGAACTCACAGAGAAGAGGAATGGAGAGGAGAGAACTACATAGAGAGGCTCCAGACATCCATGGCAAGATCCCTTTGAATTTTCAGCTCTGTACTGATCAGTGCATGCATGTCAGGAAACTACATCAGGCCCAGAAAAAATAGCAGGAAGGATCTGACAGAATCATCCTCAATGATTGCACCAGCCAGAGTTGAAATGCCTCCTCACCCGTGGAACATCAAGTACAATCCTCGGAAGGATATTGTCACAGTAATGGGGTAAAGAAGAACCAGACTAAAAATTGTTCTGGACCCAGCTCACACCGCTTGAAAACAAACATGAAAAAGATCAAATTGTTTCCAAGTAATTTAAGTGTGTCTGTGAACAAAGACCAAAAATATTTAAAAGAATACAAAATTCTCTAGCAAACCATAATGAATGTACATTTCACAGCATCTGACATCCAAACAAAAATAAACAGGCATTCAAAAAATAGGAAATTCAACCCATAATGAGCAGAAAAAATAAAACAGCAGAAGCCATGCAGAAATAATATTGTATGCATTGAATTGTATCCCCCGCCCCACCAAATTTGTATGTTGAGGTCCTAAATTGCAATACTCAGAATGGGATCTTATTTGGAAATAGAGTAATTGCAAAAGTAATTAGCTAAGTTAACATGAGGTTTAGGGTAGCTCCTAAACCAATATCACTGGTGTCCTTTAAAAAAGGATACATTTGGACACAGAGAAAATTATGTATAAGGGAAGATGATGTGAAGAGACACAGAAAGAAGATTACCAGTTACAAGCCAAAGAGAGAGGCTTGGAATTGATCCTTCCCTCATAATCCTCAAAAAGAGCCCACTCTGCCAACATCTTGGTTTCATACTGGCTTCTCAAACTGTAAGATAATACATTTATCTGGTTTAAGCTCATGTTGTGGACTTTGCTATGGCAGCCCTAGATAACTAACGCAGACATCAATAATAATATTAGTAAAGAATGATATAAATATAAACAATAGGCTCAAAAAGGTAGACGAAAACTTGCACATGATAAACAGACTTTTGGAATATATATGTAGAAGATCCAAATTGAAGTTATACTGATGAAAACAACAATATTTGAGACCAAAAAATACATGAAGGGAATTAATAACAGATTCTACCTACAGAGGAAAAGATTAGTGAACTTGAAAACACAGCAATAATAATAATCTGAAATCCAACACAGAGGAAAAAAAGACAAAAACAAAAACAAAACAAAACAAAAAACCAACCCAAACCAAAAAGAACAGTATTTGTGAGTTTTGGAACAGTTTTTCGTAGCCTAACACAAGAAATTGATGTTCTAGAAGAAGGGGTTAAGAGGAAAATCAATATTTGAAGAAATAATGGCCCAACATTTTCCAAGAAACGTAATAAATTCCAAGTAAAAGAAACATGAAGAAAATTACATCAGGGTATAGCTGATATGGTTTGGCTGTGTCCCCACCCAAATCTCATTTTGAATTGTAGCTCCCATTGATACAGGAGCTAGAAATTCCTTAGGCAGATAGTGAGGGTAAAGCAGTCCTCAGCAAGGCTTCTCTTTTAACAGAAGGCAGCCCCCAAATCGTTTCTTTTTCTAACAAACAGCAGTCTGAAAACTCGAGCTGCAGACATAGATAAGCAAGCTGGAAGCTTGCATGGGTGAATGCCAGCAGCTGTGCGAAAAGAAAAGGGTTACCTGGAAGCCAGGTATGTTCAACACGGAAGCTCCATCTTCCCTTTTCTTTGTCACCATGTGTACAGCAAAGGAACAGGCAACATGGTGCCAGACTAGTAGAGAACCCATCTGCATAATAAAAGATTAGGGTGGGGCGGCCAGCTTCTTCACGCACTATACAAATGGCACACCTGGTCTGGCCAATCTTTTGTGCCCTACATAAATCAGACACTGCCTCCTCAAGCTCATCTATAAAACCTTCTATATTTCATTGAGGAAGCAGCAACCCATTTTCTCTGGGATCCCTCTCTGTGCAGAGAGCTTCTCTCTTTCTTTCACCTATTAAACCTCTGCTCTTAACTTTACTCCTTGTGTGTCCACATCTTTGATTTCCTTGGTGAGAGTCAACAAAACTTAGGTATCACCCAGATGAATGATGCTGCTTCACCATAATCCCCACATGTCATGGGAAAAACTGGGTGGGAGGTAATCGAATCATGGGGGCATTATTTTCCCATGCTGGTCTCATGATAGTGAGTAAGTCTCACAAGATCTGATGATTTTATAAAGGACAATTCCCCTGCAAATGCTCTCTTGCCTGCCGTCATGTAAGATGTGCCTTTTCTCCTCTTTTGCCTTCCACCATGATTGTTACCCTCCCTAGCCATGTGGAACTGGAGTCCATTAAACCTCTTTTTAAAAAATAAATTACCCAGTCTTGGGTATTTCTTCATAGAAATGTGAAAATGGACTAATACAATAAATTGGTACCAAGTAATGGGGCACTGCTGTAAAGATACCCAAAAATGTGGAAGTGACTTTGGAACTGGGTAATAGGCAGAGGCTGGAACAGTTTGGCGGGCTCAGAAGAAGAGAGGAAGATGTGGGAAACTTTGGAACTTCCTAGAGACTTGTTGAATGGCTTTGACCCAAATGCTGATGGTGATATGGACAATAAAGTCCCAGTTGAGGTGGTGTCAGATGAAGATGAGGAACTTGTTGGGAACTGGAGCAAAGATGACTCTTGTTATGCTTTAACAAAGAGACTGGCAGCATTTTGCCCCTGTCCTTGAGATCTGTAGAACTTTGAACTTGAGAGGGATGATTTAGGATATCTGGCAGAAGAAATTTCTAAGTGGTAAAGTGTTCAAGAGGAAGCAGGCATAAACCTTCAGAGAATATGCAGGCTGATGATGCAACAGAAAAGAAAAACCTATTTTTTGAGGACAAATTCAAGCTAGCTGCAGAAATTTGCTTAAGTAACCAGGAGCCAAATGTTAATTGCCAAGGCAATGGGGAAAGTGTCTCCAGAACACATCAGAAGTCTTCATGGCAGCCCCTTCCATCACAGGCCTGGAGGCCTAGGAGGAAAAAAAATGGTTTTGTGGGCCAGGCCCAGGGCTTTGCTGCTTCGTGCAGTCTTGAGACTTGGTACTCTGAATCCCAGCTGTGGCTACAGGGGGCCAATGTAGAGCTCAGGCCATTGCTTTAGAGGGTGCAAACTCCAGGCCTTGGCAGCTTACATGTGTTATTGTGACTGTGGGTGCACAGAAGTCAAGAATTAAGGTTTAGGAACCTCTGCCTAGATTTCAGAGGATGTACAGAAATGCCTGGATGTCCAGGCAAGGGTGTGCTGCAGGGGCAGATCCCTCATGGAGAATCTCTGCTAGGGCAATGTGGAAGGAAAATGTGGGGTGGGAGCCCCTACACAGAATCACTGCTGGGACACTGCCGACTGGAGCTGTGAGAAGAGGGCCACCATCCTTCCAGAATGGTAGATCCACTGACAGCTTGCACCATGTGCCTGGAAAAGCCACAGACACTTAATGCCAGCTTGTGAAGGCAGCAGAGAGGACAGTTGTACCCTGCAAAGCCACAGGGGAGAAGCTGTCCAAGACCGTGGGAACCCACATCTTGCATCAGCATGACCTGGATGTCAGACATGGAGTCAAAGGAGATCATTTTAAAGCTTTAAGATTTGACTGCCCTGCCAGATTTCAGACTTGCATGGGGACTGTAGCCCCTTTATTTCAGCCAATTTCTCCCATTTGGAACAGTTATATTAACCCAATTCTTGTACCACCATTATTTGTAGGAAGTAATTAACTTGCTTTTGATTTTACAGGCTCATAGATGGAAGGGGCTTGCCTTGTCTTAGATGAGACGTTGGACTGTGGACTTTGGAGTTAATGCTGAAATGAGTTAAGACTTTGGGGGACTGTTTGGGAGGCAGGATTGGTTTTGAAATGTGAAGACATGAGATCTGGGAGGGGCTAGACATAGAATGATATGGTTTGGCTGTGTCCCCACCCAAATCTCATCTTGAATTGTAGCTCTCATAATCTCTACGTGTCATGGGAGGGATCCAGTGGGAGGTAATTGGATCATGGGGGTGGGTTTTTCCTGTGCTCTTCTTGTGATGGTGACTAAGTCTCACAAGATCTGATGCTTTTATAAAGGGCAGCTCCCCTGCACAAGCTCTCTTGCCTGCTGCCATGTAAGATATGCCTTTGTTCCTCATTCACCTTCCATCATGATTTTAAGGCCTCCCTAGCCATGTGGAACTGTGATTTCATTAAACTTCTTTTTCTTTATAAATTACCCAGTCCCAGGTATTTCTTCATAGCAGTATGAAAATGGACTAATATAATATGATAATAATATTTTTAGTGGGAAAAATTTAAGCAGTCAGCAGGGAAGAAAGAATATATATACACAGGAACAAAGCTAAGAATGGCAGCAGCATCAGAAGTAATATAAGGGAAAAGTAGGAGAGCAACATCTTTTAACTACTGAAAGAGGAAAATTATAAACATATAATTTTATACCCAGCAAAACTATTTTACAACAAAAAAGGTAAAATAATCACAATGTGAAAGAGCTCAGACTGTTAATGCCTTGGTTTTGTTCAGAAAACCTATAGATATGCAAGTAACCCATGGACAATTGTCTGTCAACAATAATATAAAATCTTATGTACCTAATAACAAAACCTCAAAATAGGGTGGGTGTGGTGGCTAATACCTGTAATCCCAGCACTTTGGGAGGGTGAGGCAGGCAGATCACTTGAAGTCAGGAGTTTGAGACCAGCCTGGCCAACATGGTGAAACTCTGTCTCTACTAAATATGCAAAAATTAGCCAGACATGGTGGCACATACCTATAGACCCAGATACCTGGGAGGCTAAGGCAGGAGAGTCACTTGAACCTGGGAAGTGGAGGTTGCAATGAGCCGAGACCGTGCCACTGCACTCCAGCCTGGGTGACAGAGCAAGACTCCATCTCAAAAACAAAACAAAACAAAAGCTTCAAAATACATGAAGCAAACTGTTATAAATAAAAAGGGAAATAAATACATCTAAAATCATACAGGAAATTTCCATATTCTTCTCCCAATAATTGATAGAAAATGTATGCAGAAAATCAGTAAGGCTATGTAAGACCTGAAGAACACAATTAACAAACTTGACCTAATTGATGTTTATGAAAAATTCTACCCACTAGCAGCAGAATTGACATTTTTTTAGCACCTGTAGAATATTTACCAATGTAGGTTGTTGCTAGTCTATAAATGAACTCAAAGTAAATTTAATAAGATCCATAAGAGTCAAGTAATATAAAATATTATATGACTATAACAGAATTAAATTATTAATCAATAACAGAAAGAGAAGGGGAATTTCACCAATTATTAGGACACTGAACAACATACTTTAAAAATTTTTTTGAAATTTTACTTGACAATTAATAATTGTGTATAAGTATAACATGATGTTTTGCTCTATGTATATATTGTAGAAAGATTCAGTGAAGCTAATTACCTCACCAACTGTCTCAATTTGTTTTGTGGGGCTGTAACAGAATACCTGAGGGAAGTTAATTTATGATGAAAATGTATTGGCTCATGGTTCTGGAGGCTGGAAAATTCAAGATTGATGGGTTGGCATCTGGGAAAGGCCTTCTTGCTGCCTATCTTATGGCAGAAGAGAGAGCAAGAGACTGAACTTGCAGCTTCAAGCCCTTTTACAATAGGCATCAATTCATTTGTGAGGGTGGAACCCTCATGACCTAAATGTCTCCCATTAGGCCTCACCTCGTAACACTGCTTCACTGGGAATCAAGTTTTCAACACATCATTTTTGGGGTTTTCATACCATAGTGCCAAATTATCTTTCTTTTTGTGGTGAGAAAAAAATCAATTCTTTTAGCAATTTTGACATATACAATACATTATTAACTGTGGCCACTATGCAGTGCAATAGATCACTAAAACTTATTCCTCCAGTCTAACTGAAATTTTGTATCCTTTGATCAACATTTTCCCATTCCCCATCTCTCTCCCTTCCCCCAGCCTTTTGTAACCACCTTTCTACTCTGTTTCTACCAGATTGACTTTTTTAGATTCTGCATACAAATGGGATAATACAGTATTTGTCTTTTGGTTCCGGGTTTATTTCTCTCAGCATAATGTCCTCCAGTTCCATCCATGTTGCTGTAAATGACAGCATTTTCTTGTTTTTAAGACTTTACAGTATTCCACTCTATGTATGTGTATGAGTGCGTGCTCAACAAAAGACAAAATTAAGAAAATAGCAAAACACAACACATTTGTAACACAAATATCTGACAAATGACTTTTATCCAGAGTATGTTAGGAAACTCTTAAAACTCAATAATAAAAAGACAATAACCTCATTTTGAAAAATGTACAAAAGACTTGAATAGACAATTCAATTCAAAGGAAGACATATGGGCTCCAAGTCACTGTTGCACAGCCTGGTGCCCCATGCGTGTGGGACAGTCCCAACCCACCTTGCTCTCTAGTACTTGTAAGGCTTTTCTTTTCAAAATGCCTGAGGAAGTGCACCATGAAGAGGAGGAGGTGGAGACTTTTGCCTTTCAGACAGAAATTGCCTAACTCAGGTCTCTTATTATCAGTATCTTCTATTCCAACAAGCAGATTTTCCTTCAAGAGTTGATTTCTAAAGTTTCTCATGCCTTGCACATGGTTCTCTATGAGGGCCTGGCAGACACTTACAAGTTGGACAGTGGTAAAGAGCTGAAAATTGACATCATGCCCAACCCTCAGGAATGCACCCTGACTTTGGTGGACACAGGCATTGGCATGACAAAGCTGATTTCATAAATACTTTGGGAACCATTGCCAAGTCTGATACTAAAGGATTTATGGAGGCTCTTCAGGCTGGTGCAGACATCTCCATGATTGTCAGTTTGGTGTTGGCTTTCATTCTGCCTATGTGGTGGCAGAGAAAGTGGTTGTGATCACAAAGTACAACGATGATGAACAGTGAGCCTGGGAGTCCTCTGGTGGGGGTTCCTTCACTGTATGTGCTGACCATGGCAGGGGTACCAAAATGATCCTCCACCTTAAAGAAAACCAGACAGAGTACTTAGAAGAGAGATGAGTCAAAGATGCAGTGAAAAAGCACTCACAGTTCATAGGCTAACCCATCACCCTCTATCTGAGGAAGGAAAGAGAGAAGGAAATCAGTGATGATGAGGCAGGGGAAGAGAAAGGCAAGAAATAATAGAAGGATAAAGATAATGAAGAAAAGCCCAAGATTGAAAATGTGGGTTCAAAGGAGGAGGATGACAGTGGTAAGGATAAGAAAAAGAAAACCAAGAAGATCAGAGAGAAATACATTGATCAGGAAGAGCTAAACAAGACCAAGCCTATTTGGACAAGACACCATGATTACATCATCCAGGAGAAGTATGGAGAATTCCGTAATAGCCACACTAATGACTGGGAAGACCACTTGGCAGTCAAGCACTTCTCTATAGAAGGTCAGTTGGAATTCAGGGCATTGCTATTCATCCCTAGTCAGGCTCCTTTTGACTTCTTTGAGAATAATAAGAATAAAGACACCATCAAACTCCACATCCTTCATGTGTTCATCGTGCACAGCTGTGATGAGCTGATACCAGAGGATCTCAACTTTATCCATGGTACAGTTGACTCTGAGGATCTGCCCCGAACATTTGAGAAATGCTCCAGCAGAGCAAAATCTTGAAAGTCATTCACGAAAACATTGTTAAGTAGTACCTTGAGCTCTTCTCTGAGTTGGCAGAAGACAAAGAGAATTACAAGAAATTCTATGAGGTATTCTCTAAAAATCTAAAGTTTGGAATCCTCAAGGACTCCCCTAACTGGCAACACCTGTCTGAGCTGCTGCACTTTCACACCTCCCAGTCTGGAGAAGGGATGACATCTCTGTCAGAATATGTCTTTGTTTTATGAAGGATATACCTACTACATCACTGATGAGAGCAACGAACAGGTGGCCAGCTCTGCTTTTGTGCAGTGAGTACAGAAGTGGGGCTTTAAGGTAGTGTATGATACCAACCCCACTGATAAGTACTGCATGCAGCAGCTCAAGGAGTTTAATGGGAAGGGCCTCGTCTCAGTTACCAAGGAGGGTCTGGAGCTACCTGAAGGTGAGGAGGAGAAGAAGAAAATGGAAGAGTGCAAGGTAAAGCTTGAGAACCTCTGCAAGTTCATGAAAATAATCTTGGATAAGAAGGTTGAGAAGGTGACAGCTTCCAATAGGCTTGAGTCTTCACCTGCTGCATTGTGACCAGCATCTATGGCTTGACAGCCATTATGGAGCAGATTGTGAAAGCCCAGGCACTTTGGGACACCTCTATGATGGTTACCTGATGGCCAAAGGGCACCTGGTGATCACCGTGAGCACCCCATTGTGGAGACGCTGTGGCAGAAGGCTGAGGCGGACAAGAATGACAAGGCTGTCAAGGACTGGGTAGTGCTGCTGTTGGAAACCAAGCTGCTCTTCTGACTTCTTCCTTGAGGATCCACAGACCCACTCCAACTACATCTACTGCATGATCAAGCTAGGCCTAGGTATCAATGAAGATGAAGCGACAGCAGAGGAACCCACTGCTACTGTTCCTGATGAGATCCTCCCGTTTGAAGGCAATGAGGTTGTGTCTCACATGGAAAGAATAGATCAGGAGTTCACACTTGGAAACCTTGTGCGCTCTGTGTAGTGTTCTCAGGGCTCCCACCACAGCCTTGAGTGGCCCTGTCCCATCTGCCTCACTCCGATGATGCCTAGTGTTTTTTCTCTCCCATCCTTGTATCTAGGGCAGGAAACAAGGGCATCAAGCCCCATTTCCTCCCTAATTTGACAACAGGATTGGATGTTGTGTATTGTGGGGTTTTAAAAATTTTGTTCTGAAATTAATCTATGCAAAATAAAGAAGATGCCATTTTATATAAAAAAAGAAGACATATGAATAGCCAGTACGCAAATGAAAAGGTGCTCAACACTTTAGTTATCAGGAAAATGCAAATTAAGACCAAAGTAAGAAACTACTTTATACTCACTAGAATGGTTAAAATTCAAGATGATAATACCAAATGTTGGCCAAGAGGTGGAGCATGGACTTTCATACAGTGCTGACTGCAAAACAGTACAAATACTTGGGAGAACGGTTCAGTAGTTTTATTCATTTTTCTAAATATAAGCAAATGTATCTTAACCTAAGGCAGAGGAATTATACTACTAGATGTTTACTTAAAATAAATGAAATGAGTTGTAGGAATTACTTGTATATTCTGGTTATAGTATTGCAGCTATCTTCTGTCACTCAGCAATTTGCCTTTCCCTGTCTTAGTATGCCTTTGGATAAACAGAAATTCTTACTTTTAAAGTAGTCCTACTTATCAGTCTTTCTATTTACAGTTAATGCTTTTTATGTCCTGATAAAATATATGTCCATAAAATGACATAAAAAGCAAAACCTAGAAACAACCCAAATGCCTATCAACAATTTAATGGATAAACAAACTGGTATTTTAATGTAAATACAATAATAACAATAATAATGAAATGTTGATACAACAACATAGATTAATTCTCAAAGCATTTTATTGAGCTAAAGAAACAAGGTACAAAAGAATTCTTGCTGAGTAATTCTATTTCTATGAAGTTCTATAACATTCAAAACTAAAATATAGTTACAGAAAATAAGGTGGCAGGGACTAAGATGAATTGACTAGAACGAGCATGAAGATGACAGGGTGATAGAAATATTCTAGATCTTGACTGGAGTGATAGTTACACAGATGTATGCATTTGTCAAAACACTTTAAACTACATTTAAAATCTGTGCATTTCATTATAAGTAAATTGTACCTTTACAATTTAATTGTACAATTTAATTTAAATTGTAAATTGTACCTTTAATTTGTACCTTTATAATTTACCATTTAAATAAAGTTCCTTTACAATTTAAAAGTATGTAAGGAAGGGGTCCAGTTTCAGTTTTCTGCACATGGCTAGCCAGTTTTCCCAACACCATTTATTAAACCGGAAAGCCTTTCCCCATTGCTTGTTTCTGTCAGGTTTGTCAAAGATCAGATAGTTGTAGATGTGTAGTGTTATTTCTGAAGCCTCTATTCCATTCCACTGGTCTATATATCTGTTTTGGTACCAGTACCATGCTGTTTTGGTTATTGTAGGCTTGTAGTAAGAAAGGCATACCTTTCTTTCTTAGAGAAACAAGGAAAAGAAAAAAGAAAAAAAAGCACCCTCCCCCCTCTATGGACACCTATAAGGACATGCAGTAATTGGATAAGGAAATTGAATCCATGACATAAAAGTAGCATGATCAGAGTGTATCAGGCTCATAGAAACGAGATAGTATTTCATCCAGCTTTTCAAGGCATACGAACATCTTCCCTCTGGAACACATAAAGACGTGTACACAGTAGTGAAAATTACTTTTGATTGCCCTATAGGAAACATCCAACCTTTAAAAGTTTCCAGAGACTTGTGTGTAGGTTCTGCACCTGGTATCCAAGAAAGAGGGGCTTGGGACTGGGCAGACATTTGCCCAGCTGAAGGTTTGTAGACAAATCAAGTGTCAAGCACTATTTAGCACAACTATTCTGCAGCCACTTAGCGAACAGTTATTGGCTAAATGACTACTTTTCTCTCTCAGGAGAATGGGGACAAAAATCCCTGAAGTGAAGCAGAGACAGGTGGGATTTCAGTGGCCCTTGCAGCATGACAGTTACATTGTTCTACGATTAGCCTTACACATGTCCAACCTTAAGTGCAAACAGGAGCACTGTTGACATATTTTCAAGACTCCTCTGGAGGTGAATGTACTGGCTTTCAGCAAAATTTGACACAGCAGAGAACAAGGTGTGCTGTGCTCTTAGCTGCTTGATAATTATAAATAGGTTTATGGTACAATAGATCTGATTTGGAAACTACATAAAATGGAATTATCTGTAACTCTCATTAAAAACAGATATTAAGAAAACACTGCGTTTGCCTACAGCCTTTGTCTTAAAGTTTGAATATATCAAATACTCATCATCATTCCTGCTTTCCCTCCAAGGCCTTGGGCTTTCCGTAGTCAATGAGAGGTTCCTAATGCAGTCAAGTATGAACAGGAGTAAGATGAAGCAATGAGCTAAGATGTGGAGCAGAGGGGATTCTTGGCACCTCTCTGCTGAGAGGCAATAGTCGGCTCTTCTGGTAGAGACTTTGCAGCTCATCTACAATTATTTTACTGCAGGAGTGTTACCTGAAACTCCTCCACTGCTTCCAGCTACTTATCTTGCTTTTGCAGACATCTAGTGGCATTCTTACAACCCACTGTTCTTAGCCACCCACAAAAGACAGGCTCCAAACAACTGCCATCTTCTCAAGTATTAGAACTATCACCTTATGCCACAGATACGGAAAGCAATATGAATAAATACTATTTACGTAAAGAGCTCTTGCAAATCAACAATGTAGCACAAACAGCCTAGAGAACCTAGGATATAATTTACAAAAGAAGAAATACAAACCACTAATCTATGTTAAATAGGTTCAAGTGTCACTAGTGAGCAATTTAAGCACAAATGAACTAGAGGTTTTCATGTCTCAGGTTGGTGATGATTTGGAAAATATGAGTATATGGCAAGATAAGTACTCGTATACACTCTTAATGAGACTGTAATGTAATGGAAGCCTTTCAGGGAAGCAATTTGGCAGTATGTACTAAGTGACTTAAATTGTTTCATGTCCTTTGAATCAGTCATTCTTCCAAGACACAGTCAAAAAGAAATAAGCATGCTTGTAGACAAGAATGTATGCACAGGGATGTTTATCAGAGTTAGCCAAAATTGGAAACCACACAAAGGCCTAATAAAAGAGCAATGGCTAAACTATATATGGTATATTATGGAATATTTTAAATGCATTATAATGTTCATGGATATTATGAGAAATTATTCAAGAGATAACATTAAGTGCAAAAATAGGATAAGTGAGCAAATCTATGAATGTATATTTCTCAGAAGAAGAAGCCTCAGAGGTTGGCAATTCTATGAAAAGATGTCAGAATTCCAGAGCAGTCAGAAAAATATGAATAAAAATAAAAATGAGATACTGATTTATAGGTACCATAATAGCAAAAAATTCAAAGAGCTTATGATACAAGGGGTCTATAATAAAGTAGGAAGATGGAGACTTGAATAACACTGGAAAGCAATATGGTAGTACTTAGGATAGTCAAGGTCCCATGGCTTACTAATTGCATACATGGATATATATCGCAGAGACACTCTTCCACAGGCCCTTATGAGGACACATAAGAGATGTCTGTCATGACAATGACTGTGCAAGGAGAAGTCAGAATAACCCACATGGTCAACACTGGAGGAATTAATAAGCAAAATGTGGTAAATGTATACTATATAATGACAAAAACTATATGGTGCACACATCAATAAATATGAAAACATAGTTTTCAGTGGAAAAAAGGGAAGGACAGAATGAGACTTTAGGAAAAACGAATATTAAAGAACACATACATAAAGGAATGCAATATATTGCATATATCAAAAACAATTTATATCAGTGCAACACATGTCATATATCAAAATTATTAGGGAAGTACCTTTGTCAGAGAGAAATAATGGTAGTTGTTATTGTTACTTTATTGTATTTAAAAGTATAATAGAAAAGAGCCTTGCTTACATCGATGATCAATGATTAAGTATTCTACAACCAAAGACATGACGCATTCAATATTCTGTGCCTAAGTTGTTGTTGTTGTTGTTGTTGTTGTTGTTGTGTGTGTGTGTGTGTGTGTGTGTTTTTCCCCCAAGACGAGGTCTCACTCTGTCACCCAGGCTGAAGTGCAGTGGCGCTATCTAGGCTCACTGCAACCTCTGCCTCCCAGGTTCAAGTGATTCTCCTGCCTCAGCCTCCCAAGTAACTGGGATTACAGGAGCATGCCAACACGCGCGGCTAATTTTTGTATTTTTAGTAGAGACGAGGTTTTATCATGTTGGCCAGGCTGGTCTCAAACTCCTGACCTCATGGTCTGCCTGCCTCGGCCTCCCAAAGTGCTGAGATTACTGACGTGAGCCACCACGCCCAGCCCTAAGTTTTTTAAAAGAGCTGTATATTAAATTCATATCGTACACAGTCCCAACTTTGTAGTAAATATGCAATGAAACACCAGAAGGTAAGAAAAACATTAAAAGGTTAATAATGGCAATCTCTGAATTTGATTTAATTATATGTCAATTGCTTTCTTTGTATTTGTAGCAAGGGTCCAGCTCTAGCCTGTAATGAACCCGCTGTTGGGATTTGGAGATGTTTGTGCATAGTAGGGTGGGCTGCGGTGGTGGGGTATGGGGTGGTCTTAGTCCATTCAGACTGCTATAACAACACTGGGTAGCTTATAAATAGCTGAAATTTAATTCCTGAAGTCTAGGAACTGCAGGATTACAAATGCTGGCAGATTCAATGTCTGCTGAGAGCTTGCTTTCTGATTCATGGATGATGCCTTCTTGCTGTCTCTTCACATGGTAGAAAGGGCAAGGCAGCTCTCTAGGGCCACATTTACAAAGACATTAATCTCATTCATGAGGGTTCTTCCCTCATGACCTAATCACTTGCCACCTCCTAATTCCGTTGCATTGGTGATTAGGTTTTAACATGTATTTGGGGAGACACAAGCATTTGGATAATGGTGGTGGGCAAGTTAAGAGTCAGATAAATTTTCTTATGGGAAAATCCCAGAGCTCAGGCGCTAAAGAGGCAGCAAACATATTCTGAAGACCTGTCCTTTGGCAAGGAGCTTAGGCCAAGGGTGATGGGAGCCACAGTCAGAAGACAAGAAGTTCTTTTCTAGTGCCCTATTGCCTCAGTAAGAACATATGGCTGGTTGTAGGGGGAGAATGCTGGTCTCCACATTTCTGCATGAAACTAGTCAGAGATTGAATTGCATCAAGGGTCTTTTGGCTACCAAAGGGTTCCAGAGCTCCAATTTCTTAGCGGGGGCTTGGGGTGTTTGGGGAGGCGGAGGGAGTGGGGCTCTGAGTGGTCATTTAAAGAAGAGCCCCATCCCATCACTCAGTTTTGTAGGCAGCTGACACAATTGAGGGTGACCATAGCTGTGGAAAGGGTATGGGCCAAATGCCACAAACAATGGCCTAAGCTATTAGGAACATGGGTCCATGACTCTCGCTCTTTGGGATTCTGTGAGAGTCAATTTTACGTGTCAATGTGACTGGGCCATGGGGTGCCCAGATTGTTTCTGGGAGTGCCCGTGGGGGTATTTCTGAATGAGAATAACATTTGAGCAAGTGGACTCAGTAAAGTAGATTGCTCTTCCGGTGTAGGGGGGCATTCTTCAATCCACTGAGGGCCAAAATAAAATGAAATGGCAGATGAAGGAGGAATTCGCCCCTTTTTCTTCCTGCTTGCCTACCTGGGCTGGAATATTCATCTTTTCTCGCCCCTTTACAAAGATTTATGCCACTGGGTCCACTATTTCTCAGGCTTTCTGTCTTGAACTGGAATTACACCACAAGCTTTCCTGGATCACCATCTGACAATGGCAGACTGTGGGACTTCTTACTCTCCATAGTCATGCCAGTGAATTCCTTCTTTTATATATATAATTAGTCCTTTTCTCTGAAGAACTCTGCCTAATATAGATTTTCAACACAGTCTAGAAGTAAGAGGGACAGGAGAGAACAATAACTGTTCAGGGATTTGAGGACTTGCATTAAGGAGGATAAAAAATTCAGCAAAATATGATTTATTGTTAATAGGCTTTCAGGTTGCATGACCTGAAGAAATGTGTTACATGCTTTCCCTATTTTTCAAGCATTCCATATATAAATGAAATGTGTTACTTTATAATGAGAAAAATGTTATAATAATTTGAAAGTAAAAGTCTCAAGTATCAAAGAAAAATGTGGAGGCAAGGTATTTCCAGTAGAAGTCCTGCTGAACTTTTCTCCTCTTTCTGGGCTTTTCTTGTCCCTGTTGGCCACTTCATCCAGGCTCTGTGCTGGAGCCTGGGAAGGGAGAGATGAAAAACACTACTCTGTTTCCAAACTACCTACAGACTCTCCTGTAAGGCTCTCTAAAAGTGATTATTCTGACATAAGTTATTTTAATTCTACAGTTCAAGTTAAAGGACTATTTCTAGGGTTAGAGATGCCACATCTCATAGAAGGCTGTACTCCCACATAGTGACTCTTAACAATTAAAAAATTATATTGCATATATTTTTTTCTACAGTTGGAAAGGAAGAGGTTAGAAGTATCATGGGATAGCATCTTCCAGGAAGCATCTTCTGCCTAATTTCTTGGATGCCCTTTAAGTATCCCATAGTCCTCTCCCAACATGTCTTTCACCCCTGTTTCTTCCCCCTACCCAATCTTAAACCTAGAGCAAACTTTGGTAATACTGATTGGCTTCAGTTTTCTCCCTCTTTTCTGCCTTTTTCACTTCCCTAGACTTCCTCTCCCCCATCCTTAGGGAGGTACCCAGTACTCTCCCAATGTCCTCGATCTCCCATTCTGACAACCTTCCCCCAAAGTCAAACTCTCTACCACAGGACTATGCATACCAACACTTTTTCTCCCTCTACCCCTTCATCTTAATATTTCCTTGCAGAGCTGTATTTGCATATTTAAAGCAAATATTATCACCTATGGATCTGTTAAGCATGCTATATATTTTACTTATTTGTTTATTTTCTGCTTCTCTACACGTTCTCTCACTTCCCAGCTACAGTATAAAGTCCAGAAGATTGGTGACTTTTGTTTCTTATTCTCTGCTGTAATCTAAAATCAGTGCTTGGCTCATACAGAAGATGCTTAATAAATATTTGTTGAAAGGATGAATGAATTAATGAATTTGAGGGAAATAATACATTTAAATTAAAAACTGGTAGGTGATTGGCTATTCCATTCACTTATTCATCAGATATTTGTAGAATAACCCACTAGCCAATCATTAGAATGAGGGAATCATGGTTGATAAAACACAGTTCTTGCTCTGGAGGGGCTCAGAGTCTAGAAGGATAGAAAGATCAATGGAAGCAAAATAGTGTGGAAATCACTACAACTGAGTAAGTGTGGAGTAGGAGCACAGAGGAAGGGCACTCAGTCTAATCCGGGGGGATTCCATAAGGGCTTCAAACGTCTACCTGGGCTGGGACTGAGAAGTGAGTAGGAACAGCAGAAGGGTTTGAATTAGGGCACTTCTGGCAGATGGAAAAGTTGTGCCAAAGCTTGGACGTGAAAGAGGGTAGCAAGTTCTGGGCCTTGGCGCTGCACAACTCCAGGTGGTGTCCTTCCCGTCGTGTTTTAAGTGAAGAGCTCTCCCAGGCTCTATTGTGGAAACAGCTAGTGGTGATGGTTGCACAACATCATAAATGCACTGAATTCCACTGAATTATACAATTAAAGATGGTTACAACGGCAGATTTTATTATATTCATTTACCACAATAAAAATAATTTTTAAGTATGTAGCTAAAATACTTAAAAAATGTTATTATAGAGGTATTTCAAGGTATTAGTATACTGGATTTTATAACATTTGAGGTAATTTTTAGCTTTTATAATTTGTAATTTGCTGTGATTTTTTGTCTCCTTTTCAGTGAATTTTCATATTACAAAAATAAAGTGAAAAAGTAATTGGTATAGTTGTTGCCCAAATGATATACTTGAAGAACAGCTAACTGGTAGACCTCCTCCTAGCATGCTTAACCCTACAGAAGCTCTGGGCTGTGAACACAAGTATCCTCTTTTCATGGGTGAACAAAGTGATCTCAGCAGTTAAAGAACTTGCCTGTTAGCATCTAATCAGAAGGTCTGCCTGATTTTGAAGCCTGTGTTTGCCCTCACTGCATGATGCCACCTCCATTTGAAAACTACTACTTTAGATTATAACATGGTTAACAAGAATAAGCACTGAGCACAGTCTATAATTCCTTTCTAAGTAAATATATGCAAATAACCGAAAATTTTTAGACTGCCAACAGTGAGCTTTCCCTCTGAAAGAAGGAGCTGCCACCCCGTCCTGGCTCAGCCACTAACTAGTTGCAGAGCCCTGGAAAAGCCATTTAATTGCTTTGGGCCTCAGTGACAGCATCCGTAAAAGCCAAGTCAATAATATTTATTGAGTGGCCACAAGGCACCAGACCCTGAGTGAAACTCTGAAGGATCTTGAGGTAGAGTCAAAAACTATGCTCTTCACAAACTCAGGATCTAGTTGAGGAGAACGGAGAGACCCAAGAAAGATGGCCAGGACCTGAGGATAGAACTAATTCTCTCTGGGGAGGTAATACTTGATGAAGTGTGAGAAGGAAATTGATAACCATGAAACTAAGTCACCAGGCTTTGTTTTGTGGGGGCTAGAGGTGAGGGCTTTTGGGAGCAGTCAGTGAAATCGTTTTTTCAGGTTATCTGGGTGGGTGAAACCCTGCCTTGCTCTCTTTAGTTGTCATCCCCGTGGAGCACTCTTGAGTGACTGTAGGTAACTTATGGTGGTTGAGGGGGTGACCTGTTCTCCTTTGCACAGTACACGGGCACACTACACACACCCCCACAGAAAGATGAAGTACTTTGCTGTTGGTTCTCGATAGTGGAAAGCCACTGTGCAAAACAGAGCAAGGGTAGGAGACTGGCAGGGAGCCTTGCAAACACTCTCACTTCTGTGCCCACCCAACCCAGGGTCTCACTGCCCCCACTACCCTGGTGTCTCTATCAGCATATGGACTTTCCCTCATTCTGCGAGTCTCTGTAAGACTCTCTCTTTTGAGGCCCCACCTTGAACTCTACTTGCTTTAACCCCTCACATTCCTCAGAGTCTTGAGTTCCACCAATCCCTTGCTTGTCCTTCCTCACAATTCCTCCTTCATCTTAGAATCCTTAGAGGTGGTTGTGAGTCACTCTATTCCCTCTCCCTTTAGTTTCTGCAGTTGGGTTATTGGAGGTGAGTCTGAGGGAACTTTGAGTCTTAAGGGTGAAGTAAGCAAGAAGAGTCATTTTTAAAGAGGGAGATTCAGAATGGCAGCTTTTTTGATCTCATCCTAATACCTAATTATATTCTAAAGTCTTAATATATTAATTTTATTTATCTGTTCCTAGTTCTTAATTTTTAAAATCTTGACCACTCAGAGGACTATAGACAAAAGATCCTACCATTTCAGATAAAAAGGAGGGAAGGGTATTTCTGGTAGAGAGATCAGAAACATTAAAGTTGAAAAGATGAGAACATCCATGCCATCAAAGACATAGGAATAATCTAATCTATCCAGTGAGTAGGGCGCTGCAGATTGTGGTAGAAAGTGAGTCCTCAGGAGTAAATTAGGGCCATTCTTGAAAGGTCTTGAGTGTTACAATCAGATATGGTGGTCTTTATTCTGTAGTAAATGAGAGGTGATCACTTAAAGGTTCTGGACAAATGATAAAGTGATTATGTATTTATTTTAGTTAATTCTGAGAGTTGTGTAGAATGAATTAAAGGAAAGAGAATCTAGGAATGTAATTTGCTTATTCTCTTAACAGTTAATTTATAAGTTGTCTACAATGTGCTAGAAGTAAATGCTGAAAAAAATGGATAAATATTCCCACCCTCATAGTACTTATAGGCTATGAGTCAGAAGACTATTAGATTGTGTGGCCTTAAATGGAGCAATGACACTAGGCATAGATAGGCAATATATGAATGTATTTGATATGAACAGACATTTCTCAAAAGAAGACATTCATACAGCCAAGAGACACATGAAAAAATGCTCATCATCACTGGCCATCAGAGAAATGCAAATCAAAACCACAATGAGATACCATCTCACACCAGTTAGAATGGCAATCATTTAAAAGTCAGGAAACAACAGGTGCTGGAGAGCATGTGGAGAAATAGGAACACTTTTACACTGTTGGTGCGATTGTAAACTAGTTCAACCATTATGGAAAACAGTATGGCCATTCCTCAAGGATCTAGAACTAGATGTACCATATGACCCAGCCATCCCACTACTGGGTATATACCCAAAGGATTATAAATCATGCTGCTATAAAGACACATGCACATGTATGTTTATTGCGGCACTATTCACAATAGCAAAGACTTGGAATCAACCCAAATGTCCATCTGTGACAGACTGGATTAAGAAAATGTGGCACATATACACCATGGAATATTATGCAGTCATAAAAAAGGATGAGTTTGCGTCCTTTGTAGGGACATGGATGCAGCTGGAAACCATCATTCTTAGCAAACTATCACAAGAAGAGAAAACCAAACACCGCATGTTCTCACTCATAGGTGGGAACTGAACAATGAGATCACTTGGACTCGGGAAGGGGAACATCACACACTGGGGCCTATCATGGGGAGCGGGGAGGGGGGAGGGATTGCATTGGGAGTTATACCTGATATAAATGACGAATTGATGGGTGCTGACGAGTTGATGGGTGCAGCACACCAACATAGCACAAGTATACACATGTAACAAACCTGCACGTTATGCACATGTACCGTAAAACTTAAAGTATAATAAAAAAATAAAAATAAATAAATAAATACATAAATAAATAAATAAATACATACATACAAATATGTATAGGATGTTTAAACTTGGTGTATTAGTCCATTTTCCTACTGCTATAAAGAACTGCCAGCCGGGCTTGGTGGCTCAAGCCTGTAATCCCAGCACTTTGGGAGGCCGAGACGGGTGGATCACGAGGTCAGGAGATCGAGACCATCCTGGCTAACACAGTGAAACCCCATCTCTACCAAAAAAATACAAAAATCTAGCCGGGCGAGGTGGTGGGTGCCTGTAGTCCCAGCTACTTGGGAGGCTGAGGCAGGAGAATGGCATAAACACGGGAGGCGGAGCTTGCAGTGAGCTGAGGAGCTGAGATCCGGCCACTGCACTCCAGCCTGGGCGACAGAGCGAGACTCCGTCTCAAAAAAAAAAAAAAAAAAAACTGCCCAAGACTGGGTAATTTATAAAGAAAGGAGGTTTCATTGACCCACAATTCAGCATGGGTGGGGGGAGGCCTCAGGAAGCTTACAATCAAGGCAGAAGGCAAAGGGGAAGCAAGGGATCTTCTTCACAAGGTGGCAAGAAGGAGAAGTGCTGAGCCAAGGGGGAAAAGCCCCTTATAAAACCATCAGATCTCATAAGAATTTACTCAGTATCATGAAAACAGCCATGATTCAGTTACCTCCACCTGGTCTCTCCCTTGACATGTGGGGATTATGGGAATTACAATTCAAGATGAGATTTGGGTGAGGACACAAAGCCTAACTATATAACTTAGGGTATAGAAGGTAGTAATATAGTCGAAGACTTTTAACCAACGTAAGATATAGACAATAAAAATGTTTTCTATAGATTTCAGAAAGTTATGCTGTAGATACACTCATGTGAATATTTCACAGGGAAGACCTGTGGAGGTGTCCAGAAGGCAGCAGTAAATGTGCTTGGAGTTTGGTAGGCAGGTGAGATCTGTATATTTGAAAGGTACCAGGATATATATTTGAAAGGTACAAGGATATAGTGATAACTAAGGCCATGGGCAGAGAGGGAGTCACACAGATATCACATGCAGAATGAGAAGATGAGAAGGTGAAGGTCAGAAATTTCTAGGAAATATAGCTTCAGGTTCAAAAGACAAGAAACCGTTGAAGGACTGAGAGTGAGCAATCACAGAAGTAAGAGGAGAAGCAGAAGAGATTGAGGTTTTGGAGCTCAAAGGAGGCAAGTGTTTCAGGAATGAATAGGTAAGGGATGGGAAGCTCAAGGTGACTCAAGAAAAGATCAAACCAGCGTGGGAGCTTTGAGAGAGCAGCTTCATTAGAGCAGAACGATGCAGTGGGAGAGCCTAATTTTATAAAGAGTTAAATAAAAGGAAGGTAAAGAAATACTACAAGCCATTTTCCAGACCCATATTTCTTAATTTGAGTCTGGAAACAGTACATTAGAAACACTTGTTTGAGTGTTCTGTGACTTCTCTGCAACACTTATTTAACAAAGTTCCTTCTCTATAATTTTCCATATGAATCCGGAGAGACAAATGCAGGGAGTGCAAAAACAATCTATCTTTTCCCCAAGTTTTGCAGGAAATGTCTGATTTGAGAGAGGACTTCTTCTCACTCCTCAGAGAGCACGGTGCCTTGAATTCTCTTCCCATTGCCCACAGCAACAATTCAAGAACTGCAGTGACCAACACTGTCCCAGCATCTTAGGAGATGGCATGGGCATGTTTCTCTCCTTCATAGTAGTAGAAGGAAGGGGCTTCAGATCAAAGACAAAATTCCAACAAATGCCTCTTTGTGGTCAAGACATTTAGAAGGACTATTTTGGCTATACTGACATTCCAACAGTAATATTTCTGAGGCATCATAAATCAGTAAATAATCTTCTTTGGATCAGAATAAACTGACTGAACCTTGGCTAAGTGTTCTTAACTGGACAAGGCCTACAGGAGATTTAAGGGATTAATAACTCAAACCTCCTCCAGTCCACATGATGACACAGCTTGACACTGTCATAGGAGCACCCAGTACCCCTGTTTGCTCGTTCAAGTTAAATTGCCTCTTCTTTCCTCCCAGGGTCATTTTCAGTGGATTTCCTGGCCAGCTCACACTAATTTATTTCTTTAAGTCTGCCCCATCTAGCTTTCCACAGAGGCTACAAAATTAAAAATTGTCAGTCCCCATAACTACCTGACCTTTTCAATTGGAAAAGTTCAGATACTGGCCCACTGGGGCTAAACAGTAATTCTGCCAGAAGCAGCTGTGGTCTCAAAGAGTCAATGTAAATGTTTCAACAGGTAAATAATCAGTCATAGAGCGTGGTCCAGGAAACTACAAATGTGGAGCAAGGCACAGAATCTCGCAGGTGGAGGAAATTTAAAAGGAAAGCTATAGAAGTGACAACTCATAACAATAAAACCTTGTTTTTATTCCTATAAAACAAGAAAAGGAGCTTTAAGGTAAAATTTAAGGTAAAATAATCCTACTTCCAATAAATGGCTACTTTTCAAGAGAACTCAAGAGAAAAAATGGAAGAGCATGCAAGAGAATCCATTCATCTGGACGTTACACTATGAGTGCTACATCAGTACAATGGCCAATGGCCACATTTACTATTGAAAACTATTCACAATGTTTTTTTTTTTTTTTTTTCAGTCCTCAGGAGTTACTAGTTGGGTGGGTTTGACTGTGTCCCCATCCAAATTTCATCTTAATTATAGCTTCCATAATCCCCATATGTTGTGGGAGGGACCAGGTGGGAGGTAATTGAATCATAGGGGCAGTTACCCTCATGCTGTTCTCATGATAGTGAGTGAGTTCTCACGAGATCTGATGGTTTTATAAGGGGCTTTCCCCCTTTGCTCAGCACTTCTCTCTCCTGCTGCTTTGCGAAGAAGGATGTGTTTCATTCCCCTTCTGCCACGATTTTAAGTTCCCTGAGGCCTTCCCAGCCATGCAGAACTGTGAGTCAGTTAAACTTCTTCCATTACAAATTGCCCAGTCTCAGATATTTCTTCATTGCTGCATGAGAATGGGTTAATACACTGTCTTATTCGGTAGTACCAGTAGAAAAGAGACCAAGAAATTCTTTAGTGAATGAGGGAAGAAAAATGAAGGTGCCATTACAGGTCCTGAAAATCTCCCAAAAGTCTAGTAATCAACAGAAATGAAAAAGAAATGAAACTTACTGTGGCTGAAATATTCATCATGAAAGTTTTATAAAAAGAGAGGTGTGAGAATCAAGAGTACAGAAATAATCTCATACGTTTTTGGCCAGTTGGTTTTGACAAGGATGCCAAGATCATTCAATGGAGAAAGCATAGTCTTGTCAACAAGTGGTGCTGGGACAACCAAATATCCAGAAGCAAATGAATTCCTACTTTACACAACATTAAAAAATAAATTCAAAATAGATCAACAGTCTACATATAGAGCTAAAATCATAAAACACTTAGACAAAAACATAGGGGTATGTCTTTTGATCTTGGATTTGGCAATTGATTTTTTTTTATATGATACCAAAAGCATAAGAAGCAAAACAAAAAAAAGTTGGACTTTATCAAAATTAAAATTTGTGACCAGCAAAGATTATTATCAAGAAAGTGAAAAGACAACCTACACAATGGGGAAAATATTTGCAAGTCATATATTTGCTAAGAGTCTAGTGTATCAAATAATGTAAATAAAAACTCTTACAACTTACCAGGAAAAGATAAACAACCCAGTTAAAAAATGGGCAAAGGACTTGAGTAGACATTTTCCAAATATTGTTCAAATGGTCAACAAGCACATGAAAAGATACCAGACATAATTTGTCATTAAGGAAATGCAAATCAAAATCACAATGTGCTACCACTTTGCATCCATTAGGATGGATGCAATGAAAAATCCAGAAAGCAATACATATTGGAGAGGATGTGGAGACATTGGAACCCTTATGTATAGCCAATGGCAATGGAAAATGTTGCAGCTGCCACTTAGTATAGAGATTTCATTCCAGCAGCACAATTGCATTTTGAAATTTGTGCTTCCAAGTTAGTACTAACAGTTGCCTCCCTAGGTGCCTGAGCAAACCCCTCAGTATCACCTCAAATAACTTTTAATTAAACCAAACTCATTCATTCCTGACTTAAGCTTTGTGCTTGTGCCTTCTACATCTAAAGTTCTATTTATAAACTGTTTAGTCATATGGGCTATTGATTTGGAGCCTAATTAGAGCTGTGTAATACAATATGGTTGTCCCAAACATTTGCATCATTGTCACATGAGGCAGGCTAATGAATTGCCTGAGAAAGACCAATTGCACCTTCCCTACAGGTTTGCCTGTTGATTCCATCTCACCGTGCAGATGCATTTCATCTAAAAACCCGAAATCTCATACTATTCCTTGGCCATTTCTCTTGGATTAATGGTGGAGGTGTGTGTTGCAATTGAGGAAGGTTACCCCAGCTCCACACACAAGCCGGTGGCCACTGGTGACTCCAGATAGACTTTGTACAGGTCTTGAGTCAATGCAGTGGGCTGTCACCTTACAATCTGCTGGTGGTATCAGTAGCCAAACGAGCAAGCTCACTTCTCCTCCCATTTTGAATGGAAGCCAGGATTGTTATAAAAGAAAGAAAGAATAAGAAATAGAAATCAAGTAGAAATTCAACCACTAGAGTCAAGGGCAAGCAAAATTGATTTTAAAGGGCTGGCTTCAAGCCACAGAAACAAGTAAAGTTGAAATGAAACTGTGCTTTTCTGGTAAAATTGCAGCAACTGCTAAAGGAAAGGTATATAATGGAAAAGTAGACCTAAATGCTTCATGTTTAGCATTCCCAGTGTACTTGAAACTAAGGTAGCAACACACCCTTTAAAAATTAAAGAAAAACTGCTCCCAGCGTAGTTCTGTCTGCCTGAAATGTAAGCAGAGGTACAAAAATCAGGGCAAAATGAGAGAGTGGTGAAAAGAAAAACACAACTAAAATCCTGCAGCTACACATTTTAAAAATTTGATTTCTCTAAAGTAATATAATTTGCATTGTGTGAACAGGCTGTCCAAATTTAGGCACTGCAACCCCACTTATAATGAACCATAAACAATGTACGATATATTGAGTAGCCTAGTTCCAGAGCCAGAATGACTGAGTTCAAATGTTGGCTTTGCCAGTAACTAGCTGTATGAACCTGGGCAAATTATTTGACTTCTCTGAACCCTAGTTTTTTAATCTGTAAAATGGGAAACACGGTAACATTATTTAAGTCATAGTATATGACATGAATTGCATATGTGAGATGTGTATAGGGAGCAAACAAGAGCTACACAAAGTGTTCGCGATTTTCATCATTCAATATGATTTTTAGTTGCATTTCCTGGTTATCTATTTCATTTCCCTCAAACATCAACACAAAATACCAATGTAGGAAACAACGCCTCTTCACTTATACTAATGTTACATACAAATACTAATTTCAGGTAAATTGTAGATGTAAATAGTAATACATCTTCTAAAGGAAAATGAAAAAAGATCTTCAGGGCCATGGTAAGGCAAAACAATTTTGAAGCAAGGCACAAAAATTACTAACCACAGAAAAAGAACACTGAAAAACTGGGCTACCATACTTTAAAAGTAAGAATTCCTGTTGATGAACACAAATTGAGAGGAAAATGCAAGCTGCATAGTGAAAAAAAGATAGTTGTAATACTAAAGGACTTCTTATCCAGAATCTAAAAAGAATCCCTGCAACTCAACAAGGAAATATCAGAGAATACAATAGAAATTGGATGAAAGATTTGAAGAGACACTTTACAAAAGATAATATCCTAGTGCCCAACATAAAAAGGTGTACAACATTAGTAGTCACCAGAGAAATTTACATGTTAACCAAGTGAAAATTCCTCATATAGCCAACCAGGATGGCTAAAATTAAAAAGGTGCAAAACACTAAGTGTTGGTGAGGATGTATAGGAAATAGAACCCTTATACACAATTGATCAGAGTGTAAAAGAGAAAGCATTTGGCGGTATTGACTGAAACTGAACCTGTGCTCACTCTGTAACAAAACAATTTCACTTGTAGACTTTTATTCCACAGATATATACCCCCAGATGCAGGTAAAAGAATGTTCATGTTAGTATTATTATTAATGATCCCAAACTGGAAACAATCCAAATTCTAATAGGTTAATAAATGAATACATTATGATAGTTTATGATACGCAACAAAAAAATGAGCAAATGATTGTTACACAAAACAATACAGGGAAATCTCAAAAAAGATTAAATGCAATAAGCCAGACATGTAAAAAACAAGTATTGATATATGACTAAATTTCTATAAAGTTAAAAACATACTAATTAATGATGATAGAAGTTAGGATGGTGGTTATCTGTGGGGAAAGAGGTTACTAGACTAGCAAGGGCAAAAGGGGGAGCCTGGTAATAATTAACTAAAATGTGTGATGTCTACAAAGATGTGTTGTTTTGAAAATTCATTGAGCCATACACTTACAACTTGTGTACTTCTCTATTAACATGTTATACCTTGCTATTAAAATTGTTAAGGCTATGAGGCCAGGTGTGGTGGCTCACACCTGTAATCTCAGTTCTTTGGGAGGCTGAGACAAGTGGATCACTTGAGGTCAGGAGTTTGAGATCAGCCTGGCCAACATGGTGAAACTACATTCCACTAAAAATACAAAAATTAGCTGGGCATGATGGCACGTGCCTGTAGTCTCAGTTACTCAGGAAGCTAAGGCAGGAGAATCGAACCCAGGAGGCAGAGGTTGCAGTAAGCTGATTGTGCCACTGCACTACTGCCTGGGTGATAGAGTTAGACTCCATCTCAAAGAAAAAAAAAAAAAGAAGGCTCTGAAAGCTAAGGAATAATTTTGCCAAGTAACCAATTTAACCCCTCAAGTGTTAGCATGTGGTTATTATCTATTTACATCTAAACTAAACTCTGTGTGTGTGTGTGTGTGTGTACACACACACACATGTGCCACTAGAAGTTACGTTCTATGAAGACAGGAATTTTTGAAGAGTTTGATTTGCTTACTTCTGTCTCTGGCCACTTCAACAGTATCTGGTATGTAGTAGGCACTCAATAAATACTTGCTGAATGAATAAATGCAAAAATGCCTTGCATTTGACAAATTAAAGGAAAGTTAATTTAACACTGTATTTGTGGCCCAGGAAACTAGAATGGATTTCTTCCCAGGAGGTATAAATATTATGATTGATCTACTTTTATGTTTCCTCCAGCCAGTTTTTCTCAAGCAGTGTTCATAATTGGAGAGAGTGATATATGAGTAGCAATCAACTGTGGGACCCAGTGTGCAAGGCCATGAAACTTAAAGGAAATTAATTTCTGAGCCCACCAAGATATCTCAGTATCCATCACTTAACAGAGCACATGCATTCCTGCAAAGACAATTCCAAGGCAATTTATTTGTTAAAAGAAATCTGTTTTCCTATGGGAACTCTCAAAAGAAGTTGAATGGGGGTTTTCACAGGAAAAAGTCTCACAGTAAATGAGAAGCATTAATAAAAATAATAAAAATTAGCACTTCTGTGAGGAAAGACAAAAGATGGTGGTTAATTTCATGACATACAGTACTAGGTATTACAGTGCCTTAAACAATAAGAGCAAACTTTCTGGCCATTGTTATTTCCATCTTGTTTATTACTTATTTGCATAAGTTTTCCAACTTCAGCATCTTCTATATTCAATGATGGAACAAATTTCTGTGAAATTCTGGCATCCCTACCTTTTTCTTAGGCTTAGGTATTTTCTCTATATAATGAAGCCAATGTGTAATATTACATTTCATCTGTATTAATACTGATCCAAA
Organism: Rhinopithecus roxellana; assembly: GCF_007565055.1. NCBI lineage: Eukaryota > Metazoa > Chordata > Mammalia > Primates > Cercopithecidae > Rhinopithecus > Rhinopithecus roxellana. The sequence continues at coordinate 96,242,936 of NC_044566.1, forward strand.
CTCTAGCTTGAAAATTCCTCAAGTTTGAAATCTAAGATCTCATGAAATCAATTTTTAATTTGATAAATTCAAAATCAGGTAAATCAACCTCTATTTTCCTAATGGATATATGGATATAATTTGTACACATCACAGATTCTAAAGCAATTAAGTCAGTGTTCCTAAGGGAACCACACATTCAGATCTTAGCATCTTAGGAGAGTGGGTCATCACACCAGAGTCTGAACCTATGCTCTGTTACTCGTGCTTAGAGAGTGAAGCATGGGCTTCAGTTTCCTAATTTGCTAAAGTGGATGAAAATTCCTAGCTTGGCAGGTTTAATGAGCTAGTTTGTGCACACCACAGAATAGAAGCTCCATAAGTGGTATCATCATCATCATCATCATCACCACCATTTACCTCCAGACAGCCAGAAAATAGCCCAGTGCAGTTATTGCTGGTTATTGTCTGGATGTTATAAAACTTGAATTTAGTTTAGCTCTAACTGAGTAGCAACCTGCCCTGATTCATTAATCAACAGAGAAACCAGCTATTGTGGATTCTGCTTCTGACCCTGTCATTGAAGAGCACCTCAACAACTGCTTCACATTTCCATCTGCAAAATGGGGTTGACACCCGCAGCCACTCACACAAGCAATTATTTCAATACAGACAGTCACCAACTTACAGTGGCTCTACTTTTCTTTTAACTTTATATGTTACAAAACCATTACCATTTTCACACGGCACTTTGAATTTTGATCTTTTCCCAGGCTAGTGATATGTGGTATGTGAGATATTCCATGCTTTATTATCAAATAGGCCTTATGTTAGATGATTTTGTCCAACTCTAAGCTAAGGTAAGTGTGTTTTAAGCATGTTTAAGGTAGGCTAGGCTAAGTGATGATGTTTGGTAGGTAAGGTATATAGTTAACCATTGAATAATGTGGGAGTTAGGGGGGCTGACCCCTCATGCAGCCCAAAATCCACATATATAACTTTTGACTCCCCAAAAAACTTAACTACTGATAGCCTACTATTGACCTGACCAACAACAAACAATTAATACATATTTTGTATATTATATGTATTATATACTGTGTTTGCCCAATAACATAAGCTAGAGAAAAGAAAATATTAAGAAAATCTAAAATCATAAGGAAGAGAAAATATATTTACTGTTCATTATGTGGAAGTGGATCATCATAAAGGTCTTCCTCCTCATCAACTTCATGTTGAGTGTGCTGAAGAAGAGGAAAAGGGGGAGTTGGTCTTGCTGTCTCAGAGGTGACTGAGGCAGAAGAGGTAGAGGAGGTGGAATGGGAGGCAGGAGAGGCAGGCACACTTGGTACAACTTATATTTTAAAAACACAGTATAAATGGACTTGGACAGTTCAAACCCATGTTGCTCAAGGGTCATCTGTATTAAATGCATTTTTTACTTCTAGTATTTTCCACATATGATGGGTTTATTAGGACATAACACTGTGGTAAGTGTAGGAGCATCTGTATGGCCCATGTTGGAAACTGGCTGTGGAAATAAGCAGAACCAGCCAGGCAGTGAGAAGGCAGGGAGGCCATTGGGTTGCTGTTTGGAAGCCGGGAGCTGGAAACAGTTCTCTCTGATCTATTGCCTGGAGAATACCAGGAGCCAGCTGGCCCAAGAAGATAAGAGAATTGCACTTCTTCAGGCTGGGTGGAACCATAGCTAATCAGTTGTTGGGCAAGATGCTTAGCAAGCGCTACTTTTGCTGTGTGCCAAAATCTGCATGCATTTCATCTGGATTCCATTTTTTATCCTTTGCCACACTTCAAAAATTATTTTCTCCCTTCCCTGGAGGAAGTATCCACAGTGTCTCCAGCTTTTGTCCTAAGTGTAAAGAATTGAAGTTGGGGGTGACAGGAGACATTGAGTTAACCAAATCCAAAGGTTTAAAGCAAGCGTATATTTTAATATTTTAAAAAGTGACTTGGTATGCTTATGGAAACAACAGTAGCTTTGCGTAAATGTTATGGTGCCCCTTACTCCTGCTTCCTCTGTTTGTCGGTATGCTTGCTCTTCCTGTCACACTCTGCCTTGATAGAAAAGCAGAAGCTGGCAAACTGAGAAGAAGAAGGGATAGCAACTGGTCTCTTCTGTTGCAGAAGGGCAGCAGCATAAGAATGAAGTTGAAAATTGTGATGGGTAATTGTATGTGTCGACTTGTCTAGGCTATGGTGCACCGTTGTTTGGTCAAGTGTCAATCCAGGTGTTCCTATGAAGGTATTTTTTAGATTTGCTGAACATTCAAATGAGCAGACTTTGAGTAAAACAGATTACCCTCCATAATGTGGGTGGTTTCATCCAATCCGTTGGAAGCCTTAAGAGGAGAGACAGATTCATTCTAAGACTGCAACCTAGAAACCCTTCCTGTGTTCCCAGCCTGTTGCCCTTCGGATTTCAGACTGAAGGCTGCAGCAGCAACTCTTACGTGAGTCTCCAGCTTTCCAACCTACCCTACAGATTTCAGCCAGCCAGCCAGCCCCCAAGGTTATATGAGCCAATTCTTAAAATATTTCTCTGTCTCTCTCTTATTCTCTTTTGGTTCTGTTTTTCTAAGGAACCCTGGCTAATACAAGCATCTCACTCGTACTGCACAGGGCAGATATGCTGCTCCCTAGGAGGAGTGGTTGGATAGCTGACAAAAGATTGTTCATCCCCAAATATCCTCCTTCCTTTATTTATCTTGCAGTCTACCAGCTAACCTGCACATTTGTTTTGGAAAATCACTAAGAGGACATTACTGAAGTCCATAGAAGCGACCCTGCCTATTAGGCCATTCGTTTAGCAAATTTCTCTGACTAGTCAGCTGGGCCTTGGATCCTGAAAATAGAGACATAATATCGACTCCTGAAAATGGAGTTTAATTCTGATACTCAGAAGATCTGAGGGGTAATGACAGATAAGGACAGTCTAAAAGGTGATGAACAGTAGCTGGAAAAGATGCCTAAGAGGAAGGTGAAAAGATACAAGGAGAACAAAATGTTATGTTTAATATTATTAATAATCAGCATTATTGTATTCATAAACCCCAAACTAGGCATCTAGTCATTGCAAGACAAATCCTACCTCAAGCACATCACATATGCAGCAGAGGTGAGCTGAATGCCAAGATCTCGAAATGGGAGCTGCACATTCACAACCATTTCCAGCTACTGAGTGCAGTAACCAGCCCAGATACCCACCCGACCCTGCACAGGCAATACTCAGGGTCTTTCTTTTCCTAATATGGGAAGAGATACTTCAGCGTATTTTGGCTTTCAAAGATCTACCCACTTTCTCCTCTCCCAGATCCCATGTCTACAGGAACATAGACTCTGTACTGCACTGGGTTCTTTTCTTGGCAGTAAATATTTTTCTCCCAGTACTCAATCTTTGGTTTCTAAACATTCCTTTTCTTTTAAAAGCAATTACTGTTTACTTAATTTATATTCTCTTATTCTCCGTATGGGCCTTTGGAGTAAATATTGTTCCGTTTTGCAAATGAGGTAACTGAGGCTGAGTTTGCTCAAGTGTCAGGAGCTAGATTGGAGCCCAGCTTGATTAAGGGCTGGTATTGTGCTGACCTACAAGAGTTCCAAAAACGACAGCCTAACAAATGGCACCTTGGCTTAAGAAGGGGTCTGCAGCAGGGTCCCGATACACAAGGGGATATGGGAGTGATTCAAAATGAAAACCAAGGGGCTCTGTAATCCATGAGTTTAAATGCAGACATGACATTAACAGCATGATAACCCAAGAATACTAACTCATCGCTCCTAATTAGACTTTGCATGTCTTTACTCTTTGACAGATGCAAAGAATTTCAAAATATAATTAAACTTTCCAATACCCTTGTGAGGAGGTGGCAACATATTCATTTTACAGATGGGTGAACCGAGGCCAACAGAAGACACGTCTCTGAAAGTTAACTCGTGATTCTTGAGAAAGCATTCAGGAAACCCCAGGGTTCTTTGCTCCTCTGTGCTTCAGCTCCAACCGGCTCAGAGCACTGGTCTAGAATTTTTAAGGAAGGAGTCAAGGCTGAAAACTTTTCACCCATATTTAACCTCAAGTAAAAGTAAATAAAAGTCAGTTCATATGTGCTTCAAGCTCCCACCTTAGTTGCAGTGGGTTTATCCAGGGGTTCCCCAAACTTTCTTGGTCATAAGATTCCTTTGTGATACTTGTTAATAACATAGCTTTGCTGGATTTTCCCCCTGGAGATTCTGATTTTGTATGTAGGGATCATATCCTAGAAATCTGTATTTTTTACAAGTTTCTGGGTAGCATTTTATACCCAGGCATGTTTGGGAAACACTCGATGAAGCATTCTACAAGTACTTCTGGAATGTATTATTTACTTGCCTGGCACTGTGTTGGGTTCTTTTGGCTATACTCAGAGTGTAAGAAACAACCTCAGAAGTCCTCTTCCCCTTATTCAATGCAATGGAGAATGCAACAAATGTTTATTGCATTCTATCTTTGCACTATACCCATTGTATTGATAGCCTTTAGCTCTTTGGCTGAGTACTGTGGCAGTCACAAAGATGAAGAAGCAGGGAGAGACAAACAGCTAAACAATCTCTGTATTAATGTTAGATAATATTGTAATAGAGGTTGGTACAAAGAATTCTGATGAGGGAGATTAGGGAGCAAGTAACTGGCTGAAAGAAAGAGGCTGGGGGACATATAGCAAGAGAGTGACTTATGAGATGGGTTTTGAAGGATGAACAGGAGTTTCTCTACTGGGGCACATTACAGAGAAAACAGAAAAACATGAACAAATAAAATTATAGATACATGTATGTGTACACATATTTTAATTATAATTCTTTGGAAGAAAGGCAAATGATAAAGCATGATAAGAACATAAATCTGTGATGAGGAGGGTGAGTAGTGATCTGCTGAGGTAGGTTTTCAATGTCCTTGCCCACCTTATTAATTCATTCAACAAGTAGATATCAAGTACCTGCTGGGTGCCACACAGTGGCTTGTGTTCTGAACATTTAACCATTATAAACTCATTTTAAAAAATTTATTTCCTTGTGAGTTTACATTTTACGGGGTGAGAAAATGAACAAGACAAATAAAATATATGATAGGTCAGATGATAATAAATGCAATGTGTATATATATACACACACATATATATATATGGTGAGGGAGGGAGCCATCTGGGGGAAGAATGTTTCAGACAGAGGGAAAAGCAAATGTCAGGGCCCTGAGAGTAGAGTCTACCTGGTGTGTCTGAGAAAGAGAGAGGAGGCCAATATGACTGTGATGAAGTGGGATTGGAGGGGAGGGTGGTAGGAGATGAGGTTAGCAAGGTGACAGGCAAGAAGGAAAGGGGACTGATTGTGATTGGCCAATTTCATGGATTTTAGGCTTTTATTCTGAGTGAGAAGGGAAACCACTAGAGTGTTTTAAGTAGAGGTGTGACATGATCTGATGTTTAAAAATGTGTCACTCTCATGCACACGTATGTTTATTGCAGCACTATTCACAATAGCAAAGACTTGGAATCAACCCAAATGTCCATCTGTGACAGACTGGATTAAGAAAATGTGGCACATATACACCATGGAATACTATGCAGCCATAAAAAAGGATGAGTTTGCGTCCTTTGTAGGGACATGGATGCAGCTGGAAACCATCATTCTTAGCAAACTATCACAAGAAGAGAAAACCAAACACCGCATGTTCTCACTCATAGGTGGGAACTGAACAATGAGATCACTTGGACTCGGGAAGGGGAACATCACACACTGGGGCCTATCATGGGGAGGGGGGAGGGGGGAGGGATTGCATTGGGGAGTTATACATGATATAAATGATGAATTGATGGGTGCTGACGAGTTGATGGGTGCAGCACACCAACAGGGCACAAATATACATATGTAACAAACCTGCACGTTATGCACATGTACCCTAGAACTTAAAGTATAATAAAAAAATGAAAAAAAAAAATGTGTCACTCTGTCTGCTGTGATGGGATTGTCCTATAAGGGCCAAGGCAGAGGATGTGAAAACAAAGAGGAGGCTACTGCAATGATCCAGGCATGAAATGATAGTGACTTGACCGGGACGGAAGCAGTGGAGGTGGTACAAAATGGTAGAATTCTTGATGTACTTTGGGATAGGTTAAAAGGTTTGACTATGGGCGTGAGAGAAAAAGAGAAGATAAAGATCTTGAACCTCATTCTGGAAACTGTAACAGAAAATTGCAGTGACATTACCTGACCTATCATTTTGTGAATTCCCTCTAATTTCAGAGGAGAAGATGGAGGGTAGGTAGAGGCTCGGATAACAAGACAGGAAAGAGATAGGGAAGGCTGACCAAGGCTGAGTCTGTAAGTTCCACAAAAATAATCATGGTGAGAGAAGCATGGAAAAACAAACTGCAGTATTTGGTGACAAATTACATGTTTGGTGTAATCAAGCCACGATGGAAAGAGAAGGGGAGTGAGATTCATGGTAGGAGAGAGGATGAATTTGGTTTGGGCTTGTTGAGATGTCTATGGTCTTTGGAGGAAGAATCACTAAAAGAATGAGCAATTTAACTCTGCCATTTGGGAAGCAGGGTATAGCTAGGAAGTTGTAGTGACAGCTAACGATTTTGGATATTGCAAGCTAATTTTAAAATGAGCTTTCCAGATCTTGCCAAGGATAACGATATCTGCAATTTATAGTCCTCGTATCTCCAAATTTGAACACCAGTAGAGCTTAGTAGCTTAGTAAATGCTTAGAGATAAAATAGTCCAGCAGGAATGAACATTGAATATCGAGGATGGGTGGAAGGGATATTGTGGGATGTGAGAAGTCACCCAGTCTCCTCGAAATAGAAATGGCCATACACTAGAAGCAGGCTGTATTATCTGTGAATTTTTTCTTTGCCTCAATAAGTGTGATAAACACACTCAAATTGTTTTTGCATTTTTGTTTTGTTTTGTTTTGGAGACAGAGTTTCACCCTGTCGCCCAGGCTGGAGTGCAGTGGTGCGATCTCGGCTCACTGCAACCTCTGCCTCCCGGGTTCAAGTGATTCTCCTGCCTCCGCCTCCCAAGTAGCTGGGATTACAGGCGCCTGCCATCAGGCTCGACTAATTTTTTTGTATTTTTAGTAGAGACGGGGTTTCACCATGTTGGCCAGGCTGGTCTCGAACTCCTGACCTCAGATGATCCACCTGCCTCGGCCTCCCAAAGTTCTGGGATTACAGGTATGAGCCACTGTGCCTGGCCTGTCTTTGCATTCTTAAAGCATGTTATAGAGATCCTCAGAAAAATTCCTAAATGGGTTTCAAACTCCCTAGCAAAGCCACATGGCATTTACCCTCCATTATGCTTATAGAATCAGAGGTTATTAATATTATAAATGTTTTCATGATTGAGGTAGGCCAAAGTCAATCCCCTTCCCGATGTCTATAGATTTGCACCGGAGACAAATGAATAATATATACATATTCTTTCTTTGAAGTTCCTTTGTTTAGGAAGTTTGTCTCCTTAATTTGCATATAGAGATTTGTCCCTTGTTTCCCAATTGAATCGGAAGAAACATCTAATGGAAATTTGCCATGGGCCTTATAGGATTAAAGCATGGGGAGGTTATTAATAAATTTCATTGTGGGCAGCAATCTCTGCCCCAGGGAAGGTTATTTTAAAAGATCAGGACATCCCCTCAGCTTGTGGGAAGAATTCCCCCTTGTCACTCAACAGTGGCATGACTGTTGGCTGGAGGCAAAAGGCAAATTGCCTTTGTGTCCACCTTGTCATTTTGCTACACCAGTTCTGGAGTCCTGATCAGTTCAGAACATCCATCAATGTTACCTGTGTTTGTGAGCTGAAAACTATATATCATATCTAAATATTGAAATTCCCCTCTTAATGCAATTACAAGAATCAACACCACTCTAGCTCAGAAAGCAGTGGCATCCTTAATTTTGGCAACCTTAATACAGTCATGAGCTTGTACATCTCTTGACCCACGTGATCATTCCAATAGTATAAAGTAGGATTCTAGGTAGAACTGCAAAGTATTTGGTGATCTGAGTTCACTGAGAAAGAAAGGCAAACCCACACTTTTGCCCAGGACTCTGTTGCCAGAGGCCACAAGGAAAATAATCTCCCTGGAGTTAAAGAAACAATTATGGCCACTCTATGGTAACGGGAAAGTGAGAACGTAGATCTAAAATAACTGAAAAAAGAAGAGCCCTTTGATGTTTATGATGTTTACTCAAGGGGGAAAAGAGGAAGATTTTGCTGGTACGTTTTGGGAGGAGTGGGTAGGAGGGACCAGCTAAAGAATAAGAGGGAGTTTTGTGCACAGAGAAAACACAGACAGGCTTGAAAAGAGAGCAGGCCACATACTCCCTGGCTCATTGTAGCAGGGGGTGTTCTAAAATGTGTCCCAATGATCCTGCCTCATGGTCTTCATGCTCTTGTGTGATACTTTCCCCTTGACTGTTGGCTGGATTTGATGATCTGCTTCTAATGAACAGAATATGGCCAAAGGAATGAGATGTCACCTCTGAGATTAGATCATAAAAGATTGTGACTTCCATCTCGCTGACACTTTCTCATTCTAATGCCCACTTCTGTGAAGCCAGATGCCATGCTGTGAGCTGCCCTGTAGACAGGCTTATGTAGCAAGAAACCAGGAGTGGCTTGGCCAAGAACCCAGGAGAAACTGAGGCCTTGAGACCAGCAACCCATGAGAAAATACAGCCCTCCGACAACCACTGAGTGAACTTGGAGGCAGATCTTGCCCCACGTGAGCTTTGAGATAAATACAACCCCTGGAGAGACTTTGATTACAGCCTTGAGAGAGACTGGGGACAGAGGCACCCAGCTTAGCCATGGCCAGATTCCTAACCCATGGAAACTATACGATAATAAAATGGGTGTCATATTAAGCTGCTGAGATTTGGAGTAATTTCTTTCACAATAGATAACTAATGCACCAATTGACCTGGGATAACCTGGGATGGTTTCCCTGGAAAAGAAACAAAGGGTCTTACATAATGAAAATAAGAAGTTGTTAGACATGTGACCCTGACATAGAAGAAAATTTAAAAAATAGACTCCAAGAAGCATTGGAGCAGAAGATAGAAAAGTGTGGAAACAATGACCAACCAAATTTGAAAAGCAAAGGCAATTTATCTGGAGCTTGCTGTGTAGCAAGGGAGCCGGCCACCATCACTGGTGTCTGGCAGAGACTCAAAGGCAGGCAGAGGAGTGGGACAGCTTTATAGCAGACACCAGGGATGGCTTCAGGTGTGCCCTGGTCAGAGGCCATTGGCCTGGGGAAGCCGGGGCGGCCAACTAGGAGCATGTCAGCCATGTGATTGCTTAGGGGGTGTGTTAGTCCATTTTCGCACTGCTGACGAAGACATACCTCACACTGGGAAATTTACAAAAGAAAAAGGTTTAATGAACTCACAATTCCACATGGCTGGGGAGGCCTCACCATCATGGCAGAATGTGAAAGGCACATCTCACATGGTGGCAGACAAGAGAAGGGAGCTTGTGCAGGGAAGCTCCCCTTTATAAAACCATCAGATCTTGTGAGACTCATTCATCATCATGAAAACAGCATGGGAAAGACCTGCCCCCGTGACTCGACCACCTCCCACTGGGTCCCTCTCACAACACGTGGGAATTGTGGGAGCCACAATCCAAGATGAGATTCGAGTGGAGACATAGCCAAACCATATCAGGGGGCATATTTGAATTCTTTGGCTGGTCCTAAGTTGGAAGTGGGGACACAAATCAGGGAAATGTAGAAGATTAATCATGTCCTGGCCATTTGAAGCTGATCAATAGAGGGGCTATCATTCAGCTTCCTGGATCTTTAGTAGAGACGGTGGTCTTTCACACAATTGACTTCCGGACAGTAGGCTGGATTCCTGGCCTGGTTTCCAGAGAGAATGGTTTGGTTTCCTGGACAGATTGCTGCAGGTTGTGGGTCAGAGTTCTGACTAGATATATGGTCTAGCCCTTGTCTGTTCCTGTAGTCAGTCTCTCAGAAGGAAGAATAACTTTGAAGAAATGGGGTCCTGAACTAAATCAGGGATAGTCCCACAAATGGACTTAAGAGACCCCAGTCACAGAAGGATTAGGAGAACCTGCTGCTTTTTGCACAGCCTCATAGATAGATCATTGGTGAATATCACAAGGATGGTTCGGCCATACTTTGCTTCAGAGATTTGGAACAATGACCAGTCATCAGTTCCATTCAAATTGCTTGTTTCAACCACACCTGGTTTTCCTTTCACTGGATCTGGAAACAGTTTTGTCAAGCCATTTCTATAACACACTTTATACAGTTTTTCATCTACTTTGCTTTTCTTTCTGTCATGTTTATCTCTACAGCCAGCATTTCAGTGAACTCGTATCACCAAAGCCTTCTGTCTAGAACCACTCCCAGTAGAATCTTTATCTTCACAATCCTGAGTTGCAGTATAACTTTCTTTACTGGATTCCTTTTAATATAACCTTTTTCACAGTCAGACTTTGGAGGTTTTTTTTTTTTTTTTTTTTTTTTTCCCTTTTCTTTTTACCTGCTGCTTAACTAGAAAATTACCCGGCACATAGGAAGGTAAATGCCATCTCATCCTGTTGCCAGAATAAAAAATTATCTTTTACCTTTGCTCTGTAGGTCAAACATCTACATCAGATCAACACTCCCTCTTAGCAAGTGGTGACTTTCAGAAGGGGGCCTGGAGCCTGGATAATAACAGCAGGGCTTGTAATCTTCCCCGTGCTAATGAGGGTCGCATCCTACCTGACATGTAGGCCTTCTGCAGAAAGTTAAAAAAGCTTCTCCTGCTTTAATTAGTAATGGGTGATGGAGGGGAAACCCTGCACCTTGAAAATATCCATCCTAGTGGTTTGAACAATGCAGAGAACAATTACTTGCAGGCCCAATGGCAAAGATGGTTAATTAAAATAGTGATGATGCGATAAGATGAATGACAAACGGGGGGTCCCTCATTAATGAGAGTGGTCACATTCCAGGCTCCCTGCTCCCCTTGCTCATCAGGAAATAGCAGCGCGGAGCCCCCGGGAGACTCCTGCTCAATTAGGCCTTGCAGGCAGCGGAAACTGCCAAAGGCCCACCCTGTGAAGAGAAAATTTAACCACCTAATTTGGGAGGGAAGGAGAGAGGGCACAAGCTTTAATGGAATATGCCATTGGCACTTGCAGGTCCACATATGATAGGAAGTGCCACTCAAAGCAGTCCCCAGGAAGGCAGGAGGGTGGCTGGCTGCAGAGCACAGGCTTTGAAAAACACAGGCCAGCATTTAAGCCTCTGGGTTCTCATTGAGAAACATAAAGAAAATGACAATGACCTCAACAAGTGCTGTGTGTGTGTGTGTGTGTGTGTGTGTGTGTGAGAGAGAGAGAGAGAGAGAGAGAGAGAGAGAGAGAGAGAGAGAGAGAGAGAGAGAGGACATGGTTAAAACTGGCACCTTTCCTCTCCTTCTGTCCCAACAAACTGCCTTGATAGGTGTGATCCCTCTCTGTCATCTCTCATGCAACCCACCCTTCACAGGGGATAGACAGTAGGTTGAATTCCTGGCCAGGTCACCATAGAGAATGGGTTGGTTTCCCTGGAGGCTGCTGCAGGCTGTGAGTCAGCATTCTGTCATCTCCACTTTGCCCCCACCATTGAAAAAGTGTCTATTGAAGGGGGGCGGAGCAAGATGGCCGAATAGGAACAGCTCCAGTCTCCAACTCCCAGCGCGAGTGACACAGAGGACCCGTGATTTCTGCATTTTCAACTGAGGTACTGGGGTCATCTCACTAGGGAGTGCCAGACAATCAGTGCTGGTCAGCTGCTGCAGCCTGACCAGCGAGAGCTGAAGCAGGGCGAGGCATAGCCTCACCTGGAAGCGCAAGGGGGAAGGGAATCCGTTTTCCTAGCCAGGGGAACTGAGACACACAACACCTGGAAAATCGGGTAACTCCCACCCCAATACGGCGCTTTAAGCAAACAGGCACACCAGGAGAATATATCCCACACCTGGCCGGGAGGGTCCCACGCCCACGGAGCCTCCCTCACTGCTAACACAGCAGTCTGCGGCGATCTATCCGCAAGGCAGCAGCGAGGCTGGGGGAGGGGCGCCCACCATTGCTGAGGCTTAAGTAGGTAAACAAAGCCGCTGGGAAGCTCGAACTGCGTGGAGCTCACAGCAGCTCAAGGAAGCCTGCCTGTCTCTGTAGACTCCACCTCTGGGGACAGCACACAGCTGAAGACCAACAGGGGAAGCAGCGGGGGCCGGTGCAGACGCGAACGACTCTGTCTGACAGCTTTGGGGAGTTGGATCTCCCAACGCAGAGGTTGAGATCTGAGAATGGACAGACTGCCTGCTCAGGTGGGTCCCTGACCCCTGAGTAGCCTAGCTGGGAGAAATCCCCCACTAGGGGCAGTCTGACACCCCACACCTCACAGGGTGGAGTACACCCCTGAGAGGAAGCTTCCAAAGGAAGAATCAGACAGGTACACTCGCTGTTCAGCAATATTCTATCTTCGGCAACCTCTGCTGCTGATACCCAGGCAAACAGGGTCTGGAGTGGACCTCAAGCAATCTCCAACAGACCAACAGACAGTCCTTCTGACTGTCAGAAGGAAAACTATCAAACAGGAAGGACACCTATACCAAAACCCCATCAGTACGTCACCATCATCAAAGACCAGAGGCAGATAAAACCACAAAGATGGGGAAGAAGCAGGGCAGAAAAGCTGGAAATTCAAAAAATAAGAGTGCATCTCCCCCTGCAAAGGAGCGCAGCCCATCGCCAGCAACGGATCAAAGCTGGTCAGAGAATGACTTTGACGAGATGAGAGAAGAAGGCTTCAGTCCATCAAATTTCTCAGAGCTAAAGGAGGAATTACGTACCCAGTGCAAAGAAACTAAAAATCTTGAAAAAAGAGTGGAAGAATTGACAGCTAGATTAATTAATGCAGAGAAGATCATAAACGAAATGACAGAGATGAAAACCATGACACGAGAAATATGTGACAAATGCACAAGCTTCAGTAACCGACTCGATCAACTGGAAGAAAGAGTATCAGCGATTGAAGATCAAATGAATGAAATGAAGCGAGAAGAGAAACCAAAAGAAAAAAGAAGAAAAAGAAATGAACAAAGCCTGCAAGAAGTATGGGATTATGTAAAAAGACCAAATCTATGTCTGATTGGGGTGCCTGAAAGTGAGGGGGAAAATGGAACCAAGTTGGAAAACACTCTTCAGGATATCATCCAGGAGAACTTCCCCAACCTAGTAGGGCAGGCCAACATTCAAATTCAGGAAATACAGAGAACGCCACAAAGATACTCCTCGAGAAGAGCAACTCCAAGACACATAATTGCCAGATTCACCAAAGTTGAAATGAAGGAAAAAATCTTAAGGGCAGCCAGAGAGAAAGGTCGGGTTACCCACAAAGGGAAGCCCATCAGACTAACAGCAGATCTCTCGGCAGAAACTCTACAAGCCAGAAGAGAGTGGGGGCCAATATACAACGTTCTTAAAGAAAAGAATTTTAAACCCAGAATTTCATATCTAGCCAAACTAAGTTTCATAAGTGAAGGAGAAATAAAATCCTTTACAGATAAGCAAATGCTTAGAGATTTTGTCAACACCAGGCCTGCCTTACAAGAGACCCTGAAGGAAGCCCTAAACATGGAAAGGAACAACTGGTACCAGCCATTGCAAAAACATGCCAAAATGTAAAGACCATCGAGGCTAGGAAGAAACTGCATCAACTAACGAGCAAAATAACCAGTTATTATCATAATGGCAGGATCAAGTTCACACATAACAATATTAACCTTAAATGTAAATGGACTAAATGCTCCAATTAAAAGACACAGACTGGCAAACTGGATAAAGAATCAAGACCCATCAGTCTGCTGTATTCAGGAGACCCATCTCACATGCAGAGACATACATAGGCTCAAAATAAAGGGATGGAGGAAGATCTACCAAGCAAATGGAGAACAAAAAAAAGCAGGGGTTGCAATCCTAGTCTCTGATAAAACAGACTTTAAACCATCAAAGATCAAAAGAGACAAAGAAGGCCATTACATAATGGTAAAGGGATCAATTCAACAGGAAGAGCTAACTATCCTAAATATATATGCACCCAATACAGGAGCACCCAGATTCATCAAGCAAGTCCTTAGAGACTTACAAAGAGACTTAGACTCCCACACAATAATAATGGGAGACTTCAACACTCCACTGTCAACATTAGACAGATCAACGAGACAGAAAGTTAACAAGGATATCCAGGAATTGAACTCATCTCTGCAGCAAGCAGACCTAATAGACATCTATAGAACTCTCCACCCCAAATCAACAGAATATACATTCTTCTCAGCACCACATCGCACTTATTCCAAAATTGACCACATAATTGGAAGTAAAGCACTCCTCAGCAAATGTACAAGAACAGAAATTATAACAAACTGTCTCTCAGACCACAGTGCAATCAAACTAGAACTCAGGACTAAGAAACTCAATCAAAACCGCTCAACTACATGGAAACTGAACAACCTGCTCCTGAATGACTACTGGGTACATAATGAAATGAAAGCAGAAATAAAGATGTTCTTTGAAACCAATGAGAACAAAGATACAACATACCAGAATCTCTGGGACACATTTAAAGCAGTGTGTAGAGGGAAATTTATAGCACTAAATGCCCACAAGAGAAAGCAGGAAAGATCTAAAATGGCCACTCTAACGTCACAATTAAAAGAACTAGAGAGGCAAGAGCAAACACATTCAAAAGCTAGCAGAAGGCAAGAAATAACTAAGATCAGAGCAGAACTGAAGGAGATAGAGACACAAAAAACCCTCCAAAAAATCAATGAATCCAGGAGTTGGTTTTTTGAAAAGATCAACAAAATTGACAGACCGCTAGCAAGGCTAATAAAGAAGAAAAGAGAGAGGAATCAAATAGATGCAATAAAAAATGATAAAGGGGATATCACCACTGACCCCACAGAAATACAAACAACCATCAGAGAATACTATAAACATCTCTATGCAAATCAACTAGAAAATCTAGAAGAAATGGATAATTTCCTGGACACTTACACTCTCCCAAGGCTAAACCAGGAAGAAGTTGAATCCCTGAATAGACCAATAGCAGGCTCTGAAATTGAGGCAACAATTAATAGCCTACCCACCAAAAAAAGTCCAGGACCAGATGGATTCACAGCTGAATTCTACCAGAGGTACAAGGAGGAGCTGGTACCACTCCTTCTGAAACTATTCCAATCAATAGAAAAAGAGGGAATCCTCCCTAACTCATTTTATGAGGCCAACATCATCCTGATACCAAAGCCTGGCAGAGACACAACAAAAAAAGAGAATTTTAGACCAATATCCCTGATGAACATCGATGCAAAAATTCTCAATAAAATACTGGCAAACCGGATTCAGCAGCACATCAAAAAGCTTATCCACCATGATCAAGTGGGCTTCATCCCTGGGATGCAAGGCTGGTTCAACATACGCAAATCAATAAACGTAATCCAGCATATAAACAGAACCAAAGACAAGAACCACATGATTATCTCAATAGATGCAGAAAAGGCTTTTGACAAAATTCAACAGCCCTTCATGCTAAAAACGCTCAATAAATTCGGTATTGATGGAACGTACCTCAAAATAATAAGAGCTATTTATGACAAACCCACAGCTAATATCATACTGAATGGGCAAAAACTGGAAAAATTCCCTTTGAAAACTGGCACAAGACAGGGATGCCCTCTCTCACCACTCCTATTCAACATAGTGTTGGAAGTTCTGGCTAGGGCAATCAGGCAAGAGAAAGAAATCAAGGGTATCCAGTTAGGAAAAGAAGAAGTCAAATTGTCCCTGTTTGCAGATGACATGATTGTATATTTAGAAAACCCCATTGTCTCAGCCCAAAATCTCCTTAAGCTGATAAGCAACTTCAGCAAAGTCTCAGGATACAAAATTAATGTGCAAAAATCACAAGCATTCTTATGCACTAGTAACAGACAAGCAGAGAGCCAAATCAGGAATGAACTTCCATTCACAATTGCTTCAAAGAGAATAAAATACCTAGGAATCCAGCTTACAAGGGATGTAAAGGACCTCTTCAAGGAGAACTACAAACCACTGCTCAGTGAAATCAAAGAGGACACAAACAAATGGAAGAACATACCATGCTCATGGATAGGAAGAATCAATATCGTGAAAATGGCCATACTGCCCAAGGTTATTTATAGATTCAATGCCATCCCCATCAAGCTACCAATGAGTTTCTTCACAGAATTGGAAAAAACTGCTTTAAAGTTCATATGGAACCAAAAAAGAGCCCGCATTGCCAAGACAATCCTAAGTCAAAAGAACAAAGCTGGAGGCATCACGCTACCTGACTTCAAACTATACTACAAGGCTACAGTAACCAAAACAGCATGGTACTGGTACCAAAACAGAGAGAGAGACCAATGGAACAGAACAGAGTCCTCAGAAATAATACCACACATCTACAGCCATCTGATCTTTGACAAACCTGAGAGAAACAAGAAATGGGGAAACGATTCCCTATTTAATAAATGGTGCTGAGAAAATTGGCTAGCCATAAGTAGAAAGCTGAAACTGGATCCTTTCCTTACTCCTTATATGAAAATTAATTCAAGATGGATTAGAGACTTAAATGTTAGACCTAGTACCATAAAAACCCTAGAAGAAAACCTAGGTAGTACCATCCAGGACATAGGCATGGGCAAGGACTTCATGTCTAAAACACCAAAAGCAACGGCAGCAAAAGCCAAAATTGACAAATGGGATCTAATTAAACTAAAGAGCTTCTGCACAGCAAAAGAAACTACCATCAGAGTGAACAGGCAACCTACAGAATGGGAGAACATTTTTGCAATCTTCTCATCTGACAAGGGGCTAATATCCAGAACCTACAAAGAACTCAAACAAGTTTACAAGAAAAAAAACAAACAACCCCATCAAAAAGTGGGCAAAGGTTATGAACAGACATTTCTCAAAAGAAGACATTCATACAGCCAACAGACACATGAAAAAATGCTCATCATCACTCGCCATCAGAGAAATGCAAATCAAAACCACAATGAGATACCATCTCACACCAGTTAGAATGGCAATCATTAAGAAGTCAGGAAACAACAGGTGTTGGAGAGGATGTGGAGAAATAGGAACACTTTTACACTGTTGGTGGGATTGTAAACTAGTTCAACCATTATGGAAAACAGTATGGCAATTCCTCAAGGATCTAGAACTAGATGTACCATATGTCCCACTACTGGGTATATACCCAAAGGATTATAAATTATTCTACTACAAAGACACATGCACATGTATGTTTATTGCGGCACTATTCACAATAGCAAAGACTTGGAATCAACCCAAATGTCCATCTGTGACAGACTGGTTTAAGAAAATGTGGCACATATACACCATGGAATACTATGCAGCCATAAAAAAGGATGAGTTTGCGTCCTTTGTAGGGACATGGATGCAGCTGGAAACCATCATTCTTAGCAAACTATCAAAAGAACAGAAAACCAAACACCGCATGTTCTCACTCATAGGTGGGAACTGAACAATGAGATCACTTGGACTCGGGAAGGGGAACATCACACACTGGGGCCTATCATGGGGAGGGGGGAGGAGGGAGGGATTGCATTGGGGAGTTATACATGATATAAATGATGAATTGATGGGTGCTGACTAGTTGATGGGTGCAGCACACCAACATGGCATAAGTATACATATGTAACAAACCTGCACGTTATGCACATGTACCCTAGAACTTAAAGTATAATAAAAAAAAACAAAAAACAAAAAAAAAGAAATAGTAATATATATAGGCTAATAGAAAATACAAAGTATCTAAAGTCAAATTAAATAAATGTCTGTATAATGACTACATTGAGAAGTAGAACAGAAATATGTTAATAAAGATATTGGCATTAAAAAAAAAAAAGAAAAGAAAAAGTGTCTATTGAAAGTGTCCTGAACAAGTTTCTTGAATATTTTGTGCTATTTCTTATAGGGGCCAGCCTCCTGAGGACAGAAGCCATTCTTTCTCTTTCTTTGTCACCTTCCTATCATCAAGCCTCGACAGGTCCCCAGTTGTCACATCTAAGTTGGACAGCACTCTCCTTCATTGCCTAGAACAAGGGAGGGAAAAGAAGCCCTTGGAGGACTCAGGAGTGAAAGAACACGAATTCTTGCTCTTTCTGGTTTTCAGAAACTCTCGCTAGTGCTAATACTCTGGCCAGTATATTTGTAAAGCAGAAGCATCTTGTTATCTCATTTTGTTCAATGACCTTGTGAGATTGATAGGCTGGGCAGAGACTCACAAAGTTTAAACACCTTGGCTAATATCTCCCTTCTAGGAAGAGGCAGAACTAGAAGCCAGGTATTTTGAACCAAAGTTGGAATGTATTTTCCATTCTGAAAATAACTAATGCTTGACTCTGTATGATTCAAACTAGGCTGTGGAAATCTCAGCGGCTTAAAGCAACAAAGGTGTATTTCTCCCTCCCGCTGTCCTAGGGAAATCTCAGCCACTCCTCAGAGCATCGCTGGCTGCTGGGCAGAGCTAAGTCAAGCATGCTCAAGCACGTGCTTTCTCTTAAAACATCTGCCTAGAAGTGACAACATTTCTCTCCAGTCACATTTCATTGGCCCTGCCTGAGTCTGATGGGGCAGGGAAGGGTAACCTATAACCCTTCCCAAGGGAGGCACAGGGACTTCAGTGAACAGTCACACAGTCTACCATCAACCCCATCGCTCTTTGTCTCAACTACTCGGTGCTGTAGACACAAGTGGAGTCTTTTGGTGATCTAGTCAGCCTGGGAAGAGATTGTAGATGAAGATGGAGGTGGATAAAGATGGAAATCTGTGGCCCTGATTTCTCGCCCTATGATGGCAGCAGAGACACAAGAAGGACATTCACAATAGTGTTTGCTCCGGAGGAGACTATTTGGAAGGTGATGTCGTTTGGACATCAATACCGTATGTTTAGATCTTGGACCATAGGTTAAAATATTAGCAAAAGGAGGCCGGGGGCGGTGGCTCAAGCCTGTAATCCCAGCACTTTGGGAGGCCGAGACGGGTGGATCACGAGGTCAGGAGATCGAGACCATCCTGGCTAACACGGTGAAACCCCGTCTCTACTAAAAAATACAAAAAACTAGCCGGGCGAGGTGGCGGGCGCCTGTAGTCCCAGCTACTCGGGAGGCTGAGGCAGGAGAATGGCGTAAACCCAGGAGGCGGAGCTTGCAGTGAGCCGAGATCCGGCCACTGCACTCCAGCCTGGGCGGCAGAGTGAGACTCCGTCTCAAAAAAAAAAAAAAAAAAAAAAAAAAAAAAAAAAAAAAAAATTAGCAAAAGAAGAAGCTATATGAGCTGTGTTTCCACTTCTGTAAACCAATGTTCCAAGTGACAGGATGGTTCAAAGCTACACGCAAAGGCTTATGGTCTTCAATAAGAAGGCATTAAAATGTCATATGTGTATGCTTGTGTGTCTGCTGAAAAGAAAAGAGGATCATATAACTTGATAATGATAAAGGGCCATGTTTTCCCCTAGGAACAGCAGATATGGCATCTCCATGGTGACAACGGAAGATGGTCAGGGGCCTCAAATAAAGGAACTGACTTCTCCATTTATATTTGCAGTACACTCTGCAACTTCATTCTAGAAAACAAACTTGTTCACAAAACCCAAAAGGTAATAATGCAAAATATCTTTTTGCAGTTCATGGAACCTGTTCAATACAAACATACATCAGATATTTACTTATTTAAGTAGACTTCATATTCCTCGTATTGCCAGGAAAATTTGAGGCAAGTTCTGCATGAAATGTACTGTGAAAGAGGATGGCTAGATCTGAAACCACAGCAGATACTGCAGGGCAGGAAGGAGCAGAGCACGTCAATGTTTCCACATCCCTAAAATAACCAATGGCTTATGTTGGGCCCTGACTTGCCTACAAAGTGTTGAAAGGCCACAAAGGAACATGCTGACCTCTCTGGGAGTCGTGCTTCTAACAGACAACCCATGTGATTATACAGGCAAAGTGTCACCCTAAGGGCTGTCCCCTCCCACTTTGCCTAAGCCCTCTGCCCACTATGCAGAGGCTTAGGAAAGGTTGATTTATTTCTAGGGTAGTTGTGCAACAAAATCTGAAGCAGCAGCCTCCTCCATGAGAGTTCACATAGGCTTGCCTCCATTCCAGTGCCTCCTTCCCTCCTAGCCAACTGTCATGGGAGGAGAGGATCTGTTCAGATGTTACCTGAGAAGACCTTAAGACATGGCCTGATTCAGGAATTTTCATTCAATTACATTCATCTAATATTTATTTATAGGTTACATTTCCAGAGCCTGGAAATACAGAGACGAAGAGAACAGGGGTTGTGGACATTCATATTTTAATGTGATTCTTAGGGATTCTCTGCATTTGAATACCCAAAGGACTTAATCTCTTTTGAGATAACTTCAGGTATGTCCTATGATTGGCTAAGGAAATTATCACAACTAGACAATCAACTCCCTCTTCCACCTCTCAAATAGTCTCTTACTAGTGCTTGCCTGCGACATCTGGGCCAGGCATGCTGTCAGTTCCTACCAGCATTGAGGCCCAGAGGGGCTGAGCATGAACACTAACCCTGGGACCCCAGCAAACACAGCCCCCACGGTCTTCCTCCAGCTGTGCACCTCCTCGTGGGGAAAACAAACTGTGGGGCCAGGATAGATGTGTCCCCTGAAGCCTGTGGCCCTCCCCCATTCTATTCCATGTTCCAGGTACTGAGGACCCCAAAATTATCAGCCCCAAACAACCTCCCCACAGCCTATAGGACCTGCACAAATCTCTTCCCAAGATCCTTCCTTGTTGGGGTTCAGTTAGGCTGGTAGGAGAAGTATCAGTTATGATAGCCACAAACCCTCTTGGAAGGCCTGAGAGTTTGCATAACTTTGATAATATATATGGTTGAAGGCAACCTGATCTTTAGCTAAATAAATTAGAGTAGTAACAAGGGAATGTGGGGAAGTTATCTAGCTAGTTTGTTTACTCATGTGGTCTTAAGACTAATCTTTGATGTACTGTGGGTGCTTAAGTGCTTTCTACTCAGGAAGTCCACAATGTCAATTACCCTCTAGTGATGTTGATTCAAGCCTTTATCAATTAATCTTTACCAATAAATGCGAGTCTCACTAGCTGGTCGGGGCCACAGTCGCAGCTGTTTACAGGACTCTGCTGGAGTCTGTAAGTAGCTCAGACACTCAGCTGGACTGGCAAAGCAGAATATCTGTGTGTCAGTGTACGTCATTCATCTGTCGCTGGGTCAGGGTCTGCGGGTCAGACCCCTGCACCTGGTGCCCCCGTGTGAGGAGCGCTACCACACATCCTGGCCTGGGTTGGGGAGTCCATCCAATGGGTAAGTGTTTGATGGGAGGGTTGGCCACAGCTTGCACCTCTGGCCTGAGGTGTCCACAGACTTAAGACCATCCCCCTTCCTCAAGAGATGGAGTGGGGAGTGGGAAAGAGTGGAATGGGCAGCAGGCCAGGGCTTCTGCTGGAATACCTGTTTTTGATCCTGAAAATATGTTGGTGCTTCGTGATGAGGCACTCTAGGAGTTGATGGCAAAGCTGAAGTGAGAGCTGAGCTGATCCCCAGTCTAGAATGGATTTCTTTTTGCAAGCAAGGAGTTAATCTGCCACTGTTACCTGTTTGATTGTTTACGGGAAGATGTGACCATGAAAGGCCAATGAGAGTGTTCAGGACTCTGATTCTTCTTGTCTATCTAAATTACCATCTCAGGAGGTAAAGCAAACCAATTTACCTTGAGGTTTTCATCAAAGAAATCCATAGACAGCCCAGGAACCACATGCTAATGAGATAGTGAGTCCTAATATAGAGAAAGAAACTAAAAGGCCAAATTCAAACTAAAATATATTGCTTCATGATAAGCTCCCACTTATCTAGGTAAAAGAATCAAGAATAGTATTATCAGTGGGAAATACAAACTAAAAACGTCTGGTTTACCAAATAGTATGTTAGGATTACATGTCCTCAAATAATTAAAAATAGAAATATTAAAATTATACTAAACATAATCAGATGTCTTCTTCTTTGTCACCAACCTCAGTAATTTTGGCAGATGGCTGAAATTTTTTTGTTTTTTGTTTTTTCTGGGATGACAATACATACTTAGGTTCTCTTTCCAAAGACAGCTATGCAGTAAAAGTAGGACAGAATTTCCCCAGTGGGTCCCTCCTTGTTATAACAGGCACACAAAAACTTTGCATTAGAAGAGTCAGAAATGTCCTTACAGACATAGTCTCCTGCCTATAGCGTGTGACTTCATTATTGCAATGGTATCTGAATGTCAGGTTGGACTGTTCTCAGCTATTATGATTCTAGAGTGCATAGCTCGTCAAAGAATTCTCTCTCAGTATCCCTTCCTCGTCTCTGCTCTTCCTTCTGCACTGGAGGTAGAACCACAGATGCCTACTCAGCTATCAGAGGCCCACCCCCCTGAGGGTTGTCCAGGTCTCTGCTGTCCTTTTTCTTCTTCCCTCATCTTCTTAATCAACTCCACCCTCACCCACCCAATGATCCCCTGAGGCATTTTTCTCCCAGAACATTTGGGGGAATTCTCCAAATATTCTGTGTACTAGAACATAGGTCAGATTTCAGAGAGAGCAAGATGACATGGTTTGGGGACAGGGTATAAGTTGGTGTGTCCTAATTGCTATGCTGCAGAGTATTTACTTGATCATAAGGTCAGCTGTTACCAATAAGAAGGTTGACCACAGAAGTGACATGAGCAGGTCTTTGAAACGGTAAGTTGAGCTGAGAGGAAAGGCTTTGGAGGCTTGAAGAACAATCATTGCCTAGTAGAACTTGGGCTTTAGGTTGAAGCAAAACTGACTTCAAATTCTAATTCCAATATTTATCAACTATGGAACCATTAGGTGGTTATGATTTACTTTCTCTGATACTCAATTTTCTAATTAGAAAGAAAGATAATGCCTTCTGGTATTTCCGTGAAGATTAAAATAAGTCTTAAAAGTTCCTATTGGAAAACAGGATGAGATAGGATAAAATTCTAAACTGGATTGGTGGTTGTGGGAATGGAGAGTAGGAGACAGACTTTAGAGACGGTGTTATGAAGATGGGTAAGAGGAGTTAGGGTGAGTAGGGATTCTACCTTGTGTGACCCCATGAGTTGTACAGGTCATGACTCATTTGGGAGTTATAAGGGAATATAAAAGAAAGAACAATTTTTTTTTCAATGGCAAAAGAGCAGATAATGAGTTTCATGTTGGTTAAGTTGAATTGAAGGGGTGGGTGAAAGACATTTAGGTGCAAGTGTTCACAAATTCACTAAAACTAGGGACCTAGAGAACACTGTCTATTTGGGACTCATCAGAATACAGGTCACTGAATACACTGTGGGATTTGCTTAGCTTGCCTAAGAAGACATATTGGATTCATTCTCTCATTGATTCTTTTACCTACTAATTTTCTCATCCAATGTATATAGAAAAGGTACTCAATATGTTCAGCATCACATCATGATGCTGATAATTCCAACACACACACATATCTCTCTCTCTCTCTCTCTATATATATATATATATACACACACATGCACACACACTATGGTACATATATATATGCCATAGTAGATATAGTAGATACTCTGTACTGAGAGTACCTACTATGTGCCAGGCTCAGAATTATTGAACAATAGTGAACAGACAAAAGGTGTCCCTGACTTTAAGGATCTAAAGTCTGGAGTACAGGATCAAAGAGAGTCAAGGATGCCCCGACCTTTAATCACAGGCTATCAGGAATCCAAGCTTGTGCTGAGCTGGATGCCCGGATGTTGAGCTGGGCATGCAGTGAGGTAGAGCTGGGTCTGTGATTCTGGATTATGGCACAAGGACGAGGGAAGACTGTCCAGGCTGAGAGCATCTGGGCACAAAGTAAAATACTGATTTAGAATAAGTTGTGTACAGGGGACAAGAAAGGTGGAGTGTGCAGGTACAGATGGTTGGGGGTGGAGAGTTTCTCTAAGGTTATTGTGAGGGATAAGGAATAATCTTTTCTAGATTCTTCTGACACTTGGTTTGTGAGTGCTAAAGAGATGATAAAAACAGTGTTTGGGTCAAAATGACCCTATTCTTTTAATTTAGCATCTAGTTTTGTGTTTGGCTCATAGAAAATGTTTAGTGAAAATTTTTAGAATGGAAAGCAAAAGGTATCATAAAAAGATAGAAAGAGTGAAAAGACTTAAATTATTATCATTCTGGGTTCTAGATTTAGAAAGTTGTGAAGATACTGTAGATTCCCTACTGATGCTCTATCAAGTCATGGAGATCATTATGGGGGAAATAAACCTGGGTAGTCTGAGTTTGAGGACTGTTGAAAATTAATGAAATTTATGACCTTTAGTAAAACTGGTAATAACACCAAGATGTGCAACTTCATGGTGCGATGCTGAATGTATTGAGTACCTTTTCTAAATGTGAGGATCTCATCTAGAGACAGCTGTATTTCCTAGATAGCAAAGAAAATGAGGCTGTTAGTGGAAGATCATGGCTCATCAGTGGTGACTGGGCTAACATATTGTGTGTGCTTCTGCTTCTACCTACTCATGGAGAGCAGGATGGGAGTGGCAGGAGATTCATGGCAGTGACTCACAGCTGCACAAGTGAATACTAACCACAAGCAGTGGCTTCTTAGAAGAACAGTAATATATATGCTTTTGCTTAAACCTTAACTGGCAGGCTTCCTGGCAGGGCTCCTGGGAGTGATGCCCTAATTTGCAAGGATTTAATGACTGCTTGTAGTCTAACACCTGTAGGGATGGAGACAAGCAGGGGCGAACATTAGCACCTGGCTGTGCCCCAGATAAAGCGAGCACCATGGATTTGTGAAGGCACTATCTTTCCTTTCCAGAAAAAATTCCTTGTGTTACATTTATTCAATAACTCTTACTGTAATATTAAAATTGCCAGTGTTCTTACATGGAGATATTTAAAAGCTATATTCTCAAACTAAGAGAATATCACGCTATCTACTACAGAAGGTCACTTCCTTCCTCCTCTCCACTGTGTATGTTATGATGGGCTTAGCTAGTCATAAATTAAACCTGAAAACAGTTGCATTTCTGTAGTTCTGATAAAATTTTCATTCCTTTTCTTTTCTCTGAACAAACATATTATTCAAGGAACTGATGACACTGTGAAAGCAAGCTGTCCCCATAGCTTTTAAACACTAATTTATGAGATTCTAATTTCCTCTTTATCTTCATGTCTTCTTATTCCACATGCAACAACTGTTTGAATAATTTAAATGATCAGATACATGCAAGCATTACCCAGAACTGTGGGGCTTGACTTTGAAAGTAACTCAGTATTTTCAGATCAGGATGAGAGTTTTCAGTTTGTATAATTTCCCCACGTCTTTCAATATAGTTACCATACTAAGTATAATAATAGTATAGCAGCAACAACACTATGAATCTATAGTCTCATCTTATTTCTAACCCAGAATTTTTATCCAGATAATTAAAACAAATACTTGAAAGTAGAAAAAGGGAAGCATATAAATGTGAATATCTTCAAATTACATAAAGTCAAATGAATGTGGTTGCATTCCTAACACCGATTCAAAGAAATGATAGCCCTATCATAAGAGCAAACAAAACAGAGAAGCATAAATAGTAAAAATCGTAAAAGAAGAAAACAGAAGACAGTAATCTATAAATTATAACAATTCTCAAATAAACAGATTTAGATTATGTGAAGAAAAGTTAAACTACACATGACTCATCAATTACAAAATGTTATAATAACACAAAAACAAGAGAATGATTTAAAGCAAAAGGTATTAAATGACACAAAAAGGTCATTTTTTCTTTTTCTTTTTTTTTTTTTTTTTTTGAGACGGAGTCTCATTCTGTCACCAGGCTGGAGTGCAGTGGAGGGACCTCGGCTCACTGCAACCTCTGCCTCCCGGGTTCCCAGTGATTCTCCTGACTCAGTCTCCTGAGTAGCTGCGACCACAGGCACGTGCCACCACATTCAGCTGACTTTTGTATTTTTACTAGAGATGGGGTTTCACCATGTTGGC
The DNA here is from genome assembly GCF_007565055.1 of Rhinopithecus roxellana. Lineage (NCBI taxonomy): Eukaryota > Metazoa > Chordata > Mammalia > Primates > Cercopithecidae > Rhinopithecus > Rhinopithecus roxellana. The sequence continues at coordinate 96,269,108 of NC_044566.1, forward strand.
CAGGATGGTCTCGATCTCCTGACCTCGTGATCCGCCCTCCTCGGCCTCCCAAAGTGCTGGGATTACAGGTGTGAGCCACCGTGGCCTGACCAAAAAGGTCATTTTTATTGAGAATGGTAGCCTTATCAATGAAGAATATGAAAGTCATGAACACTAAATAACAAATCCCCAAAATATATAAGCTAAAAACTGTTATGAATTGATAAAAACACAATTATAGAGGGAGATTTTTGTACACATTGTCTCTGATAAATTAAATGATTTTATGCATATATATCTGTTTATATAAACAGGAATATATAATTCAAACTGTTACATATAAATATATATTATATATACTTATATATACTTTATATAAAAATATATATTATATAGACTTTTATATACTGTATATATTATTATGCTTTATATACTTTATATATAATAGATATTTAGATATTCATATATACTATATAAATAGATATTATAGACATATATACTTTATAATATATATTAGATTTACTTTTATAGACTTTTATATTATTACATATACTTACTATAATATTTTTTATATATGTACTGATATATATACTTTAAATATAAATATATATGTACTTATATATACTTTATATACAAATATATATTATATATACTTATATATACTGTATATATAAATATATATTATATACACTTATATATTATATATACTTATATATACTTTATATATATGTCTTTTATATATATATAATTTGAAAAGACAATATTCATTTTAGGTATCCATGAAATTGTTATAAGAATTGATCACACACAAAACCCCAAAGGAACCTCAATGTATTTCAAAAAGTAAAAATTTTGTAGATGAAATTATCTGAGCATTATCTGTTAGTTAAAAATAATAGAAATAAAACAGGTTGTTTCAAAAAATGAAAGGAACAGCTACAAACAGCAATGAGAAATTAAAATAAACTTTGATGGAGAAGTGAGTATAAACTATCAATAAAAATGAAAGATAGGCATTGAGAGAGATTAAATTGATTTTCTTAAAAAAGATAAAAACCAGACCAATAAAATTAAAGTTTGAAAGCAATAAATTAAAAAGCAAAGAAAATCAAGATGAAAAATACAACCAGAAGCATAAAATTAAAAATGAGAACTAAAAGTAAGAAGTAAAGAGGTAAACTATAAGCACAAATAGGAAACAAAAACACTATTAAAGGGAATGAATATGAACAGGAAGGTTTATGGAAGAGATGAGCAAACAGAGAGAAAAGTTCCCCAAAGTAGAAAAGGAATGAAAGTTAATCAGGAAAATCTAGGGCCTCAAAATAGGAAGGATGTGATGAAAAGTTGAAAAATGAAAAAAACAATAGAAACACAGACTTAAAGGAAAATTTTGAAGTTAAGAGCAGACTGATTCCATTAAGTTGACCAACTGAGCTAACACAGATTCCTCTTTCAGCTTTAAACAGGTAGAACTATTGGAAAAAATAAGCCAAAATGGGTTAAAAAACATAGCTGAGCTCAAAAGAGAGGAGCGCAAAACTCCAGGTACCCAGACACGGAAGTAGCTCAGGCAGAAGGCTACGGAGGTGACAACCTGGGGTTCTTTGGCAAGTTCGTGGTCTAGTGTCCTGGAAAGCACAGTCTGTGATGGAGATGTCTGTGTGGAAAACTGGTTGGGAATACATTGTGGGGAGCAAAGGAACCAGAGTGGGGAGAGGGAAATGGTGAATTGAGGTGCTTTGAAACAAAGTCCTCAGCTGATCCTACAGGGAACTTTGGAGCTAAGATCCTTCAGAGTTGTCTCTAGTTAAAAGCCCTGGCCTCCACCTCCACAGCAATATCATTAGATGGCTCCAAAGACGGCATGACCTTGGCAGAAGTGTCTCTCTCTAACTAAGGGCAAGTCCTCAAGAGAGACTCAGCTGAGAGCTGTCGGTCAGCAGCCAACACTCCCAACATCTTGAAGAATGAACACCTGAGTCCTAGGCCAGGTGAGGTGGTTCTAGAGAGATACATATAATTTTCTTTGATTATGTAGATGACATTTTTTGTTCACAATTCATTTAGCTGCTTCTAGGCAATTTTGACAATCTTGAATATTTTTTTCTTTCCAGATTGTTGGGATGATACAACAAAGTGGTCCACTGTCCTATCTCAAACAGGCTTAGAGACTTCTACATAGATACTGCTTAGGTACAAATATATTAATTTCAGTGTTATTTTTATTAGTGGAAAAATTGAAAATGACCAAAATGACCAAAAATATGGGAATGGCAAAATTACATGCAGCTATTAAAATTACGTTTTAAAAGAATAGTTATTCAGATATTAATATATGTGTTTCTACTGCATAGATAATAGATTCCAATTTCCTAAAAATATTGGTTATTTAAAATTGTATCGTAATTGCTAATGCATAAAAAGTATGGAAGGAGATTGATCAAAATAATTTCAGAATTTGGCTCTATAATGTATGAATTTTAAACTACCTAGTATTTTCCATATTATCTAAGATGAAGTATTACTTTCCAATCACAAAAAATTAATGTTATATGAAACAAAAATATGTTGGATTATTTTATACTCCATTAATTTGCAAATTTATATTTTATATGAAAACTGATCTGTGAAAGTAAAAGCAAATTACACTGAGAGTAGATTTTTAATAATATTTTCAACGTTTTGTCAATCTTATTTTCAACACTATTTCCAAGGTGAATGGGAAAAGAAGTGAACCTTAGGATTCCTAGGTACTTCTCTTATCTGAGGTTTTTCTTGGAAGACAGAAGCCCCCAAACTCTTTCACGCTGTATGTGCACATGTGCGTGTGCATGTGTATGTGTGCCGTGTGTGTGTGTGTGTGTGCCTGTGCATGCACATGCATGCCACGTTTGTGTGTGTTTGACTTTCACTGTCTTTTGGAGCTTTTCCTGTGGCTACTACGTGATTCTAAAGTCAAGTTCCATTGCTTATGATTCCTACTAGATAGAGGGACATGGTCAGGTGACATTTTTCTAAGGTTACAAATCTCACTCATAAGCAAGAAAGGAATCCACAATTCCTACTTCCACAGAACAAAAAATAATGTATTAGTCTGTTCTCACGCTGCTACTAAAGACATACGCAACCCTGGGTAATTTATAAAGGAAAGAGGTTTAATTGACTCACAGTTCAGTGGAAGGGGAAGCAAACATATCCTTCTTCATGTGGTGGCAGCAAGGAGAAGTGCAGAATGAAGCTGGGGAAAAGCCCCTTATAAAACCATTGGATCTCGTGAGAACTAACTCATTATTATGAGAACAGGATGGAGGAAACGGTCCCCATAGTTCAATTATCTCCACCTGGTCTCTCCCACAACATGTGGGGCTTATGGAAACTGCAATTCAAGATGAGATTTGGGTGGAGACACAGCCAAATCATATCAAGTAAGTTGCATTGTTCAAGAAATTTTTGAATGAATGAGCTTTTTCCTCTACTAGAAATTTCTCCTTCTTTGTTTATATTACAGGAACTGGTTATTTAAAAATAAAATCTCACATTGGAGAAATACACTTTAACCCTGTGGAGAGGCCCATGTTAGTGCTCGTGATTTTCTTCCGCTGTTTTCTCTCTTCCCCTTCCCCCTCCCCTTTTCCTTCCTTATCTCTTTCTTTCTTTTAGACTGAATTCCCAGATCCTTTGCTCCAATCCCTCGTTCTCTCCCACTACTGTTTCTCAAATCTGTACCTCATCACTTCATCTCCAGGAGGCTTTTTCACATTTCACAGTGGATTTCAATGTGCTAGGGTGGGCAGCGAGGGGGAGAGTTACTGAGAACCATCGTTTTTGAAGCTTATGTTTTTGAGAGTTTATAAAATCCTCTCTGGCCTCAGAGGCTCTACATTGTTTCAATCCATATTTTCTTTGTCTTTCATGGCTTTTCATGTTTCACATCCAATAACCACATTTGCATCCAAAGCATGGATTTCCCGAGTTTGACAAAGCTGATCCTATGGATCCATTTCCATAAATCCCTTAAAGTGTTTTAGCGACTTTGCTCATTTTGCAAAAGTCTCTGACAAAAACACAGGGGAAAACAATTGCTCTTGACATCACAACAGTTTAATATTTTAACTTATTCATTAAATTGTGCTTCACATCAATGGAAATCCTCAGTTCTACAAACTATCATTTTTAAATAGCAATAAAGGTTGATAATGTCACAATACAGTCCCCTAGTAACTGAGTTCATACATATTATTGTACAGAAATAAAAGGAAATATCTCTTAAGAGAAATAATTTACTATATCTATTGAATAACTATCTTTACATCTAAAATGGGTCACCACATAAAGATCCAGATTTTTCTTTCCAACACTGAAATGATACATTAAAAGAGAAATAATGCAATCAAAGCCCCAGAAGCACTTCTGAGAAAGAAACAAAGGAAAGTGAAAAAAATGATCATATGATTAACAAATAAATGTTAAGGAGGTGGAAGACAAATGTGACAATTACTGAAGTACACAAAACTTTTGCTCCTCAAAACACTGGTTTTTCTGGCAAGATGTCAGTCTGGCCCTTTGATGAGTTCCCGTAATGCAGCAGAACGTGTAGCTCACAGAGGTTCCACTAAGTGTGCCAAAGGATGACAGCTGCAATCCTTTCCACAGACATCTTGGAACACAGGCTCAAGAGACACCTGTCCATCTGCGTTCTCAATCTGGAATACTGCTAGGTTAGCGTGAGTCCTTGCCTAGAAGTTCAAAGGCTTTTGTGTTGCAGATGTTGCTGGTGTTTATAGCTAGGCCAGTCCTCTGGAAATCTCTACACCTCTGCCAGGCAGGTTGGTTCTTTCACATGCTATGAAGATGGGTTCATGTGCGTTCCATCAATTCATTAGGCTACAAAACACACAGGTTTCACAACCTGCCCACTTGCTCAGAAGGGCTAATTTGAAGTCTCCAGGAATTAGTTCAGATGTGTGTCCAGGTGAATGTGGTGAGAAGAGAACAGGCATTGGCTTATATCCAGTGGAGATAGTAGAAGGGGAGAGGAAGGCAGGCCGAATGTGCCTTGGGGAAAGAACCCTCGCATGCTCCTCAGATGGCACAAAATGGGTAGACTCATCAGACCCAGCCAGCCCTAATACCCAGCCTGAAGACACGCAGTTGCTCTGGTGACCAGTGGAGTCACAGCAACTATGGGAAAGGAAAACCTTGGAGTCACAGCTGCGATCAGATCAGGGTATTCTTGTGTAAGTCCAACCCAGCTTTCTCTTTGATCTGATCCTTCCAACTCAGCTTTCAGTCCCTACAACCATTTCAAAGCTCTGGTCCTGTCTCAAGATCCTCTTCACTCATTTCTTTCAAATGGCTAAAAGAATCATAGTCCATATGTTTCCAGGATGCCCTAGTTCTAGAGGACAGAAACTGTATCTTAGTCATTTTTCTATTTTTCAGTATTGCATGGCATATATTTAATTCATCAACTTTCCACCTTGGAAAGATGTGCCTCCTTTTAGAAGCCACAATTTCCTCTAGAGTTACTCCTACTCTCCCTAACCCCCGTCTCTAAATGATCCCATTATACAGGACCTCAGATACAGATCATGCTTGATAAGGAATCAGATAAACTCTCTGTTTGCAGATTTTATGCTAGGACAACTTAAAGCATTTCCTCTCTCCAGTGAGTATGCAAAGGGACTCATTTAACAGCCAATGAAACCTTTAAGAATGAAAGCAGTATGTTGCTGAAAAAGTACCAAGAGCCTGGGGAAGAAGACATAGAAAAGGGAGTTTTTGTTGTTGTTGTTGTTTTGAGGAGGGTTTATATTGATTTCCCTTAGTAAGGAGTTGTGAGCACATTCCCTTGGCCTTCATATTGAATAGGTTTTGAGTTGGATGGAGTAGACACCCAGCTAGAAGTCTTTGAATGCTTCCTCTGAGTTTTGGTCTCCCCTGCAACACCGCCCATCTCTTGGATATTTCATTCCTAGTAAGAGGTCCCCTCACTGGAGGTAGGAAGCTGAGAGTAAACTTGACCAGCGTCTTTGGCATTTTCCATGTCAAAAAAGGTAAGGAAGGATATAAATCAATAAAGATTTAGATTTCATTTTCCTGCAGTTCCCAATCCCAATACTGATGCTGAGCTGCATAAAATAGTAGGAAAGGCTATGAAGTCAAAAGGCTGGGCTCTAAGCAACTTTATTGCTTATAAATTAGAGTCGTTGGGAAATCTTTCAACATCTCCTACTCTCCATCCCAAACTAGCAAGTGGCATAATGAATAGAGGTCCTATTTAGCACAGAAGAATGTAATGAGGACCAAATGAGACAGCACATGCAAAAATGTTTTGAAAACCATTAAATGCTACACAAAGTGATGAATTTTAGTCTTATATTTCACAAAACATATGATGAAGTAAGTGACATTAAAAAGCACTTGAAATATTGTTTGGTTCCCTTTTGTATCAGATACTGATCGTCTTTATCAGTATTAATTTCCACATTGTTTCACATTTTTTCTTTAATAACAGAACCCCCATGCTTATCAAGGCACATGACAATAATAAAGATATTCCCTAGCCTTCTTTGCAGCTAGATGTGGCAAATGTCTAGGTTTTAACCCATGAGATGTGACTGGAAGCAATATGTGCAACTTCCCTCCACTTCCTCTCTACTACCTTAAACGTAAACGTGATGGCAGGAGCCATGGCAGCCATCTTTGTCCATGAGGTGGATGCAGCACATTAGGATGACAGAGCAACAGGAGAGAGCCTAGGTGTCTGGTAACGTCACACACCAGAACTGTCAAACCAGTTTGCCTTTAAGTAAGAGAGAAATAGCTTCCATGTTAAGTCACTATTTTGAATTTCTGTTTTAAATCAGCTGAATGTGAATTCTATCCAATCCATTTATATTTATTTTTTAATGATCTATTCTTATCTCCTTGCTGGGTCTATCTTGGGGACTTTCTTGCCAATATTAGTACTTTCTCTACTCAGATTTTTAAAAAACTTACCTTAAAGGCATAACAAAGAGCCCTCATACTTCAAACTTTTAATCAAACTAATTATGACAAAGTTACCTCCTTTAGATGAGAAGAAACACGTCTTTATCATTTTTAATAAAAACACATGACATGCCTCACTGTTGTCTAACACTGATTGTTAATGTTGCCAATTATTTATGAGTATTCTAATAATTATCAGGGCAGTTTCCTCCAGTTTCCAAGAGCAGGCTGCCTGAAAGTTAGAAGGAGACAGCATAAATGTGTATCTTAGTCCTTAACAACACACAGACACACACACACACACACATAAACACAAAGACGTCTCATCCTAATCTCCAATCTGGGTACTGGAGCTGCCAAGAGAAGGGAAAGAACTGTAGGAGTCAATTGGGTTACAGAACCCCTGGGGATTGTTTTTTTTTTTTTTTTGTCTTTTCTTGGGCTTTTGACACTTATCTGGAGTTGATTTGGTTTGGGGTTTAATGCTCCTGACTTCCATGGATCCTTACGCCCAGATGCATTCTGCTGGCATCACTTCCCTGAGCATCACTCAGCATGGAAGTGGGCAGTCAATTTTTGGAGAATAAACTGCCTCCCTACCTCTCCATTTCTATCAACATAGGACCCATGGGTATGACAAGTTTTCAGCTTTAGAATGAAATGAAATGAGGGAGGAAACCCATGTTAGTCTTTTTAATTTGCTCAGCACTGGCCTGGGGCCAACATAAAGAGCAGGCTCCCTCTGAACATCCTGATACCTGGTCTCAAGTGGAGCCCCATACATCGTGCCTTCAGCAGAAGGCAGTGAAAGCCTTTGATACCAATCCCGAGGTGCCTAAGGAACAGTGTGAAGTGAGCAGGGGCTGCCTCCAAGTCTCAGTTATGCATGAATTCCTTGCCAAAACTTTAAAGTGAGTTTAAAAGAAACAATCCGAATGCTTTCTAACTTGTTTTGATTTTCCACATGACAAAACACTGGATTGTTTGTGTGTGTGTGTGTGTGTGTGTGTGTGTGTGTGTCACAGAGGCAGGCAGAAGGATAATTTGCAGTCCTGCTATTCTAGGCAGAAAATTAGATCCTAACAATGAGATGAGAAGCTAGAGAGAGAGCTGCTCATTAATCCCAGCTGCAATCCTCCTTCCCTTCTTACCTTAGGAACAAATCATTGGAAATGGAGAAATATTTTGTGAGCCTAATCTCTACCAACTAACAAGCAATATTTACTTGGCCCCTTTTAACTCACCCTTGTATATGGCTTAAAAAACACAGCTGCCTAAAAAGTCGGTGATCTGTCAGCTCATTGATGGCTCAGTGATGTGGAGGGGGCTGGACTGACCCAAGGCAGCATGGCTTTGGGTCAATGTTAGCATGGTGCTGTCATGGTCGGGCTACCCACATGGGTTAGAGACAAATGCTTCTGGGAAATTGCAGCTGGCTTGCATTATTGGCAGGAAGCTTTAGGTAGGACAAGCCCTTATTCCATATGGATATGGTGATGGAGTAAAGAGAACTTGACCTTTTTAGTCAGCTAGACCTAGCTTACAACCCGTGGAGGAGCTACTTATTTTCTGTGGGCTTCACTTTTCTCATCTATGAAATGGAGACTAACAATATCCATTCGTCGTGCAGAATATATTTAAGGTATGAAAAGGGCCTCCCTCAGTTCCTGGAGCAAGGGAGCCACCCGATAATGCCTTCCCTTGCACCCCAGATAAAGCCAAGCACAATGAGAGAGGCATCTCCAACTCTCTATCTGGTGGAGCTGCTGGACTTCCCTCTGTGCAGGTAGGCACTCCATGAATGCTTGTGGACTGATTGACTCACAACCCCAGAGAGAGTATTCTGGAGGCTAACAAGTGGCTTAGGTAAAGCTAGCTTAAACATCAAACATGTTGGATATCAATGAAATAGGCTTTTCAATCTGATTTAGGGGTTTCACACATTTTGCCTTCAGCTCCTTGAAGGGATTGATCAGATCAATCCGTTGTAAAACTTCCCACTCACTCTGATCCTCCTAATAAATGCTAGACAAAGGCTTTCTCTTCCTTCTTTCATACATATCCCCTTATTATTCTATAAACTTCTTGTTACTGTAGTTGGGATTATGAAAAGGTGAAAATAAGAACTCGGCACTGCAGCACATTTCTTGTCCAGTTTTAGACACTCTGGCCTCATTTACTGGCTGTGGCCACAGTCTAACAACAGGTAAAGATCGTGTGGGAAGAAAACAGTGATCAGGCTGGAGATATTCAAGATGCTGAGAGGCAGAGTCTGTCTAAACTTCTGTGATAACCATCCCATGAATGGTGTTTCATGTCTCCTGGCCTAATTCAGAGTTTTTATTCATTTAGTAACCTCAAATATATTTTGTATACATGCTAGCTAAGTTCCTATTCTTTGGGCCAAGCTTTTAAAAACATCTTTCTGTGGTGGCAAAATTTTAAGACTGGTAGTACCCCATTAAAGAACATAACTTCTCCAAAAAGGTTAAACCCTGAAATATTCTTTTAAAATCTAAGGTTATGTGACCAGTTTAGAAATGTTAGGAGTATATTGATCTTCCTGATATATTTTTCTCTTAATTTATCATTCGTTCCTCACATTGAAAGTAACAGTTGGTAAAGTGAGATCCCTTTAGGCATTAGCAAATAAGCAAGTTTTCTCTTAAATGCTCCTACTAATGTTGATTTCTCAGGGGCTACAACCTCCTCTATTCTGGATCCACTCCGCATTCCCTAAAAGATGGAAGGAAAGGCATGGCTTAAGGTTGTGGTGTCAGGATTTTGTAGGATGTGGCTCTCTAGCAATGGTCAATAATAGGATAATTTTGTTTCAAAACAACTGCAACAACAAAACACGTTACTTGTGATTTAAGTCACATTCAAATAGAGTTCAAAGATGACAGCTAACAGCCAAGTGGGGGTTGGTGTAAGACCTCATCTAAGGGCTGAAATGTTTTTCTCTTTCTCTCTCTTTATACAGACTGATATTCTCATAATGGGAGACAGTATGACATAGACCAGTTTCAGCAGAACATCCAAGCCATAATTTGGCTTTTCATGTGTGCCTCTGTGGGTTTCTGGTACCCAAACTATTCTATGCTCCTGCAAAGGAGATCACAGGAACTGTCTCCTTTTTCAGTGTGGCTCTCCTGGGCCTTCTAAAACAGTCTATATGGGATGCACTCCTACCCTACTTAATATCACCAATTGCAAAATGTCAAGAAAAGAAAAAAAGAACAAGACAGATAATCTCCAGCTGGATAAAAATGAAGACAAAGAAGGAAGCAGATGTCCAAATCAAGCACACACAGCCAGATGTCCTCATGGCCCAGCTTCTCCAAGGTAACTCAACAGAAGGTCAATGTGCCTGCTCATCCTCCCCATCCTGAGAGAGGAGAGGGCAGGGGGTCACCATCTCACCACTTGGCTGTTGTAGTCCTCGGTGACAGTCCCCTCTGCAGCCCCATCCTCTTTGGGCCACTGGTGGTCCCTGTGCTCCCGTTGCAGCCTCCGCTCCTCCCGCCGCTTCTGGCGGTCCCTCTGGTGCTCTAGCTGCTTTGTGTGGTGGTAGCGCTGCTGGAAGAGATCTTTTGCATACTCGTAAAGCTGCATGTCCAGGAAGTTTAGCTCCTCAATGCGTTGGCGGGCGCCCTCATTGATCTCCACGTTAGAAGCCCGCGTGATGTTGAACTGCGTGAAGGGGGAGATGAACTTGAGGTTGAATGTTCTCTCAAAGAGAAACTGTGTCTTCCTCTGGAACTCAGTGAGCCCAAAGAAGGCCATGTTCTTCAGGTTGTTCTTTGCACTCTGCAATAAGATGGTGTTTCTTTCACTCTCGTTCATGAAAGTCAAGTTGTAGCAGCCCACCAGGCTGAGGTCAGCCAGCATGCGCACCTGGCGATTGTTAGCCAGGTTGTAGCTGCAATCCATAAACTCCCGCAAGCTGACCCCAGACCAGTCATCCCCAGGGTAGCAGGTAGGCAGCTCATCTGGGGTGGGGCTTCTTCCATCACACATATGAAGAGAGGTTTTCCACGTGGCCCCTCTCTGGACGTGTTTCCACTCGCTCAGGTAACGTGACACTGGATCCCGTAACATTGTGATGTAATAGAAATTCCTAGAAGAAATTAGAGGAAGAGCATCAGTAGTTGACAACTCTAACAGGAGGGATCTAAATTTCTACAATTTTACATCAGCATTGAGTCAAGGGACTCTTTTGCCAGATGTTCACGTGAGAGTACCTGCCTGCATTTATGCCTATTGATGCGTGTGCATATGTTTCTATAAAGATGTATGTACCAGTTTTCAATGCTGAGTTTGTTGGGCTTTTCCTCCTTGCTCCGTGTGGGGATGCATGAGGTGGAAAGAATAGATAGTTCATTCATTCATTCGTTCAGCAATTATTCACTGATAAATTACTACTGGCGATAACAATACCTTACATTTAGAGAAAATACTATGATTTTTAAGTTATTACCCATCTGCTATTTCATTTGATTCTTACAGCAAACCTTTGTGGTAGATGCGGTTCCATATGATAGGGTTACATGAAGGAGGTGAAGTGATTTATCCAAGGACATGGGATTAGAAAGGACAAGTCTGAACCTGTATTCTCCTTAATCTCATTTTTTTTTCTTTTTTTCTGAGAGGGAGTCTCGCTCCTTCACCCAGGCTGGAGTGCAGTGGCACAATCTTGGCTCACCGCAACCTCTGCCTCCCGGGTTCAAGCGATTCTCCTGCCTCAGCCTCCTGAATAGCTGGGATTACAGGCATCTGCCACCACACCCAGCTCATTTTTGTATTTTTAATAGAGATGGGGTTTCATCATGTTGGCCGGGCTAGTCTTGAACTCCTGACCTCAAGTGATCCACCCGCCTTGGCCTCCCAAAGTGCTGGGATTACAGGCGTGAGCCAGCATGCCTGCTGGCCTCCTTAATCTCTTTATACTGCTACTTGGGATTATGAGGTAGGTGGGTTGAGGAAGGATGGGTTGGGTGTGGAGACTAGTATTTACTGGGCACCTACAATGTGTTAGGAACTGTGCTACATGCTTTATGGATGCTTGCACAGATGATCCTCAAGACAATTTTGTAAAATGGGTTTTATCGTTACTTTTTAAAATAAAAGCTGAAGCCACAGAGGTTCAGAAAAGTGAAACTGGAGCAAGTCTAAGTTAGGCCTATTTGATTTCAAAGCTCCCATGCTTTCCTGTACATCATATTGGTATTTAAATTGTAATTTCTATGTGTTCACCACCTATTAGTGTTGAGGTTCTGTGGTTATTACAATCACAGATCTTATCTAATTCCACCTAATGGATTACTGAAAAGAGACCCATTATTAAATGGTTCTCTTTAGAAGAATCACATAGTGATCAGGATATCTGTGGTTTAAAAGGACAAGGGAAGTACTAAGAGGCAGGAAGAGAGATGGAGAAGTTGAGAAATCAAAGAGAAACAGCAGGCATTAGAAGAAAGTAAATACTGGTTTAAAATAAGGACCATCATTTCCATTATTTGAGAAGCCTACCAATGGAATTAGCTGCCCACCCCAACCCCATCTTTCCGGCAGAGTCTGGAAGTCCATTTGTCACAGAAGTCATAGAAAGGACCCCATTACGAAGCAGGCCCCCAAGCTGTCTTCCAATTCTCACATCCCATTGCAGCCTTTTGCCCTTTAGCACAAGCCAGTCTGATTCCAATTCAATTTTAGTTCAGTCCTTGGCTCCTTGAGGGGGGACAACTCCAGAAATATAGGGTAGATCATAGTAACTCAGAGCTCCCCTAGGGAGAAAAAATTAGCCCTGCAATATTCCGAAAAGAACACCAGGCCTGCGCTGACACCTGTACAAATGTCTTGGTGCAATAAAGAGCCCAGAAACCGCAACTGGTGCTGCCAGGTAGGCCTCAATGTGACCTAGCATGTACTCAGTGGAAAGCAGTATTACCCAGCATGCCTGTCCTCAACCTGGTGTCCAGAGGGCTGAAAAAAACTAGGTCATTTTTCTTGATTCAACTCAGTGTCTGCTCTTCAAAGAAACTTGATGATAAAATAAATACACATATATAGATACACAGATATATAAGATAGATAGATTGACAGTAGGAGTCTGTTGAGGAATGACTTTTGATTACCACTGCATTGTCATAGTTTTCCAAATATCTGTGTTAGCAAAGGCAGCAGTTGTAGATATTCCTCCCCTGTATCACTCCTATATGTTGTTAGGGCATGCATTTGTACTTAAAGATAAATGGTGGTGTGCCTGACTATAGATACTCCTTGAGTTATGATGGGGTTACATTTCAATAAACTTATTGTTATTTGAAAACGCCCTAAGTTGAAAGTGCATTGAGTACACCTAACCTACCAAACATCATAGCTTAGCCTAGCCAAACTTAAACGTGCTTGGAACACTTGCATTAGCCAACAATTGGGCATATTTATCTAACATAAAGCCCGTTTTATAAAAAAGTGTTGAATATTTCATATGTTTATTAAATATCTTAATGAAAGTGAAAAAAACGGAATGCTTGTATGGGTACTCAAAGTATGGTTTCTACTGAATGCCTATGGCATTCCCATTATTGTAAAGTTTAAAAATAGCAAGCCAAGCCCTCATAAATCAGAGACTTTCTGTATATTTAAATCAAAGGATGTCTGATTCCTCAAAGACCTAAAGACAGAACTATCATTTGATCCAGCAATCTCATTACTGGGTATAAAGCCAAAGGAATATAAATTGTTCTATTATAAAGACACATGCACATGTATGTTCCCTGCAACACTCTTCATGATAGCAAAGACATGGAATCAACCTAAATGCTCATCAATGATCGACTGGATAAAGAAAATGTGGTATATATACACCATGGAATACTATGCATCCATAAAAAAGAATGAGATCATGTCCTTTACAGGGACATGGATAGAGTTGGAGGACATTATCCTTAGCAAACTAACACAAGAACAGAAAACCAAATACTGCATGTTCTCACTTATCAGTGGGAGCTAAATGATGAGAACACATGGACACATAGAGGGGAATAACACACACTGGGGCCTATCAGAAGGTGGAAGGTGGGAGGAGGGAGAGGATCAGGAAAAATAACTAATGGGTACTAGGCTTAATACCTGGGTGATGAAATAATCTGTACAACAAACACCCATGATACAAATTTACCTATGTAACAAATCTGCACATGTACTGCTGCACTTAAAAGTTCAAAAAAAAAAAAAAAGAAAAATTGAAAAAAAAGTTGCAGCAGTTGGGAATTTGCTCTTCCCCACTTCTTCTCAAAACATTCACTTCCACTTCTTAGTTAAAAGTTGATGTTATCACATCAAGACAGGTTCAAAGCAGAAGAGAACTGCTTTGCCACCACACTCTGAAAATTGGCTTTGGTAAGAAAATTTTAGCATTGATTTCAAAGGAATGGTTAAGAAAGAAAAGGAAAAAGAAAATGATGCAATATTCTGAGTGTGTGTGGGAACTAAGAGTCAACAGAGAGAATAAGAAGCTCAATAGAGAAGCTAAATCAATGGAAAAGAACACATTCCTAATTCCCAAGAAAGGGAACTCAGTCTCTAGAGATGCCTAATAATTACAGAGGCAAAGAATAAATTGTTGAAGACTTAGATTTAAAGGAGATACTTTATTCATTCAACACTAACTGATCACTTCCTATACCATGTAGAAAAAAACCACTGTTTCAAGATCTTGGGGCAAAAGTTTTCTAATTTTGTTTTCAATTGTAACAGCAAATTTTTTATTTAGATAAACTGACTGAAACACTTGGATGTCAAATGCTTTACCTATAGTCTGGTGCCCAAGACCCTTGACATAGCAAACTTGTAAAGTGCCAGGCATGGCGCTAAGTAACAGTCTAACCCATTCCAGAATCCTATGAGATGTGTGCATATTATGATTTATTTTTATTCCACTTAATGTTGAATAATCTAAGGATTTGGGGAGATAAAATAAGCTGCCCAAGGTTATATTCGTAGTAAGTTATAGAACTTGAATTAATCTGGTCTGATATACTAAAAAAATCGTCACTATGTTATAAGAAGGAAAACCTCCTATTGTGTAGGAAAAAACTCAACCTAGTATGTGTTTTACTTGCCCAAGGTAAAATGAATTTTTAAAAAATACACACCAACTAAAAGCAACTTTTTTAAAAATGAGAAATGTAATGGTACAACGTTATTCTGCTTTTTAAAATGAATTGATAAGCTACAATATTTAAAACTACATTTTCTATATTCTGTTATCTTGACTGTCTAGCCTTACCACTAGGGTAAGTCAGGAAGTTTTGAAATGTGCTAAAGAAACTTCAAAATCTTTAAGTAACATTCACTTTCCTTTAAATCAGGAGGTGAAATTTATTGAAACTGCCAAGGGCAGACCAGTCTGAGCTCTTGCTTTTGCCAATCACCATTTTCCATGACTCTGTTGTCTTTCACTGTGACAGAATGACAATTTTCCCAAAAGGTCAGTATGGCAAGCAGAAAGTGACTGACACAGCTTCTGGGCTCCAAGAGGAAATACTGATGATAAAGTTGTGCTCAGAGTGGATATTACTATAGTTGAATATCATATGGCGTGTCATTATTAATCCTGCTTTAGTCCTATGTTGGGACTTGTTCATGTTTCAGGCTTTTGTCTCAGTTAAGAAAATTGGCCACAGACCTTCCAGTACCATCACTCCACTGGAAATCTTTATTCCACATAATCTTAAATCTGACTGAAACTGGTTTAGGCTTAAAATGGCTTTGGTTTCAAATTTAACTTTATGCAGTTTAACATTGCATCAAACATTGACTAGCCGAATTGTAGCATGATATTTACATGAGTAAAATAAGTCCTAAATGTCTTGGAGTTCTATCAGCCAAAGGAGTCAACTTGAAACTACCTCTGCTCTGACATCAAAACATAGAAATTTCCTAGTGGAACATATTTATTGATGAAGTATCAATCATCCTATCTTCTGGTTCTGAATCTGAGTGGCTAAAAGCATCTGGAAATCACTTTAGACAGACATATTCTCATGTACATTTTGTTTGTTTCCATTCTGCAGAGCAGACTACATAGAAAGTTAGAAGTAATAATAAACCAATAGGGTTGAAGAACTCAATAATAAATGATAAACCAATAGGGTTGAAACCAATAGGGTTGAAACCAATAGGGTTGAAACCAATAGGGTTAAAGAACACTCAACTAACTGAAGAAAAAAAAAACTGAAAATGTGATTAATGAAATCATTTTTCCCATATCAATTTTTTCTCTCTTTTTGCTTGCTTATATACTTTCAGATAGAAAACTACACAAGTCATTGATGAAATGATGTCTGTCTCCAGGCCACACGCCTAACTTTCATTGTTGACAAGCTTTGCTTTGATTTCATGAATCTCCTCCCTAACTCATTTTCCCCTGCTCGCATAACTCCCAGTTCAGTCTCTAATGAAAGTACTTAAAGGATCCAGTACTACTGAAATCTCCAACTTTATTTTTTAGGTCTTACTTGTTCAACAGCACAATGGAGTTCGATGTCAACTACATTACCGTAGTTGAATATCATACGGCATGTCATTATTAATCCTGTGACTTTTAGCCACTCAGATTCAGATCCATAAGATAGGATGACTTTATACTTCATCAATAAAAGCGTTCCACTAGGTCGTTTCTATGTTTTGATGTCAGAGCGGAGTTAGTTTCAAGTTGACCCCCTTGGTTGGTAGAACTCCAAATCATTTTTAAGTGGGTAAAATGAAGACTAGAGAGGAAGAACGGGTAGCACCTGAGAGCTGCGTGGCCACAATGCAGAGAACCTTCTGTTCCATTTAATTCAATCTCCTATGCATAGACAGTATCACTTGTTTGTATATTTTCCCTTATAGTTAACCTAAGCTCTTCCCACATAGTGAAACGATAAATAAGCAAACTCTATGCCCCCACCTTCAATCTATCTGTTCATTCATTCTTTAATTCTCCAAACTTTAATTAAGCCCCATCTATTTGCCAAACATTGGAACTAGGCACTAGGGACTCAAAGGCTAATATTCCATGTCCCCAAGGAGATCTTGGGCACCCACTGATTCTGGTAAAGTGAAAGAAATGCTAACTACCAACTTAAGAGAATGTTACACCAATCTCCCTGGGCCAGAACAGTCCCTCAGACAGATCGCTTTGTCTGCCATGGTGACAGCATCCTGTCAGCAGATCTGCTGTTTGTCACCTGCTTCATTGAGGGCTTGGGTGAATTCATTTAAGAATGTCTGTAAAGCAATTGGAGCTCTTTAGAACTGCTGTTCTGTGGCTATGAGGGTTATGATGGCAAATACTTGTATGCTGAGAAAGATTAGGGAATGAAGTTAAGTCAATAATCATTTTAATTGATAATTATAATATGGGCCATCAAGGCTTACTGAAGTTCCACCAAATGGAACACACACATTTCCATAACTAGTTTCAAACCACTTTTAGTATCTTGTTCTGCTGTAAGGTGATCACGTTACAAAATCCTAAATACAATACAAAGGTATGACTGCCTTCCTCACTTTGAAAGCCTTTCCCTTTCTTTGCTTTTTGGTATCCTGCTTATCTTCCCTGGACCAGTTCAAGGCCCACATCCATCTTCCTTGTCTTTCCAGCCTATAGAGTTTACTGCATCACTTACAGCACTTTTAACTTAAATGTAACAGTCTTGGTCATGTCTACCCTCTAAAGTCCTTTTTGATAACCCTACTTTAGGCCTCAGATCCCTAGCAAAAGTCCCAGCACCTACCACAAAACCTACTCACAGCAGATATTCAATAAATAATTGCTATGTAAAAGAACATTATCATTACATGAAATAAGTATATTTTAATAACTAAGTCTAATATTGCCTTTGATAAATATGCCTTTCTTTCCTCTCCTAAAACTAAACTGATAGTTTTAAAAATGCCTAAAATGTGTGCAAGGAGTAAAAAGATATATAATCTTCTAATGCACTTGTCATTTGATTGTGATGGTCAGTGATATGGAATGAAACAGTCAACACAGACTCACTGCAAAAAGGAGAATATTTTATACGACAAGTAATTAGTAACAATGAGGTTTATTTATCTATTTTTAAAATTAAACTTACTGGTTTTCTTCCTTACTGTTTCAAGAACCTATGTTTCACTGAGCAGTTTATTGTATAATTTGTTCCCTTCTTTAATTAGCAAGTCATTTAATTAACACATGCTTATTGAGGGTTTGCTATGTGTAAGGAGCTGCTTCAGGAAATGTTGAGAACATAAAAAAAAGAAAAGAAGAAAATGCCCTCAAGTCTTACTGCACAGGTGTGGTAGAGTAGAAAAATGCATTCATTAGCAAGTTACAGAGGTCAGGATTTAAAGAATATTTAAGAGAGCTCTTCATGAATGTACCTAGAGCAGAGTACTCTGACTTGACCAGGAAGCTCATGTTGTGCATTTCACTAAATGTTCATTTAATGAATGAATGAATTAATGAATGAATGGAAGGAGGGCATAGACTGAAGCAGGATGTTGAGACCCAATTGCCATAGGCTCTGAATGGGATTGTGAATGGCTGAAATTGAAAGTGTTAATTTAGAAAGACTTATTCAGCAATAGTATTAAAGTATTAAACAGTATTAAACATCTCTACCTAAAGTAGAGAAACAGGAAACATTCAGCAGCCATGGTAAGAGACCGGCAGGGACAATCCCAGAACTGTGGGTGTTGAAGAGAGAGAATCCAGGACAGATTAAGGAAGTGCCGTGCACCCGCCTGCTGCTGCTGCTCTCCCCTGCTTTCTGTTGTCAGCTTTCTCTATACTACTTTTTTCTCTTCTCTGTTTCTTTCTTTCCTTCTAGCAAATCCTTCCTTTTCAATACTGCAGTAGATAAGAGGCAGAGTTAGTATCTTCATCCAAATGGTAGAATGAGGAGTATAAGTCCCTGGAATCACTTTGCTGGTGGTGATTAAAAGAAACTCATGTTTATGAGGCTATGACTTGCCTGTCCAATGAGAACACACTTCAAAGAACTTCAAAATGCTAGGTTCACAACAGTTTAGTAAATAGATTCCTTCCACCACCAGCTTAACCCTCATAAAACAAAGCAGCAAATTAATAGCGCCACACTCCACAGTTTTATGCATTCATAAAAACCAGATCAGGTAGGAACTCCTCCACCCAGCCTGCTCTCACGTCCTCCGTGGAAGGGATTTCTCCCCCATTGCCCTGCGAAACCAGAGATCTCCTCATGCATAATCTTTATTCTGGTGACCAGCGTTACTTGTACAGGCTTTAGAGAGGGAACTTTGCCTGACTCACCTTTGATTCCCCAGGACGTATAATGCATGACCTTATATATCCTGGGTGTTCAGTTGTTGAATGTTTGTGGAGTGAATAAATATATAACATTTATCAGCCCCAGATTCCTAGATCTTGTGAGGATCTTGATCCTCTCCATAGAGCGTGCACAGGTGACCAGCACATCTTAAACATAAGCTGATGTGTGCATTTAAAAAAAAAAGGAGGCCGGGCGCGGTGGCTCAAGCCTGTAATCCCAGCACTTTGGGAGGCCGAGACGGGCGGATCACGAGGTCAGGAGATCGAGACCATCCCGGCTAACACGGTGAAACCCCGTCTCTACTAAAAAATACAAAAAACTAGCCGGGCGAGGTGGTGGGCGCCTGTAGTCCCAGCTACTCGGGAGGCTGAGGCAGGAGAATGGCGTGAACCCGGGAGGCGGAGCTTGCAGTGAGCTGAGATCTGGCCACTGCACTCCAGCCCGGGGGACAGAGCAAGACTCCGTCTCAAAAAAAAAAAAAAAAAAAAGGAAGCTTAGCTCCCTCTGCCCTGCTGTGCTGTGTGCAGGAGTCAGTTTCCAAATGTTCAGAATGGAATTAATTTCTTGGCTCTCTGTTGCTGCACACTCATCACGAGCCACTCATTCTTCATTATCTCACTAGAGTATTGTCTGCCCTGCACAGTATTTGATAGGGATATTGTGGCAGTTAAGGCTTAGCAATCAGACTGCCCTTTGACATAGCTATGAAAAGGCCTTCAATTCAAGCCTTGAGAACAAATTAAGGAATTTAAGAATGATGTTCTAAGGCAATGGGAAGTTGGAGACTAGAATTGTGAAGTATCATAATAAAGAGCTATAGGAAGCTGACAGTGGTGTGTGTCAGAGCGATTGGTTTCGAGGGTGTCCGCAACGTGAGGAAGAGGAAATGGAGATGCGTGCATGTGGTCATCTTACCTCACAAAGAAGCCATGCGCCGCATGCTTTTTTCCTTTGTGCAGAGAATAAATTCCTAGGAGTAAAACTCCTGAGTCAAGACAATCCCTCCTGTTCCCCTGTCAAAAATGCCTCAATATGGTTTTTGCCAATAGTATCCAGGCACAGTCAAAGCCGGAGAGGACTTGACTCTTCCATGAGGCCTGACATCTTGGGGCACAGGGAGCATGACTGCTTGGGAGCCAAGAGGGTGCTGGAGACAGGCGCTGCTCCCTCCAAGATGCCATTACCTTCTCCCTCATGCTGACTTAGAAGGCAGCCAGACCCTTTGGGCTCAGGCATTTTTAATTTGCTTACTACCCATGGATCTTGACTCTCTTCAATAGGTAAGACAAGGGGATGGGAGGGCCCACAGGGCTTCCCTCAGGAGGGGAGAGGCTCGGGTGGCTTTCCTCACACACCTGATAACTTTAAAGGAAGAATAGTTTAGATTTAGCTGTTCTTGTTTTTTTTTTTTTAATTATTATTTCCCTCACTTAGATATGCAATAATGTGTTACCATTATGGAATGTGTGGGAACTGTAGAACAGTAAAAAGGAAGAAAATAGACCAGGCGCTGTGGCTTGCACCTGTAATCCCAGCACTTTGGGAGACTGAGGTGGCAGGATCACTTGAGGTCAGTTCAAAACCAGTCTGGCCAGCATGGTGAAACCCTATCTCTACTAAAAATACAAAAATTAGCCGGCATGCAACTGTAATCCCACTAAGTAAGTGGGAGGCTGAGGTAGGAGAATTGCTTGAATATGGGAGGCGGAGGTTGCAGTGAGCCGAGATCACGCCACTGCACTCCAGCCTGGACTGGACGACAGAGCGAGACTCCATCTCAAAAAAAAAAAAAAAAAAAAAAAAAAAAGAAGAAGAAGAAGAAGAAAATAAAAATTACCTATAATCACTTTACTCATACATAGGCACAGTTAAATATATATATATATATATATTTGATTATTATTTAAAGTTATAAATATGTTTACATTTTGAATTCATACTGCACAACATATTTATAACATGTTTTTAACTTAAAAAGACAGGGTGAATGCTTTTCCATTTTATTTAATATTCTTTCATAAGAATACAATGTCCTTCCAGAAGAGCATAATATTCCATTTATAGATGTGTCATAATTTGTTTGGCCAATCTCCAGTTTGGGACAACTAGGGACATTCTATTTTGGGGGTTTATTTTAAACAAGAATCTGATGAACATTCTAAGCCATGAATATTTGTGCAGAGAATAAGTTCCTAGGAGTAGAATTCCTGAGTCAAGAGAACTCCTCCTGTTTCACTGTCAAAATGCCTCAAGATGGTTTTTGCCAATAGTATCCAGGTACAGTCAAAGCCAGAGAGGACTTGACTATTCCATGAGGCCTGACATCATGGGGCACAGGGAGCTGGCTGCCTGGGAGCCAAGAGGGTGCTGGAACAGGAAGGTGCTCTGAGTCAAATCTTGGTCTGAGACTGCCATTCCAGGACAATCTGGTTAGAGTTTGTGACATGATGTTGGGGAAACAACTTTCCAAAGAGATTGTTTATTTTCCATTTAATGAACAGCTGGAATGTCAAATTAGACTAAACATTTGTGGAATCAAATCCCACTCATCAGCACTGCAGCTACATTAAAGCCAACATCTGGATCAGAAAGATGGAGGTCCCTCACCCGATTATATTCCGTACTAGTCCTCAAAGAAATGACCTCTGAAAAAAAAAAAAAAAAAGAAACGACCTCTGGAGATGTAGTTTGTATGCAATGGCTGAGTGTCAGCTAACTTCAATTATGGGAAGCCACATATTATACAAAACCAACCAAACAAAAGCATCAAAGAAGAGGCTTCTTGATGATACAGGTCATTTCTTAATGATGATCAGTCAACCCGCTGCTTCCCTAGAGGGAGAGATGGTATTTATCAATAGGAGGAAATTTCAAATCTTGTCACGTCGCTGCGTTATATTGACAGAAAACCTGTGAGCATCGAACTCACTAAAATGCCACGATTTTCGGGTGGTTGTCACATTTGCTTTCACTTTCCCCCAAGTGGCTGCTGCAAGAATAAATTTCAGGGAATGCATGTTCCAGGGGCTTGTTTTTGCTATCTTGTTGAGTACAGTTCCTCCCAGTACAGTTTCAAATGTGCCAGGGAGGGTCCTGCTCTCATGCATTATTCAGGGACTTCTGTGATTATTTGGTTCAGAGGCGCCCTGCTTTGCACTGCATCACTGGGATTTGGGCATGAGGATGTCTCAAGGCGCTCTGCAAAGCTGTGGTTTATGCATGCGGGTATCCACCTGAAGCCTAGAGCCGCCCTGGAGTGAGATAAGGCCCAATTCAGTCTCACTCGCAGCTCTAATCCCAGCCGGGCAAAGCAGAACACCAGATAGTACACTCAGATTGTGTTATCAGGCCTTCCGTGCTCAGCCATGCTCTCGTCTTAGCTAATTTCTCGGGCACTGCTTTTAGGGAATGTGAGAATTACACAGGTAGAAGCCATGAGGTGTCTCCGTTGTAGTTGCTCAGCGCCAGCCAATTTGGACAGGAAAAGAAGTAAATCAGAATATTTAAGAGCAAGGCATGTGTGCCAATATTTAGAATGTATCTTTGACAGCTCTGATGCATATTTTCCAAAAACATCACAGTAATTTTTTTTAAATCCCCTCTGTCTAGATTTTGCCATTCTGTTGTACGAAGGATTCTTCTGTTTTAGAATTTTTTGTTCACTCTGCTATCAGGAGTGGGTAACCATTTTGGCGTATTAAACAAAAATACTTGTGAGATTCCAATTTGTTTCCATTCCTTCCCAAGTCTCAAACAAAGACTGCCTCCAAGGTCATATCCTTGATAATGATTAAGAGGAATGTTAACTCAACATATGGAATGTTCCACACGCAATGAAAAATTGATATGAGTAACAATAATAGTGGCCAGCATTTACTGAATCTATACTATGTCCAAGCACATTTCTAAGTGCTGTGCCTGTGTTCACCACTTTAGTTACCAAAACAAACTTTTGAGGCATGTACTACATTTAGATGATGTCTGTAATTCACAGAGTGATAATAGTTTTGGCAGTTTCTTCCATCATCTTGCAAAAATCAGGCTGCCCTGGAGGTTCAGTTTATGACTTAATGATGCAGTGGCCTAGGCTTTGTGGAACTCAAATCTTTGGATGCAAAATGAACATCACAAGGTGAGGGATTTGTGTCTACCTGCAGGGAGGCAGCAGGAGATGGGAGAGAAGCAGCATCTTGCAAGGCCAGGGATGGACAGGAAGCAGGAGGAACAGAGGGCTTCCGTTCTACTTTAGCACAGGAGTGCATGGATCCAGAGGATGGTCTGAATATGTACAGCTTAGAAGCAGCTATAGAAACAATTTTCCTGAGCCCAGCACACCCACAAAGCTGTAATAGATTTACATTTGAGGAAGGGGCATTAGAGACAAGGGGAAATTACTGCAGTTGCATTCATTTTTAACACACCTAAAGAATCTAGAAGCCAAAAGCTGTAGTAATCTCAGAACAATAAAGGCTGAAAATAGCTATGCAAGAGAATCAAAACAAAGCCAAAGCTCATTCCATGCCATAATGCTCTTTCTGGCCTTAAAATGGATCTTTCTTGAATACAATGCTATCAAGACTCAGAAAAGCGTTCAGAGAAGGTTGCTGAATCCTGAAGTTGGCTGTCCCAAAGCCTGTATTCAAGAAAAGATTTAAGAAAAGTACGAGTCCAACTGTACTCATTTGGACAAAGCATTAGTGCATAATTTCAAGAGTGTTGGGAACTTCACTTTATACAGAGTGAAAAGAAAATAGGTTTGAAGTCAGACAGATTCGAGTTCCAACGTTAAACCCACCTCAATTTCAGTGTGACTTGGTTAGCTTACAGGACCTCTGGGAGCCTTAGTTTCCTCATCTAAACAGCTAAAGCATCAGTACTGACTTCATAGGGTTGTGGGAATTGTTGAATAAGATAATGAATACAAAGGGCCCAGCAGTAGCTGATACCTAGCAGATCCACACCATTTACATACACTTTACATACACACTCCGCACTTCAACGTTCTCGCTTCTCCATGATTATTAGAGCCTCGTAAACTGTCCAAACAGAGTGAAATTTCAAATATTAAACAAGATGTGTTAATGAATATTTAAAAACACAACCTAAAGCAAATTTTTATTTGCCTAACATTTTTTAAGTTTTCAAACTACTTTCCTCATCCATTATTTCATTTGATCCTTACTACAATATTGTATCAAAGACAGCAAAGGAAAGATTCTTCGTCCACTTTTACAGATGAGAAAACTGATGCTCAGAGATATCCAAGGATTTTTCTTTTTTTCTTTTTTTGAGACAGAGTCTCATTCTATTGCCCAGGCTGGAGTGCCGTGGCATGATCTCAGCTCTCTGCAACCTCTGCCTTCCAGGTTCAAGTGATTCACCTGTCTCAGCCTCCCAAATACCTGGGATTATAGGTGTCTGCCACCATGCCTGGCTAATTTTTGTATTTTTAGTAGAGATGGGGGTTTCACCATGTTGGATAGGCTGGTCTTGAACTCCTGATCTCTGATCCACCAGCCTTAGCCTCCCAAAGTGCTGGGATTACAGATGTGAACCACTGTGCCCGGCCATATCCAAGGATTTTCTTAAGGTAAACAAGTAAAAAGCAGTAGAGCTGGGACTTCTCTTTTTTCTTTCTTCAACTCTTGTGCTCATTTTGTTTGTTTTAATACATGTATTGGTTCTGTATCTCATGAGAAACACTATGTGAGGTGCTTAGGATATCATGGTACACTGTGTGGCCCGACCTTAAGGTCCTGAGTCATCAATTGACTACCCAACACTGTCTTATTTTGCTCATAGTTAAGAATTAGAAAGAAAACGCAAAATTAATGCTTTATTCTACATGTTGGGAGGTTTCACTGATATTAGCTCATTTTTTTTTCTTTGAAATCAAGTGAAAAAGGAGACCCAGGAGAATGAGCCAGAAATGCCAGAATACGGATATGCCTTCTGGTATGTTTTTTGATTGTGGAAGAATTATTCTTAAATAATACACTCATTTCTAAGTAGGGAGCGTTCCAGACTTCAGTCTGGAGGTGCATAAAGTCTGGGGGTCTCTCTTTATCTGATGGCAGTGGCCACTGATGTTCATCCAGAAAGCGGTTGTAAAATGGTGAAAGTCTTATTCTGTCATTTCTTTTTTCATTTTATTAGCTGGAATGCCTCTATAAAAAGAAACTTTCCCTTATCAACTATTTGGCATCCTGAGGTAGAGTTCACACAGGAAAGGCAAATGAACGTTTGATACATTTTACTTACCAGTTTTCAAAATAGTGGCTTGCTTTCTTACAGTCTCCCCCAAAGGGGATTTTTATTGCTGTTTGTTTGTTTTAGTATTCCATAAGCTCATGAATCTAAATATACTTAAGAAGTTTCAATACATTGTAGTCATGATCCTTACTGATCCTCAATGTATCCAATGTTTGGCTAGTGGGAGTTTATTCAATATGGAATCGGAGTTCTTTTGATATAACCCTTGTAGACTTTTATGTAAATTCTGAAAGGAACTTGCACACTGTAAAAGCTCTATATCAAAAAAAGACCAAGAAGGATAGTGTGGGAGCTTGGAATTTTCCACAGCTCCTAAAGAGCAAAACACTTCACCTTGGCTAGCATTACCTGTGCACTAGTCTCCTCTCTCACTCCCAACCAAGTGGTGCAACTAAGATTTTTGCTAATTGCACCTGTGCACTGAAGACAAAATAGGAAACAGATACCATCTTTAACTTTCATATATTTTATCCAGGCCCAGACACCAGGGCTTTTCTCTTTCATTTTTGCTTCTCTTTTTCTTCTTCAGCTCCCATCCACGATATTTTTCTCCAGGCTAGGAACAACAGGCAGGGCTAGTAACTCATTTGTGACTAGATGCCAGTGTCACTGCACAAACTAATCTAGGGAAAACCAAATTATGTTGGAAATAATGCAGAGCGATCAAGTTCTCTTCAAAATCCACTTATTCACGATAATTAGCATGAGTTTCTTCCAGAAGCCCAGCTTAGCACATGGATATTCAATGGGGTCTTTCAGCTGCAGTGACTCTGAAGCTGTGATTCTGCTTAATTAATAAAGCAATGACAGACATTTAGAAAAATATATGCATGATAATTTAAGTCTCCCAGAAAAAAATCAATTCGTTCTGTCTAAACTTTGCCTTGGGTGTTCCCTTCATCAAATCAAGTGTGGAGCATTGACCTTAAGTTGCAAAAATTTTTCTGCAGGCATGATTGAAGCTTCGAGAGGTAATAGCTTTCAACATTCATCTCTTAGAGATTTTAAAACAACTCAAATGAGGACACTATCCCACTTTTTGCTGCTATATGTAAATCTGAGAAAATAATCTTTAAGACTTTCAAAGTAAATGTAGCTTAGGGCTACGAGAGGTGGCTTTTTCATTTGTGCAATCAATACATGATTAAAATGGTGTGTTGGGAGGGGGTGCATCCCTTAAGCAACAGAATGATACAACTGTAAGTTCCCTGCTTAGGGAACTTCCCTAAATAAGCCCTTTTGTGTTGATTATTTCTCTTGGTGATAAGCATTTGAAAAAAAGGTCACCTGTTCCTGACATCTGCTACTATCTCTGTGTCTTTTCTTGAAATGACGTGCTATACTGATGCTAATCTAAATGAAAAACAATTTGAAGCATATATATAAAGCTACCAAATAACTGTAACCAAAAGAAAAAGGGGGGAGGGGAAGACCCATCAACAAAAAACAACAAACCAGCTAAAAGCTTTTGATCGATTTTCAGTTAAGGAAGATTACAGCCACAAGGGGGCTCTCGAATCTTCCCAAACACTAGTTAAGTGCTGAGAGCTGTTTTTCTAGTAATTAATTTCCACAAATCAATATTACCTATTAATGTATATTACAGAGACAAGCTACAGACTTCTGACACTTTACATTCAAGTTAAAGAGAGAATTTCATATAAAAATTCAAGGGGTCCACAGTGATTGTAAGTCAAAGCTGAAATTAGTTGCACCTGTGATTTCCTGCGTCCGCTCTAGCATAAAAAATCCCAACACTGCAAATTTCACCAAAGGTTAAAACTGAATGTGAAGCACTGTGTATATAATGGAATACATTGACCTCCGATGGATTTTAAAGGCTGTCTGCCTCCTCCTCCTACATCGTGCACCCCCCAAACAGCCATGGAGGGTGACACAGCAGTTAAAACGCAATGACCCTTTCTGGAGGTGGCGGGAAGTTGCGACAGCCATTAGTTCTGGAGGTATTCAACTCATGCTGAGAGCCTGATGGTTCTGATGGTGTTTACAGCCTGCACCACAAAAGGCACTTGGAATTCAAGAGGGCATTTTAATTTTCTGTTCAAGCCAGTAGATAGGGGCAGAATCTCATACCACACTTGGGCAGAGAATAAGGACAGATGGGAATCTCATCTCCAGCAGAAGAGAGAATACCACCTAGCACCCTTACCAAAGGGAAAATGGAGGAACAGAAATGCCCCAAAAACATTCTATTAGAGTAGTTAAAATACCCAGATAATCTTTGCACAAACTCAGAAAGCCCCTTGGTGCGTTGATGCGAAATGGCTTTTTGACAACTGCCTTTTCTCTAAGCTAATGAGAAAATCATCCCAAAGAAAGGTGAGCATAGGTCTGCCATTGGGCAGGAGCACTTTTGTGGCATGTGGGGGATGTGATACCTTTCCCCTGGACAGCTGGCTCTTCTGAAGAGGGGTCAGGGAGCAGCACAATTGTCCCTCATAATCAGGGTCTTCACGCATCATGCTTCCACATTCATTTTGGTTGTTGAAATTAGAAATCATTGTTGTTAAACAAATCCCTGGCTCAGGAAGGCCAGTGTTCTCACTCAGGCTCCCAAGAGACATATTCTGGGACAGCAAATTCCTCTGTTGTGAAATCCTACGTTGCTTGGCAAATGCCCCCAGTACAACATGAACCAAACCTTGATGTAAACTGCATAGACTGTCGGCTTAGGACTTTTAGAGTCACTGGTACCCTCAAATTTCATTCCCAGTTTAAAGAGCAGTAGCCCCTCTTAATTAGACTCAGTCATTTCTCTTTAGAATTTCAAAAGGTGACTTCTAGAATTTTAGGAAGAGCCCTGTTTTGTTGTTTTCAGGTCTGGTCTTCCATTAAACCCTTCCATTGAAAACCTTCCTCTTAATCACTTTGCAAGTCACCTTCGTGCTTTCCAGCATCTATCTAGAGCATTGCTGTCATTCAAGCACCATCGGGATATGTGGGGCCTTCCTTTTTAGAGCACTGCAGCCACGACCGGGGGATTTAAATTTAGTCTAGGGCTTGTATGTACAGACAAGGACCCTCTGCTCAATTCCCATTCAGAGCCCTGCCTCTCCTAAGGGTAGCTAGGATTTAGGCAGACCCCTGAAGGAGATGGGCAGGCATTTCACAGGTAGAAACCTCCAGATTCTTAGCAGCTCATGGGGGATTGCGGCTTTAGACAGAGCATATCTAGTCAAGTTTAAGTACATTTCTTTAAAATACATTTTGACCTTAAAATCTTAAATAACTTAAAATTATAAAGAGAAGGAATTCCTCTCCTTTAAGCAGAAGGCAAAGGTTGATGTTTTAAAGAAAATAAGTGGACCCTTCCTGTACCATCCTTCCCCTTTTGTAGTGCATCTGATCACAATAGTATTTTACCAGAGAACTGCTCTTTTTTTTTTTTTGAGACGGAGTCTCGCTCTGTTGCCCGGGCTGGAGTGCAGTGGCTGGATCTCGGCGCGCGGTGGCTCAAGCCTGTAATCCCAGCACTTTGGGAGGCCAAGATGGGCGGATCATGAGGTCAGGAGATCGAGACCATCCTGGCTAATACGGTGAAACACCGTCTCTACTAAAAAATACGAGAACTGCTCTCTAAAGAAATTAAATGATTAATGATCTGCTATGATGGGTGGGGTTAGTTAGGGGTGAGGCTTCAGAAGACAAGTCTTTCTCAGTGAAGAACTGACCAGCCCAACTGCTGATTTTTACTAATCAACACAAAATCCATCATTGATCTCCCATTGAGAGATGTTACGGGTTGAATTGTGCCCCTTCCCAAAAAAAGATGTGGAAGTCCTAACCACTACCCCACCGCCCCATACTTGGGAATATGACCTTTCTTGGAAATAGGGTCTTAGCGATAATCAGGTTAAGATGAGGTCATTAGAGTGCACCCTGATCCAGTATGACTGGTGTGCTCATAAAGAGGTGAAATGTGGACTAAGAGACAGATACATGTAGAGTGAAGACAACATGAAGTCACAGAGAACACCATCTACAAGGCAAAAAATAGCTGGGGCTTCCAGAAGATAAAGGAGAGGCCTGGCACAGTGTCTCTCACCCTCAGAGGAAATCAACCCTGCTGACACCTTGATCTTGGACTTCCAGATTACAGAACTATGAGAGAATAAACTGCTGTTGAAGCCATCCA
This sequence comes from Rhinopithecus roxellana, assembly GCF_007565055.1. Lineage (NCBI taxonomy): Eukaryota > Metazoa > Chordata > Mammalia > Primates > Cercopithecidae > Rhinopithecus > Rhinopithecus roxellana. The sequence goes on from NC_044566.1 coordinate 96,298,859, forward strand.
GTTAGTGGTACTTTTGTCACTGTGGCCACAGGAAACAAAAACAAGGTGTATCTTTATTGGAGAGAGAGATGAACGTAATGAAAGAAGAGACCTGCACTAGCTGCACACATTAATAAACTGAGTCTTTTTCAATAAATATAAATGGACTATCAAGAATACCAAATATTTGAGAAACACAAGACAACTTTAAAAATATTATTATGATTATCCTGATGACTATCCATTATGTCATCTATTAAACCACAACAGAACAGGAGAAAAAAGAACAAGAAGTTCTTAGAAACTAATTTATACTCATACATGATGAGCCTGAAAATAAACCAATAGGTAAGACAAATGGTACAGACCAAGCAACTTGTCAGATATGAAAGGGTAGGGGAAAGACATGCAAACTATGAGAAATTAATGTAAAAGACAAGGAGATGGAATCTGTATGTCCAATATCCATCTTGAAAAAAATCCCCAATAGAGAGCAAAGAGAAACAAAGAACCAAAAGAGAAAAAATAATAAAAGTAAAATTAGACTACTTCCTAAGTCTGAAAAATTGTGCATTGAAATTGAAAAGGCCTGAATGAATTTAAGGGGTCTGAATGAAATGTTAGAACCCCAAAGATAAAGAGAAGATCCAAATGCTTTCAGAGAGGAAGAACCTGAAAAGAGATTAGATACATGGAATAAAAATCAGTTCACCACAATTTTCTCATCAGAATTCTGAAGACTAGAAATAATGAATCAGAAGCTTCAAACTTTTGAGGGAAAATGATTTTAAACATTGAATTTTATACTTAGCCAAATTATCAATTACATGTATAAGTAAAATAAAAAATAGTAATACAATCAGAATATTTGCTTTCTTTGCACTCTGTGCTAAAAAGGACTGTATTTGAAAAAGCATCCCTATATAAATAAGAAGGAATTCATAAAAAAGCAATGGGATCTAAGACCCTGGACTTAACACAGTCTGCAAGGAAAAGATTTACAAGGATGACAATTCAGATATTTTTAAGGAAACATACACAAGAGGAAATTGTTTCCCTTTCAACAGATACCAGAATTCACGAGTTGAATATTTTAAATAATAATAATGAAAGAGTCATAGAATTCGCTCTATAAGATAAAAGGCAATTAGCAACTCCCAGAGGAAACAAAAAGCTGAAAGAGAAAGTTACAGCCATCTGTGATGCAAACTAAAACGTGGCATTCTTTTAAGGTCTAGAAATGTAAGAAAGCAGAATTCGTTTGACCTTGGCATGGGTTAGAGGAACCTGTGTCCATTCCTTTGTTTGTGAGTTCAATCACATCATTTGTGAGTATTTATAGGGTCACATTATGTATGTTGTTTATTGGCTTTTTTATTTTTAGATTCATCCTAGAGAACAAGTTCAAAAGTCTATGCTACATTGAAGGCCAGATGTTCAAAAGCCTTACAGCGTGAGGATAAGGCCAGTAGACGCTGGGCATAGAGTAAGCTGAGGGGTTGTCAAGGGAAGTAAAGATGCAAGAATTTCCTCATTTTCCATAGTGGAGAGTCAATATATTGCTGTGTGATAGAGAAAGACATAAAGCTTTTATTCACTAAGTAACAAATACATGTTGGGCTCCTACATATCAGAAGCAGGAGTAGAGCAGAATCTCAGTGGGGAGGCTGTCGTCCAGGGTCTCATTCCTTGTTCTTTAGTGACAATGTTAGTGGTGGGGTATGCAGATGGATTGTATCCTCAGGAAGAAGAGCTGCATGTTGAGGCCCTTTGATACCCTTCCATTCAGTCCAAGTAACATTTTGTGGGGGCAGATTCTCCTAAAATTGAATACAGACTTTATACCAGACTATTTTTCTGTGTTTTTAACATTTTCTGTCCTATTTTTGCTTTTACTCCTTTTTGTCAGATTCTAAGATAGCTGTGGGCTTGGTAAACCTGTACTTAGGCTGCTATCCTTCTGAAAGTAAATTGCAAAATTGATCTTGATACCCAACTGTCTCAAAAGCAAGCACTTTAAATACAGTTCGTCTGCCAGATGAGAGATAGGATTAGAGGGCAGACAGTGCTGATCCCACAGGTACTGTGATCAGAGGAGAGCATAGCAGGAAGTAGGCCCTGCCATCCTGAGTCTCCGTCCTCAGACGCTCTCATGATAGGAAGCTGACAACCCTACACCAGACTCCCCCAGGTTCAAACAACCAAGAGTCACTGAAACCATGGAGCTTTTCAGCAAATCCTAAGTTGGGTATCAAAGATGTGTTTCCAGTTCCCAAAGATAGGCCCAACACCAAAGCCAAAGGGGTGTGTGTGTGTTCATTTTTAAATAGAAAAATAATTCCTCATATCCAAAAAGGGAAAAGATGCCATAATGGGTTGACAACTTTATAATGGGAACAGTTTCACTTAAGAGGTGGAGTAACAAAGATCTCAAAGCTTGAAGAAGAAAATGTAACTGCTAGCAAGCTAATAATTGTTAGGCAAACTGCCGTTCTGTGTAGATCATCATTGTCTTTTTGTGCTAGTGAGGAGGAAAAAAATGTTGGAAGGTTATTTTAAGAATCAACTTTAGAGCTCTTTTCAAGAGGACTGGTTTTGCTCAGTAACATGTCGACATTGGTGTGTTTTTATATAGAAGATGCTCCATTCTTAGCATGGAGGGGCTGGAGTGGATTAAAGCAAGGGCTCAAATATTTTCTAGAAGAAGCTAACTTGAATTTGGAATAATAGGAAGTAGAAAGGAAAGAAAGGCTTCAAGAAAGAGAAAGGCAAAGGCATATGGGGAAATACTGGACAGCAAGAAGCTTTTGGTGGTGGAGTTGTTGAACATTTGAAGAACAGAGATGACTAGTATTAATTTTTTAAATCGATTTCTGTGTGATTCTGCCAGTCCAAGACATCAGTAAAGTTTTCTATACAAATAAACATCTTGTGTGGGTGGCAGATTGGGGCAGTGGAGGAAAAAGGGCTGAGTTCTTTAGCTACGGCAAGGTTGGGATGCCACTCTACTTAGGATGTCAGAGTCAAAGGTGACCTTGAATAGGAATGAAGTCCTCACAGTTCATAGAAAGTGTAGTGAAGAATATATCTCACCCCAACCCCCCGACATCCCTCAGGCTCTGATTCTAACGTTACCACCCCAGCCTCACACCCTAAGCACATCCATTCTTTGGCCAAGATCTCCCCATTGCCTAAGTCTGTTCTAAGCATATTCTTCCCAATCTAATAGAAATTGAGTTTGGTAGCTTAGCCGAGACTTGGGCTTGAGACCCAGATACTGCTAATTCTCTCATGCTTTCATCTTTTAATTTTAGCCTTAATGTTCTTCACATATTAAACAATGCTTTCTTTTGGTGGTAGAGGACTAAATTACAATAGTAGGTACAAATGGTTATTTATTATATGTGCTCAACTTTCTAATTTGTATTTAATGAGGTCTCCTATTTATATGTTTTTTATTCATTAATTCATTCAACAGATACTTAAATACTACTATGTTGCAGCCACTGGATGCGCTATTCTATGAAATAATTCTGCTTTTTTACACTTTGTAATAAATGCATTTGCTTCCCACTATAGCAAAATGGAATAATATTAAGTTCTTCTTTGATATTCTTTTCTCAAATAACTGCACTTTTCCTATTTACATAAAGCTCAAGACATTCACTGAACATTCTCCAAAGATTCTTTAACATTCCAGCCAAGTGGGTGAAAAAGAATTGCTATTCTGATTCAAAGATGATTTAGGAACAGGGCCCAAATCATATCAGAAGTTGAAAAGCCCTTTAAAAATAGGACCATTTCTTCCTGGTCCTCTCTGCCAAGGCAAGGTGGCACGGGCTTCTAACAGTATCTTATCACTTCTTAGCCAACATGCGAAGTGGATATTTCCTTTGCAGCCCTGAGGTAAGTAACAAGAATGGCTTTTCATTTCTGATGTTGGTTTTACATCAGTAAAAACGTTCATTTTACTTCATTAACAAGAAAAAGATTCAACTGTCTAGGGGCTTGCTGCTGCTTCCTACGGAACATCATTTCCTTATCAAATCCATTGGAGTTGGGGGAGGATCTCTAGAGAATTTGTTTTTGGGTGGTTTCTATCATTAGTACTTGGTGTATTGTTCACAGCTCAGAGGCCTACAATTAAGACTACAGAAAAGCTTGAATTGTAATTTCTTATTTTTGACTAACACAAGTAAAAGAAAAATTGCCTAAGGTCTTGGGCTTTGTTTGTGTTGTTCGTCTTGTGTTTCGTGGATAGTTTGCCATTCTGCAAAGGCAAAGCAGATCCCCTCACCCCTTAACACACATGCAAGCTCTCAGATGGCGGCAAAGACCCCAAACTCAGGGCAAATCATGCTTTCCCTCTATTTTCTACTTAACTAGAAATCCATGAAATCCATTTTTAACATCATTCTAATACTTGCTCATTAGACAGAAGCCAAGCTTTGACACCACTTACTTGAACAAATTCTTTAACCTTTCTGGAACTTTACTTCCTTCATGTCTAAATGGTGCTAAAAATAGTACCAACCTCCAGGGTTTTCCTGTGAGGATTCACTGAGACACAATATGGAGAATTTGCACAGAGCCTATCATAGAGTAAGCATTAAGCAAAGGTCAGCGGTTCTCAACATTCACAGAGTTCATGGTCTAATAGTACATAATCACAGCCCAACAGATGCCATTTATGGAACACTTCCGATGTGCCTGGTTTAGGGTGGGGTGTTGTGGGAAGTCAGGGACCCCGAATGGAGGGACCGGCTAAAGCCCTGGCAGAAGAACATAAATTGTGAAGATTTCACGGACATTTATTAGTTCCCCAAATTGATACTTTTATAATTTCTTATGCCTGTCTTTACTTCTATCTCTGAACATAAATTGTGAAGATTTCATGGACACTTATCACTTCCCCAATCAATACCCTTGTGTTTTCCTATGCCTGTCTTTAATCTCTTAATCCCGTCATCTTTGTAAGCCGAGGAGGATGAATGTCACCTCAGGACCCTGTGATGATTGTGTTAACTGCACAAATTGTTTGTAGAGCATGTGTGTTTGAACAATATGAAATCTGGGCACCTTGAAAAACAAACAGGATAACAGCAATCTTCAGGGAACAAGGGAGATAAGACTTGGAGTCTGACTGCTGGTGAGCCAGACGGAACAGAGCCATATTTCTCTTCTTTCAAAAGCAAATAGGAGAAATATCGCAGAATTCTTTTTCTCAGCAAGGAACATCCCTGAGAAAGAGAATGCACCCTGAGGGTAGGCCTATGAATGACCCCCTTGAGGCGGCCGCCTTTTACGGTCAAAGCCAAAGGGATGAAATAAGCCCCGGTCTCCTGCGGAGCTCCCAGGCTTATTAGGACAAGGAAATTCCTGCCTAATAAATTTTGGTCAGACAGGTTGTCTGCTCTCAAACCCTGTCTCCTGGTAAGATGTTATCAATGACAATGCGTGCCCGAAACTTCATAAGCAATTTTAATTTTGCCCCATCCTGTGCTCCCATGATCTTGCCCTGCCTCCATTTGCTTTGTCATATTTTATTACCTTGTGAAGTATGTGATCTCTGTGACCCACACCCTATTCATACACTCCCTCCCCTTTTGAAAATCGCTAACAAAAACTTGCTGGTTTTATGGCTCAGGGAGCATCATGGAACCTGCCAATGTGTGATGTCTCCCCCGGACACCCAGCTTTAAAATTTTTCTCTCTTGTGCTCTTTCATTTCTCAAACCAGCTGAGATGCTTAGGGAAATAGAAAAGAACCTAGGTTAACCATCGGGGGCAGGTTCTCCAGATGGTGGGGAAGGTCTGCTTCCTTCTTCTGTCTTCTACCCCTTCATCTCCCTCCCTTTCTGCAGGAAAGAGAAGAAACTTCTAATAATGTTGGTTAAAGTCCAGGACAAAATAGAGCAAGGTTTCCTGATAGGAAAGGTCACTAACCCTTCAAAACAAGTCGTCACAGTGGGACTACCCTGTACTTACTTCTCTCAGGCTGCCCGGGAGGCTGGGGTGCCTCACGGTGGCCTCCGGGTCTAAACCACATCCTCTAGATCACCCTTTACCTGGCTTTAGCATCAGAGGGTACTGGATACTGTTTCAGCCCTTAATCCAGCAGAACTTTGATTCCTATTTGGCACTTTTTTCCTTAGTCCTGTACCCTGGTGCTAGCATTCTGTGTACCAGCTATCTCACCATCATACCAGTACCAGTAATTCACTCCAAATCCCAGGCCCCAGGCCCTGTGCCAAGCTCTGTGGAAACATAACCTCATGTGAGCCCCATAAGCCTCAGGGAGGAAGGTGTCATTATCTTCACCTTTCAAGGAACCAAAGAGGTTAAAGCTCTTGTCACAGAGCTAGTAAGTTACAGCCAGCGAGGAAATCCAGGTCTGTCTGGCTGACTGCAAAGCAGCCATATACAGTTCTGCCTCCTATGCAGAGGAATTAAGCGCCTGTGATACCAAGATAAATAAAACACACCTCTGCCTGCCCAGAGCTCATGGCGGAGTCTGGGAGCTCAGAGTCATTGCAGTGACCCTCCAAGTGTGGTCTGCTGCTCTGCTACTCCTCTGTACAGCATCGCCTGAGCTCCTTCTTCACGTGAAAGCTCCTGGCCCTCATCCACCAGCCTTGCTGAATCAGAATCCCTCTGCAGTGGACCTGAGGGCTCTGCGTTTGGTAATATGTCGCCTGACCATTCTTAAATAAATTCTTAAATAAATAAACATTGAAAACCATTAGTTCCAAATCTACAAGTAAAAGACAAGGCAGGATACAAAATTGCATATTTTAAGGAAATCCCCCTATAACGTTGATCCATAAGGATCACCAAACTTGTCTTTCTAAATCCCTAGCCTGAATCTTTTCTGGGGTTGCTTAAATCCACCAACATAATTCTTAGTTAGGGAGAGTCATGTTAGCACTGGTTTACAATAAAGATTTTATTACTAGGCTTCACTTTAAAAAAAAGAATACATTATTACAGGGCTAACAAGAACCATAACTCAAACATGATGAACGTGAAATCCAAGGACTCAGAGCTTTTTCCTTGAATCTAAAATATTAAGCCAATCACTCAAATGGTTAGGAGTGAATCTATAAATCCTCCCCCAGAGTGGCATGCATTTTGTTTTGCTCTGTTTGGTGGTTTGATGGAGGATAATGCCATCATTTCAGGAAAACTTCTTGTCTCTTTACTTTCCATCTGCATCCTGCTGTAGCCTGGCTGGGCTCTTTTCATCCCTGTCCTCCTCTTTAATTCCCAAGGACCATTTCCTTCCTATTAACCATCAAATTAACTTCTCTCATCTACCCTCCTCAAAACCAATAATAGCCTCCTGTAAAAAGTTCCCACTTCTTAATCCGACATGTGAAATTCCCTGCAATCTGGGCTCCCCCCATCTCTTTTTCAGAATCTACTTCTTTTTCTGAAAGTATGCTTTCCAAAGTATTTACCCACTTGGGACTTCTACATTCCCAAATCCATGCTTCCACTTCTGCGTTTTCTACAAGTGCTGGATCTGTCAGAAGAGGCTGGGTTATCTTCAGTAACTAAACGGCCCCTAACTCTCCATGACAAAAAACAACAAAGACTTATTTTACGTTCAAGTCATGTGTCTATCCAAAGCAAGCATGGGGCTAGCCTCGTCTTCCATGTTACAGAGTTAAACAATAAAACAGCCAATTTGAACCATGCTACAGAGTTAAGCAATGAAAACAGCCAATTCGAACATTGCTGGCTGCCATGCCAGAGGATAAAGAGAACTGTGGAGAGATTCACATTGGCCATTAAATGCTTTGATCTGGAAGTGACACCTACCGCTTTCACGCTCCTGAAACTAATCACATGGTCCCACCCAGCCACAATGGGGTCAGGATGTGCAATTCTACTAGTGGCTGGAATGAGACAAAAAATATTGGTGAACAGCACTCATGACTGACAAAAATACTTTTTCATATCTTATCCATACTAAAGGTTGGGCTCAAATACATTCTCTATTGCTTTTCCGACCAAGGCTCCTCTCTATGGCAGTGGTCTCTTTTTCTTTGTCTTAGGACTCGCTTTCTCTTCCATTATTTTTGGCATTGTCCGGTCAAAATAAATTCCAAGTTATTATTTTACATATGTATGTCTGATGTCCCCTGAGACAAGACATTGTATCCTTTTGGAAGTCACTCACCTGATCTACCACAGTTAAGAGTGTGTAATAGGTGTTTAATAGCATATCTAGGCATTGCTTACCTTTTAAAATTACAGTTAAAGTCTCACATCTATAACACTACACTTTCATTCTGTGCCACTGATACAGATGCTCACTGCACACTGCTTTCATCTCCTGGTTTATTCAGTTAAATTCTTATGACAATCATCTCAAATACTCTTTCCTTAGTTGTTTGTTTTATAAAGGCCTCCCTCCTAACTTCTGGCATTTTGCTGGCAATTGTTGGTGTTTCTTGGCTTGTAGTTGCATCTTCTCAATCTCTGCCTTCATTTCACATGGCATTCTCCCTGTGTGCATGTCTGTGTCCACATTTCCCCTTTTCATAAAGGCACCAGTTATACTGGAGTAGGGGGCACACCCTACTCTGGTATAACCTTAACTTATTACCTGCAACAATTGTATTTCCAAATAAGACCATATTTTGAGGTACTTATTTTGAGGAGGCTAGAAATTCAAGATATGAATTTTTAGGGGACAGTATTGAACCCGCAACAGGAGGACAGTGACTCAATTAGGCATTCAGGAGGAAAGATGGGGAAGACAGAGTTTGGTTTGTGATGTAATTGTCACAACAGCAAACACCATCTTTCTGGGCATTTGCACAGGCATGGTGTTCATTGCTTCAGGGCTTCGGCTTCCTTATTCTTCAGAAGTGATTCTCACCAGGTGATTAAAATTGTCATTTCCACTTTCCAGAGGCTTAGAAATTAAGCCATAGAGAATTTAAGTCACTTGGCCAAAGTCTCACAGCTAAGTAGGAGGAGAGGAAGACTTTGAACCCAGAATATTTCTGATCCAGAAGCCTTGCTCTTATCTTCTATGACATGTCTTCCTGGGAGGAAGGCCATAAAAGAGGGGATCTAACAGGCGGTTGTCCCAGGCGAAGATACAGACTTGGCATATATCAGCTTACAAACAGCTTGGACATTCCAGAATCTGTCAAAATCTGAGAATGTATGAATCTCACCTGCAGTTGAATAGTCAACATTAAACTGATTCATAATTTGCTCTAGATGTGCATCAACCCTTTCAGTTAACTAAGGCTTCACTTTACAAAGCAACTACCAGAAATATTGAAGAGTCAGTGGGTGCTTTACTGGTGCTGATTTGATTATTTTTATTAGCGATCCAGGTAAATATTTTGTAGTATTTGCATTAATATGCTTTTCTCCCAAGCAGATTATTGTGACAATAACTTGACTAGATCCTAATATTATTACTTCTAATTTGTACTTAAATGACGTTTTCTTAGGAAAGCCTTTTCTCACCTGTCCCCACAAGGAAGGAGACACACTTCCACATGTTCCCAGCAGCCAAAAAGCTATCCTATCATGGTTCTACTGTGCTTTATTTTAATCACTTATTTAATTATCAGTATCTATTACTAGGTCATATGTTCGGTGATGACAAGGGCTGGGTCCATTATCCCTCTAATACCTGGCACAAGCCCAATAAAATTTCTATGAGAGCACGAATATATGCATTAATTGATCTTTGATTATACATTATTCTGGGGCTTGGAAACCATTTAGGAATGTTTTGCACCTGCCCAAGGATATTCTCTGGGTGAAGTTACAATGACCTGTTTGCTTATTTGTCCTAGTTTCCACCACATTTATAGGAGAGAATCAATCCCACCTCTAGCTATGTGCTATGCTTGACAAGTGATATTGATACCTGCAATTCCAGGATTTGTTAGGGTGCATAAATACTTAATGAAAACCCTGAAATAGAATATGAGGAAGATTGATTGGAGAATAGCACTATCCATGCCTCCGGATACCCTAAAATACATCTTTGGGTTAAGCCAGAGCATTAGAGTCCTGCATTCATGAAACAAAGCTGGGTAGTTTCTAACAGTTTTTTTGGTGACTGAACTTCACTTGGATATCAATGTAAAGTAACAACTTGATGCATTTCTAATGCTGTCTAACTCAGTTAGTTTCACCATAAAAATATTTTGGGGGATATTGGTCACTAAATTGCATTGTGACCTCTGTTGGTGATCCATGGAGAACTATCAAGCTCCATATTCTATTTCCTTTGAAAAATCTGTTTATGTTAATTATATGGCCAAGTCTTGGTTTCTTCACTTGAAAGATGGAAACAATAAAGTACCTAGCTCACAGGGTTCAAGACGGGATATCGTGCATTAACAACAACAATATGCTTACTTAGCACAGTGCTTGGCACATAGTAAACCATAAGCACTGGTTATTTGTCTCATCATGACTGTCGTTGTTGTCATCATCACTGTAATCACTGTATTAGTCCATTATAAAGAACTACCTGAGACTGGGTGATTTATAAAGAAAAGAGGTTTAATTGACTCACAGTTCCACATGGCTGGGGAGACCTCAGGAAACTTACAATCGTGGTGGAAGGGGAAGGAGAAGCAGGGTACATCTTACATGGTGGAAGGAGACAGAGAGAATGAGTGAAGCGGGAAGTGCCACACACTTTCAAACAACCAGATCTTGTGGCAACTCACTATCACAAGAACAGCAAGGAAGAAGTCCATCTCCGTGACTCAATCACCTCCCACCAGGCCCTTGCCCCGACAAGTGGGGATTGCAATTCAAGATGAGATTTGGGTGGGGACATAGAGCCAAATCATATTACCCTCTTGGCAGCTATCATTGGAAAGATCCAAAGCACATTCATGGCCATCTCTACCAAGTGAAATTACTTTATGTATGTCCAAAATAACCTTAGTTTCATTTTATTTTTTGACCAATTTTCTCATTTACATATTTCTGAGGTCATTCTTGTCACACTTTTAGATATAGGTTTACAACCTTTGTGAAACAAGGAGAGTTATTAATACACAAATACATATGTATGTTCATTTTCAAAGGAGAAAGATGGGTCACAGAGATTTGAAATGACTTGTACTGAAAGCAAAGCAGGAACAATTCCTGTGTTCTAAATCATAGCTCTCAGCCTTTTTTGTCTAGAAGTCCACTGAAGTTTCTCTTTTGCTGAATTTTTACATGGTCCCATTGAAGAGTTTGATGTGGTTTCTCCCACATTCCACGCTACTTATTGTTGAAATGAAAGCGTTCCTTCTGATTTGGTACAGAAACTGCCTTGAAGGAAAGAAGGACCCTGGGAACACATCACAATAGCTGAAAAAAAAAAATGATTCTTTGCGAGTTTTGTAGGTAACCTAAGTATTGCATGGTGAACCTATATAAGCAGGAATTTTAATATTACTTTTAAGGAAAGAAAAAGTCAATTTCTCTTTATTCCCAATAGTAACTGTGATTAATCTGTCAGGTAAGAAAAGGGAGCAGCCAGACACAGAGCCCTTAAGGATTTATGGCTCAGCATGTGTAATCAGAAAACTTTATAAATGTGTTGGTAAGCTCCCGGCCATGCCCTTCACCATTCCAGGCACCTCCCTCCTCCTCTTTATACCATGTGGCCTCAGAAGCCCCATAAAGGACATTTGGGGATGACATCTATACCACATTTCTCGATAGAGATTGGCTTTTCTCTGTTCCAACAAGTTTAGCTGCACACCCTTCCATCACTACCACTAGCCGTTCCCATTTCTGGACTTACAGGATTTGGTCACTTGACTCCATGCCTCTTTATATTTTTATTTTTTAAACTTTTTTAGCAAAACAGGGCTGAAAACCCCATGTAGAATGCTAACACAAGTGACTGCTCCACTGCCCTGGTGTACAGGTTTATAAGCTCATGTTTTAGATGCTACCCGCAGATCCCTGCCCAAGTCCAACTGGAGTCAGAAGGAGAGATGGGTCCTAAAGACTTTTCCTTCAGATAAGCTGCAGGCTGTTGAGGGCAGGACCCACCTTAATTCCACGTCTGTCTGGTTCTGCAGAGCACAAACTGTGTTAGAAATATCTTTTTTGCATAATCCCTCCCCTCCCCAACACACACCCATCTAGATGTGTATTCCACATTACTAAGTGTTTATTTAAGTACATGATGGAACACAAGCAAAATCACAATTTTCCCTTCCTGCTGTCAAAGACTCCAGATGCTAGAATCACCCAGGCCCCAAGACAAAACCTCTTGCCTCCCCACTCTCAGCACTGGATCTAAAACTATCAACAGGTAAACAAATACATTCTGGCAAGATTTCCAATTTGAATATAGGGCTGTTTGCCAGGACATACTGAGTTCTAAGGTGGCTTTAACTCAGAGTCTCTTTTTGGTCTTAAAAGAGAAAAACAAAACAAAACACATTTTCTCAACAATTTGTGCAAAGTCATTCTCACCTGCCCCTCTGGGTACAGTGAGGATTAATGGTTTCTATCTCCTAACAATACCCTAGTCCCTTCCTGGTAGTAAGTTAGGAATATGGGCCCATTAGCTGCAAATGTTGCTCTAGTGGCCTTAAAGGATTAATATACCTCCCAAAGCCCTTAACTTACTGGTACAAATCTGGCTAAATGAGTTAATGGGCTAATTAGTTAATTGTCAACTCTGCAAAGATGAGAAGTGTTGTTATTTTGCACTTTATTAAATCCTCAAAAATTAACAACTATAGGTGGTAGATGCTAAGAGGACTTGAAATAGGCTGGACAATTTTGACATGCAATACTGGCATCAACAAACACTTGTGCAGCCTCCACTGGGGGAATGAGGTAATGGTGCTATTAATTGTATCCCATGGGTAACTCCGACAACCAGAGCAGTTGGGAAAAGATTGGAATTCATCATTTGAAAGTCTTTTGGTTGTGAGAGTGATTGTCATAAAGTAAAATAAAGAGTCAGGGTAAAATAATTATCTATTTCCTCGTTATTGGAGATGAGGGAGGTTATGTACTGATGTGTGAACTTGGACAAGATGTGATCTGCAGCATAACTGAATATGCAGATCGGTAAGGTACTTTTACGGTAAGACTTTAAAATACCACTTGAAAATATGGTTTATTTTAGAGCCATAGGAAAGAGCATGGGAAAAGTATTTGAAAATGTGAATCCACAAATAAGAGTAAAGTGAGACCAGCACAGGGCATCTGGGTCACGGGGAATCCAAGGGGAATTTACTGAAAGATGTTCAACTTGTTGGTTATGATCAGAGATTATAAAGCTTGGGCAACTTGTTTCTAAGGAGAAAACTTTATAATTGCCCAAGTTCCTGAATGGTTTGGGAATGTGTTTAATCCCTGAGCATCCCAGTACATCTTGAAGAACTGGACGTTTTACACAGAGCAGTCACAGACCAAATGATGGATAATTAAGCATTCCTGGTATCACAGGATGCATGTTCAATTTAAGGCTTTTGCCAACATAGTAGCTAATAAGACTGTTGGAAAAAGAGTATGTACGAAGAACAGCTGAAAAGCTTTTCCTCACAAAGTGAGTTTTTGTTAAAAGAGAAAAAAACTTTAAAATGAAGCATGCACAAACACAAATTTGCAGACACAGATATCATGCCTGAATTATTCCTTGAGAGATGGAGTAGACCCTCTTGGTTTTTTTTTTTTTTTTTTTTTTTTTGAGACGGAGTCTTGCTCTGCTGCCCAGGCTGGAGTACAGTGGCCGGCTCTCAGCTCACTGCAAGCTCCGCCTCCCGGGTTCACGCCATTCTCCTGTCTCAGCCTCCCGAGTAGCTGGGACTACAGGCGCCCGCCTCGTCGCCCGGCTAGTTTTTTGTATTTTTTAGTAGAGAAGGGGTTTCACTGTATTAGCCAGGATGGTCTCGATCTCCTGACCTCATGATCCGCCCGTCTCGGCCTCCCAAAGTGCTGGGATTACAGGCTTGAGCCACCGCGCCCGGCCGCGACCCTCTTGGTTTAATAGTCACTTTGCTTTCTTTCATTCTGACCCAGCCCTGATTTTCTTCTGGTTTCCAGCTTTCCATGACTCAGGTAAATCCTGATAGGTCTAGGCCATTAACAATGGGTCCATTGCTGTAAAGGGCTGGTTTACAGGTGTGTAGGTAGCCAGTTTTGTCAATGAGATGTAAGAGAATGTCGACTGGGGGGCTTCTGTGAGTTTTCCTCCCTGATAATTTTCTTAAGTCAGAACTCCTTCCTCTTCCATTGCTGGATAATGTATTTTGGAGTACTTCCGTAACTACTTCAACCATCTGGCAATGATGGGGAGAAACAGCCGTTAGAGGAAGCCAACACACAGGACAGCAAAATAGAACCTGAATTCTTACATTCTTGAGCTACTGATCTTGCTGTGACATCCCTCTGGAGTTCTGTTCATGTGAGATGATAAATCCCATTATGATTTATTCCAGTTGAACTGAGTTCTCTGTTGTTTGCTGCCAAGACATTCTCACAAATCCCAAAGAAATGGCCATGTCCTTCCCCAGTCCCAGTTTGCTCCAGAAATGTGAAATGTAAGATTGCACGTTTATGTAGAGCACCACCAAGAGGGACAGGAGTGGATTTGGATCCTGACTCTGTTGGGGACTGCCTGAGCTTGAATAAGACACTTCAACTCTTTAAGCCTCAAGTTTCTGTCCCTCAAGGGACAACAGCCACTATCTCATAAGGGCAGTTCATGAGATTATGTAACAGAACGTTTTCAAAGTGTAGACTCTCAGTGATAATATCTAAAATACAAACACACACACACATATACATAAAGGCAACCCTGACAGCTGTTTTCAATAGGAAAACAAATCAAGTGAGAAAATTAACACCATTCAAGCAGCAGGATAAATAAACCTAGAAAGACACATGGTATATTGGACAGCATCTGTGTATAGGACTTAAAGTCATTTTTAAACACCTAATCCAGAATTAAGAGCAAAAATAAAAGTATTTTTATCTGATCTCTTAGGAACATGGAATCTGAGGGAAGACACTTTCGGAACCTCGAATCCGAAAGGAACTCAATGTTTTGCATCCTTGGGGATTGCCAGAGATTGTCAGAGGAGAGTCAAACAAGGACACAGAGATGGAGCAGCCTTGATGTAAGTGGGAGAAGAACACACTGAATGTGCTGACCGAGAAACCAAGAAGAGAAGCACTCACGAAGGATGGAGGGAGTGGACAACTGCGTCAGATGCTGCTAAAAGACGAAATGACATAAGAACAAGGAAGAGAATCTAAGGATTTCTAGGGAGCCATGAGATGAAAACATGATTGGATTGGGTTGAGAATTAAAGGAGGGCTGAGAAATTGGGGACAATGGCACTTTTTATGTTTTACTAGGACAGGATAAATAGAAATAGGGCAGTAACTAGAGGGCCACCAAAGGTGTTTTTCTTCTTTTCTTTTAAGATAAGAGACGATGAAACGTGTCTATATACTAATGTCAATGATGCACAAAAGAGGGAGAAATTGATGGAGCAGAGAGAAGGGAAGTGATGGTGGAATAAAGTTCTTGAGAAGGGGAGCTAGTGGTGAGATATCTGGCTTCTGTAGGATCTGGGGGACTTTATTCATTATAACAAGATAACCAGTAAGGAGGGTGGAGACAGATGCAGGTACGTGGGTGGATTTGGTGATGGGAAGATAAGTAGATTTGTACTAATGGGTTTCCATTCTGAATATATATATATTTTAAAAGATAAAGAATTTCCCAGAAATGGAAAAGTCTTACACATTTTTTACCTTGCCCCAGATTTCAAAGTTTTGACCTTGGGATAAAAGCACAGAATTCTGAGAAAGGAGAGTGGAATTTGTCTCTGATACTCTAATTGTTCTGACACTGCACTGCTCCAATGAACAACTTCTTTGGAATAGATGTAGTATAAATGCTCTGGGACAGGACAGTCATGAATTTAACAGGAAAATCAATTCTCTAATCATTGTACGAATACTTGGTGGCAGCACAATATGCTCAAAAAAAAAAAAAATGGGGGTCAGAAGAAATGAGGTGAAAGTCCAGCTGTATAACTGACACATGCCACATAATATCGAGCAAACATTTTGCTTTCTCTGCATTTCATTCTCCCTACCTATAAATAAAATTATTGTAATAATATTTTGCATCTTATATATTTGATGTGAAAATCAAATTATATGACAACAACAATAGTCGTAACGTCCAAGAGTGACAAGGGCTATTGCTTGTGGATCTTTACCAGGGGGCTGTAATTCTGAACTCTCTCTCTCTTCTTCCATATATATATGTATACAAAAATACACCACTTTGAAGAGTCCAGGGTTTTGGGAGTTGTATTGTATACTAGGAGACTGGGATAAAGACCAAAACCAGTTCATAACTAGGATGAAAACCACAATTCAGCCCATAATGTGTTCAAACACAGTTTTAAAAAATTCGTAAGTCGAAGTCCTAATACCCAGTAATTCAGAATGTGACTGTATTTAGCTATGGACAGGCCTTCACAGAGGCGATTAAGCTAAAATAAGGATGTTAGGGTGGGCCCTCATCTAATCTGACTTGTATTCTTATTAGAAGGCAATCTGGACACAGAGACACTGGGGTATGTATGCACAGAAAAAGACCACGTGAAGACACAGTGAGAAAGTGGCCATTTGCAAGCAAAGAAGAGAGGTCTCAGAAGAATACAAACCTTCTGAGACCTTGATCTCAGAATTCTAGCCTCCAGAATGGTAAGAACATAAATTTCTGTTGTTTAGCTCATAAAATCTGTGGTATTTTGTTATGGCAACCCTAGCAGATTACACACACATGCAGACAAACAAACATACACACAGACGTGTGTATAATCTTTTATCCTTACCCTAACTGTACAAGGTAGGCATTATTATCCTCATTTTATAGACGAGGACACTGAAGCACAGAAAAATTAAGTGACCTTCCTCAAAGTCACATATGACAGCTAAATGGTGACAAAGTGCATAGTAACTATAGGATCCCTATGATGTTGTGAAATATCTATTTGGTCTTCATCCCAGTCTCCTACCGCACAACTCCTAAAATCCCTGGACTCTTCAAAGTGGTAAGTGTCTTTCTGAACACTAATGATTTGACTGTTGGCTGGAAGCCCTTAGGAAGCTTCAGGATGGGAGCTGGTCACCCAAAAGACAAAGGTAGGATCAGAGGGTTGGGACTTTCAGCCCATTCCCCAGTCTCTAAGGAGAAAAGAGGTTGAGTTGATTGGTTTCATCAATTGGGTCCACGTAATGAAGCTTCCATAAAACCGCCAAAAGACAGTGTTTGGGGAACTTTGGGATAGCTGAAGACAAGGAGGTTCCTGGAGGGTGGCACACCTGGGGAAGGGATGGTAACTCCATGCCCCTTCCCATATGCCTTACATCTCTTCATCTGTATCCTTTTGTTTATATCCATCATCATAAGCCAGTGAGGGTAAATGTTTCTCTGAGGTCTGTGAGCTGCTCTAACAAATTAATTGAACCTAAAGAAGGGGTTATGGGAACTCTTATTCATAGTCAGTCAGAAGCACAGGTAAACCAACCTGTGGGCTTGTGAATTGCATCAGAAGTGTGGTATGGGGGCTTGTAAATTGCATCAGAAGTGTGGTGTAGTAGGCAGTCGTGGGGACTCAGCCCTCATCCCGTGGAATCTGATGCTATCTTCAGGTAGATGGTGTCAGGAGTGAATTGAATTGAAGGACACTCAGCTAGTGTCCACTGCAGAATTGAGGGCTTTCTTGTGGATGGGGAGAATCCTCACACACTGCTTGGTAACTAGAGGGCACAAAAATCTTCTGTGTTGATTGCTATGGGGTGAGAGTGGAGGAAAAGTTTGTTTTTTCTACATAATCCCCTTTAAAGGTAACTGTAAAATAATTGAAGTCATAGAAACAGATTTTTAAAAAAGAACCATTAATTTCTCTGTTTCCCATAACCTGATTCTCAAACAGATTTGCAGTTAATGTGGTATGATTTCATAGCTTTGCCATTGTTGTGGTTTGCAGAGCTCCAAGATCACTATTTCTTCAAGGTTTATTAGAATTTTTAAACATCCTTCTTATTGCACCTTTTATTGGTCCCTTATTGCAATTCTATCATTCAAACTCAATTAACCAAATTATTTATTCTTTCTGCCTTTGTTTTCATCTCAGCTGGAGTTACTCCGGGGGTTTACAGCTTGCCAGTTTTGCAATGAACTGCTTAGATCAGAACTCTGAGCAGGACCCCGTTTACTGGGACAGTCTGGCCATCAGATGGTGCCTGTATCAGTGTAGCTCCAGATCTCGTGGCTTTGCAAACATCTGTGCTCTCTGCTTTACCCTGCAGCATTTCACTTCCATTAAAAGTGCAGCCTAAAATCTCCCTTGTGTATCCTTGTCTGGGAACTGGGTGACTCCAGTTGAAGGGTCGATAAACGTAATTAAAAGGATCATCCAACTGGATCTCTTTCTCTGAGTGTCTTCCCTTGGAGGGCCAACCCGCTCCATCTCATAAATGGATTTTTTAAAACATGAGGGCTTTGAAAGGTGGCAGATGTCCTCAGCCTATTGATTTGTGCACTGGCAAGTGGTCGTCGGTGTCCTCAGATTCATAAAGACACACCCTCATATGCAGAGGATTCACAGATGATATTCACTGCATTATTGCCTGATCGATAGTCCCCTACCAAATAAATGCTCATCCACTCTATCAACTCTCCTCATAGACAAGTAATAACACCATGACTTATTAGGAAATACAATGAGCGTAAAACAGCAGTAGCCAGCTTCTTGAATAACTGTTATATAACACGGCATTTCTTGGTATTTTCACATGGCCTAATCCTATTTTTGACAATAAACCTGCAAGCTGCTAGTTTTTACTTCTGTATGATTATTAAGGTAACCAAAACTTGGTGAATTTAAATAATGTGTCCAAGGTCTCATAATTATAAAGTGTCTGAGATTATTTCTCCATCATCAAAGCCCATGTCTTTTCACTCTATTAAATTTTCTCTCAGCCAATCATCACCAACACTCCAAAAATATGAGTTTTCTTTAAAAAGTTAACCTTTGAAAATTCATTTAGTTGAACAGTGCTTCCTCCTACCACTAGTCTGAGCTGCTCTCTTGCTTTAGAAGTCTACATGTTCAGTGATCCTTTGAATTACTGGTTTATTTGCCATATCATTCAGAAGAAATGACAGTATGGTTCATTTTTAAAATTTCCTTTGTGTCAGGTTTTCCCAAGATCTGTTTATTGCTGTCATGTGGAAAAGGAAAATATGATGGGGCTTGAAATGTTCAAATGTGAAGTTTCCCTTTCCCCATTCAAATAAGGGCCAGCAACACATCAAAAGGCAAGATTTCATTTTCAGTGATTGATTTAGACAAACCAAAGCCTGCATAAATGCTGCATAAATTAGATGCTGCTTAAAACCCGTGAATCATAATGCTTCTGAAAGGTAACAGACATATTGGAAACAGATCTTCTATCAATGCTAATGGTGACATCAAGGACTATGATGATGGTAGTTTGGGCTTTCATTGCCTTTTTCCTTCCAAAGATCTCCAAAAATCTGTTTCCTGTCAACAGATATATCAGGAAACCAAGGCCACACTGGACATTCACAGTGATTGTCATTGTGCTGGGCCACTTGGCTTCATCTCAAACCAGCAGCAGCCTCTCTACGAAGTTCAGTTCCTTGCCACTTGGCAGAAATTGCAAAGGAGAAATCAGATAGATGCTTGTTGCTATGGGGATAAAAGTAGGGAAGAAAGCTCTTCAGTGGAAACTGGTCTCCCAGCATAACACCCATCACTTTAGATAGGATTCTCTTTGGGCCCTCCGGGGGTCAGCCTGGAAATAATTTGGGAAATTGGAATGAGTAAGAGTACAATCTTTCAACATAATTTTACAGTTATATTCCTGTTGCATTTTTGTTTGAAAAATGTAAGGCAGCTATTAATGACTAATAGAATCACCAATGTAATAGAATGTTGATAGCTTAGCATTTAAGAGAATGAGGTTGAGATTCAAAAGGACTGGCTTCCAAATCCTGCTTCTGTCACTGATGAGCTACATGGCCTTGGGAAAGTTACATAACCTCTTTTGTCTTTAGTCCTCTCATCCATATGATGAAAATAATCATGTTTAACTCAGAGACTTGTCAGAGAAATTAATAGTAGTAATAAATATCAAGCATATTTCAAGCACCTGGCACAATGACAAGATTAAAAATAGAAGATTTTAACATTAAAATTGATTAATATTATTATAGTATTGTGATAATAAGTCTGGGTAATAATGTTACCAGTCACTTATAAAGGTATGTTTATAAATGTGTACTTTGAAAGACAGTAAAGAAGATTTTAAAAAAAGAGTGAAAGGTTTGAAATATTAAAAAGGCTGTGCTTGAATGACTTAGATGTAAGTAAATTTTTTAGGAAGTGAGCTATTTTTTTTAAACTAAGCTGAACATATTTTTAAACCAGACAGTAGGGTACTAAGGTAGAAGTCACAGATGAAAATCAATATGCTTTGCCAAAAATATAAATAAGAAAACTCATCAGCTGGAAGAAGCATTGCTACAATGTGCATGTTGCTTCCATCTGGAAGAAAAATGCTAGAAAGAAACTTAATATTCATGACTGACACATTTTCTTTGTGCTGTCAGTCAGCTGGAACGGAAATACACAGCTGGTTAGAAAGCCCATCTCTACTTCATGTTTCATCTGATGACCTTATACATCAAATCAAGAATTGTGGGCTGAAACAACATGCTTTATCCTGGTTCATTTTTTTCAGAGGATGGTATAGTGTTCCAAACCTGACACAATGTAACCTGTTTCCCTTCTTCATCTTTCAAGTTCATGTCAGAAGTCAACACTAGAATTCAAGAATATAAGTCCAATTATCAGCCCAAAAATTGAGGGAGAAAAAAAATACACACTTGGCCAAATATCTTATTTGCAGGTAAAGTAATTCATCAAATAGAAGATTTACTTTTGTTTCTAGAGCACAGAAATTATGTAGAGATATTTTAAAATCCATGTTTTAAAAACTTGGCCACAGATATTTAGGAAATCTAAATATTGAAAAGAATCTTCATTGTTAACACATGTCTATTTTTTAAAGACTGCAAATTTCTCAAGTCAGATCCTGTCTTTTATTACATAGTTTCCTAAAATTCTAACCTGCACAGAGGAATATTTATCAGATGTGTTTTGCATATACTTACAAGTTCAGAGTTTTAGATTTTCACATAGAAAGTGAGTGTCTTAAAGTTTTACTGTTTAATCTGTGATCAGGAATTGAAAAATGAATTGACACATGAAGGGTGACACTAAAGTGTCTGGATTTTTCAGAAAAAGAAAACTTGGCATTTGAGAATACAAAAGGTCTCATAAATGGAAAATCAGTAGAAGCAAAAGTAGTCAGGTATATACATGCCAAAATCTTGCTCCATGATTTCATTTCTCCTTAGCCTGTCACAGTAGTCAATCGATAAGAATGTATTTGGGTGATGATGAGAAAACTAAAATAAAATGCATTATTATCTTTAAACAGTATTTTGTAAGGGAGATAATTCTTAGAATCATACCCTGATTTCCTCCTGAGGGATTACTTAAAACTAGCATATAGGTCTCAGAGCATTGGAGTGGAAATAAATCCCAAGCTCTGTAGCCTTCTGAGAATTGATTGTATACATTTTTGTTTTCCGGGATGGAGCAGACTCTAAAGATCCCAGGATGACAATATGTGGTTGTGATCCTGTGGTATAAGAGATTTAATTAGACATCAAATGTGCATTGTCTAATGACGGTTGTTTAAATTATCAGGTTACACACTGCAGTCCTCCGACCCGAAAGCTGGCAGGAAACATTGAGGTAAAAATACAGTAAATCTCCTTTTGACATAATGGGATGCAGAGAAATAACGTGTTACCATGGGCAGACCCACTACTCCCCAACCCTCCTTCTCTAACAGGCTGGGCTGTTTTGTATTTCACAGATGATTTCTGCTTATTCTCTGCCTCCCACCTACCAGATCTGCTTGCCATCACGTTTATCAATTTAATACCTTGGCTAATTTCACTCCAGAATAATGTTTCTGTTTACAGACATCTAGCCTCTGTGGCAAGCAAAAGGTACCCGGGGGTTTCCAGAAAGCAATGGTAATGGATGCTTGAATGGTGATGAGAACCTCTCCAATCAAAAAACAGCACCCACTTCTATTGCCTTGTCAGTCCTAGCCCTTGCAAAGTGGTGATTAGAATCCTGCTGTGTGCAGCTGCTCTTCTCAGTACAGCCTGTCGGAGTGAGAGGATACAGAGAGGGCACCTCATTACCAGGACTTTGAGACTATAAGGGAAAGAATAACGTGAAATGAATCCTCTCAACTAAAAGGTCAAGGGCTACGAGGGTGTGCTGGTGAGACGCAAGGTCACTCACTCCTCACGGCTAAGCAATTTGTTTCATTTTCCCCCATCCTTCTAACTTACAAAGCATGGACCACACATGACCAAAGAGAAGCAACTGTTAGTCATCTCAACAAATTGGTGTGGTGCCGAGAGGGAAGGCAAAACTTGCTGATTAGAGAAAGATTGATGACTGCGAATGTTTCCCAGGTATAAACCATCTGGGCAGGTATCTTTTAACTAAGATTAATAAACATATGCCACCACAAGTTTCTCATTACAGGAGGCATGATAATGCAGAATCAAAATTTTCGAGTCAAACTGCAAGGATGCCACTTTGCAAAATCTCTCGAGATAAACAAAGCTCTGTGCTCAATTAGATAGGAAAAGCTTCCCCTACTGCCCCTGAAATATTTTATCCTCAAGGTCGATAGTCCTCCTTCTTTCTGGAAAAGTGAACATGGACCAGAGACCTCTCTGTCCAGGCCAAAACACAGGCTCTAAAATGTCATCCCAACTGGCAATCTGCACCCATATGGACTAAAGGCAATGTCCTGGCCTTTAGGTTAATGCCTGAAGCCAAGTGAAAGACTATTTTACAGGCTCTTATAAGCAATAGATGGCCAGAGAGCTAGGGAGACCAGCAATTTCCAAGGGCAACCACAGAGAAGTTGAAGACTATGGTGACAAAAATAGGAAGTGTTCTGAGAAGCACCAGAGGGGGCGTCACACTGTCAACTCAAAATTTCGTTTCTTTCAAAATGTCAAGACGTGCTAGGGCTGTGAGCTCCCAAGAAGCCATCAGAACCGTCATTTCCAATTCAGAATCAAAGTATATTTCCATTCTTCAGCTCATGTGTGTAACTCTACCACTGAACATTAGTTTCAATCTTGCTGTGAAACCACGGGCAACCTCTTTTCACAAAGACCACAAAGTGCTCAGAAAACAATCTCTTTTGTCCACAATAGATGATTTTTAATTTTTCCATTTCTTTGAACTTGTAGTGAAATGACAATCATTTTTCATTTTAGACCTAGAGTAATATGTGTGCATGTGTTTAATATATATACTCACGTATGTATGTATATAAAAGTATATGTATATATGTATGAACACATTCATATATAATGCAATGTATATGTTACCATATATATGGTATGGTATCTTTGTGTATATACTATTTATATACAAAATATATACAGACACCAGTAAATAATAACTATATTAGTTTGCCTCATAAAACTATTATATTAATCAAAAGTAGATGGGCAAACTCTTAACAAAGACTTACAGGAAGTCATGATTAATTGAAAACAGTTATCAGGGACAGAATGTTAAAGATCTAAAACACATGGCATTACTGTGGGACAGCACAAACTGAAATCCAAGCAGATAAATGAGAAGGGCAGACAAAGGAAGAGGTGACCAGTGTTGTATTTTCAAGGTAAAGGTATCCTGTCTTGTTCTATAATACCTGGCCATAGGGTTTCTCACATGAGAATGACAAAGGGTGTTCTTTTCCCAAATAACACACATTATTACTTTTTATAGACTGGTATATTTATGGTAAATAAACTTCATCCCATTTGTCAAGTTTGATGTTTTTTTTATGGGTGCCTTGCCCCCTGTGTCTAGGAGGAATCTGAGGCTACATCTGGGCTCAGAGGGACCAGGGACAGTCAACAAATAATATCTGCTGTGGCCACAGGACAGGAAGGTGGAGGTCACACAACTTGTACTTTCCATGTCTCACCCTGTACCTAATAGGTACTTATATTAATTGTTTAATATTGACCATGAAGAATAGAAAATTAGCACGCAAACACTAAAAGATCCGATGGTCAGAACTTAGAGGATGGTGAAAATTAGCACAGGAAATAGAAGCTTCCCAATGTAATAGGGGCTTGTTCAGATTCAATAATTTGAAAAATTAGCGCTGCTGTATGAGGGAGTCATCTCTCAACCTCAGTAGAATATATTTCACATTGCAAAACTTGAGGATGTGGTCCTAGAAATAGTCACTAAGGGCTAAAGGAAAAAGAAGATTCCCCCAAACTGTGTCTAATATCAGTGGGGGTCACAGGGAGAAAAAGATCTCTAGAAACACTAATTCAAGACTAACAATTTAGAAAATTAAAGCGCATATGTTCTCTTGTACCACTAAAGAGATTTTATTACACATATAGGAGGTGGTACATCCAAGGGAAATGTTTAAATGTTTAGGTAAACATTTATCAGACTTTTGTGAGGGAATTAATTCATGAGGCAGCCGAAGTCACTATGAATCAAGGCTGGGCATTTGAATGTTAGAATCACCTGTGAAAGTGATTGCTATCAAGACATATTATGCAAACTTTCCTGCACAGGATCCGAGAATGTGTATTTCATGATGGCCTCAAAAAATTCTTATGCATAGATAGTATTGAAAACCACCAAAGTTTAACAGAATGTCTTCTGAAGTTCTATTTGGACAGAAAAGATTTTGAAATAAATAAATAAATGGAAAATCATATTTGTGTGAATACTTGGCATAATACTCAACATGCAGTAGAAACTTAAAAAATATTGGTTGAATCTGAATCTTAAGTTAGAATATTTTTGGACTTCTAATGTTCAGTTTTTCTCTCATTTTCAACAGTCTATATATTTCATATAGCATGTTACTTAACATGCAGTAGGGACTCAATAAATATTTGAAACTTGAGTTAGTTTTTATGACTTCCTAATTTTATGTGTTATCCCCATTGAGTGAGTTCTTGGGACTTCATAATTATGTTTTTGATCATTTCCAACAATGACTGTAAGTGCTGCTTATAGTATATAAGAGGAGTGTGTGTGTGTTCAGGTGTGTGTTTTAGCAGCAGATTGGGAGAAAAAAAGTTTAAAACTGAAAAACATAAGAACCTAAGAAAATAAAACTCACCTGATAGACTCAATAGCAGAGTGCAGATGGCAAAATGAAGTTAGTAAACTTACGTGTAGATCAATAGTAAGTATGCAATCTAAGAAAAAATGGAGAGATTGAGAAAAACAGTGCCTTGTGGACTCACAGGAAAATACCAACAAGTATTTGAGTTATTAGAATCCGAAAATGAAAGGAAAAACCATGGTGCAGAAAAATTATTTGAAGAAATAATGATTCAAAGCATCTTGAATTTGATAGGAAACAAACTTACAGATTTAAGAAGCTCATAAATCCCAAGCAAGATAAACGGAAAAAAAAAATTCCAACCCAGACACATTATAATCAAACTGCTAAAAACTAAGAGCAAAGAAAAAAATCTTAAAATCAACCTGATGAAAGTATTGTATTACATACATAAGGAAGAATGATTCAAACGGCGGGGTTTTTTTTTTTTTTTTAATCATAAACCACAGAGGCCAGGAGGCAATGCAACAACATTTTTTAAATGTTGAAAGAAAAGAACCCTCAATCAGAAGTCTACATCATAAAAAATAAACGTCAGGAATAAAGGTGAAATAAAGACATTCTCAGAAGAATGGAACCTAGGAGAATACATTATTGGCAAACCTGCTGTAAAATAAAAAAGTTATTTAAATAAAAACAAAATGATATGAGTGGGAAACTTGGAACTTCAGGAATGAAGGAAGAGCAACAGAAATGGTAGATACCTGGTTAATATGATGGACTATTTTTCTCATGTTATTCTTTAAATATGAATGATTGGTTGAGCCATCAACCAATGGATCTAATATCCATTTCAATGATAACTGAAAGCAAAAATTGTAACATTGTTGGACTGGGGTTTCAATGTGTGTAGATGTAATACATATGAAGACTACAAAATAAAGGGGAAAGGGCCAAAGGACCTCTATATTGATAAAATTCCCATATTTCACTTAAAGTAATAAAATATTAAGTCTAAGTAGACTATAAAAAGTTAAGTATGTATATTATAATCCCTAGACAAACACTGAAACTCAACACAAAGAGAAATATTTAAAAATTGAGAGAGAAACTTAAATGGAATAACAAAAAATATTCAAGTAATCTAGCAGAGAGCGGATAAAGAAAAGAATTAAAAACAAAGGGAACAAGCAAGGAAAAAACACATAAAATGGTAGGCCTAAAACCAAGCATACCAATAATGAAATGGAAATAGTCTACACACCAATTAGAAGAGAAAGATTGACAGAATACAAGATCCGATTATATGCTACCTATAAAAAAACTACATTAAATATAATGGCATAAGTAATTTAAAAGTAAAAGGATAAAAAATGTTACTCATGCAAATACTAATCAAAAGAAAGCTGGAGTTGTTATATTAATTTCAGGCAAAGTAGACTTCTAGACCAAGAAAATTATTGTGGATAAAAAAGGAAATTACATGATAATAAGAGGATCAATTCACCAAGGACTCATAATAATCCTAAATGTGTATGCACCTAACAATAGAACTTCAAAAACCATGAAGCAGAAATGGATATAACTGAAAGAAAAAACAGGCAAGTCACAATTCAATATGTTTCCCTCATTTACAACTGTAACAAGTAAACAGAAAATAAGCAGGGATGTAGAACTGAAAACATCATGAACCAATGGATCTAATTCCCATTTGTAGAACACTCCATAAAGAGTGGCAAAACTGCATACTAAAAACTACAGGCTGATGAAAGCAATCAAAGAATTAATAACTGGCCTGATAGATCATGTTCATAGATAGATGACCATGATATATCAATATATGTCACTGTAGGTAAGATACAGTTAAGATATAGTTAAGATACCCATAAATTGAGATACCAATTCAATGTAGTGAATACACCAATTCTTCCCAAGTTGATGTACAAATTTAGTGAAATACCAATCAAAATCTCAGGAGGACGTCTCGTAGACATAGGTAAGTTGCCACTAAAATTTAACTAGAGAGGCAAAAAAGCATAGCAAAAACAATTTGGAAAGATATTTATGTTGAAAGACTCACATTATCTGATTTTAAGGCTTACTGTAAGCTATAGTAACCAAGACTATGTGGTTTTGGCAAAGGGATAGAAATGGAACATAACATAGAACCCAGAAATAGATCTGCACAAGTATGTTCAACTGATTTTTGACAAAGGTGAAAAATCAATTAAATGGAGGAATGATAGTGTCTTCAACAAATGGTGTTGGAAGTAATTGCACATTCACGGATCAAAAAATAAAACTTGACCTAAACCTGACTCCTTATATAAAAATTAACTAAAAAAAATGGATCATCAAACTAAATATGAAATGTAAAACTAGAAATTTACAGAAGGAAACAAGTGAAAACCTTCCTGACTTTGAGTTAGGCTGAGAGTCCTTACATGTGACACCAAAAACATAAGAATATCATAAGAAAAATATCGATACACTGGACCTTATCAAAATGGAACATTTTGCTCTGAGAATAACACTGTCAAGAGGAAGAACTGACAAGCTACAGTCTGGGAGAAAATATTTGCAAATCACATATCATTCAAAGAGGTGATTACAAAATACATAAAGAACTCTTAAAATGCAATGACAACTTAATTAGAAATGTGCAAAATATTTGAACAGACATTTCAGTAAAGAAGATATACAGATGAAAACAAGCATATAACATATTCTCAACATTACTACCCATTAAGGAAATGCAAACTGAAACCACCATAATATACTACTATACATCTATTAGAATGGCTAAAGTAAATATATATATATACATACGTTTATAAACATGCATGCATGCATAAAAGATAATGACAAATGCTGGGAGGGATGGGAAACAACTGTAATTTTCATATATTGCTGATAGGAATAAAAACTTCCACTCTGAAAAATACTTCGGCATTTTCTTAATAAGCTAAACATATATTTACCACTGCTGTGGTAGGAATGACATGACCCAGTCGTCCTACTCCTAGGTATCTACCCCAGAGAAATGAAAACTTATGTTCACACTGAAACTTGTTCACAAATCTTTATAGCTACTCAGCCCATAATTGTTAAAAACTGGAAACAATCCAAATCTCCCCCATCAGGTGAACAGATAAACAAACTGTGGGACATCCATCCAATGGAATATTGCTCATTAATAACACAGAACAATTAAGATATACAGACAACTGTGTATCAGATATTTCAAGGGAAATACGCTATGTGAAAAAAGGTCATCTCAAATGGATTCATATTATGTGATTCCAAATTTAGGACATTCTGAAAAGACAAACTATAGTAATGGAGAACAGATCAGTGGTTACCAAGAATTGGCATGATGGAAACGTTTGATTAAAAAACGGTAGCATGAGGGAAATTTTGGGAGTTATGGAAGTGTTCTGTGTCTTGATGGTGGAAGTTGTTGCAAGAATCCATACATACATGTGCTAAAACCCATAGAATTGTACACCACAAAAGGTCAATTTGACTATATGTAAATTTAAAAATAATTTAAAAATTGAGCCTTTTTCTTAAAAAAGACTTTTCATAAAATTAAGGATAATTTTATGTGTAATTATCCTAAATTTATAATATCTTCCCATGCAAGTACGTAACTTTTATTTGAGCAAATGTGTTTTGCCTCTGCATGTAACTGTTGATCTGTGTAACCAACAATAGGAGATCCTTATAATTTAGTGGAAGAAATACATGATTTAGGGGTAAGCCTGAATTTAAATTTTTGCCCCAAAACATACAAATTTATTAGTTAATATTTACTGTACACTTACTATGTGCCAGGTATGTGCCAGGATCTGGGGACAGAAAGATAAATAAAACAGATGGTTTGACATGAAGGAATTTAAATTTCATGAGGGAAACAGACACTAAGCAGATAGCACTAGAGTAGATAAATAAAGGTAATTATAGACTATGGTAAGTGCTACCAAGAAAATGAACAGGGAGATGAACATGGAGCTGGAGCAGAATGGGGTAGGTGCTGCTTTAGTTAGAGGGTCTGAGAAGAATGGGACATTTGAGATCTGAAGGATACCAACCACACAAACGGCTGGCGAAAGAGTGTTCTGTTGCAGGGAGCAGCAAGTGGAAGGGGACGGAGGTAAGAAAGGGTCCAGTGTGTTCCAGGAACAAAAGAAGAGGCAATGTGGCTGCAGCTCTGTAAGGGGCGGAAAGGAGAGAGGTGAAGTAGTCACACCCTGCAGAGCCTCCTAGGCTATGGCACAAAGTTTAGTTGATTTTAAGGGCAATGGAAAGCCATAGGTTTTTGTTGTTATCATTGTTTGTTTCTTTAAGCAAAGGAGCAGCCATGATCTGGTTTATATTATCAATCTTTAGAAAGTGCTTTTAACTCTGAATTTCAGGTTCTGCATATGACAAGTGAAGACACTACTTACAGCGCAATATTTCTGTGAGAATTTTATGTATATGTGTATATCCAGAATTATGCAGGTTCCATAGTAGGTACTCAATAAAATATGGGCTTCCTTTCTTTAATGTATCTCTTTGCCTCTTTTGTGTGTATATGCATGTCTCTTGTTGCTTTCCTGTTTGCATGAGTCCCTCATTTTGGTGTTTTGTTGTTGTTGTTGTTCCAGTCCATGCTGTGCTTATCTGTCTGACCTTGGAAGGAGAATCTTGGCAGGTACTCAAGAACAAGGCACAATCAAAGTCTCTGGTTTCTGCTATCTTTTGCCCACTTGTGACAGTGGACCAGATGACAGGCAGCTCAGATTCTATTTGGTTGAACCACGTGAAATGGCTATTTTGGGAGATCACGACCAGTAGAAT
This sequence comes from Rhinopithecus roxellana, assembly GCF_007565055.1. Classification (NCBI taxonomy): domain Eukaryota; kingdom Metazoa; phylum Chordata; class Mammalia; order Primates; family Cercopithecidae; genus Rhinopithecus; species Rhinopithecus roxellana. The sequence goes on from NC_044566.1 coordinate 96,328,982, forward strand.
CAGGTTGAACCAATTTCATGTAGCTCAGTTTTGCAGCACTCTAAAGTGTGATTTTGACTGATCTGAGTTATTTCTTCATTTGCCAAAGATTTCATTATTTTTGAGACCCATTACTGCTCTACATTCCGTGATTCTAATAAAGCCATGTTCGTCAAAGGCACACCCTTTCTCACCAACATAGGTGAGCATCCATCTCTCTAGCACACTGCCTCTGTCACTAACAAATTGCCAGGAGGCTCTTTTTGGAGTCACATCATCAAAATTGAAAAGAGAAACTTATTTATTATTATTATTATTATTTTTGAGACAGGGTCTCACTCTGTTGCCCAGGTTGGAGTACAGGGGCGTGATCTCAGCTCACTACAACCTCTGCCTCCCAGGTTCAAGGGATTCTCTCACCTCAGTCTCTCTAGTAGCTGGGATTATAGTGCACGCCACCATGCGCAGCTAACTTTTTGTATTTTTTATAGAGACAGGGTTTCACCCTGTTGGCCAGGCTGGTCTTGAACTCCTGACCACAAGTGATCTGTTCACCTTGGCCTTCCAAAGTGCTGGGATCGCAGGAGTGAGCCACCATGCCCAGCCTGAGAAACTTTTTTGAATAGTGAATTTTACATTAAAAGCATTTAATCCCTGTTATATATATATATATATATATATATATATATTTTTTTTTTTTTTTTGAGGAACATTTTAGGGTTTCATTTTGTGTAACATTGTTTCTATTACTTCATTGAGGAAGGGCTTGACAGAAGGTACAAAAGAATTAGAGAGTCAAGTCTAAGTAATCCAGTGAGTTTACACGGTTTTGTCTGCATGTTCAATTTGAGGCATCTAATTTATAGTTCCTTGAGGATAATATATAAGAGCCATAAAATGCATTTTGAACAATATTTTTAGCTAATTAGTTGTTTGAAATAGAAATCTATTCTCCACTGATTTCTAAGCAAATCCAACTCATTTTATCTGTTCACAAACAATAATGATGACATTATCATGCTCTTGTTTAACACTATTCTAAAACTGTCCCACAACATCATATGTGTGTGTGCTTGTGTATAATAATATATATTAGCATATGTTACTTTATCCAGCTCTCTACCTCTCAGCTAAGAAAAATAAAAATACAAAAATAAAACAAGTTATAAAGCTCAAGAACTCAATTCCTGATGAGCAGGTTGCAATTCTTTCTCCTTCCTCCCTTCATTGCTACATCTGCCAACCCCACTTCTGGAGGCACAGTCTTTCAGCCAGATAGGTCAGTCAAGTAGGTCATATTTATTTCTCAAGGGGTTTTGTTACTCTCATTAATCTCTTCCCAGATTCTCATAAGGAGATAAATCAGATATTGATACAAATAAACACGCAACTTATTTATTTATATCAAAGTTTCTTTTTTTTTTTCTCAGCAAGAAGTGAATTTCAGCCTCAACCTCCAGTCTCCCAATAGTGATGAATCAAAGAGCTACAGCTGGGAGAGCTCAAAAATATGAAGATCAAGAGAGGCCTCCAGGACCTCATGTCCTCTCTGCTCTTTCTACTGAATATTTCTTTCTTCAGGGTATTGTTATTAAACTCATTGAGAAGTGCTAGGGTGCAGCACAGTGAGAATTTCTGAAGATCAATGACACACCAAATATAATGGTTTTAAGGCACTCTCTTTTCAAGCTAATCAATAACAGCTTTCATGTGATCTTACGAGGCAAGATCACATCACTTCCAGGCTCTGTTGAATCACATCTTATCTTCCTATTCAAGAGTTCTCATGGTTGAAAATTGCATTGCTCAGCCCACAGTAAAAGGAAATGGTTTATATTGTCTCAAATTGCCTGACAAACCTGCAGTGGCTCCATCCTGTCCATAAATGAGGGTGTCAATGACCAAGCCCCTGGAAGACATTTTCCTCCTTACATAAGACAGAAAAAAAAAAAAAAAAAAAAAAAAAAAAAAAGCTTTATTTTTCTAATGCCCCATAGTTGAGGAGGGGAGAGGACCGTAGTAATCAGTTTCAGGATTCACAATTTCTTAAGAGAAAAACAAAAACTGTTTTGAATATGAAACTTAAAGCAATAACTAAAATTAAGACAAGGTAAGAAAGTAGCAGAGATTTCTGCAGTTATGAAACACTAAAACACTGGATAAAAATGAAAAAATTCAGCCAGCCTCTTGATGTTTAGTTTGTAGGCTGTCAAATGCCCTAATAGATTGAGAAGTAAGAAAAGCAGTCATAACGCAATATGGGGACAAATCAGCCCAGTTCAGGAGCTCAAAGATTAGTCATAGTTGTTGTATTCCTAAGAAAGAAATGGCCCTAACATACATCCTTCGTGCATTGAGACAGTCAGGGTTCAGCCAGTTCCATAATTCTGTTTTTACATTTTTGTGTCATATTCATGAATCTTCCTAAGATGCTTGGTTCCTAAGACTCTTTGTTCCTTGAACAAATAATGTGCTCTATTTTGCCCTCATTTAATCACATTGTTCAGAATAATTTACTCAACTTATTTGTGAATTATTTCAGGTCCAGTGCCTCTGCTTGTTCTTACAGATGAGAATTTCTGGCCTCTCACAGTTCATCTTTCTTGCCATAGATAATGGCTGCTCATTTTCTTTCCCTCTCATGATAATAGAGACCCAGCATTTCCCACTTGAGGTATTTCTGGGAGGAGGAGGCTTTTTCTCTTTCTGCTTAGAATGAGTGATTTTAAGTGAATGTCAGATGAGCCTTAAAACAGGCATGCTGGACGGGCAGAAAGGTTCTCCGTCCTTTCTGCTCACTGGTAGAGTTAAAGGACTATGTAAAATCAAACTTTTCCTTGTGTAGGCAACCTGCAATCTTACTATGGATAATTTTATCTCACGGCAAGGATAAGTAATGAAAAAGCTGGGCACAGGGAACTTAAGGGCAAAATAAATGGGACAGCACTAAGATCATGAAAGAGCATCACATTTGCCAACTGAATCCACCAGCTCCATTTCCCTGTATCACAAGCTGTCCATTTCTAGTCCAAATCCTTGTTTAATAAAGCCTCCCGAATTCCAAATCCCCCATAGTATGTTTACAATCTCAGAGCGGGCAAGAGACCACCTAGCAGCCCACATTGCCACCCCCCATGCAAGGAAAGAGTCCAAACCAAACCCGAACAGGAACACAGAAAAGTTATCTTACTTAGCACCGGTCTGATGTGTTCATGGCAACTATTTTGGAGAACAAGGAGAATACTGGTAATCCTTAACTCTGGGATGATTTTTACCTCCTTCAGTTTCTTAAATAATTCAGCAGCCTTCTTTGCTTTAAGATGAACATATATAAACAGAGGAAATTGGGGGCAGCCGCAGGGCTAGATTGGTAAATTGATTATGTTCTCTGAAGGAAATCATCAGACTCTGGAAAACACCAGTGCAGTTGATACAAACATGAAAGTTCACAATAATTTCAGATGTGAATATATCACAAAATATGCGTTAGAATTTCTATTTGTTTTCCTAACAGATTTCAGAGTTTATATTAAAGCTAAGTGGATGTCAGGCATGATAAAATTTGGGGGGAACATATTTATGAAAATAAGATTACTCTTTCAGGGTTTCAGCCCCTGATTTTTCCTTCAAGGTTTGACAACCGACTAATAAGAATGCCAATAAACACCAACAATAACGTATTTGTTATTCCACTGTAATAGCTAAGTGGAAGCAATTTTAGCTAAACATGATCATCTCTTGGAAACAAGATTTGGATTTATAAGAAATGAAAAAAAGATTCACGTTTTCCTTAATAATGGGAAAGAGATTATTTTTGAGGCCCAAAGACAACATAAGTTGTTTTGAATTGGGCTTCATCTCATTATTGATATATTTTCATTTGCTGAACTGCAGCAGAGTTATGATCTGCCCTGGTTTCCTGTTGAGAGTTTTATCTTTCCATTTTCATAGTACATGCCTTTTCAAAAGAGTAAACTTCCAGAGCAATTTGTTTAAGAAGATACAGCTACTGAATATCAAGATCAGTGAGGAACTGTCAGGAATACACGACAGCTTTTCCTGAGAACAAAGCTTCGTTGTTGGCTCTTCAACTGTGATAGCATTTTCAAGAATTTGGCTCAAGCCTGCTATGTAGAGTTGGGCATGTTGTTCACTTCACAAGGGCATCTGTCCAAAGGGTGCGAGGGGACTGAAAGCCAGCTCATGCTCTGCTCACCCAACCGTGTGCCCTGGCTTAGGGCTGCGTCCACCTGGAAGACATGTAGTGCCTTTCCCTAATTCACACAGAGGCACTTTATGGGCCAGTGGCAGCCCTATTTAGCTTGGCAGCTAACATGGAATAGGAAAATGCCAAAACGTGAAGATTAATTTTTGCTCTGTAAAGATCAGGAAGAAGAGAGTATCTCCACAAGGAAAATGGGGGAATTGTAGAGATAGAAGAACGAGCATCTTCATAGTTAGACAGACATAGCTATCTGCCTCTGGATGCATTAAAATGGACTACTCTAGGCTCAGTTTCCACATCAGTAAATTGGGTGTAATAATGTTTATGCAGCAAGGTATATAATCTAGTGGCTGGCTCTTAATAGGCCTGAGATGCTTGGCAGCTGTCATTGGTGTCGCTGCTGCTGCTGTTTGATTGGGCTGCAATCTTATCCTTCCTCACACTTCCCAGTAAGAATGTCCTTCTGCCAGACCAGCTAGTCCATAGACACATGCGCAGCTAGGAACACTGGAGAGATGAGGACACTAGCTCAATTCCACTGCATCTTCTGCCTGCTATACACAAATAAGAAGGAGGCAGAGACTTTAACTTACCCTCAACAGCAGCTAGAAGGTGCTCCAGAGAGAGCTGACTTCTTATCCTGTACTAGTGTTCTCAGCCAGAGGTCTGAGAGAAGTCTGTGAACCCATATAATTATAGGAAATATTTGAGGGTACATGAGTCTTTGCAGTAGTCTGGAGAGTGGGTCTCTAGCATTCACTTGATTCTCAAAATGCCCCCAATCCAAAGGTTAAGAACCACAGTGCTAGACTAAGGGAGAAAATGGGGAAAATGTTAGGGAAATTACTTCTTCCCTACCCGAGGAAATGGAGGTCTTACCTGGAGTGAATATGTCAAGAACCGCCTTGTCCATCTCCTTGCCTCCTATTTATCTCTTTTTATAAGACTTGGGCTGACCAGCTAAGGCTGCTGGTTCCTATTAATACATGAAAACCACGACTAACCTAAGCTGAGGAAGACTCTTGGCATAACATCAAAAGGCTTAGTACTGCTTTCTATAGGTGCTATCAGTCTCTCTGCATGGATCCTTCACCTCTACTTTCCGTTTTCCCTCACAGCTTCGGAGTCTCCGATACCTGTTCACTTTTTCCTTTGGTATTTCCCCTCTCTCCCAGTTCTATTTACAAATCCGGTTCTGAGCTTTGCCTTAGGAACTGTGTTCCAGGCCTGCCACTGAGATCCATCTCTTCCATGCCCTCTGCTCACTCTGCCTTCTAATTACCTCGTCCTAGTTCTATGTTCTACTCACACTGACAGGATCAAGCCAAGGCTTTTTAAAATATCATGCCATTCAGCAGTACATTCCGCTAACAGCATTCCAATCTGGCTATAGGTTATGACCTATCTTGACTTCTTTCCAGTCTGTTAACTTGAAATGTGATCTTTGTGAGGTAGTCACACAGATGCAAATGCATCCAAAGATATAGGCATTATAAATAAGAACAGTGTTTTTGCTTTTGTTTTGTTTTTGTTTGTTTTTTTAAGTAAATATATATGCTTAATCTTGGGACAAGCCCCAAAGCCAAAGAGCTATGAGTTGTCTCACCATGTTCACTGGTCTGACCTCATGTTCACTTTTGCACAGCACGTGAAGCACTCCTCAACTCTACGTTTTCACCTTGAATCTTTTTTTAGACACTGCATTTCCAACAACTATCACATTCATCTTGGTACATATGTCCTGCTAGCTACTCATCCACAAAATGACCACATCCCTCAATTCATGGTCTTCCCTCCACTCGACCTCCAAACTCAAATGCATTTTTTGCACTATATTCACAAGGATCCTTTTCAATGTAGCTCTCACATAGTTGTTGAGCATCTCAAAACATTTCAATAACAGACCATTCCCATAGAAGAAATTCCTATGGAGTAAATTCTGTTTCCGTTCCCACAGAAGGAATTCTTCTTCTTATTATTGATACTTTAAGTTCTGGAATACATGTGCAGACTGTGCAGGTTTGTTACATAGGTATACATGCGCCATGGTAGTTTGCTGCACAGGTATACATGTGCCATGGTAGTTTGCTGAACCCATCAATCCCTCATCTACATTAGGTATTTCTCCTAATGCTATCCCTCTCCTAGCCCATCACCCATCAATAGGCCCCAGTGTGTGATGTTCCCTTCCCTGTGTCCATGTGTTCTCATCGCTCAATTCCCACTTATGAGTGAGAACATGCAGTGTTTGGTTTTCTTTTTCTCTGTTAGTTTGCTGAGAGTGATGGTTTCCAGATGCCTCCATGTCCCTGCAAAGGACATGAACTCATCCTTTTTTATGGCTGCATAGTATTCCATGATGTATATGTGCCACATTTTCTTTATCCAGTCTATAATTGATGGGCATTTGGGTTGGTTTCAAGTCTTTGCTATCGTGAACAGTGCTGCAATAAACATAGGTGTGCCTGTGTCTTTATAGCAGAATGATGTATAATCCTTTGGGTAGATACCCAGTACTAGGATTGCTGGGTCAAATGTTATTTCTGGTTCTAGATCCTTGACGAATCACCACACTGTCTTCCACAATGGTTGAACTAATTTACTCTCCCACCAACAGTGTAAAAGGGTTCCTATTTCTCCACATCCTCTCCAGCATCTGTTGTTTCCTGACATTTTAATGATCACCATTCTAATTGGTGTGTGATGGTATCCCATTGTGGTTTTGACTTGCATTTTTCTAATGACCAGTGATGATGAGTTTTTTTTCATATGTTTGTTGCCCACATAAACGTCTTCTTTTGAGAAGTGTCTATTCATATCCTTCAATCACTTTTTGATGGGGTTGTTTGCTTTTTTTTTGTAAATTTGTTTCAGTTCATTGCAGATTCTAGATATTAACCCTTTGTCAGATGGATAGATTGCAAAAATTTTCTCCCATTCTGTAGGTTGCCTGTTCACTCTGATGATAGTTTATTTTGCTGTGCAGAAGCTCTTTAGTTTAATTAGATCCATTAGTCAATTCTGGCTTTTGTTGCCGTTGCCTTTGGTGTTTTAGTCATGAAGTCTCTGTCCATGCCTATGACCTGAATGGTATTGCCCAGGTTTTCTTCTAGGGATTTTATGGTTTTAGGTCTTACGTTTAAGTCTTTAATCCATCTTGAGATAATTTTTGAACAATGTGTGAGGAAGGGGTCGAATTTCAGTTTTCTGCCTATGGCTATCCAGTTTTCCCAACACCATAATAAACAGGGAATCCTTTCCCCATTGTTCGTTTTGGTCAGGTTTGCCTAAGATCATATAGTTGTAGATGTGTGGCATTATTTCTGAGGCCTCTGTTCTGTTCCATTGGTCTATATATCTGTTTTGGTCCCAGCACCATGCTGTTTTGATTACTGTAACCTTAAAGTATAGTTTGAAGTCAGGTAGCATAATGCCTCCAGCTTTGTTCTTTTTGCTTAGGACTGTCTTGGCTATATGAGCTCTTTTTTTTGGTTCCAAATGAAATTTAAAGTAATCTTTTCCAATAATGTGAAGAAAGTCAGTGGTAGCTTGATGGGGAGAGCATTGAATCTATAAATTACTTTGGGCAGTATGGCCATTTTCATGATATTGATTATTCCTATCCATGAACATGGAATGTTTTTCCATTTGTTTGTGTCCTCTCTTATTTCCTTGAGCAGTGGTTTGTAGTTTTCCTAGAAGAGGTCCTTCACATCCCCTGTAAGTTGTACTCCTAGACATTTTATTCTCTTTGTAGCGATTGTGAATGGGAGTTCACTCATGATTTGGCTCTGTGTTTGACTGTTATTGGTGTATAGGAATGCTTGTGATTTTTGCACACTGATTTTGTATACTGAGACTTTGCTGAGGTTGCCTATCAGCTTAAGGAGATTTTGGGCTGAGAGGATGCAGTTTTCTATATATACAATCAAGTCATCTGCAAACAGAGACAATTTGACTTCCTCTCTTCCTCTCTTCCTATTTGAATACCCTTTCTTTCTTTCTCTTACCTGATTGCCCTGGCCAGAGCTTCCAAAACTATGTTGAATAGGAGTGGTGAGAGAGGGCATCCTTGTCTTGTGCCGGTTTTCAGAGGGAAAGCTTCCAGCTTTTGCCCATTCAGTATGCTATTGGCTATGACTTTGTCATAAATAACCCTTATTGTTTTGAGATACGTTCCATCAGTACCTAGTTTATTGAGTGTTTTTAGCATGAAGGGGTGTTGAATTTTATTGAAGGCACTTTCTGCATCTATTGAGATAATCATGTGGTTTTTGTCATTGGTTCTGTTTATGTGATGGATTACATTTATTGATTTGTGTATCTTGAATCAGCCTTGCACCCCAGGGATGAAGCCAACTTGATTGTGGTGGATAAGCTTTTTGATGTGCTGCTGGATTTGGTTTGCCAGTATTTTATTGAGGATTTTTGCATCGATGCTCATCAGGGATATTGGCCTGTAGTTTTCTTTTTTTGTTGTGACTCTGCCAGGTTTTGGTATCAGGATGATGCTGGTCTCATAAAATGAGTTAGGGAGGAGTCCCTCTGTTTCTATTATTTGGAACAGTTTCAGAAGGAATGGTACCAGCTCCTCTTTGTACGTCTGGTAGAATTTGGCTGTGAATCCATCTGGTCCTGGGCTTTTTTTGGTTGGTAGTCTATTAATTACTGCCTCAATTCAGAACTTGTTATTGCTCTATTCAGGGATTTGACTTCTTCCTGGTTTAGTCTTGCGAGGGTGTGTGTGTCCAGGAATTTATCACTTTCTTCTAGATGTTGTAGTTTATTTGTGTAGAGGTGTTTATAGTATTCTCTGCTGGTAGTTTGTATTTCTGTGGGATCAGGGTAATATCCCTTTTATCATTTTTTATTGTGTCTCTTTGATTCTTCTCTCTTTTCTTTTTTATTAGCATGGCTAGCAGTCTACCTATTTTATTAATCTTTGCTAAGAACCAGCTCCTGGATTCGTTGATTTTTGGAAGGGTTTTTCATGTCTCTATCTCCTTCAGTTCTGCTCTGATCTTTGTTATTTCTTATCTTCTGCTAGCTTTTGAATTTGTTTGCCTTTGTTTCTCTAGTTCTTTTAATTGTGATGTTAGGGTGTTGATTTTTTTATCTTTCTGCTTTCTCCTGTGGGCATTTAGTGCTATAACATTCCCTCTAGACACTGCTTTAGCTGCATCCCAGAGATTCTGGTATGTTGTGTCTTTGTTCTCATTGGTTTCAAATAACTTATTTATTTCTGCCTTCATTTCATTATTTACCCCGTAGTCATTTAGGAGCAGGTAGTTCAGTTTCCATGTAGTTGTGCAGTTTTGAGTGAGTTTCTTAATCCTGAGTTCTAATTTGATTGCACTGTGGTTCAAGAGACTATTTGTTATGATTTCCATTCTTTTGCACTTGCTGAGGAGTATTTTACTTCCAATTACATGGTCAATTTTAGAATAATTGCGATGTGGTGCTGAGAATAATGTATACTCATCTGATACGGGGTGAAGAGTTCTGTAGATGTCTATTAGGTTTACTTGGTTCAGAGCTGAGTTCAACTCCTGAATATTCTTGTTAATTTTATGTCTCTTTGATCTGTCTAATATTGACAGTGAGGTGTTAAGATTTCCCACTATTATTGTGTGGGAGTCTAAGTCTTTTTGTAGTGATGCAAGAACTTGCTTTACGAATCTGGGTGCTCCTGTATTGGGTGCATATATATATTTAGGATAGTCTTTCTTGTTGCATTGATCCCTTTACCATTATATAATGCCCTTCTTTGTTTTTTTTTTTTTTTGACCTTTGTTGGTTTAAAGTCTGTTTCAACAGAGACTAGGATTGCAACCCCTGTTTTTTAAAAATTATATTTATTTATTTATTTTTTCTTTCCACGTGCCTGGTAAATCTTCCTCCATCCCTTTATTTTCAGCCTATGTGTGTCTTTGCACGTGAGATGGGTCTTCTGAATACAGACACCAATGTGTCCTGACTATCCAATTTGCCAGTCTGTGTCTTTTACTTGAGGCATTTAACCTGTTTACATTTAGGGTCAATATTGTTATGTGTGAATTCAATCGTGTCATTATGATGCTAGTCAGATATTTTACCCGTTAGTTGATGCAGTTTCCTCATCGTGTCGATGGTCTTTACCATTTGGTATGTTTTTGCAGTGGCTGGTACCTGTTTTTCCTTTCCATATTTAGTTCTTCCTTCAGGAGCTCTTATAAGGCATGCTTGGCGATGACAAAATCGTTATTTGCTTCTCTGTAAACTATTTTATTTCTCCTTCGCTTGTGAAGCTTAGTTTGGCGGGATCTGAAATTCTGGGTTGAAAATTATTTTCTTTAAGAATGTTGAATATTGGCCCCCACTCTCTTCTGGCTTGTAGGGTTTCTGCAGAGACAGATCCACTGTTAGTCTAATGGGCTTCCCTTTGTGGGTAACCCAACCTTTCCCTCTGGCTGCCCTTAACATTTTTTTCCTTCATTTCAACCTTGGGGAATCTGACAATTATATCTTTTGGGGTTGCTCTTCTTGAGGAATATCTTTATAGTGTTCTCTGTATTTCCTGAATTTGAATGTTGGCCTGTCTTTCTAGGTTGGGGAAGTTCTCCTGGATAATATCCTGAAGAGTGTTTTCCAACTTGGTTCCATTCTCCCTGTCACTTTCAGGTACCCCAATCAAATGTAGGTTTGGTCTTTTCACATAGTCCCATATTTCTTAGAGGCTTTATTCATTCCTTTTCATTTTTTTCCTCTAATCTTGTCTTCATGCTTTATTTCATTAAGTTGATTTTCAATCTCTGATATCCTTCCTGCCGCCTGATCAATTCAGCTATTGATACTTGTGTATGCTTCATGAAGTTCTCGTGCTGTGTTTTTCAGTTCCATCAGGTCATTTATGTTCTTCTCTGAACTGGTTATTCTAGTTAGCAATTCCTCTAACGTTTTTTCAAGGTTCTAACTTCCTTGCATTGGGTTAAAACATGCTCCTTCAGCTCGGAGGAGTTTGTTATTACCCACCTTTTGAAGCCTACTTCTGTCAATTTGTCAAATTCATTCTCTGTCCAGTTTTCTTCTCTTGCTGGAGAGGAGTTGTGATCCTTTGGAGGAAAAGTGGAATTTTGGTTTTTGGAATTTTCAAACTTTTTGCACCGGTTTTTCCTCATCTTCATGGATTTATCTACCTTTGGTCTTTGATGTTGGTGATCTTTGAATGGGGTTTTAGTGTGGACATGCTTTTTAATGATGTTGATGCTATTCCTTTCTGTTTGTTAGTTTTCCTTCTAACAGTCAAGCCCCTCTTCTGCAGGTTGGCTGGAGTTTGCTGGAGGTCCACTCTAGACCCTGTTTGCTTGGGTATCACCAGCAGAAGCTGTAGAAGAGCAAACATTGCTGCCTGTTCCTTCTTCTGGAAGCTTCATCCCAGAGGGGCATCCGCCAGATGCCAGCTGGAACTCTCCTGTATGAGATATCTGTCAACCCCTGCTGGGAGGTATCTCCCAGTCAGGAGACACAGGGGTCAGGGACCCACTTGAGAAGGCAGTTTGTGCCTTAGCAGAGTTCGAACACTGTGCTGGGAGATCTGCTGCTCTGTGCAGAACTGGCAGGCAGAAACGTTTAAGTCTGCTGAAGCTGCGCCCACAGCTGCCCCTTCCCCCAGGTGCTCCGTCCCAGGGAGGTGGGAGTTTTATCTATAAGCCCTTGACTGGGCAGCTGCCTTTCTTTCAGAGATGCCCTGCCCAGAGAGGAGGAATCTAGAGAGGCAGTCTGGCTACAGCGGCTTTGAGGTGCTGCTGTGGGCCCCACCCAGTTGGAACTTCCCAGTGGCTTTGTTTACACTGTGAGGGGAAAACCGCTTACTCAAGCCTCAGTAACGGCAGACGCCTCTCCCCGCACCAAGCTCGAGTGTCCCAGGTTGACTTCAGACTGCTGTGCTGGCAGTGAGAATTTCAAGCCAGTGGATTTCAGCTTGCAGGGCTCTGTAGTGGGGTGGGACCCACTGAGATAGACCACTTGGCTCCCTGGCTTCAGCCCCTTTTCCAGCGGAGTGAACGGTTCTGTCTCGCTGGCATTCCAGGCGCTACTGGGGTATGAAAAAAACCCTGCAGCTAGCTTGGCATCCGCCCAAACAGCTACCCGGTTTTGTTCTTGAAACCCAGGGCCCTGGTGGCATAAGCACCCAAGGGAATCTCTTGGTCTGTGGGGTGCAAAGACCATGGTAAAAGCGTAGTTTCTGGACCTGAATGCACCATTCCTCATGGCACAGTCCCTCACGGCTTCCCTTGGCTAGGGGAGGGAGTTCCCCCACCTCTTGCACTTCCTGGGTGAGGCAACACCCCCCTCCCCTGCTTCAGTTCACCCTCTGTGGGTGGCACCCACTGTCTAACCATTCCCAGTGAGATGAATTGGGTACCTCAGTGGGAAATGCAGAAATCACCCGCCTTCTGTGTTGATCTCGCTGGGAGCTGCGGACTAGAGCTATTCCTATTTGGCTATCTTGCCAGCCACTCCAGGATTTCCGACAGAGAAAATTTCAAACTTCTTCCATTCCCAAAAAAAATTCAAAACTTCTCAAGATGACAATCAATACTACACGAGAGTAAGGACCATGTTTTAGCCAGTATTACAATAGCTTGCAGAAACGTTCTTTTTATTGAAGGCTTATTACATACCCACTTATAAACACTGATGTACCTACATAACTTGGGTGGATTTCTTAACATCTCTTCATCATTGTTCAGAGAATGCTCCCAGCCCCATTGCTCACAGATGGTGCTTAATAAATATCCGTTTGTTTCCTCATACCATTGCCTTTAGAATAAGTTTTTCAATAGATAAGTCCAACATGATCTTTGATTTCTTGCTATTTATTGTAAATATATTCCTATTACAATATTCTGAGTATTTGATAATCATGGCCCAACAAAAACTTGGCTTTTTTATTCTGGGGCCCATCTTCTGCCTTTGCTCAATATAACCTTGCTCTCTTTGCTTTTCTTTAACTGAGTTGGCTTAGAGAATAGCACTGGAATCTATCATCCCTGGTCTTGGGATGCAGTGGAATGAGGCATATTAAAACCTCTATTGAAATAAGGCAAGCCCCTTTGCTTCTGGAAGACGCATCTCCAGACTGGGAATGAGCAGGAGGCCCCAGGCACCTGGTCTAAGTAGCCCCAACTCTGATAGCTCTGCAAGTTTCACTTCCCCTTTTTTGCATGTCTCACTTTGATTTCCAGGGCCGGCACCAACGTCTCAGCTGCCAGATGCATTCTATTTCCCATATAAAACCCTGGCCCCATCACAAACCCAGAGAGCTTCCTTTGCTATCCCTTAGCAAAGCTGAAATGTTGTGGAATTAAAAAATAAAGACTTTACCAAATATGAAAGAACAAAAATACAACACAGCACCAGAAACATAAACTCGGTCATGATTATACCACATCAACTCGTATTTCATAGTATTTCATCATCCCTGCTCATCCTTGTCAAGGAAACAGGGGGAAGATGGCCTCCTCTGCAAAAACATATCTTATCTTTTACACCTTTTATCTTTCTTTGTACCTCCTAGGAGTCTGTCTTCAGGTTGATGCCTAATGTATTCAGGAGTTTTTTCTGTCAGGTTGTGATTATGAGTATCAAAAGCAGTCACGTCAGGATCTGCTCTAACTGCCTGGGAGAGAATGGAATGCCTGCTGTGTCACAGGACAAAGCTGCCAAAATCTTGGAAGGCTTGGCACCTTGAAAGAGGAAATAATGCACATTTGTTTATTACAACACTCCTAAATGTACATATGCTTTCTCCATTCTGAGCTGGAATCATTAGGTTTCTCCTCCTCTACCCCCTCAGCCATTTTTGGTCGGCTTATTTTATACTTCTGTGAACGGTAGAGTGATTACAGGATTAGAATGCTCATCTGGTTTCCCTGTATTCTTTTAAAAGAGGGCTCTTGGTTTCCATACATCAGTTTATTTGCTGATCCAAGAGAGCCATTGTGCCAATGGACTAACTGCCTTACAATGGTGACACCCTCCTTTCAGAGACAATAGCTGATTATGCACGTACAACCTCATTAAAACCACCCTCGATGGGGCAACCTGCACAGTGGCAGAGAAGACCCATAAAGGGTGGCCACAGATCTTAGAATCCAACTCAAGTTTGATGAAAATGAGCACTGTTTCAAATGCTTCTATTGAATTCTGGTGGTTACTATCCAATAATTAGTCAATCTCTAATTCAATACCTATTTATTGAATGCTCACTGTGCCATAGAATCTACTAGTTTTTTTTCCCCTAATATCCTTCTATTTCCTCTCCACTGAGAAAATCAAGCACACTTTGCTTTGCATTATAATTTACCATATATTGCCATAAGCAAAATTTTGCCTTATAAAACCACTATTCATGTCAAGTAAATATAATATTCAATTAAGAATCTCTTGGTTCCAAAAAGCAGGCATGTAAGAAGAACATGAAAATGTTGGTTCTGATATATATTTGTTTAAGTTTCTGATCATTTAAAAAAACAGAATATGCCAGCATTAAAATTATGCTCAAGAGAAATTGAGAATTGGTAAATGGCAAAAAACATAATCAGGATCCATTTTCAATTAATAAATTCATCCACTGGAGCTCCAGACTGGCTTCTACAAATAACTAGACTGCATTGGGCAGGAAAGCCAACGTTCAGAGCCAGTAACTGTGCACACATAGTTCTGGACAATTTATTATTCTATACAGTAAATGGCTGGCCCATAATTCACAAGCTGCGAGTTAATGAGAATATCTGTCCCTAATACCCATAACAAAGATAAGGACTGGTATAATGTGGTTTATCCAGTACTTCTGAGCCTTTCAAGGGCAAGAGTGAAAGCCACTGACAGCAAAATGCAGAAAGAAATATTGCACTGACCTACAGACTTCTTGCTCTCCCATCAAACCAGTCCATGTGTAGAGGCATTAAGGAGCAATTCATTCTGAATAACTATTCCCAAATAACCAGATTATTTTAAATTGCTGGCATAATTAACTTAATGATGTAATTGTATGGCTCCAAAATAAGAACAGAGTAGAGTACGGGTATTACTTCTTCCTCATAGCAAAACTAGAATACATATGCGCGCGCGCACACACACACACACACACACACACACACACAGAGAGTTAGGAATGAGAAACAAATTAGAGTACGGGTATTAATTCAGTTCTTCCTCATAGCAAAACTAGAATACACACACATACACACACACACACACACACACACACACACACACACACACACACACACACACAGAGTTAGGAATGAGAAACAAATTAAACAGGGTAAAGTCCCCCAAAAGAGTAATTGTTTATCAGTTTATCTGCTTTTATTACCAACCTTTAGAAAGTAAATATATGTTGAGGGTTTCATCACAGCAGTAATAAATATTAATAATTACCAATTGATTAGAGGTTTAAAATGGTCCTTCTAAAACAATGTGTCAGCAATACTCTGTTCCTAGCAGACACAGAATGTATGTCTGCATTAACGGCTTCTCCTTTGTTTGGGGTTTTAAAGTCAGGAATGTTCTCAATGGTCTATCCTAATGGCTCTCTAACTCTCTCTGCTATTTCCTTAAAGGCAGCTGAGATGTCTTGTAAAGAAGATAAGTGTTACTGCCCTGTTGAAATGAACCTACCAAATCCCTGCCTTAAATAAAAGCAGAGTGCGTGTGTGTATGCGTGGGGGTGGGGGGGCACATGCGTGCACATGTGCATTGTTTTAGGTACCTGGTTGTGGGGGGTTTCAATGTGGGTCATTCAGACAGGAGCAGTGTTACCCCAAATGGGTCATGGACCAGCAACATCAGAATCCTCCCAGAGTTTGTAAGAGATGGAACAATGATCAGGTCTTTCCTGTTGTCAACCTGCTACATTCTGGGGTCCAGCCCAGGAATCTGTGTTTACAAACTGTGCAGGAGATGTTTTCTGCTCGGTAACGTTTCTGAAGTATGGGTCTAGAGTTTTTCTTGACTCAAGGGGACAACTCGATATTGTGCTGTGAATAAAGTAGGTATAAGCAAGCAGACTAAATGGCATGAACATGGCCTTTTAGATTCCATCTAAATGGCTCACGGGATCGATGGCATCGTTTGCACGCTAACTGAAGAGCTGGCTATCGCTTTCTATGAAGGGCACGCTCATGGGATCCAAACAAGTAAAGTGGTGTGAAGAGTCGGTTTCCCCTCCTTCATTGCAGTTTACGTGGCGGGAAGGAATGCATTCTATTCTAAGTTTAATCACACTTCAGTTAGAGCACAAGAAATGGAGTTTGAGTATTCATGTTAAAATTCTTTACCCTAACAACTGTGTCTGAGGAGAAAGGAAGAAAAAGCTAGATAAGAATACAAAAGTGACAGAGTCAGAGTTTGTGATCATTTGTGGAGAAAGGCTCATGCATGTACTTAAATGTACTGCCTGAAAAATGCAGGCCCCAAATCACTGTTGGCAATTACTTTTCTGCACGGTCAACTAGCTGAGGGAGTGACGCTAAGCATTCTCCCTTTTGCATATACAGTATTCATTTCCTTTTTCCTTAATCTGTTGCTTCAAAGGCAGTTAAAAGTGGTGTCTGCATGCTAAGCAAGTGTGACCTACCTTTCAAGCATCAGCGAGGTAAACAAAGAGAGGAGGAGGTTGGAGCTAGTGATTGGAAAAATAATGAAAGCATTCTTCTTTTCAGGCCCTTGAAAAGAGCTTGAGTCTTAAGACTCCACTGTGTCTGAATGAGACGAGAGAAAAGAAAACAAGGTGGTATGACCTCAGAGATGTTTTTCTTTCCAGTTCCTGGCCCATTTCTAGCTTACACAGGAAAGCAAAAGTATAATGGCTTCCAAAGGAGGCAGAACAAGGAAGTTACTGGATTGCAATATTAGCTCCTTCCAAGGACCCAGGTTCTTAACTAGGCTTGGTTGAGGAGGATCTATTTGATAGAGTTGTTTTGACACCTGTCTTTTTCACTTTCAGCTCCGTGTACAATTTCTTACCCACGTAATAATTAATTTCTGGGTTGATGCAGATTTGGACTACATAGGAACTATGCAGGCTTTGCACCACAGTCCGCATTCTTCAGTCCCCAGTCTAATTTCTTCATCCTTATCCCTTCCACATAGCATCAGCTACTACTTATCATCAAACAACGCTCAGGCCTCCAATGAACAGTAATGTTGTCAAAATCTGTATTTGCCACAGCATCCACAAATCAGTTTTATTTCAGGGTTGCAATTCAAGAGTTTATGAAATTACCATGGAAGCTGTGTACAACATGTATAACAGGTTACAAATGAGGAAGATTTTTAATGTTTTCGCAATTCTCACTACCATACACAACACATACATGCCAAAGCCATTGTTTCGTAACTCCAGTATCACACACTTTTCCAAACCAGTAGTAATGAGAACAAGGTAGGTAGAGCTTTGATTGAGACATAGATGACCTTCCTTTTCTTAAACCTGAAGGGTGGGTGCATGTGTATATGCATGTGTATGTACACATATGTGCTTGTGTATCAGTGTATAATTCCACAGTGACTAAGTTAGCCACATTGTGTTACAGATAGAAGGTATTTGGTGAATGTTTGTTTAATGAATTATTGGAAATAGCTGTTGAATACTTGCTATGTTACTAGTATTGTCCTGTTGTAGATATAAAACACAAAGATCATGGATAGGATTTTGATGTGGGCTGGGGATTCCAGGCACAATGGAGTCACTGTAGTCTCACAGTTAATGGTTATTCATTAACTATAACTTATTAAACTATCTCAAAGCCTTTGATGAATAGGCTGAATATACAGAGTAATAATTATACTTTGCATAAAAATACACTAAAGTTGAACTTGCTTAAGGCAATTTACTCATAAATTAGCTCTGTTCAAAAGCAAGCTACACTCAGAATGAGCCTGTTTGTGAAGTTTATCAATTCTTTTAGATCAGTGGGGTACTAATGGGACAAAGTTAATACTGTCTATAATTTCGTGCACGTAACCAGAAGAGGTCCCAGATAATCTTGTTGAAGGGCAAACATCATGGCTGGGGATGGCCTGGTAGTTATAAATTGCATTTTGGTGACAAAGAGGGTATTATTTTCATCAGAAAATAAAAAGACTGAAGCTGGTGCAAGGTTGCCTCAGAAATATTTCTCTGTGACACCCCAAAGGAAGCTTACCCTCAGAGAAAACCGCAATTCTTTTGATGGATTACAAGTGAAAGGATTCCCCTTAAAGATATTAGAGACTTTCCAAGTCCCACAAACAATTAGCAGCAATCATGTAATCAGTCATCTCCAAATGTTATCCCACCTAGGCTCATAAAACGTCTACTTAATGATTTTGTCAGGCAAGTCACCCTAAGGGAATTTCTGCCTGAAGAAAATAGGGGGCAAATAGACACAGCTAAGAATCTTCCTAGCTAAGGAACTGAAACAACAAGCAAAAGACAATTAGCACATATAATCAGGGCTTGGGAAATTTGCCTCAGTCAGGGTTTTAAAATTTCCCTTTTTAAGATGATTAACACCACACTGTCACATTTACTTTTCAAGGTATAAACAGAAATTCTGCATTACAGAATATTAAAAATCATTTGTTCTAGTTTGTAAACTAAGCTTTAGAAATGTTTTTCATGGGATAATTAATTGCTGTCCTTTCATGTAAGTAATGGTAAGGACAAGGTAAATTCTAGTCTCTACAATTTTAACAGCTATTTTTCTTGTGCTTTTTTCTCACAACCCAGGGCTACATAAGGAAATGGAGCTTAGACCAACTTAGTGGCTCTGATTGACAATAGGTTGTACTGCCAGTTTATGCTCAAAATTTGTACATGAAAATTTGGAAGAATTTGCCTCAATCAAATAAAAATCAACTGCTATCCTGATTTCATTAACTGTAATGGCATTTATTACAGTGTCATTTCTACATCTCAGATAAAGCTTTTATCTCAAAATAGAACATGTCCTCATCTCTTTCTGAGACCTGTTTCATAGTAAAACACCTGCCAACACTCGTAAAAGAAAAAAAAATGCTCTTTAAAACTCAGTCTATATTTAGTACACAAAACTTTTGTTGAATACATTACCATATTCTTTGTCAAGCACTTAGTTCCAACATGCAAGGTGAATATAAGAGAGGTACACTATGTTGGATGGAGAGAGAGAGAGAGAAAATGTGCACATCTCTGTTCTCAGAAACTTCCAAGAACTGAACTCAAGGTAGCAGTCCAAACCCAAGAAAAGTCCCTGGAAAAATCACAAAACAGTAGTTTTGTGAACAGAGAAATCTTACATTCATCTAATCCAATTCTTCCCCTCTAGGGAGAGGAGACTAAAGGTGACACAGACAATGTGTGGCTACTGAGTGCTTGAAATATGGCAAGTGCAACTGAATTTTTAATTTTAGTTACTTTCCATTTCAATTTCAATAGGCTTCCATGGCCAATGGGTAACTAGGCTTAAAGACATGGCCAATGAATTCAACTCAAGATAATTAAGAAGACAAAAGTCATTCACAATTAATGAAATCCACAAAGCCTTCTGAAACCAACCACAAATGCAACAGACATTCCAAGGGGAAAGTGATCAATGGAACAAAGACCCATAAAAAGCAAAAACACCCCGTGGAATTAAATTCTTCCCAGAGAGTTGAAAAGATGAGAAAGAGCCGAAGTGGCACAAAAGGATCGCAGAGGAACAGATATGTCATTCTCACCTCTCAACAAGCAAGGATCCTGCCTGCACAGAAAGTGTGAAGGAAAGGTTTCCTCGGCGCAATCAACGATTAATAAAAAGGGGCCACTGAGCAAGATGGCATGGCTGGAAAGACTTCGAAGACCATCCTGCCCATCTACTTTCTGTATCTAATCGATGCCAAGAGGATGAGTGGGGCAGCGACGCTAATCAAGTATATTGGATTTTTATCGCTATGTTAGCAAGTTACAGTGTGACCTTGAGAAGCACGCTTAACTCACTATCTCACTTGCTTCATCTATTTAAAGAAATGATAATGAGGCTTGGTTTCAGGTGCTTTGAGAAGCCTAAGATGAAAGTGTAAGATATAATCATCACCTTGTCCCGTTTTTTCCTTTTCTATCAGACCATGCTTCCCTCTCTAGTTAATAAGACCAATCGCTTTCAAACTACAGTCTAGTTTCTTGTTATAGAACTGTTCTTTGAAAACAGTCCAGCTTAACACTTTCTAAAGCTTCTTTGGAAATACAACAATTGGAGTTAAAATTAGCATTGTTCATGTACTCAATAGAAAAGACTTTATTTAAAGGAGAAGCATGACTATGTAAAGAAATCCTTAGAATCTAAAGACGTGAATGTGAGTAAATGTTAAATTAAGAACACTATGAACCATTTTAAATTAAGCTACAAATGACTGTGATTTGGTGGGTATAATGGAAAGCCATTGTAATATTTTCATTTCTACTATTTTTCTGCACACCACATTTTCCTTTGAAAATCTGCTTAGTTTCTAACTTCACACTTACCCAAGAGTAATTATGCTTGAAAAACAGATTGTTGCAATATGATTTGTCTCTTACATTTTGTCCAATTTTTTTCCTGTGTATTTATTTTTTATTTTATCTAGTAAAGATGTTTCATATATGATTTACTATATATTCGGCAATATTCTTAGCACTGTACACAAATTAACTCATTTAATCAGCAACATTATGAGGTAGGCACCATTACAATTTATACAAGAGGAAACTAAAGCAAAAGGAGGTAAGAATATTTTCCAAGTCATTGAGCTCCTAATAGTGAAGCCAGGATTTGAACTTAATGTAGTTAGGTAATGCTGCCTCATTTTATAAATAAATAAATTTAATATATTAAATATATATTGTATATTATTAAATACATAAAATTCATTAAATCTGTTATATAAATATATATTACATAATTTTTTTTTGAGACAGAGTCTCACTCTGTTGCCCAGGCTGGAGTGCAGTGGCACCATCTTGGCTCCTTGCAACCTCTGCCTCCCAGGTTCAAGTGATTCTCATGCCTCAGCCTCCCAAGTAGCTGGAATTAGAGGCGTGTGCCATGACTCCCGGCTAGTTATATAAATATATTCATATTAAACATTTATATTAAATCTATTATACTGATACATTAATTATTTATATTACATAGAAATATATTAAATATATAAATATGTTTCTATTAAACATATTTCTATTAAATATTCATATATATACTTACATCTAATGTTTAAAAAACCTTTGTAAAATTAACTGGCCTGAAAACTTTTTAGTAGGCCACATTTTTCTTTCTCAGAGTTGCTTCCTCACACCCTCTTCCTGACTCAGACTTTATCTCCAAAGAATCTAAACAGGCAACATGCCACATCATCCCATATATGTGAATGATGTTTCTAAAGAAGAACTAAATCACCTTTTGAACAAGGACCATATTAGGATAGAAACTTGGTCCTAGTCTCTCTTTTGCATGTCATTGTATTGCTCCTGAAATTTAAGGAATAAAAATGGAGAGAAGACAGACTAAAAGAACAGAAAGAGGCAAGTAGACCAATGAAGAAGAGAAAGGTCAGTGGAGGGAATAAGGACACGTAAGGAAGACCTGTCAGCCTCAAGATAAATTTAGTAACTGCTAATTATCTAAAGTCAGTGACTTGAGTGGTTAAAGAATAGGCTGGACATCAAATAAATATACCTTATTCTCTCTCCCATAAAGAAGCAGTCTTGAAAAGAGCCCTTCACCCAATGAACAACCTTTTGTTAATTTTATTCACAGTGTGGCAAGGACACCTGAAGATCAGAGAATAAGACTCCAGGTGGAGTCTACACAGAACCAACCCACAAGAGAGATCAGTATATCAATACAACTGGAGCCATCACCTTCCATCGCTGAGGAAATGCAGTAGGAAATGTTAACGGTTTGGGTCCCAACACACTCCATATTTAGAGCATTTTTTTGTTTTGTTTTTTGAGATGGATCTCACCCTGTCACCTAGGCTGGAGTGCAGTGGCACCGCGTCGGCTCACTGCAACCTCCGTCTCCTGGGTTCAAGTAATTCTCTTGCCTCAGCCTTCCAAATAGCTGGGATTACAGGCACCCACCACCATGCCCAGCTAATTTTTTATATTTTTAGTAGAGATGGGGTTTCACCATGTTGGCCAGGCTGGTCATGAACCTCCGACCTCAGATGATCTGCCCGCCTGGGCCTCCCAAAATGCTGGGATTACAGGCATGAGCCACCGTGCAGCCAATATTTAGAGCATTTTTAAAGAACTCCCCAACTGTGGCTTGATGGTAGGTATCTAAATATCTACAGATTTTAATTGCAAGCAACATAAGTTCTAATCTCATTAGTTTAAACATATATATATGCATGTATATATATATTTTACACATAAACATAAAAATAAATGTAGTAAATATATAGCTGTATGTATATATGTGTCTATATAACTATGTGTCTATATAACTATATACCATAATACTACACTCATTCATTTCATGTTTAAACAATTCTTATTTTTTAATTAGGCTCAGAGTTCAAAACAGAGCAGTGTACATCTTTTTCCTCTCAAAGTCAGAATAAAATGGCCTAAAATGAATGCGGTAAATATGTGTACGTGTGTGTGTCAATAGATGGAACTGTGTAAAAACAAGCAATTTGAAAAATTATGTGTGTTCCATTCAGAATATAATACTTATGTAAATGAATATTCTCAAAACAATACTACATATTGTTTATGGGAATATACGAAATAAAATTATGAAGATATGAACTAGATGGATGCAAACCTAATTTACATGAGTGATGATGGCCTCTGGAGAGGAGGAAGATTAGATTGGGAAGGGCACACACCAGCCTTCGATTTCATCTATTTTATTAAAAAAAGTAATTACCTGAAATAAATTAAAACAGTTGCTTATTCTGGGTGGTAGATGCCTAGATGTTTATATATTTACTTACTTGAAAAAATATGGAATAATATTAATGAAAAAAAACAAAGGTAGGAGATATGTAACCCAACAACAAAGATGAGAACTATCTCATCCAAAGGAGCCACCAAAACCCAATGAAATTATAAAATTACAAATCAAAAGAGAAGAATAGGAGTGGACTGGAGAGAAAATCATCGGGATAGTTAATTATATAACTGCTGATGAAACAGCTGGACCATTGGACCCCAACTATGCTCCTTGATAAAAGAATTGTCAGCACTTCATAGGGAGGTCCAGGCTGCAGTGAGCTGAGATTGTGTCACTACATTCCAGCCTAGGCAACACAGTGAGAACCTGTCTCAAAAAAAAAAAAAAAAAAAAAAGGGAAAAAAATTCAACACTTCATATATACAGAGAAAATGCTAAACGTTTCCAGAGACAGAACTAGGTTGCTTACAAAGAAAGATGAGAAGATTAACATTAGTCTTTTTAGCAAGAGCATTGGATGCTGAAAGATAACAGAGTCATGATTTCCAAGAGTACAGAAACAATGAATTTTAATATAAAATTATCCACCCATCCAATCTATAAATGAGATGTGACTACAAAGAAAATACACCCGTTTAGAAGCACAAAAACTTGCTAATTTTACTACCAATGCTTCCTATGCTAAAAAAAAAAAAAAAGCAGAAAATACTTCTTGATGAGAAATGCAAAAAATAAAATAATTGAGCAATATGGAATTTAAACTTAGAAAATAACAACAGAAGATCCATTAGTCTGAGATGTTTGGATGATTCTCCTTCTAGCAATTTATTGACATGTGATACATGATTTAAGGATGTAAAGATATATGATTATATTATCTATTTTCACTATCAGTTCACATACTTCTTGGTACTGCAGTGAATAAAATTTGCTATGTAAGCCTAATACTTACATTCACTAATACTGTAAATGCAGATTTTAAAATAATATTTAAATTTTAAAATTACCTTTATACAAAGCATAACATATTTACTTTTGCAGAACAATGTAAATGTTATAAGGTTGGACAATGCACAATCATGTACCTAAGTTGGTAGGCAGAAGTAAAATGGAGCGAAAATATGAGTGGTAAGTTTCTCAACTCTCATAGCAGGGAGTTCATAATTCCATATGAAGTCAATAAATCAAGAACTATAAGTAACGGTATAGAATTAAAAATCATAATCAAAAGAAGATAAAAATTCTATACATGCTTGTATCTGAAGATTGAGGAAGGGAGGCTTTTATTTCTAACTTTAGATCCTTATAATTTAAAAATGCTCCCATGGTAATGCAATATAAAACAAAAAAAATTTAAAGAGTTTTACTTTAAAGAAGATAGAGAATTTTCCTTCTAGAAATACAATAGACTAAATAATCTGAAGGCTCTCCCATTACATTACAATTGGATTGCAGATATATCATACAATCATTGCTGAATTTTTAAGAAAACAAGATGAATCTTTAAATGATGAACAACAACAGCAAAAAAACATGTCCTAAGTTCTGAAAGGTGGGCTGAAGGCAAAACACTAAAGCTGGAGTTGCTTGGGGCTCTAATAATAGAACTGAGATCAGGAGATTAAATTATGGAATAAGGAGTAATTGAAGCTAACAATCAATTATTAGGATAGCCCCTTCACATCCATGGTTGGTAACACTCAGTAGCTCTTAGAAATGCATTCAGATCTTCTCTGAAGGAAATGTTCCAAATTTGCACTCTAAGAATTCTCAAACATTAAATTCAATCAAATATGAGCTAACAACCCCAAATTACCAAACAGTTCATTTATTTAAAAAGCCACTTACAGTTCTAAATTATATACTTATAATTTATAAATTATAGCATTATATTGTGGGGTTAACAACATATGTAGATTTAAAATATATCACAACAATAACACAAAGAATGGGGGTATGAATTGTGTTGTGGCACATTCTCTTGTTTTATATGAAGTAGTGAAACTGACTCTAAGTAGATTGTAATACGTTTATTGTACTTATAATCTCTAGTGTAAATATAATATATACATAAAACACACAAAAGGTATACATGAAAAGCCATTAGATAAAACTAAAATTTTGAAAATGTTTTGTTAACCCAAAAGAAAGCAAGAAAGGAGAAACAGAAAACTGATTGAATGAATCGACTACAAAATGGTGGACTAAAACTTGATAAAATAATAATTATATTAAAAATAAATTGACTAAACACTACAATTAAAAGGCAGCAATTTTCCAACTGGGTAAAAATGTAGGGCCCAATCCTATGTTATCTTATATGAGAGACATAATTTAAGTTTAAGTCACAGATGGATTAAAAATTTAAAAAGGGAAAGTGATTTACCATGTAAAATGTAAATATAAGAAAGGTAGTAATATATCAATGTAAGACAAAATAAACTTCAAGACAAGAAATAAAGAGAGTCATTTTATAACAAAAAGGTTGATTCTTTAGGAATACATAACAATAAAAATGTGTGAAATCTGATAATACAGATTCAAAATATAAGCAAGAACTGAGAAATCTAAAGGGAAAAATAGAGAAATTCAGGATAATAGAAAATTGTAACATCTTTTTCTCAGTAATTGATTAAACAACTAGAGAGAAAAAAGGCAAACCAAAATGGTATTTATAGAATGCTACATCCAACAACAGCAGTTGGAACGCACATTTGTTTCAAGTGCAAAATGAAAAGTTCACCAAGATTGATATGTTGTATCATAAGTCTCAATAAATTAAGAAAAATGGAAATTTGACAGAATACCTGTCACCACAGAGGAATTAGAAGTCAATGACGGCCGGGCGTGGTGGCTCAAGCCTGTAATCCCAGCACTTTGGGAGGCCGAGACGGGCGGATCATGAGGTCAGGAGATCGAGACCATCCTGGCTAACCCGGTGAAACCCCGTCTCTACTAAAAAATACAAAAAAACTAGCCGGGCGAGGTGGCGGGCGCCTGTAGTCCCAGCTACTGGGGAGGCTGAGGCAGGAGAATGGCGTTAACCCAGGAGGCGGAGCTTGCAGTGAGCCAAGATCCAGCCACTGTACTCCAGCCCGGGCGACAGAGCGAGACTCCGTTTCAAAAAAAAAGAAGTCAATGACAATAAGATATCTCAAAAATCCCCAAGTATCTGGAAATTAAATTTTGCTGATCTCAATAATTCATGGGTCAAAAAAATTACAAAGGAAGTTAGATAATATTTGTAACTGAATAATAATACCAACATCAAAATTTGTGGGATAAAGCTAAAATAGTTTTTAGAGGGAAAGGTATACTAATATTTAATAACAATGATATGTTTCCTACTCTATTCTATTCACCTAAAGTGAACAGAACAAGAAAAACAAAATAAACCGAAAGAAGGAGGAAAAAATAATAAAGGCCAGAACTCGGCAAAATAGAAACAAGATTAACAGATGGAATTAACTAAGCTAAAATGTGGTTCTTTGAAATATGCTTTTAAAAAAATCATAAACCTCTAGCAGCATCAATCATGGAAAAAGAGAGAAAGCACAACTTATAAATGATAGACTAAATAGATAAATAGATTCAGTATGGAGAAGATTTTAAAAGGAACAACTTCATTGTAAAATAATTGACAACTTAGATGAAATAGACAAACTTCTTAAAAATACACCTTTTCAAAATTGGCACAAGAAAAATAGAAAAAATGAAAAGCTAAAATATACATATATTAAAGGAATTAAATTCATAATAAAAAACGTCTCCATAAAGAAAACTTCTGTCTCAGGTAGATTAACTGGTCATTCTATAATTTAAGGTAGAAATACCAATTTATATGTTTAGAAAATAGAGAAAATATGTACACCTCTATACATGTTATGAGACCAACATAGCTTTATCACCAAAATCTGACAGACATTTCAAAAAAGAAAAATTCAAACCAATATTTTTCAAGAACCTCAATGCACACAAAATATTTGCACACTAAATTCATAATGTATTAAAAAGATAATGCATCATGAAGAAACGTGGTTTGTCCAGGCAATGGAAGATTGGTTTAACAGTTGAAAATCAATCAGTGTAATTCACTATATTCATTAACTAAAGGAGAAAAATTACATGAGCATCTCAATAAATGCAGGAAAAAATAACAAAATTGAATACTCTGTCATCATTTAAAAACTCTCAGCGAACTTACAATAGAAAGAAACATCAATCAGATAATGCGTATTTACAAAAACCCTACTGTTACCAGCATATTTGGTGACAGAATATTGAAATCTTTTACCCTAAGATCAAGACAGATCATAGCAATTTTATTCAATATTTTACTAGAGGTGCAAGCCAGTACAACAACGTAAGTAAAAGTATATTTTTTAAAAACCTCAGATATTGAAAAGGGAGAAGTAAAATCATCTTTATTTTCAGACAGCCTGCCAATGTAATCTACAGACCTCTACTAGAAATAATGTATGTGGTAGACAGACTTTGAGTGGCACTTATGATTTGTACCTCCTGGTGTTCACATCCTTATGTAATTCACTATTCCTACGGGCCAACTCCCTGGCTTGCTTCCAGCCAATAGAATACGTCAAAGATTTGGGATGCCACCCTTGACTACATTACATTATATGACTGGTGAAGGGTGCCATTTCTATGATTACATTATGTTATATAGACTCACTGTGGAGTCTTTCTTTTCATTGCTGGATTTAAAGAAGCAAGATTATATGAATTCTATAGCCAAAAGGAAAGGAATGCCACTATCAACCCTGAAAACAGAGGAGCAGATCCTTCCCCAGGTGTGCCTCTAGATGAGAGCACAGTTCCAGTCAAGACCTTAATTGTCACCTTGGGAGACACTAAGCAGAAGCCCTAGCTAAACTGCATGGTCTGCAACCCACATAAACTGTAAGAATAGAAATGTGTGTTGTTTTAAGCCACTGAACTGTAGTGATTTGTTATGCAGTATAGAAAATGAATACAATGTACACTTAGCAATGTCTCAGAAGATAGGACAATTTGCAAATTTCAATTAGATTGACAGATAGATAGACACATATGCAGCAAGCAAGTGCAAAATGAAATTTACAACTATTTCACAATAACAAACAAAATAAAATGTTTAGAAATAAACTTAACCAAATGTACGGAAACCTTCCATAATAAAAACAATACAACTATACTGGGACAAATTTTAAATATTATACACTATGCTTATGCATTGAATAAGACTTTCTTTTGTTAAGATCCAGTATGTTCAAATTGATCCATCGATTAAATAAAATCCCAAGCAAAATATCAGCAAGCTTTTATTTTGTTGGTAGAAATTAACAAGCTGATTCTAAAATGCATAAAGGATACATCAAACTACAACTATATTGTATCTAGAAGGAAGTGTAGGAGAATATTCCCTCAACCCTAATTATGCAAAAATTTCTTAGAGTATATTCAAGAGACACTAAGTATAAAATAAAATAAGTTCAATTTCATCTAAATTAAAATTTTCTGCTCACTAAAATGAAACATTAAGATGAAAACGCAAGCCACAGACTGGGAGAAAATATTCACAATGTATATATTTGACAAAGGATTTGTATGCAGAATATACAAATAACTTTTCTAAATCCTTAACAAAAAAGAAAACAATTAATATTGTTTTCCTGATTAATAATGGGGGAAAGACTTGAACGTCACAAGAGAAGATACTCAATTGGCCAAAAAGAGAAGACATACACATGGTGAATAAAAATAAAAATGTGTTCCACACCACTCAAAAACAGGGAAGTGTAAGCTGAAACTAAAGTGAGGTAACATTCCACACTTACTACAATGGCTAAAATTAAAAACGAATAACCCCCAGGGTGGCAAGAATGTGAAGCAAACAGTACACACACAGTTGGGAGTCTGAACTGGTACATCTACTTAAGAAAACTATTGATTTCTTATCAAGTTGAATATTCACCTACTGTACGACACTGCAATTCCACTCCTAGGTATTAGCTAATGGGAAATGAAAATATATGTCAAAAATTACATACATCAATGTTCAGAGCAGCTTTATTCATAATAGGAAAGAAATGGTAAAAACCCAGAAGTCTATTAATAGGAAAATAGATTTTTAAAAGCTGGCTTACATTTGTACAAAGGAATACACCTCAGCAGCATAAAAAACTGAAATACTGGCTGGGTGTGGTGGCTCATGCCTATAATCCCGTAATACCAGCACTTTGGGAGGCCGAAGTGGGTGGATCACGACGTCAGGAGTTCAAGACCAGCCTGGTCAACGTGGTGAAACTCCATCTCTACTAAAAATACAAAAATTAGCTGGGCGTGGTGGCTGGTGCCTGTAATCTCAGCTACTTGGGAAGCTGAGGCAGAAGAATCACTTGAACAAAGAAAGTGCAGGTTGCAGTGAGCTGAGACCATGCCATTGCACTTCAGCCTGGGCGACAGAGTGAGACTCTGTCTCTAAATAAATAAATAAACAAATAAACTGAACCACTGATACATGCAGCTGCATGAATGAGTTTCAGATATATTTATGAAAAAATAAGGTAGACACAAAAGTGTGTAGATGATCTAATTTGATTTAGATTATGTTCATGAATAGATAAAACTAATTTATGGTGATCAAAATCAAGACTGGCTTATCTACAGGTGGGGAAATTGACCAGAAATGAGTACCAAAAAAACTTTCTGGGGTGAAGAAAATGTATATATTAAGTTGGAGGTCAGTTCACAGATACATAACTTTATCAAAGATTGACAAATTATATACTTAAGATCTGTGCATCTCACAGTTCTAACAGTGTAATCAAAAAAAAATTAAGAAAGTAAGAAGGAAATATACCAACATAAGAAAAAATTATCAGGAAAAACAAATTACACATTTAGACATGGAGATTGCATGTTATTATTATATATGATATATATGTACATTACACCTACAATGTAATATGTAATGTTGATATTATATAAAGAGAAATATAAATGTTAAGAAATCCATATTTAGACATACTTTAGTGAAATTAAACAATCTCAAAGAAAGGAGAAGATATCAAAAAGAAAAGGGATATACAGATCTTCTACAAGGTAAAACAATTAGACTAAGAGTCATCAAGTTTCTTTGAAACACTGAAATCCAGAAGAACATAGAATAATATCTTCAATGTGCTGAGAATTAAAACTGTCAACCTAGTACTATAGAGCCACTGAACTTTTCTCTCATAACTTTTCTTTTAAATAAAGATATTTTCAGTTAAACAAAAGTGGGATAGAAAAAGAGGGATGTCGCCCATATTCCTTTATGTAGTTATATCTTTGGTACTGAAGTATACAAGCCCTGTGTAAGAAGGGATAATTAGAGTTTGAGCTCTTCCAAGGGCATAGAATATCCTAAACAAAATATCAGTAAACATAAACTGTAATGTTTGAAAAACATATGACCATATAGCATTATATATGATCAAACCTAGTTCATGCCAAAATTACAAAAGGAATTTGGCAGAAGACGTGTTTAATACAATTCACCATATTAACAAATAAGAGGAGAAAAAAAATAAATCTTCTCGATTGATGAAGACAGGCCAATAATAAAATTAATTTACTCATGATACATATCATAGTAAGGTAGAAATAAAAAGGGAATATTTGATTTCAGAAAAGGAATGCTCCAAAAACCTGGGTCAAAAAAACATTTTTGCCGGGCGCGGTGGCTCACGCCTGTAATCCCAGCACTTAGGGAGGCCGAGGCAGGTGGATCACTTGAGGTCAGGAGTTCGACATCAGCCTGGCCAACATGGTGAAACCCTGTCTCTACTAAAAATACAAAAATTAGCCAGGCCTGGTAGTGGGTGTCTGTAATCCCAGGTAATCGAGAGGCTGAGGCAGGAGAATCGCTTGAACCCAGGAGGCGCAGGTTGCAGTGAGCCAAGATCATGCCACTTCACTCCAGCATGGGCAATAGAGCGAGACTCAGTCTTAAAAAAAAAAAAAATCCTAACAGTACAATGTAATACCTAAAAGTAAGGTTAATCACTTTAAAGTCAGACGCAAGAGAATCACGTCCACTATCTGCTTCTAGCGAAGTTGCATTAGAGATCCTTGCTTGTGCAGTTACATGCAGACAATAAATTTAAAATTATGAACACTGGAACAGAAAAAACAACCAAACAGTCACTTTCTACAGAAGTTATAATTATCTATACAGAAGACCCAAAATAATTAACAGAGATATTATTAGAATTAATAAGAGAGTTTAGCAATTTGGTTAAAAATAAGATCAAACATTTAAATTTTACACCATCAATAACAATAAAGAAGGTATACTTAACAAACAGATAACATTTAAAATAACCGCAAAAATATACAGTATCTAAAAATTTAATAAAAGATGTAGATTATTATGGATATAATTTACAACTTTACTGAATAACATCAAAGAAGTCATAACTATGTGAAGAGATGTAACATGTTCAGGGGTAGGAGGGTTCACTAGCATAGTGAAAAAAGGTATAATTCTCTCCAAATGTATTAAAAGATTCCAATTTCATGAGGGTTGTTTTGTTTTTAAGAATCTTGCCCAAATAATTCTAAAATGTATATAAAAGGGCAACAAGGCAAATACTACAGAAAAAGATAAATAGTTTGTGAGAACTTGCCTTACAATACCAATGCAATGCTGCAGCAATTAAAACATTGTTGTATTATTACAAGGATAGATAAAAACACCAATGAACTTGAACAGAGAGGCCAGTTGATTTATGAGGTGGCTGGCAACATAAATTTCTGGGAAAAGAGATGCCTCTTCAAAAACATGCTCTAGGACAACTGTTCAGTGATATGTGGGGGAAATGATATTTGAACCCTACCTCACACCATTCACAAAAAAGAAATTCTATATGTGTTAAATATGAAAGGCAATTTTAAAGTTTTTAAAAATATAGGGGAAATATCCTTATATCTTAAGAATTTGGAAAGAATTTTTAAAAGACACAAACAAAACATAAAAGAATTAATAGATATATTATACCACATTAAAATATAAACTTTTACCATCAAGAAATATAAAGAGTGGAAGACAAACTCCAAACTAGGGGAAAATATTTACAACATATATAACTGACAAGGTATCTAGAATATGTCCAGAAATCCTAAATGCCAATAGAAAAAAAGACAAATGATTCTGTAGAAAAATGAACAGAAGACAAGAATAGGTATTTCACATAGTGGGATGTTCAAATGCTCTAAAAACTTATTTTACAGCACTCAACTCAGCTAGTAGTTAGGGAAATGCAAAGCAAGATCAAAATGAGATTCTATTTTATACTCACTAGATTGGCAAAAATAAAAACATCTTTCACCATCAAGTTTTGGAGAGAACATGGAGCAACAGAAAGCGTTCCAACACTGCTGGTGGGTGTGTTTAAACTTTGCAAAGCAATTTGACATTACTTTGTACACCTGAACATGTGCACACCCCGAGAATGTGCAAGTCCATTACACGGTGATGTGTGCTCAAGTATGATTGTAAACGGCAAGTACTAGCAATGCTACAAATGTCTCCAGTATCCATCAATAGAAAAACAGATACACAAACGAATGTAGCACATGGACAAATGTTAGAAACTTTGCTGAATGATACCCGTATATCTGAAATGACTACAAGGATTGTGATACCGTTATATAAACTCGAAAAAAAAGCAGTATAGTATTTCAGGAAAAATATGCATTTTTAAAACTTTTATAAAACAAGAAATGATTTTTAAAAGTTAGAGTAGTTACATTGGAAGGATATACAGGGGCATGTGGGAGACCATACAAGGAGCTTCATCAGTATTAGTAATAATCCCATTCTTAACTTTAGCAGTTTGTGAGTCTTAGTTTTTAAATTATTTGTATAACTTTCATATGATTTTATATATGTAAACTTTTTTAAAGAAGGAGAAGGCTATGTTATGCAATATAAATACCTATGTGTGTGTACATATGTGTGTGTATGTATATACACATACACACATATCTATATATGTATATGTACACATATACAGACACACACACATACACACAAGCCCCTGAAAATAGAGCCTTTTTTCCCTTAAACAGAATATCAAAGAGCAACATTGCATTAACTATAATTAGTTACATGCCTGCCTTCTTGGAACACATTAGGAATCCAGGCTTTATTTAAAAATGTATTCATTTATATAAATTCCTATGTGTCTATATTGGTTTTCTAGGACTGCCATAACAAATTACTGCAAACTTGGTGGCTTAAAACAACAGAAATTTATTCCCTCCCAGTTCTGAAGGCCAGAAGTCTAAAATAAAGATGGTATTGAGTTTGTGCTCCCTCCAAAGGCTCTAAGTGAGATTCTGTCCCTCCCCTTCCAGTTTCTGGTGGCTCTCAGGATTTCTGGGCTCGTGGCTGCATCACTCCAATCTCTGCCTCCATCTTTACCCCACCCTCTTCTCTGGGTCTCTCTAGTTTTTTCTGCCTTTATCCTATAATGACAAAATTGGAATTACAGGGCTTATCCAGATAGTCCTGAATGATCTCATTTCAATGTCTTTAACTTAATTACCTCTGAAATGACCTTATTTCCAAATAAGGTCATAGTCACAAGTTCCAAATGGACATATTTTGGGAGGAGGAGCACCCTTCAAGTCACATCAGTAAGCATATCTCTATTTTATTTTAAATACTGTTTTAATAAATATTCAAAACATATGAGGGTAAAAAAAAGAGTGTGATTCTCTTAATACAAATATGTAGATAAAACAAACATAGATAGATGTCTGAAAAGAGTACTAGCCAGATATTGATTCTCTTTGTATGGAAGAAAATAAGCAATTTTAATTCTGTATTCTCTATATTGTATGAAAGTGTTTCAATTAGACTGTAATTTTTATAAGCACAAAAAATAAGCTTTTTTCATTTTGAAACTAAAATACTATTGACATGTTTCTTTTTTATATTTTGAAACCTTCACTTACATTTTAACTTAGGTCAACAGAATTTTCAAGGGAAGCTAATGATATTTCAGTTTGACATGTCATGGCTGGTCTCCTACCTATTGGACAACGTTTCCAGTCTTTCTTGAATGTCTACATGGTTAATCGTTTCCTCACAACAGAAGGCATAGGGTTCAGACTTATGTATGAGTCTAAGGACCTTGGAGCATTTCTTCCTTTGAAACAGATTTTTTTTTGGCCAAAGGCACATACATATACACATAAATACACATATACAAAGCATTTAAAACAATTGTCTAATTCACAGTAACACTCCTCCTGTTTGATTAATGAAAGAGTTATCAGGAGGTATATGGCATACGCCTTTATCTTCACTTCACTTCAAAGACAGAGGCACACTGAAGAAGAGATGTGGCTTGTCTCCTTCACCCAGTGAGGAAGGAGAGGTCTGGGACAGGACCAAGGTCATGACCACCAGTTCAGTGTCACTGAAGGTTGCCACCATAGAATATCACGTTTCTTACAATCCCTGGTTTTCCCTGGGGCTTGTGCAAACCTAAGCAGCATATCCAAAGGATGGTGGTTTTTCCTGGGTCATGTAACTATCACTTTGTGAGGTTTTTTACCAAATGCCAGCCTGACAATGCTTGGTAACTGCTACCATATCTCTTTTATGGTGCCAGGGTAACTTAAATATGTAAATAAGGGGATTTGGAACTTTTGATTATTTCACTTGTCTTCTTGTTAAACTGATAACATTGATAAATGGAAATGTGTGTTCAAGATCTCTGTAGTTACTAAACTCTTTACACAAAACTGTATCTTCTTCAATTTAATTCTCAAATAGTATACTCAGAGCCAAGAATTTTAAGTGTGATTCATTCTTATGCCCATGGATTAGGTAATTGACAAATCAGATGACAAATATAAATAATAATATTAGAAAAGTAATATTATATACATACAGACATGATTTGAATAACTGTAAGAGAATACTATGCATAATCGTATACAAATACATTTAAAGATATGCAGGAAAGGGCAATTTTCAATGATAATACAAATTATCCGCATTGACTCAAAAAGATTTAAAATACTTCAGCAGATGAATGACCATAGAAGAAATTAAAATTTGTTGAATGTTTAGCTCTAATTTAGACTACCAACCCACATAATTGTGTAAGTCAACAGCAAAAAAACAAGACAATAAAAAGTATTTATCTGACTTAAACTCTTCTGGAGATTAGAAAAAAATAGAAGGTTTCATACTCATTCTACAATACTCATATAACATTGGCTCCAAAGTTGGGCTAGGTGAACACTCATGAACACACACATCCGATCCAAAAATTACTCTCTTCTATGAATTAAATGCAAGAATCCGAAATAAAATATTAGCAAAATTAATCTATATATTTACTGACAAATTGAGTATATATGTATAATCCAAACTATATATATGCCTATAGAGAGGTATGTGTAATTACATATATAATGATACATAAATAAGACAGAGGGTACATATTACACTTTTTTCACTTAAAATGTGAAAAATATCTTGACTTATCTTTAATGATAGTATTTTATTAGGCACAAAGTATTCTGTTGCAATTATTGCTTTACGGCAAAATAAAAAAAAAATAACGTATTTGTGCTGAAGACAGAGCATATTTGCAGTGATACTGGGGGAAATACTCAAATACCTGAAAGTTGCTCATTTTAGATAGTTTTAATAACTCCCCAAATAACTGTGGAATCAACTGTTAATTTTAGTTCAGCGAGAAATTAACAGAGTAGAGAAAAAATGGAAGGAGGGCAGTGAGGGTAAATCGGAGGAGCTAAAAGTATTTAACTGAGACATTGATTTCCTAAAGTATAATAGGAAGGGCAGGGGTTAGGAGAGACCAGAAATTTGTAGGATATTATCAAGTGCCAACTCAAATGAAGGCAAGAATTTGTACCGATACAGAGCATTTAGTGACAACCAGACTCTACCAGTTGCGCTATAAAAGTAGGAAGGAGTATAATTATTATCATTTACTTCACAAACATTTTTGAGGGTCTACTACAAGCCAGGCGGAAGAGTAGGCAAGTCACTCATTTAGTGACTCAAGGGACTTCAAGCACTCAAGTGACACCTCATTGAGTGAGACATAGTCACTCAATGAAGCTTGAACATTCACATTGTAGTGGGTGAGACGAGGCAAAACATTTATGGAAACGTATACAAGGAGGGTAACAAAGATTGCATTTGAGATATTTGCAAACCAGCATAGTTCTGACTAGCTAAATACTGTACAACTGAATAAGTTAGACTGGTCCTGTGTAAGATTAGCCACGGTTAACTCATTAGCTGGGACCAAAAACTTTCCTCCATATTAACTGAGGACTTTTGCTCCAGGCTTGTGGTCTCCTTCTTCAACTGTCTTAGAAGGTTTTCCCCCTGATTCCTCCTCTTTTCATAACACTCCACATCTTGGATTACAGGGATAGACAAGCCTGACCTAAGCCTTGTCTAGCAAGCATAGGATCTCTGTTTCTCCATCCAGTGACTGGTCCAGCGGAGGGCACAGGATCCAAGCAGAGGTACAGAGAATCTCATCCTGGGACTTGTATGTGGGCTTTGAAAGACACAAGTCCTGTTTATACTCTGATGACCTGGATGGTAGAAATCTGGGATGCCATGAGCTTCTTCCATGCCCTATGGGGAGTACTTGTTTTGTAACAACAAAGAATGAAGTAAACACAAAAGTGAAAGAGACAAGTCAATAGGAGAGATGGAAGAGAAAAATGTCCTACATCACATGTGAAGTGAGATAGACCTACAGCCTTCTTACTTATAAAAGCCAAATAACTTGATTTTTGCATTAATTAGAATTCCTGACACTTGCAATAAAATGCCTCCTGAATTTATCTTCCTAATAGCTACCCCAGTCCTGAGAGCTTTTTGTATATGGAACACCCTAGCATCATGTTTTGAGCACACTGTCTCTAGTTCCCCTGAACTTCAGGCTGCTTCAATCACTCATTTCCATGGTCACAGTGAGATCCTTCTCATTATCCAGAACTGCTTCACTACAAAATTGTTTCTCCTAATAATATCCTGACTTTTATTAGTTATATATATATGTGTATATATACATATTTATTAGTAGCTAGATTATGAAAAATCAACAGCCACACACTGCATAATATAATGAGATATAAAGTTTATTGGTTATAAAGAAAATCACATTAACTATACAGATAAAACTAGCCATAAAGTGTTTAGAAGATTCTTTCTTATTTGGGGTAGTAATACTTTTAACATCTCAAGTTTTCTATACAATCTCTAGCTAAGCATATGGCACATAAAAGAATAGATCTTGTAATGATTTTCATAGCACCTATTTTAAAACACATGGTCTTCTTATATATTGATCAGTCTTTAACCAAAATAGACAAAAAGGAAAACCATATCATTCCAATCCCGCCAAAAGCTAAATATAATTGATCTTTTTTTCTTCATATTTATTTCAGCCTTATGCTGCATTTGTTAGGAAGCATATAGAATTAATTGAATTTGATGAGCGACTGAAGTGTTCTGAGATGGCAATGGGATAATAGAGAGGTAAAGAGCTGGGCCACTGTTAATCATAACAACATCCCACTTAAAAGCTGGAATGCATCAGCAATCTGCTGTTGCCATATTGATTTCACTTAGCCCTTCTGGATGGAATATCTGGGAGACTTTCCAATGTAGAATCAAGACAGATGGTAGGGAGGTTGGGAAAAAAAAATAGTCTCGCAGTATAATGGAAGTCAAAGCAAAGCTTTTTGAAAAATATTATTATAATTCCCTCACAAACAACTGACATCAAACCAAAAATATCTATTAGTACCATGGCAAGAATCAATGGCATAAGAAACTTCCAGCTTTAAGTGATGCTCACTAGCGATTTACTTTTTATCAATGAGGTCAGATTTTTCAGGGCTATTGATGACTCCCATATAGGTGTATTCCTAAAATCACTTTAGAAACCAAAAGATGTAATACCATTAATTAGATTAGAGTTCCAGGTGATATCTTGACCTAAAAATAGAATTTTCAAAATAACAATTACAGAGGAAATGTTCAAATGTTATATCTTTAACTTAAAAATGATTATTAATATTCATGAATCAAACATTTATAATTATGCTTCATGATTTCATGTGGGATCAATATAGAAGTCAAAATCATGTTATTCTTAAAATGTAAAAAATGGAATTTCTATCTCATATGGGAAGCACCTACACTTTTCTTTATTCTACCCAAAGCATTGAACTGGCTAATCTGAACTAGCTAACAATATGGTTAGCACATTCTATATTCCTTGTTTATAAATTTCAATTACTATAGTTTTTTTTGCATCTTTAGAATTTGGGGAGAAATGAATATAACTGTTATTTTATGTACTTGTTAAAAGAGATAGCCTGGTAAAAGTAATAGAATTTAGGGGGCAGGTGTTTTATTCCAATTCTCCCATATGTTAAGTCTATGACCTTGGATATGTTACTTAACCTTTTTAAGCTTTCAATTCTTCAATGCAAAACTGGAATTATATTAAAAATGTTAAAGGTTATTAAGAAGGTTAGATACACAACTATATAAAAGTGCCTGGATTAGTCCCTTACCTTTTCCTTAATCCTGGCAAAAAAAATACACTCTTTTTAAATTGGGAGTTGGGCTGGATAATATTCAAATGGAAGCTTTTGTACTTACAACAAATCAAATGCATTTCTTGGGTGTAGTCCTGATATTTATGGGGTATCCCTTTTCAAAAAAAAACTAGACAACTTATGCTTATTAGAAAAACCAATCAGAAACTGCTACTATACATGCTACAACACACTGCCTGGGCTTTGTATTTCTGCAGTGATGGGAAAGCCTGAAGATGAAAGCAAGGATTCCAGGAACAATGTCAAGAAGATAGAAGCGGGTTCAAGAGGAAGTTTGTTTGCAGGGCAAGGCCAGCGGGAAGTTGCCTAGAAGAGTAATATTGGAATCAAAGCAGAAAGCTCTAGGAGTGCGTATCAAACCACCTCCAGCGTGAGTCAGTGTGAGTCAAGCCAGAGACCCAACTAATCTAATGCATTGAAATGAATTCTGAGGTATTGAATTTGCATTAACTGTAATTGACCCATCCTGGAAATTCTTTGCCCTTTACAAAAAGGTCTGGTTTTATCCTTTTCCTCCATGACCAAACCAATTTCACTGGGGGCATGGTGACTCTCTCAAGGTTACTCTCGGGACTTCTGGTACATTGCAGAAATGGAAATGGCTCCAGCTATGCTTTCACACATAGCTCCTGAAGATCTGATTAATTTCTTTTAAACGGACATGGAATTGTATTTGTCTACACCAGATGAGAGGTCATCACTTTTACAACCATATGGCTGGGCACTGCCTGACATCCTAACACCTTTTGTCACTACCATTGTTTTGCACTTTATCTGTTCTCTTTTGCCTTTTGATTTCCACCTAATTCCTCCAGAGTTTGGGAAGTAGGTTCAAATTGAGGATAGCTTAAAATAATTGAGGCTATGGTGTTTGATCTAGAAGGTGCATTAGAAAATACTTATGTAAATTTTCTCATTTTTGCAAAGGTCAAGAGGTTAGGTGGCTGCATGGATGGCAGGAGCAGTGGTAGAGATTGGAGCAGAACTCAGGTGTCTTGGGTGATCTTTGTACTCAAGAGGCAACATGTCTTTTCCTGGATATGAATCGTACAAATTTCTGGACATTTAGTAGGTCTTCAGAAGGAAATGTTGGGTTAGTAGTTGTTCAACATGGGATTGCTATGTAAGGTATTTGATCAGTAAGAAACTATATTCCTCTGTGAAACTGACAAAAGGTAGAAAGCAATCTGATTTATAGATCACCACTTTCCCTTTGTTCCTTTGGACTTGAGAATTGTGAAACACAGCCCAAGTATGTAGAAAGAACCCAGGCAAAAATGGGCTCTTTGCCCATTTTAACATTTGCCCAGGCAAATACACAAGCAATAGATTTGATTTTGATGGGCAAATCTGGTCACATTTTCCCCTTTCATCTTGGCTACTCTGCCACCGCAGAAAGCTCTGTCCTCATGACTGCAGTGCATTTGCTTATGCAAAGTTGGTATTAAAAATCTGGTTCATCAAAAGAGGAAAAAGATGATTGTCACAAGGGGAAGGCTTCTCAGAACTGAAGACAAGCTGCTCCTTTCCAACTGAAAATGTCAAACAGTTATTCATACGGTTCTTACCAGACTTGATTTATATGAGCAACTGCCAATCCTTAACCTCCCCCTCATGCAAGTGCAAATGGAAAGCCTGTTCATTCAACCATTAATATAGTGTTAGTTTGTTTGAGATCCTGAATAGAAAATCATTTCTTCCCTCTATGTGGGAGTTATTGATTTACCCTGATGTTCACTTTAAAATCTCTTAGTTTCTAAATATGCTTGTTGTTTACCTGCAGTGTTGTAAAAAATATGATTATTTTCTTTATGGTTTTCTAGAAGTTTGGCTTTAAAAAATAAACATTGCATGCAAACTGACTTGTAATTTGCATTCATATTTTCCTAGCCCGGTGAAAATTACACTCCTTATGGAAAGAGAGAAAAAATAAAAATAAGACAAAATTTCATTTATAACATGTTTTTCAGTAATAATGTAGCTTGTATCTTGGAGTCTATGCATTTTATGAAAAACTTACATGTTTTACATGTTTAACTTCTTGCATTTACTAGATGAGATGTGACTTATAGAAATATTCTTTACATGAGAATTAAAATAAAAAAATCACATGCATAGGTTTGAGGCTGATTAAAATAAGGGTTTCAGTGAAAATTCAAAAAGAGAAGAAAAAGAGAAAAAGCACAAGCTTGTCCCTACAGAAGTGAGTCACTTATTTCAGAAAAAGAAAGGGGAGTCAAAAAGCATGATTTATAGTACCATGCCCCAGTAAATCATAGCCAGGAAAAAGAGTTGTAAGGTACAAAACATTTCCTGTGATATGCCTCTTCAAGCACCAGATTGATAAATCTTCAAAAATTAGACCCTA
Source organism: Rhinopithecus roxellana (assembly GCF_007565055.1). Taxonomy (NCBI): domain Eukaryota; kingdom Metazoa; phylum Chordata; class Mammalia; order Primates; family Cercopithecidae; genus Rhinopithecus; species Rhinopithecus roxellana. Next base: position 96,370,173 of record NC_044566.1, read on the forward strand.
CCCTAAATGTATATTACAACAGAGCCCTCTTGAAATCTCACAATTCACAACACCCTCATTGTCAAACTAGGAAAGAAAAGACCACAAGCTGTGTTTCGGTTTTATTTCACACACCACAAGGACTCAGAGCTTCAGCAAAACTAGAAAGAAACGTGCCCCCATTTCCTCACTTCAAAAACTAATAGAAAGACCAGTTATTCACTAAGTAAGATTTCTACTGTCATTATGGGATTTCACTCACAGTATGCAGCGCTCCTAGAAGAGAAGAATAGAGGAAGCTTAATGACCATGTTCTCCAGGGAAAGCTGGGTCATCTTAGAGGCTTTCCTTCCCAATACAAATGAGCAGTTCAAGGACTGCCTATGAGGCCACAGCAAGTCAATACTGGGATTGCCCGAGTGACTGTTCAATATCCTTCACATTCTTTTAGCACAAATTTGGACCCCTCAATGTTTTCCAAACTCAATTTTCCACATTGAATGACTTTCTTTTAAGAAACTCCTGATGAATAACACACAGCAAAGAATGATCTGAAACAGCATAAATTAATCACTGGTTCAACCATAAGGAACCCCACACCTTCCCTGCTATTAATAGAAACTGGACCTGATCATCCAAGGTTGGAGATGACGCATGATCTTTTTGCAGAGCTCATATTCCTTACTGTTGCTACATGAAAAATAAGTATAACCATTACAAAAAATCAGCCATGTTTCTCTATTATCCGAGGAGGACAGGAAAAAGGTTAGAGTGGACACTCTCCACTTCCAGAGAAGATTCTCTCCACCCCAATACTGACAATCTGAACTGGGTTTTATTAAGGATGTTGTTAGTTCTCAGAATTCCCTACATTCAGATTTTTTTACTGGACTTAGATTGTAGCATCATGATATTCACATTCACGAGCTATAGCAAAAACTGATAGGATGCAATTTCCTACTGAAACTTGTTTCATATAAAATGTGTCTTCATCTGCAGCATTTTAATAAGAAAATGAAATTAATATCCCTAATCATAGAAATAGGACTCTATTTTATAGAAATATACTTAGAAATTGGCATTTTGCTAGGACAAAATTATCTCAGAATTTAAAACAAGTCTGAATATGCAGTTGAAATATCATCCACCTGAAATTGTGGTATTTAATTGTGTGCTCTTGTTCTTTTAAGATGTGCATGAGTTGGAAATTTTAGAGTGACAGGTAGCAAATAACATGACTGTAGTGGCCTCAACCAAAAGTACATTTATTTTTAACATTTGCCTGGCATATCTTTTTTCATCCTTTCACTTTCAACCATCTCCAGTCTGTATGTTTTAGGGGTGTCAATTCATGTGTATCACTTATAAACAGAATATAGCTGAATTTTAGTTTTCTTTTATTCAAAAGAATATCTCTGTATTAAAGTCACATTTTGGTCATCTATCTATTGAGATTATGGATATATTTGGAATTACTTCTAATCATCTTATTTTATTTGTTCCTATTTGTTCTGCTTTTATCTATTTTTTTCCTCCTTTTCTGCCATATTTTTGTATTCAAATTTTTATATGCCACTCCCCTGCCTCCTGCCACTAACCTGGGTGTGATGAACACTGTTTTCATTCTTTAGTTTATTTCATAGCCACTTACATTAAGTGGGATTCATTCAAAGGAAATGAAGCACTTTGTACATTTTTACAATTGTCATAACTACTGCTTTCACACACTCTCAGGTTGCTCATATAACTTTAAAGATAACAAAGACTAATCTGGCTTGCAGGGACAGGGGATGTTTTGTTAACCTCGGGAAACCAACAAATCACATAGAAGGCAGTCAGAGTAGCATGAATGGGAAAAGGGAATGGAGCAGTGTGGTCATCAGACCCCCGTATTCAGTCTGTGTGGAATTCATCCATCTATCCATCCATGTGTTCAATGAGCAGACTTTTGTGGAGTGCTCATGCTATTGACATATTTGCTTGTTAATAAAACCAAACTGCTTCATTTGTAAGGAATGTGTTAGCTGATGACATTGTATATTTCAAAGGAATTAATATATTTTCTTCGATTTGTTTTCCATCCTCTTACTCGGCAATTCTCAAACCTTAGGGTGTATTAAAGTCACGGGGTAAAGCTTGCTGGTCAGTGGGGAGATCTTGGGATTTGTATTTTTATCAAGCAATCTCCCTCAGATGAAGACTAAGCATGATTACATTTGGATGGTCTGTCCTGGCAACTCTGCACACAGTGGTTCTTTATAAATGTTTGCCACATTGAAGTAGGTAGCTGCACTAGAACAAAGGGATATGAATTCTACAAAGGAAGCTATAAACCAGAAGTTTAGGTATTAGTTGACAAGGTCTTGGAAGTGTGGTGTGCAGAACAGAAAAGCTAATCAAAATAATAATAACCATGATTACATTTGATCTTTACATTAGTCTGACACATTTAATCCTATAAAGTTGTACCAAGAACCTGATTCTTTCGAAATCATCTCTGGCTGAGAAGCTTTTGAAATAGATTAGGCTAGGTAAAATAGCAAGGGAATCTTTGGGACTGTGAAAATGTTGCTCAGTGGCAAGAACAAAAAGAGTGCACATTATGAGAATTTCAAGACTTTAATAATGCCATGTAATGTCAAATGGCAGCCAATCGTACACTTTTCTAAAAGAAGACATTTCTGGTGGTAGTAAGTTGTTTTCCAGACAGAAAGTTACTTTGAGAAATAATAAAGAATGGATTTTTCCCCTTGTGGGTTTATATTTCAGTTGAAGGGGAAAATGATTAATGCTAACAAAGTGCCTTTGCTTAGCAATATCGTAACTGCTACTTCTAACCTCCCACAATTACGTGCTGCTATCTGGAACTTGTTTAATCAAACATTGTTTCTGCCTCAGCCTTGCTGCCAGAGACTCTGAGTTGGTCCATTTGTGGTCCATTTGTTATCCATCTGCCAGTCTCAGGCTGACTTCTGTCTCCCCCTTAGAAGAGGAGATGAAATCTTGTTCTTGAGGCTGAAGCACTAATTTGACTTTGATCTGAGGAGCACTACCTTCCTGAACACGACTTTTCCATGAATTCTCTTAAGAAGTAAAGCAATGGCACGAGAAAAAATAAACCAGTGATGGAGAATACCACCAATTATCCCCTTACTAACATATTAAATTACCATATCACTAGCAGAAAACCCTGTCTGCAGCAAAGAGAGTGATTAACAAACCCAAATAGGCACGGAAGGCTTCATACTCTTGGTTCAAAAGCTGTTACTCCATCCCAACTTATAGTTGCAATTTTAGTCTTTCCCGCATATTTTACATTTGTTTGTAAAAATTGAATTTGATTGTTTTAAATATGTAACACAAGCATACAATATGAAGATTAAAAATGTATAAAATAAATGGTATGTTTCCCTTCCTCATTTGTCCCCCAGAAATCCAGTTCCTCTCCAGAGAGGAGCCTCTGTGTTCATTCTTTCATGAATCCTTCCAGAATTATGCCATGCACATACGAGGAACCAATAGCCTTTTCAACAAGTATTTATTGAGCACTCTATATGTGTCAGGCATTGAATTCGGGACATATGACAGTGAACAAGAGTCAGTATCATGTACCTTGAAGGAGAGTACATTCTGGTGTGGGGAGGCAGGCAATGAGTAAGATAAATATGCTATTTTATAATCTATTAGGAGATGATTGTTACTATGGAGGAAAAAATCAAACAGAGAATGTAGGTAGGGAGTCTTGGGAGGGTGAAGAAATAGGTGGCAAAATTTTACAGTGGTCAGAAAGCGTGTCATGGACACAGTGACATTTGTGCAGACTTGAAGGGGAAGTATAAGTGAGCCCTGTGGCTATTGGGAAAGAGGATCCAGAAAGGTCGAGGTCCACACTGGACCACATAAGGCTAGGATTTGCCATGGTGATGAAGTTGGCTTTCATTCTGAAAAAAATATATAGGAAGTCATTGAAGGGTTTTGAGCAAGGAGCGACATGATCTAACTTACATTCTGGTGGGCTGCATTGGATGCTTTGTTGAGAATAGCCTGAAGAGGAGTGGGGTGACCATTAAAAAGAGCATTGCAATTATATGGTCAAAAGATGAAGATTGATGTGGAACCATCATGGTGAGAAATGTTCCAAATCTGGATGTACTGGACAGGCAGCATCAACAAGAATAGACCATGGCTTGGATGTGGGCTGTGAGATGAAGTCAGGAGTCAAGAGTGACTCTAAGGATTTTAGCCACAACAACTAAAAGAAGTGGCCATTCCCTGTGAAGGAAAAGACTGAAGGGGTAGACATTTTGGGGGAAAGTGAGCATCTCAGTATCTGATATCCTAAGATTGGGAGGCTTGTAGATATCAAGTAGGAAATGCTGAGTAGACAGTTGGCTGTACTAGTATAAAGTTAGGGAATGGGTTTGAGCTGAAGATAAACACTTGAGAGTCAAAGGCAAAGAGGTGATATTTGAGTCTGTGAAATTGGAGGAGAATCCCCCACTCCAACACACACACACTCACACACAAGCAAATGTCGACAGAGAAGAGAAGGGGTGTGAAAAATGGAGCCCTGGGATTCTCTAACACTTGGTAGTAAAAGAGATGGAAGAAAAAGCAAAGAGACTAAGAAGGAGTAGAAAGGGGATCAAAAAAAAAAGAATGTGTGCAGTGTCCTGAAAGCCAAAGGAAGAAAAATACAGCAACAAGGCATGACAGTTGCATCTAATGCTGCTAAATGATTTATCAAGATCAAGGTTATTGGTCATATCGACGAGAAGAGTTTTGATGGAACAACAACAAATGAGAATGGATTTAGGAGTAGGAAGTACAGGAGAAAGTAGAGAAATTAAATATGGACTAATTCTTTTGAGGTGTTTTTCTGTAAAAGAGAGTCAAGAAAAGGAGTAATAACAGGGGTGAAATATGAACAAGAGATTTTTTTTACATGAGAGACATAAAAAGGTAGTTTGAATGCTGATAGTAAATGATCTCATTAAGAGGAAAATGTAACTGGGTTTAAGTATATTTATTTTGTTGCACATATGATACATTGCTACACACTAAACTCAACTTTTTTCACTTAATTTCAGTATTTCGTCACATTTACATTCTCGCTGACCACAGGACACACCATTACTATTTTGCCACTACCAAAGGAAAAAATGTTCTGCTATTTAAACCATAATAGGCCATTATTTGAAATATACATCCTGATTTCAGAGATGTTACAATGCTTAAAAATTTTTAAAAAATTCCTCTCATAAACAATGAGACATGATCTGCATCCTGGCGATGTTTTTCCATTTGAATACAAAGAGAACAGCTTCGTTGATGGCAGTATATTCCATTTTATCAGAACTTCTTTAACCAGCTCAAAGAATCGACATTCTTTGACGTTACTTCAGTCAATATCCTGGTACATACAATCATCCTTAGCATGTGTGGGTGAATGTGAAAGAGAAATTCCCAAGAGTGGAATTGTTATCTTATGGATAATCCAAATGGCCATGCAGAAATCCTACATCAGCCTTCAGTGATGTCTGAGAATGCCTGTTGATCCATAGGGTGTGACCAAATATATTATCTTTGGTAATATAGTGTAGGAGGCAGAATAATGGCCTCCCAAAACTGCTCACATCCTAACCCACAGAACCTGTGACTATATTACCTTATAGCGCCAAAAGGACTTTGTGAATAATGTAAGGATCTTAAAATGGGGACATTATCTTGGATTACGTGGTAGACCTAATGTAATCACAAGGTTCTTATAAGTGAAGAAGGGAGGCAGGAAAGAAAGAGAAGGAGATGCAAAGAGAAGAATACCAGAAAGCCAGGTCAGAACAATGTAACTGCTGGCTTGAAGATGGGAGGGGGTCAGAGCCAAAAGTGAAGGTCTCTAGAACCTGGAAAGGCAAGAAAATAAATTCTCGCCTAGAGACGATAGCTTTATTAAAATAACATAGAAACTTTCTTAGTTTTTACATAATCTGAAACAGTTTGAACAGCACGAGTTTTCTGTGATTTAACATTTCAATAGCTTGTGCTTTGAAAATAATCTTTTATAGAAATGTGTCTGTATAGATTTTCCATATTCTGTTTCTGTTTCTTTATAAATTCATCCCCTTCATTCATTCATGTTCTTTATTACGTTTGTATAAAACTGAGCAAAATCGTCTCATGATTCTTTTAATTTCCACTGCATTTGTATTTATTGTGAATTTTTATAAGTTTTTCTTTCTCTCTTTATCTGTTTAAATTAGCTAATAATTTGCCCTCTTTTTTTCCTGTTAATCAGTTTTTGGGTTTACTGATTAGCTGTATAATTTTTCTATTTTCTAAATAATTAAAATCTGTTTTTATCCTCCTAATTATTTTGTTTTTCTTAGTTAGAAGTTTAATTTTTGTTAGTGAATTATTTAGTGCTATGATCTCGAACCTGACTTCAGATGTAAGTTATAGGTTCTGACATACCACGCTTTCATCAGTCTCTTCTGAATGTATTACAGTTTGGGTTTTGATTTTCTTATTGTCTCCATGTTTGTTTAAAAGAATTTTTGAAAATTTCCACATAGCTGTGCTTTTCACTGTTTCCATATAATTATATTTTGCAATTTCTATTTTCATTGAATTTGATCAAAGAATGTTTTTGGTCCTATTTTAGCCTTGGTGAACTTGCTGAAGTTTTATGTATGGCCAGTGTATTAATTTTTGCAAATGTTCTTATTCTCTTGGGGGTAAAGAGTCTAATACATCTATATCTATCTGTATCTATACACAAACACTTACATGAATTAAATGTACCTTGTTAATTCTGTTATTTAGGTTTTCTATACACTTAGTTATGTTTTGTACATTGGGTATATTGATGACTATAATAAATAGTTTAAAGTCTCTAATATTGCCTTGTATTTATGATGATGTTTATAATGATTTTTGATACTATGTGATTTGGTGATTAGATACTCCACTGTTAGAACTGCACTCTTATCCTTATAAACTGCTAACTGCTATTCTTTGTCTAAATTTGCCCTGGAATCAAATTCATCTGATATCAACAATGTTGTCAATACTTTATTAATATTTGCATTTGCCTTCGTTTGGGGTGTCTTTGCCCATCCTGTGACTTCTTCTTTTTTTTGGTCACTTGTTTTTTTAACTTTTAAGTTCAGGGGTACATGTGCAGGATGTGTGGGTGTGTTACATAGGTAAACATGCGTCATGGGGGTTTGTTGTACACACTATTTCATCACCCAGGTATTAAGCCTAGTATCCATTTGTTATTTTTCCTGATCCTCTTTCTCCTCCCACTTTCCACCCTCTGATAGGCCTCAGTGTGTGCTGTTCCCCTCTGTGTGTCGATGTGCTCTCATCATTTAGCTCCTACTTATAAGTGAGAACATGCCATATTTGGTTTTCTGTTCCTATGCTAGTTTGCTGAGGATAATGACCTCCAGCTCCATTCATTTCCCTGCAAAGAATGTGATCTCATTTCTTTTTCATGACTGCATAGTGTTCTATAGTGTATACGCTACCACTTGGTTTCAGGAGTCTTCCTTTTCTGCAGCCTACAGGTGAGTTTTGTGTTGCCTGGGACTCTTTCCCTTAGGTGAGTTTAAACAGCTTTAACTTTTTTACATGATAGATACATTTAGTCTTAGCTCCATTTCTACTGATTTTACTCATTTTTAATTGCTTAGTATATGATAAAAAAAAAAAAAGCACAGTTTCCATTGATTTAGTGCAAAGAACTCAGGAAACATAAGGAAAGGTAGACAGGGCCAACTCTTAAATTGCAGAAATGAAGATCTTGGGTCTCTTCATTGTTTGTTCCTTAGGATATGGCACTCTGTTTTCTGATCCAATATACCAATATCCTTCCTATGTTTTTAGTAAGTTTTAATGCTTAATAATCTCCCTTATATATGTTAAGCCCTCCTTTATAGTGAATACTTACATTGATAAAAGATATAGGTAACCTATGATTGATATTGACATGTTTCCATTCTGATAACTTTCCAATGTGATTCCCAGTATTTCTGAACATGCATCATTCTTTCCCATATCCCCCCTCCCAGACTTCCCATGCGAAACACATCAACTCTTCTTAGGTTTATAAAATAAAAATAATTTTGTCCTTGGAAATTCTGTGTGTTCCTTTTTTTTTCTTTAGATGATTTCCATCATATATCAACCCAGAATCTTTTTTAAAAATGTGCAGGTAAATAGCACATTAGACTATTTTGGTTAATGCACCCAAGCTGAGCAGTCTACTGCATTGTTCAACTGAAAGTCTAATGACTTTACTTTCTTTGTCAACTTAATACACTATGTTCTTAATTTGAATGAGTATAAATGTCAAAATCCAGCATCCAGAATAGCCCTGCAGCATCTCAACCTTCAGCTTTTGGGGAGAATGTCAGAGTTTGTTCTAGAAGATGCTTGTTAACTGCTAATGATTAGCACCTCAAAGCTTAAAGGTATTCATGACTCCTCATCTGAAAAAAAAAAGTACCCATTAGCAGAAGCCACACTTGTGGGTGTGAAAGAAGGAAAACAAATTTCTCCAGACACTGATCTGGCGAAAGAATAAAATGGTGGGTATGCTGTCACTTGATCATTCTGTGTTAATGCTGCTTCAGGCATTGCTCATTTCAGTTTTGCATTAGCAAATAATTTTATTAAAGATATGGCCATGATAACACTGATTGATGGAGAGGAAGCATGCCTGGTTTAAAAGACTCATAATTTATAATCAACTGTGCTTTAACAATGTAAAAATGTCATTTAAAATGCTGTGTATATTTAATCTATTTCTGAGGGAGCAATTACATCTATATGAAATTCTAATGATTTGAATGTAATGTTCCTCAAAGGATTCTCCATTTTAATTTCAGTTCTCTCCTCTCTAACAAATAGTTACTTTAATCTATAAGAACTCCATTCTTGAATACTCAATGATTATTAAATGTCAAAGTCTGGATAACGAAGGTGGGACTAATGTAGGAGAAGTCATAGTTTTACCATACCTCACTGCTAGTCATCTTTAAACAATTTATTTTAAAATACTGACCTAGGATGAAAGTCTATGACCAAACTAGGAGTGAATGATTTTTCTTTATTCCTTGTAGCAACTGGTGTAGAGTATTTCGTTTGTGCAGCACTTACTTGTGAGTACTTCCTGGGTGTCAGGCAATTTGCTGCACACTGCCAGCGTGCACTGAAGCGATAGATCTGGTTCCTGTCTTCATGGAGCTCGGGGTCTGAGTGAAGTGGCCACTTTATAAGTAAATAAGAGATTGGATTTTATTTCAAGGGCAGTTAGAAATCCCTGCAAGGTATAAGCAATGAAATGGCCAGGATCTGATGTGTACATTTAATCTGGCTGCTCTAGGCAGTGAACTGGAGGTAGGCTGAATTGAAACAGAAAAATTTAAAGTCTGTAGCAGTCATCTAGGGGCAAGGCTGTGGTGACAGTGAGAGGAATTGAGGTATTCTGGAGAAAGGGGCAACGGGACTATATGTTGATTAGATGTGGAAGAGAAAAAGAGGAAGCCAATCAAAGGTCTCTCTTAAACAATGGGACAGAACTATCTTCTGTGATTGGGGAAATGGGGCAGGAGTAAGTCCAGAGCTCATGGTATGCCAAGAGTTTTACCAGCTCATTACATTATCCATGACATGCACAAAACTTATAGCAGAATGAAAAACAAAACTTATATAGAAAAACATTTGGCAGATATAGAAAAACATTTGGCAAAATTCGACATTCTTTTATGATAAAAACTCGCAACAAATTACATATTGAAGGAATACACCTCAACACAATAAAGGCCATAGATGACAAACCGCGACTAACATCATATTCAATGGGGAAAACTTGAAAGCTTTTTCTCTATGATCCAGAATAAGCTCAGAATGCCCACTCTCACCACTCCTATCCAACATTGTACTGGAAGTTCTAGTCAGAGCAGTAGCCAAGGGAAATAAATAAAAGGCATCCAAATTGGAAAGAAAGAAGTTAAACTGTCCCTGTTTGCAGGCAACATATCTTATATAGGAAACTCTAAAGGTTCCACCAAAATGCTGCTAGAAATAATAAATTCAGTAAAGTTGCAGGATATAAAATCAACATACAAAAATTAATAGTGTTTCTATACACTAACAGCAAACTATCTGCAAAAGACATGAAGAAAACTAGCCCATTTACAGTAACTACAAAAACTACTTTGGAATAAATTTCACAAACAAGGTGAAAGATCTCTACACTGAAAACTATAAAACGCTGATGAAAGAAATTGGAGAAGTCACAAATAAATGGAAAGATATCCCATGCTCACGGTCTGTAAAAAATACTATTGTTAACATGTCCATGCTCCTCAAATCAATTTATAGATGAAATGCAAAATTTGATAACTATCAAAATGCCAGTTACATTCTTCACAGAAATAGAAATAAACAATTACAAAAGTTGTATGAAACCACAAAATACCCTGAATGGCCAAATGATCTTGAGCAAAATGAACAAAGCTGGAGGCATCACACTACCATACTTCAAAATATACTGAAAAGCTATAGGAACCCAAACAGGGTGGTACTGTCATAAAAAAAAAAGACACACAGACTAATGGAACGGAATAGAGAGCCCAGAAACTGTTTTCAACAAAGGCACCAAGAATGAACAATGAGGAAAAGACAGACTCCAACAAATGGTGTTGAGGAAACTAGATATTCACATGCAGAATAATAAATTTAGACCCTTATATCACACCATATACAAAAATAAACTCAAAATGGGCTGAAGACTTAAATGTAAGACTTGAAACTATGAAACTACTAGAAGAAAATATAAACAACTCAACTCAATAGCAAGGAAATAACCTGATTTAAAAATTTAAAAAAGGCCTGAATAGATATTTCTCAAAAGAAGACATACAAATGACCAAGAGGTATATGAAAAAATGTTTAGTTTCATGAATCATCAGGGAAATGCAAATCAAAAGCACAAGGAGATATCTCACTCCAGTTAGAATGGATATTTTCAAAAACATAAAAGATAACAAGTGTTAGCAAGGATGTGGGTAAAGAGAGGCCTTGCACACTGTTGGTGGGAATGTAAATTAATATGGCCATTATGAAAAGCAGTATGGAAGTTTTTCAAAAAACTAAAAATAGGTTCTGTGTGGTGGCTTATGCCTGTAATTCTAGCACTTTGGGAGAAAGAGCCAGGAGGATTGCTTGAGCCCAGGAGTTTAAGATGAGCTTGGAAAATAGAGCGAGACCCTATCTCTAAAAAAATAAAAACATTTAGCTGGGTGTGGTGGTGCATGCTTGTAGTCCCAGCTACCAGGGAGTCTGAGACAAGAGGATTGCCTGAGTCAGGAGAAAGGTTGCAGTAATCAGTGATCACACCATTGCACTCCAGCCTGGGAGACAGAGCAAGACCCATCTCCAAACAAAAAAACAAAACAAAACAAACTAAAAATTGAACTATCATATGATCCAGCAACTGCACTACTGGGTATACATATTTACAAAGGAAATGAAATCAATATATCAAAGAGACATCTGGACCCCTATGTTTACTGCAGTATTATTCACAAGAGCCAAGATATAGAATCAACCTAAGTATCTATGAATAGATAAATGGATAAAGAAAACGTGGCATATATACACAATGGGATACTATTCAGCCATAAAAAGAAGGAAATCCCATCATCTGCGACAAAATGGATGAACCTGAAGGACATCATGTTAACTGAATAACATAAATAAACCAGGCACAGAAGGACAAATACCACACGACTTCATTCATATGGAATATGAAAAAGTTGATCTCATGGAAATAGTTGAATGGTGGTTACCAGAGACTGGGGTCATTAGAGGAAGAGGAGACTTTGGGGAGATGCTGGAAGGTTTGCTTGAGCCTGGGAGGTCAAGGCAGCAGTGTGCCATGATTGTGCCTCTGTACTCCAGCCTGGGCAACAGGGTAAGACCCTGTCTCAAAAAATATATATCACATTGTACATGATAAATACACACACCTTCATCTGTCAAAAAAAAGGTGTCACACACAAAAAGCTTTTTTGTGGGGGAGGGTAGGAATGGGAGAGGCAAATACAACTGAATAAAACTAATGGCTGACCTGGTGACCCAATTAACTCTATTAGTGCTTATCTAGTGCTTTTCACTTGCAAGGCACTCTACGAGATTCTGAAACACCAATGACAAAATTTATTTTAAATGGCTAAATTAGAAATATCTGGAGGATTTAAAAGTGACTGGCAAAAAAAAAAAAAAAAATTAAAAAAAACCCTATAATGAAGGGCAATATGTTGAGCTGCAAGAAGATGACCAGAAGGGAGCCATGGGAATAAATGTCAGATTCAGTTTGAGCTGCAACTTTATTAACAATCTGGAAAAAGACCTGCGTTAATGAAATTTCCAAATGATACTAAATAGGGAATTGTCAAGCTCACCAGTGAAAACAGAGAGATAATATTATGTGTAAAGGATAATAACAGCAAGAAATGAAGGTTACACATACAGAAAAGATATAATTGCATGAAATCTCATGTTAAAAACCATTGTATTCTACATACAGGATAAAAATTTGAAAAATAAAATAAATGTTAATTGGATTGAGGATGTATCAAAGGTGAGAGAAGTCAGTAAAACAAAAAAATCCAAAGAGAGCAAAGTGTTATGTACACAGAAAATGAAGAGGTAACCGGAAAGCCAACTGCTATCCAAATGAACTAATAATATTTTGTGGTGTTTTGGGTATAGAAAGTATAGGTCATTTTTAACAGCCTCAAATAAATACTAAAACAGAAGTTGATACTGGGGCCTGGCGTGGTGGCTCACGCCTGGAACCCCAGTACATTGGGAGGTCAAAGCGGGGGTGTCACTTGAGGCCAGGAGTTTGAGACCAGCCTGGCCAACATGGCAAAACTCTGGTTCCACTAAAAAAAAAAAAAACACAAAAAATATTAGCTGGGCATGGTGGCATGGGCCTGTAATCCCAGGTACTTGGGAGGTTGAGGCAGAAGAATCGCTTGAACCCAGGAGGCAGAGGCTGCAGTGAGCCATGATCCGGCCATAGCACTCCAGCTTGGGTAACAGCACGAGACTCCATCTCAAAAAGAAAAAAATAATGAAGTCGCTATTGGAAGATATTACTGAATTAAGTAATCTCTTGGCACCCAGGTTTTGCTCCATCGTCCTGCTTTTAGTTGAGGGTATAGGATGGCCCATGCTTTCTCTCTGATCCTTTGAAGGTAGACTCTTTGCATTCACATCAAGGCTGGGATGATACAAGGATAGCTATGCACTACTTTTTGAAGTCAGCGAAGGTTCTGTGTTCAGAGTGCAGAGGTTGGATTCTAGCCCAGACTGGCCATTCTATTTAATACCATAAAGGAAAAACAACCTTCCCCCACACTCCCACCCCACCAGTGGGCACCGTCATTGGCCAGTGCAACTAGAACTCTATTCTTTTTTTTGTTCTCTGTCAAAAATGCTATATTCGTTGTCTAAGTTTGTTCTTGGGTTAGACAATGAAAGAAGGCTTCAGTTCTTACTCCTCTAGCACACCCTATGCAATCTTACATGAGGTATTCACAGTGCTTGGTTGGGCACATATCATTCACCTAAAGATGAAAACTCACAATATGATACGAAGCAAACTTCTGGCTCTTTCACTCTCTCTCTTTCCGACCTACACCTAACGAAGGAGGAAGGTAACCTCTATCATCACAAACACTCTGTCTTACAGTTTGGTTGGAAATTGAATGGTAGAAAGCACTTCTTTTAATGCAACCCAGGAAAAAAAAAACAATTGTGGCTCTCCCTTGAACATGATTATGTTTCATGTGTCAGAACAGGGATGATTGATTAAAATCACGATTGTGGGAAGGTACCACATTCACTGGGTTCCAAGATAATGCCTTTCTACATTTGAGCTTCTCATACAAAGAGAATGCAACAAAAAAGGATGCTAGATCATTGACCTTATAATTCTGAAAAGGACTCACTATTCTATTCATATTTTGTACCATGCAACATCTAGAAAATTACTCAAGCAGTGAGTGGGTAGAAGACAATGTTCAGGAACAGACGTTATTAAATGTTACAAAAAACATTTCTTACAAATATTTAAAGTGTCCCCTGAATTATGTTTAATCTCAACTCTAGAGTATCTCTCTGTCTCATCCATATTTTAGGGAGACAGAATGATACCATGGAAACTGCCCTAATCTATAAGACCTGAATCCTGAATTCTACACGTGAGTCTCACATAAGTTAGGTGAATGAATATAATATTGCGCTTCTTTATTTATTCATTAAATATTTTTAGAGTACCACCAACTGGAAGTAATCCCTCTTACCTCTGAACATATACAATAATAAAATTGTACTTTACTTATTTATTTCATATTTATTTTCAGTATTTATGTATTTGTTTTTCCTACTTCATTTTACTCATTTATCCAACAAGTATTTTTTTGAGAAGGTACATTTTGCCAAGCAGTGGGGTAGGTGGGCATTGCTCTTGCATTCAAAAAGTTTAAAGCCAGTGGAATAGATAGATAAGAAAAGAGAGAATTACAATTAGCCTAACCAGAGTTATGATGAGGACTAAAAGGGTTGTATAAAATTTATCAAACGATGCCTAAATTAGACTTAGGCAGCTGGGGAGATTCCTGGGGAAATGGCAGTGGAACTAAAATTTGAAAGTTGTATAGAAATTAGCCAAATGAATAATGCAGATGATGCAGGTGTTCCAGAAAGAAATAGCATGGGAAGAGGCTGAGAGGTGAAAGAAAGCATAACTCTTTGGGAAAAGAGAAATAAAAAGTGATTTATTAAGATTTAATAATTGGGTATGATTGAATGGAATTGTAGTGAGAAAAAGTTGCCAAACCATGAGGTATGTGGTAAAGGAGACAAAGAATAGATTACCAAGTAGTTTTTAAGCTAACGTGTTATTCTGGCTCCTTCCTGAGAGTTTTTATATTTTATATTTTATTTTTTATTTTGGCTGTTAAAAGAGTATAAGCTGAGAACAATATGATTACAATTTTTATTTTACAATAAGCACTTTTAGCTTTGGAGTAGAGAACAGATTGTAGGAGAAAAGGGATGCAAGGCCACTGTAACGATCTAAATGAGAAGCGATGGTGAGTTGACCTAGTGTAGTGAAGTTTGAAATGTTAATGATAATGATAGTAATAGTGACCATCATAAGAACTAATGCATATTGACTATCCGAAGAATAAATGCATATTGAGTATTTCTACGTGCCAGGTACTATGATGAATATTTTTCGTGTCTGTGATCCTTTATTATTCACAGCAAGCCCATAATATAGGTACCTTTATTATGCCTACTTTACAGATGAAAAAACCAAGATCTCCTCAAGATCTTTTAAGCTTGAAGGCAAGTGTATCTAAATCCATTTATTAAGTTCACATTCTTTTTCTGACAGATAATATTAGGTGCTGAGTAAAGAATATTAAACCAGACAGAAATTGATCCTTTTCCTTTCAAACTGATAGAAAGATAGACTTTAACCAAAGACGTGGGTAAAAAACTTAAATAGATGACAAAGGGATCTAAGAATAGTTAGATAACTTGCCTAATATCACACAGAGTAGCAAAGAAAGCACATGAATCCACATAGAAGGATAACAGATTCTCACTGTGAATAATGTAAATGAGAAGACAATGGAGCAACAAGCTTAAAGTACTGAAAGAAAAAAAAGTGGCTACAACCAATAAAAATATCTTCCAAAAATAATTAAAAGAAGGTATATAGAAAATTTTACTAGAGGGCAATATGGTTTGACACATAGGAAAGAAGAAATAAAGTTGTTTTTCCTCACAGAAAACATTATTGTTTATGTAGAAAAGCCAACGAATTATACAAGAAAAGCTACAAAGATAATTTAGTTTAGCAAGGTTATATAATAAAGATCAATGTTTAAAAACTCATTACTAGCCATATATTAGCAACAAAAACTAGGAATTTGAAATGTAAAAGCAGACTAATTCACAATATCAAAAATATGAAATACTTGGGCATCAGTCCTACGAAAGCCATATTAAGTCCTGTACACTGAAAATAACAAAATATAAATGAGAAAAACTAAATGGAAAATTATACCATATCCATAGATAGGAAGAATCAATCTTGTTATAATTTCAATTCTCCCTAAATTACTTATAGGTAACACTATTCCAATCAAAATCCCAGCAAGAGCTTTTGTAGAAGTTGTAAAGATATTCTAAAATTTATATGGAAATGCTATAGATCTACAATAGCCAAACCTACCTTGGATTAAAAACATCAAAATCGACAGATTAATATATCTGAATTAAAAACATGTCACAGGCCGGGCGCGGTGGCTCACGCCTGTAATCCCAGGACTTCGGGAGGCCGAGGCGGGTGGATCACGAGGTCAGGAGTTAGAGACTAGCCTGGCCAAGATGGCGAAACCCCGTCTCTACTAAAAATACAAAAATTAGCTGGGCGCAGTGGTGAGCGCCTGTAATCCCAGCTACTCAGGAGCCTGAAGCTGGAGACTCACTTGAACCCAGGAGGTGGAGGTTGCAGTGAGCTGAGATCGCACCACTGCACTCCACCCTGGGTGACAGAGCGAGACTACGTCTAAAAAAATTTTTTAAATTTAAAAAAGACATATCATAAAGCATGAAGACAAGACAATGAGGTGTTTGCGAAGATGGAAAAATATATTAAGAGAACAGAATAGACTCCTGACATTCTCTCTTTTCTCGATAGATAGATTTATACACACACACACACACACACACACACACACACACACACACACACACACAAATTCAGTGAAGAACTGTGTTCTCAACAAAATGTGCTAGAACAATTGGATATCCCTATGCAAAAATAAACAAATACTAAATAAATAAGTAAATAAATGAACTTCTATCTACATTTTGTACCTATACAAAAATTAACTTGAAATGGATCATAATTCTAAAAGTAAAAGCTAAAACTCAAAACGTAGAAAAAACCACAGGAGAAAATCTTTGTGTCCTTGGGTTAGGTGATGATTTCATAGATATGACACCAAAATTACAATCCATAAAAGAAAAATATGATTAACTTCACTTACTCAAAATTTTAAAATTCTGCTCTTCAAGACACTGCTAAGGGAATTAAATGGCAAGCCAAATATTATGGAAAAAATGTTAGCAAATCCCATATCTGACAAAAGATTTGTATCTAAAATATGTAAAAAACTCTCAAAACTGAATAATTAAAAATGAATAACAAAAAAGACAAAACATTTGAAGAGATACTCTACTAAAGAGATATGCGAAGAGCAAATAAGTTCATAAAAATACTCTACATTAGTAGTCATTAGGAAAATGCAAATTAAAAGCACAATCAGATACTGCTAAACATCTCTTAGATACTTCACATCCCCAATACCAAGTGTTGGGGACAATGCGGAGTAATTGTAGTAATTACTCTGCAATGGAACTCTCATATGCTGCTGGTTGGAATATAAAATGTTACAGCCACTTTGGAAGACCATTTGGCAGTTTCTGAAAAAGTTAAACATATGCCTACTATATGATCCAGTCATTCCATCCCTAGGTATTTATTCAAGAGAAATAAAATGTGTGTTCATGCAGGGCTTGGATAAAAATGTTCCTAGCAGCTTTATTTATAATATCCCAAGATTGAGAACAACCAAATTATCCACCAGTAGGTAAATAGATAAACAAATAATGGTATCTCTATACAATGAACTACTACTCTGCAATAAAAATAAATGAACTATTGATGTATACAAAATGTAGATGAATCTCAAAATAATTATGCTGAGGGAAAGAAGCTAGAGCAAAAAAACCTCGATAGTATATATTTTATAATTTCATTCTGTAACAGTCTCCAAAATGAACACCAATCTATAGTCACAGAAAGCAGATGAGTGTTTTCTGGATAAGGATGGAAGTGGGGAGCCAACAGAAGAAATCACAAAAGGGCACAAAGAGAAGTTCTGGGCTGACGGATGGATCTGTTCAGTATCTTGATTGTAGTGATGACTTCATGATGCACACATATGTCAACATTTATGAAATTGTACATTTTCAAAATGCCTTGTTATTGTGTGTCACTTACACCTTAAGAACACCGCTTAAAAAGTGAGAGCCATAACTACAGAATCCCTGCCTTACCCAGTTCACTCCTTGTCTCCACATATGTAATTACCACTGATCTCTATCTAAAGCTGATCTCTATCTGCTCAGTGCATTTTAAAAACTTTTTCTACATTTTAGTGTACCCATACAATATATGCTACTGTTTTGTGTGTTTTAAGTGTTCATAACTGTTAATATAATGTGCACATTACGTTTTATTGGCTTTAATCTCTCCAGAGTGTTGTGAAAGATATATGAGCTTCACTTCTGAAGCTGAGGAGCCTGCTGGGAAGAAGAATATGATCCCAAGAGGGAAATAAAGCAATAAAGAGAAAACTTTTTGTAAAATGAAAAAGGAGACTAAAGAAAAGAATAACAGGAAAGAAAAGATAGGATGAAGAAGTTGGAAGAGAGGAAGCTTGGTAAAGTATTTCACAATGAAACATCAAAAGAGTTCTATAATCATAAAATAGGAATTAAAGGAATTTAAGATGAGACCATCAAAAAGATCTTTAAGAGTCTGCAGGAGATGAAAGTGGGATAAAACAGAAATGTCATGTAAAATGCCGTACATTACAAACTGCTGGTTAAACCAAAATCATGTTGAAGGGTAGAAGGAAAGAAGGCACTTGCCAGGGGAGAGGACCGGGAGGTTATCCACGGCTGGGCTGTGAATGTGACAAAGTAATTACCCAGTAAACCCAGACTGGAAGGTTCAGGAGAGCTGCAAAGAGAATTTAAAGGTACTAATGAAAAGCAGATTATGAGAAGCAAGAAACATTTACTGCAAGTTTTATCAGTTAGAATTAGGTTCAGCTGTAGGCACCGGACACCTCTAAATAACAGTGGCTTAAGAAGATGGACTTTTGTTTCTCTCTTATATGCAAGAAACCAGGCATAGGCAGTGCAGGGCTGGGAGGTCAGCTCCGTAGAGTCATCAGGAGCCACCCAGGTTTGTTCTGCTCATCACTCCATCATGCGTAGGGTGAGGTTCTTCATCACAGTCCAGGGGTTTCTGCTGGAGAACCTTATGGGGATCCCAGGGTAGAGGAAGGAAAAACAGAAATAACAAAAGGTACATGCCCACTGTTTCCTACGGTCTCCTGGATGGTGCCACCCAGAACTTCTGCTTTCATTTCATTGGCCATAACATCGTGTCATGACCATACACAGCTGCAAGGAAGGCTGGGAGATGTCCCCATGCACCAGCTAAAATTAAGGTTCTGCCATCAAGAGAGAAGAGAATAACAGAGACATTGGATACACAATGAGCAATCTTTGCTACCAACTCCTTGCACTGTTGTATCTTGTACACATACACACACACACACACACATAAACACGTATATTTGTTGAGACAGGGTCTTGCTCTATTGACCAGGAGGGAGTGGAATGGTATGATCATGGCACACTGCAGCCTCAACCTCTTGGGCTCAAGCAATCTTCCCACCTCTGCTTCCCGAGTAGCTGGGACTACAGGTGCACGCCACCATGCCCAGCTAATTTTTGTATTTTTGTAGAGACAGGATTTTGCCACGTCACTGAGACTAGTCTTGAACTCCTGAGATCAAGCAATCTGCCTGCCTTGGCCTCCCAAAGTTCTGGGATTACAGGCATAACCCACCACACCCAGCCAACATATATATTTTAACCTTCACATAAAAACTACAAGATAGATATTATTATTCCAATTGTAGAGGTGAATAAAATGAGGTTCCCAGAGTTCAAGTAAGTTATTGAAAGCCTCAGTCGTATTAAAATCTAGATCTGTCTGGATCCAAAGCGAAGATCCATGTGTTCTTTTCACAGTTGAAAATAGAAAATATAAGAGTCATGACCCCAGGGGAAAGTTTCTTGAGAAAAGCATAAATGTGAATTCAAAAAAGAAGCAGGAGACTCAAGCGGAATGATTAAAGACTTTATAAAAAACAGGACAGTGCACTGACAAATTTGTGAGACTATTTTTACAACAAGAAATTGAGATGCAATATGCTATGGAATATTTTTGGCTTTGCCAGTGAAAACCTGGAATTTTAACATGTATTTCTTTTTTTTTTTCTACACAGAATCTCGCTCTGTTGCCCAGGCTGGAGTGCAGTGGCACAATCTTGGCTCACTGCAACATCTGCCTCCCAGGTTCAAGTGATTCTCTTGCCTCAGCTGCCAAGTAGCTGCAATTACAGGCACCCACCACCACGCCTGTCTAGTTTTTGTATTTTTAGTAGAGACGAGGTTTCACCATGTTTGTCAGCCTGGTCTCGAACCCCTGACCTCAGGTGATCCACCCATCTGACCTCCCAAAATGCTGGGATTACAGGCATGAGCCACTGCAACCGGCCATCTGTATTTCATACAGGGTAACCATCTCTTACTTAAATGTTAAATCCCCAATCTCTGAACTCCCCCTCTTTTTTTCCCTAAATCATTGATTGTCAAAACCTGATTTAAAGTGAAGTAAGACCTTTTATATTTATTACTTAAATTATTTTGTTTAGCTATTCGTAAGTTTCACCGCAGTAATTTTAATGAGCTTGGCTCCAGGAAGTGCCAGACAAGCCCTGGGTGCCATGTAATATATGGCCAATGCACAATGCTATTTTAAACAGTCTGAAACTTTTGTTTAAGAAACATATCTGGCCCGATGTGTTTAGATAAGATAATGTAGATTGTATAACAATCTTTCTACTGTTGAAAATCAAATAAGGTAATATCTATGAAAGTGTTGGGGATGGCCTGAGAAATCTGTAAGTATAGAATACATTATTATTATTAGTCCATGGCCAGATTGGCTCGTTTGACATTAACTCAGTAAGTCAATACCTGAGGTGCATTTTCTTCCACGAAAATGATGTGTCTGTAAATATTCCTTGAATATAAATTTCTTAGACAGTATTATTATTAGAGAAATATTATTATTTATGCAAACATTCTAATTAACCCAGTTCAATTTGGTCATAGAAAAATCTCCCTCAGAGACAACACTGTATGTGTGGTAAATCCCTGAAGACTCCTAAGTGAAACACAAATCACTGGCTCACCAGAGCAGAGGCAAATATGAGGTCATTAAGTAGGTAAAGATATAAAAATGCTGTGTCTTGTTCTAAAATTATATATCTAAGCACCTCATGCTCAGGTGATATGCACCATAAAAACATATAAACACCTTGCTCTTCAATAATAAGAGGAATTATCATTAGGCTCAGTACAGAGACAGCCAGCAGGAGAGGGTTTTGAAGAATTTCAAACTTTGCTGCAGAGGCTGCTTGCTAATTCACAGTTTCTAGGTCCCTGCTATCTGCTCACCATAAGTCTTTCTATAAATTATATGATTTTTCTTCGGTTTCTTGCAGTGTTTACCATTATATAGTATTTCATTGAGTTCTTATAAAGATATGCAAGGAAGAGAGAACAGGATGATATGCTAATGTGAATTGTTCTTTTAATGACACCCTTAAACATGGGATAGGAAAGACATAAAACACGACTTCCTAAGTGAGTAGCGAACTTCAAAATACTGCAAAACATATCTGTGTCATCATCTTAGGAGCCAGAGGCCTATCAAGATACAAGGATTATAACCAGAAGAGGAAAATCTTATTTCCATATTGCTTGGCATCAATAGAAGAAATTTCCTTTCGCAGTACATGTTGCGTCTATTTTGAGATGAGCATAAAAGCAAAGGATGGTGAAATGGTAACAAAACGCGTTATCAGGAGCCTACTCAGTGATGATAACTATAGCTAACCAGCTATGCTGGCTCACTTAAAAATAAGTTAGAGAGGAAATAGAAGACCACAAGCATGTCACTGAAAGACTCTCTCTTCATTTTTTTTTTCTGACCCCCATAAGCCTCAAAAGCAAAATAAAGCTAGTGCCAAACCCAAGGATGGTGGGAGAATGAATATAAGTCTCAGGTGTTCTTCCTTCTCTGGGGTTTTCAGGGGCTAATTCAGACCAGGAAAGAGGCATCCTGTAGGGTTAGTCTCTCCCTTCCATTCTTAGTTACCACCTGCTGTATCCAAGTTACTATAAGTAAGACAAAAGAGGAAGATGATCATGGTCTTGTAGAGCTTATAATCTATGTTATAAGATAAAACTACACAAACAAACCAAATTCTTTAGAAGGCAGTGCATGATGAGTGATAACCAGGTCTTAGAACCTATATAATTGCAGGCATTTATAGGAGGCAGAGTGACGTATTTAATTACTGCCTTCAGTGTCTCGGGATGTAAAAAGGAAGGCAAGAGAGAGAAGGATTGGGGAAACAAAGATGAGACATAACTGATGCTTTGGTGTCTGGAGGCCCATGATATATGCACCCTGCAATTTGTTAGCCCCTTGTCAGTGAGAGTGAGACAGCATCCCCTTTAAGGATAAATGCAGCTGCCTGTGAAGGCGTGAGCCCTTCAGCGGACAGGAGAGAAAGAAGAGACAGGAAGAAATGAGCACATTAGGGAGACAGGGCTCTCAAGGCAGTCAAGGGTGTGTGTGGGTATTTTTATTCTGGGCTCAACTCAAAGAAGCTCCAGGCCAGTTTAGCAAAAGGGAGCTTCGCAGTTATAGGTAATGGTAGAGGTGCTAAATTACTTAACTAGATTTTCTTTAGTCCTGGGAGCAACAGCATCATAAACCTGTGGAAAGACTTCTGATTCACGAAAAAGCTGAGTGCAGATCACATAATGTAAAACAGTAATTATGCTGGCAATTACTCATTTTAAAGTCTCAGCAAGCTGGCTTTAATAAAGCACAAACCACATATCACCAATACTCTCCTTTTTATTACAATAAAATAGGCACTTTCAAGCTTGTAATTGCTTTATAGACCTAGAAAAAGAATGCTCATGAGATTATTTTCACAGGGTTCAAATATTTATGAAAATTCTAATAATTTTAAAAGTCAAAACACAAACATTACAGGGAAAAAAAGCATGAAATCAAACAGGCTCTCTTGCTCTTTCTGCTGTCTTTTAAACCAAGAATAAACACTGGTCTCACAGTTTTCTGGCTTCTTGAAGTAGGAGGTTCTTTTTTTGCTTTTTGTTTTGTTTTTTTGAGATGAAGTCTCGCTCTGTCACACAGGCATGTGCAGTGGCATGATCTCGGCTCACTGCAACCTCTGCCTCCCAGGTTCAAGCAATTCTTCTGCCTCAGTCTCCTGAGTAGCTGGGACTACAGGTGCCCACCACCATGCCCTGCTAATTTTTTGTATTTTTAGTAGAGATGAGGTTTAACCGTGTTAGCCAGGATGGTCTTGATCTCCTGATCTTGTGATCTGCCTGCCTCGGCCTCCCAAAGTGCTGGGATTACAGGTGTCAGCCACCATGACCGGCCGAAATAGGAACTTCTTAGGTGCCATTTCAAAGATTGTGTAAAGAAATTTGAATGGTATATGCGTGGACTCTCTAAAGGAACAAGCATCTTTATAAAGGTACACCTTTACTAAAGCTTTTTACTACAAAGTGAAAGAGAAAGGATGCACAGACATAGCTGATGAATAAAGTGGAAAATAGTAGTCACAATGGCCAATGCAGGCATTTACCAGATATAGGCATTCATTCATTCTTTAGTTTTTAAATTCATTCTGCCACTTAACATATTTTAATGAGGGTCTCTTCTGTGCCCAGTAGCATTTTTTGGGAGTTGTATCAATCATTATTCAATTATTCATGACCTCTCACTTTATATAAAACAGACTAAAGTGGTATTTTATGAAGTTAGGTGTAGGTCATAAGTTCAATTTTATAATCTTTATTTTTTATAGTCAATCACCAAACAATATGACTATTTTGGTGGACCCCTAAATTAGAAATTGGTAGTGACAGAGGTCAGCATCCAATTTATTTTTTGCCCTTTTTGTTGTTGGTTCCATCCCATAGAAAAAATATCTTGATTCATGCTGAAAAGGAGTCACAGTTGGTAACAGTCCCTTAACAGCATGACAGCATGTCCTATAATCTCAAGATACTCTTCAATTAAAAAGAGATGGAAGGAAAGCTTTGATCTGAGGCCTGCACAAAAATGATTTAACCTGGCATTTATTTATAGATTTAATAGGTCACCGCCAGAAATACGTGGTGAGAAACTGTTTGCTACCCTCATGGAATTTAAATCTTGTGGGGGAGACTAGACATAAACAAAATTAATTACACATATGATTATTTAATAATCACTGCAATAAGTACTACAGACTGCTTTGCAAATGTTAGGTGGGATGCTGACCCGGACTGGGGCATTTAGGACATCTCCACGATTGTGGGATCCATTGGCTGTGGAAGGCTGGGGAAGAGGGAGGTGTCAAGGATTATGGAGTGAAGTCTGAGACAGGGAGAGTGGGGGTAAAGCAGGTTTGTGACAATTTTATTTTGCAGGTCAGGGAAAGTCAAATGTAATGGTCCCCAATGCATGAAAATGTGGACTATCACATCTCTGAGTATATTTTATTTTAGATATATAGACAACTGATGCATTAAAAATGAAATTTCCCCACACACACATGCAACTGCTAAAGCACCTGATGGGATCCTTGTGCAGAATTCCCTTCCATGAGGTAAGCTGTGGGGGACACATACCAGGCTTAAGTTCATGTTCACCATTTCCACCTTGACACCAGGAGAGTTCTGTCTCATTTCTGAGATTTGATTTCTTCATTGTAAAATTAAGGAAATGAGGCCTACCTCATGGAGTTGTGAGGAATAAACAAAATTAAATAGGAATGGTACCTGGCACAGTACTTAGTAACTAATAACTATGCTATCTTTTCATTTACTTATTTCTTTCTTCTTTACCCCTCTGCAAATAAAAATAAGGAAACACGCTTGCAGGGTTAGCATGAGGATTCAGTGCAGTCCTTTATGTGAAAGTACGTAGTGTGTGATATATTCTCAAAAAGCATTAGGAAGACAATAAACTGGAAAAAGACAGTAAATATGGCGTTTCACATTTGCTTGGGGTCAGACACTTTTATTCTTCTCAGAACTCATTCCCTCTAAGAGTATAATTTATCAATTCTAGAAGAGCCAATGGGCCACCCATCTGCCTACCTAAACACTCACCCACTGGAATGCATTGTAGATTTACTTCATGCGAGTGGATAGCCGAATCATATGATCTGCCACCCAAGTGTCCCTACTCTATAAAACTATACTTTCTTTCTCTTTCTTGACTACATCCCTTTCAGATTTATGGGTTCAAAAACGGAGCAGTGTTCTCTGCTCACAAATTACTCCTGGATGTTTACTGACATCCCAGACACAAAGGGCTATATGTTCTTGTGCTGCCCCGTTTCTGTGCAATTTCCCCTCTAAGCTCCACATTTCATAGGTCTCGTTAGCTGCTGGACCCGACTGTCAGTCCCTCCTGAATGAAGGAAAGTGATACTAGGAGTTCTTCCATTACAGTCTGGTGTTACTTCATTACCTTCCTAGCTCATGCTTGGTCTTACACTTGGCCTACTTACCTACACTAATGGAGGAGTCAAGAGAATTTGCTATCTTTATCATTGTTCTTATTTTCTTTTTCACTTTATGGTTACTATATGCTGTCTTTTAAAAGTCTGAAAACCACTTTGTGTGCTTTCTGGAACAAGAACAGAAATAAAATAGCTAGAGATAGGCATATATTTAGATGGAAAGATATCTAGATTACACTGATGGATGGATGGATAGATAATACAGAAATGATAGATGATAGATGATTGATAGATTATAGATAGATCATAGATGATAGATCATAAATGATAGGCAAATAGATGATAGATAAATATTGCTGTCAGCATTTTTCATTAATTATTGTATTAGAGAGTTACAATTACTTAGTGACATGTCATTATTTGGTGGTGAGTCTAGATCAAATATACCCTCCCGGTTATTTCTAGAAATGGAATTTAAGTTGCACTCTTGGTTGCTATTCCTTCAAGAAACAACCGTTTAATATAAAGCCAAATATTTAAAAATTATTTGTCATTTAACAATGATGGGTTATGCTTTTCAGTAGTTTACTTCTTCTAGGCTTTAGATGTCTAGTAAGTGATTCAGTTATCTGTTTGGATTAATTTCCACTTTACAAAAATCTTTCCTAATCATTTTAGTCCCTCAATGGAATATTTGATGTTATGGGACATTTGAAAATTTTGAGAAAATAATAATGGTAGGTAATTCAAGAAATAAGGGTAATTAAAATTTCCAGGAATTGTAAAAACAAATATGGGAAAAATAATAAAACTATAATTTGCTGTTTGAATGTGTTTTAAATCACTTAAAATAATAACAATACTACAAAGAGTCTTTATTAATTTTAATCTTTTAGTGTACCACAGAGAAAAGGCACAGAAGATTATGGAATAGAATGTAGATATTATCAATCTGAATGATGTAAAATTATAAAAGAAAAAGTCTCAGAGATGGAAGAGAAGGAAAACAGTAAAGCGTCTCCAGGAGAGCAGCAATAAATACTATCTATAATTCATGGAATTAGAAATTAAGATTTAGATATAACATGTTTCTTAAAACTATATATGAACCAATAAAGGAACTGAAAATCTTGATATAACTATACTTATAAATTGCTGGGGGAAGGTAGAAAGTGGTGTATTTGAGCACAATTAATAACTTTCATTATGGGAAATAATGTTTCAATTAGTGGAATATTTGGCTTAACTAGAGATAAAGCAGTAACTACTAGAAGAAACCTAAGGGTGATTAATAATGGTTGCCTTTGGGAAGTGGTACAAAACATGAAAGAAAGTCTAAGGAGACCACTGTGTTTTGTAAAGTTTAAATCAGAAATATTTCAAGAATTCAAAAACACATAGATAACATAATAAGTATCCAAGTACATCCCAAATTTATCAAATTTTAGATATTTTGCCATATTCTAGTTTTTCTAATTTACAAAGTTTTTAGAGCTTTTTTTAACTAAAAATAGTAAAACATAATTAAAGAACCAAATGCACTTCTCTACTCCATTGTCTACCCACGTTTCCCAGGGTTAATGTCTAGCTTGACATTGGTTCTTCATTCATTAGAATGTTTTTTTTTCTTCATAGGCATAAATCCATAAAATACATAGTATTTTTTTTACTTTAAATAACTAGTTTGCCAATTTTTCCTTCAATACTATTTGTTGAAGATTTTTCCATCATGATACATATAGCCCTACTTCTTCATTCAGCATTTTTGTTTTTGTTATTTAATATAGTATGTGTGATTACAATATATTCACTAATCCTTCCATTAATGCACAGTTGGGCTGTTTGCACATCTTCACTATTATAAATAATCATAAATATCCTGGGGCCAGGTGTGGTCACTTACACCCATAATTCCAGTGCTTTTAGGAGGCCACAGTGGGAAGAATGCTTGAAACCAGGAGTTTAAGACCAGCCTGGGCAAAAGAGTAAGACCCTGTCTCTACAAAAAAAAAGAAAACAAATTAAATTAACTGGGCATGGTGGTGTGCAGCTGTAGTCCCATCGACTCAGGAGGTTAGGGCAGGAGGACCACTTGAGCCCAGGAGTTCGGGGTTGCAGTGAGCTATGATCTCACCACTGCATTCCAGTCTAGATGACAAACCAAGACCCTTTTTAAAAAAATAATATACATCTACTTATGTATCAATATACATGTGCAAGCATTGCTCTAGGCTATGTAGCTAGCAGTGAGTTGCTAGAGAGTAGGGAATGCACACCTTCAACTTTAGTGTATCATGCCAAATTAATCTCTAAACTAATGATACCAATTAAAATTCCTACCAGCAACACATGAGTGTTCCTGTTGCTTCAAATCTTTCCAACTCTTGGCATCCTAAAACTTTAATTTTGGAAACTTGGGAAGGTAAAAATGACATTGCTTTGCTTCATTTTCCCTTTACTTGATCTGCAGCACCTTTTCATGTGTTTATCAGACATTTGGGTTTCCTCTCTTATGCTTCTCCTACTCTTTACCCTTGGCCCATTTTTTCAATTGTGTTTTTTTTTTTTTGTAATAAATATGTAGAAGTTATCTATATCACACTAATCTGTTGTGACATACATTACAAATGTTTTCTAGGCTGTCTTTCTACTTTGTATATATTTTATATGGATGTTATACATTTTAATATACTCAAATTTATCAATGTTTTCTTTTAAGTTTTGGATATTTTGTACCTTTAGAAATCTCTCCCGCCGGGCGTGGTGGCTCAAGCCTGTAATCCCAGCACTTTGGGAGGCCGAGACGGGCGGATCACGAGGTCAGGAGATCGAGACCATCCTGGCTAACACTGTGAAACCCCGTCTCTGCTAAAAAATACAAAAAACTAGCCGGGCGAGGTGGCAGGCGCCTGTAGTCCCAGCTACTCGAGAGGCTGAGGCAGGAGAATGGCGTGAACCCGGGAGGCGGAGCTTGCAGTGAACTGAGATCCGGCCACTGCACTCCAGCCCCGGCGACAGAGCGAGACTCCGTCTCAAAAAAAAAAAAAAAAAAAAAAGAAAAGAAATCTCTTCCTACCTGAAGGTAATAAAACATTCTGATATTTTCCTCTAAAATGTTTCCTCTAAAAATGTTAAACTTTTTCATGTTCACATTTAATTGTTTAACCCATATGGGAGCTATTTTTGACATAGTATAAGGGAAGGGTCTTATTTTAACCTTATGGATAACCAATTATCTCAGCAACATTTATTGAACAGTCAATTTTTCCTCTACTGGTTTACATGCTACTCCTGCCATACCAAATTTCCATAAATGTGAAAGAGATTGCTAGGCTCTTTGTTCTGCTCCAGTAATTATTTATTTTTTATTATCAAGTCTTCTGAAATATTCATGTTAACCATATATGTGTATTTACTTAAAAAAAACTAATAAAAATGGAAAATCATAATTTTTCACTCTAAAGGTAAAGAATATATTTCTCTTTTGAGGCTTTATGAGAAAAAAAATGCTCTAGTAAAATCATGTCTGGCTGCTTCTACCAAAGCCCTACTCGAAGCAAATTACTTTTACAAATAGTCACAAAACTGTTGAATGCACATGCCTTGAAAATATATTTTATTTAAAATATTGGGTAAATTACTCAGTAGCATAATCTCCTCCATTGGTATAAAATACAATTCATATATGGGAGGTGTTCAGAATCTATTCTTGGAGAAGAGTTAAAAATGGGCTTTAATGCATTTTTTGGAGCCATTAAGCCTTGCCAGGTAAATAATGTGTGTTTTAAACATCTCTGAATCTATATTTACAGTCATATGATAAATGGTAATGGTTCCAAAGAGAAATGCTAAGATCTAATGGACATTTAAAACAGTCCTTCAATATGTATTTATGCAAGGAATCCAAAGAGCTTCAAAAGCAGTTTAGTTCTGTTTGATCAATGGCAATCAATGGTTTTGAAAGATGTAGAATATTTAGAGTCCATATTTAAAACTCCTGTAACTAGCAGTCCTACAAGCTTATGGTTATAAATGCTTCTTTGTAGCTTGGGACAGATGTGGAATTTTGAAAATATCCCATTAACATCAACACCCAAAAAAGGCCAAGAAAATTTAGCACAGAAAAAGATGACATTTCACAATAGTAAAGTTGTGGTACCAAAGAAGGAAAGCTGGTGCATCCTTTTTATATCCTCAAATGGATTTTCATTTTATGTTACTCAGTAGGAGTCATTTTGAAGACAATTTCTTCTGAAAATAATCTTTGAAGCTTTACTGTTTTTAAAAATCCCATTTGATTCAGTTTGCACAGGCCTTGGTTTCTATTTCTGTTCTTTTCTCCCTTTAGAACCACTTACACTTCCATTGCATTGTTTGAATGAAAGAATAAAATCACACCTACTGAGTCCTTTAAATGAACTGCGTGTGTGGGGAGGGAGCCTTAGACCAGAATTTGCATCAGATTCTTGGAAAGCCTTTCTGGGCTGAAGAGTGTCAGGAAACCACAGCAGACCTTCAGAAACCATCTGACAGTCGCCTATTGACATATGAAATGGAGTCACCTTGATTGATTTGGATGGCAGGCCAACTCTTCTTGCCCAGGAGAAACTGCTATTTGGTGCTCCCAAAGCATTAAAGTGCAGTGCTGGTGGTGAGTTTATTATCTTGTTATTTGGCCACACAATATCTCTGAACCCCCACCTGAAATAATAGAGACCCTATGCTTTTGCTTCAATGAGCCTCACATCTCACTGTGTTCATATGAAATTCCAGTCTAATAAATTGTATCACCATGAAACTCATTCCATAGCTCCAAGTCATCAACTGATATCTCTTCCTCTTTTACTGGTATTCCAAATGCTTACAAGCATTGGGAAGTATCTGTAGAGATCTGGACATCAAGAGAGATGAATTTGTGTCTCTTACGTTGCTGTTCATGTCCTAATTCCCTCTGCCACTCACCTCCATTTGATTCAACCATTCTTCATGAACCTAGGCAGCCTTCACATAATCCCTAATCCACAGGTCACTGAATGAAGTGAAGAAACATCAGGACTGGTTCATTCAATAGATAAGAAATGAAATCAAACCACACTTGGCTTATGAATCACTGACAAATACACCATATATTAGAGAAAAGCATCTGTTATCCCAGGAAAATGGAGTTCAACACAATACATATATTTTATATTCCACTGTGGCGGAGAATCATTATAAGAAATCTTAACTTCACAAGTAGAATACTAACTGATCTACTCAACTTATTGCAACCATATTAAATGTCATTCTTTATGCAAAACATACCAGAGATTATACAATAATTCAGGTTGGTCACAATCTGGATTATAAAACCACAATGTAGAAATATAAACAAACATGGACCCATAAAGAATAATCCACAGGGAGAGTGTGACACAAAATACACTGGGAAACATGTGGAAAGTCAGAAATGAGACAATAAATGATATAAATAGAAACTATGTGGGAAGGCAGCCCCTGAAAAAAATCCTATGGATATGCAGGTGCTTAATTGATGCTTTGGATGGTGGTTTGATAAAGAGACATCCTTAAAAACTAGGAGAAAAAAATATATGAATGCAAAGAGGAAACTAAGAGGTTCACAGAAGGACAGGAAGTGACAAAAGCAAAAGGGATTGAAGACAGGCAAAGATGGCGGCCATTGTATCACAATCGTCTATATGCTATTTTCACACAGAAAATTACTTAGTAAATTTATATATTTCCCAATAAAAATGCATCTAGATGCTAAAATGTTATTTAGTCCTTCTTATTATTTTATTACTATAGTATTACTTTATAAATAAATTATGAATATATTTAGGAAGTTATACGTTACACATCATTAGAGCACTTAGTTCAGTTCCTTTATTTTCTCCAAATAGTTCTATGACTGTTGGGTGTTCTGGCTGGCCAGGTTCTGAGAAATTGAGAAGCTGAGTTATTCAGTTTGGGCAGGTCAGAGGTTATAGGCTGAGGTGTGGCCAACCAAGGGGGAGACGAGTCAGGCTGAGGTTACTGCCTGGTACAGATACAGGGCTAAGAAAGATGCAAGAACCAAGGAAGAAACACAGGTTGCTTGCCTCATTTTGGAGGCAAGGGGCAAAAAAAGACATAGGACAAGGGGTGCTTTTTGTTGGAAGACCAGTTGAGGCATAGAATCATCAAGAAATCTGAGAGAAATATGCTATTCTAATATCAACATGATTCATCCAGTTCCAACTTGCTATGTCCATTCTGAGACAGCTCCCATTTCTTCTTAAATAACAGGGATAGTTAATTTAGACCTGTTTTCCTAGGGCAGAGGTAGATGGATCTCTCATCCAGAATCCTCACAACTCTCTGCTCACAGATAACTTCCTGATCACCAGGCCATGAGCAACAGTGTGCCTCCACAGGGGCCTCTCGGCTTGAATTTGTGAGGGGCAGGAGGTGGCCTGGGAGGCAGCACCTATTCAGTGGGTGGAAGTGATGACGCGGGTCCTCCCGCAGTATTCAGGCCTGTGCACTAGGGGACCCACGACAGCGCAATCAGCCTGCTTCTCTTCATGCTGAGAGATGGCTGAAGTAGGTATTTAACAAACGTTTATTGAATAAGAAAAGTAACGTGCTATTTGCCTATCGTGTGCATTTACCTGCAGAGAAAATGCCTACTGTTATTTGTGTTCACCTGAGAAAGGCCAAGGCCTGATGTAGCCTAGTTTTTTCACTTTAGTCTCTGGGCCGTGAAGCAGTCAGTTCTGGATGGGCTGTGCTCAGGAAGCCTCCCTGGTGGGTGTGGGGTGCAGGGGTGACCCAGCACCAGCTGCCTGCAGGCAAAGCTCTGCTGAGTCAGGCCCCCAAATGAGTGTGGCCAGTGCAGCCTAGGTCCTGCTTTATCTTTTATTTCTAAATTTATTCCCAGATGACACTGCTTACTACTTCATCCTATTTTCTTTGGCTGTCTTTTTTGCCCATTTTCGAAATCCTGAGTTACACATTTAGTAGCCTAATGATATATAGTAGGGAAATTAGAATAATAGTCACTGCAACAGTAATACAACCAAGTGATTACTGTGCAGCAGAAATTTGTCATCTACCTTACCTACCTTTCCTCCCCAGGCGACTGAGAAACAGCAAAGAGTTGCAGTTAAGGACATGGACAGAGGATGCAGATTCAAATACAGCTCTGCCACTTAGAGCCCTTGTTTGAATTGCGCATGGGTTTCTTTACATCTTCTCCAAGCTACCAAAAGGCAATCATAAGAAAGATGGGGTTTTCTGTTTCAATTTACCACTTCCTGTGGATATTCAAATTAAAAAGTACATCTTAAAATGCTTGACCTTAAGCAATCTATTTGACATTTACTGATTGTTCACTCTTGTAGTCATCTTGGGCTGCTGTAACAAACTACCACAGCCTGGGTGGCTGAAGCAACGTTTATTTCTCATAGTTATAAAGGCTACAAGTCTGAGATCAGGGCACCGGCATGGTCGGGTTCTTGGTGCGAGGCCTCTTTCTGATTTATAGACAGCCACTTTCTTGCTCTATCCTCACATGGAGGAGAGAGAAATCATCTCTCTCTTGTTTCTTCTTATGAGGGTGTTTATCCCATTCATGAAGACTCCACTTTTGTGGCCTAAGTCCTCCAAAAGCCCTTACCTCCAAATACCATCACAATAGGGGTTAAACATAAGAGTTCTGGGAGGACACAAAAACTCAATCCATAGCACTTACCATTGGGTCAGCCTCCAGGATGCAAAGATGAATAAGACACATTTCCTAAACTCAAAGAAACTGTAGTCGTGTGTGTGTGTTTACATGTTATATTCGTCTGTTTTGACACTGCTATAAAGAAATGCCTGAGACTGGGTAATTTATAAACAAAAGAAGTGTAATTGACTCAGTTCTGCAAGGCTGAGGCGGCCTCAGGAAACTTACAATCATGGCAGAAAGTGAAAGGGAAGCAGGGACCTTCTTCACAAGGAGGCAAGAGAGAGCACGAATGAAGAGAGAAGAGCCCCTTATAAAACCATCAGATCTTGTGAGAACTCACTCACTACCACAAG
The DNA here is from genome assembly GCF_007565055.1 of Rhinopithecus roxellana. Classification (NCBI taxonomy): domain Eukaryota; kingdom Metazoa; phylum Chordata; class Mammalia; order Primates; family Cercopithecidae; genus Rhinopithecus; species Rhinopithecus roxellana. Next base: position 96,403,817 of record NC_044566.1, read on the forward strand.
ACAGCATAGGAGCAACTGCCCCGATGAGCCAATCACCTCCTACCAGGTTTCTCCCTCAACACATGGGGATTGTGGGGATTATAATTTGAGATGAGATTTGGTTGGGGACACAGAGCCAAACCATATCACATGTTGAGTATGAGAAATAAAGTAAAACAGAGATAGAGGAAAAGAAGAGACAATGTTTTGGAATAGGGTAGGGACAGGGGCATCCAGCCTTTATTTTTTCTCCTATCCTTTCTTCCATCCATTAACAACTGAACAGCATCTATGTTGTAACATCGCCTTTCCATTCCTTTGTCCCTCACTGATAGGCCTTCTCCATAATTTGCCATACCAGAGAACTAACTGCTCCCCAGATGAGTTGAAAAGAACAACTGAACTCTCCCATCTCAGTTGGTGTAGCCTGGCCAGGATCCCTGGGAGATTCTTCCTCTGTGGATTCTCATTTCCCTGAAGTGAATTAGGTTTCAGGCTGTGCATGAAAGCTGCTTAGTTATGTATATACCTGGCCGATGTGTATGGAGAGGACAGAGGCTCTATGAGGAGGGAAAGAGAGAGGACAGTAGCACAGGTGACAAGAAAATAAGTGTAGGACGTGCTAAACAAATTGAATATTATTGATTTTATGCATCAATATTTTTCTGACCTCCCTCTGTAAGACGATTGGCCTGACAGAGGCCAGAGAAAGAGATTAGGGTATTCTCACGTTGGACATGCTTTGGAAAAAAAGAATGTTAATATTAAGAATTCCATCTTATATGCTCTAGATAGAAGGTCCAGATTTTTATATGATCTCATGTTTTTCAGAAACCCTAATCCAAAGTCATTAACTGTACTCATATAATTATGGAAAAGGGTAAAGTGGCTTCTAAGTGCATTGTTTATTCATTTTCCACAAACACACCACGAAGTTGCGAACATGTAAACCAGAGTTCCATAATGATTTCTGGCGGCTGTTTTCTTGAACTCATGACACCAGCACTTAGTGCTTTTCTGCAGAATGGCTGAAAGGTTCACAAATCCAATATCCTTAGAAGTTATTTTATTAGATTTCCTAACTTTAAAGCCTATCTGGAAAGCCCTTATTCCTTTGCAACTCTTACTGACTGACGCTGATTATGCCATCAGCAAACCTCACTAACTCCAGTTCTTCACTTAGATCATTAATGGTCAATAGAGGGCCTGAAATGGTTCACTATTAACTTCTCATTCAGACGACTGGCTTGAACACTTTTCCTTTGTTTTACACTGCATGCTAAGCTTGGCTGTCTATGGAAAAAGAAAGAGGAGAGTGAAATAAACTAATCCCTGATTCATCTTCCATTCTTTCTACATGTACATGAAAACTAGGATTGTCAGGGCATCTTTATAGGAGCTAAGCATACAGACTGCAAAGGAGAAAATGTCAAAGGTGCCTGACTCCCAGTGCACATATACAGAAGCCAGAAGGAAGCACACTCAATATGCACACTGCCACAATGTTTGCCTCAGTGGTTCTCCCATGTAGGTTCTTGGAGTCAGGCCTGGCTAAATGCATCACAATGAAATGGGTAGGCTTTAAAATTCAGGTTTATGGACCTCTAGAGATACTAATACAGAGATACTGATACAGATTACTGATTGCTCACTGTTGTAGACAGCTTGGGCTGCTGTAACATACTATGATTGCCTGGGTGGCTGAAGCAACATTTATTTCTCATAGCTATGAAGGCTACAAGTCTGAGATCAGCATGCCAGCATGGTCGGGTTCTTGGTGCAAGGTCTCTTTCCAATTTATAGACAGCCACTTTCTTGCCATATTCTCACATGGAGGAGAGATAAATCATCTTTCTCTCATTTTCTCTTATAAAGGCGTTTGTCCCACTAATTGACTCCACTTTTGTGGCCTAAGTCCTCTGAAAGCCCTCACCTCCAAATACCATCACAATGGGGTTAGAGTTTAAACATACACGTTCTGGGAGGACACAACAATTCAATTCATAGCCAATTTAGCCAATCCAAGCCTCCAGAATGCAAAGATGAATAAGACACATTTCCTAAACTCAAAGAAATTGTAGCTGTGTGTGTTTGCACATGTATGTATTAGTCTGATTTCACACTGGAAAGAAACATATATATTTCCTTTTTTTGAAAGCTACTCAGATTATTCTAATGCAAAGCCAGCTTTGAGTACTGCTGTTAAGGCAAGATCTCAACCTCTCCCCAAGCTCAAAAATGGCAAGGGTTGGAATGAGAAAGAATCTTATCTATTAGTACAATCAGAACGAGACTCAGTCATGTGAGCCTCCTGAGCAGGTTAATAACTTGTCACTCCTCTAATGTAGCTGTCTTTAAATATTGTTTTTTAAAAAATATGTCTACGTGGAAGAGGCAGAATGTTGCAGAAGGGAAAGCGGGGGACGATGGATTGTTGGGGTCAATGGTCGGTCAGTCTTTTCTTGTCCTGGGAAACTCTGCTCTCTCAAACTCATAGGTACCCTCTCAGCAAAACAAAAGCTCTGCAACTAAAAGGACCCACTGTCATGAGAAGATATTAACTTGACCAATGATTGTTGTAAAAGCCCACCTCTTGGGAACCTCAATAACATACCTAGTAACTCATCACTTATTCATCTTAAACCAAATACTACTTTCCCTGATTATATATATGTGTGTGTGTGTATATATACACTATATTATATATAATATATAGTATATAGCATATATAAGTGTATATATAGCATATATTATATATTATAATGTATATTATATAATATATAGTATATGTAGTATAATATATATAATATATATAATTTTTCTTGCTGTTATATTTCCAGTGATGTTTTAGTTTCTAGAGATTTTGTTTGTTTTGAGACTCAGGCTACTAACAACGCTGCCTCCTTCTTGGTCCATCTCTGGGTGTAACACAGAATCCCAAACACAGCGTCCAGGAACTGATGTTCATTTCTTAAGGCAGATGTGGTCCTAGGGGAAGAGGAACATGCACATTTCCTTTCTGCTCTTTGGGGACAGATGTATTTTAAAAAATAAGAGAAACAGTTGTAAGTGGTTTCCTTTCTTATGAAGAGTAAAAAGACAACTTAAGATTATGTTTTGTGGCTAGTATGGTGAGGAAAGAAACCAATGAATTATTCCAAAAGGAAGGATGCTCAGATGAGCCTAGACTTGAGAAATCCTCTACTAAAAGTGGAGAATAGTTAGGTATCTAGAAGGAAAAGAAGGTGAGAGCCAGTGAGAGTTGTTTGTCCCTGTTACCTTCCCTTGGGTAAAATCAGCAAAAATTTAGTGATGGAACACACAGCTGGAGATTCAATGAGACTAGAGTCATCTATGCCTGTGTGCAGAGGCCAGTGGGGTGGGTGGATGGAGCCTGAGCATGCTGCCATGAAGACACCAGCTCCTGCTCTGGTGAGCCTGATGGAAGAGGATGCTTTGTGCTTGCCTGTGAGGTTCCTCCCATGCCATGGGCAAGGACTTGCTTTGGGAAGGAATGCACAAAGCAGCCCCTTGAGGATGAGAAGCAGGGAGAGGATGGTGAAGCTTGAGCTGGAAGTAACCCACCTTCGAGTTTCCCATATGCGCCCATAGAAGGACCATCAACATCTGAGTGCAAGGGAGGAACAGGGACACTGAGAGGCTGGGATGGTCCCCTGAGGCTCAGTATCTTTTTGCAACACCCATATGTAATTTCTGATTTCCAATGCTCCCAGGAACAGAAATATACCAAAATGCACAGTATCCCATGAATAACATCACCTGGAGAATTTGAATAAAAATCACTTTGACAGAAGAGTTAACCTGACTCTTGTCATTTTACCCTTCTCAAAGTTATCCTTATTTCTGTCCATATGCAGTTTTAAGAGTCCCAAGAGATTGGAGAGGAAGGAAAAATGAATAGGCAAAACAAAGAGAATTTTTAAGGTAGTGAAAGTATTATGAATGATACAATAATGGTGGATGCCAATCATTATACATTGGTCCAAACCCACAGAATGTCCAACATCAAGAGAGAGCCTGAATGTAAATGATGGACTTTGCATGATAATGACATACCAAAGTAGGCTCATCAGTTGTAGCAAATGTATTGCTGTGATGCTAGATGTCAACAGTGAGGGAGGCTATACATATACAGGAGGGCAGGAGTATATGGGACCTGTCTGCACTTTCTGTTCAGTTTTGCTGTGAACCTAAAACTGCTCTAAAGAATACAGTTTATTTTTTAAAATATCCTAATAAAGTCTCTTAACAAAATGATATTGCTTAGTTTCTGAAAAGAGGCCAGATAGCACCCCTATGGAATCCCAGGCAACTTGGACCCTTAACAGCTCCCTCCCCATCCCTGACAGAAACCTCACGTTACCTAGGAATTATAATTGTGTGCTCAGACATTTAGGAATTTGGAGGAATTTCTTTCTCTTGGAGTCCTCTGACTCAGTCTCACTGTGAGCCGGTGTTTCAGTTTTTATAGTTTTCATCCCATTCCCTCATACCTGGCTTCCTCTCTGCTAAGCCCCATGAGATCAGCTCTTCAGAGGACCTGCATCTGGCTTCTTCCTCAGGCTTCTCTGCAGCCCATGTCTCAGGGTACCAAACTCAAGAGCAACACCTTAATTCTAATACTGAATTTTAGACATACTGCTTCTATATACATTCAACCATCTTGATTTCTGATCTTTGTTCCTCATCAAATCATAATTTATTAATCTATAATTACCTTCCTACTTGAGGCATCCACATCTATTTGACTGACCTTATTATTAATATTTTTTCTTGATAAGGGTGTTTAGGGCAGAATAATTCAGAAACGAGTCCTGTATGCTATCCAGACCAGTTCCACATTGTATGTGGAGAACCAAAAACTTCCAGGTTGGGACTTATTCTAGAAACAGCAGACAGACACTATAGGAATATCACGTGCAGAATTTCATCTGATCTTCTTCTTCTTTTTTTTTTTTTTGAGACGGAGTCTTGCTCTGCCGCCCAGGCTGGAGTGCAGGGGCCGGCTCTCAGCTCACTGCAAGCTCCGCCTCCCGGGTTCACGCCATTCTCCTGTCTCAGCCTCCCGAGTAGCTGGGACTACAGGCGCCCGCCTCGTCGCCCGGCTAGTTTTTTGTATTTTTTAGTAGAGACGGGGTTTCATCGTATTAGCCAGGATGGTCTCGATCTCCTGACCTCATGATCCGCCCGTCTCGGCCTCCCAAAGTGCTGGGATTACAGGCTTGAGCCACCGCGCCCGGCCTAATCTGATCTTCTTAAAGTTAGCCAGAGACACAGCCACTCTGTGCTGATATTATAACCCATCGATTTCTATTTTCTTTGGGGCAAATTATGGAACTAACTGAGATACTTGGAGTTAATTAGGAAGTGCTTACTTGGGACTATGTATTAGTTCATTTTCATGCTTCTATAAAGAACTGCCTGTGGACCGGCAATTTATAAGGAAAGAGGTTTGACTCACAGTTCTACATGGCTTGGGAGGCCTCAGGAAACTTACAATCATGGTGGGAGGCAAAGGGGAAGCAAGGCGTGTCTTACATGGCAGCTTGTGGGGGTAGAGAGAGGGAAAGCCATACACTTTTAAACCATCAGAACTTGTGAGAACTCACTCACTAGCATGAGAACAGCATGGGGAAAACTGCCCCCATGATCCAATTACCTCCTACCAGGTCCCTCCCTTGATCAATGGGGATTGCAATTTGAGATGAAATTTGAATAGGGACACAGAGCCAAACCATATCAGACTATTTTGAGGGTAAGGACTATATCATGATACATATCAACATGCTTAAGCCAAGCTCCTTTAAAACAGAAACTATCTAGCATCCTTTGTAAAATGCCCCAGCAGTGAAATAAATAATCCCAGCAAATCCAGCAAATAGGACATAACGGAGCAATTGTCAGTAAGTAGTGGTAACACTCATGCTGGTGAATTTATTGCATTTTCTTTGTTATCCCCACTTTAGACATATGAAAGTATTTGCAGCAATTTTATGCTGCACAAAAACCAAGTGCCCAATCAGGCTAAGTGCGTCTGATGAGAGCACAACATTATTTTCATTCTCCTTTTTTAATTAGGATGCACCAGTAAATTATAGGTTGCTTCCTCTTCTCACAACCTTAACAAATGCAGATGAGCAGAACTGCTTCTCAGGTTAACACTAAAAATTCTCAGTGCTATTTGTTAAATACAGTTCTTAAGCAAGCTGTGTAAAAGCATCAATGATGAGCAATACTGATGTCAATAGATCATTTAGAGAAGTTAGTCTTTAGTGGAAGCTACCTCATAGATACACCAGGTTTGCTACTTGGGAGCAAATGCTCTTACTGATAACAGTGTTCTTCTGCCTAGTAGTAGGATTTGATTTTGAAGTTAATGTAAGGAATTCCTGGAGTAAATGTGTCTAATATACATGAATAGTTTAGACCTGCAAGAAGCCTGGCCTTGGAGATTCTATAATTCCATCACTTTATCAGGCAAAGAAAGAAGTCTTAGGGTAGTTGAATGGGCTAGCCCAAAGTTAAAGAGCATAAAATAACAACAATAACAACACTGTATGCTTTTTAACTTCAATAGTTCATAAACACTTCCAAGTGCATCATTCCTGCTTTGGAAATTGAAGCTTAATTTATTTTCCCAGGTCACCTACCCTCTTCATCCCTCACCCCTTTTGCTCGTGTCCAGCTAATATGCCTTGTGAACTTAAATACTAACAGTATTTCATGTGAGATATTTAAGACCTCCGTAAAGAGGTTTAAATCCAGTGGGCTTAGTTTTGTTTTTCTTGGATGCTTTCTGAAATTAAAAGAGCGTACCTTCCAAAGTTTCATTTCTTCTGTACATGCAAGCAATTCACTTTGTAGGTTTGCAATAGAGAAGCAGTCAGCAGGCTTTATACAGCTGTGCTGATACCCAAGGTAGTGCCAACAAGAAAAAAGTGGGTGATCTTCATTGTACCCTGGTAGGTTCAAGATTAGATCTTGAAAGCATGGCAGGAATATGTGTTATCAGCTAATGTTATTGATTTGGCTCACTTACACACTAACTGACAGTATTTTCTTTTAAAAAATGACAACGGTACTACATAGAAAGATTGTCCCCAAAGGGCCAGCCAGTCTGGACACTGAACTGCCAGAATGGTTTGTGTGAAAGGCCCCAGAAACTATAAATAAAGGCAGGGAAATCCCTAAAGATAAAGCAGATTCCTTTTGGATTGTCCTACTGGGAGGGCTCCAGACAGCTTTTGATGTAAGAGGAGTGGACTACATCCTCTTTAATCCTCTCCTTCTATATCTGTGATTTTTTTTCCCACAACTAAAATGAAACCAAAACCCAATGTTGCCTCTAATTGACTTCATCGAGATATGTAACTCCATCGATATGGTCCATCTCATCATCTCCCTTTTCACGTCATCTCTCAGCCCATCTGCCAGTGGATTCCAGTGCTCACCTGTACGCAGCTTCTGTCCTTACATCTGTTGTACGTGCTATATCATGTTTCCCTCAGCTCCCTTTGTTCACAGGCCATTTCTTTGTGAGTTTTGGTCTCACTCTGTCCTCTAGGCTGCAGTGCAGTGGCGTGATGTCAGCTCACTGCAGCCTCCACTTCCTGGGTTTGAGTGATCCTCCCACTTCAGCCTCCTGAGTAGCTGGGTCCACAGATTCATGCCTCCATGCTTGGCTAATTTTTGTACTTTTTTGTAGAGATGGGTCTCATCATGTTGCCCAGGCTGGTCTCAGACTCCTGAGCTCAAGAAATCTGCTTGCCTCAGTCTCCCAAAGTGCTGGGACTACAGGTGTGAGCCTCCGTGCCTGGCCATGCTTATAGGTCAGTTATTCTTTCTCATCTCCCTCATTAAATTAGAAACAATTTTGTCATAGGAACTCCTTTTTAAGACCACAAAGTGCCCAGTATAAAGCAAAGTGCTCTAAGTATTACATTTTGACTGACTTTCCTTCCCAGCTTTGTGAACTCCACAATATTGAATTTTATTTCTACACCCGAGAGAAAAAAAATGAAGGGAAGTTTAGCGTGTATATTTAACCACTCCCAATAGCTATTTAAAACCCAGCCTCTTCTAATTTTATTCTTAAACACCATAATTAGGATTTGTCTATACATAATATAGAATCTCAGTGAGCTACCACATTATTCCATTAGTCATTCTCTGCATCATCAGACCAGTAATTAACATTTCACCTGTCTCAAATTGCACGTAGTGCCTTAGATGAAATGAAAACAAAGTGAAAGGCGGGTTTTAATCATACACTGCACCAGTCGTCATGATAGAAATGTTGTGACTTTGGTAAGTATAGTACTTCTTTTGTTAGATGGTAATTTTGATTGATAGATCAATCCAACTATTTAAAACCACTGATGATTATCCAACGTGTTTTTTCCTCCTAAAATCAGCTAAAATAATTGTTCTCCTTACTATGCTGATCGAAACAAGTCTGTGAATAAACTCTTCACCCTTAAATTGTGACCTTTATTCTATGAGGTAAGTCCTCACTAGCTGGGATGTTGCTTCCGATGAAGTAAATGAGACCCGGATGTCCCAGTGCCCTTGCCTGACATGAGTAAGGAGTTTATACTCATTAAGTCATTATCCAGCCTAAGGATTAAGTCCAAAGAGATAAGAGTGAATCATTCACTTAGGGGAAGTGTGCCATCTATTTTCAGCCAGAAGGAAACAATTTTGCAAATGACCTTTTCCAGTGTGATAAGCAGTCTCTTTGGAGCCAGAAGGAATTAAATTCTATTTCTCCTTACAGTGGATAATTTTTCCTCCTTTCCTACACAGACCCAGACACAGTGTGACAAGCAAAGGACTCAACTTATTTTAGCATGAAGACTCACAGATATATTAGTTTAGGTTTCTTATATGAGATAAAACTCATCCACAAAAATTTCAACAACATACATGATGGTTGTTCAAATAAAAATAATTTAAAAGGAATAATGTACAGTTTTTGACATAACTACAAACAAGCAAACAGGAAAGAAATGCTCAGGTCCTGAGCAAGGGAGATGATATGGTTTGGCTGTGTTCCCACCCAAATCTCATCTTGAATTGTAGCTCCCATAATTCCCAGGTGTTGTGAGAGGGAGCTGGTGGGAGACAACTGAATCATGGGGGCGGTTTCCCCCATGCTGTTCTCGTGGTGGTGAATAAATCTCATGGGATCTGATGGTTTTAAAAGGGGTTTCCCTTTTCACTTGGGTCTCATTCTCTCTTGCCTGCTGCCATGTAAGATGTGCCTTTTGCCTTCCGCCATGTGACATGGCGGCGAGTCTATTAAATCTCTTTTTCTTTGTAAACTGCCCAGTCTCAGGTTTGTCTTTATCAGCAGTGTGAAACAGACTAATACAGGAGAGATGTCTAAGGGATACACTGATGAAAAATAGTTTACAGGTCCAGACTGTCAATAAATTCATTAGGATTCAGGAAAGCTATTGTCACCAAGAAGGCTAATACAGTCTTCGTTTATCACTCAGTAGAAATGAAGTATTTTAAAGGTGTTGTGTAATAAAGTGCACTATTTAGCACTGATTTGGCAATATGTGGTATTTTGTGTTTGCTTCTGCATATCACACTTTTAAAAGTATAAAAACATATTACATCCTTCTCTGGAAAATAGTAGAGAATAATATGAAAACACTTCAGAGATAAATGAAATAAGTGGTCACTTTGCCACCCAAAAATAACCATTAACCAATAGAAAACAATTTTCCCTTACACTTGTAGTTTAAAGGCATTGTACCATTGTCTTCAAAAAGGCATTGTACCATTGTCTTCAAAAGGCATTTAATCATTGTACCACATCTTGAAGGCCTAATTGAGCTGGATGGGCCATTAAGATATACAGAGTTTAACCTATAACTTAACTTTGACAAAGTAATGAAATAATTTTACTAATATTTTATCGAAAAAGTCATAGAGGTTATGAGATTGGCTTGAAACCGGTTTTTGATATATTGTTGCTGATTATTACCTCCTTCAAAGATGAGCTGCACTTTTGTTAACATTTTCTATCTGGACATTTTTAGGATTTTTAAAAGTTTCTGGTGGTCTGAAATTTTGCAATATCTAGCTGTAGGTGTTTTCTTATTCCTTACAGGTGTTTACAGGTGTTTTCTTATTCAGCACTTCACAGGAATTTTTAATTGGAAAGATCTTGTCCTCTTCGGTTCTAAAAAGTTTATTGCATCATCTCTTTTCTATTCTCTCCTTCTAGATTTTCTCTTTTGGTGAAACTTTTAATTGCCATATGTTAGGGTACATGGATTGGTCCCAATGTCTAACATTTTATCTATTTTCCAATTGTTAGATTTTTACTATTTTTGGAATATATTTTCCTCTTTGTCCACGCAATCTGCTCATTTAAAAAGATTCACACACACATTTATATATTTTATGTGTGAACATACAAATATACATAATATATACATATATATACACACATATACACACACATATACATTTTATACACACACACACACACACACACACACACATATATATAAAATTTCCATGGGTACATTTTTGTCTGTCTTGTTCATGGCATCTTTTTCTGTTTTATGAACGTATTATCTTCTCAAATCTCCCTGAATATAATAGTTATAGTTATTATAAGTGATCTCTGTTTCCTAAATTTTCTGAGATATTTATTCCACTGCGCTCTTTTTTTAAGTGCTGCATTCCTCCTCAAATGTCTGAAAATTCTGATTGCCCATTTATATTTAAGAATGAGAAAACAGGCTGCCTGAGAGGCATGTCTATATGTGTGGACTACATTCATTCACTATTTTTTGGTTTGGTGAGAGCAGGTCTTGAGTTCCTGTCAGGCTTGGGACCCCTTCTAAATGCCAAATAAGGCAGGCTTTACTCTTGCCTGTCAAAACCCATGTTAGCTGTCCTAATTCTTTCCAGGTGTTAGTTCTGCTTTCTTAGAGAAAAGTTTTCCATTTTTTGCTCAGGTATAAAGGTCGTTTGTGTGCTGTTGTGCAAGAACAAGAGAAAGAAATACGTGAGGAGACCAACAGACCTCCCGTAAACACACTTTTCAGTCTGACCTCCCAGTCCCTCCTGAACACTGTTCCTGGGGTTCTGCCAGGCCGGTCAGCCCCTTCCTCTGCTGTTGCTGGTCAGTGTATTACATATGTTCGGAATTCTTTCTCTCCAGTTCATCAGTGCACATACTTCCATTCATGTTACATTTTGTAGTGTGATGGTCAGTCTTAAGTGTCAACTTGGCCAGGCCATAGTTCCCAGTTATTCAATCAACACTAATTTAGCAGTTACTGTGAAGGTATTTTGTAGATAAGATTAAAGCCCGTAATTAGTGACTTTAAATAAGGGAGACTATCCTTGATAATCTGGGTATGTCTCACTCAGCTGCAAGACCATAGGGCAGAGCCAAGACACACTTGAGAAAGAAGACATCTACCTGGGGACTGCAAATGCAGCCCATGTCAGAAAGTTCCAGCCGGCCCTTCTGACAGCCTGGCCTATGGATTTCATATCTGTCTAGCCAGCCCCACAGTCAAGTAAGCAAATTCCTTAAAATACATTTCTTAATACAAATCTCCTACAATTTCTTTGGTAGGACCTTCACTGATACATCAAGAAATTTATTGAACTCTCTCATCCACTGAGAGACTCTTCTCCCTATGTAGTGTTCCTTACTGCTTACGGATTTATACTACTAAATTTTAATAAGTTATTATAAAGGAAGAAGATATGAACAGATATTCTTAGTTTAACACTTGGAGCCAGAAGGCCTGATTCTTTAACTCCTTATTTTTGGATATTTTCCCCCAAATTTTCATTACTACTGTTAATATGGTTAATGTTCGGTTGAACATCACTGTATACGAACCTTATACTTCTCAACATTTTTTATGCTAAATTTTATAAGAGAAATTGCTATATCAAAGGGTACATACTGGCTGGGCATGGTGGTTCACACCTGTAATCCTAGCACTTTGGGAGGCTGAGGTGGGAGGATCACTTGAGGCCAGGAGATCAAGACCAGCCTGGGGGATCATAGTGAGACTCCATCTCTAAAAGAAAAAAAAAAAAATATACAGCTGAGGGTGGTGGTATGTGCCTGGAGTCCCATCTACTCAGGAGCCTGAGGTGGGCGGATTGCTTGATCCCAGGAATTCGAGGCTGCAGTGAGCTATGATCATGACTGTGCCACTGCACTCCAGTCTGGGAGAAAGAACGAGACAAAAACAATAAAAAGGGCAGGTACTTTCTAAAATCTTTTGTTATATATTGCCAAATTGTTCTCCAGGAATTGTATGCCTATTTCTCACGGCCATCTGTAAGATGTGAGAAGAGCTATCAGACATTCAGAAGGGCAAAGGCAACTGCAACACCTTCAAAGGAGACTGTCCATCACAAAGGACAGAATTAGAAGATGTCTTATGTTCAGTGGGATGATTGATTTAGAGAAGACTCAGGGGTTACATGAAAGCCACCTTCAATATTTTGCCTCAAAGAAGTAAACTAGGACCAATGAGCAGAATCTAAAGAGATAGTTGGCTTTTTTTTTTTTTTTTTCTGACCAACATAAGGAAGGACATTAAATAAAAAATATTTTTTTAAAAAAACTACAAAAGCATCCCTACATGAAATGGGCTTTCTCATCACTAGGCATGTTCAAACACTTAGCTGATATGCTAGCAAGCATCAAACAGCTGGGACTTTTGACCAAAAGTTTTTCAAAGACAGTTTTGACCCTGAGTTTCTAGGTGTCTGTGTCGTTGTAAAAATCAGTGTGGGTGTGCACATGCATACACCCTTGTTTTGATACATCAAGTTTGTGTTGTTTTTTCCCTCATAAAACTTAAAACTATGATTTCAAAAGAAGACATACACATGGCCAAAAAGCATATGAAAAAAAGCTCAACATCACTGATCATTAGAGAAATGCAAATCAAAGCCACAATGAGATACCATTTCACGCCAATCAGAATGGCTATTATTAAAAAGTCAAAAAATAACAGGTGTTGGTGAATTTGTGGAGAAATAGGAACACTTACACACTGTTGGTGGGGTGTAAATTAGTTCAACCATTGTGGAAAACAGTGTGGCAGTTCTTCAAAGACCTAAAAACAGAACTACTATTTGAACCAGCAATTCTATTACTGGGTATATACCCAAAGGAATATAAATCATTCTATCTCTATAAATACATAAATCAACCTATCATAAAGACACATGCATGCGTATATTCATTTCAGCACTCTTGACAATAGCAAAGACATGGAATCAACCTAAACGCCCATCAATGGTAGACTGGATAAAGAAAATGTGGTACATACACACCATGGAATACTATGTCGCTATAAAAAAGAATGAGATCTTGTCCTTTGCAGGAACATGGATGCAGCTGGAGGCCATTATCCTTAGCTACATAATGCAGGAACAGAAAACCAAATACTACATGTTCTCACTTATAAGTGGGAGCTAACTAATGAGAACACAAGGACAGGGGAACAACACACACTGGGGCCTTTCAGAGGATGGAGGGTGGGAGAAGGGAAAGGATCAGGAAAATAAGTAATAGGTAGTAGGCTTAATACTTGGGTGACTAAATAATCCGTGCAGAAAACCCCCATGACACAAGTTTACCTATATAATGAATCTGCACATGTACCCCTGAATTTAAAATAAAAGTTAAAAAAGAGAAATAAAACTATAGACAGGAAAAAAGGATATAACTTCCTGTAAATATAAGAAGGAAATGACTGCTCAAGCTCAGCTGCCTTTGGAGTTTTAGGTCTGTAAGTTATAAACAATTGCTAAGAACAGCAGCAAATATGAATTAAGGGTTAAATGTGGACCCATGTAACTTTAGTTTAAAGAAAAGTCTCTGTTTCTGTCTCTTTACTTCCCAAATAAAAGATATTCAGAGATTGAGAATGTTACTATTAACGTGTTCCATCCTGGCTTGAACTTTTGTAAAGGATGGTATCACACTGACTCTGCCTAATTCCTCCTAGGTTCTGCTTACAGTCAATCATCATTTTACCATGAGAATAAATAGCTGAAACAATTTGGATTACACAATAACTATAATGCAATCCTAAAGAATCTGGCCGGCTGGGCATGGTGGCTCATGCCTGTAATTCCAGCACTTTGGGAGGCTGAGACAGATGGATCACTTGAGATCAGGAGTTCAAGACCAGCCTGACCAACATGGTGAAACCCCATCTCTACTAAAAATACAAAAATAGCCGGGCGTGGTGGTGCATGTCTATAATCCCAGCTATTTGGGAGGCTGAGGCAAGAGAATCTCTTGAACCTGGGAGGTAGAGGTTGCAGTGAGCCAAGGTTGCACCACTGCACTCCAGTCTGGGCAACAAAAGTGAAGAAACACCATCAAAAAAAAAAAAAAAAAAAAGGAAAAGAATCTGGCCAAATCAAAAAATAATCACATAGCAAAGTTATTTCTATCAGACATTAGAGAAGGTTGTTCCATATTCAATGATGAGCTTGGGATCTGTTTCTATGTTTTTATTAAAAACAGGTGAAACAGGACAAACAGCTTTTTTACCCATCACCTGTAGAGAAGGTAGCCTTATCTACCTAAAAGTGAGTTAATAGAAGAAGGGTGAGTATTATTTTAGAGGACTAAAATGAAAGTATGAATTGGGATTGTAGATGGACATCAACCCTTGGAGGCTATTGTGCCTGAATGTGAGACTTAAGTTCTCAAATGGGAACCATCAGTTAGCAACAAATGTCCTTTGAAAGCAAAATTTACAATATGAGCTTGGTAAAATATAGACTGCACAATGTCCCTCGAATAGTGCATTAGAAAAAGCACCAATCTAACAACAACAGATTTTCTCCTACATAGTAAGTTTTGATAGTAGCAACTGGATTTGCATAATTCTGAATGCAAGACAAAAATAAATCACAAAAGAATTAATAGATCAAAATTAATAAGGGAATGCAAAATATACATTTTTGTTTACAAATGTGAACAATAAAAGCTATTCCAGAAAAAAGAAATGAAAAATGAACATCTGCTATCCCATGAAACATTATTAATATTCACATAAAAATAGATGCTGCTGAATTGTTCAGTATGGAATTTTAATGTAGTTTAATTATTTTCATCTTCAGGCTTTGCACAAGTGCCCTGAAAGGAAGCTGTGATTAAAGTTCCCAACAGATTTGGGAATATAATAGTGGCAAGTGTCCTTGAATAAACAGTTGGTTCTCAGTGGGCTCCATCCACATTCGTGGATTCAACCAACCATTGATACAAAATATCTGGAAAAAAGTTTCTGTAGTGAACATGTACAGACTTTTTTTCT
The DNA here is from genome assembly GCF_007565055.1 of Rhinopithecus roxellana. NCBI lineage: Eukaryota > Metazoa > Chordata > Mammalia > Primates > Cercopithecidae > Rhinopithecus > Rhinopithecus roxellana. Next base: position 96,419,158 of record NC_044566.1, read on the forward strand.
TGTTTTTATTCCTTAAATAATATAACAACTATCTACATAGTGTTACACTGTATTAGGTAATATAAGGAATCTAGAGATGATTTAAAGTATATGGGAGGATGTGTATTAGGGACTTGAATATTAATGGCTTTTGGTATCCGAGGAAGATCCTGAAACCGATCCCCCACAGATACCGATGGACAACTGTACTATGTCACGGCCTCCAAGGCTACATAATTTTGCAGAAATGAAGAAATTATTTCTTTCCTAGAAATATTTGTTTGAATGACTCTAAAAATTTCACTCTTGCCAACGTATCAAATGATCAATCTTCAATATTCTAAGAGTAGTCTTTCTCTGAGTCATAATAAACATGATTTAGTTATGAAAGCTGGAGTATAAGTACCATATACTGTATTTAGGCTTGTGCTCAGATTTGAATGCTGTTTCTCTCACTTGTAGGTTGTATGACCTTGAACATGCATTGTTTACTTTCTATCACTGTTTTCTTCTACTGTAGAGTAGGAATATTAACACCTACCTGATGGTAATCAACTGGTGTTAGAGTTAAATGAAATTAAAGAGTGCCTTGATTAAGAGCTAGCTAAGAGCAAGCACTCATGTAAGAGTTAATTTCTCTAGGTTACACATCCAAATTTGCTATTTATCTTTGACATCTTTTCTCTGCTGAGTGAGTGTTCAGGTTGTTCCAAAGACATAGGACAAAGAAAAAAAAAGAAAGAAAGAAAAGGAAAGAGGGAAAGGAAGAGAAGGGAAGAAAAGTAAGGGGAAAAGAAAAAGAGGAAGAGAAAAGAAAGAAAAATAAAATAAAATAAAATAAAATAAAATAAAATAAAATAAAATAAAATAAAATAAAATAAAGAAAAAGAACTGAGCAGAGTTTTCTGAGCTGGCTAGCAAACTCTCAAAATGTGTTGGGCCAATATTGTCTTCTTACAAAGTCAAAAACCTAAATTATAATCTTTGTTTAAATTCCAACTGATTGTCCCATCTTTCAGTTCTTTATATATGACTACCAGTGCTAAGAAAAAAGACAACAGGGTTCCTGCAAGTGCTCAACACTTTAAAGACTATGGAGTTCAAATGAGTGAGGCTAGGGACATATGGAAGCTGACTGCCATCTTATATTTAACATCCCAGTTTAAATCCCTTATATTCAGTAGCCTGTCACCAGAGCAATCATTTACACATGGCCCTGTGACAACTTACCAATCATGAAGCAGCTGCAAATTAAATATTTTGGCTGAACACATCCCCTCCTTATGTCAGGACACATTAATTTGAAATAAACATTTTGCTGAGATGTGAAATGAAGCAGATCCATTAAAGGCTACTAGTCATGTGTTTTGATTTATTACTTTCTGATATAATATTGGCCATTGTGTAGACACAGTAATAGTTGACCAGTGTGATGGATTCTCTATGGGATGGAAAGGGAATTGGAAAGTATTGGGGGCCTGCTGTGTGCCAAGGACTGTGCTAGACACTTGACATTTTATGTTTCTCTATAAATAATTTATTAGGTAGGCATTCATTCTCAACTTAGAGATGGAAAAATTTAAAAACAATCATAGCTGAACAGTGACAATGAGAAGAATACAAGTCATATTCAGATTATTTCCTTATATCTACTACATGTGTTCATTTCACAAGTGATAGGACCTTCTTATGTGTTTGTAATGCATTTTATTTCCCTACCCCTAGGTAGTTTCCATGCAGAGTAATGATCACTGCACAGAGGCATTTTTGAAAAGTGATCAAAAAATGCATTTCACCAATTTCAGAAGTCCTTCACCAATTTCAAGTCCAATTACAGCACTTGAAGGGTAATCTCTGTCCAGGCAAATGGAGGTAAATATTGCAAGATGCTAGAGTCAAGAGTACTTCCTCAGCATTTATTCCTTCCATGCCCAGGAGACGATTTTATTTCAGATGATCCACGAAGGTTCTGGGACACATACTAGAGAAGTCTATGTGTGTTTATAAGATATCCCATTATCTGGTTTCAAATACCAAATCAGAAGACAGTCATGCAATAGTGTCTAGAAAAGCTTTTGTTATGAAAACTCAAAATACCAATCTATCAAAGATGACTTGATTACATTTTGAATAGTAAGTCACACACTGTCTATTATGTCTGCATATAAATTATAACCTGAGTAATCAAACCAAATGTTCTAGTATTCTTGTATTTTGCCTAAGGTTTGGAGTCCATCAATTCTCTATCCAGTATATTTTAAATGGTAATATTTTCCTTTAAGCTTCTATTTCATTTCATTCAAGGATTCATTCATGCTATTAAACTAATGTTGTGGGAATGGGATGGTATAAAAACCCCTTGTAAGGAGTTAAGGAAGGAGTCCAGCATCTCAAATCTATGACCTAGCAATGTCCAGTCTTTAAGAAGAGATTTCTGTTCCAGCATCTATCAAAGCTTTTTCTTCCTTGCAATTTAAAACACAATCATTAAAAGGACACCTAGTGCCTTCTTCAAAACAGGCCAATTTTTCCTACTTGTTTTACCCCCTTCTGCTGTGAATCTTCAGTCTATCATATAGCTAAGTTATCAATGTTAATGCAAAATCAAAACTGGACACTGCATAGTATAAAAAAAAAAAAAAAAAAAAAAAAGAGGTGCCTGTGGCCCACATCCTCCGAAGTTAAAATTCTATTTCTTGACAAGCATCCATTGACAAACTTCTGGACAATAAAGAAAGAAAGAATAGCCAAGGGAGCAGCTGCTCTCTTTTCTTCATATCTATCTCTCTCTAAAAATAGACCACAACTTGTGCTGCATTTTCTTGATGTTTATAAAGCAGGTATTCTTATTTCCATATGCCAATCACCACACAATCACCAAAACAAAAAAGAAAGTAAAACTACGAATACAGTGGGTGACCCTGATGACTAAGCAACCAATTAACACATTTTGGGGGACCCTCTTATTAAGTATAATCCATTATGCCTGCTCTTTTGTCAACTGGCAATGTACTTGGGGTTATAGGGCATCTGCATAAACTATACCAGAATATAGTTTATCATAAATGTTAAATTTTCTGCAGATCAGTATCTTAAATTCAGATGAGGGAAAGATATGGAAAATAGAAAAGAGCCTGGATTTTATTGTCCCCAACATTTGGATTTAAATTCCAGTTCCTTTAACTGACTAGCTGTAAAGAAGTTACTAGTACCTGCCTTCCAGGACCCTAACGAGTCTTGGGAGTAGTAATAACTTTCTAGATGCTGACTCTGTACAGTGGTAACCCTTATATATTTCATTTTTATGTAAGCCTAAGAACACTCCTTTGAAGGCTGTACTTTGATTACATTCATTTTACAGAAGAGGAAAATAAGGTAAGTTAAATAACTTGCCCCAGTCACACAACTGATAAACAGCAGAACACAATCAGACTATAAAGTGTGAATCAATATCCACTACACTGGCAAATACAAGCCCCTAGCACAAGGCCCAAATAATAGGTACTCCACAGATGGTGCCTGTTTAGATGGAGGTGATCAAAAAGACCCCTAGGAGTACAGGATTTCAACTGGATTTTAAGCATAAGCAGGATTCAAACACACAGTAGTGAGGAGGATGCTGAGAGAGAGAAAACTTGAGTAAATGAGGATTGGCAAAGCACAGTGTATGTCCACAGTGGGTAGATGAAGGACATAGGCCAGGGATATCAAGTGGGGCCCTTTGCATGATGATGAGCAGCTTATTTAATGAAGATTATAAATATATTTCATCATGCTAAATAGGTCACCTTAAAGGAGAGGGAGTTCATACACAACTGACAGATTCATAAGTTCAAGAAAAACTCATTAACGAAAACACTCTTAAATTTAGAGGTTGTTAATTTGACAGTTGATGGGGTTAGAATAAAGCTCTATATCAAGTGAGCATCTCTTCTCCATTATTCCTTCAGCACTATCCTTCAGAAGACCTGCAAAGGTGCAGGCAGCAATTAAAAGCAGAAGGAAGAAAGTACCCTGCATCTTGCATTCTTTGGATCCAGACTAAACCAATCCCGCCTCTTCACGCCACCAGCTCAGCTTGACGAAGCCACATAAATCCCACTATCAAAATCCATTTAAAATATAAAACAAATTCATAGAAGCACAGCATTCAGTCACGCTCCTTTGGCCTAGCTTAGTACCACCAGCAGGAGGTTTGAAAGGCATTCATTGACAAATTTGGAGCCAGAGATAGTCAAATCCATTCATAGATTTATCAAGATTATGCAAATGGGGACTAATGCAGTGTTTGACTGTCTCATTCATTGTTTTAGCCAGTGTTTCGTGAGAAATTACAGTGTCAGTCAGTCGGTCTCATTGGCTTTTTCTTCTCCATCTATTGTCCACATGCCTAAAAAGATGGAGAGTCTCAATCCTTGACAATCCCCTTCAACTTTTACTACTTTATTCCCAATGCCACCAACCACCACACCTGCCCTTATCCACAATAACATTTAGATACTTTCAGATCGTAGTGTGTACTGCATCTCAGATTGACATGCACACTACTAGATCATTTTAGAGACAGAAAATGCTTCATATTTTTCAGAGATTTGCTTATATGTGAGTTGGAAATATGTAATCATTTCTGCCCTTCATTTCCTACAAATCTAAAATACCAAAGTGAGCTCAACTGTGAGCATGTTTACAGACATTCTGCATATTGTAGTCATTCTTTAAATTCACCCTGTCTAGATGTGTTACAAACATAAGTTGCCCAAATTCAAAGTAATTGACTTTCAGCCAACTGTGACCAAATCGCACACACAAAAAAGAACACACCATGTGTTATAGCACGAAAACTCATCCCAAACCCAGAAGTTTCCACCACAAAAAACTTTTAATAGCCTGCCTTGAAAGCACACGAATATTCTATTATGAATAAGACAATTTATTCACTGGGGCTAGAAGGTGAAAATTTGTCTCACCATACAGATAATTTTTAACAGAATTATTTTGTATATTTGTTATAATGAAAATATTCACAAAATGAACATTTTGCCACCATATTTGTAAAAAAAAAAAAAAGCACTTCTTGCTTTTTCAGTATATATTTGGTATTTGCTCAGTGTTTCTTTAACTAAAAGGAGAAAAGAGGCCCTGAGGAAAGAGGGTAGGAAGCACGCATAAATTAAATTGTGCTTTTATCTCCACTGAGTATTAAATACCAAAACCCACATTTTAATATATCTGATTATAACATGTATTGGACTACATAATGAGTAATAGCATGAAAAGTAACTATATATTTTACTTTTTTTATATCTGACTATAACATGTCTTGGACTACATAATGAGCAATAGCATGAAAAGTAACTATAGATAACAGATGTGTAATAAAGTGTATGTAACCTGTAACCTATGGCTATGAATCCCATCCCTCACACCAATGTTATGTACTGTTATCTTCTAAGTCTCCTTCCACAACAGGGAAATGAAGCCCCATAGCTAGAATGTTACAAACTTGATTAGGGGCCTGATACAAATATATGACATTGTAACTTTTCTTGACCTTAAGAGTACTTGCTTCGTCAGTAAACCTTTCTATTTTAATATTTAGTTGCATGACAGATAGCCCCACTGTCATAAACTTCTTGATAGAGGAGCTATTTTGTGCCTTCAGTGTCTCAGTAATATAAATATTAGATGTACTAAAATCAAACAACAACAAAAACAACAATAAAGAAATGATGATCAAAGCTTCTCAGATGTGCTTAGCCAGCACAAGATAGAATATTGAAGCTATGGAATAGTTTCAGTTACCTTGCATTCAATGGAAATAAAAATTCAAGACACTTTTTTAGATGGCTTTGACCTCTGAGTTGTACTAAATACCATTTCAGCACTGTTTACACAGGTAATATACTATAATTATTGAGTTGGGGGGATAAATACATTGCTGTGCAATAAGCTACAATCTGGTCTCCACATCAATAAAAACACCTTTTCACTTGTGATAGTTATTTTCTTGGCTTGAAAGGTCATCATTTGCTTGAATAAATAGGCGAAGAGGAAGCTTTTCAAGCTGTGTTTCTAAGGAAAATGAGACCTGAATTGGAGGAGACGTGTATGGTAATGAGAAAGTGTGATGATGAGTTGTGTGTAACTGCAGGCAAACGCCTTCCTCCTTGGATGAAAATTTAATGATGGGTTACGTTTCCAGTGGGAAAGTAATAACTTAGGTGAGTAAAGTTGTACACTCTAAAAATGAAATTATTTTCCGTTTTAAAAGATAACCCCAAAGCTATATACCTGTGATTTTGTCTGTCACTGTCATTAAGTGAGCACCTAAAATGCACTTTGAACATCTCACTCTCTGAATTACTTTCTGGCCCTTATGATCTGTCAGGGAATGCAAGTGGCATGACAGGCACGTGGATCAGATTTCTTGGCTCCTTGGAAGTTTTGGGAAACTACTCTGGGTCAATGAAGGAAAACTGGAATGAGATGCAGTAGCTGTTCTTTTCCCATTGTGTGTCTGTGTTTAAGAGAATATATTTTATCTCCTTGAGGTATAATTCTACTTCTTTTTCCATTAGTCCCATCATGGAAGAGGTGCGCTGTCAGATGGGTGGACATTGTGCATACACATTACACACCTAACTGCGTGATGCCTCAGATGTGTGCACAGTCACTATATGATAACTGTGTCAGTGCGTTAGCTCATGACATCATGTTCATTTTCTATGTAGTATCTAACACAAATACTACATCCTGGTGGCATGAAACCCACCATATAGATGGCTGATCAGAACCACAAATATGTGCTTATGATATAAACTTGAATGAAGCAACAAAATACAATACAGACTTTGACATTTCATGTATCTTTGCCAAATATTTAAAAGTTAGTACTCCTTCCACATCCAGTAGTTGTATTTCTATATTTTATATGACAAGAAACCCCAAATGAGGTAATGAGATGAATAAGCTATCTGTACATAAATCCTCTTGACTTAAGCAAAATAATCAATATCTGGTCTATGTAGTGCCAAAATGATTAGTTTAACCTGAAATATCGCTTTTCACTGGTTTGTTTTGAAATCATGGCAGAGAGAATAATAGCTAAATGATACTTATCAGTTAAAAATAGAAGACCGTCAGATTAAGAGAACCAGCCCCTGCCAAATAGGTCACTTCTGTTTTCTGTGTGCTGAATACTCAATTTATGTATTGATTTTTTTTTTTTTTACTTATATATCTTTGCCGCAAGCTAAAGAACAAAATTATCAATGCTGTACAAATATGTTTGTGTTGTGTGTGTATACATACATACACATATATGCATTCTATGCATTATGTATGTATTACATACACATAAACACAGAGCAGTTTTCTACTGTCACTGTCCTGGGAAGCAGCTCTTAAATGCATCTAGCAGCTTCTTGCTTGGATGGGTCTTCTTCTAGCATCCTTGCTGTCATATGCCACTGTGAAGTGCATTGTAATTAGCTGCACATTTTATGTCACGGAGCTGCACTACCCAGTGATAACAGGTTAGGGCTGTCAGTTCAAGTAGCAAGAATGTGAAAGGATATTAAGTGAAAGGATGACAACACAATGGGAATACTTCAGATCCCAGAGTCATTCAAAGTTTGGCCCTCTGTCAAACAACAGGCTACCTTTGCCATGGAATCTATTTCCAGGATCAGCTGGCCTGCTTCTCACCCCTTACCAATATGTGCATACAGAGAAATTTATTCTTAGGCTTGAGTTTTGGAGAAGCCTCTAAAATTATACACACAAGTTGTCTAGCCCTGATTCCACTTATATTTCTGACTACAAGTGAAGACTTCATTTCAGAACTGTTGGATGGTGTCAAATATTAATGCTAATGTTTAGCTATTTAAAGTTGTTCAAAAATTAGACATCTCCCATTTCCCTAGAACAGCATGCCTCTAGATGTGGAAACATGGTTTAAAACAGATCAACTTTTGGAACATGCATATAGGAAAACCAATGAAGAGGTACATTAAGAAAAAAATTTAAAAAGAGAGATCGAGAGACAAGACACATTATTTCATTCAGATTCCTAGAAATTATATATGGTAGAAAATATAGAATGCTTTCACTCTGAGCAAAATAGTTTAGTTATTGGGGCAGTGCATATATGTGTGAAATCAGTGTTTGTCTCTGCTACCCAAAACTTCTTTCCCCTAAACTATAACTGCTGAACAATTTCTAGGTAAGTAAATATTAAAGGACTTGTAGAAAGTGACTTAATGCTTAACCTTTCAGCTTTCCCCATATACGAAGATCATTTCAATTAGAAAAGTATTAAGAATAATTTGGCATAGAAATGCCTACTTCTGTTAAAAACAAACTCTACCCTCCAAATCCATCTACTCATATTTAATTGTTTTCAGATTCTAACTCTGTGGTTTGTAACTGTCTTAACACAAAGTTTATTAAACCAAAGATAGAAATAATTGTCTTCTATTATGCTATGTGACTAAGGATTTGTTTAGTTTTGTTATTATCATAACTTATGTTTTTCCCTCCTGCAGAAAAATGTAAGCAAGAGTTTATTAACATCAATAGAAAGTAAACATATGATGAGACACTATTCTCCCAGAACTGATGATCATTTTACAACAATGCAATTTCTTAGCCAAATAAACTAAAATCTATTGGTATGAATGGCTACCAGTTCTGTTTCCACAGTGCTTTGGCTAGCACTTGCCTGAGACGAAGTGCCAAAAATAAATAAATTATAAATGTATTAAACCAATGATTAAATAATACCTGCTAGCATGCATGCTCTTACAATGTATTAAACATACAATAAAAAGGAGAGACTGCTTTAGAGAATGGTCTCTAATCAGTAAAAATTCTGCTAAAGGCACATCAAGGTTTAATTAAAACATCAAAATGTGGGAAGAGACACAATTTGACAGATAAATGTGAATATCATGGCACTGTCACTGAGCTTTTCTAATGAGATTAGATTCCTCCTTTAATTGACATTTCTAACTGAGGCACAGATAAGACAGATTTAATGGGAGCAGTTATATATAGCTGGACTCTAGCTAGATGAAGGAGCATTTGACATTTAAATATCATAAACGATATATTATACACACCCATCTCTAACATACTGTCAATATTAAGAAGGATAAGCAGATACTTTAAATACACAAGGCAGAGACTAGGAAAAGTAATGCAAATAATCCTTATCATAATTCTGTTGCATCAAACAAACCTTCATGAAATACCTTCCATTCAATGCACGTAGGGTGTTGTATAGAAAAAGAAAAAGTCTCCCGTAAAATACCTAAACGTAATTAATAATTTATTGTTTATAAAAATGAATGGGAGCATATAAAGTTGCTTCTGAAAATGTGTCAACGATTTTCTTTTTCAGGTGACACTAATAAGATGCTTTTCTGGAATTATTTTCACTTGGTACTAACAAAAGACATGGGAAAAATCCATCAACTGATGCAAGGTTGCATCATGATCAAGACAAAAGAAATAAACCCATCATTTATTTAAAAATATCAATACAAGAGCTTCTTTCTTTATTGGCCTTTAATGAGGTTTCCACCATGAATTCATCTTAAGCACTTTAGCTTAATGAAAAAAATGTGCTATTATGAAGTCTCTTTTGTATCAGGCCTATAATCCAGGTACTGCAGCTCTAGGATCTATGGCATAGTCCACTGCGTTCAGTTTCCTAAGACTCACCGGTGGCCTTTGGAGTCAAAATCATTATCTTACATTTGTCCAGTTTACAGCCGGAGCTCCTCTGATAATTCTGCACGTATCAAGCAATCATTGTGTTTCTACAAATCTTTAAATATAACTGCATAGGAACAAAAGATGAACTAAACATAGATGAGCAATAAAACATTTAGCTTCAGGAGGCAGTATTTTACAGAGCTTGGTGAATATAAAGAGAAAATAAAAGATATGGAGACTGTATGCCTTAAATAATTATTATGCCCCCTAAATATTTATCCACAAACATTATTTCAATGAGTTCGGTATGTATTTGTGGCTGCCAAAGCATATACACATTTATAAATATATATAGGTCTGAATATGGACAGACATCCTCAACATCCAGACTGAGACCTGAGTACTAGTTAATATTTGAGAGAAGAAAAATAATTAGTAAGTTTATGAATTGTGTTTGATTAGCTCCCTCCATATCTATGATATATTCACTATGGTCCAGGCGCCAAGATAAATAATACATTTCCTTGGCTTCCAGCAGCTCAGTCTGTGGAACAGATAACAGTATAGCCAAACAATCACATGAAATAGACCCATGACTTTGCCCAGGCAGTCAGCACAGACTTTGCACTGGGGGTAACACTTGAACAGAATACTAAGCGGTGAGGAAGTATTTTTCACACAGATGGTATAAAAAAGAAAGGGCAAAACAAGATTTCTAGATGAGGCATGAGAGAACAAGCACTGTTCAATAAATGGCCATAAGTTTAGCAAATCCAGACTTAGTGGTTTAAAAATTGGGCTATGTAGACTTGCTGCAGGGAAAATGGGGAGGTGAGAGTAATGGAAGAGACTGTGTTGAGCTCCAGATTTCCACTCCAGAGCTTAAGCAAAGCAGCCCAGTTTTATTCATTTGCCATAGGAGGCTTTAAATCAGATTTTCTTTGAAGAAACAATCTGTTGCTAAGAAAATACATTTTATAATTATTTCATTAAAAAGCAGTCTAGGTTAATGAAGGACCTTGCATGCCCATCCTTGTCAATTGAGGACAGAAAGTCCGATGAAAGATGTAATGAAGTGAGTGATAGGATCAGTTTGCTTTTTGGGAAAGTAAGTACAGTAGCAGGAGGGTAGAAAATGGTTTACAGTGGGAATGAAGAGACATAAGCTAAGAGATTATAAGAGCCTATAACTGAGGAAACTGGAATGGAGAGAAGGTATTGATAAGCATTTGAATGTAGCAGATGGGAGAGAAATAACAGTCTACACCAATTTCCCAGATTTGACAAAGGTGATTGGTTGCAAACAAGCTTCATAAGGACTTATCTAACAAAGTATTCTTATCATGATCAACGTAAAGCATAGTTTTGTAGTTATTTCCGATGTTTACGTATCAAACCAATGCAAACAAAATGTGATCAAGCACTCTTCCTCTTCGAGCAAAAACTGTGGAGAACCCCCATAAGCACAGTCCACGATTTCAACTAGGCAAAGAAAACAAATCTCTATATGGCACGTTTTGAGGATTTTAGGAAAAAACGACTTATGATGCTAAGTAGTTTTGCCCCATTTTACAGATTTTAAAACTGAAGGCCTGAAAACTTATAATTTGTCCAGTGTCCCATAACGAGTCAGTGGTGAAGCCAGCATTCCCAGATGTTTATGTGGCTCCAAAGTCTTCATGCTCTTTCTCACCCACCCACATGCTCCTAGTGCCTCCCCAATGTTTTCCACCAAGCCTGGATTCCAGAATTGACTTTTTATGAAGTATATAATTTCCTGGACATTTAAATATTCCTGAAGTGGGAAGAAAAACATGTCCATGGCTGGAAGGGAAGATGTTTATATCAAGATGGCAGGTTAGCCCCTCGTGCCAGTCTTTTTCACAAGTTGGTCCATGGCAGCCCACATAACCAAGAACTGTGATCTAACCTCTTAGGAGTATGATGGTTTCCAAACTTCCCTCAGTTGTGCTAGTACACTGTTCACACCTCTGTTGAAATCTAGTTTACCATACTTGTGTGATGAAAGTGCCCTCTTCCCTCTAACCCCAGATTGGAATGCACTAAAGGGTCCTCCAGGGTACAGGTACATGAGTGCCTGAGCACCCAGCCTCAAAGGACACTTAGTTTAAATTCATCCTCTTTACTCTCCCTCAGAGCAGTCTGGGGATCTCACAGGGCTTACAAATATGCAGGGAGATTGCCAGGTTCCACATATCTATATTGCAGGACTGGGCTGCACTGCAACATCTTTTTGGGTTGAGTCAAGGGATTGCTGACCAGGTGGTGATGACATGGTGGTGTGACAAGGCTAGGCTCCTAGATGCCATCAAGAAGTGCAGAAAATGATTGAGAGGCCAAGGACTGTGTGGCAGACTGTTTGTGTGAGTTGTCCCCCAAAGAGAGGTGCTGGGATGGGCTCAAGGTCTTTCATAGCAGCCAGCTCTCATCCATAGACACTGGCATCATGCAGGCACCAAACCTGTCTTGAATGGATGGAATGGTATGGGGCTCAGGGTCCCTTTCTTTACATTCCAGAGTGGCCTTCCACTTCCCCCCTTTGCCTTCCTTTCCCATGTTGCTACTACCTCTGCTCCTAGGCTTGAAACAGGATCTTTGTGGTCTTGGTACCCCTATTTCTTATGATGCCCGAGGTCCCTTGCCAGACTAATGCTCTTAAGACCAGGGCCAAGTCTCTTGGACCCTTTGGTCCCATGGTTGGATCCCAGCACATAACCAGATCCTTAAATGTTTGAGAATGAATGTGTGATGCATACCTCAAAGAACAATCTGCTGCGTGCAACACCGTTGCCACAGTAACCAGCAGGTACTTCTGGGAAAGAAGGTGGCTACAGGGGCAGGAAGCCAGGGAAGAGCAGCATTCAAGTGAGTTCCTCCTACTAAAACAAAAGGGAAGCACATCAAAAAGACCAGAAAGCAGCTGCAGGGGCTTGCTAAGGATAAACTGTCTTTGGCTCTGCCTTGGGCAATTACTTTGGGGCTGAGGTTTAAAGCATGGGTGGTGGTGAAGGATGAGGAACAGGAGAGTAAATGAAAGGATCCAAATATGCTAGTGTGAATGTTTCCATGTTACCACTTTACATGAAGAAGATGTATAGCTGCAGGGGGCTGGGGTGGTTAGTAATGCCTGGTCTCAGTCTCTTGGGGTGAGGCAAACAGGGATATGGCAGTGGGCTTTAAAGAAGCCTGCTCAGAGATTTTAAAGGAGATACTCAAGTCTCATATTGTTAATTAATTAACTAGTTCAGACATCAGTGCACTTTAGCTGTTATGTTAGGACACTAGGATGTTAGCATTCTATAAATGCTATTGATTCTTGGAACCCAGAGATAAGTGTTGGCCCTACCTAAACCACCTTATAAGGAAACATGTTGGTACCTGAAGACTGTATTGCCATGTGGAACTGAAATAAGAAGCATAGTAGAATTTTGCCGAGGCAAGCCAGATAGGTGAGGGTGTGGTGACTCAGTGAGCAGAGCCAAGGCACTAATTCCCTTGGTTCCTACAGGAGTGACTTATTTCTTCTATGACCACCTCAGGAAATACGTGTAATTTTCCTATCATCTCCACACCCAGGGTGAGGTCGGGGTTGACATTTTAATGCACTGTTTTGTAAATAACAAAAGCATCTGTCTGAAATTCTGCTGTCTTTGTTCTCTGTGAGATATTCCTCATACTTTAAGGGCTATATCAATAGTTGGATTGAAAAGAAAAATAAATAAATAATGAAATGGATATGGTGGTAATTAGTAGCTATACAAATAATGAGGTTAATCAGAATCTATATCTAAGAAACTCTATATTATTGTCAATTCTTCACATTGCTTTTGAGTAAAGAAGGCCAATCCTGCTTTTATACTGTTTTTTGTTGTCATTGTTTTGTTTTGTTTTTAGATAGAGTCTCACTCTGTCACTCTGTCGCCCAGGCTGGAGTACAGTGGCACGATCTTGGCTCACTGCAACCTCTGCCTCCTGGGTTCAAGCAATTCTCTGCCTCAGCCTCCCGAGTAGCTGGGATTGCAGGCACCCGCCACCACACCTGGCTAATTTTTTTTTGTACTTTTAGTAGAGATGGGGTTTCACTATCTTGGCCAGGCTGGTCTTGAACTCCTGACCTCATGATCCACCTGCCTCGCCCTCCCAAAATGCTGGGATTACAGGCATGAGCCACTGTGCCTGGTCTTTATTCTGTTTTAAATACTAGCCATCATGCTATACTAATTGCCTTGGTTTGAATGTGTCCCCTAAAAAGCATATGCTGGAAACTTAATCCCCAAAACAATATTGTTGGCAGGTGTGGCCTAATGAGAGGTGGATAGACCATGAAGACTCCATGTTCATGAATGGATTAATGCCGCTATTGCAGTAGTGTGTTTGTTATCATAAGACTGAGTTTATTATATTTATATTTTAAAAGCCAGTTCATTCCTCTCTTGCTTTTATGCTTACCTTCTCTTTGCTCTTCCACCTTCTGTCAGGGAATAATGCATCAAGATGACCCTCACCAGGTGCCCAGTCTCTTGATCTTGGACTTCCCAACCTCCAGAATCATGAGTCAATACATTTCTATTGATTATAAATTACCCAGTCTGCAGTGTTCTGTTGCAGCAGCACGAAATGGACTAAGAACATTTGTATTAAAAATGGTACTGACAAATATTACAGGCCCAAGCTCTAAAAATATTTCTCTAAATTAAACAACACAGTATGAAACAATAAATAAGTAAACATTTTAGCCAAGTACAATATTCACTTAAATCTTAAATAAGATTTATTTGAGCCTAGGATGACACAAATTCTAGAGGAGAGAAAGAGATGTAATCAAATATTTACTATGCAATGTCATAAGATAAATATAAGAATTGAGTGCAGAGCGACATGGGTACAGCATTGCTAATAATATCCTGAAAGTCAATCTTTCAAGCAAGAAATATAGCTTAATGAAGAAAAAAATGATATATAATATTTTCTTTCACTTTAATTTTTCTTGAATAAAAAATGTGTGAGATGTGTGTATATAAACATCCACATACACACACATACACACACATATATGCATATATAACATATGTATGTGTATATATATATGTGAGTGTATACATATATACATCCCTAAATGAAATTTTAAGTGCCAAGAAATACATATGACCATTGTAGGAAGACTAGCCTACTCATATCCTATTCACAGAAGGGCTTTCAATCTAGTCAGATACCATATCTGCTGGCAAAAAGTAGACGGATGCAAAGCCAATCAGAATGTAATTGACATAAATCTGTCTAGTGTAACTCCTTTTTTAATGGTATTTTAATCTCAAATTTTATTTCATCTTTATTGGTAGAAAAACTATCCTATCAAAATGCAAACAAACCCAAACAACCCAATTAAATACAGAAAATTTTGATTAAAAGACAACATACACGTTCTTGGACTTTACCCCCATATAATGTAACCTAAGTTCCAACTGATGAAGCAATTAATTTTTCTTAATCTGAAAATTTTCCCAACCACTCATAGAGATGACCCTTGCTCTACCACAAGATTTGCTGCACACATCTTGATGTAGTATTTGAAAAAAGACAAATTAAAAAGCCAACTTTTCTCTACTTACTATGACCTTGACTCTCCTGTTTTTAGTTCACTTGGTGAGATTTTCTGACTAAGCTCCAAACCTGCTGATTACCACACCCAAGGAGAGGATGCTAGAAGAAGCAAAATAACTTTTTGAGGAACAAATCACAGCCATCTGAATGAGTCCTTTGACAGAGTAATGGATCTTACAGATGAAAGAGAGAAGAAGGTGTCATTTATCTTGACTTCATAAGATTTGTCAACTTTTCCTGGTTGTTTCTGAGGAACATGTTCATAAATAATTTAGAAAATTATGACTTAGACCTCAAAAGCCTTGAGGTAGACTACTACAACCCAGGAATAAGGACTTCAAGAAAAGAAATGTTATCCATTTCTCTTGGGATGGAATGTGAATCATTAAACAATTTGGGAAATTTATTGAGCCTGGTCCTACCTACAATTGATATAAGTGGCTCATATCTCAAATAATTTAATTTCATTTAATTCAGTAAATATATGTTTCTTTATTGGACCTGTAATGGAGGTGAACGTTGCACTGGGTGTGTCAATGATGGTGTTTGTACCCTGAGATTCGAATACTGGTTCAAGTGGCTCTGCCCATATAGAGTCTCTTAGGGGTTACATAATGTCTTTCCAAAATTCATATAATGAAGTCTTCACCTCCAGTATCTCATTATAAGAAGAGGAAATTCAGACCTAGACTCACAGAGATAAGACGTCATGTAAAGATATAGGGAACAAAGGCCATCTACACACCAAGGAGAGGGGCCTCATAAAAAATCTACCCTGTTGACACATCAATCTCAAACTCCCAGCCTCCAGAATTGTGAGAAAATGATTTTCTGTTGCTTAAGCCACCTGGTCTGTGGAGGTTTGTTATGACAGCCCTAGCAAACTAATAGGGACCCTGTTCCAAGAAGCAGTTCTGGGCTGCCTGTGCACAGGTGGATCTTACTGGACCAAGGATGATCAAGTGACCTGAGGGGAACGCATCTCTAGGCTGACTGACCCTATAGGGTGGCCAGGAGCACAGATCACTGCCCAATCAGACAATGATCCGGAGCTACCCAAACAGACTGGCTCACTCCAGGAATCCTACTGGTGGATACGGTAGGCTGACAGTCAAAATCAAAAGGGGGATGGAGGCATACAGAAATAAGTGACAGCACAGGGAGAGACCACGTGAAAACTAGAGAGGTGAGTGCTTCAAGCTGCTTCAGGTTGATTCCCAAATCCAACTCCAATCCTCATTTTCCCCTTACAATAATCTTTCCTGCCTTACACATTTTCTTAAAACGTTGTCATATAACTCAGTATGCAAAGGGTCTTACATTGTTTTGAAACTGGAAAAAGTTATTCCAAATAGCAGAAGATTCCAAAGGTAAAATTCAATTTGCCTTTGGGAGACAACCCTCCAGTAGGACATTGTCATTCCACAGATATGAGAATATTCCCACCCATTTTTTTCTTGAGGAAGCCCTACACTCAATGAAATAGCCCAAATGCTCTTTCTTCTGAACGAAATAAAAATAAGTATCTTTTTATATTGGAAATTGAGTGACACACACATATATAAACAAATGTGACATATATAAATAAATGTGACATATAAATAAATATATATATTTAAATGTGACATATACATGTATATCTATATGTTCACATGTAACTATACATATGCCATATATATATTCATCTCAAAATTAGAAAATGTAGCTCTTGATTTTCTCTAAATCTGGGTTTAGATAGAGATTTGGGGCGATCTAAATTTTATAATTAAATTTATACTTAAAATTATAATTTACACTGGGAGAGTGGATGTATTTGTGCATGTATGTTATGTTTTGTTTCTGTTCGCATTCTTATCCAAACATTAGCTTTTCAAAGATCAGGAGTGGAGACTGGACTCCTGCAGTAAAGGTTTGCAGGCCTGAACTTAGACTGAGCACAGCACAGCAAAAGCTGGAATGGATGATCTGCTGCATTTACTGTTATTTCTGACTAATGTTAAACATAGTAAGTTAAATTCATGCATTTATCTCTTCTTCTCCTGAAACATGACAGAGAACTGTTAAGGGATGAAAAGGGCATAAACTCACAAAAATCTTTCTCTTGAGAATGAAAGAGGAGACCAGAGCAAGTAACAGACATCAACACAATTTTTGAAATCAGACCTGAAATATAAGTGTATGACGCATGGGAGGAGGATCAGAGATAGGGCTAGATGAAGAAGTGAGCAGCGGAGCACTGCAGAATCACAAAAAGGCTCAGAAATGGAGGTTCTATGTGTCTCCAGCATCCCCTAGCTGAAGAAGGGATGTTTACTTTCTGCTGAGAATGAATCAGTGAGGTGAACTCAACAACAACGAGTCCATGTGAGGGCCATGGAGGAAATGTCTAATAGGTGAACAATGTTTGAGAGTCAGCTCATGAAGGAGAATCCTAGCCCCTTAACTTCGTTCTGTTCCCAGAGTGCTGGTAGCCTGGCTCACACCCCCAGGAGAAGCCTGGAGGATTCCTCCCTGAGAAGGACCACCTATATGAAACAAACAAACAAAAAAGACTAGAGAAATTGACCTTTGGAGGTTACACAGTGTATTAGTCTGTTCTTGCATTGTTATAAAGAACCACCTGGGACTAGGCAATTTATAAAGAAAAGAGGTTTAATTGGCTCACAGTTCCACAGGCTGTACAGGAAGCATGGCTTGGGAGGCCTCAGGAAACACAAAATCACGGTGGAAGGTGAAGGGGAAACAGGCCCGTCTTACATGGCGGGAGCAGGGGAAAGAAAGGGAAGGAGAAGCTTCCACAAACAACCAAATCTCATGAGAACTCACTCACTATCATGAAAACAGCAAGGGGAAGCCACGTCCATGATGCAATCACCTCCCATTCTCCTCCACCAATGGGGATTACAATTCGACATGAGTTGGGTAGGGATACAAATCCAAACCATGTCACCCAGCAAAAATGCTTACTCACATTGTGATTGGCTTTTAAGTTTTTATCACCTCATCATGAAATATGAGCAAACATCCAGACATTTGAAGTAATCTTCTCAAATGAAAGAGAGAGGGGAAAACAAAAATTTATTTATTTATTTATTTTTACTTTAAGTTCTAGGGTACATGTGCACAACGTGCAGGTTTGTTACATATGTATACATGTGCCATGTTGGTGTGCTGCACCAATTAACTCGTCATATACATTAGGTATATCTCCTAATGCTATCCCTCCCGCCTCCCCCACCCCACAACAGGCCCCAGTGTGTGATCTTCTCCTTCCTGCATCCAACTATTCTCATTGTCCAATTCCCACCTATGAGTGAGAACATGTGGTATTTGGTTTTTTGTCCTTGCGATAGTTTGCTGAGAATGATAGTTTCCAGCTGCATCCATGTCCCTACAAAGGACATGAACTCATCTTTTTTTGTGGCTGCATAGTATTCCATGGTGTATATGTGCCACATTTCCTTAATCCAGTCTATCACTGATGGACATTTAGGTTGGTTCCAAGTCTTTACTATCGTGAATAGTGCTGCAATAAACATACCTGTGTCTTTATAGCAGCATGATTTATAATCCTTTGAGTATATACCCAGTAATGGGATGGCTGGGTCCCATGGTATTTCTAGTTCTAGATCCTTGAGGAATCGCCACATTGCCTTCCACAATGGTTGAACTAGTTTACAGTCCCATCAACAGTGTAAAAGTGTTCCTGTTTCTCCACATCCTCTCCAGCACCTGTTGTTTCCTGACTTTTTAATGATTGCCATTCTAACTGGTGTGAGATGGTATCTCATAGTGGTTTTGATTTGCATTTCTCTGATGGCGAGTGATGATGAGCATTTTTTCATGTGTCTGTTGGCTGTATAAATGTCTTCTTTTGAGAAGTGTCTGTTCATATCCTTTGCCCACCTTTTGATGGGGTTGTCTGTTTTTTTCTTGTAAATTTGTTTGAGTTCTTTGCAGATTCTGGATATTAGCCCTTTGTCAGATGAGAAGATTGCAAAAATTTTTTCCCATTCTGTAGGTTGCCTGTTCACTCTGATGGTAGTTTCTTTTGCTGTGCAGAAGCTCTTTAGTTTAATTAGACCCCATTTGTCAATTTTAGCTTTTGTTGCCATTGCTTTTGGTGTTTTAGACATGAAGTCCTTGCCCATGCCTATGTCCTGAATGGTATTGCCTAGGTTTTCTTCTAGGGTTTTTATGGTTGTAGGTCTAACATTTAAGTCTTTAATCCATCTTGAATTAATTTTTGTATAAGGGGTAAGGAAGGGATCTACTTTCAGCTTTCTACATATGGCTAGTTTTCCCAGCACCATTTATTAAATAGGGAATCCTTTCCTCATTTCTTGTTTTTCTCAGGTTTATCAAAGATCAGATGGTTGTAGATTTGTGGTATTATTTATGAGGGCTCTGTTCTGTTCCATTAGTCTATATGTCTGTTTTGGTACCAGTACCATGCTGTTTTGGTTATTGTAGCCTTGTGGTATAGTTTGAGTCAGATAGCATGATGCCTCCAGCTTTGTTCTTTTGGCTTAGGATTGACTTGGCAATGCAGGCTCTTTTTTGGTTCCATATGAACTTTAAAGCAGTTTTTTCCAATTCTGTGAAGAAAGTCATTGGTAGCTTGATGTGGGTGGCACTGAATCTATAAATTACCTTGGGCAGTATGGCCATTTTCACGACATTGATTATTCCTATCCATGAGCATGGAATGTTTTTCCGTTTGTTTGTGTCCTCTTTTATTTCACTGAGCAGTGGTTTGTAGTTCTCCTTGAAGACGCCCTTCACATCCCTTGTAATTTGGATTCTTAGGTATTTTATCCTCTTTGAATCTACTGTGAATGGGAGTTCACTCATGATTTGCCTCTCTGTTTGTCTGTTATTGGTGTATAAGAATGTCTGTGATTTTTGCATATTGATTTTGTATCCTGAGACTTTGCTGAAGTTGCTTATCAGCTTAAGGAGATTTTGGGCTGAGACGATGGGGTTTTCTAGATATACAATCATGTCATCTGCAAACAGGGACAATTTGACTTCCTCTTTTCTTAACTGAATACCCTTTATTTCTTTCTCCTGCCTGATTGCCCTGGCCAGAACTTCCAACATTATGTCGAATAGGAGTGATGAGAGAGGGCATCCCTGTCTTGTGCCAGTTTTCAAAGGGAATGCTTCCAGTTTTTGCCCATTCAGTATGATATTGGCTGTGGGTTTGTCATAAATAGCTCTTATTATTTTGAGATATGTCCCATCAATACCTAATTTATTGAGAGTTTTTAGCATGAAGGGCTGTTGAATTTTATCAAAGGCGTTTTCTGCATCTATTGAGATAATCATGTGGTTTTTGTCTTTGGTTCTGTTTATGTGATGGATTACGTTTATTGATTTGCATATGTTGAACCAGTCTTGCATCTCAGGGATGAAGCCCACTTGATCATGGTGGATAAGCTTTTTGATGTGCTGCTGGATTTGGTTTGCCAGTATTTTATTGAAGATTTTCACATCGATGTTCATCAGGGATATTGGTCTAAAATTCTTTTTTGTTGTATCTCTGCCAGGGATTGGTATCAGGATGATGCTGGTCTCATAAAATCAGTTAGGGAGGATTCTCTCTTTTTCTATTGATTGGAATAGTTTCAGAAGGAATGGTACCAGCTCCTCCTTGTACCCCTGGTAGAATTCAGCTGTGAATCCATCTGGTCCTGGACTTTTTTTGGTTGGTAGGCTATTAATTATTGCCTCAATTTCAGAGACTGCTATTGGTCTATTCAGAGATTCAGCTTCTTCCTGGTTTAGTCTTGGGAGGGTGTATGTGTCCAGGAATTTATCCATTTCTTCTAGAATTTCTACTTTATTTGTGTAGAGGTGTTTATAGTATTCTCTGATGGTAACTTGTATTTCTGTGGGATTGGTGGTGATATCCCCTTTATCATTTTTTATTGTATCTATTTGATTCTTCTCTCTTTTCTTCTTCATTAGTCTTGCTAGCAGTCTATCAATTTTGTTGATCTTTTCTAAAAACCAGCTCCTGGATTCATTGATTTTTTGAAGGTTTTTTTGTGTCTCTCTTTCTTTCAGTTCTGCTCTGATCTTAGTTATTTCTTGTCTTCTGCTAGATTTTTAATGCATTTGCTCTTGCTTCTCTAGTTCTTTTAATTGTGATGTTAGGGTGTCAATTTTGGATCTTTCCTGCTTTCTCTTTTGGGCATTTAGTGCTATAAATTTCCCTCTACACACTGCTTTAAATGTGTCCCAGAGATTCTGGTATGTTGTTTCTTTGTTCTCATTGTTTCAAAGAACATCTTTATTTCTGCCTTCACTTCATTATATACCCAGTAGTCATTCAGGAGCAGGTTGTTCCGTTTCCATGTAGTTGAATGGTTTTGAGTTTCTTAATCCTGAGTTCTAGTTTGATTGCACTGTGGTCTCAGAGACTGTTTGTTATAATTTCTGTTCTTTTACATTTGCTGAGGAGTGCTTTACTTCCAATTATGTGGTCAGTTTTGGAATAAGTGCGATGTGATGCTGAGAAGAATGTATATTCTGTTGATTTGGGGTGGAGAGTTCTGTAGATGTCTATTAGGTCTGCTTGGTGCAGAGCTGAGTTCAATTCCTGGCTATCCTTGTTAACTTTCTGTCTCATTGATCTGTCTAATGTTGACAGTGGGGTATTAATGTCCCCCATTATTATTGTGTGGTAGTCTAAGTCTCTTTGTAGGTCTCTAAGGACTTGCTTGATGAATCTGGGTGCTCCTGTATTGGGTGCATATATATTTAGGATAGTTAGCTCTTCTTGTTGAATTGATCCCTTTACCATTATGTAATGGCCTTCTTTGTCTCTTTTGATCTTTGTTGGTTTAAATTCTGTTTTATCAGAGACTAGTATTGCAACCCCTGCCTTTTTTTGTTTTCCATTTGCTTGGTAAATCTTCCTCCATCCCTTTATTTTGAGCCTATGTGTGTCTCTGCATGTGAGATGAGTCTCCTGAATACAGCACACTGATGGGTCTTGACTCTTTATCCACTTTGCCAGTCTGTGTCTTTTAATTGGAGCATTTAGCCCATTGACATTTAAGGTTAATATTGTTATATGTGAATTTGATCCTGTCATTATGATGTTCGCTGGTTATTTTGCCCATTAGTTGATGTAGTTTCTTCCTAGCATCAATGATCTTTACAATTTGGCCTGTTTTTGCAGTGGCTGGTACCGGTTGTTCCTTTCCATGTTTAGTGTTTCCTTCAGGAGCTCTTGTAGGGAAGGTCTGGTGGTGACAAAATCTCTCAACATTTACTTGTCTGTAAATGATTTTATTTCTCCTTCACTTATGCAGCTTAGTTTGGCTGGATATGAAATTCTGGATTGAAAATTCTTTTCTTTAAGAATGTTGAATATTGGCCACTCTCTTCCGGCTTGTAGAGTTTCTGCTGAGAGATCTCCTGTTAGTCTGATGGGCTTCCCTTTGTGGGTAACCTGACGTTTCTCTCTGGCTGCCCTTAACATTTTTTCCTTCATTTCAACTTTGGTCATTCTGACAATTATGTGTCTTGGAGTTGCTCTTCTCGAGGAGTATCTTTGTGGCATTCTCTGTATTTCCTGAAGTTGAATGTTGGCCTGCCTCACTAGGTTGGGGAAGGTTTCCTGGATAATATCCTGCAGAGTGTTTTCCAACTTGGTTCCATTCTCCTGTCACTTTCAGGTGCACCAATCAGATGTAGATTTGGTCTTTTCACATAGTGCCATATTTCTTGGAGGTTTTGTTCATTTCTTTTTACTCTTTTTTCTCTAAACTTCTCTTCTCGTTTCATTTCATTCATTTGATCTTCAATCACTGATTCCCTTTCTTCAAGTTGATCGAATCAGCTACTGAAGCTTGTGCATTCGTCACATAGTTCTCATGCCATGGTTTTCAGCTCCATCAGGTCACTGAAGGACTTTTCTACACTGGTTATTCTAGTTAGCCATTCATCTAATATTTTTTCAAGGTTTTTAGTTTCTTTGCAATGGGTCCGAACTTCCTCCTCTAGCTCAGAGAAGTTTTATCGTCTGAAGCCTTCTTCTCTCAACTCGTCAAAGTCATTCTCCACCCAGCTTTGTTCTATTGCTGGCAAGGAGTTGCATTCCTTTGGAGGGCGAGAGGTGCTCTGATTTTTAGAATTTTCAGCTTTTCTGCTCTGTTTTTTTCCCCATTTTTGTGGTTTTATCTACCTTTGGTCTTTGATGATGGTGATGTACAGATGGGGTTTTGGTGTGGACGTCCTGTTTGTTAGTTTTCATTCTAACAGTCAGGACCCCCAGCTGTAGGTCTGTTGGAGTTTGCTGGAGGTCCACTCCAAACCCTGTTTGCCTGGGTATCAGCAGTGGAGGCTGCAGAACAGCGAATATTGCTGAACAGCAACGTTGCTGCCTGATCGTTCCTCTGGAAGTTTCGTCTCAGAGGGGTACCTGGTCGTGTGAGGTGTCAGTCTGCCTCTACTGGAGGGTGCCTTCCAGTCAGGCTACTTGGGGGGTCAGGGACCCACTTGAGGATGCAGTCTGTCAGTTCTCAGATCTCAAACTCCGTGCTGGGAGAACCACTACTCTCTTGAAAGCTGTCAGACAGGGACATTTAAGTCTGCAGAGGTTTCTGCTGCCTTTTCTTTGGCTATGCTCTGCCCCCAGAGGTGGAGTCTACAGAGGCAGGCAGGCCTCCTTGAGCTGCGGTGGGCTCCACCCAGTTTGAGCTTCCCAGCTGCTCTGTTTACCTACTCAAGCCTCAGCAATGGCCTTGCAATTCAATCTCAGACTGCTGTGCTAGCAATGAATGAGGCTCCATGGGTGTGGGACCCTCTGAGCCAGGTGTGGGATATAATCTCCTGGTGACCATTGGAAAAGCGCAGTATTAGGGTGGGAGTGACCTGATTTTCCAGGTGCCATCTGTCACATCTTCGCTTGCTAGGAAAAGGAATTCCCTCACCCCTTGCACTTCCCGGGTGAGGCAATGCCTTGCCCTACTTCAGCTCACACTCGATGCACTGCACCCACTGTCCTGCACCCACTGTCTGACAAGCCCCAGTGAGATGAACCCGGTACCTCAATTGGAAATGCAGAAATCACCCGTCTTCTGTGTCGCTCACGCTGGGAGCTGCAGACTGGAGCTGTTCCTATTCAGCCCTCTTGGAACCGTCCCAAAATATTTTTTTAAAGTACTTGGAAAAAAGGAGACGATACAGAAAGTTCAAAATCTAATTTAAATAATCATTCCTAAGAAATGAAAAAATACTATGGTTGTGAAACAAGAATTGGATGGCATAAGAACACTAAATTAGATAATAACATTTTAATATCAAAAATGCAAAATATCGGCAGAAGGGTTAGAAGAGATAAATTGAAGAAATATCTCCGAAACTGGAACAAAAAGTTCAAGAAACAGAAAACACAATAGAAGATTTCAGTGAATTAGGGAATCCACCTAGGAGAACCCAGGAAAAACAACAACTGACTAGAGGAATTCTTTAAAAAGAGAACAGGAAAAATACAGGAGACTGAAGTTCAAAAATCAATAAAGAAAATACCCCTGAAATAAAGAACATAAATTTCTAGATTAAATTGCCTTCTAATTGCCTACAAAACAAAATGATTGACAAAGACTAAACATCATTTTGAAATTTCAGAGAGAAGAGATTCTAACAGCTAAAAGCAATGAAATACCAGTTTACTTCCTATATATGACTGAATAATAGCTACCTGAAGATAAAGGTAGTTCTAAATTTCTAGAACCTGTAAATGTTATCTTAATTGGGAAAAGGATCTTTGCAAATGCAATTAAGAATCACAAAATGAGGAGATTATCCTGGATTATCAGGCAGACCCTAAGAGCTATCATAAGCCTCCTTATGAGAGAGGCAAAAAAGATTTAACACATACAGTGGAGAAAGTGATGTGAAGGTTTAGCAGAGAGACTTAAAGATGCTGGCCTTGAAGACTGACCTGATATGGCCACCAGCACAGGAAGGCTGGCAACTACCTAAAACTGGAAAAAGAAAGGAGAGTGTTCTCCCCTAGAACCTCTGGAAGGAGCATAGCCCTATTGACATCTTGATTTCAGCCCAGTGTTGCTAATTTCAGGCTATGGCCTCCAGAACTATGAGACAACAAATTTCTGTTGCTTTAAACCACCCAGGATGTTGTCATTTGTTACAACAATCAGAGGAAATGAATACACCATCATAAGGTCAAAAGTCAAAACTGAACCAAGACTCTCATTACAAACACTAAAAGATAGAAGATAGAAGAGTGCCTTTACAATTCTCAGGGAATATGATTTAACATCCATAATTGTGAATTATCAGGTAAGTGAATTATCAGTTATGTACAAGCGTAAACTAAAGTCATATTCAGATATTCAAAGTCTTCAAACAGTTATCCCTCATGCACTCTTTCTCAGGAAGCTGTTGGAGTATGTGCCCCCATTGAAATGAAGAAGTCAGCCAAGAAAGAAAGATTGAGATCCAGGAAGTGGGGGATGCAACATAGACAAGCAATGAACAGACTTCAAAGGACGAATCTGAAGGAACGTTCCAGGATATCACTATAAAATAATCTCGAAGTCCACAGCTGAGGTTGGAAATGGAGGGCTGCCGGAGAGGGGTTGCCAAGGAAACACTTGGCTCTTGAGATGACCTTCTGTGTTTGACCATACTGACAGGAGTTTGAAATATTGCTAGAATGTTTAGGGATGAATTAGTGACAGGCACAAAATTTAAGCAAAGTAACAAAGCAATTTTCAGCTCTACCTACAACAATATATAGTACAAGAAAGGAAATATGATGTCCTTGTGGATCAGCTGTGGACAATACATAGTAATAATAAAGTAAATATTGACTAATTATTTGGTAATACATCTGTATTGGGGGTGGACAGGAATTGTGTATAAGAGGACACAAGAGAGCAAAATCTTCATATTCCATACTATGGAGCCGATGTAGAATATTTATCATGAAAATTAATAGCAATGTGAGCATGGTATTTAGAAATGTGGGAATAAATGACAGAAGAATAAATATTTGAATGTGGCTACACTTAGGGAGCAAATATTGCAGATGGAGCTGGTGGGGCAGAAGAGTATTGATTTCATCATGTCATGCAATATTCTAACTTTTAAAACTACTTTGCTAATACCCTGATCTTGAGTTTCTAGCCTCCAAAGCTGTGAGAAGATACATGTCTGTTATTTAAGTCATCCAGTCTGTGGTGTTTGGTTACAGCAGCCCTAGCATATGAATATACTTGGTAACTGATTTATGGTAACTGTCCTACCATAGGGCAATCCTGGACTTGGATCCAGGATACATCCTTGTAGTTAGTTGGCCATAGCTTCAGTTGAAGGGAATTGTCACTCCCAATCACACTGGGAAGAGGATAAATACTGGTATAGGAAATGAGCCATCTTTGAAACATGTAGGGGAGAAGAGATTTCCTTCTGATTTGGGTTCAAAAGAATTTGGGAGGGCGGGGTAAAGGCATCCGAGCCTGTACACAAAGCTCTGACAACACTTGGAACATTCCTAACAATGAGGAGAGCTAGCTGGCTCCAACCTGTGTGGAAGCAGGAAAGCAGCTGCTGCAGCAAAAATTCTCTTGAGGTCAGGTTTAGGCTGAGGGGGTCCCTTCTAGTCATATTTGTAAGTTACTCTCCAGTGGTGTACTTTCATCACCCTGAAGTGTTCAGTAAAGTAAAGCCTATCCCTAAAGCTGCTAAAGTTCATAGCCTGCCCTTGGTTGCACTGGAGACCTGATCCCAGGTATGAGAGGCATGGTCAAGGAGCAACCAGAGGGGAATATCAGCAGTAGGCCCCCAGGAAGCACAGCTATGTCTGCCCAGCAGAAAGCACTTTCAGGACCCCTGGCTGCACAGACACAAAACATTTTCCATCTCTGTTGGCAGTCATTGTCCATTTGGTAGGACAGGTCCTCTTCCAAGGGCCAATGTTTTGTTTTAAAGTATAAGAAAATATTTCATTCTAGAAAATCAAAATTTAATTCAAAAATATAAAAAGAACAGTTCAATATTTGATTTGATTAAATCTCTAAGCTTACCTTCATCTGTACTCATACAACCTGACTTCCATCCAATAACCAAAGATGAACTCTCCCTGGACGAATCTAGGATTAATACCACTCTTGTGTTTTGTATTCCATCCTCTCCCTGGAACTTTCTTTCTCTCCAGCATCACCATTTCTCTTTTCTACTGAATTATTCCCACTAGTATACATCCTTGCTATAAGATCTCATGCCTTTAAAAAAAAAAATTACTCTTGATCTCACGTTCCCCTCTGTTCTCATCCTGTTCTCTGTTCCTCTTTATATTGAACTCCCTGAAAGGTGTCTATATTCACTAGCTCTGCTTTTCATCTGCCATTCTCTCTTGAATCTACCTCAAACAGACTTTCGTCCCTATTACCTACTAAAAATGCTTTTGCCAAGGCCAATGAGAACCTCCTCTCACTCAACCTCAACCTCTAAGCAGCATTAAACACAGCTAGCCACTCCCATCTTCTTAAAACATTTTCTTTATGTGGTTTCCAGGACACCACATGCTTCTAATTTTTCTTTTTTATCTCTGACCTTGCCCCTTCTTAGTCTTCTTTACTGAGTTGTCCCTCCTTTCAGACTTCTAAATGTCAAAGTGCCCTGAGGCACTTTTTATATTAACTTCACTTTTTAAAATTTACTCCGTAGGTCATCTTATCCAATTTCATGGCTTTAAAAATTATCCAAAAACTTGTGGTCCTCAAATTTAAATTTATAGCCCCTACTTGTCTCCTGAACTCCACACCAGTGTATTTTACGCTACTTAAGCCTTAATTTCCTCTTCTTCCTCAAAACCCACTCCTGTTCTCCTCTGTCTTAAGAAACAGCTGCACAACTAAGTCAATGTAACAACTACAATGACAATTTCCTACCACTTTTAGCCTTAGGACAGAGGGTCTTTATTACGTAGTTCTCTTATTAGATAATTTTTATTATTTTAGAATACTATCTCTTTTACAACAGGATTCAGAGCAAAACAATGGTAAGAAGATAAAATTAAAAGAAAAATTACTAAAGAGAAGAAAAAAGTTTACTTCCATCCAGGAGTAGGAAAGTTGAAGACCCACCAAATCATGCATATGCCCTGGTTACCAACTCTTTAGAAATGAAATAGGAATATATGAGTTTAAACCATTGTTTAAGAGACTTAAAGGAAGGCTTCCTCAATGTGAGCTCAGATGGGTTCTGGCTAGAAAAATGGGCTATTGAGAAAGGTACAGCAACATTTTCCTTCCAAATGCTTCCAACACTTGGGTAGGCAACAATCTGTCCTGGAAGATTTCAAGACATATCTTTCCTGGAGGGAGAAGGAGAGATCCAATTACCTCCTGAGGGCCCATCTAATTCCTAGATTTAGTTTTACAGTGCACTACAGTACCACCACTCTCTGGCAACACAGTGCGGTAAACATGTAACATTAAACCAGTCACCATCTGGACCTTTAGGCAAACTCAATACCCATATAGGGTTTATACCTAAGAAGATTCTCATAAATATGTGTGCCTCCAGCATAGTGTATTTTATTTTATTTGAATACATAGTACCCTTCAAGTTTCCTTTTAGGTCTACCACAAATAACAGGTTTTTAGCACATCAGGTGATATTTTGCTTCCTGAAGCATTTAAATTAATTTTCTATTACCAATGCAAATGTGTACTTTCCAATTTACCCACTGCACAATAAAACCTAATTTAAAGCAATTAATGTTCATTAACGGCTCCATCTGCATGTTTATCGCTTTATCCTTAAATACTTGAGACATAGTATCCATATTTTATAGCTCCCTTCTTATCAGCAGGAATTCTTATCCTCAAGGGTAAATGTAAGACTAATGTGCAAGGATTTCCTATCTTTATAGAAAAACTGTTGCCTTTTTTTTTTGAAATATCTAGATGAATAGATTGAATGTGCATAATAACAAATGTACCCGATATAAAAAATAAAATAAAATAAAATAAAATAAAATAAAGGTTGGCACTACTGTGCTCAGCTCCCTCTCTTATCTTCTTCTTTCCCCAGAACCGGGGTGACACAGCAGTGAATATGCACACGCCAGTTCTTCTGTCTCCAATAAGATTTTGCCAGGAATGGGATAGAATGCATTAGCAACAGCAGCTCTGTGAGGTTTTCCTGCCTTGTCCCCTAGCAGAAGGGAGCTGCCTCACAGGGTATGGGCAGGTGAGCCAGAGGGTCTTATTATGTCAGGAAACAGACATTACTTTACCACTTATTAGTTGCATTAGTTGTGTGCCCTTGTGAATATTGTCTAACCTTTCTCAGTGTCAGTTTTCTCATCCTGCCTGTTTAGGTTTTTCTCATGACTGAATAAGATAATGCATTAAAATATAAAACATATTGTGTGTAAGAGAGTAGCTCCACCAGACCAGATTGCCAGGGTTCAAATCCTGGCTTCACTCTTCACCAGCTCTCTCTGGGGGGGGGGAGGGGGGAAGGGTTTGTGTGTGTGTGTGTGCGCGCGCGCGTGGGTGAGTGAGAGAGAGAGAGAGAGAGAGAGAGAGAGAGAGAGATCTCTTTGTGCCTCAGTTTTCTCATCTACAAAATGGGCTTTATAACAGTATCTGTTGCAAAGAGCTGTTGTGAAGATTAAAATGACTTAACTCATGTACTTTACTTAAAACTAAGCTTGGCAGATAGTAAGGACTTGGTGAATGTTAGAGGGAGAAAAACAAAAACAGTAGGTGCTTTGGAAATAGTTGTTTTTATTAAAGATTTTCCCAGGAGTCATAGACTGTATTGCTAAAATGTAGCTTCTGGGCTTAGAGACAAGAATTCTGGCACAAGGGCACATGCAGGTGGCTTTTTCTACACCTCTTTCCCCCATCCTAGAGGGAGGCATAGTTAAGTACCCCGTCTGTGACACCGTTATGTCTAAGGCCTGACAGCCAAGTGCATGTATAATTCTTGCGAAAAAGGAAAAAGTCAATAATGTTTACAGCATTTTAACAAGAATAGCAAATGAGTTTGGGGAGATTTTTTATATATAACATTGCTGAACAAAGATCAACCCATCAGATTTGTCTATTTCTAAAAAAAAAAAAAAAATTAGTTAATGTTTCCACACGTGTGATTTCAGTGAAATTTACATTTATGAGTCATTATCATTTTGGTGGAAGGCTAAATGATATTCAGCTTGTCACTGGAGGGGCAGATGGAGATGGAGTTTAGGAAGTTGATAAGCTAGCTGACAGAAATGAGTAAAATTTACGTTCTCACCAACCTAATGGCAAGCAATTATTTCTGAACTAGGATAACAAATGGGCTTTTTTTATCCTATAACTTGACATGCATTATAGAAGTTTCCAGAAGGCATGTTTTCTGTAAAGAAGCAACTGATTCTGTATTCAACGTTTAATGCAAGAGTTTAATTGGATACTGACCCTTTCAGAAGATTTCGTTACAACTTAGAAATAAAGAGAATAGAAAATCTATCTGAAGTTGTTTGCTACTTTCTGCTGTCTATTTCTCTGTTTTAATATTGCCTTACAAATGTAGTTTTAATTCATATTCAATATGATTTATAGAATTTTGCATTAGCAAAATATAAATCACTCTATGTAGAATCTGTAGTCATACTATTTTATGAGTATCATAAATAAAGAAATACAAGTGGGACATTTGGTATTTAGCTTGGCTTGAAAGACTGTATCTTAACATGAGAAAGATATTTTTGATTCCATGACTAAATGACATCCTACATAATAAAAAATGGGCAAATTTACTGGCATAGTTCATCATGGATGACATCATACAATTAAAATACATTAATGTAAAATGTTACATAAAATAGTAGCCAAACTAGACTCACTCTCCTATATATAAATTGCATATCTTGAAAACAAGGTGCGATACCTGTATGAGTTATTTTCATTTACTTATTTTCATGAAAGCATAAAATGCAACTATTTTATAAAGAAGTGAAATTTTGAAAATGAGGTCACACAGAAAATCCAGAAATGTACATTCACAACCTGTTAGAGGCGGAAATGATGATACTTATATGGTTCAAATCGTTTATGTTAGAAATAAGGAAGCCGAAGTTCAACATGTTGCTGTAATATGCTAAATGTAGTATCAAGCAAGAGCAACTGTAAAGAGAAAATTAAAATATTTTCAGCCATTGAAAAATTAACCATAATATAGTATGATAGTATAATCTTAATCTAATAATATTGAAAAGAAAGTTATACGAGGAAAAACAGCATGAATGTGATGCATTTTTATGAACTGATGACAGGCTTATCAGATAAAAGGGAAGAGAATAATAAAGGGATAGAAGAAAAGAAAAATAATATTGAACACTAATACAGTTTGTCTGTGACTGCACCAAAATCTCATCTTGAATTGTAGTTCCTATAGTCCCCACATGTCATCAGAGGGACCCGGTGGAAAGTAATTGAATCCTGGTGGGGCTTACCCCCATGCTGCTGTTCCTGTGATAGTGAGTGAGTTCTCATGAGATCTGATGGTTTTCTAACGGGCTTTTTCCCCTTTTGCTCGGCACTTCTCCTCCTGTCACCAGGTGAAGGAGGACATGTTTGCTTTCCGTTCCTCCATTATTGTAACTTTCCTGAGCTTCCCCAGTCATGCTGTACAGTGAGTCAATTAAACCTTTTTCCTCTATAAATTACCCAGTCTCGGGTATGTCTTTATTAGCAGGGTGAGAATGGACTAATACAAGAACTTACTATGTACTCATATCACGGTAACACAGTTTACTCAAAAAGGCTTAGTTTAAATCTGTCTCAACACTTACTAGTCTGTGTCCTTGGGCCAGTCAAGTCCTGTGAGTTTCTGACTTCACATTTAAACCTTGAGGTAATAATAACTAGAGCTATCACGAGTAATAACAAGACTTAAAGTATTAAATTATTCCTGTAGGATAATAAGAGCCTGTTGTACTCTACGATCTTCAGATGGGTTCTATTACTTAATGCTCATGATCACACCATGCTACAAAGCCAGTGGCAGAGCTGCGATTCAAATCAGGCCTGTTTATTCCAAAACCCAAGCTATTTTCAAATGTTTAGCCTCAAGATATTTGCACATTTTTGCCCCTGTGCTAGAAATTCTTTTCCCACTCTTCTACCCTAAATCTCCAACTGCTTTCTAAACCCTATTCATCCTTCAAAATTTACTTAAATATAATTTTTTCAGTGAACTGTCCGTAATGCTTCTATTTTATGTTCTCTTAGCATTCTGACATTTTTTCTTTGGTGTACTTATGCGTGATGAAAATTAATTATTGTCCTATTTTTAGTACTCTTTAACTACTAGACTGTAAGTATCATGATAACAAGGCCTATTTCTCTCTTACTCACCATGATGTCTCCAGCTCCATAGCAAGGTATGTGGCACAATATAGGCATTCAATTGAAATGTATCTTGTATGTCAATGAATGCATGAATGACTAAATGAAGAATAAAGCAGCTTTGGGTTGGCAAATGCTTCTTTTTGGCCTTGTTTATTTATTTATTTTATCTTTTTGAGACAGGGTCTCTATTGCCCAGGCTGGAATGCAGTGGCATGATCATAGCTCACTGCAGCTTTGACCTCCCAGGCTCAATCCATCCTCCCAGCTCAGCCTCCTGAGTAGTTGGGACTACAGGCATATACCACCATGCCCAGCTAATTTTTGTATTTTTTGTAGAGATGGGGTTTCACCATGTTGCCCAGGCTGGTCTTGGACTCTTGAACTCAAGCAATCCTCCTGTCTTGGCCTCCCAAAATTCTGGGTTTACAGGCATGAGCCACCACACTTGGCCTGGCTTTGCTTATTAATGAGAGAATGCTAAAGAAGAAAAAGAAGAAACAGACAAATTTAAAATATAATGGAGTTATTATAAGAGATGGGGTTAAGTCCCTGGGAAAGTCAGAGAACTTGATCAGGGCATGGAAGTAAGAACTGCCCAAGAAAAGGAAGAGAAACAGTTCTGATACTATGTTAGGGAAGAAGATGGAAGGATAGTTGTAGATGTAGGAATTATTTGCAAAAGAGATCCCCTCACATATATTACATTCTCTGTAAAGTAGGAGATGGAATTCACATGGCAGAGTGAGTGAGAGGAGGAAGATGGGGTTTTTAAGACCTGAGTGTAGAGTATTAGAGAAGGTAGAAATGAGAGACACGGGGCTCCCAGGAAGCGATAATATTCAGCTAAAGTTAGAGACTATGAAGTTTCAATGTTTTTGATCTATATTGGCTTGGATAGTATTTTCTATTGCACAGTACAGCACAGCAACTGGGGTCCGGGTGATGAAATGACATATGGTTAAACCCAATATAAAGATTACAATGATGATCATGATGACGAAGATAATAATGGCAATAATGACAAATAGTGAATCATTGACTCACTGTTACTATCAAGCACTTTGTAAAGCTGTTTCTATGAATTATCTTATTTCTTACATATACACAGCATGCATGGGTACACACACACAATCACACACACACACACACACTACGTTGTATATATCCCATCTTTACAGATGAGAAAGCTGAGATTTCCTTTTTATGCAACTTGATTAATGTATAATTTTTATGTAACATCACAAAATTTGCCTATTGCATATGTAGAACTACATGATTCTCAATAAATTTATAGAGTTAGCAACCATCACCACAAAGCAATTTTAGACCATTTTTAGTACTCAAAAAAATATTCCCTTAAACCTGTTTGCACTCAATTCTGCTTCAACTTTCAAGCCCAGGCAACCACTAATCTGCCATCTCCATAAATATGCCTTTTATGGATATCTTATATAAATGGAATCATACAATATAGAGATTTGTTCATTTTGTGTGGCTTCTTTCACTTAGGATAATATTTTGTGGTTCACTCATTCTGTATTACATATCAGTATTTTCTTGTTTTTACTGCCAAACAGCATTTAATTAAATGGATATATCACATTTTGAAATTGATGGACATTTGAATTGGACTATATTAATAATGCTGTTGTGAAAATCCACATGCAATTCTTTGTGCAAACATATATTTCTATTCTCTTGTGTTAATTCCTAGAAGTGGGAACAGGGTTGTGTGGTACAATTATATTTAACTTGTTAGGAAACTGCCAAAATGTTTTCCAAAGTAGATGTAGCATTGTAAATTCCCATTAAAAATGGATGATAGTTTCAGTTTCTCCATGTTATTACCTATACTCTATGTCTTCCATCTATTTGATTTTAGCCATTCTTATGGATATATAATGGCACCTAATTGTGGCTTTAATTTGCATTCCCTAATGACTCATGATCTTTTGTACTTTATTATGTACTTATTAGCCAGTTGCATGATTTCTTTGGTAAAATATTCTTACTCAAATTTCCCATGGAGAACTGTGGGACAGAAGTTTTGCACAGCTCTCAGCTACATTGTGGCCTGGAGATAAATAACAGTTTAAACTGAGAGTCAGGATCCCTGGGACAGGGGTGTGATAAGGAAACAGATCACATCCCCATCTGTCCAGGGCATGAAGCTGGTGCAGCCTCCTTGACCTCTGCAGTGGCCTCAGCTCATTTCACCAGGAGCTGCCCCAGCCACCTCTGTCAGGGCTGGTGCCTGTACTCATCACTGGGGTATTTGTGGGTGAGCTTGGTGGTCCAGCTTTTCCCAGCTTTGTTCCCTCTCCCAGCTAAACAGGAAACTTAGGGCAGCAGGCATCCCACAGACCAGCCCACTACCTGAAAGAACAGAGAGCACCTCCCAACAAACAAAAATCAAGCACATACCCATCTGCTTCTACCATTGCTGGCTATTACCCATAAGCATCAACTACTGGTCTGGAGGTTGAACTGCACAACCCAATACAAAACTTGCTGACAGACAAGCAAAGACCCTTACCAACATAAAGTCACACCCTCAAGAGGAAAGAAAACATCCCATCCAAAGCAAAGAAAATTCAAAATTAAGAAGTGATAGGTTCCCCAGATAAGAAAGGACCAA
This sequence comes from Rhinopithecus roxellana, assembly GCF_007565055.1. Classification (NCBI taxonomy): domain Eukaryota; kingdom Metazoa; phylum Chordata; class Mammalia; order Primates; family Cercopithecidae; genus Rhinopithecus; species Rhinopithecus roxellana. The sequence goes on from NC_044566.1 coordinate 96,454,516, forward strand.
CAAAAGAACTCTGGCACCGTTAAAGGATTGAGTGTTGTGACACTCCCATTGTATCACAATGGTGCTCTAGCAATGGATCCTAACCAAAATAATAATGTTGAAATGACAAATTAAAAATTCAAAATATAGATTTTAAGGAGGTTCAATGAGATCCAAGAGAAAGATGAAAACCAACACACACACACACACACACAAACACACATACACACACAAACATGATATGAAAAAAGAGATATAGATTAAAAAATATCAAACAGAACTTCTGGAAAGGAAAAATTCACTGAAGAAGTTAAAAGATAGACTCTAAAGCTTCAACAATAGATTAGACCAAGCAGAAGAAGAAATTTCAAGCTTGAAGACAGGTCTTTTGAATTAACCCAGTCAGACAGAAATGGAATAATAAAAAAATGAACAAAGGCATCAAGAAATTTTAGGTATGTAGGCCGGGCGCGGTGACTCAAGCCTGTAATCCCAGCACTTTGGGAGGCCGAGACGGGCGGATCATGAGGTCAGGAGATCGAGACCATCCTGGCTAACACTGTGAAACCCCGTCTCTACTAAAAAATACAAAAAACTATCCGGGCGAGGTGGCGGGTGCCTGTAGTCCCAGCTACTCGGGAGGCTGAGGCAGGAGAATGGCGTGAACCTGGGAGGCGGAGCTTGCAGTGAGCTGAGATCCGGCCACTGCACTCCAGCCCCGGCGACAGAGTGAGACTCCGTCTCAAAAAAAAAAAAAAAAAAAAAAAGAAATTTTAGGTATGTAAAGTGATGAAACCAATGAGTCATGGGCATTCCTGAGACAGAAGAAGAAAAAGTAAAAAGTTTGGAAAGCCTATTTGAGGAAATAATTCAGGAAAATGTCCCTAGGCTTGCTAGAGACGTAGACATCCACACACAAGAGACTCAGAGCACCTGAAAGATAGTTTGCAAGATGAACATCACCAAGGCATACAGTTATCAGGCTATTCAAAGTCAACGTAAAGGAAAAAATCCTAAAATCAGCAAGAGAGAAGAAGCATCAAATTATCTATAAAGGAAATACCACCAGTCATAAAAGTAGACTTCTTAGCAGAAAATTTAGAAGCCAGAAGGAATTGGCATCCTATTTTCAATATTCCTGAAGAAAAGAACTGCCAGACAATAATTTGTATCCTGCTAAACTAAGCTTCAAAAATAAAAGATAAATAAAGTCTTTCCCAGACAAGCAAACACTAAGGGAATTCATCACCCATAGACTGGACCTACAAGGAATGCTATAGGCATTCTAAACATGGGAAAGAATGGGCAAAACTCACTATCATAAAAACACATGAAAGTAAAAATCTCACAGGTCTTATAGAGCAAACACACATTTATGACTATGAAGCAACTAACAATTAATATCATGACAGAAACAAAACCTCACATGTAAATATTACCCATGAAGATAAATGAACTAATGCTCTACTTAAAAGATGTAGACTGGCAGAATAAATTTAAAAACTGAGATTCTACCATATACTGCCTTCAAGAAACCTACCTAGGCCGGGCGCGGTGGCTCAACCCTGTAATCCCAGCACTTTGGGAGGCCGAGACGGGCGGATCACGAGGTCAGGAGATCGAGACCATCCTGACTAACACGGTGAAACCCTGTCTCTACTAAAAAATACAAAAAACTAGCCGGGCGAGGTGGCGGGCGCCTATAGTCCCAGCTACTCGGGAGGCTGAGGCAGGAGAATGGCGTGAACCCGGGAGGCGGAGCTTGCAGTGAGCTGAGATCCGGCCACTGCACTCCAGCCTGCGCGACAGAGTGAGACTCCCTCTTAAAAAAAAAAAAAAGAAAAAAGAAACCTACCTAATGGGTAAAGACATTCACAGACTCAAAGTAAAATGTTGGAAAAAGAAAACCAAGCAGGAGTAGCTACACTTACATCAGATAAGACAAACTTTAAATCAATAACTGTTAAAAAAAAAAAAAAGACAATAAAGGAATGAATTCAACAAGAAGATGTAACAATCATCAAAATATATACACCCAATACTAAAGCACCCACATTCAAAAACCAAGATGCTACTAGACCTAAGAAAGGAGATGAACCAAAATACAATAATGGTGGGGGACTTCAGCACACCACCAACAGCACTAGGTAGATCTTCGAGACAGATAATCAAAATCAAAATCCCATGATAGGCCATCTGCAAGTTGAGGAGCAAGGAAGCCAGTAGTGGCTCAGTTTGAGTCCCGAAACCTCAAAAGTAGGGAAGCCAACAGTGCAGCCTTCAGTCTGTGACCAAAGGTCCAAGATCCCCAGAAAAACCACTAGTATAAGTCCATGAGCCCAGAAGCCAAAGAACTTGGGGTTCGAGGGCAGGAAATACCCAACACAAGAGAAAGATGAAGGCCGGAAAACTCAGCAAGTCTGCTTCTTCCACCTTCTTCCCACTTCTTCTACCTGCTTGTTCTAGCCACACTGGCAGCCACATTGTGGGTGGGTCTCCCTGAGGGTGGGTCTTCCTCTCCCATTCCACTGACTCAAATGTCAGTCTCTTCTGGAAACTCCCAGAAATACCAAGATGCACCCAGAAACAATACTTGGCATCCTTCAATCCAATCAACTTGCCACTTAATATTAACCATCATGGTTTCTAATATTTATTATCTTAAGGTTCTTGTTTGATATTAATATAATTCTTTGAGTTATATTAATATTATAGTTATTGTTTTATGAAGCAAAAAGCATTGCCAAGTCCAATGTCACAGAGCTTTCACCCTATGTTTCCTTTTAGGAGTTTTACAGATTTAGATCTTAAGTTTAAGTCCTTAATCTATTTTGAGTTGATTTTTATATATGGTATAAGATAAGGGTCAAATTCCACTCTTTTCCACAAGAATATGCAGTTTTCCAAACACCATTTGTTGAAAAGACTATCCTTTCCTCATTGTGTATGAATAAATACTGGCTAATATGATTTTACGTTTGTCAAACTTCTACTATTTATTTGTAACAAAAAATGTTTTGTATAATACTTTGTAATTTTCAAAGTGCTCCCGTGCCCTTTAATATGTTTTATTTTTAAAATAGTCCTGGGAGGCAGGTGTTATTGTACTGAAATTATAGCTGAGAATTATTCTGTACATTTAGTAAGTGGTAGAATCTTGATAGAAATTCAGTTCTTCTGATACTGTATTAATGCATTTCACACTATACAATAGAGGTTTTCTTCATTAAAAATTTAATTGTCTTGTTATTCCTACAGCTTTGGTTTGAAATGAGGGTGCATTATGATTCAGTGTACTTAATAAAAAAACAAATTTAATCATTGAGTTCACAAGCCTTAAAGGATTAAGTAAATATTAGTGCATCTATAAGTCAAATCCCATCTATCAATTAAAAGTGGCATTATGTTGAATGTTTATTGTCATGAAAATATAACCCTAATGTAGAAAGTGGGAAAAAGTTACAAAATACATCTTTTGTAACTTTTAATCAATATATAAACTTTTCTGTTTATGTATCAACAGAAGAGATAGTCCAGAAATAGATGTACACACATGTAATCAGTTGATTTGTGACAAAGTTGCCTCTAAAATTCAGTAGAAAAGGAATTTATTTTCCATAAATGGTTCTGGAGCAATTAGATACCTATATGAGACAAAAAAAATGAACATTGCCCCATTATTTCATACCATATTTTAAAAATTAATGTGAAATGGATGATGAATCAAAATTTGAAGAAAAACAATAAAAACTATTATAGTAGAAAACATATATCTTCATACCTTAGGACAGAAATCTATTTCTTCATTAATGGAGCAAAAAAATGCAATAAAGAAAAGTGATAAATTTTAAATTTAAGAAGTAATTTATTAAAATATACCATGAGGGGACTGAAAAAAAATCAAGAGAGAAGATATTAATAATCATAACACACATATCTAACAAAGAGCTTATATATAGGCTATCTCAAGATTTCCCATAACCTAATAAGAAAAAGGCAAATGAAACTATTTTTAAAATTGAACAAAAGATTTAAAGACACTCTGCAACAGAAAATATCTAATGGACAAATCAGCAAATATTAATGTCATCAATCATCAGTGAAATGCAAATTAAATTAACCACCCCAAACCATTACATTCTCTATAGAATAACTAAATCCAAAAAGCTGACAATGCCACTTGTTGGCAATAATGCAGAGTAACTGGACCATTCATACCTTGCTAAAGGAAGAATAAACTATTGCATTAACTTCATAGAACTGTCATTTTCTACTTAAGCTATATATATTTTTCCTCCATGATACAGCAATCAACACTGCTAAGCATATAGCCGAGGTAAAAGAGTTCATATAGGCTAGGCACAGAGGCTCATGCCTGTAATCCCAGCACTTTGGGAGTCAGAGGTGGTGGATCAATTGAGGTCAGGAGTTTGAGACCAGCCTGATCAATATGGTGAAACTCCATCTCTACTAAAAATACAAAAAAAATTAGCCACGTGTGGTGGTGCATGCCTATAATCCCAGTTACTTGGGAGGCTGAGGCATGAGAACTGCTTGAATCCAGGAGGCAGAGGTTGCAGTGAGCCAAGATCATGCCATTGCACTCCAGCCTCAGCAACAAAAGTGAAACTCCATCTTAAAAAATAATAAATAAATAAATAAATAAAAGAGTTCATATAACTGCCATACAAAAACATTCATAACAGCCTTATTCATAACATCCAGAAACTGGAAACAACCCAAATAATGATCAATAGAAGAAAGATAAGGCCGGGCATGGTGGCTCACGCCTGCAATCCCAGCACTTCATATAACTGCCATACAAAAACATTCATAACAGCCTTATTCATAACATCCAGAAACTGGACACAACCCAAATAATGATCAATAGAAAAAAGATAAGGCCGGGCGTGGTGGCTCACGCCTGCAATCCCAGCACTTTAGGAGGCCAAGGCAGGCGGACCACCTGAGATCAGGAGTTCGAGACCATCCTGACCAACATGGTGAAACCCTGTTTCTACTAAAAATACAAAAAAAATTTAGCCAGGTGTGGAGGTGCATGCCTGTAGTCCCAGCTACCCGGGAGGCTGAGGCAGAAGAATCACTTAAACCCAGGAGACGGAGGTTGCAGTGAGCCGAGATCGTGCTACTGCACTTCAGCTTGGGCAACAGAGCAAGACATCATCCCAAAAAGAAAAAAAAAAGAAGGAAGAAGGAAGAAGGAAGAAGGAAAAAGGAAGAAGAAGAAGAAGAGGAGGAGGAAGAGGGATAAATTGTGGCATACAACAGAAGAGCATATAGCAATAAAAAAAATTAACAAGCTAACAATATATGTAACAATGTGAATAAATCTCACAGACATTATGTTGAGAATCCAGACACACAAAAGTTCAGATGATATGATTCCATTTATGTCAACATTAAGAACAGGGAAAACAAACAAATCATGGCAGAAATCAAAAATCATCTCCATGGGGAAGAGGTGCAACAGAACTTTCTGGAATGCCAGAATTGTTCTAGATTTTGATGTGACAGTTACATTAACTGCCAAGTCAAGTGTTACTTCAGTTTCATTGTGCATCGTCATGATCAATGTCTCATAACTGTTATGGGAGGACTGAAGCCTGACTTCAGCTGCTAGCTATGGTGTGCTGCCTTATTCTTCATAATTGTCTGGGTGGTAATTTCAAACACTGAATTTCCACTGGATAAAACAAGTTTTGGAACAATCTTCCATCCCCTCTCCCTTCATCTGTTTCTCCATGTCTGCTGCCATGTAAGATTCTGTAAGATTTCACTGGGTATTTCCGGTATTAGCATGTCCACAGTCAAGGATTCTTTATAAAAGTTCTTCTGAAAAAGCCACCAATGGCATGTGTAGACCATGATCACTCACAGCAAAGCATTTTAAACCTAAAACTTTTCATTTGAAACAATAATTGACAGGACATTGTGTTCTGATCTTAAAGCATTTGTTTGTTTGTTTGTTTTGAGAAAGATCTTGCTCTGTTGCTCAGGCTGGAGTGCAGTGAAATGATCTCAGCTCACTGTATCTTTGACCTCCCAGGTTCAAGCTATCCTCCCACTTCAGCTTCCCAAGTAGCTAGGACCACAGGCATGTGCCATCTCCCTACATTGCCCAGCCTGGTCTCAAACTCTTGGGCTCAAGTGATCTTCCCACCGCAGCCTCCTAAAGTGCTGAGGTTATAGATGTGAGCCACTGTTTCTGGCCTTAAAGCATCTTAAAGGTGAATGAGTTCTAGGTTGGTAAGACAATATCTTTTTTCTTTTTAAAAGTTCTCCTCGTTATTTTGATAATTTTGCTTTGCAATAAATAAAAATCAGGAAAGAATACATCTCTGTTTGTGCTGAATAAATATTAGGGATGGTTGGGTTCTACCTTTGATTATTTCCTGCTTTGCCATTTGAGGCACATCCTAGGTGTGGCAGGGTAAGATACATGTGTACATGTACATTCTTATTCTCTCTCTCACACGCATGCTTGCACACACACCCACACCCACACCCACACACACCAGAAAAGCCAGAGTAATCCATCTGGCCATAACACATTCAGGTTTTAACAAACTGCATCTGACCGTGACACATTCCAAATATGGCTTTAGAGCAAGCATAAGATCATTTTGTATATAATTTCGTCAATCCAGTCAGTTTGCTATGAAATGTAAGGTTTAGAACTGGCCTAAAGCTTGGAGCTCAGGAGCATCAGCCTTGGTTTCTCAGAATAGCCAATTCATTGAAGGGTTCCACCAAGATTCCTATGCCATCATTTTTGCCACTCCTTCCTCCATTCCACTACAGAAGAGCTCAGAGCCGCGCTGTCCAGAGGCAGAAAAGTTCACTGTGACCCTGGTCTTGAGCACAAAGCCTTGGCACTAAACATATTTCTTCCATACCAATATATTTTTTTTCCATCATCTCTTTAGTTTCCTGGCCTTTATTCTACTTTGAAAGTGAGCAGAAGTTTGAAATGTGGTCAGAATTAGTTCCAACAATGGATTTCTGTCGTATCTTTTGGAACATGAGTTTATTATTTAACAACTTCTAGATCTGAACTTTTGATTTGTGACAGAAATAAAATAAGCCTCCCCTAACGGAAAAAAGGGTATGTGACATAACTGGAATCTCATAAAGATACATAACTTGTAAATCATCTGCGAAATCATGGATGGACAGCATTATTGGAGAGCAAATTATTAAATTGCTTTAGTGTTCTCGTCTGCTCAATTCAGCATATAACTTTAGACCTGGAATATAGACTCATTGCTCTAATTTATTTTGCTTGTATTTTACAAATACCGCATTAGTTATTTTTGATAATGCTTCCTCAAAGGTAGTCCAAAGATAATCTTTGTAATTCTCTTAGGTGATGAACGAAGGCACAGAAATGTTAGTCTAAATTGGAAGCTCTTGAGGGCATTATATCAATTGGTATGTTTTATACATTATCTAACTTCTTCTTGTCAAGCACATACACTGAATTATAATTTTGGTAATCATAATAACAATGAAACTGAGTGACATCTTTTACTATCATGAATTACACCCAGCCTTCGTTCTTGAGATGCACAATCTCCTTTCAGAAAGAAGTGGAACCCTGAGAAGTTTGATAGAAGATTGACAAGTAAGTAAGATTAGGAGAAAGAGCTCTTCTCTCTGCAATAGTGTTACCTGTCTCTCCTTTCCCAGCCAATCTCACCCAATTCCCAGAAACAAAATATATACCTGTCAGTATGGAAGGGACAAGATCAGCAGGAATTTGGTGACTTCGTTTCATTCTTTATCCACAGTACGCTTTTCCTCAGCACTGAACAGTAGTGATTTTTGTCAACAAAAAATCAGAATTTTTATTTCCTAGAGATGGCTCATTATAGATATATCAGAGGCTTCAAAAAATCTTATAAATAGAAGAATGAGTTATGTTACACAGGCTTCCAAGAAGACCGTAACTATTTTAGGATAGATACAAATGAAAAGACCTAAACGATAATCAGCAATCCTCCATTTGACAACTCCATTCACAAGTTTTGAGTAAAAGTTCAAAAGGATGATAATTTTTCTATTGCATTCCCCTTCCTGGAAATATGCAGTAATCTTTTGCATTCCAACACTTTGGTAATCCCCATTGAACTAGACTCTGAAGCACACTTCTAACACATCAGAAATGTCCCCTGATTTACTCTCCTTAAGGAAAGTTGACAGGTGACTGTCAGGGGTTCACCATCACTCTAGTCCTTGTCATCATGAGTGTGTTAGATTGAGAAGTTCGGTTGAGTTGAAAAGCATAAAATAAGGAACTAAGATGCCCATTTTGCTCTCCCCTGACAGATATTGGCAGAGAGAAAAAATAAACTTAACAATGCCCTAAGGGCTCAGGTGATCTTTTTCCTTCACTTATAAACAGCTTAAAAATAAGGAAAATTGCTGGTGAGCCAGCCAACACAGCCAAGAAGTTCCTTCTGCAAAATCTCATAACGTAAACTCTTCAGGGGAAAAATTGGCGCTGCCCTTGTCAAGATAAATAACCACCTCAGACACATTAACTCCAGGCACTTTTCTAATAGTGATGACTTAAGAAGTAGGCACATCTAGAATGTGTAAAAATAATACAGATATGGTGTGTGTTCTTAAACTGATGATTAAAAATGAGCCAGAGAGAGTCTGCTTCACTACAGACATCTTTTGTTTCAGTCAGGGTATTTATTTTTTATAATCAGTAGTTTAAAAAAATTAAAAATATTTCATACATTTTCTCATATTCAGCCTGTGTTTCTTTGGCACAGAACGGAAGATGAGAATCAAACACAAGAACAAAGCTAGAGGCATCACGCTACCTGACCTCAAACTATACTACAAAGCTACAGTAACCAAAACAGCATGGTACTGGTACCAAAACAGAGACATAGACCATAGGAACAGAACAGAGGCCTCAGAAATAATGCCACACATCTACAACCATCTGAGTTTTGACAAACCTGACAAAAACAAGCAATAGGGAAAGGATTCCCTATTTAATAAATGGTGTTGGGAAAACTGGATAGCCATATGCAGAAAACAGAAACTGACCGCTTCCTTACACCTTATGCAAAAATTAACTCAAGATGGATTAAAGACTTAAATGTAAGACCTAAAACCATAAAAACTCTAGAAGAAAACCTAGGCAATACCATTCAGGACATAGGCATGGACAAAGACTTCATAACTGAAACACCAAAAGCAATGGCAACAAAAGCCAAAATTGACAAATGGGATCTAATTAAACTAAAGAGCTTCTGCACAGCAAAAGAAACTATTATCAGAGTGAACAGGTAACCTATACAATGGCAGAAAACTTTTGCAATCTATCCATCTGACAAAGGGCTAACAGCCAGAATTTACAAGGAACTTAAACAAATTTACAAGTAAAAAACAACCCCATTAAAAAGCGAGTGAAGGATATGAAGAGACACTTCTCAAAAGAGGACATTTATGTGGCCAACAAACATATGAAAAAAAGCTCATCACCACTGGTCATTAGAGAAATGCAAATCAAAACCACAATGAGATACCATCTCACACCAGTTAGAATGGTGACCATTAAAAATTCAGGAAACAACAGATGCTGGAGAGGATGTGGAGAAATAAGAACATTTCTACACTGTTGGGAGTGTAAATTAGTTCAACCATGTGGTAGACAGTGTGGCAATTCCTTAAGGATCTAGAACCAGAAATACCATTTGACCCAGCAATCCCACTACTGGTTCCATACCCAAAGGATTATAAATCATTCTACTATAAAGACACATGCACAGGTATGTTTTTCAGTACTGTTTACAATAACAAAAACTTAGAACCAACCCAAATGCCCATCAATGATATACTGGATAAAGAAAATGTGGCACACATACACCATGGAATACTATGTAGCCATAAAAAAGGATGAGTTCACGTCCTTTGCAGGGACATGGATGAAGCTGGAAACCATCATTCTCAGCAAACTATCACAAGAACAGAAAACCAAACACCACATGTTCTCACTCATAAGTGGGAGTTGAACAATGAGAACACATGGACATAAGGAGCAGAACAACACACACCAGGGCCTATCAGTGGGTGGGGGGCTAGGGGAGGGATGGCATTAGTAGAAATACCTAATGTGGATGACGGGTTGATGAGTGCAACAAACCACCATAGCACATGTATAGCAATGTAACAAACCTACACGTTCTGCACATGTGTCCCAGAACTTAAAGTATAAAATATATATATATATAGAACCAAACACATGCTGTGAACCAACTGTTAAGGTTTTCCAATCCTCGGAAAGTCCCTCTTGGTTCAAGACTGGGCTGAATAATACAGTGAAATTCCTCTACTTTTTCTGCATCCACTTCAGAAAAGAGGTTTATCAAAAACGAGTCCCCAAATAGCAGTGACATTAAACAAAACATTTTTTTAAAATATCATTTCTATTTTCTTGGGGATCAAACAGTTAACCATCAGAGTTGGGTCATCAATTTATTGATGACTATTATGGTGTGATTTGAATTTTGTGATAACATAAAAACTTTTCTCCACTTTTCTCTGTGAGTGCTGCTTATTTTACAGTATATCTAAAGAGCTACTAAATATGAGGTTGAAGACCCAGTACCACCTTTTAAAATCTGAGAGTAATTATGAACCCTATTGCTAACTTCAGCAATGTTTTCAGAACCCTTTACCCTACAGAGGTCCTCAAAGACTAGAGGCATAACTCACATCACAGACTGCCAAATACCTGGGTTGCTGAATCCAATCTCCCTTTCATAGAGACATACAAAACAATTTGTTCTGATGCACTGTGCAATCAAGAACAAACAGATGAGGTGCTTTCTAATCATAGGGCTGTATATCAACAATTCAGTACAAGGTGATGATGATTATTTTAAATACCAACACCTTTTATTGTATGTACCAAGTACATCAAGCACAGTCATATGTTAAAGATTACAAATGAGAAAGCAAGAGGCAGGCAAACAGAAGGAAGAAGGAGTGGAGGGAAGGACATGAGGGAAATAAAGAACGAACAGAAGTAGTGAGGAAGGAAGGCAGGGAGGAAAGAAATGAAAGAAAGGAAAAGAAAAAAGGGGAGAGGAAAGGGAAGGGACTGCATAGCAAATATATATATATGTATACCTATACAAACACATTCATATGTGTGTATGTATACACTAGTATGCACACAGATGTGTGTTTATGTATGTGTATATATATATAGCTATAGAAATTATATATAATGGTAGAGTTTTAATACAGTATTATTTAATACAGAGATGGACATACATGTGTGATATATATATATCAGATATGTAGTAGAGACAATAAAGTTTATTTTATAGACAGATGTGTGTATACATAAACTGTATTATACAACTGTATTATATATAATAGAAGTTTAATACAAGTATATATATATACAAATTTGTCATATATATATATGCCTGAGACTAAATACCAGGTATTAATACTCTATATGTCTGGTATGTGTCATGACTGTAACATATGGAGCCAAATCTGAATACTTCCATTCATTACACATATACTAACTGAAGAGTTTTCTATTAATAAAGAATTGGACCATGTACTGTGGGGATAAAGAACCAAGGTTAGAACATGGTTCTGGAGTCCAAATGAACCTTGTTTCAGCAAGACAAGGCATGTAAATAATAAACGAAGTAATATGAAGCAAGTGTCCTGATTAGATACAAACAGATGCTGAGGGGCACTGGAGGAATGAGGGAGTTTTATGATGTGGTCCAAGGTGGGAAGGACATAGGAAAATGTTACTTGAAGGAGATGCTTTTCAGTCATTTTAACAGCTGGAGAAGGAATCAGAGTTCTGCAAGCCAATAGGGAAATATGAGTGATGGCATGTGATGAGGAGGGTACAGCATGCTCATGGATGGCCACTTGATTCATACACCTGGAGAGCAGGGTGCATAAGGGAGCCAAGCTGGGGATATCAGAGGAGGCAAGATTTTGGTGTAGGTGCCACACTGAGTCTAGATTTGAGGATGAAGCAATCACTGGTAAGGGTCACAGATTATCATGCTGGACAGAAGGCATTTTAACTAACTCCTGAAAGATAAATACAGTTTCTTTAGTCAGAAGTGGGTGAAAAAGAACATCCCAGAAAAAGAGGATAATATTAGGAAAGGAGTAGAGATAAGAACATATAATGTTGATTTAAGGAATGGATTAAGATAACAAACACTTGCTTATTTCCTGGCATATAGTAGGAGCTCAATAAATATTTGTTGAATAAATAATTGATGATAGAAAAATTGGAAGGAAAGAATTTTCAAAATATAGGTTAGAATTAAACTTTGAATTCTAGACTAAGACGTCAGGACTTTTTCCAGTAGCCAACAGGGAGGTATTAAAGGATTTGGAAAGGAAATAATGACAAGTCAACACTAAGATCTGGAAGATGAACCTAGTATTCAGATAAAGAATGGATTAGAGAGGGGGTGTCAGAAAGAACAGGCTATTTCTGTGATGTAGTATCACAGACTAAAGTTAAAAGGGACTTAGACAATAGTATAGAAATTTAATGGACAGAATGAATGGAAGGCAGTATGAACTATCTACTTGTATTATATAGTTTTACCAGACTTATCCACCCACACACAGCAGAACTTTCCAAGACAATACATATAGACCACAAGACTTTCAGGCCTACCTGTGGCCATTGTGTGAACTTCACACTCACTCAGTTCCCCACGCATTCACCCACATCATTCTTATATTTCAATCTTCCACCCTGCTGCCTGTTTTAAGTTTCCATATGCCTCTTGAACTTAAATCAAGTTCTACTTCCTCAATTTGACATTCAGTACTCATTCTTGTGCTCTTTCTGTTCTTGGTTGTTTCAGATAAACATATCCCTTATCCCAGCCTCAGCTTCTAGAGAAAAACCCCAAAAGTGACTCATTTGTTCAGAATGTACCTTACTCCTTGAGTCCCTCAGAAGTGACCCATGAAGAAAGAATGTAGAAGAGGAATGACTTCGATATAGAGTAGATACAAGACAGAAATGAAAGTCAAGGATGAACTGCCTTTAAAAGGAGATCATTCATTCTTAGATATTTATAGTATCTGCTAGGTGCCAGTCACGGCTCTTCATGCTTGATATAAACCAGAGAACAAAAGGATTGGCATTCCTGTTCTGTGCAGCTTAATAGCTAGATGGGATATACATGGTAAACAATAGATATGACATATGTATAAATTATATAGTATGTTTGAAGATGTAAAATGTTATGAAAAAAGTAGAGCAGGGTATGGGGGATCAGCATTGAGAGAAGTGGGAACAGGATGCCATACTGAATAGAGTTGTCGGGGTCTGCCTTACTAGGAAAGGGAGAAACATGCAGAGGGTTGACAGAAGCAGGGGAATTAGCCAAGTGAGTCTTTAAGGAAGAGCATCCTGGGTAGAAAGAATAACTAACAGGAGCTTGTGAAGTTCAGCAAAGAGCAAGAAAGCCAGCATAGCTACTGCAGAGTAAGCAAGAAGGAGTATGACAGGAAATAAGATCACAGCAAAATCTACAGTATTTCACAGGCCATAGTAAGGACTTTGGCTTTTACACTGAGTGAAATGAGAGGCACTGGAGGATTCAAGTCAGGAAGTGACATTATCTCATCTATATTTTTAAGAATTTTACTTTCAGTGTACATTGAGGAAAAACTGTAAAGGGGCAAGCATAAAAAATGGGAGACTCCTGAGGAGCTTCTACCAGAATCCAAGTGGGAGATGATGAGGGTCCCACTAGGATACAGTAATAAAGGTGGAAGAAGTGAACAGAATCAAGGGGTATCTTGATGGTAGAAGCAACAGGATTTCCTCCTGAACAATTTGGATGTGAAGCATGGAACAGAGAGAGGAGTCAAGGAAAATTCAAAGGTTTTCTTTGTTTCTTTCTGAACAACTAAAGAGATGGTGATTGGCTGTGTCCCTACCCAAATATCAACTTGAATTGTAGTTCCCATAATCCCCATGTGTCATGGGAGGGACCAGGTGGAGATAACTGAATCATGGGGTTCTCGTGATGGTGAGTTAGTTTTCACGAGATCTGATGGTTTTATAATGGGCTTCCCCACTCTTCACTCTGTACTTCTCCTTGCTGCCACCATGTGAAGAAGGACATGTTTGCTTCCCCTTCTGCCACGATTGTAAGTTTCCTGAGGTCTCCTAAGCCATGGTGAACTGTGAGTCAATTAAACCTCTTTCCTTGATAAATTACCCAGTCTCAGGTATGTCTTTATTAGCACCGTGAGAGCAGACTATTGTAGATGGAATTGCCATAAAGTGAGATAGAAAAGACTGTGGGTGGGGCAAATCTGGGGAAAATCAGGAGTCCAGATGATCACATGTTGAGCTCAAGATGTCCAAGTGTCAATATTAAATAGGCGATCAAATATAGGGGTCTGCAGAGAGGTCTGAGATCAATATAGATAGTGGAAAGTGCTCCAATTCACAATAGCAAAGACATGGAATCAACCCAAATGCTCATCAATGATAGACTGGGTAAAGAAAATGTGGTACATATACACTGGGAAGTACTATGCAGCCATAAAAAGGAATGAGATCGTGTCCTTTGCAGGGACCTGGATGGAGCTGCAAGTCATTATCCTTAGCAAACTAACACGGGAACAGAAAACCAAATACCACATGATCTCACTTATAAGTAGGAACTGAACAATGAGAACACATGGACACAGGGAGGGGAACACTGCAGACTGGGGCCTGTTGTGAGGGCATGGGAGAGGGAGTGCATCAATATAAATAGCTAATGCATGCAGTGCTTAATACCTGGGTGATGGGTTGACAGGTACAGCAAACCACCATAGGTAACAAACCTGCACATCCTGCACATGTATCCTGGAAGTTAAAATAAAATAATAAAAAAAAAGAAACTGGAAAGTGCTCAGTATATGAACTGAAGGTAAACTCATGAGACAAGACGAAATTACCAAGTAAGTAGGCATAGATCTGTCAGAGAAAAGAATAGGACCAAGGACTGGGTCCAGAGGCACTCAAGAGATTGGGTAGAATAACACTAACATCCCAAGAGGAATAAGAGAAAATCTGAGTGTGGTGAGAGATGGTTGGTCAGACGAACAAGTTCTATTTTAGGCATGTTATATTTGAGGTGTAACTACAAAATTCAGGTGACAGCTAGTGTTGTGCTGGTGAATATTTAACAACCAACCCCAGGGAGGGGAGTGTAATTTGTAGCATTTGCCAATTTCTCTGGTATAATACTCTATCATGGCCAATTTTGAGCTACCAACTTGAAGTCACTGCATTTAGTCACTACTGGATACATAGTGTACAAAGATCAACACTAAACTTATGAAATATATTTTGAGAAATCATTTCTAATGAGGGGTAAAGCCAAGGGAAAGGGTAAAATCTCCCAAGGATATATGATAATAAAAAGATATATATGATATATATGATAATAAAAAGAAAACCAAAGGTAAGATGTAGGTCCATATTAAAGAGTTCAGAAGATTTCCGAATGAAGAAAAAAAGGTAAGAAGCTAAATTCCAGAATGGTTTCTCAAGCTATGATCATTTTGCTACTGTTGCAAAGTATCTCTTATTTTCTTTTTTCTACGTTTTCTTGGGAAATGAAAGTGTACCAGATTCAGATAAAAAATGTTTAGCCTTTCAGAGAATGGGTACAACTTCTTCATCATATCTATAAAAGGATGTCAGATTCAAGTTTTTAAGCATAATTTTTATGAACTTTCAGCTTTCCGTTAACAAAAAGTTATTATGATATCTGTATACTCCAACACTTACACCATGTGATTTTCTGAATGGTCAATGTGGTTTCCCAGACTTGCTAATACAAAATTTTTTGTTTGTTTTTTTAAGCCAGCTGACATTTGGTACAAGGCACTTAAACAGTCAAACAGACTGTTACACTGACTAATACTGAAAAAAGGGCATTAGGAAAGGATGGGTGCATCTAGACAATTTGCTTTTTCTTTGTGCAACTTTGTTGAAGAAGAATAAAATAAAAGAGCATGATTAATTCTCATTTATTTAGATGCAAGTCACGCTGTGGATAACCAGACATGTGATATCACTTTTTTAACAGTTCTATTTAGATTTGGGTTACAGCATACAAATGGTAATCATATTTCTAGAATTATCCAAAACAGTCTCATTATTCTCATAAATGTATTTGTAATTGTCAAATTAAGTATTCTGATTTTTTTTTCATTTGCAAAGTATTAATACTAGCAGCAGATTTGCTTTGGGCTGAATTAAATTTAGATTCCACCCCCATTGTCTGCTGGATAGTGCAAAGAAAGCCATCTAAGTCTAAGAATTATTGTGGAAAAAGTAGCAAACATCTAACACACATGTTCACTGGGCCTGCACTCTTAGGGAAGCTCAGCTACTCCTAGCTTGCTATAATAAATGCTAAATGTCTTCTAAAATTGTAGTTGAATGTTCGCCCTAGATCTTAGAAGAGTCTCTGAATCTAAGGAGTTCTCTGCTCCCAGTTGAAATTGTGACTTGAAAAAGGGGGAAAAGTCAGTTACTAAATTTTTCTCCGATTGAAAATCCAGTTGAAGAGAGTGAACTTCTTTTAAAAGACACAGCTCTGTCTCACAGTTTGGGGTCCTTATGCAATCTCCCTCAGGACCCATATGTGAAATGAGAACAATACGGAGACCTGAACGTTCACATAATTGATCCACTTTCATCGGCATAAAGGGATGAGAAAGTCTCAAATTATTAACAGTCCAGTGCTTTTACAGCTCCCAGCTACCATGCACTTATCACTTTCAGATTCCCTTAATCGAATTACTGAGAGCAGACCAATGACCTTAGTTGTCCAAGCACTATTTATCACTTTTTATTTTAAATGAATTACATTTTATAACAAAATATTCTCTTAATCCATTTTCCATCTTATAGTAATTATATCCTGGTGTCCTAATTTTTCTGTGACTTTTCGTTTCAAGAAAGAATGATTCACATTCAACATAGTCAGTGACCTTGTTTGGATGACTCTGTTCACTCAGGTGACCTTGAAGCAAAAATTATAGAAGCATCAGTTGGCAAGTTCACCAGCATCCAGCAAAGTATGAAAAGGGTAAGAGCTCTTCATTTGCCAGCACTGGCATTCATCATGGAAAGACACGTAAAAAGAAAGGGCAAATTCCAATGACATGCATCCAATAAATTGGAGACTCTTGTCACCGTAAACGCCAATTCAGCAGTTCATAATCACAATGCATAGCATGGCAATATTATTTATTTTTTAACCCTCTAAATGGAGGAGGCTTCTATTACTGGTCCTTCTGTTTCTTCCTTTGTACACTTGAAAATTCTAAGTTTTATCTGTTAGGAAATGGTCTTTCTGAATCGATTGAATTTCATCTTGGCTATTAGTAACAACTCTTTTGAAAATTGAAAATTATAGATTCAGAAATCTGAAAGATCTCCTAGTCCCAAGTAGACCATTGTGTAAACAGAACTTGAGGGGAAACACACTACCAAATTGTTTATAAACTATTTTCAGTACAGCAAACCCAGAACTTCCCTTAGCAATTTCCATGGCATTTCCTCCCCTTTAAGCTGATAAATAGAGTCCAAATTATCTTGCCTGAATCAGAGCTAACTTCAAAACAACCATTTAAGATGAGCCATCATTCCTAAGTTTATTATAGACTAAAATGGTATAGTTCAATACAAGCTATATCTTAAGACAGTGTTCATACTGTGTGCTGGAAAAAAATCAAACATATTTAATAGAGAGCAGCACACAGTATGAGCCCTGTTTTAAGATATAGTATGTCTGATTTTTTTTTCACACAGTATGAATCCTCTAGCCAAAGTGCTTATAATAAGGTCAAACACACTTATGGAGATTTCCATGCATGTTCAGGCTCTCTCAAATCAATATTATATTTTACCTTGGTGGAATATATGAATTAGAACAGGGACATGGAACAGATACTAGACAAAAGGAATCATAGGTATAGGGTTAAAGTCCAGTGCTATGACTCTTACAGATCTCATTAGACAGTTACTCAGACTCTCTGGTACTTAATGTATTCATTTATAAAATTATTTCTGAAGTCATGTGATCCAGTGGGTCTATGTGGCTAAAAGTAAACCAGATTAACATCAGGTTTTTGCTCTTGCTCCTCCTGAAACAAAAGAAAACAAACAAAAAACAGAGAAGACACCAAGAACACAACTGGCTTTAGTATATACCCAAGATCGTGGGTATATGATAAACTTTCCATCTTTGCAATCCTTCTCTTAAAAGCATTGTGAGAACATTTACCAGAAGTGAGAAGCACTACAGGGTTAACCCATGTTCTGATGCCAGTAACCCTATTAGGTAATATATTTATTTAAAAAAAGTCATCAGGCCTCTGAATCTCTTCATGGTACATATCTAGTGACCTGAGCACACATATTTGAATTAAAACAGTTAGTATTTCTAGTAAAAGACTGATCTAGTTTATAAAGCAGAATATTTCTCCCACCTAAGAAAAAATTTTCTTTGAGATCATCCTTAAAATATTTATTTATGGAAGCATGCTATTCCTGCAGAAAGATCCATAGAGCTTTCTTTTGGAGTACCAGAGCTTTCTTTTTTGAAGCATGGTTTGTCTATTTACCATATCAAGAAGCCAACGAGAGGGTCTGACAATTTTGTTTTCTTGAGTAATATGCTCTTATGACAATTCTGATCCTAAGGTACAACTATGGGTTTCTGGTATTAATTTTCATATCCTATCTTGAGTCACAGATTGCATGTTATGAAGCCAGTCCTCACCACATTCCACCAAGAATGCTAACCAGTTCCTAGGCTGCTTCTATTCTCTGCACTTTGCACCCCTGAGGCAGTGCCCTAATCATCTCACATGAGCCCTGGCAGATCTCCATGCCCATGGGCAATGGTGAACTCCAAACTAAGCCCACTAACAAGACTAAGGTTTACTGCTCATATAATACTATTTCAGACATTTCAAGGGCTTCCTTGCCTTAAACCATAATTTCATTTTTCTCATTGAGGCTTCATATACCTTTCAGAGAATAGGAACATGTTTTGACTCAGTACACATTTTCCTGGGAGAAGTAACATATGACCCCAAATATATATGACATAATTGATGAATGTCAAACCTTTTCCTGAAAATGGATATTAATAAGAAGCTTCACTGGCACCTGAAATGGGAAAAGTGCAGTAAAAGGAGGTGGAAGATAGAAAGTATTTTTCTTCTCTTGTGCTTCACTATCATATGAAATATGATGATAATAATGTTCATCTCATGAGGTTGGGTAGTGAATTGATAACAATAAACAAACATCATTTACTGAGTCTTTCAATAGTGAGAAGTGGCATCAGTGGAAAATGCTGGTAAGGACATCCAAAAAGATTCTCTTTCATAAAAGCAATGAGAATATTGGCAAAAAAAAAAAAAAAAAAGTCAAAATCAACTTTTTTATAACTCCAGTCATTAACCCAAAGGCTTGCAGCAATTCAGAGAACATTTATTTTTTCTAAAAAAAGCTAAATTTTATTAAGAAAAGTACATTGTACGCTATTTTAACTTGCCCTATTCCCATCCACCTCCTCCCTCATTTCTGAGGTAACCTTAAAAACCAACAGGCCACAATCATAATTAACACCAGCAGCCTGGGAAGCCATTTGGAGGGAGTAAAATAGGGTAAGAACCCCTTCAAAGCCCTATTTCCAGATAATTATTCATCATTTGGCCTATCTAATGTTTCCCTGGAAGACTCCACTCACAGGGCTGTTGGTACTTGACCTGATGTGAAGCTCACCCAGTGAACTTCACAAAAAGCTCACCCAATGAGCTTTCACAAAAAGGCTTTAAAAAGCCTTTTTAAAAAACCTTTTTGTGCACACACACACACAAATCAGAAGCAATTGCTTAAATTTCAACTATGACCTGAAGCAGTGGATAACAGTTGAAAAAAAATAGCAAAATGGCATATGTAAATCCCACCTTATCAGTAATTACATTAAATATAAATGGGGTGAATGTTTCAATTAAGAGGCAGAGATTTCTTCATGGATGATATGATTCTGTATCTATAAAACCCTAAAGATTCCACCAGAAGGCTCCTGGCTCTGATAAATAACTCCAGTACAAAAAATCAGTATTAAAAAATCAATGTCCAAAAATCAGTAGCATTTCTACACAGCAATACAGTTCAAGCTGAGAGCCAAAACAAGAACACAATCCCGATTACAAAAGCAATAACAACAAAAAGTACCTAGGAATACATCTAACCAAAGAGGTGAAAGATCTCTGCAAAAAGAAATTTAAAACACTGATGTAATAAAATCATAAATGGTACAAACAAATGGAAATCCATTTGTCATACTGCCCAAAGCAGTGTACAGAATCAGTGCTATCTTACCGAGCTACCCAGATTATTTCACACATAACTAGGAAAAAAACTATTCTAAAATTCATATAGAACCAAAAAGGAGCCTGAATAGCCAAAGCAATCCTAAGCAAAACAAAGCCAGAGGCATCACATTACCTGACTTCAAACTATACTGTAAGGCTGCAGTAACCAAAACATCATGGTACCAGTATAAAAACAGACACACAGACTACTGGAACAGAACAGAGAATCTAGAAATAAAATTACACACCTATACCCATCTAAATCTTCAACAAAGTCAATAAAAAAAGCAACAAAGACTCTCTATTCCTTAAATGGTGCTGGGATAGCTGGCTAGCTATATGCAGAAAAGTAAAACTGGGCCCCTACCTATAATCATATACAGAAGGTTACTCAAAATGAATGAAAAATTTTCATGTAAGACCTCGAACTATAAGAATCCTAGAAGAAAAACTAGGAAACACCATTCTGGCCATGGGCCTTGGGAAAGAATTTATGACTAAATCCTCAAAGCAATTGCAACAAAACCAAAATTTGACAGTGGGACCTAATTAAATTAAAGAGCTGCACAGCAAAATAAACTATAATAAACAGACACCCTATAGAATGGGAAAAAATATTCACAAACTATGCATCTGACAGAGGTCTAATATCCAGAATCTATAAGGAACTCAAATAGTTGAGCAAGCAAAAACCAAATAGCTCCATTAAAAATGGACAAAAGACATGAGCAAACACTTCGTAAAAGAAGACATACAAGCAGTCAACAAACATGAAGAAATGCTCATCATCACTAATCATCAGAGAAATGCAAACCAAAACCACAAGAAGATACTATCTCACACCAATCAGAATGGCTATCATTAAAAAATCAAAAAATAACATGCTGGTGAGGCTACAGAGAAAAGGGAACACTAATATGCTGTTGATGGGAATGCAAATTAGTTCAGCCACTGTGGAAAGCAGTTTGGAAATTTCTCAAAGAACTTAAAACACAACTCCCATTGTACCCAGCAATCCCATTACTGAGTATATACCCCCCCACACCCAAAATAAATCATTCTACCAAAAGGACACATGCATGTGTATGTTCACTGCAGCACTATGCAAAATAGCAGACATGGAATCAACCTAGATGCAATCAACAGTGGGCTGGATAAAGAAAATGTGGTACATTTACATCATGGAATACTAAAACTACACAGCCATAAGAAATGAATGAAATCATGTCCTTTGCAGCAACATGAATGCAGCTGGCGGCCGTTATCCTAATCAAATTAACACAGGAACAGGAAACTAAATACCAAATACCACATGTTCTCATTTATAATAGAGAGTGTAACAATGGGAATTCAAAGACATAAAGACGGCTACAATAGAAACTAAAGACTATTGTTGTGGGAGGATAGAAGGGGAAGAAGGGTTGATAAAGTAACTATTGGGTACTATACTCAGTACCTGGGTGACAGGATCAATTATACCCCAAACCTCAGCATCACACAATATATCCAAATAACAAAACTGCACATGTATCCCTTGAATCTAAAATAAAAGTTTAAAATATTTTTTTAAAAAATCTCTTTTGAGTTTACATTTAAAAGTTTAATAGATGTATTATTATTTTTTAAGAGGCAGATATTAGAAGAATGGATTTAAAAATATAACCCCATTACATGCTTTTAAAAGAGACACACTTTGAAAGACACAAATAGGTTGGAAGTAAAAGTACACAATGATATGTATCATGCAAACAGCAACAAAAATAGAACTTGGGTGGTTATACTAACATCACACAAAATGGACTATAAAAGAAAAATCATTACTAGAAACAAGTAAGGACATTTTATACTGATAAAAGTGTCCAATTCATTAGAAATTATAGCAATTTTAAACATATATGCACCTAACAAGAGTCTCAAAATACATGTAACAAAAACTCAAAATTTAAGGGAGAAACAGAAATTCTAACAACAATAGTCAGGAACTTTAATAACCCACTTTCAATAATAGATAAAACAGAAATCTTGAACAACTCTACAAACCAACTGGACCTAACAGAAATCTGTTGAAGACTCCCCTCAACAGACGACTACATGTTCTTCTCAAGTGCACATGGCACACTCTCCACATAGACCATATGTTAGGCCATAAAACAAGTCTCAATGATTTTAAATGCATATTGCTAAAACTGAATGAATTAAAACTCAATGGTTGGGAAATCTTTTAAGTTCTTAGTGTATCTTATTCACACGATGATTATCCATGTATTCATCTGTTCTCATACTGCTATAAGAACATACCCAAGACTGAGTAATTTATTTTAAAAAAAGAGGTTTAATTGATTCATAGTTCCACAGGGCTGGGGAAGCCTCAGGAAACTTACAATCATAGTGGAAGGGGAAGCAAACATGTCCTTCTTCAAATAATGGTAGGAAGGAGAAGTGCCAAGCAAAAGGGGAAAAAAGCCCCCTTATAAAACCATCAGATCTCATGAGAACTCACTGTCACAAGAACAGCAGCATACGGGTAACTGCCCCACGATTCAATTACCTCCACCTGGTCCCTCCCATGACATGTGGAGATTATAGGAACTATAGTTCAAGATGACATCTGGGTGGAGACACAGCCAAGCCATATCAATCTACTTATTACAGATGAAGAAATTGCAGTAGAGAGGGTGTGTAACTTGCCTAAGATTAACCAATTAATAAGAAGCAAATGTGTAGGCAAAACTTAAATTCCTTTTAATGTCTGAGTTCTCAATTTAAATATTACCTCATTTGAGATATTTTCCACCCAATATATAAAAGGTCCCTACTGTAATTCTATCTCATAGCATCCTACTCTCTTATTTCATAGAACTTTTTACAGTGTGGAATTATATATTTCTGGTACTGAAGATAGGTAAGTAGGTAAGATAAGTAGTGTGAGCAACTCATCATGGTTTGCCTGAGACTTTCCCAGGATTGACACTAAAAGTTCCAAGTAGCGAGAATCCTCTCCGTCCAGGGAGAATCAAGGTGGTTGGTCATACTAAGGAATAAATAAGCTACAAGTGTTTCTTCATGATGTCTAGGTGTTTTCTCCAGAAATGAAAAGAGCTATCACCCAAGAGATAAGAATGCTATAACTGACCATCTCCCTCAACAACCCTAAGTGGCTTCTAAACCAGAGGAGTGTATCTGAATCAATCCATTACAAGGAACACTTCTTAGGCACCATGGAAACACCATGTGGAAGCAAAACAAAGACAAAATTTTAACGTGGGCTTTAAATAAAAAGAACAACTCTGCAAGAAGGCATTACCATTTGGAAAGGAAGAAAGTATGTATTATTGGTTGTTTTTTTTTTTACTTGTTTACTCTTTTCCTCCATTTTTGTTCATCATGAATGTACAGCATCTAATAAATTCCTGGTACCTAGAGAGTATTCAATAAATATTTGTTGAGCCATTCACCATGTAACTTCTAAGGCCTTGTTCTTAATCATCATCTGTCACCTGCCTTGTTCATCTCTTGCCTTAATACTAATACAAGCTAGTGGAATGAACTATTTGTTACGTCTCAGCCATGATGGTATCTCAATTTGTCAGCAGAAGAAGCTTTTGAGGTAAGTATCTCCATTTTCCAAATGAAAAAACGAAACATAAGAGAGATTAAATAACTTTGCCAAGACCTCAAAATTAATCTCTCAACTACATATGTGTGCTGTATTTTTCTCAACTCTAACATCCTGATAGCATGAAATCTTTCTGTACCCACACAGTGTAGAGCACAAAATATCAGGTGCTTAACAAATAAATGCTCCTTACATAGACACATTTCCACTTCTGCTCCCAATATTGTTTATCATACCAGTGTGGTAAGGTAAATATTTTTTCCTATCTTGCATAAAGGTAGTCTCAGCTGGGCCTCTCTCCAACTAACAAAGTTCAAATTAACACAGAGTTATATAATGATCTTTGAATTCATCAAGCACCAGTAAATTTTAAGTGCATAAATAATATATATTAACATCCCTAAGTTTTTTCTTCCTCTATTAATAATTTCTAGGATGAAATAAAGGAAAACACTTGTATTCTTTTTTTAAAATTTAAATTTTATTTTTGTTTATAACCTGTGGTTCTAAAACTTCTCTTTTTTCCTTTTTAAAAAGGAATCCTCAAGGTGTACATGCATGATATTTAAATTAAACTCCCTAAAGCTGAATATGATTTATCTTCAAGCAGCAGAATGGAAAGGAATAAGCAGAAATCTCCAAATATATATAAATTCATAACTAGCTTCTACTGAACTCCTGCCCTCGTCAACTCATTTAAAACACAATTTACCAAATGCCACTGCTTTCTGTGATTCTAGGGAGGGGAAGAGAGTGCTTTTATTTCATTAGATTTATGTCAATTCCATTCTGAGTTTCTAGCAATAGGGACTCCTGGAAAAACATGTCAAGCTTCCTTTCGGAGCTGGGCTGCTGTTAACTCTGGTACCACAAAGCACCAAGAGTAAATAAAATGATTCATGTTGTGCTCTAGACCCAAGGGAGCCTGTGAGATAGGACGAGAAATCAGTTGAATTGTCCAGACCCTACTTTCAATGTCATGCTGCTCTTTTCTCTATAGTCAGAGCTACAGCCATGGCCAAATTACACACTTGGAGCCAAATTCTCCCCTCAGCTCTGTGTGGGCAACTTCATCCAAAGTCGGTAGGTATGAAGTGCAGACATAAAAGTGATGTTTGGCAATAGCACTATTTAGTTCTCTTATCAGCCACATACTATTTAGTAAGTGCCTTTCTATGAATTTCTGTACAAATGTGAGCCTGTTTGCTATTATCAGATGGCAGTGCTTGCTGTATGATTTCCTCACTTTTTAAAGCTTTTTGTGCTTTGCCAGTCAGAAGCACATTTTGCAAGTCCCTGGCAAACGCAAATGTACCCTCACTTTTTGGCTTAAACACTTGCAGAAGCCAGATGAAAGAAATGGCTCCCAGAGAAAGCTCTGGATTTCATCAAATTGTTGATGAAGTAATCTGTGCCTCTGCAGTCAGGTTTTTAAGGGATTGTGTTTCTTTAATTGATGAAGTCAAGTACAGAAGAGGGTAAGTGAAGAAAAGAGCTGACGGTTTACATTATTTGAGGAGTAGAATTTTCTGATCCTTTCTCCTGCTTTCTTCCCACAGGCTGAGTTGGTGCTTTCTATACCCTGTGTGAAGTAGCATATATCATGTTCATGTAGGGTTAAAAGTTACCAGGTACATATGTCTCCAACATCCAGTGTAGGCTCCCAGAGGCAGGGCCAATACAGTGTTTATCACTCAATTTCTGGCATATAGCAAGGGGTCTAGCAGTTCAGGTCAAGAAACACTTGTCGTCTACCTATTCTGTATGGAGTACTGCAACTCCTTAATGGAGAAGATGAGGTTGCATACTTTTTCTCTTGGCAAACATAGACTCTAGTCAGAACACAGATGCATAAGCATAATATATGTATACAGTGTGATTGGAGGTTACATACAGCTATGCCCAGGGTGCTAAAGGGAACACAGCAAGATGGGTTTGTAACCCCTGGTGGTGCAGTCAGGAAGACTATTGGGAGAAGACTGTCAGAACTAAGTCCTGATAAAGAAATAGGCATTAAGTCAAGAGTTAGTGAAGAGGGGAGTGGGTTCCAGGCAGGGGCAGCGGCATAAGCTAAGGTAGAAGGGCATGGAATAGCAGAAATGAGCAGGAACTTCCAAGCAGTTTACCCTGCAAATTTCAAGGGCTAGGCTGGGACCAGCAGGACATCAGGACTTGAGAGGTAGGCAATGTCCAGGCAAACAAGCACTTAAGAAAAAAACAAAAACTTACATCTTATGAAAAAGATGAACATTGAAAGAGTTTAATCCTAAGAGAAACAGACTCATATCTGTGTTTTTAATAGTTTGAACTGGGAACATATAAAAGGGAGTAACTTTTATTTGTGCAAGACTGAAAACAGGGAACCCAACTGAGAAGCAATTTTAATAATCTTGATGAGAGACCATGGGAGCCTTTATTAGGGCAGTGTTAATTAGGACTGAGAGTAAGGTGATGCAAGAAATGCCACATCAAGAACAGGCAGAATGGGAACGACATTGTCCTTGGTTAGACATGGGAAGTGAGTGGTTGAAGTACTCCCTGGGCCTTAGGATATGTGAGTCTGAAACTCAGTGAAGAGTCAGAGATTAAGATTAAACCTCATGACTCAAATTTATAGGAGTAGAAACAATCCTTGGGAGTAGATGAAATTTTCCATGGATAACTCATTGAAAGAGAGAAGCAGTAGTCGAGAATCTCTGGGAACAGACACCACTTAGTGGGTGAGCTGGGAAGCAGGCACCTCTGCAAATGATGAGAATACATTTCAGAGACATACATGTGAGACAGGATGAGAGTTCCCGGAGGCTCAGTAGCAAAGATTTTCACAGAAAAGGCAGGAAAGAGTGTTAATGCCACATTGCGGTAGAGTGAAGCCAGTGTAGAGTAATATCTAATCTTTTTGGTAATAAGCAAGTCTTCAAAAACGCTTCTAGTAGCAAAGACACTCATACTGAGTGTTTGCTAAATATATAAATGAATGAATGAAGGAGACTAACTCTTCTCTGACCCTGTCACCTTAGGATGTGAAGAGTGGGGCTTTATTTGTTGGACAAAGGTTGAGTTTCAAAGGAACACAAACCTCTACACTTACAAGTCCTTATTTAGTACTGGTGACACAAAACAAGCCATTCCGATGTGAGCTTTTTCATACTGACTTCTCCACATCTCCTTGCTGTGCATTATCGGCAATGACAGATGTGGTAAGCACTGGGGTGCAAATGTAGAAGCCAGGGACATGCTCTCTTCTCACTTGTCACAAGTAGGACCCATTGCTCAGTTCGGCTGCTATAACAAAAGATCATAGATGAGGTGGCTTAAAAACAACAGACATCTGTTTCTCACAGTTCTTGCGGGTGGAAGTCCCAGCTCAGGGAGCCAGCATGGCTGGGTTCTGGTGAGGGCCCTCTGCCAGGCTGCAGACGGCTTCCTCCTCATATCCTCACAGAGCAGAAAGAGAGTTAGAGAGCTCTCTGGAGTCTGCTTATTAAGAGCACTAATCCTATTCATGAGAACCTCATCCTCATGACCTAATCACTTCCCAAAGGCCCCACCTCCAAATGTCACATTGGGAATCAGACATCAACATATGACTCTAGGGTGAGTGGTGAACACAAATATTCAATCCATAACATCAACTTCCACATTTACATGTATATTTGAGGTAACAGGTGGCCAACAAGAATACTGACGAACATTGGAAACATCAAGACTTATTACCAAACCTCTACAAGGTCAGAATTTTAGTACCAATTCCTTCACTGTGCTCAGTGCCTACAGCTGAGTCCATTATGCCTCTGGGTCTTAATTCTCTTATCTTATAATTGAAATAACAGACTAATAGACTTCAAAATTTTCTTCCACTAAAATTTTTATAGAGTTTTCTACTGCATTCACTTAATCAGTGCTCAAGAAATATCTCAGTCCCCAACTCATCTTTCTGTGACTAAAAATTTTATTCTTTCACAGGCAGAACTGTGTGCTGTGTGTTCCCAAAACAAGCTGAGACTTATTTTGCTTTCTGCAGTTGCTCTTCGTTTCTGCTTTCCCTGTTGTGTTTGTGCATTTGCCTTCCCTTTATGTTCCTGCCTTTCCATGTGTAAGTCTAAGGAACACTGTCCCTGCTGACGTGCACACCCGTGCCGATTTATGGAATGGAACTGGCATCACTCCTCATGTTTTCACTCACTGCAGGGGTGAGGCACACTGCCAATTCTGCTACTTCCAGTGTTAGAAGAGTGACAGGAAAGCAAGATGAAAAAACAGAAAAAAAATTATAAGAGGTTCTGATTACAAGTGTGGCTTTCAGCACAGTGAGAGGAGAAACACAAATAAATGACCTGAGTGATTTCACTGTTAACATACACATCGCATTCACATATTCCCAGATTCTTACATCTACTAATATGTTGTCTGGTGTACTCAGATGATGCCCCATCTGGCCAGAGGTAATGTTGTCCTTAATCATGCGTGTTGTGTACAGCCTAAACTATCAAAGTTCCATTGCTGATGCTAACAATGAAAAGAAATGGTATTGGCGCACAACCGTGACTCACTTTTAGTATGGAAGTTACTAAAGACTGGAATCCTGTTTATGTCATATACTGTTCTCAGAGCTCAGCAGGCCATAGCTAAAAGTCAAAACCAGTGATCCCATCTTCTTTCACTGAGAGCATACATTTAAACGCTTAATGGTAGCTTAAATTCCCCGTGTATCAAAGGGTGGATGCTTTGGAACCTCTCTGCAACAGTATTTAAAAAGATTGAACTGGCCGGGCGCGGTGGCTCAAGCCTGTAATCCCAGCACTTTGGGAGGCCAAGACGGGCGGATCACGAGGTCAGGAGATCGAGACCATCCTGGCTAACATGGTGAAACCCCGTCTCTACTAAAAAATACAAAAAACTAGCCGGGCGAGGTGGCGGGCGCCTGTAGTCCCAGCTACTTGGGAGGCTGAGGCAGGAGAATGGCGTAAACCCGGGAGGCGGAGCTTGCAGTGAGCTGAGATCCGGCCACTGCACTCCAGCCCGGGCGACAGAGCGAGACTCCGTCTCAAAAAAAAAAAAAAAAAAAAAAAAAAAAAAAAAAAAAAAAAGATTGAACTGCAGAAAGTGAACCATGTTTTGATAATCAGAAATCAAAAGATATTAGCTGATATCCAGGAGCCCCCAAAACAACTATTCACCAGTTGATATTCTTGAATTAAAGGAACTCTCCATTAGGTGCTGTCTTAGTCAGTTCTTGCTGCTGTAACAAAATGCTCTAAAATGAGTATGAAAAAAAGCACAGAAATTTATTTCTGACAGTTCTGGACGTGGGAAGTCCCAGATTGAGGCACCAGCATTTGATGTTTCACAAGTACCTTCTTGCTGCATCCTCATTTAGTGGAAACAAGCACAGAAGGGGCTAAAGGGATGAATGCTGCATCCTCACAGGGCAGAAGAGATGGAAGGGGCAAAGTCATTCCCCTAAGTCCTTTTATAAGGCATTTATGTCACCCATGAGGGTGGCGCTCTCATTTAGGAGGCCTGATTGCCTCCTAAAGGCTTCTCCTCTTAATATTGAAGCATTGGCCACTAAGTTTCAACATGAATTTGGGATGAGACACCAACATTCAAACCATAGCAAGTCCAATCAATGGAACAGCCCAATCACCCTTGCAGATTTCCAGACACATCTGCATCAGGCTTGCCAAATGGTGGCTCTTTCCACTCTGCTTTGGCATTGAGTCTCTTATTTCCATTTCAAGGCAGTTTTCACAAACCTCACAATACTGATTCTGACAACCTCTCATTACTGAAAGTGTTTAAGGAATATGTGACATCCCTACCAAAGTGAATTGAAATTAATTGGGATTTTGAGAATTTTGCAATATTATTTGGAGAAAACCTTGAGTTGATGTTTAAGAAATACGACATACAGCCATAATGTACTGAGGTTAATCGCACTTTGGGAATTTTGCAACATGTCTGGGATATCAGTAGATAACTGTGAGATGATACAGACTGGGGCTGAGAATCAGTCCTTAATGATAATAGAATCTTCATATAGAATGACTGGTCATAAGGATTGGTACAGAGGACAAAAACAAAAAAATGAGTAGCTATTTATTTTTCCACACAAAGTACATTGTTTATTCTTAAAAATTTCTTGTTTACCTGATTAAATTTGAAAACTATTGGACAAAGTCAGTGTCTTCTGTTAACAATCTTTTGAGAACAAAATTTATACCATTTATAGCTGGCATTTCACGATAAAAAATTTATAATTTCTATGCCCTTTGATCTAAACAGTGCCATAGGCTGCTAAATATTTATTTTTAGAAACAGAAGAGAATTGACAGACAATATCAAGGCACAAAGGGGAGAAAGGGTGCATAAACTATGCTAGAATAAAACCACTCTGAAATGCTGGGAAGTCCTTGGGAAAAGACGAGCTGTTCTGTGTATGCCAACCCTGTGCTTGAAACCAAGGCGCCTCCCTGAAATATCACCAGTACCTTTTCAGCTCATTTGACTACTGTCTAGTTCTGAAGACCTTTATTTCCTCATAAGAAATGAGCAACAATGTCTCATACGCATTTGTTCTTATACATTGAGCATGTTTCTGCCGTTATTTAACATCTGAGTACTGAAACCCATTGATTTCTGATTATAATAAGCTGTACTTCTAAAAAATGTAAGACTCAAAATAATTTTTAATTACATCCTTATTCCAACAGACACTACACAAAAAGACAACAGAGAAAGGAATTCCCATTTCTAAAAGTGAATTTTCCCAATAACTTCCCATCAAAACCTTCCAAAAGATAAAATGTAATAATTTAAAAGAGATATGTTTTAAAAGCAATCTCTAAACTGATGAGAAAAAAAGCAATCCAAAATGAATTGAAACCCCCAAATAAAGTGAAAGCCAAACTCCAGAAAGACAAGCCAGAATCAAAGCCTCAGATGTACTGAGAATATTAGGCAAATCCTGTGACCCTGACTCTCTGTTTGGGTGGCTTGTCAGGGTATAGGAGGAAGAGATAAGAGCCAGGTCTGCTCAAAGTGAAGAACTTAATAGAACCCTATAGAAAGCTGAGACCCCAAAGTGGAAGAGTAAATGATAAACACCTGGAGGAAAGGAGTGTGAGGGCACTTGCCATTAGTATAAAGAGAAAGTAAATCAGAACTAGTAGTTATGCTAATCACTGTGGGGAATAAGGAATTTATGACCCACATTCATACTTTTTGTATGAATTGGAAAATCCCAAGCATAGCGAATAATTAAATGTGTATCCAGTGGTCCTGGGAAATACTCTCTCGAGGAACTCAACATCAAGCCGTAGATCAAATGGTTCTCAAGGTCATTCTAATAAAAACAAGGAAACTACAATTTAAAAACCACAACACACAGAAACAGCACAACAAGAATGAGAGACGTCAGAATGGCTTACAAATACTTCATATGTTAAGTACATAGGACTCATAATATAAAAGAATTATGTTTCACATGCTCCAAGAAAGTCTTGAAAATATGAAAAAAAATAATGTTGTAACAAACTAAGTTTTAAAATAATATGTGAATGTATTAAATGTTTTTAAATAACATTTAAAATTCAGTAGGATACATTAACAGTAAATTCAACATAGCTGAAGAATTAATGAACCTGAAGTAATCAACTCAGAGAAAAAAATATTGAAAATAGAAAAGAGTGAAAAAGATACAGAGAAGCTAGACTGAGAAAGTTTGAAGCCCTCCACATGATATTTCAAGGGGAGCTAATGAAAAAAATTGGTAGAAAATTAACCATTACTCTTAGCAAATGTTAATAAATCGTTGAAAAACATTTTTCAACAATTTTGAAAGACAATAGACCTCAGATACAAAAAGCTCAATGACTTCCAAGGTAACTACATAAAAAGAAATCCACACCTAGAAATATTGATAATGAAAGTATATAACATTGAAAATAAAGAACAGATATTTAAAGGAAGCAGAGAATAAAATAAATATCACTTGCAAAAGAACAATTACACTGATGACTGATTTCTCAACACAATAGAGGCCAGAAGGCAGTGTGCAATGCATTGAGAGAACGCATCCATGACTGTGACCCTAGGATCCCATACCCACAATACTAATGTTCAAGAACAAAGGCAAAATAAAGACATTATCAGAAAAGCAAACCTATGAGTGTTCATTACATACAGACTCTCCCCACATGAAATTCTAAAGGATATGCTTCTGGAGGAAAAAATTTAGTCAAGATGAAAGGCCTGAAATGTAAGATTGGATTCTGAGCAAAGATATTGGCACATATATGATAAATACAAAGAAACGCTGATGTATAAGACAGTTTAATTTCTGAGGATTATAAAAAGATGAAACATAATATGTGGACAATAATAGTATACAAGTTGAGAGGGGAGTGATTAAAATGAAAACATTCTAGTGTCTTTGTAACAGTTGGGAATGAGAGTAAGTTTAGGACTAATTTTAAACTGTGCTAATTATGCATGTTAGCATATCCACAGTAAACGCTAAAAAAATAAGCACAGAAAATAAACTTCAAAAACAAGTACACAGATGAAATTCCAAAGGAGGCCAAAAATGAGACAAAATTTAAAAACAAGACATGACAGCAAATGAACAAGAGCCGAAGGTAAAATAAAATTCCAGTGAAATAACCTATGCAGTAACTTAAAGAGATTATTAGAGTAGACACACACACATATACAGATTCACATTTCATTCACGTGTACGTACATATGCAAATATACACATATATCTTAAACAACACACACACACACACACACACATTCTGAAGATATAAGGACATAAAAGGATAAAAAGAGTCACACCAAACAAATGTTAACCAAAATATCACAAAAAGAATAGACTCTAAGGAGGAAAAAACATGATAAAAAGTTTACTTAACCAGTTAGACATAGTGATTTTAGAATTATATAAAATGTAATAATGTGGCTTTGAATTCTATGCTTTGAAAAATTACAGGTACATAGGGAGAAGTCGACAAATTTACCAACATATTGGGAACTTTAAATGCAATCTCTCAAAAATTGACAGATTGAGCAAATAAAGCCAGTAAGTAGATAAAGGTTTGGACAGCATCAATTCGATTTAAACAGACGAAATGATTTTAGAATATAGCCTCCTCCTCTTTAAGAATTTATGAACTATTTATAAAATTTGTCCAGAAGAGGCCATAAAATAAGTCTCAATATATTTCAAAAGATTGGTATCATGTAGGCCATACTCCATCAACATGAAGAAGTTAAAAATAAAAAGCAAAAAAGATACCTAGAAAAAGAATTATATATTTGGAATTAAAAAAACTCACATGCTTCTGAAAAACATAGATCATAGAGGAAATCATAACTGAAAATCTTAAAATGAATTGCTGAATGATCATTAAAATATTGCATATTAAAACTTGTGGGATTAAGTTAGTAAATACTGAGAGAAATTTAAAGCTTATATGCATACATTAAAAAGATGAAAACTGTCAAATTAATCAATTAAGCATCAAACTTAAAAAGTTAGAAAAAGAAAAATGGAATAAACCCAAATAAAGCACATTAAATAAACACATTCACAAAGAGAATAAAAAATTGGAAAACAAATATACCATAGAAAAAATTAAAATGTCAAAAGTTATTTCTCTGAAAACAAAATGGGCAAATAATTGATAATATTAATTTAGAAAAAGACAGAGATTATACAAATAAACAATAATTGAGATGAAAAAGAAGATATAACTTCAGATGCAGAAGATTTAAAAGATAATAAAAGGATATTATAAACACATTTATGCTAATACACTTGAAATCATAGATGAAATGGATACATTTTTAGAACATACAACTTATCAAACCTGGCTCAAGAAAAATGAGAGAACATAAATACTATATTTAGTACCAGTATATCCATAGTTTAAAGTATTTTCACAAAGAAAAATTAGCAGGCCTGAATAACTTTACAGAGAGTCTTACTTTTACAATAAATATTCAAGAAATAAAAAATACTAGGCATACACAAACTACTTCAGAGAACAGAAAAACACATACTCTAACATTTTTATGAGAGTAACATAACCTTAAAACAAACAGTAAAATAGAGGCAAGTATGAGATAATAAAATAATAGACTAATACAAATCATGGATGTATAGAAGTCCCCAAATTCCTAAACCAAACATTTGCAAATAAAATCTATCATGGTATTAAATCATGGTATTAAAAAGATGTTCACCATAGCCAAGTTGTCTTCACTTCATGAATACAAGAGTGTTGGAAAACTGATTACTCTAACTTATCATTTCAAAAGATAAAAGGAGAAAAACTTGATCGTTTACGCAAATGCACAAAAACATTGATTAAAATTCAACACACATTTATGATTAAATCAAACCAAAACATATATGTTAGCAAAGTTAATAGCAAGAAACACCTTCACTTTTGAGAGGGGCTTTATAAAAACATATGCAATAAATATATTTTGTAACCATTAACTTGGAGGTCAGAACAGGACAAGGATGACTTGTATTACTTTTTCTTTTAAAAACACTGGATGAGAGATCCCTGCCTATGGTAAGAAAATACAAATACAGGAACCAGAGTGGAAAAACAATACTATCCTCATTTGTAAATGATATGAGTGTATTCACAGCATACAAAACAAAGTTACTGATAAAGTCTTACAATGTATGAGATTTTAGCAAAACTGTTAGATACAAAATGAGTATTCAAAATTATTTGCATTTCCATATGCCAGTAACAATAAGATTTGTATTTTTTTTTTAAAAAATACTATGTAGAATAGCACCAAACAATGTTTAGTACTGAGAAATAAATTTAACCAATGATATGCAACACTTACTAATTTTACACAGAACAGTACAGTCTACAAAAACCAAAAATTTGATAGAAATGTTAAGTTCATGAACAGAAAGATCCAATATTATGAAAATAACAGTTCATCCCAAATTTTTCTATAGACAAATAGGTTCCGAATTTTACACGGAATAGTAAACGATCAAGAACAGCCAAGATACAATTGAATAACAAAATAAAATAGAATACTTGTCCCACCATATATCAACATTATGATTATTATTGTGTTATATGAGAAGACAGTAAAATTCTTGTTTAAGTACATTTAAAGAAACCAATGAAGCAAAACTGAGAGCTTTACAACAAAACCACGCATGCGTGAAAACTAATAATTGACAGAGTTGGTTGCAAAGCTGTGGAGAAAGGGTGGATTTTTCAATAAACATTACTGGATAATGAGTTTTCCATGCTAAAAAATAAAATTAGATTGCATACCTTATCATATACAAAAATCAAATTTAGGCATATTAAAAGACAATATAGGAGAATATTTTTATACAACTGTTGCACAGAAATATATGTAGACAATATAGAAAAATAGCAAAATACAAAAGAACATACTGACAACCTGGACTATGCTAAAATTAAGAATTTCTCTTTACAAAGACAAGCATAAAGAGAGCAAAAAGACTAACAGAAATTGGGGCGAGTTCTTTGCAACTCATATATGTGCCAAAAATTAGAACCCAAAATATATAAAGCACTAAACATTTAATAAGAACAAAAATGGACAAAAGTCACAAGTAAGCATTTCACAAACTAACATATACAAAAAGGCTTACAAACACAAGAAACTATGTTCAATTTTATTAGTAATTAGGAAAATTTAATTAAAATATAATAATCTAAAATGTAATTTGATCTAATACCTAATTAATAAGTGTTAATTGACAAAATGATTAAAAATTGAGTGTTGGAAACAGTATGGAGCTATAGAAACTTTCATATAAGACTGTCAGGAATGTAAATTGATAGTTGTTTTGGCAACCAACTTGTTATGCCTTGTAAAGTTGGACATGTAAATGACTTAGAGCCCAGCAAGTCTATTGCTTGATACATACTCAAAGAAACTTCTGGACACATGTGAGGTAGGAGACTGGAAGGACTTGTTTCCCGAAACAGTTGGGAAACCAGCCCAAGTCAGCAAGTGGTGCCAAAAGCAACCTTTAGTTAGCCTTGCTGCCCATCAGCATAAGACATTCCCATGAGTGCCATGAGAGTTTACAAATGCCATAGCAACACCAGGAAGTTATTGCCCATTTTCTAGAGATTTCTGAATAAATTTCCCCTTAATTCACTTGTAATTAAAAGTGGGTATCAATGCAGGAAGCCAACAGCCTATAGGTTGCTACTCCCTGTGCACTGCCTGTGGGCTAGCCCTGCTCCACAAGAAGCAGTCCCTGAGCTGTGGCAGTGTCACTTCAGTAAAGCTGCTTTCTTCTACTGCCTGCTTGCTCTTGAATTCTTTCCTGAGTGAATGAAGCCATGCATCTGCCCTGCATTACATGCACCAAAATACTGGCTCAAAAATGTCTACAGACCCGCTATTTAATAAACGAAACTGAACAAAAATTAACAATAGAATAAATCAAAAATTGTGTTAAATTCATTCAATGGTATGTTTTATGGTTGTGTGCAAGATTAATACACCAGCTACACGCACCATCATGGGTGAATCTGAAAAACAAAACTGAGCAAACAAAAGCGAGTCAGACACGAAAACAGAAAACCAGATACCACATGTCTCACTTATAAGTGGGAACTAAACATTGGGTATACATGGATACAAAGATGGAACAATACACAATGGTGACGA
Source organism: Rhinopithecus roxellana (assembly GCF_007565055.1). Lineage (NCBI taxonomy): Eukaryota > Metazoa > Chordata > Mammalia > Primates > Cercopithecidae > Rhinopithecus > Rhinopithecus roxellana. The sequence goes on from NC_044566.1 coordinate 96,491,288, forward strand.
GTGGGGAGGGAGGGATGGGAGCCAGGGCTGCAAAACTAGCTATTGGGTACTACGCTTACTATCTGGGTGACCAGTCCAATCACACCCTAAACCTCGGCATTATACAATATACCCTTGTGATAAACCTGCACATGTACCCCCTGAATCCAAAATAAAAATTGAAAAAAAAAAAGTGAGTTAGAAAAATAAACTCTATTCTTCCATTTATATGAAATCCAAATCTAGGCAAAATTTTTAAAAAAGTATGGTTTATGATTACATATGTATGTGGAGGAATAACGAAACCCAAAGGTATCAATAATACAAAAATCAGAAGTGTTACCTTTGAAGGAAGTAAAAATTCTGTGGTCAGGTAGAGAGGGTTTTTAAGCTATTGGTATTGCATTATTACTTAAGCTGTAATGGCATACAGATTTTCACTTTATTATTATTATTTATGAAATATATATACACATATACCTATACATGTATTTATGTACACAAAAACACATGTATGTATAATACATATTTTATGTTTTGTTTGTTTCCCAATAAAAAATAAAAGATATTTCACCAATAATACCATATCACAAAAAAGCCAACTTTTAGGTAGCATTTCATATACCAAGCGATATTTGACAAAAGGTAGATACTTAGTGGAAGCAAGATCTTTCTTAGTAAGGAATATAATTATGCAATCTTAAGTTCAGGGCTGTTTCCTATCATGGAAAAAACAGGCACTAAATAAATGCTTGTTGAATTGAACTAAATTAAAGTATGTGTAATGCAGTGGGTAAATGTGTGACATTGGCTACATTAGCCCTGCTTTCTTGGCATCAGTGTTCCACTTTCCATTTGGATTTCCATCTCTCACCCAGGCATCCTGTATACCACTGGGGAAGGTAACACCACTCTCAACAAGTGAGGTGGGCTCCGACTGGTTTAACAATCCGCTTTTCCCAATCATTTAGTTTCCCAATGTTTAGTTCAAAACAGTTAATGAAACGTAAACCAATGAGATACAAGAAAGTGGGGCAGGAGGGGGACAAATATCTCCTAGGTTTTCTGAAAGAGCTACTTAGACGCTCACCTTGTTGGTTGAACACGAACAAGACTGGCCACATATCCCTGCCCTTAGAAGCTGCGGGAGCTACCTCTGTGATGCCCAGAGAGACACCTTTCAATTAAAGTCCAAGACAGGCCAATGCTGCCTGCAAAAAGTTAGAAAGCTATAACTGGGTTCGTAGGCAAAGGTTAAAGCCTAATCCTTTAAAAAATGATGAATAAAAATGAGGATCTGTCCCTGCCCAGTGCCCCCCCAGCACAGGGAGATATACCAGAGTCTGGGTAAATCAACATTTCCTTGAGAATACATACTTAACAGATACGCTGTCACATAGACTCATCTCATGGTCTGAATCTTTACCCTGATTCTTGACCGGTAATACTCCTGGGATTCCTGCCCTCCACCTGCACCACCACCCTAATGCTTACACCTAAGCTGTATAGGACAACACTAAGTAAAAAGAAAATAAGTTTATGATGGAAAATTACCAAATAAAATGAAAAAAATTCACTAAATTCACTATTTATACAGATAAATAACATAATAGGTCCTAAGGATTTCAGATAATAGAATTATGAGATACAGAATAAAAACTACATATACTTAAAATGATTGAGGACATAAAAAGGAGATTGAAATTGTGTAAAAAGCATGAGTGATATTATAAAGCCAGGCAGACTTGAAAATAACCACCTGGAATGTCTAGAAAGGAAGTAATTAAAATACAAAATACAAGAGACAGATTAAACAGCTAAATAAGACCCATATGAAGACAGAATGAATGAACTAAAAGATTGATACTTTAAGACTGAGAAAAACATGAATTAATGAAAGAACAGAGTTATGATAGAAACAAAGGCAAAAACTTCATCATCGTGAGTTTTAAAAGAAGCCATATTTAAGATGTGGGAAAAGTAGACAGTACAGAAAGCCATGGGCAGAGACAGAAATAAGACATTTATAGTAATTGTTTTAAAAGCTGCTTGATCAAATCTTGCCTGAAACCCTTTCTATTCCTTGACTTTTCTGTTTTTAGCCCACACATTTTCTTAACCATTTAATCCCATTTATGTCGAGTATTTTTCTTTACAAACTAACTGTTCTAAATGATATGGAGAGTAAAAAAGTAAAAATTAGACCGAGGAAGTAAAAAAATACACCTGGCCATTAACAAACTGGAATAATAGATTCAAATAAAGCCAGCTGACAATTTAACAGGAAATGATATTTCTCCCAAGTAGTCACTACAGCTATAAAGTGTCGTAATAATCCCCTTTTATCGGTGACTATTGCTTTTTTACTCAAGATACTTTGTTGTCTAAAATCATAACCTATCAAAACCTTTGAGTTTTTTTTTTTGGGGGGGGGAATTGTATCAGTAAAAATGAAACATCCCATTCTTGCCTAGAGGATTTAAATCACTTTGACACAGAAATCAGCCACAATTTCAAATCCAGGTGCAGACCTCCAAATAAGGGGTTTCTGGACACAACATTCTACATTTATCTTAACTGTCTAGTTTCCAAGGAAACAGGACCTTAGATCCACTTCACAGTCCAAAAGTTGATGTTAAACCTTTGCACACAGCTCTGCTTTGCTTTAAGCCTATCCAAATACTGCTTTATTTAAGTTTCACCTGAACTCCATTATCCCTCAGAATTCTATAGTAACCTCTATCTTTTCCTTTGTTTGGTGAGACACCTCACAATTCCCCTGGTGCGTGATCTCCCTCATTGCAATGGTGCAATAAACCTGACTTTGCTGAGTAAAAATTCATTTCTGGTGATCTTGGCTGATTAGGCTACGACAGGAGATGAGGTATGGCAAATTAAACAAACCAAGACATCAATTTATTTTTTTCAGCATTTGTCTAAAGAAAGTCATATAGAGAGGGACAACGCAGGTATACAAATTAGAACAATTAGTCTGAAACTAAATCAATCCGGAGGGTTTGGGTTGGTAATAGCACCTTGAAGAAGGTCAGTCTTGGAGAGAAAGGGAAAGAGGTTTGTATTAGCCTGTTTTCACACTACTGTAAAGAATACCACCTGAGACTGGGTAATTTATAAAGAAAGGAGGTTTAATTGACTCACAGTTCCACATGGCTGGGACGCCTCAGGAAACCATGGCAGAAGGTGAAGGGCTAAGCAGGCACCTTCTTCACAAGGTGGCAGGAGGGAACAGAGACCGCAGGAAAAAACTGTCATTTTTAAAACCATGAGATCTCGTGAGAATTCCCTCACTATCACGAGAACGGTATGGGAGAAACTGCCCCGTGATCCAATCACCTCCCACCAGTTCCCTCCCTCGACACCTGAGGATTACAATTCGGGTTATAATTCAAGATACGATTTGGGTGAGTACACACAGTCAAACCATATCAAGGTTCCCTCATGCCCCATTAAGAACACGGAACAAGAGTCGCAGTGTTTAAAGAAAAGAGCCCCCTTGCTCCCGCTTGCAGCTGCACTTGCACTTCTAGACAGCAACAGATCCTTCTTCAATGCAGGCAGCCCTTGGGGCTCCCAGGAAATTGAGCACAGCCTAAAACAAGTGCCAAAGCACACCCTGGGATCCAGCTGCCTCCCAGGTCTAGGACTGAGCTCCTTGGCTGTATTTTCAGCAGTGAACTGGCTGTCATAAATGTCAAGCCCCAATCAGCATAATCGCCCTAGTTCTGCCAGCTTAGTTTGTAGCCACTAAAGGTGGCATCAAGATTTCCTTTTTTTTTTTTTTAATATTAACTGCTGAACTCAGACATAACAAGGACGGTATATATGGCTTATATTTCCAGCAGGCAGCAGGTTAAAGATCACTGAAGCATTTGTGGAATTAGATTTCTTTTTAACCAAGATAAAACACAAGATTTCAATATCTTCTCTGATTGCTAAATATGGTTATTTTACAGGTGCGAGAACTAATGAGAACATATCTGGCATAATGCCACAGTAAAAATAAAATAATCAAAAAGTGAAGCGTAATGAGGATGTATGTCACTGATGACCTCTGTTCAAGAAATCCCATTTGTCCTCTTGGCTTCTTCAGCTTACACTAAGGCTTCAACCTTGACCAATGAAATGAAAGTCAGATGTTCAAGGCCTGGGTAGGTGCTTCACTGTGTCTTGAACCCAGGATACTTGTCTAAGTACACATTGAGGAAAACCACACACAAGCACAAACTGCACATTAAATAGCCTGAATACTGCTCTGGACCTAACTAGTTCATTTTTAGATTACTGTAGCCTCTTGGGCTCTAACACTCCATTTGTAAGCTTTCCCAAGCATTTTTAAAAAACAGTCAATTTTCTGGACTAAACCGTACTTAGTAGAAAACCATCAAAGTGTTAGGGAGGGGTGCAGAAACATTGGTTGTAAATCAAATATTGGGAAATTGCTTAAGTAGACAACTTTCTTTTGTAGCAACAGTTTTGGGTGCTTTAAATAACTTGGGTAAGTCATGCATGGGCATCCCCATCTTCAATGGATAGACAGCCTCATCACCAAAGTCTATAAACTTTCCAGAAGATGCACAGCACACATCACCTGCCAATCTCTAAAGGTGTCAGCTTAGCATGAAGAACATGACAACCAGCTTCTCAGACGGGGAAGGGATCTGCCAATTCACCTACCTTGTAGGTTTCACAGACAGGAAATCTTAAACTGTTTCAAGCCCCAAAGTTTCATTGTTTACACCGACACTGCCACTGATATGTTGCTGGGGCCTGCCACCTGTCAACCTTGTCCAACCTACCCAAAAAGGAAGCTGTAAGGTGCATGTGCCATTATTGTAGAATATGGGATATTAAAATAAAAAATATTCCAGCTCTTTGATTTCCTCTGATTTTGTGGGTAATACAATAACCAGAATGAGATAGCTGAAACTAATAAAATCTGATTTATAGCATTAAAGGCAATCTTTATAGCACTTATTTATGGTACATTACATCTAAAATCCAATTTCACAGGCTGCTGTTTGAAACTTTCTGTTCAATCATAAATACACTACATACACTGCACCTCAGTGCCACAGAGTTAGATTACATAAATGTCTGTATCCCGAGAAGGTATTAAAATTTGGTTACTATGGTGGTGAGTGAGCTTGACAGTAATTTCCCTAACCAACTTTTCAACCAAAAAGATCCAGTCAGCACTTGATAAATACTAAAAATGCAAGCACTACTATCATTAAACCAGAAAAAAGTCAGATAACTCTACATTCTAGAACAAAATTAATTGAAAAGAAGTCATAGAAAAATTGGATAATTGATGATACTAAAGGATACTGCATTTAATGTCATGGAGTACGTTTTCAATCCAATGACCAAAAGCACTTCCTTGCACGACACCATTGGTATTAACAGGAGACACATGGCTAAGTCTATTCATGCTTCTTTGAAAATATAACCTTAAGTGTCTACATTCATACACTTCAATGGAGAAGACTATATTCTGTTCAATTACTATAATCATTGTCAAAGAGAGGGCAAAGAATACAATTTGACTTTTAGAGAAGAACTATCATTTGAATCTTAAGCAACTTCACATTGGCTTAAAAAGATTTTTGCCTTAAAAAAAAAAAAGAAAAAAACTCTCTCCGTATACTTTGCTTGCCAAATATTTACTAAATGTAAATGAAAAGGCTAGAATCTTTGCCTGATCTGAGAAGCATGCAGGCTCTTGTTTTGTGAGAGATTAACTCCCTCGGCACTCAAGTTTTATTTCCTAAATAGAGTTCAATGACATGGTCATCCATAAATGTGTACTATGGGTCCATCATATGCCTATGTGCTATGCTGGTAAGTTGTTCTAGTATACAGTTCAAGGCTTGAATGTAAATGACAAAAGGTGGCAGAAAGAGTGAATAGACTCAATATCAAAATAACTAACACTTGTCAATCCTCTTCCATGTGTTAGGCATTGTACCACGCCAGAAATGCCTCCAGATTCTATGGGGCCTGAAACCAATACAAATTGAGACGCCTCCGTAAGTTAAGAGAGTATAAACTTCAAATATAAAATTAGACCCAAGCATATTATTATTTAGAAGGAACCTACGCAAATGAGGGCGCCAATGCCTATGCCTTGTTAGTGACGTGATAAAAGCAACCCTGGTTCTTGTTTCTCATATATCATTCCTTATCCTCACAATGCCCAGAAAGGTCAAAATTACTCTGAAAATAAAGAACCAGCCAGGGCATGATGGTTCCTACGTGTGATCTCTAGACTTTGGGAGGCCAAGGCTGGAACTTCTGAGCCCAGAAGTTCAAGACTAGCCTGGGTAACATAGAAAGACCTTGCCTTTACAAAAAACGTTTTAAATTATCCAGGTGTGGTGGTGCACACCTGTAGTTCCAGCCACTCAGGAGGCTGTGAGAAAGGATTACTTGAGCCCAGGAGTTCCAGCTTGCAGTGAGCCATGATTGCACTACCGCACTCCAGCCTGGGCAACAGAGTGAAACCCCATGTCTTAAAACAAACAAACAAAAGAACCTGAGGCTCACAGCGGTTGCCCAAGATGAGTGAGGTAAGAGTCTGTTCATTGGAGCGCAAGCTCAAGTTTGTCTGACATGGAAACCCAAGCATACTATTGAGTTTCAGTTTAAGTTAAATTGAGATTTAACTTAAATTGAGATTTGGGTTGTGTTACCTGGACTTTCCTAAGATGGGATGTTACTCTTGGTTGTTTTAATCCCTGGGGAATACTTCATCTTAAGAGAAGACCTAAAGCAGTGGGACTGAAAGTTGAGCATGCTGAGGATCACCTGGAGGGCTTGTGAAACCAGATATCTGGGCTCCACCTCCAGAGTTTCTCAGTCTGTGGCTCTAGTTGCTTTAGTTGGTTTGAGAATTTCCCAGATGATGTTGATTGATACTGCTGCTTTGGGACCAACCCTTGACAACCACTGACCTACAGAAACTGAGTTAATTATAGCATCTTGTTTGTCTCTTGTTCACCTCGAGTGAGACCACAGTAAGTATATTTCAGATTTCCTTTTGCCGGCTCAGCTAAATTGGAGCTAAACTCTAACCCTTCATGAAAGCCTTGGACTGGATTAGCAACAGCTGGAATCCAAAAGATGCTGAGGAAGGAACAAACATTAGTGAAAGATTATGAGGGAAGTACTGACTGACTCTTAAAATGCAATTCAACCATGAGGAAATATATTTGAACTAGCTTCACTATTGCACAGTTTAAAACTATTAAGTAACTGTAGTTAACATAACCGACATAAATATCCTAATTTTTAAGTAACTAATAGAAAAATAGAATCAATGAATACACTGAGAAGTCAAGAAAATGGATTTACCATGTAAGGGACAAAAACTGAGAGACTAAAGGAATGAAATGTCATTTGAAATCGAGTTAGTAAGGTTTAATCAAGGTATTTAAATGTATTTTACAATAGAGTACAACTTACATTCTGTATTTAAGTCTGATTCAATATCATAATGATGGAATTTTATTACAGAATAGCTATTCAGTGATGCCAGTGAAATGATTGTAGATAAATTATCTCCATGACACACTACAAAAGTCATATCTATAAATTAGTTGAAGATTCCAGCACTAGGTATATTAAAGTTCGGAAGGCTTCAGTTCACTCTGAACTCTGTTTCTTGAACACATTTATGGAAAGAAGAGATGACCTTTTAGCCACTATTATCTTATGAATTATTCTTTAATAAGCATCTTGCGTATTTGTCCTTTGCTGGAAGCCTATGAGGCCCTTGGTTTACTCAATAGAAATTTACTGACAACTACCAGGTGCAAAGGAAACACAAATATAACTGATCCAGCCTTCAAAGAATTAGCCAACTTTGTCTACCTGAAGAAAGGAAATAGAATCATTACAACAGTCTAATAAGTTACTTCAGAGACATAAAATAATAATTTGAGCTTTGGGTTCATGAAGCTATTTTTTCTAATAGTTCTATGTAATCTATAGAAATGGAGGGTCAGAGATCCAGTGTTCTCATGCAGCAATCTTAGCATTGTAAAACAGACTAATTTCTATGAAATTCTAAAAATATGGGCCCTGGTTAGAATATTTTCCTTTTTTTTTTTTTTTGCCTTTTTTTTGTTATTTATTTATTTATTTTTATTATACTTTAAGTTCTAGGGTACATGTGCATAACGTGCAGGTTTGTTACATATGTATACTTGTGCCATGTTGGTGTGCTGCACCCATCAACTCGTCAGCACCCATCAATTCATCATTTATATCATGAATAACTCCCCAATGCAATCCCTCCCCCCTCCCCCCTCCGCATGATAGGCACCAGTGTGTGATGTTCCCCTTCCCGAGTCCAGGTGATCTCATTGTTCAGTTCCCACCTATGAGTGAGAACATGCGGTGTTTGGTTTTCTCTTCTTGTGATAGTTTGCTAAGAAGGATGGTTTCCATCTGCATCCATGTCCCTACAAAGGACGCAAACTCATCCTTTTTTATGGCTGCATAGTATTCCATGGTGTATATGTGCCACATTTTCTTAATCCAGTCTGTCACAGATGGACATTTGGGTTGATTCCAAGTCTTTGCTATTGTGAATAGTGCCGCAATAAACATACGTGTGCATGTGTCTTTGTAGTAGAATAATTTATAATCCTTTGGGTATATACCCAGAAGTGGGATGGCTGGATCATATGGTACATTTAGTTCTAGATCCTTGAGGAATTGCCATACTGTTTTCCATAATGGTTGAACTAGTTTACAATCCCACCAACAGTGTAAAAGTGTTCCTATTTCTCCACATCCTCTCCAACACCTGTTGTTTCCTGATTTTTTAATGATTGCCGTTCTAACTGGTGTGAGATGGTATCTCATTGTGGTTTTAATTTGCATTTCTCTGATGGCCAGTGATGATGAGCATTTTTTCATGTGTCTGTTGGCTGTATGAATGTCTTCTTTTGAGAAATGTCTGTTCATATCCTTTGCCCACTTTTTGATGGGGTTGTTTTTTTCTCGTATATTTGTTTGAGTTCTTTGTAGATTCTGGATATTAGCCCTTTGTCAGATGAGTAGATTGCAAAAATTTTCTCCCATTCTGTAGGTTGCCTGTTCACTCTGATGGTAGTTTCTTTTGCTGTGCAGAAGCTCTTTAGTTTAATTAGATCCCATTTGTCAATTTTGGCTTTTGCTGCTGTTGCTTTTGGTGTTTTAGACATGAAGTCCTTGCCCATGCCTATGTCCTGAATGGTACTACCTAGATTTTCTCCTAGGGTTTTTATGGTATTAGGTCTAACATTTAAGTCTCTAATCCATCTTGAATTAATCTTGTATAAGGAGTAAGGAAAGGATCCAGTTTCAGCTTTCTACTTACGGCTAGCCAATTTTCCCAGCACCATTTATTAAATAGGGAATCCTTTCCCCATTTCTTGTTTCGCTCAGGTTTGTCAAAGATCAGATGGCTGTAGATGTGCGGTATTATTTCTGAGGACTCTGTTCTGTTCCATTGGTCTATATCTCTGTTTTGGTACCAGTACCATGCTGTTTTGGTTACTGTAGCCTTGTAGTATAGTTTGAAGTCAGTTAGCGTGACGCCTCCAGCTTTGTCCTTTTGACTTAGGATTGTCTTGGCAATGCGGGCTCTTTTTTGGTTCCATATGAACTTTAAAGCAGTTTTTTCCAATTCTGTGAAGAAACTCATTGGTAGCTTGATGGGGATGGCATTGAATCTATAAATAACCTTGGGCAGTATGGCCATTTTCACGATATTGATTCTCCTATCCATGAGCATGGTATGTTCTTCCATTTGTTTGTGTCCTCTTTTATTTCACTGAGCAGTGGTTTGTAGTTCTCCTTGAAGAGGTCCTTTACATCCCTTGTAAGTTGGATTCCTAGGTATTTTATTCTCTTTGAAGCAATTGTGAATGGAAGTTCATTCCTGATTTGGCTCTCTGCTTGTCTGTTACTGGTGTATAAGAATGCTTGTGATTTTTGCACATTAATTTTGTATCCTGAGACTTTGCTGAAGTTGCTTATCAGCTTAAGGAGATTTTGGGCTGAGACGATGGGGTTTTCTAAATATACAATCATGTCATCTGCAAACAGGGACAATTTAACTTCTTCTTTTCCTAACTGAATACCCTTGATTTCTTTCTCTTGCCTGATTGCCCTAGCCAGAACTTCCAACACTATGTTGAATAGGAGTGGTGAGAGAGGGCATCCCTGTCTTGTGCCAGTTTTCAAAGGGAATTTTTCCAGTTTTTGCCCATTCAGTATGATATTGGCTGTGGGTTTGTCATAAATAGCTCTTATTATTTTGAGGTACGTTCCATCAATACCGAATTTATTGAGCGTTTTTAGCATGAAGGGCTGTTGAATTTTGTCAAAAGCCTTTTCTGCATCTATTGAGATAATCATGTGGTTCTTGTCTTTGGTTCTGTTTATATACTGGATTACGTTTATTGATTTGCGAATGTTGAACCAGCCTTGCATCCCAGGGATGAAGCCCGCTTGATCATGGTGGATAAGCTTTTTGATGTGCTGCTGAATCCGGTTTGCCAGTATTTTATTGAGGATTTTTGCATCAATGTTCATCAGGGATATTGGTCTAAAATTCTCTTTTTTTGTTGTGTCTCTGCCAGGCTTTGGTATCAGGATGATGCTGGCCTCATAAAATGAGTTAGGGAGGATTCCCTCTTTTTCTATTGATTGGAATAGTTTCAGAAGGAATGGTACCAGCTCCTCCTTGTACCTCTGGTAGAATTCAGCTGTGAATCCATCTGGTCCTGGACTTCTTTTGGTGAGTAGGCTATTAATTGTTGCCTCAATTTCAGAGCCTGCTATTGGTCTATTCAGGGATTCAACTTCTTCCTGGTTTAGTCTTGGGAGAGTGTAAGTGTCCAGGAAATTATCCATTTCTTCTAGATTTTCTAGTTGGTTTGCGTAGAGATGTTTATAGTATTCTCTGATGGTAGTTTGTATTTCTGTGGGGTCGGTGGTGATATCCCCTTTATCATTTTTTATTGCATCTATTTGATTCCTCTCTCTTTTCTTCTTTATTAGTCTTGCTAGCGGTCTGTCAATTTTGTTGATCTTTTCAAAAAACCAACTCCTGGATTCATTGATTTTTTGGAGGGTTTTTTGTGTCTCTATCTCCTTCAGTTCTGCTCTGATCTTAGTTATTTCTTGCCTTCTGCTAGCTTTTGAATGTGTTTGCTCTTGCCTCTCTAGTTCTTTTAATTGTGATGTTAGAGTGTCAATTTTAGATCTTTCCTGCTTTCTCTTGTGGGCATTTAGTGCTATAAATTTCCCTCTACACACTGCTTTAAATGTGTCCCAGAGATTCTGGTATGTTGAATCTTTGTTCTCATTGGTTTCAAAGAACATCTTTATTTCTGCTTTCATTTCGTTATGTACCCAGTAGTCATTCAGGAGCAGGTTGTTCAGTTTCCATGTAGTTGAGCAGTTTTGATTGAGTTTCTTAGTCCTGAGTTCTAGTTTGATTGCACTGTGGTCTGAGAGACAGTTTGTTATAATTTCTGTTCTTTTACATTTGCTGAGGAGTGCTTTACTTCCAATTATGTGGTCAGTTTTGGAATAAGTGTGATGTGGTGCTGAGAAGAATGTATATTCTGTTGATTTGGGGTGGAGAGTTCTATAGATGTCTATTAGGTCTGCTTGGTTCAGAGATGAGTTCAATTCCTGGATATCCTTGTTAACTTTCTGTCTCGTTGATCTGTCTAATGTTGACAGTGGAGTGTTGAAGTCTCCCATTATTACTGTAGGGAGTCTAAGTCTCTTTGTAAGTCTCTAAGGACTTGCTTGATGAATCTGGGTGCTCCTGTATTGGGTGCATATATATTTAGGATAGTTAGCTCTTCCTGTTGAACTCATCAATTTACCATTATGTAATGGCCTTCTTTGTCTCTTTTGATCTTTGATGGTTTAAAGTCTGTTTTATCAGAGACTAGGATTGCAACCCCTGCTTTTTTTTTTGTTCTCCATTTGCTTGGTAGATCTTCCTCCATCCCTTTATTTTGAGCCTATGTATGTCTCTGCATGTGAGATGGGTCTCCTGAATACAGCAGACTGATGGGTCTTGACTCTTTATCCAGTTTGCCAGTCTGTGTCTTTTAATTGGAGCATGTAGTCCATTAACATTTAAGGTTAATATTGTTATGTGTGAACTTGATCCTGCCATTATGATATTAACTGGTTATTTTGCTCATTAGTTGATGCAGTTTCTTCCTAGCCTCGATGGTCTTTACATTTTGGCATGTTTTTGGCAATGGCTGGTAGTGGTTGTTCCTTTCCATGTTTAGGGCTTCCTTCAGGGTCTCTTGTAAGGCAGACCTGGTGGTGACAAAATCTCTAAGCATTTGCTTATCTGTAAAGGATTTTATTTCTCCTTCACTTATGAAACTTAGTCTGGCTGGATATGAAATTCTGGGTTGAAAATTCTTTAAGAACGTTGAATATTGGCCCCCACTCTCTTCTGGCTTGTAGAGTTTCTGCCAAGAGATCTGCTGTTAGTCTGATGGGCTTCCCTTTGTGGGTAACCCGACCTTTCTCTCTGGCTGCCGTTAACATTTTTTCCTTCATTTCACCTTTGGTGAATCTGGCAATTATGTGTCTTGGAGTTGCTCTTCTGGAGGAGTATCTTTGTGGCGTTCTCTGTATTTCCTGAATTTGAATGTTGGCCTGCCCTACTAGGTTGGGGAAGTTCTCCTGGATGATATCCTGAAGAGTGTTTTCCAACTTGGTTCCATTTTCCCCCTCACTTTCAGGCACTCCAATCAGACTTGGTCTGATTCATTTCTTTTTCTTCTTTTTTCTTTTGGTTTCTCTTCTCACTTCATTTCATTCATTTGATCCTCAATCGCTGATACTCTTTCTTCCAGTTGATCGAGTCGGTTACTGAAGCTTGTGCATTTGTCACGTATTTCTCGTGTCATGGTTTTCATCTCTGTCAGTTTGTTTATGACCTTCTCTGCATTAATTAGTCTAGCTGTCAATTCTTCCACTCTTTTTTCAAGATTTTTAGTTTCTTTGCACTGGGTACGTAATTCCTCCTTTAGCTCTGAGAAGTTTGATGGACTGAAGCCTTCTTCTCTCATCTCATCAAAGTCATTCTCTGACCAGCTTTGATCCGTTGCTGGCGATGGGCTGCGCTCCTTTGCAGGGGGAGATGCGCTCTTATTTTTTGAATTTCCAGCTTTTCTACCCTGCTTTTTCCCCATCTTTGTGGTTTTATCTGTCTCTGGTCTTTGATGATGGTGATGTACTGATGGGGTTTTGGTATAGGTGTCCTTCCTGTTTGATAGTTTTCCTTCTGACAGTCAGGACCCTCAGCTGCAGGTCTGTTGGAGATTGCTTGAGGTCCACTCCAGACCCTGTTTGCCTGGGTATCAGCAGCAGAGGTTGCAGAAGAGAGAATATTGCTGAACAGCGAGTGTACCTGTCTGATTCTTACTTTGGAAGCTTCCTCTCAGGGGTGTACTCCACCCTGTGAGGTGTGGGGTGTCAGACTGCCCCTAGTGGGGGATGTCTCCCAGTTAGGCTACTCAGGGGTCAGGGACCCACTTGAGCAGGCAGTCTGTCCGTTCTCAGATCTCAACCTCCGTGTTGGGAGATCCACTGCTCTCTTCAAAGCTGTCAGACAGAGTCGTTTGCGTCTGCACAGGCCTCTGCTGCTTCCCCTGTTGTTGTTTAGCTGTGCCCTGTCCCCAGAGGTGGAGTCTACAGAGACAGGCAGGTTTCCTTGAGCTGCTGTGAGCTCCTCCCTGTTCGAGCTTCCCAGCGGCTTTGTTTACCTACTTAAGCCTCAGCAATGGTGGGCGCCCTCCCCCAGCCTCGCTGCTGCCTTGCGGTTAGATCACCACAGACTGCTGTGTTAGCAATGAGGGAGGCTCCGTGGGCGTGGGACCCTCCCGGCCAGGTGTGGGATATATTCTCCTGGTGTGCCCGTTTGCTTAAAGTGCAGTATTGGGTTGGGAGTTACCCGATTTTCCAGGTGTTGTGTGTCTCAGTTCCCCTGGCTAGGAAAAGGGATTCCCTTCCCCCTTGCGCTTCCCAGGTGAGGCGATGCCTCGCCCTGCTTCAGCTCTCACTGGTCAGGCTGCAGTAGCTGACCAGCACCGATTGTCTGGCACTCCCTAGTGAGATGACCCCAGTACCTCAGTTGAAAATGCAGAAATCACCGGTCTTCTGTGTCGCTTGCCCTGGGAGTTGGAGACTGGAGCTGTTCCTATTTGGCCATCTTGCTCCGCCCCCTAGAATATTTTCTACTTCTGGGAGCAGGGGTACATAGGTTGGGTTTGTGTGCCTTGGCATCTATCTAGGAATTATTACAAAGGTGAAGACTGGTGGCAGTGCTGATAATGAGAAGGTATTAAGAATTTTTCCAAATAGGAACACAGATTTCCAGAAAAGGAAATTTCTAAAAAACTGTTGATAAAATGTAGTCTTTAATCCAAGATGATGTAAAAGAAAGTTCTGCTTTTCCTTAGAAAATGTACCACTGGTGACAATAAATCTTAGCACTGATTTCCAGTCAATTGTCTAGTTTATGGATTAGTGAATAAGAAAATAATGAATTCCTGACTGACCATTACCATGGGATACAGGTGCCTTCATATGTAAGAGATAACATGAGAAAATAAATATATGATCTGGAATATCAATATACAATGTCATTTTTGCTTTCTAAAAATGACTTCTGTAAGTTTTTCACTCCACATTTCACAGGCAGATGGTTGCGGAAATACTATCTAACCAGAAACAAGACAAACACTTTTCCTAGCCAGTGTAAACTTTGTTTCCATTAATCTGCAATATTTGAAAGTGATTATTTTGATGTCTTCTCTAAATTGTTAGTAGGAAAGTTTCATTTGCTATAATTAAGAAAAATAAAAAATTACTTCTAGAAGTAGACCACTTCAATGGAGTAACTGCTTTCCCAGAGTAAACTCAGGTCACATATAACAAAAGGTACCAGTGTGGATATGAAAACAACCTTGGGTACATTCCGTGTGAAGAGATGCTGCCTATTTGTAGAATGCCTAGGATAACATGTCCATACACACTTTGTGTTACAAGGTCTGAAAAACCTTCATGCTTCATTAGAACCTTCTAACAGATTCTTCTAATGGTTGTGTTTATTCTGCTTCATTTACTTTTGAGTTCACATCAAGTTTCAGAACTTTAAATTAGAAGAGAGGGACCTTGTAGATGATTTTGTCTCTTCCCTTCCAACTCATGTTCAGTTATGATTTATTGAGACTCAGGGAAGTCTAGAGATATATACAGGGTCTACATCCAGGTGATGAGTGGGCCAAGATTGATTGAAACCCTGGTCACATGACCCACCATCCATCGACATTGCTCTCACCATGTCATCTGATCAACAATCTTGCATGGTGCCCTGACACCTTTTCTGCAATTACATGCTCTCAACAGCTAGATGAACTCATCAGATCCCGTCATTTGAAGGGTGAGTAAAAAGAGATTCAGGGATGTGTACATGGAATTCTGAACTAGCTATCTTTTGTCTAATTCACAGAACTATTGCTAGGGTCAACTGAAGCAATATAGGTAAAGTAAACTTTTGAGGCAATAGTCTTTATAAGTTATAAAGCATGTTACAGTTTGGTGCAAGGTGCAACAGTAATTGAAGGTTTTGCCATTCCATTAATAGCAAAAACCACAATTACTTTTGTACCAATGTAATACTAATATAAGAAATATTCAAAATCATAAAACCTAAGATGAGTTGTTATATAAAATTTTCTTTAAAAATGCCAAGATATCTTGTAAAAAATGTATGGAATCCCACAAAATATCTATGCCAAACTGTACCCTCAGAAAAACTGATTGGATACATTTTAAAAGATATATTATAAATAAATGTTAAGAATAGTCTTACTATAAAAATGTATTTGAGATGAAAACAAACCTAAAATTCAGTAAAAAATTAACCAGCATTTGTAGAAATTTGGTTACTTTCTGAAACTGTGGCAAAACGTCAATTCTAACAGAAAGAAGTGAAATAAAACCATCATTTTACATTTTCATAATTATAATAAAATACATTTTTAAATGCCTATAAAATAGCACATTATTTTTATTTCCTGTCAGCAATCTTTATATATATATATAGGTAGTTCTGATCCTTCAACAGCCTCATAGAATTTACTGAGCTAGTAATAAATTGGACTTTCACAAATTAATAGAAATTTTTCCTTATGAAAGATCAACTCATACAAAGATTCACAACATAAACTGTTTCTATTATTCATGCTTTACCCTTCGTCTGGAAGGCCTTCAACCCACCATCCACACCAACACCCTTGGCTCTATTTTGCTCCTAACCCTAAGTTGGTTTTGCAAATACTCACCTCTTAGGACACCCAACATCCTCTCCACCAAAGCTTTCCTGTCACCTTTCCCTCCTTACCCACTTCTCCCAGGAGAAGTTTCTGCTGCTCTCCGGTAATAACTTTTTTTTTTTTCTTGTTTTTTGAGAGGGAGTCTCGCTCTGTCACCCAGGCTGGAGTGCAGTGGCCACAATCTACGCTCACTGCAAGCTCCGCCTCCCGGGTTCTCGCCATTCTCCCGCCTCAGCCTCCCCAGTAGCTGGAACTACAGGCGCCCGCCACCACGCCCGGCTTTTTGTATTTTTAGTAGAGACGGGGTTTCACCGTGTTAGCCAGGATGGTCTCGATCTCATACTTCGTGATCCGCCCGCCTTGGCCTCCCAAAGTGCTGGGATTACAGGCGTGAACCACCGCGCCCAGCCCAGTAATAACTTTTGTATCTGTTTACTAGTCTGTCTTCCGGACTGTGAACTCCTCAGATGGAGGGATACCTTACAGGTCTTTATGTTCACTGCAGGGCACCATGCTTGGCACCTGTTGTGATCAATAGAGGCTTACTCAGTTTGATTTAGCTAACATTCCTCATCAAATATTTTATTGACTATTTCCCGCAGTGCAATTAAAAGGAAGAAATTTTACAGACAAGCCCTCTTTTGATTAATTTGCTAGACTCAGCCCATGACCATAAGAAAGCAGTCAAGTATTTAATATTTAGTATTTACTGCTGAGTTTACAATAGCAGTGTTTTAATAGAAAATGGAATCATGTAGACAGATTTTAAAATGCAGAAAGCTTAAAAAAACTTAAATGATATTCTTACAAGCAATAGTACATAGTGATTGAATTAAAACAAACTTTGAATTTTTATCATTCTATTTGTATTGATTTCTGAACATGGGAAAGAGATACTGTACAAACACTTCAAATTAATATATCCAAAGTTGACGTATTCATTACACACAGAGCCAGGTCACATTCTCAGTGCCAGGCAAGTAGCAGAGCAGTGAACAAAAGTAGGTCCCTGTTCTCAAAAGCAAAACTTGTGGTGGTGAAGCAGCCAGACTGCTTAAGTTTGAGTCCCAGGCCTACCACAAATGAGCTGTGAAATCTTAAGTAATTTATTTAACCTCTCTGTGCTTCAATTTTCCATCTATAAAATGGAAATGTTACCACCTATGGCATAAGTGGTTATGAATATTAAATGACTTAACATTTGTAAAGTTCTTACAAGTCTGCCTGACATAGATATCTGATAAATAAAACTTCAAGATGCTTAAATTCTACCAGAAAGAGACCAACCTATACACCTGTATAATAGGTCAAGTGGTGATAAATGTGAAGAAAGTAAGCAAGGCAAGGGAATGGAGGGTAGAGGTCGTTTATTGCTATTTTATTCAAGATGGTCTCCCTGATAAAGGGACTTTTGAGCAGAGACCTGAATCAGTGGAGGCGGAGGTCTGCAACTTTCTTTTGGAAGAAGATTACAGGAAGAGGGATAGACCTGTGAAAAGGTTCTGAGGAAGAAGGTTGCTCGGAATGTTGAAGGAACCAGGGGAGACTGACTTGCCCCCATGAAACAAAGCCAGGGAGAAGTGGGGTGGAAGGAAGCCGGGTTAGAGTGTAACATAGGAACAGATCACACAAGGCCTCAGACATCATCATAAAGACTGTACCCTGCACTCTGAGTGGGATGAGAAACCACTGAAGAATTTAGAATGGAAGGGCAATTTTATTAGATAGATGTTTTAAAAGGGGCTCTACAGCTGCTGTGTGAGAGACAGGAGCCCAGATGACTCTAAGAATTTGAGCAATGTAGTTGGTATCAAATGAGATATGCAAACTAGGAAAAAATCACGCTTGAAGTAGTGATCACAAATTCATTTGTGAGCATTTTAAGTTTCAGACATTTATTAGATGCCCAGTAAGCAGTTGAATGTATGAGTCTGGGATTAGAATGAAAAGCTTGGAGCTAGAGTTAAATTTGTTATATCTGGAAATAACTTTATGAGCCATGAAATTGGGAAATGAGTGTGGACACATAAGTTAGGAGGGTCAATTACTCAGCCTTGGAACACACCAACAAGCAGAGGTGAGGAAGACACAGAAGCTACAATAAATGACCCTAATAAAGAGGGGCCAACGGGGTTGGGGGGAAACCAAGAAAGAGTAGGGGTCTGGGAAGCCAAGTGAAAAATGTGAAGAAAGGGTGTGGCCAAGAGAATCAACTGCTGCTCTCAGGGCCTAAGCAGGCACTTCACCCTGTGTTTCCTGTTTCAGTTCATGGCGTCAGTAACATCTTCCTAATCACTTAAACTAGAAGACATCTTCCAATAATTATTTCTCCCATTATTTGCCCAGCATATCTCCCCTAGCAGTCGTACATTCCTGAGTTCTCCCTCTCCTTTTATCCCCATCTTAGACCACTCTAACTCAAGTCCCCACTATCTCTTAGGTGGACAAGACAGCCTCCTAACTGTCTAACAGCCTCCGTGTTGTTGCTTCTGGAGTCCATTCTTGCAAATGGCATCTGTTACTTTCCTGACCCAGGCCAGATCATTTCCTCCTCAGAAACACTCCATGACCCCTGCTTACTTTGTAAAGTCCAGTTTCCTGGATGTTCTGTTCAAGATGCTTCCTGTTGACCCCAGTCTTGTCTCCACCCTTCTGTCTATGCTCACTCTGCCTCAGCCAAGCTTGACCCATTGCTAGTCCCTGAATCTTCATAATTTGATGAGTTTTTCATGACATTCATTTTCCTGGAATGCATTTTCTCTTCCTGTATGCCTGAGCAAAGGCTATTCAGTCCTTCAGTGATAACTCAGAATCCCAAATCTCTGATGGGGACTTCTCTGATACTTCATAGCAGAGGTTTTGGGCTTTGTATTCTTGTCACACACATTTCATTTTAACTTAATTATTTTACATAGTTGTTCATTTTCTCATTTCTTCTAGAATAGACTGGAAGCTCTTTGAAGGTAGAGGTCATATCTTGTTTCTATCAGTGGGATCCTAGTTCCTAGCACACTGCTTGCATTAAATTGGCATTCATACATTTGTTGAAATAAAATATTTGTTTCTATTAAAATTATTATTTGATATAAAAACTACTACTTAATCTCTCCAAATATTCTCTTTAAATGTTAACTTTATAACTGTATTTATTTTTATTTCATCAAATAAATGTCTTTTTAATTGCCCTCATTTTTAAAATGTTGATAGGTAAATTGTAGAAGCAAATAAACAAAACAAAAGGAAAAAGGAAAGAAATAAAAAGAAAGAAAGGTAACACTGAAAAGGAGATTTGATGTCTCTGGTCTTTGCTTGTTTTTAAGCCTGATACATTTCTTTGGCTGATCATATAGGTAATACCCTTGAGCTTTTCATGATAAGGTTAAAAAACATTTCTATGATATACCAGTATATCTTTCAAGCAATATGCCTGAAGTTGTGGGTTTTTTTTTTTTTTTTTTTTTTTCATTTTTTTTCAGCACCGCTACAGACTTCTCTGGGGAATGGGCTGTAAAGCAAAGATTTGGTACTATCTGTCTCTTCCATTTCGGAAAACTACAAATTATATGATATGAGACATGAGGAAGTAAAACATCAATTGTACAGAACATTTCAGTAGAGAAGGTATTCTAATTAACATGATAATCAACACAAGCCTTTTCATTGGAACAAATAGTATAATCAAACATTCTTTATGAATCTTGATAAATATACTTTACTGTCTGATGGATTTCAAGCTATTGGTGCTATTCCTTCTTTCTGGACACCAAGGTATACATGGCAAAAAAGGAAGGAACAAAGAAAGAAGCCAATGTAAATTTAAAAGTTAGCTATCAATTTATTATACAGGGGAATAACACCAGTTCCTGATACTTCTGGGTGCTGATTAGAAGAAATCATAATAGGGGCACTGAAAATCAGTAATGTCCTAAGAAATCCTCTAGGAATTTTTATATTTAGGCATAAGCCTCATTTCTTATCCCAAATTTTTGCTTAAAAATGAATAAATAATTCTAGCTGGAACAGAATGTATTATAAGAAATAGTTACCATTTATTGAACACAAACTCTGCCAGGCATGGAACTGAATATTTTATGTATAAAATCTTAATTTTTCACAATAACCCAGAAGGTAGCTTATTCTACCTTGAAATGCATAAATTTCCAACACTATGTTGAATAGGAGTGGTGAGAGAGGGCATCCCTGTCGTGTGCCAGTTTTCAAAGGGAATTTTTCCAGTTTTTGCCCATTCAGTATGATATTAGCTGTGGGTTTGTCATAAATAGCTCTTATTATTTTGAGGTACGTTCCATCAATACCGAATTTATTGAGCGTTTTTAGCATGAAGGGCTGTTGAATTTTGTCAAAAGCCTTTTCTGCATCTATTGAGACAATCATGTGGTTCTTGTCTTTGGTTCTGTTTATATGCTGGATTACGTTTATTGATTTGCGAATGTTGAACCAGCCTTGCATCCCAGGGATGAAGCCCACTTGATCATGGTGGATAAGCTTTTTGATGTGCTGCTGAATCCGGTTTGCCAGTATTTTATTGAGGATTTTTGCATCAATGTTCATCAGGGATATTGGTCTAAAATTCTCTTTTTTTGTTGTGTCTCTGCCAGGCTTTGGTATCAGGATGATGTTGGCCTCATAAAATGAGTTAGGGAGGATTCCCTCTTTTTCTATTGATTGGAATAGTTTCAGAAGGAATGGTACCAGCTCCTCCTTGTACCTCTGGTAGAATTCAGCTGTGAATCCATCTGGTCCTGGACTTTTTTTGGTGGGTAGGCTATTAATTGTTGCCTCAATTTCAGAGCCTGCTATTGGTCTATTCAGGGATTCAACTTCTTCCTGGTTTAGCCTTGGGAGAGTGTAAGTGTCCAGGAAATTATCCATTTCTTCTAGATTTTCTAGTTGATTTGCGTAGAGGCGTTTATAGTATTCTCTGATGGTAGTTTGTATTTCTGTGGGGTCAGTGGTGATATCCCCTTTATCATTTTTTATTGCATCTATTTGATTCCCCAGTATGGCAATTCCTCAAGGATCTAGAACTAGATGTACCATATGACCCAGCCATCCCACTACTGGGTATATACCCAAAGGATTATAAATTAGTCTACTACAAAGACACATGCACACGTATGTTTATTGCGGCACTATTCACAATAGCAAAGACTTGGAATCAACCCAAATGTCCATCTGTGACAGACTGGATTAAGAAAATGTGGCACATATACACCATGGAATACTATGCAGCCATAAAAAAGGATGAGTTTGCGTCCTTTGTAGGGACATGGATGCAGCTGGAAACCATCATTCTTAGCAAACTATCACAAGAAGAGAAAACCAAACACCGCATGTTCTCACTCATAGGTGGGAACTGAACAATGAGATCACTTGGACTCGGGAAGGGGAACATCACGCACTGGGGCCTATCATGGGGAGGGGGGAGGGGGGAGGAGGGAGGGCTTGCATTGGGGAGTTATACAAGATATAAATGATGAATTGATGGGTGCTGACGAGTTGATGGGTGCAGCACACCAACATGGCATAAGTATACATATGTAACAAACCTGCACGTTATGCACATGTACCCTAGAACTTAAAGTATAATAAAAAAAAAAAAAAAAAAGAAATGCATAAATTGAAGCTTGGAGTGATTAAGTAACTTCTCCAATGCTACAGAAGCCATTAACTCTAAGAGCTGGGATTTGAACCCAGGCTACTTAATGCCAGAAGCCATTCACAGAGTCATGCCTCTATGTTTGAATCTGTTTTCTGAGATCCTCCCTCCCATGTGCTTGTGTGCCATGTATTGTGTTGTCACTAGGGATACTGCAACGAAGAAGACAAGCATAATAGCTGTTCTTATGAAGTTTACCTAATTGTTCCGTTAAAGAGAAAGGAAGTTGGTTCCTATCATGTATGCTTTCCTGAAGATTTAAGGAGAAGGCGACATTGCCCTTGCTAGTTCATTTTCCATCATCAAATATTATCAGAAGCATAAAAGCTTAATATATTTTCAGTTGAAGTATGTTTTAATGGAATTATTTTCATTAAAAATACAGGTAATTTTTCATAGAATATAACAATTTTCCCCTATTACATCCATGCTTCATAATTGAAGAAAATGTTCCTATGATCTTGCAGATACATAACTCTAGCTGAGAGGGCTACAAATGCATCATCTGGCACAAGCTGGGAGACAGCATCGACTGAGGTCTAGTCCTAGCACTGCCTTGACTGACATGATTGTCACAGGTTTTGTGCCTTGATTGACACAGGTTTACTCGTCAATAAGATACATATCAGATACATGCCTCGGTTTACAATGGCTTGTCTTCAGCTTTCTATGCTTTGTAGTCCCTGGAAACCCTTTACAGTGTCATCTCTCCGAATGCAGGTTTCCAAAGACATCCACAGCCTGCTTCAAAACTAAATTTTACAAGAATTTAAAAAAAGGAAAAACATATCAAAATCTTCCAAGGTATAACCAGCAGAGAAAATCTCTCTTTATAATTTGGTGCTGTCTAGTAGCTTTTATATTTATATTCTACCAAACAAAAATTTAAAAATTCTTTTTATTTTAAAATAAAAAATATATATCTTTATAGATATCTATATCTATCTATATATATATATACACACACACACACACAAAAGATGTATGGCTTAATGAATTATTATCAGTGATACCACTTAAGTCAGGAAATAGAACTTTACTGCACATTCCAGAAACCCCATTCCATTCACAACTCCATACCCCTCACCAAAAGCATCATTCTCCTCATTTTTACAATACCTAACTTCAATTGTGTTTTAAAAATAGCTTTATCACTCCAATATCTGTCTCTAATTACTCTAGTTTTGCTCATTTTTAAAAACCCGATATAGGATAAGTCGCTTTTAATCTACAGGGTCCTCCTCCACATCTGCCACTTCCCTGCAATTTATCTTTGGGAAAACCCAGACAATCTGACCTATAGAGTTTTCTAGAATCCAGATTTTACAGAACACATCCTTTTGAAAGTGCAGTTCAGCATGTTCCTTTGTCCTCTCGATAGCCTTCTGCAATTTGCAGCTGGATCCAGAGACTGATGCAGATGATCCAGAGCATCAGACTCAAGTTTAATCTTTTGTCATGACTATCAGTGGCATTTGGCAGGATTATAGGAGGCACGTAATATCCGGTCATCTCTGTTATTTGATCTTAGCAGCTGTTCGTGCTAAATGCCCATATTCATTCATTGGGAATTGCAAAACGGCAACATTCTATCATTCATTTTTCATTTATTAGTTGAAATTACTTTTCTAAAGAAACATTCCCACATCTACTATTTAGATACTTAGTGGTATAGTTCATTTAGGAAAGTCAGAATAAATGTTTATATATTTCTCCTTTATTGACTAATTTTCAATATAATGATTTGATTTCCTATTATCTTCCAAAGATGAATAATTCTTTTGTTGTTTTTAAATATCATTATGAACTCAAAGATTTTAACATATTTGATGGGCTTCAATCTACTGCAACTATCATTATTGAAGCTCAAATTCAGTTGGTAAGTTTTAACATGGGTCTAACAGTCTCTGAAAGCTTCCTTGATAGCTACTGTTACAAGACTTTCCGAGCCCACTTTTTAGTCCGTATCAGTGTTTCTAGACTTTTTCAGTGCACAGAACTGGGAAGTACACATTTGAAAATAAAATTTCTCTTGAGGTTACTCACTTTGATGATTCACATTCAGATTCAAATTCCTGACTTAACTTAATTTTTTCTCTAGCACACTGCTACCTACTTTCTTCAAAACCAAAAATCTGGTTCTCAAGGACACGGGATGTTACACTCAGACTATCCCATAATTATTCATTAGTTTTTTCCATATTACATATATAATAGTCTCAGAACCTAACAGTAATACCTCCACCAATATGATTAGTGAAAACATTAAAACACAGGTTTACTTTTCCATTCTCCTCCCATTTGTAAAGTGCTTACACTGTCTGTCCTCTCAGTTCATATGGCCATCACATACCCTCGCCTTTTCTGCCCCATTTACTTTAAGCTCTATAAGTAACTACTTATTTAATGTTCTCCACTAGTCCTTATGATGTCTCTCTAGTTATTCTGCTTGTCTCAAGCCTGTTCTCTAATTAAATTCCTCAGGAAGTGCGTATAGGATCCAAGTTCTTACATATTGGGGACAGTTTTCTTGTGTCCTTTGCTGGACATTAGAAGGCTGTATTTTCTGGAAATAAAATCCATGTCTTGTGTGTTTTTCCCTTGAGTATCTTACATATGTTTCTTCATTTTCTTTTGGTATAAAGCATTGATGCTGAAAGGTGTGGCAATTATCTAATTTTCTTTCCATTGTAAGTCATTTTTTCGCTTTTGTTTACATAGCCAAATGATTTTTTATTTTTCTTTGAAGCCCAGTAACTTTATCACAGTGTTTTGGTGT
This sequence comes from Rhinopithecus roxellana, assembly GCF_007565055.1. Lineage (NCBI taxonomy): Eukaryota > Metazoa > Chordata > Mammalia > Primates > Cercopithecidae > Rhinopithecus > Rhinopithecus roxellana. The sequence continues at coordinate 96,516,126 of NC_044566.1, forward strand.
TCACAATTCTAAGTCAATATTCTTAGGGATGTGATACACTCTTTCGGTAGGCAGTTTCACATTTTAGTTAGAAAAGATTTTTGAATTTGCATTTTAGTGTTTGTTCTGTTTTCTTGCTTCCAACTTTCTTCCACACGGATTCCTGCTATGCATATATTCAATATTTTTTCTTGTCTTCAACATTTGTCATTTTCTCTTGAATCTTTTTTATTGCTTTATTTTTGAGTTTTAAATTTTTCCTCTTATTTCATCTTCATTTCTTTTAACATATTTATCTGTTATATGTATTCATTCTTGTCTTCCTTGTAGTTAGGCTTAATTTCTTTTTCTCTTATTTCTGTTCTTTTTTTAATGATTTCAACTTTTATTTTAGATTTAGGAGATACATGAGCAGATCTGTCATTTGGAAACACTGTGTTTCACTGAGGTACGGGGTATGGATGATCCTGTCACTCAGGCATTGAGTACAGCACCCCAATAGGCAGTCCCTCAGCCCTCCCTCCCTCCCTCCATGTCACCCTCCTCCAGCAGTCTCTAGTATCTATTGCTTCCATCTCTATGTCCATGTGTATTTAATGTTTAGTTTTCACTTGTAAGTGAGAACATACACTATTTGGTTTTCTGTTCCTGTGTTAATTTGCTTCAGATAATGGCCTCCAGTTGTATTCATGTTGCTGTCAATGACATGATTTCATTCTTTTTTAATGGCTGCATAGTATTCCATAGTGGATTATGTACCACATTTTCTCTATCAAGTCCACCACTGATGGGCATTTAAGTTGATTCGACATCTTTGTTATTGTGGAAAGTGCTTCAAATAACATACGAGTGCATGTGTCTTTTTGGTAGAGCTATTTATTTTCCACTGGGTACATACCCAGTAATGGGACTGCTGGGTCCAATGATAGTTGTGTTTTAAGTTCTTTAAGAAGTCTCCAAACTGCTTTCCACAGTGGTTGAACTAATTTACATTCCCAACAGTGTTTAAGTATCCCTCACCAGCATCTGTTATTTTTTGACTTGTTAATAATAGCCATCCTGAGTGGTATGAGATGGTATCTCATTGTGGCTTTGATTTGCATGTATCTGATGACAAGTGATGATGAGCATTTTTTCATGTGTGTTGGCTGCTTGTATGTCTTCTTGTAAGAAGTATCTGTCCCTGTCTTTTGCCCATTTTAAAATTTTTTTTTTTTTTGCTTGTTGATTTGTTTAAATTCCTTACAGATTGCAGATACTAGTCCTTTGTTGGATGCACAGCTTGTGAATATTTTCTCTGACTCTGTAAGTTGCCTGTTTACTCTGTTAATAGTTTCCTTTGCTGTAAATAAGATCACCAAACAGAAATTGTTGTTTTTTTTTACATTGAGCCATTTGAAATTAAATGAGTCATTTAACTTTTCTGAGTTTCTTTTTTGCTTGCTCTATAAGTTTTAATGGAAACTTTTCTTGAAAAAGTAGGCAATATATCATTTACTTTACATATTGGGATGGAATAGTCCTGATTATACTAGACACTGGTTACCAAAATGGAGAAAAATGGATTGGTGATCATATGAACAATGTGTGGGGACCAAGAGACTTAGGACATATAAGTATGTAATAGTTAATAGAAAGCTCTATGAAGTAAATAAATAGTTATGGCTTTAATTCACCTACTCCAACAGAAAAAAAGATATAAATAAAACCTGATGGGATTAAAGTGTGTGCCTCTAAGGTGGTTTACCTGTATTAGGCATGATGACTAGTGCATTAAGTCATGATTTTCGGCATGTAGGCATTCTTTCAAAATAATATATATTATAGGCTCCTATAATACATAGGAATATTTTTACTTATTATTCATTCTTTCTGCACAACATACCCCCTATCTTTAAAAGGAATAGTATATCTCCACTGATAGGTAAGAATACCCTGAGGTCCCAGAAATGATAAGAACTGGAGTGGAGCCTTTGCAAAATCTGTTGATAAATTATTTAGAACTGATTGAGCTGGAAAACCACCAGAAGAGAAAACATTTGGTAAATGATGTAGAAATCTTAGAAATCATCAATACTGAAATATTTTAAAGCCCCTTCCTCCTTTCTTTTTCACTTCTCACTACACCAATCAGGTCTCCAAATGTCTGAACCCTCTGGTCAAATTCTATTTCAGAGAATCTACCTGTGGAAGTGGCACAGCAGGCATTAAAGATGCCATTAAATAGACATCTGCTCCTGGACACGTGAACCTTAAATGGCCCGAAATCATATAATGTGCCATGCCAACTTAAGAGGAAAAAAAAAGACAGAGGCAATAAAAAAGAAACAAAGTAAAAATACACTTAAATGAAATTTTTATTTAAATGTGTGAAGATGTGCATGTGCACACACACTAATATGCTCAACTTGTTTCAGATTCATGGCACTGAATCAGAATTAGAATACTATAAGCTCAATTCTGATAATGGCATATATTTTACATTATTGTTAAAGAACTAATCATTATACTCTTCTTAACAAAGTGTTATATTATCATTGATGCCATTTACATCTCTGCAACCTTTGATCATACAGAGAAAGGTTCTTTTCTGGTTATTTCAAAATAAGCCAAAACAAATGTATCTGATAAAATAAAGATATACATCAACCAATATGCATTGTCATCTCAAAGATCTGAAATTCTTCTTCTAGCACTCGGACCCTAAAGATGTTCTCAGCACCTCCATTTCCAAAATACACTTGAAATTAATGGAAATTTGAATTATACCCACTGACTGTATTTTTAAAAATATTTTTACAAAGTAGAAAATTGTTTCCACTCAGTAAAAATGATGGATTATTCTATAGTGTGAAAAAATTAATGAGCAGATGGAATACCAACCCATTATTCATTAAAATATTGCACTGGGTTAATTCAGCAAATAAAAATGGAGAATAGAGCAGATGGCCATTTATAGTTTTCTTGATTTCTTAAACTACTTCTTTACAGCCAGAACTGCTCCCATATTTAACTTGAAATGCACAGCTCTTTCCATATGCACAGTAAGCAAGCATTCATGTGACCTCATAAACTTTTCATATAAAATAGCAATGATTTTTATGATTTAGTTAAAGGAACACTATACACTTACAGAGTAAGTTATTCCCATATCCCCAGTATTCTGTAGATAATTTAAATTTCCTAGCCTCAGTAGATCCTTGCTACCATTATCTGATCTGAAGTAGGTTCACGTAGTCACATGGGTAAAATTTCACATAATAAAGGGATCAGCTTTGTTATAAACTGTGAAGTATGCCAAGCATACATTAAATTATTACAAACTAGTCCCAGTCTCTCTTAAACCAACACTTTTCTTGTTTTCATCATAACATGATTGTATAAGTTATTGCATTAAAAATATTCTCTTCTATACAGAGCAATTTACTTCTCATGCAAGTAAATTGAATCAATCATTCTGGAAAACTGTTCAGCAGAATCTATTGCAACTAAACATACACATACTCTATGGCTCCAGCAATTCCACTTTTAGGTATACACCCCACAGAAAAGAATACATATGCCTACAAAGTTTATGGATATGAGCATTTATAGAGACTCATACAAAAAATAACCCAGATATAATCAAGAAATACATTGTGATGTATTTATACAATGGTATAATACAGGCAATGAAAATGAATGAACTACCACAAGAAAAACAACATAGGTGAACATCACAAACATAAAGTTGAGCAAAAGAAGGCAAAGACAAGAACAAATACTGTATAATTCAATTTATATAAACTTCAACAGAAATCGGCATCGTGGTTGATTTAGGGGAAAGGTAGAAAAAATGTGGGACAAAAAGGGGCTGTTGAGTGTCTGGCCATGCTCTTTATCCTAATATAGGTAGGTGGCTGTTACGTGGGTAGAGTCCCATTGTGAAAATGCATTGTGGAGAAGGCCAGAGCAAAATGGCAGAGTAAGATGCTCTAGTAATCTCTCCCGCATGAAAACATCAACATTAATAATTATCCATGCACAAAAATACTTTCACAAAAGCTAAAAAAGCCAGGTGATACAGCATAGTTCCTGGCTATAGCATGACAACAAGAAAAGACACATTCAAGAGGGTAGGAAGGACAATTTTACATTAAACGTGTCATCCCTCTTTCAAACCCAGGTAGTACACTGCAAAGAGAGATACTGTCCACTTGAAGAAAACAGAGAGAGCTGAGCAGAGGACTTTACCTTGGACTCCAACACTGGGCCTGGTACAGTAAAATCCAGCACGAGGCAGAACCCCCACAACCCCATAATCCAAGATAGTACTCACATACAGCTGTTCTAGATCCACTGTGGCATAAGGAGAGACCATGCAGCATCAGGCTTCAGGATAGCGTGGCAAACTTGATCTCTGAGCCACACGACTGCTGGGACAACTTTAGTGGGCCAGTACGCCAGAAAGCCCTCAGCAGCTCTGGGCATCTGGTGTGCCCCAGAGCAGCACTGGCCACATCTAACACAGGCTTCTGGTAGTGCTGCACTAGCTGCTGCAGCGCCGAGGCTTCTGACCTGCCCAAGTACCACACCTGCTATAGAAGGCCTCAGACATCTTGTGTGTCACAGAACTGTGCTGGCTACAGAGATTTCCTAGCCAAAATCAGTGTGTGAAGAATGAAATAAGTACCTATTATTAAAAATATACAGACATCATGATAACAAAAGATCAAGAACAATCAGGAAAACATAATATCACCAAATGAACAAAAATAAGATGCCAGCAACTGGCCACAAAGAAATAGAGATGGATACACTGCCTGATAAAGAATTTAAAAAGAACTGTTTTAAGGAAGCTCAGTTAAGTACAACAACAACAACAACAAAAAAGATACAGATTCTGTGAAATGAGGGAAACAGGACTTCTGCCCACCACTAGGGTATTGCATATGTCCACCTGCTTCAGCCACAGCTGGTTTTTACCTGTGGGCACCTCCTACTTGGGTGGAGGCTGATCTGTTCAACTCAGTTTAAAAAACACTGGGAAAAAATTTAAAACTGCACACCACTGCTGAATGAATATACTTCATGAGACCTCGGCCATTCTGGCTCCACAGGAGACAGTGAACCTGCTCACACACCCAGCACATCACTGCTATAACCAGAATCTGAGAAAGTCAAAGATTCTCCGTAAACAAGGAACTTATACAGAGTCTTTGCCATGGAAAGCACCCAGATCCACAACTAGGTGACCATAAACTATACATACTAAAGTCACAACCTCAAAAGGAACTTTTTAAAAATCCAGTTGAATCAAAACTAAATTCAAAAGAAGAAATAGCCTACCAAAATGAGAAGGAACCAGAAAAATAATTCTTATAATACGAAAAAAAAGAGTTCTACGACACCCCCAAAAGATTATACTAACTCTCCAGCAGTGGATTCAAATCAAAATCAAATCAGACAAAGTATCCAAAATGCATATTAGTAATTTGCTCAATGAGATCCAAGAAAAAGTTAAAACCAACATAAAGAAATTAAATAATTCAGGATATGAATAAAAAACATTAAAGATATATATGTAAAAGAGAATATAAACAGAACTTTGGGAAATTATAAACACAGTTTGGGGATTACAAAATACAGTGGAAAGTTTTAACAATAGACTAAACCAAGTAGAAGAAAGAATAAAGACAAAGCTTATAAATTAACCCAATCAATCAAACAAAAAAGATTAAAAAGAAATGAACAAAGTCTCCAACAGCTATGGGAATCTATTCCTGGGGGAGAAGAAAAAGTTAAAAGTTTGAAAAAAATGATTTGAGGGAATAATTGAGGAAAACTTTCTTTGTCTTGCTAGAGATTTAGATATCCAAATACAAGAAGCTCAAAGAACTCCTGGGAGATTCATTGCAAAAAGGACATCACCAAACCATATAATCATCAGGCTATCTAAAGTTGACATGGAAAAAATAATTCTAAGAGTAATGAGACAAAAGCATTGGATAACTTACAGGAAAAACCTGTGAGACCAATAGTACACTTCTTAGTGAAATCTTCCAAGCCAGAAGTGGTTGGGATCCTATCTTTAGTGTCTTCAAAAAGAATAACTGTCAGTCAAGAATTTTCAATGTGGCAAAACTAAATTTCACAAATGAACGAGAAACAAAGCATTTCCCAGACAAATGCTGAGGGAACTTGTCACCACTAGAGTAGCCTGATAAGAAATGCTAAAAGGAGTTCTAAATATAGAAACAAGGTCATTACACACCATCAAGTATAAAAACACTTGAAAGCATAAAACTCACAGGGCTTACAAAATAGTAATACAATGAAAAAAAACAAAGCAACTAGATAATAACCATCATTATGACAGGAACAGAACCTTATATATCAATATTAACATTAAATGTAAATGGTCTAAATGCCCCACTTAAAAGCTACAGATCGGCATAACGAATTTAAAAAGCACACCAAATATATGCTGTCTTCAAGGGACCCAATTAACTTGTAAAGATTCATGTAAACTCAAGGTCAAAAGGTGGGAAAAAATATTCCACACAATGAAAACCAAAAGGGAGTAGGAATAGCTACTCCTATATCAGAAAAAACAGACTTTAAAACAACACAGTAAACAAAGACAAAGAAGGTCATTATATAATAATAATGAATCAATTCAATAAGAAGATATAGCAATCATAAATATTTATGTAACTAACTCCAGAGCTCCCAAATTCATAAAACAAATACCACTAAATTTACAAAAAGAGATAGCAACACAATAATAGTGGGGGAGTTCAACACTTTACTAACATCATTAGACACTCTACTGACAGCATTAAGACAGAAAGCCAACGAAGAAATAATGGCTTTAAACTGGAATCTAGAACAAATGGCCCTAACAGACATTTACAGAAAATTCTATCCCAAAACTGCAGAATACACATTGTTCTCATCAGCACTTGGGGCATTTTCCAACATAGACCATATGATAAACCAGAAAACAAGTCTCAATAAATTTTTAAAAATCAAAATTTTATCAAGTATCTTCTCAGACAACACTGGCCCAAAATTAGAAATCAATTCCAAGAGGAACTCACAAAAGTATATAAATACATGGAAATTAAATAATCAGATCCTGAATACTCTCTGGGTCAACAATGAAATCAGGATTGAAATTAAACAATTTTTTCAAAATGAATGACAATAGTGAAACAAGTTGTCAAATCTCTGGGATACAGTGAAAGCAATATTAAGAGGCAAATTTATAATGCTAATGCTTCATCAAAAGGACAGTAAGATCACAAACTTACAACATAACATCACACCTCAAGGAACTACAGAAACAAGTGCAAAGCAAACCCAAAGCAAATAGAAGAAAATAAACAACAAAGATGAGACCAGCAGTAAACAAAATTGAAAAAAAAATACAAAGGACCAATGAAACAAAAAGTTGATTATTTGGAAAGATAAAGAAAATTGATATACCACTACTTAAATTAACCAAGAAAAACAGGAGAGAAGACTCAGAGCACAATTAGAAATTAAAATGAAGACATCACAATTGATACCACATGCAAAAGATCATTTGAGACTACTATGAATAACTCATATAAATGCACACTAGGGAATCTAGAGAAAATAGATAAATTCCTAGGAAGATGCAATCTTCCAAGCTTAAATCAGGAAGAGATAGAAATTTTGAACAGACCAATAACAAGCAGTGAGAATGAATAAGTAATTTAAAAAATCTCCCAACAAGAAAAAGCCCAGGACCAGAGAAGATTCACAGTCAACTCTACCAGATATTCAAAGAGGAATTGATACAATTCATACTAAAACTATTCCACAAAGTTAGTATCACCATGATGCACAATCCAGAAATGGACAAAAAGAAAGAAAGAGAAAAAACTACAGACCAATATCCAATCCATGATGAACATTGATGGAAAAATCCTCAAAAAAATACTAGCAAACTGAATCCAACAGCGTATCAAAAAGACAATTCACCAGGATTAAGTAGGTTTCATCCCAGGGATGCAGGGATGGTTCAACATACACAAGTCAATAAATCTGAACACATAAACAGGATTAAAACCAAAACCATATGATCATCTCAATAGATGCAGAAAAAAATTGACAAAATCCAGCATTCCTTTATGATAGAAACCTTCAAAAATTAGGAATAGAAGGAACATATTTCACAATAATAAAAACCATATAAGACAAATCCAAAGCTCATATCATACTGAATTGGGAGAACTTGAAAGCATTGCCCCTAAGAACTGGAGCAACACAAGGATGCCCACACTCATCACTTCTACACAACATAGCTCTGGAAGTCCTAGCCTGAGCAATTGGGCAGTAGGAAGAAATAAAGGACATTCAAGTTGGAAAAGAAGAAGTCAGACTATCTGTTTGCTGACAATATGACCTTATACTTAGAAAGACCCAAAGACTCTTCCAAAAGACTCCTTGATTTCATGAATGAACTCAGTAATGTCTCAGGTTACAAATCAATGTACACAGATCAGTAGTACTGTTATACACCAACAATGCCAAGATGAAAATCAAATCAAGAAATCAAACCCTTTTACAATAGCTACAAAAAATAAAAAATAAAATACCGAAGAATATATTTAACCAAGAAGGTAAAAGATCACTAAGGAGAAATACAAAATACTGATGAAAGAAATCATAGATGGCACAAATTGGAAAATATTCCATGCTCATGGGTTGGAAGAATCAATATTATGAAAATGACCATTCTGCCCAAAGCAACCTACAGTTTCAATGTAATTCCTAACAAAATACCCAGATAGATCATTTTTCACAGAATTAGAAAAACAATCCTGAAATTTATATAGAACCAAAACACAGCTCTAATAGCCAAAGCAATCCTAAGAAAAGAGAACAAATCTAGAGGCATCACATTATCTAACTTCAAATTACAATACAAGGTTATGGTAATGAAAACAACATGGCACTGGTATAAAAGCAGACACACAGACCAATGGAACAGGACAGACACAGAGAAATAAAGGTAAATACAACGAACTAATCTTTGACAAAGCAGACAAAAACCTACACTGGGGAAAGGACTTTCTATTCAGTGAATGGTGTTGGGAAAATTAAATAGCCACATGCCAAAGGATAAAACTGGATCCTTATTTGTCACCATATACAAAAATTAACTCAAGATGGAATAAAGACTTACATCTAAGATCTTAAATCATAAAAATTCTAGAAGAAAACTTAGGAAAAAATATTCTGGATATTGGCCCATGCAAAAAAATTGTAACTTAAGACTCCAATAACAAACGTGAAAATAAATAAATAGGATATAGCCAAACTGAAAAGCACAGGAAAAGAAATAATCCACAGAGTAAACAGACACCCTACAGAATGGGAGAAAATATTTGCAAACTATATACTTGAGAAAGAAATAATATCCAGAATCTACAAAAAACTCAAATCATTGAGAAAAAAAATTAAATAACCTCATGAAAATGTATGGAAATAACATGAACAGACATATCTGTTCATGTTTTTCTCAAAAGCAACTATACAAATGGCAAAAAAATATGAAAAATGCTCAATGTCACGAATCATCAGGAAAATGCAAATTAAAACCACAATAAGATACTACCTCACCTAGCCAGAATGACCTTTTCTTTTTTCTTTAACTTCTATTTTACGTTCAGGGGTACATGTGCAGGTTTGTTACATAGGTAAACTTGTGTCATGGGGTTTGTTAAACAGATTATGTAATCACCCAGGTATTAAGCCTAGTATGCATTAGTTATTTTTCATGATCTTCTCCCTCCTCCTACCCTGCATCCTCCAATAGGCTTCAGTGTATGTTTGTTCCCCTCTGTGTGTCCATGTGTTCTCATCATTTAGTTCACATTTAAAAGTGAGAACATGTGGCATTTCCTTTTCTTTTCCTGCATTAGTTTGCTAAGGATAATGGTCTCCAGCTCTATCCATGTCCCTGCAAAGAATATGCTCTCAGTTTTTTGTTTGTTTTCTATGGCTGCGTAATATTACGTGGTGTACATGTGCCACATTTTATTTATCTAGGCTATCATTAAGGGGCATTTAGGTTGAATCTATGTCTTTGCTATTATAAATAGTACTGCAATGAACATATGCAAGTGTGTGTCTTTACAGCAGAAAAATTTACATTCCTTTGGGCATACATTTAGTAATGGGATTGCTAGGTTGAATGGTATTTCTGTCTTCAGGACTTTGGGGAATCACCACACTGTCTTCCACAATAATTGAACAAATTTACACTCCAACCAACAGTGTACAAATGTTGCTTTTTCTCCACAACCTTGCCAGCATCTGTTGTTTTTTGACTTTTTAATAATAACAGAATGGCCATTATTAAAATTCAAAAAATGACAGATGTTGACATGGATGTAGCGAAAAGGGAAAGCTTATACACTGCTGCTGGTGACGTAAATTAGCACACCCTATATGGAAACCAGTACGGACATTTCTCAAGGAACTAAAAGTAGATACACCATTTGATCCAACAATCGCACTCCTGGGTATCTACCTAAAGAAAAAGAAGTCATTATATCAAAAAGGCACCTGCCTGCATATGTTTATTACAGTACAATTCACAATTTCAAAGATACTGTATCAACCTAAGTGCTCATCAACTGATGAGTTAATAATGAAAATGTAATATACACACAGCATGTATATACACACACCACAGAATATTACTGAGCCATTAAAAAAAACAAAATAATGTCTTCACAGCAACTTGGATGGAGCTGGAGGCCATTATCCTAGGTGAAGTAACACAGAAATGGAAATCCAAATACCATAAGTTCTTATGTATAAATGAGAGCTAAGCCATGGATATCGAAAGACATACAGAGTGATATAATAAATGCTGGAGATTCACAAGGGGAGAGGGTGGAAGGTGAGCAAAGGATGAAAAATGACCCATTGAGTACAATGTACACTATTTGGTTGACAGGTATACTAAAAGCCCTAACCTCGGCAATATACAATTCATCCATGTAATCAAAAACCACTTATATCTCCAAAGCCATTGAAATAAAAAAAAATTGTTTTAATTCAAAACAGGGAAACAATAAATGATAAGAATAAGAAATTGAATAGAGAGCTTGGAATTTTTTTAAAAACATCAAACGGAAATCCTAGAGCTGAAAAAAATATAAAAGAAATGAAAAATGCAATAGAGAACATCACAGCAGAATTGATCATGGAGAAAAAGTACCTGTGTACTTGAATACTGGTTATTTGAAAAACCATAGTCAGAAGAAGAAAAATAAAAAAGAAAGAAAAGGAAGAAAGGATTCAAGAAACAACATTTAAAAAGCAAATATTCAAGTCATAAAAATGTAAGAGGGAGAATAGAAAGATAAAGGGCTATAAAGCTTATCTAAAAAACTAATAGCAGAAAACTTTCCAAACCTGGAAGATGTAAATATCCAGGCTGAAGGTCACCAATCAGATTCAAACCAAATAAGACTACCCTAAGACATACTTTAATCGTACTGTCAAAATAAAAAAAAAAAAAGAGAGAGAGAGAGAAATTCCTGAAAGCAGTAAGAGAAAAAAAAAAAAACATATAAAAGAGTTCTAATACATCTAATACACCTAGCAGCAAACTTCTGAGGAGAAATCTTACAGGTCATGAGAAATGGGATGATAAATTCAAAGTTCTGAAGGATCCTAGCACTTAGCAAGGCCAAGACAGGAGTATTGCTTGAGGCCAGGAGTTTGAGATCAGCCTTGGCAACATAGCAAGACTCCATCTCTACAAAAATTAGCCAGGCATGGTGGTGCATGTCTGTAGTTTCAGCCACTGAGGAGGCTGCAGCTGGGGGATCACTTGAGCCCATGAGGTTGATGCTGCAGTGAGGTATGATTGTGCCACTGCCCTCCAGCCTGGGTGACAGAGTGAGACCTTGTCTAAAAAACAAAACAAAACAAAACCAAAACAACAAAGTTCTAAAGAGAAAAAAAGAAAAACTACCAATCAAATATTCTGTAGCCATAAGGCTCTCCTTCAGAATGGAATTAGATATAAAAACTTTCCCAGGCAAGCAAATACTAGGGAAGTTCATCAGTACCAGAAACGTCTTAGAAGAAATGCTATCTTAAAATTGAAAGAAAAAAATGATAATGAGTAATGCAAAAATACCTGAAAGTATAAAACTTACTGGTAAAAGTAAGTACACAATGAAATTCAGAATATTCTAATATTATAATGGTGGTGTGTAAATCACTATACCTTTAGCACAAAGGTTAAAAGACAAAACTATTGAAAATAAATATAGCTCTAATAATTTGTTACATGATATAAAATACAAAACAATACAAATCGTGACATTAAAAATTCAAAATGTGGGAAAACGGAGTGGTGTAAAAGCATATCTTATGTGTGTGTACACGTGTGTGTGTCAGAGTGTGATCAAAATTCTCATCAGTTTAGAATAATCTTTTATAGCTAGAAGATATATTTTCTAAGTCTCATGGTAATTATATAGCAAAGGTCTATAGTAGATACACATAAAATAAAAAGCAAGGAATCAAACTGTACCACTAGAGAAAATCACCTAGTCACAAAGGAAGACAGAAAGAGAGAAAGAAAAGAAAATCTACAAAACAATGAGAAAACAGTGAATGAAATGGCAGTAGTAAGTCCTCACATATGAATGCTCTCTTGAATGTTAATATATTATAGTCTCTCTAAAAAAAAAAAAAAAAGGACTCTGGCCAGGTGCAGTGGCTCACGCCCATAATCCCAGCACTTTGGGAGGCCAAGGCGGGTGGATCACCTGAGGTCAGGAGTTCAAGACCAGCCTGGCCAACATGAAGAAACCCTGTCTCTACTAAAAATACAAAATTAGCCTGGCATGGGGAAACGTGCCTGTAATCCTAGCTAACTCAGGAGGCTGAGGCAGGAGAATTGCTTAAACCTGGGAGGCAGAGGTTGTGGTGAGCTGAGATTGCACCATTGCACTCCAGCCTGGGCAACAAGAGTGAAACTCCATCTCAAAACAAAAAAAAAACAAAAACAAAAAAAGACCCAATTATAAACTGCCTACAGGAGACTCACTTCACTAGTAAGTATACACAAGCATAGACTAAAGGTGAAAGGATGGAAAAAGATATTCCATCCAAATGGAAGCCAAATGAGGACTGGAATAGCTATGCATATATCAGATAAAATAGAATTTAAGTCCGCAAAAAGAGACAAAGAAATTCACTACATAATGATAAAGGAGTCAATTCAGCAAGAGGATATTATAAATATATATGTACCTCAAAAAGTAAAAAAATTCAAAATAAATCTGAGAAGAAATGAATTATTTTATCAGATAAATTTAAGAAAGGATTGAAAAAAGTAAAAAGAATCAAGTAGAAATTATGGAGCTGAAAAGTGAAGTGGGCATACTGAAGAATGCATCAGTCTTTTAATAGTAGAATTGATCAAGTAGAAGAAAGAATTAGTGAGCTTGAAGACAGGTTATTTGAAAAAACACAGTCAGCTGGGCATGGTGGCTCATGCCTGTAATCCCAGCACTTTATGAGACTGAGGTGGGTGGATCACTTGAGGTCAGGAGTTCAAGACCAGCCTGGTCAACAGTGTGAGACTCCATCTCTACTAAAAATACAAAAAAAAAAAAAAAAATTAACTGGGCGTGGTCGTGTGTGCCTATAATCCCAGATACTCAGGAGGCTGAGGCAGGAGAATCACTTGAATCTGGGAGGCAGAGGTTGCAGTGAGCCAAGATCACACCACTGCACTCCAGCCTGGGCAACAGAGCAAGACTCTATCTCAAAAAAAAAAAAAAAAAAAAAAAAAAAAAAAAAAAAAGGAAGAAAAGAAAAGAAAGAAAATACACAGTCAAAGGACACAAATAAGAAAAAAGAATAAAAACAATGAAGCATACTTACAGAATTTAGAAAATGTCCTAAAAAGGGCAAATCTAAGAGTTATTGGCCTTAAAGAGAGGTAGAAAAAGAGGTAGGGGTAAAAAGTTTACTCAAAGGAATAATAACAGAGAACTTCCCAATCCTAGAGAAATATATCAATATCCAAGTACAAGAAGATTATAGAACACCAAGAAGATTTAACCCAAAGAAGACTACCTTAAAGCATTTAATAATCACACTCCCAAAGGTCAAGTATAGAGAAAGGGTCCTAAAGGCAGCAAGAGAAAATTAACAAATAACAGACAGTGGAGCTCCAATATATCTAGAAACAGACTTTTTAGTGCAACCCTGACAGGCTAGGAGAGAGTGGCATGATATTTTTAAAGTGCTTAAGGGAAAAAAAATCAACTTGTACCCTAAAATAGTATATCCAGTGAAATTATCCTTCAAACATGAAGGAGAAATAAAGACTTTCTCAAACTAAATAAATAAATAAATAAAATGCTGAGGAATTTAGTCATCACCAGACTTGTCCTACAAGAAATGCTAAAGGGAGTATTTCAGTCTTAAAGTTAAGGATGTTAATGAGTCAAAAGAAATCATCTGAAATTACAAAACTCACTGGTAATAGTAGTACACAGAGAAACACAGAATATCATAACACTGTAATTGTGGTGTGTAAACTATTCTTTGCTTAAGTAGAAAGACTAAACAATGAACCAACCAAAAATAACTACAACAACTTTTTAAAGACAGACATAGTACAATAAGATATTAATATAAATAGAAATAACACAAAGTTAAAAAGCAAGACAAGGGATGAAGTTAAGGCATAGAGGTTTTGTTAGCTTTTTTTTGCTTGTTTATTTGTTTATGCAAACAGTGTTTAGTTGTTATCAGCTTAAAATAATGGGTTATGAGATAGTATTACCTTTATACCAAAGTCAAAGACACATCAAGGAAAAAAAACTATAGGCTATTATCCTTGATGAATATGGATGCAAAAATTCTCAACAAAATACTAGCAAACCAAATTCAATAACATATTAAAAAGACTATTCATCATGATTAAATGGGATTTATCTTAGGGATGCAAAGATGCTACAACATTTACCCATCAGTTAATGTGATATCTTATACCAACAGAATGAAGTACAAAACCATCTGATGATTTCAACTGATGCTAAAAAAGCATTTGGTAAATTTCAATATTCCTTCATAATAAAAACCCTCAAAAAACTGGGTATAGAAGTAACATACCTCAACATAATAAATACCTTACATGACAGACCCATAGCTGGCATCATACTGAATGGAGGAAAACTAAAAGCCTTTTTTCTAAGATCAGGAACACAAAAAGGATGCCCCCTTTTCTACCGTTACTACATATAGTATTGGAAGTCCTAGCTAGAGCAACCAGATAAGAGAAAGATACAAAGGGCATCCAATTTGGAAAGGAAGAAGTCAAACTGTCCTTCTGTGCAGACAAAATGATCCTATATTTGGAAAACCCTAAGGATTTAAATAAAAAAAAGATAGAATTGATAAATTCAGTAAAGTTGCAGGATACAAAATCAACATATAATATAATCAGTATCATTTTGATATGCTAACAGTGAACAATCTGAAAAAGAAATTAAAAAGTAATCCCATTTACAATAGCTGCACATAAAATTAAATACCTAGAATTTAACTTAACCAAAAAAGTGAAAGATCTCTTCAGTGAAAACTATAAAACACTGATAAAAAAAATTGAAGAGGACACCAAAAATGGAAATATATTCCATGTTCGTAGATTGGAAGAACACTAAATATCGTTAAAATGTACACGCTACCCAAATCAATCTACAGATTCAATGCAATCCCTATCAAAATACCAGTGATGTTCTTCACAGAAATAGAAAAAAAAGTCCTAAAATTTATGTGGAACCACAAAAGACTCAGAATAGTCAAAGCTATGCTGAGCAAAAATACTAAAACTAGAAGAATCACCTTATCTGTCTTCAAATTATACTACAGAGCTATAGCAACTAAAAAGGCATGGTATTGGCAAAAAACAAAACAAAACAAAGACTACTAGACCAAAGGAACAAAATAGAGAACCCAGAAACAAATCCATACACCTACAAAAACTCATTTTTGACAAAGGTACCAAAAACATACACCGGAGAAAAGATAGTCTCTTCAATAAATGGTACTTGATAAACTGGATATCCACATGCAGAAGAATGAAACTAGGCCCCTTTCTCTTGCCATATACAAAAATAAAATCAAAATGGATTAAAGACTTAAATATGAGACTTCAAACTATGAAACTGCTAAAAAGAAAACATTCGGGAAACTCTCCAGGGCATTTGACTAGGTAAAGATTTCTTGAGTAATAACCCACAAGTATAGGCAACCAAAGCAAAAATGGACAAATGGAATCACATCAAGTTAAAAAGCTTATGCACAGCACAGCAATAATCAACAATTAATGAAGTGAAGCAACAACCCAAAGCATGGGAGAAAATATTTGCCGACTACCCATCTAATAATGAATTAATAACTGGAATATAAAAGGAGTTCAAACAACTCTACAAGAAAAAAAAATCTAATAATCCAATTTAAAAATGGCCAGAAGATCTGAATAGACATTTCTCAAAAGAAGACATATAAATGGAAAAAAGTATATGAAAATATGCTAAATGTCACTGATTATCAGAGAAATGCAAATCAAAACTACAATGAAATGTCATCTCCCCCCAATTAAAAGTGCTTTCATCCAAAAGTCAGGCAATAACAAATGCAGGTGAAAATATTGAGAAAAGGGAATCCTCATACACAGTTGATGGGAATGTAAATTAGTACAACCACTATGAAAAACAGTTTGGAGGTTCCTCAAAAAACTAAAAATAGAGCTACTATACCATCCACCATTCCCACTATTAGGTATAAACCCAAAAGAAAGGAAATCAGTACATCAAAGAGACATCTGCACTCTCGTGTTTATTGTAGCACTATTGTATTCACATTAGCCAAGATTTGTAAGCAACCCAAGTGTCCATCAACAGATGAATGAATAAAGAAAACATGGAACATATACCAAATGGAGTATTATTCAGCCATAAAAAATGAGATCCTGTGATCTGCAACAACATGGATGGAACTGGAGATTATTATGTTAAGTGAAAATAAACTAGGCACAGAAAGACAAACTTCACATCTTATAATTTATTTGTAGGAGATAAAAATTAAAATAATTGATTTCACGGAGATAGCAGAATTGTTTCCAGAAGTTAGAAACGGTACGGTGGGAGGGAAAGTGGGGATGCTTAATGGGTTAAAAACATATATACAGAAAGAATGAATAAGACCTAGTATTGGCTAACACAACAGGGTGACTATAGTCAAAAGTAATTTAATTATATATTTGAAAATAATTAAAAGTATATAATTGGATTGTTTGTAACACAAGGGATAAATGCTTGAGATGCTGGATACCCCATCACACTGATGTGATTATTAAGCTTTGCATGCCATATCAAAATATCTCATGTAACCCATAAATATATACGCTTACTATGTATCCACAAAAATTAAAAATAAAAAAATTAAAAATAAAGAATAAAATCCTTCTTGAGATAAATGGAAATGGAAACACAACATGTCAAAATCTATATGATACAGAAAAAACAATTCTATGAGTGATGTTTATAGCACTACACACCCATATCAAAAAAACAGAAAGGTCTAAAATAATCTAAGGCTGCAAGAAATTAGGCAAAAATGCAAAAAGTAAGCCAAAGTTTATAAGAAGGAAGAAAATAATAAAGATCCGAACAGAAATAAATAAGAGTCAAGAAAAACAATTTAAAAGACTAACAAAACTAAAATTTGTTTTTCTGAAAATATAAACAAAATAGATAAAAAGTTTAACTGTAATAAGAAAAAAGAAAGAAGATCCAAATAAATTGGAAATTACAAAGGAGACATTACTGACACAACAGAAATGAAACGATCATAAGAGACTTTTATGAACAATTATACAGAAGAAATTGGATAATCTAAAAGAAATGCATAATTTCCTTGATGTGTACAACCTACTCAGACTGAATTATGAATAAATAGAAAATTTAAACAGATCAAAAATGAATAAGGAGATTGAATCAGTAATAAAAAAAAATCTCTAATCAACAAAAAGCCCAGGACCTGGTGGCTTTACTGCTGACTTTTATCAAACATTTAATGAAGAACTAAAAACAATTCTTTTCAAACTCTTCCAAACATTTAACAGAAGGAAAAGCTTTTTAAAATTTTTATTTTATTATTTTATTTTATTGTTTTATTTTTATTTTTTTGAGATGGAGTCTCATTCTGTTGTCCAGGCTGGAGTGCAGTGGTGCGATCTTGGCTCACTGCA
This sequence comes from Rhinopithecus roxellana, assembly GCF_007565055.1. Lineage (NCBI taxonomy): Eukaryota > Metazoa > Chordata > Mammalia > Primates > Cercopithecidae > Rhinopithecus > Rhinopithecus roxellana. The sequence continues at coordinate 96,534,421 of NC_044566.1, forward strand.
AGCTCCGCCTCCCAGATTCAAGTGATTCTCCTGCCTCAGCCTCTGGAGTAGCTGGGACTATAGGCGTATGCCACCATGCCCGGCCAATTCTTTGTATTTTTAGTGGAGACAGAGTTTTGCTATGTTGGCCAGGCTGGTCTCAAACTCCTGGGATCAAGCAATCCACTTGCCTCGGCCCCCCAAAGTCCTAGAATTACAGGCGTGAGCCACCAGGCCCAGCCTGCAGGAAACACTTTTTAAAAAAATTATAAAGCCAGCATCACCCTGATACTAAACATAAACATATTACAAAAAAGAAAAATTCAGACCAATATACCTGATGAATACAGATGCAAGAATTATCAACAAAATACTAGCAAACTGAATTCAACAGCATATTTAAAAGATCATTCACCATGATCAAATGAAATTCATCCCAGAGATGCAAGGATGATTCAACTTATGTAAATCAGCAAATGTGACACATCACATTGACGGAATGTAGGGCAAAATCCATATAATCACTTCAACAGATGCAGAAAAAGCATTTGACAAAATTCAATATCCTTTCATGACACAAATTCTCAACAGATTAGATATGGAAAAAATGTACCTCGATACAATATAGGCCATAGATGACAAACCCAAAACTAACATTATACTCAATAGGAACACTTTGAAAGCTTTTACTCAAAGATTCAGAGCAAGACAAGGAGGCTCACTCTGCTCACTCTATTCAACATAGTACTGGACATTCTAGCTAGCTAGAGCAATTAAACAAGAAAAAAAAAGTGTCTAAACTGGAAAAAAAAAAAAGGTAAATTGTTCCTGTTTGCAAAGACTCTACACACACACGACACACATACAAACTGTTAGAAATAATAAGCAAATTCAGTAAGGTTGTAGGATATAAAATCAGCATATAAAAATAAACACTTTCTATTGACTAAGAGCAAACTATCTGAAAAAGAAATCAAGAAAATAATTCCATTCAAAATAGCATCAAAACATAAAACAATTAGAAATAAATTTAACCAAGCAGGTAAAATATCTCCATACTGAAAACTGTAAAACATTGATGAAAGAAATTGAAGATAGTACAAATACATGGAAAGATATCCTGTATTCATAGCTCAGAAAAATTAATATTATTAAATTGTCCATACAACTTGCTATTGTTTAAACATAATTTGTCCCCACCAAAATACATGTTGAAGCTTGGTTCCCAATGTAACAGTACTGAGAGGTAGTGGGACCTTAATAGGCCTTTGGATCATGAAGGATCCACCCTCATTAAGGGAGTAATGCCATCTCTCAGGAAAGTATGAGTTATCACTCTTGCAAGACTAGATAAGTTACCACAAGAGTAGGTTGTTATAAAGTGGAGCCACCTGTTGGATTTGGTCTCATCCTGGCATGCTTCCAGTTACTCTTGCACGTGCCCCTGCCAGGTGATGCCACCCACCTTGTAATGATGCAGTATGAAGCCTTTGCTAGATGCAGTTGCCCAACCTTGAACTTCCCTGTCTGCAGAAGAATGAGCTAAAGAAACCTATTTTCTTTATAAATTACTCAGTCTCTGGTATTCCGTTGGAGCAATACAAAATGGACTAAAACAGTCCCCAAAACAATCTACAAATTCAATGCAATTCCTATCAAAATATCAAAGACATTCTTCACAAAAATAGAAAAAAAATCCTAAAATGTATGTGCAACCTACAAAAAAACCGGAATAACCAAAGAAATGTTGAGCAAAAACTCCATAAATAAATAAATAAAGCTGGAGGCATCATAGTACCTGACTTGAAAATATACTACAAAGCTACAAGAACAAAAATGTCATGGTATTGGTATAAAAACAGACACAGACTAATGGAACAGAAGAGAGAACCCAGGAATAAATCCACACATTTACAGTTAACTGACCTTCAACAAAGGTTCCAAGAACACACAATGGGAAAAGGAAAGTCTCCTTAATAAATAGCGGTGAAATTAAAAAACAGACAATTACATATAGAAAAATGATATTAGACCCTTATCACATACTATATATAAAAATCAACTCAAAATGGATTGAAGATTTCATTGGAAGACATGAAACTATTAGAAGAATATTAGGAGAAAAGTTCTATGACATTGGTCTGGGCAATGACTTTTTAAATATGACCCCAAAAGCACAGACAACAAAAGCAAGAATAGACCAATGGGATTACATCAAACTAAAAAGCTTTTGAACAGCAAAGAAAACAATCATGTGAAGAGACAGGCCACAGAAGGGGAGAAAGTATTTGCAAACTATATGTCTGACAATGGATTAGTATCCAAAATGTATAAGGAACCCAAACAACTGAATAATAAGAAAACAATCTGCTTAAAAAGTGGACAAAAGGTCTAAATAGACATTTCTCAAAAGAAGACATTCAAGGCCAGGCATGGTGGCTAATGCCTGTAATCACAGCACTGTGGGAGGCTGAGGTGGGCTGATCACTTGAAATCAAGAGTTTGAGACCAGCCTGGCCAACATGGTGAAAACCTGTCTCTACTAAAAATACAAAAATTAGCCAGGCACGGTGGTGTGTGCCTGTAGTCCCAGCTACTCGGGAGGCTGAAGTAGGAGAATAGCTTGAATCTGGGAGGTGGAGGTTGCAGTGAGCCAAGATTGCACTACTGCACTCTAGCCTGGGCAACAGAGCTAGACATCATCTGGAAAAAAAATACATTGAAATAGCCAAGAACTATAGTAAATATGCTGAATGTCACTAATCAGGGAAATTTAAATCAAAGCCATAATAAGATATCTTTTTACTCCAGTTAGAATGACTATTATATTATCAAAATGACAAAAGATACTAGCAAAAGTACTAGCAAGATACTAATACTAGCAAAAGTCCTAACAAGATAATGACTGTTATCAAAAAGACAAAAGAAACTAGCAAGACAAAATACTAGCAAGGATGTGGGAAAAAATAAACTCTTGTATACTGTTGATGGGAATGTAATTAGTATATCCATTATGAAAAAAACTTAATGGAATTACCATATGATTCAGGAATCCCACTACTAGGTATATATCCAAAGATAATTAAATCAGTATTCATATTTATTGGAGCATTATTCACAAAAGTCACAGTATGGAGTCAACTAAGTGTCCAGCAGTGGATGAATGGACAAAGAAAATGTGGTATATACACACAATGGAATACTATTCAACCATAAAATATATGCAAACCCTGCCATTTGCTACAGCATGGATGAATTTGGAGGACATTAAGTAAAATAAGCAAAGCACAGCAATACAAACACCGCATGATCTCACTTATACGTGGAACCAAAAAGGTTGATCTCACATAAATAGAGAGTAGGGAATGGTGTTTACCAGGGACTGGGGAGATTAGGGAAGGAGGAGAGATGCTGGTCAAAGGATACACAATTTCAGTGAGATAGGAATAACTTCAAGAGGTCTACTATACAGCATGGTGACTAGAGTTAATTATATATTATATTATTGAAAAATGCTAGAAGAGTGGATATAAACTAATAGCTATGTAAGATAATGGATATGTTAATTAGTTACTTAGTCATTTTACCAATGTATGTATACCTGAAAATATCACATTGTTCTCAGTAAATGCATATAATTTTTCTGTCAATTAAAAAATTTTTTAAATCTATTGAATTGCATACTTATGATTTGTGAACTTCTTAGCAGGTATGACAGACTTTTACTTTTTTTAAGTTTACATTAAAATATAACTAAACCCTATAAAAGAAAGAAAAAAATCCTTTAAAATAGTGCCAAATATAGTCCAGAAATTTATGTTATTATTAATAGCAATTATATTGAATCACAGTTAATACGTTAATTAGTAATATAGTACAACAAATATGGTCTAAATAAATATTTTTCCATGCAATCATTTAAGCTCCATATTCAAAGAAAGTCCTCAGTAACTTTCCATTGATACAGTTATCCCATTGTAAAAGACATGCATTGTTTCCTCCAAGTATTTGACTGTTCTCTGCTAAGAGTACCCTAAATTTCATTTGTGAAATTCCCTTCCCCAGTTCTACACCATGTGGTCTGTGCCCAGTGATGGTATTCCCAGCTCTGCAAGTGAACCCTCAATGGCTCAGCCAGTGTTTCTCTCAGGCACAATGTTCTTTTGGGGGCAGAAAAATTCTTTGTTGTGTGGGACTGACTCATGCACTGTATCATGGTTAGCCTCCCTGGACCTTATAAAAGGTGTCAGTAGCCTGTAGGGCCTGTAATTTTTATTACATTTCTCCAGGAGCTCAAGGCTGCTCTTCTGTATAAGATACCAAGACAAGAGACCACGGATAATGTCTTATTCATTGTTATGCCACCTAAGCCTAATAGTACCTGGGACATGTTAGCTTGTCAATATTAGGTTATTTGGCATGCATTCAATAAATGTTTATTGAGCACCTCTATGTGCCAGGCATGGTCCTAGAAAATTTGGATAAACTGGTGAATAAAACAGACCAAATCTTCCACATATTAAGTTTCACTTCTAGTGAGGGATAAAAAGAGATGTTGAGGCCAGGCATGGTGGCTTACACCTGTAATCCCATCTCTTTGGGAGGCTGAGTTGGGCGAATCACCTGAGCTCAGGAGTTCGAGGCCAGCCTGGCCAACATGGTGCAACCCCATCTCTACTAAAAATACAAAAATTAGCTGGGGGTGATGGCACATGCCTGTAATCCCAGCTACTTGGGAGGGTGAGGCAGGAGAATCTCTTGAACTCAGGAGGTGAAGGTTGTAGTGAGCCGAGATCAAGATTGTGTCACTGCACTCCAGCCTGGGCAATAAGAGCGAAACTCTGTCTCAAAAAAACAAAAACAAACAAACAAACAAAAAGATGTTGAACAAGTAACAAATGCAAATAGAATGAACGCAGATAGTCATAAGTGCTGTGAAGTTAGGTAAATATAATAGTGTAATAGAAATAAAATGGAAGGGGGCCGTTTGCTTTAGCGATTCTCAACCGGGATTATTTTGTCCCTGAGGCCATTTGGTGATACCTAAAGACATTTTTTATTGTCACTAACAAGGCATCTAGTTTACAGAGGCTAGGGATGCTAAGCATCTCACAATGCACAGGACAGCCAACCACAAAGAATTAGACAATCCAAAATCTCAATAGTGTAGAGGTTGAGAAACTCATCTTTAGATAAGAGTGACCAGGGGAGGCCTCTCTAAGGAGGTCTCATTGGAGTTAAGACTTAACTGATGATAAAGAGCCGTACGAACAAAATCTGGGAGAAGCAGCATTCCAAGCAAAGAGCACACCAAGTGCAAAAGCCCTAGGGTACAAACCAGTTTGAATGGTTTGAAAAAAATTAAGAAGGGTAAAGGAGCTAAACTTAATCAGTATGGTGGAGAAAAGCATATTCAAAATGAGGCTGGGCAGAAAGCATGGACTAGATGATCAAAATCATGGTAAGATGTTGGAATTTTATTCTTAGTAGAAAGTGAAGCCATTGGTCGGGCACTCACGCCTGTAATCCCAGCACTTTGGGAGGCCGAGGCGGGCAGATCACGAGGTCAGGAAATTGAGATCAGCCTGATCAACATGGTGAAACCCCGTCTCTACTAAAAATACAAAAGTTAGCCGGGCATGGTGGCGTATGCCTGTAATCTCAGCTACTCAGGAGGCTGAGGCAGGAGAATTGCTTGAACTTGGGAGGCGGAGGTTGCAGTGAGCCGAGATGGCGCCATTGCACACCAGCCTGGGTGACAGAGCAAGATTCTGTCTCAAAACAAAAAAAAAAGAAAAAGAAAAAGAAAAAAAAGAAAGTGAAGCCATTAAAACGTTTTAAGCAAGGAGATGACATAAATAGAGTTTTAAAAATCACCCTGCCTGTTGAATGGAAAATGGCAGATAGAGGGGCAAAGGTGGAAACAAAGGGGCAAGTAAGAAGACTATGGCTGGGGTCCTAGAGAAATAAATTGATAACCTGGAAGCCTTCATGCATGGAGAGGCCACAGATAAAACATAGAATCCTAGTTAAATTTTGATTTCAGATGAACAATGAACAATATTTGGTATAAAATATCCCATGCAGTATTTGGAACATACTTATACAAAAAATTATTTGTAGTTTATCTAAAATCAAAATTTAACTGGGCTTCCTGCATTTTATTTACAAAATCTGGCAATACTATGCATGCCTGAATGGATAAATATATGCATATGTAAATAGAGGATGAACGTATTTGGAAAACGAGTCAATCTGCTACATTGCCCAAGTTCAAAAATGAATGATAAATGATTTCTATATGTAGAAGAGGAAATATGTACAAATATATATTGTTTATACAGGAGATCAGATAAGCACCTAATCAATTCTGAAATTTACATCTCCCACTTATTAGTTCAAAATCTCTAACTTGCTTCAGGATATGCCTCCAGTATCTCAATGAAAACTGGAACATATTTAAGAAATGGTTCTCATTGTCCCCTAAGTCCTCAACTTTCCATTTTCTGTCCCCATCATCCTGGAATCTCAAGTCCAAGATCTTGGGATGGGCTTCTTTCCATGAATTTTATTTTCATATATGAACTAATAAACTTTGCAAATTCTGTCACTTCTTTGGACATTTCTTTTAAATTACACCCTCAGATCTAGTTTCCACAGGTCCACTTTTGTGTAGATCTGATTCCTGCTAATTTCTCACATGACTACCAGATCCTCTCTCTCTTTCCCTGTTAGCATTATGTCATTCTCATGTTTAAATCTTCCAGTGGTTCTCAAGATTGTGCAGAATTGCAAACCGGTCTTTTTAGGCTGTATCATGACAGCAGACGTCTTTAATTTGGTTCATGCAGTGGTTTTTAAAAAGGAGTCAATGTTTAAAATTAAGAGCATTTTCTTTAAAATCTATGAGTCTGGATGTCTTGAAAAATCTGAAGATCTAGACACACCAGATCTGCATTTGCTCATGGCTACAACAGCTGGAGTTGAATAGAAAATGTTCTCTTTAGACAGACTGTACAAGTCCTCACTTGCTTAGGTGTCTTGGCTGGAATCTGGTCTTATGACTAGAATTGGATTCCACTCAAATGCCTTTCCAGCCAGCACTGGAGATCTCTTCCTGTTCCCCACTTCAGTACAAACTGTCAGTGAGGTCTATATCCTCAAAAAGCTCCTTTTATTGCCTGCTCCCCTTGGCTTGGTCTTTCTTCCCCCACCTCCAGTAGCCATGAGGACATGAATCCATATTTTCTCTTTCTCAATCCAGATTATTTTTACTTACTTTCTAAAACTGCTTTTGTACCAACATTGTTCATTACCTTGTTTTGCTTTTGAGAGCTAACATGCATACATTCTGGAGGTGTTGCTGGGTACTTATCTCACCAAGACTACTGTGTCAGCTTCCTGAGGACAAAAGCCTTCTGGTGCTACTTCTTCCAGCAGTGCTGACCATCCAAAAAAGGACTCAAAAGTAGTTGTTGGCCGGGCACGGTGGCTCACATCTGTAATTCCAGCGCTTTGGGAGGCCGAGGCAAGCAGATCATGAGGTCAGGAGATTGAGCGAACCTGGCTAACATGGCAAAACCCTGTCTCTACTAAAAAAACAAAAAAACAAAAAAGACAAAAAATTAGCCAGGTGTGGTGACATGCATCTGTAGTCTCAGCTACTCTGCAGGCTGAGGCAGGAGAATCGCTTGAATCGGGAGGCAGAGGTTGCAGTGAGCCGAGATTGTGCCACTGCACTACAGCCTGGGATACAGAGTGAGACTCCGTCTCAGAAGAAAAAAAAAAATAGTTGTTGCATGAAATTACTATCCTGCAATCTATTCGGCATACAAAGAGGAAAATGGGCTTGAATCTATTCCTTTTTCAAATGGTATACTAGTATGGTTTGAAACTTGTAATTTTTCCTGTAATCAACTAATAAAAAAAAAAGCAAGTTCTTTTAAGCAAGTTCTTTTAAGCAAGAAATTAAGCAAGTTCTTTTAAAGTTTCCGTTTAAAGTAATTTGATGGAGCCCCTCTATTAAACCATTCTCTTATTTTATTCTACAGATAAATTTGATTCTATGACCAATAAAAACTAAAACTTCCATTATTTTGTTCTTACTTCTTATGAGATTATTAAAACTCAGAGATCCAATTTTCAATCATTTTAGAAAGGCTGATTATTTAAATGTTAAAGGCTTGAAATAAAGAAATCAAGCATTCTGTGCCTTTGTATGTATCTATTAAAACATAAGGGAATAGATGAGAAGCCTGAATTCTAAGAAATAGCTTCTATGTAAGTAAACACCAAAATCTACATAAATGAGTACATAGAAAGCAATATTTTAAGGAATTTATTTTAGTCATGCACTGAAAAAAGAATATGATTTAAAGACAGGTTCTAAAGTCAATATTTGCTTAATCAAAAAAATCTTTCCACACAATAATTACCTTCAAAGAAAATTTTTAAAAGGTTCAAAGTCAAAAAATAATTAGTAAGAAAGTCACTCACGGTAGGGATTAGCAAACAATCTGTGTTTTCCTAAATCAGCTCCTCTTGATGTGTTGTCAGGATCATGAGGCATAAAAAATTTTAAATGGGCTTACTGCTGAGAACTCATCTATAAGGTACAACCATTTTGCAAAAAAAAAAAAAAAAATCAAAGTGTTGACCAAAGTAGCAAACATACGTGACTTAGCTGCTTCCATTACAAAGTTGGCTAGTGAAGGTGTAAACGATAATGTTATACAGAAATCTTCCAGGAAAGGCTCATGTTAATATGCTATGTGAAACTGAATGCTATTGATTACATTCTTCATATATATATATATATATATATATATATATATATATATATATATATCTATATCTGGGTGGGGGCTTGGAAGATGCTTATTCATTAATGAATAAGAAAAAAAAATTCCTCAGTCACATTGACTCTTAGAAGGCAGTTTGGAGGAATTTTGGAGAAAAATATTTATATAAGGATACCAGTTGCTGATTAGTTTAAATCTTAAGTTATTATATAGTAAATAAAAGTTGAAGAAAAGGTGAAAAATTAATTATCAACTCAAATATAAGATAACAGCATTCAATTATCTAAGAGGGAGATTATATTGTTCATTATCCAGCACATGACTTCCTTATGTCAGATTATTTGCATAGAATCATACTATATCATACCAGTAGCACTCACAAGGGATCACAGTGAGTGTCCATAACCTCTGTCACTCTAGAAATACCATCAGAGCAACCCCAAACAGTGACTCACCCAAGGTCACTTAATTTGTCTATGGCAGAGAAAGGGCTAGAACTTAGGCTTCCTGGGTAGAAAAAATATTGGTATTTCTTGAATTAGCTCAATTGATGTTTTTGCCCTGATGATATCTTGCTTAGCATTGACTCGTTGACTTCTTTTCTTGTTTAAATGAAAGGCTAAGCCAAATATTCTATCAATTCTACAAAGTTTGTTTGTTTTTTTTTTTCTTTTTTTTAACACAACGTAAGTTTATTTTTCTCTTGTGTAAGTAGGCAATCCACGGACTGGTGTGGCAGCTTCACAGTCCTCCAGGATCTAAAAAGTTTTTTTAGTCCATTATGATTTATTCTCTACAATACTTAACTAAAGAGTTTGTTGATTTGCACTCAGGAGTTATATAGCTCAGAGGCAACCAAGTGTAATACAAAGAATTGGTCTGAAGTCTTTGCACTGAAGGTCATATAGTCTCTTGCTTCAGGGTATTAAAGGTGAAAATGAAAAAAACCACATAGCTCCCTAGGCTCCAGAATCCCTACAGAAAATAACATCAACAGTTAGTGAAATTATAGCTGTCAACACATCATGGAAAACAGATTTTGTAAAAAACATTAAAATTAAAACCCAGGACTTATTTTGTATTGATGATTTTTATTATAAACAGTAAAATATATATACTATCTCACCTACAAAGCTTTCATGTTGAAAGGACCTCTAATATGAGTTATTTTAATATGATGAAGCAAAACGTTTAAGAATCTCACAGTGGAAATAATTTAATCGTGCAAACTCTAGCCATCAAAGACACACTCTTTTGATGTAAAACAAGGACAATTCATGATTACAGAGAATGTCCTAGCTACGGGTTATTATGAGACAAGCCAAGTTTCCAGACCAAAAGTTCTCACTCCAAAGGCTAGGTATGAAACAAACTCCAAACCAAGCCAGAGAATTTGGGCTAGTTCCTTGAAAACAGTGGCTACTGGCTGGGCCTGGTGGTTCATGACTTGAGGTCAGGAATTCAAGACCAGCCTGGTCAACATAGTGAAAAGCCATCTCTACTAAAAACAAAAAAATTAGCCAGGGGGGTGGCGTGCGCCTGCAATCCCAGCTACCTGGGAGGCTGAGGTGGGAGAATCGCTCGAACCCAGAAAGCAGAGGTTGCGGTGAGCTGAGATCACACCATTGCACTATAGCCTACGTGACAGAGTGAGACCCTGTCTAATAAATAAATAAATAAGTAAATAAAACAAAACAGTGGCTACCTACTCTCCAGCTTGAGCAGCCCAAGAACAAAGGAAACAGCAGAAAATATTCCCTTTTCTTTAAATCCACCACTTACACCGCGGGTAGCAGGCACCTTCATCAGTGCCTTGGTCAAGTGTGTGGAAGGCAATTCAGTTTCCGCTCGGAGCTGCATCTCCACATGGAAAACTGCCACGTGGATGACCCAGACTTGGCATTTTTCCTGAGACCCACCAGTCACACATTTTTATGAGGCAACCTTGACCATACACTTCCAGACTAGGAAGTGCTTCCCGACTAGGCCCCATTCAGGATGGATACTGACAGTGTTCATTCCTCATGGAGCCAGATAGTTTTCCTTGGTTGACTCCTCTTGATAAGGCAAGAGGAACTGAAGCATTTCCATTGCTGGACTTGTGTGGGAGGATGAGGGAATGTAGGGAGGAAGGCTTCTTCACTCCAAAAACTAGAGTCCACTTTGGTGTGGTGCTGCACTTAACCAGCCCGATTACTGGGCACTGAATTTCTTTCACCACTACTTGGCGTTTTAAATTTTCTATTCATTTTCTTAAATACTAGGTATCCTACTCCATGGTCAATAAAATGAAATAAAAAAGATCTATACAGTCTTCCACAATGGTTGAACTAATTTACTCTCCCACCAACAGTGTAAAAGCGTTATTTCTCCACATCCTCTCCAGCATCTGTTGTTTCCTGACTTTTTAATGATTGCCAGTCTAATTGGCATGAAATGGTATCTCATTGTGGTTTTGATTTGCATTTCTCTAATGACCAGTGATGATGAGCTTTTTTTCATATGTTTGTTGGCCACATAAATGTCTTCTTTGAGAAGTGTCTGTTCATATCCTTTGCCTACGTTTTGATGAAGTTGTTTGTTTTTTTATGTAAATTTGTTTAAGTTCCTTGTAGATACTGGATATTAGCCCTTTGTCAGATGGATAGGTGATTCCTCGAGGATCTAGAACCAGAAATACCATTTGACCCAGCAATCCCATTACTGGATATATATACCCAAAGGATTATAAATCATTCTACTATAAAGACACATGCACACATAGGTTTATTGAAGCATTATTCATAATAGCAAAGACTTGGAACAAACCCAAATCCCCATCAATGATAGACTGGGTAAAGAAAATGTGGCACATATACACCATGGAATACTATGCAGCCATAAAAAGGATGAGTTCATGTCCTTTGCAGGGACATGGATGAAGCTGGAAGCCATCATTCTCAGCAAACTAACACAGGAACAGAAAACCAAACATTGCATATTCTCACTCATAAGTGGGAGTTAAACAATGAGAACACATGGACACAGGGAGGAGAACATCACACACTGGGGCCTCTCAGGGGTTGGGGGCCAGAGAAAGATAACATTAGGAGAAGTACCTAATGTGGATGACGTATTGATGGTATAGCAAACCACCATGGCATGTGTATACCTATGTAACAAACCTGTATGTTCTGCATATGTATCCCAGAACTTAAAGTATAATAAGAAAACAAATAAAAGAAAAAATATCTATACATTGGGAAAGATAAATAGAGCAAATAGAGCAACAATTCTTTCTTTTTTCTTTTTTTTCTTTTTCTTTTTTTTTTTTTTTTTTTGAGATGGAGTCTCATTCTGTTGCCCAGACTGGAGTGTAGTGGTGCAATCTCAGCTCACTGCAACCTCTGCCTCCTGGGTTCAAGCAATTCTCCTGCCTCAGGCTCCCAAGTAGCTGGGATTACAGGCGCATGTCACCATGCCTGGCTAATTTTTTATATTTTTAGAGGAGATGGGAGTGTCACAATGTTGTCCAGGCTGGTCTCCAACTCCTGACCTCAGGTGATCTGCCTGTCTTGGCCTCCCAAAGTGCTGGGATTACAGGCATGAGACACTGCACCTGGCCCAACATTTCTACAAGAAAAAAATCAGCATAAGGAGCATGGCACTGTAAATTCTTTTGTGGCCAATATCACTAAGCGTGCATGCTTAAGGGTGAAAGTTTAGCACTAATTTTTTGCTTTATTCTTTGAAATTAAACACAACTTTTGACCTAGAACACTTGCATAGTAATGAGTGTAGCCCTAGACAATTCTTCAAATTGGAGGTGGGTGGCTTAGTCCAGAGCTGATCACCCTGACATCAATCCATGACTCCTAAGAGTAACTGTTGCCCCATCTGTTTTTAACAAGACATTTATTCTCAGCAGCAGGAAGTCATAAAAACAATCCCTTCATCTTCATTTACATTGTCAAGGGAAACATGGCAGGCTGCCCAGCACAGCAGTGAGGGGGCCGCGGCCTGGGCACCCTGTCACCATATTTCCCTTGCACATCCCAGGTCCTCTCGAGCAGCACAGGACAGTGCCAAGCAAACCAACACACCCTCGCCTGTTCCTTTCCAGAAACTTGACAGTGATGTCTAGAACATTACATGTGTTCTTTCTCACATGGGCCTCTGCTCCCTCTCCCCCATTCCTCAGAGGAGAAAATGCAAAAGCTCTTTTGACTTGAATATCTGCCCATTTCGGGAAGCCACACCATCACCACATCAACTTTTTAAAATAATTAAATCAAAACATTGTGTTCACTGGCTTGGCACCCAATCCACTTGAAGAGTTTTCTGAGATGTTGAAAACCAGTGTCAGGGCCTTGGGATCCCTTCTTCCCACTGGCCACTTCTGCGCATCGTTTAGCAGTGCCTTTGTGACAATGTTTTCAAAGCATCTTCCAAATTCCCTAGTTCTATGAACTTTGCCACCAAACAAGTGAAGAACAAGCCAGGGGAGAAGAAAACTTGCTGACAGAAATATGGAAATCAGCAACAATAAAAAGGGGAAATACATCACAGGAAAGTTGGAATGGCCTAGATTAAAACAAGCTATTTGGAAATTTGCCCAGGTGGGGTGAAGATTCCAAACCTGTTAGGCAAGCTAAAGATCTGCCTTGTGAAATTACACAGCTATGTTGTAAAGTGCTAAAAGGACTAGAATATCAACAGTCTTCCTATTTCTACAGGCAAACTAGAAAAAGGGACTCCCCTGCTTACTGGTCCCTCAGGATGTCTGCCTGAAAAGAAAACCAGCTCAGAGACCCTGCATTCTCTCCTACGGTGTGTCCTCCTAAAGCCTAAATCAACTGCTTGTTTGCCCATCTATGTTTCTAAGAACATAGGTCCAACTACAGGCACTGCTGCCAGTAGGAGAGTGAGGTAGACGAGTGGTAGGGAGGAGGCCTCTCCTTTCATGCCTGCGTGCAGTGGTGACCTCACACCTTCCCCTGGGTATCTTCATTCCGTTCCTCAGCAGGCTACACCATGGAGGTCTGTTCAGTAATCAGAAGGCTCAGTGCAGGAAATGTGCCAGAAAACCCAACTGAGAGTGGGACGAAAATGAAAATATCCATGGTTTACTGAGCAATGAGATCTACAGCGCCATCCAAAAGGCTTCTGATGTTGATGTGGGTCTCTGTCTAGAAGCCTTGAAGAACTCGTAATCCCCACATTCAACCCTAATGTGGCATCCACTAACGTATCATCAGGGTTGTATTCAACTCTTGGTATGCAATAAACTGGAAGTCTAAAAACAGGAATTTGAAACAACCTAAAACTGTTTCGTGTTGGTCTCCATTGCCCAGACTGCCAGGGGAATACACCTACTTGATCTGGGGCAGCTGCAGGTTTGTGTGTGTGTGTTCCACCTTCGTGGATCATCAATTCCAGCTTCAGAGTGTGGCCAACACCCATGTGGCAAATACCAGACAAGGCTCTTCTGAAGCCACACAGTAATTCCCACTAGTCAGGGAGGAGCCCCAGTCCACCAGAACCTCATACAGAGGGAAGGCTGAGATAAGGCTTGGGCCCCTCAAGTTCTGTTTCATTCAGTGTAACCCACCACCCCTCAGTTAAGGGGAGGCAGACTTGGCAACAGAAGCTGAAAATGGTCCCGTAATAGAAGTAACTGGACCAGGAAGAGGAGGTACCTGGTCCAGTGATGTCACAGCCATTGGTGCCCACGGGGGAGTGGGGCTGGTCATGCAGCCGTGTGTCAGGAGTAATGATTGTAGGGGGTGGGGCATGAAGAGTATGGTTCTGGAAACAGTGCTGTCGAGAAGCAGTTTTGCAGAAGTATTCTGCAAAACTGATTGTCACCTTCTCACTTTAGTACCTGGTGAGTTTGACCATTTTCCTGAATTCGCTGGTAATTGGATCCTTAAAGCTACCTTTCCTGAGCGTGGACTCTATTGTTTGGATCTGACTCCAGTCTTGTTCCTTAGCAACCTCAGGTGAAAATGAGGCTGTACATTTGATGCCTTTTTCATTAATGAATTCAATTTAAATTCCATGGACCCCTATCTCCCAGTCCAGGTAATCACTAGCATCCTCAAAGTTAGTATGGAGGGAGACAGAGCAGAAAAGCTTAGGCAGCTCCTCTCAGATTGGAGGGAAAATCAGCTGTCCTTAAACGCAATGGCTAACATGTATACCCTGAGTCCTGAATAAAGATTCATGGCTGAGAAGGTCCCAATGCAGCCATGAAGCCACTTGTCACTCCCTGTCTTCCATGTCACAAAGAACAGACAGGGGTCATTGGTGAATCTAGGAAGTTGTGGCTGTGGAAAGCCATAGAGCTGACAGTAGAGTTCAGTAAAGCAATAGCAGCACATCTGTGCAGTCACCTCCAGATGCTTTGTGGAGCTGCCGTTCCATTAGACTGGGGCAGAGGGCTCAGTGCTCCTGACGCTGGATTCATTCATGTGATGGGAGAGCTTCCAGGTCCCAGAGTTAAATCCAACACACTCCCCTATCTGCTGCTGCTGTCTACATGCTGGCAGTTTTGAAGAGGTCCTGACCTAGGGCCAGGGACGGCTGTGGACTTGTTCTCGTGACTGTGTGTTTCACTTCCAGATAATTTGGGCTTCTTGCTCCAACAACAGCCTGCTGTCAACTTGGGATCCAGTGGAGGAACATGATATATTTTCCCTGTCCTGATTGGGTGCTCAAGTTCTAGAATGCTGTGGACCCTGAAATCAGAAAGTTTGTATTGCCAGAGGAACAGCTACAACAGAGGAGGGCAGCTATTTTGTTTCTGAAATGAGACTTCTTCCTTCCAATTCCATTCCTTCTTCCTGTATCTTTTCTCTTGGCCCAGATGCTCTTGCAGGGACAGGACCTCTCGTGCTCTGCCTCTGCTTCCTGCTTCATTGGAGCCATGCATCTGGCTGTGAGCTCCTGAGAAAAGTAGGCCCACAGGTCCAAAAGTTTTGAGAGAGCATAAAAAGGCATATGTACCTCTTAACCTAAAATAAAAGTTAAAAGAAAAAATAAAAGCTACTTTGGTCAGGAATATAAAACACTATTTTCATTAAGAGTAGACAGGGAGATATTGCGTAGGAAATAGAAATGAGAAAAGAACTCTAAGACTTTCTAATTTTTAACCTGATCTTAATGTCTACCAGCAAGGTAGGTCCGGAGAGGTGAGGCAGCTTGCTCAATGTTACACACCTAATCATTAGTAGAAATGGGATTAGAATTGACTTAGTCTAGGTTCTTTTCTCTGCACCATGTCTTTGAGTGAGGGTGAGGATTCATTGTAACAATGAAAATGAATTGTTCATTGAATAGGATAACTATCATATGAAATATAAATGCAAACACCAGACTCTGAAATCTGATATACATGAATGATTTGGGGATTATTCAGTGTTATACAATGTGCCTATCATTGCTTCTTGCAATTAGAATGGATAAGGTATAGTTCACTGGGACATTTTTCCAATATGCATCTTGGAAGATGAACAGTCACTGTGTTAGAATATTGCCCTTGCGTCTTGAATGCAATGGCTCACTGCAGGCAGAGATCCAGGCAGCACCAACAGTTCAGGCTTTAGAGTTAAAAGTTGTTTCAACCATTAGATGAACTAATTCATTAAAGATTTATTGATTCAGAATATTCAGGAGGAATGGAGTATGAAGTGAGGACAAGTCAATTGGCAAAAAAAAAAAAAAGTCTACAATAAAATACTTTGAAGAAATACAAATCAATTATTTTGAAGTAAAATAAGAAAACGCAACGACTAAAATACTGCCAGATATATATACTGTAGGGCCTATTTTAATAACTGAATAATTTATCTGTAATTAGCAAATTGTTTACATGCAAATGGCACTGGAAAGCATTTCAAAATATTTTAGCACATTAAAAATGTGCTATTGAATCTCATTTATTTCAAACTTGGCATGCCAAACTTTTCTCTACAGAGAGTAGAGAGGTAAAATATAGTCTAGTTCTACCTAAATGATCAGAAAGTCTCATAGCAATAATGCTCTTCCTACTATAAGCAGTGATAATGATAGTAATAATAATTCATTTTCACTACTCATAGAGAGTCCATAAGTATTTTCTAGTTTGTGTCCCAACATATCTCTGTGTGGTGAGGACAAATAGAGGCTAAGGGATATACCCAAGATCTATTAATAGCAGAAATTAAATTCTCAAGCCTAGAACCCAGGTTTTCTGATTCTCTGCTTTGCACCCTTCCACTCCTCTACAAGGCTTGCTAGGATGGAGCACAGTCTTCTGGCTTAGGCTAGATGAGCTCTAATGTCATTTTGCATTGCCAAGGTCTCTATTTCTATGACTTTATGAGTACTCTGACCTTAAAGTACATGGTGCATGGTACACGTATGTGCAATGGGGACTTAAACTTGCTGGATTTCAGGGACTCTGGATGTCCTTTCAGTGTGTTGTTTTCAGCATTTCATGGATCAGTACATGTGAATCCTTGTTGTTATGAGGTAGGCATAAATATACAAACTATCTTTGACTCTTTTTCCTGAACACTAGGTTTAATTTGTAAAGGAAACTGAGTCAAATATCCCTAAGCCATTCTAATGTCAAGGAAAAATGATAGCTCCTTATCTACAATTAACATGACTAAGACCTAGACTCAAGGGTAATCTTCTCTTCTCAAGCAACAATTACTGCAAGATCAGCTTTGGCAAGGATAGCAGAGACTCCAAAAGAATCTTGGAGATTAATTTGTTACAGAGAAACATATGCATGATAAGGAAAAGTCTTTATGCTGTTAACTTATTAATAAAGAGGAACCTGACACAGATAAACATGCATTTATTGCTCAAGAGTAGAGTCCATTTCACCTTATTTTATACCTGTTTGCTTGCTGATATTAAGTTTATTATTGACCTTATTTATATTGACATAGATGCAATCTTAAATAGGGCTCAGTTTGAAGTTACCTAGCAGCAAAATGTAGCCTTTTATCCTTTCTATACGACGAAAGGCCAACCTGTTCCACTGATTTGCATGCACATGCATGATGGTCTGGCCATAGCAGATTATGATGAACAGACCAACTAACAACTGATCAACAAGCAGAGTTGACCAACATGCCTGGAGAGGAAGAAAGAAGCCTTGAACTATAAATCATGCTGTGAACAGATTAAGTGAACATTCCTTGAATTGTTCCATTGGTCTTTTATCATCTAGATTTTTCAGCTTAATTTCTCACCATGCACATCTCTACCCTAGACCTCCTGAACTACATTCTCACAGATGCTTCACCAATAACTTTCTTAACATTATTACTACTATGAATAATCTTTTCTGGCCCCAAACACTCCCATCCTTCCTTCTCTCGTTCACACACAGAATTTTGCTCATATTTAAAGATCCAGCTTACATGTTACATCCTCAGAGAAGCCTCAAGCAACCATACCCTCCTCTATATTCAATACTACTTTGGTCAAACCATTACTATAGTACTTATTATAATGTGTCATAATTACTTGACTAGCTAGCTCACGCATTAGACTATACATTCCTCACGGGCAGAGTCACTGTGTTATTCCTTGTCATATTTCTTCTACTCTTTGGTCACCTATACTTTACTTTTTACCCCTGCCAACATGCTTTCCACATCTTGCCTCCTGTTGGGTATAAAGTAGATGTTCTATAAATGCTTCTAGAATGAACCACAGTGGGAGTGGCCAATGGTCAGTCAGGAGGCAAGGGGTGCATAGATTTGTGTATGATGAAAACTCTTTTAACATCATGTGTAGACCCAAAGTCTCTCCCTGACCTATAATTTAGGCTGCAAACCAGAGTGCCTGCAGCTTTGTTTATCCTTTTAATGTGCAACACACTTAGATTTCAATGTCACATTAATCTGGGATATTAATTCCACCAGCACTTCTGATGGAAACTATAATTTATATTACTGAAAAACCTTTCTGTGGCTTAATATTCAGAGGTGTGGGAATACAAATGATATTAAACATTAAGTTGGCAAAGAGGTATGAGCAAAGAAACTGTATGGTATAAAAATATAGGCCCCAAATTAAGACTGTAACATTTCACAATTAAATCAGGATGAAATGAACAAGTATCATAGGTTGTGCATTAATCAGAAAGGATATAAACCAAACCAGACACATTTATCGCTTAAAAAATCCTCAACTCCCTAATGTGCCTATAATTATTAATTATTTATAAACAACACTGGAAGTGTTGACATTGTATATTCCTATAAAATGACACATAAAATAATAATGCCTCAGTTTTATACATCCCTTCAAGTTAATGATGCAGTTTTAAAGGATCCTGTGAAGTTTTAGGTGAGCAGGCATTGATGAACACACAGAAATGGTAGCTGTTTGAGGTCTCAGTCTCCTCTTTCCATTGAATATTCTTTTTGACAAACCCGTAGAGAGACAGTACGAAGTGGCCAACACAGCCATGAGATCTAACCCTGAAATGCCCTAAACTTGCTGACTGATCCTGAGCAGGGTTTACATTTCTCTGCACCCCACATTCCCTATTTAAATAAATGGGCTAGACAAATTGGTCTTTATTTCCTTTCAACTTGAGTATTCAACCATTTCTATTTCTAAGGTTTATTTTATTTGTCTTCCCAGATCTTACCACTTACTCAGAGGAAAATGTGGGTGTTACGAAAAAGAAAAAAAAGATTTTCAATTTTTAACATATTTAATAGCTGCAAGTCTTTTTTTTTTTTTTTTTTTTTTTTTTACATTTTCACCAGTTGTTATCCTTCCAGCCAGCCTCAAGTAATAGAAAGTTTAACCTCATGGGAAAGTATTTTCCCATATAATAGGATATGGAGAAAACTCATGGGCTGAGGGCTGGATCAATGATAGGACTAAGGACCCGGGATCTTTCCATCTCTCTGCTCTGCTATCCTTGGCATCAGTCTCCTTTTCAGACTTACGGCAAGGTGGTTGGCCTAATTCCAAGGATACAATGGAGAATATCAAGACCAGACCCACAGTGTCACATTTCCTGTGAAGGTGTCATTCTACTTGAAGTTAACAGCCAAGAGCTCAGGCCAGTAACTTCTTTCTGTCACATTATCCAGGTAATTTGGCAAGTAGCCATTGAACGTCTTGTAGGAGTCCAGTATGATGCCAGGAACTATTAGTGACACAATGAAAAGAAGAATAAAGTAAAATGCATTCAGTTTTCACTATGAGATCATGATTAGTTCAGAAAATAAAGTATATCTGTTTTACAGCCATAAAGCAACACAGAAACATTCTTTCCATGAAGATAACCAAGTCCTAGCTGAATCTCAGATATGGTTAGATAGTGTTACCTCATTCCCACGTATGCAACAGAAAAAATGCCATGTATATAAGTTCCACACTTACAGATGATTTTGGAAAAGAATTTATTATCACAGGCCACACTTAGCTTATTCTTGAAGTAATTAAAGCTCAGCAATGCAGAATTCACTTAAGATTGCAACCAATTGTTATTTGAGATATCCAGAATAAAATTTTCAGCAGGACAGAGTATACCATCAAAACATGACCATAGCTACTATAGATTAAAATATGTGGCATATGGTATGTATAATCCATTCCCAAACCTGTGTTCTCAGATATGACCTGTTTTCTAAATGATAAATATTTCATTATGTTCATTATGGTCTGAACATGAAATATATGATGAAATTGAAATAATAATATATAGGCACTTGAATGTAAAGATTCAGAGAGCCAGCCGGGTGCGGTGGCTCACACCTGTAATCCCAGCACTTTGGGAGGCTGAGGCGGGCAGATCATGAGGTCAGGAGTTCAAGACCAGCCTGACCAACATGGTGAAATCCTGTCTCTACTAAAAATACAAAAATTAGCAAGCCGTGGTGGTGAGTGCCTGTAATCCCAGCTATTCAGGAGGCTGAGGCAGGAGAATTGCTTGAACCCAAGAGGCAGAGGTTGCAGTGAGCCGAGATTGTGCCATTGCACTGCAGCCTGGGTGACAGAGCAAGACTCTGTCTCAAAAAAAGATTCAGAGAGCCAAATGATGGTATTTCCTGAATACACTGAAGTATGAATATATCACAGAGTAGCTAACCATGTCACTATCTTTCATACTTCTAACAAGGCTGTAAGGAATACCCATGTATGTCCCTACTGAGCTTATGGGTAGCAGTTTGTGTTGGAACCTGGTAGTGGAACTCTGAGGTCATAAGACTGCACATTTTTCATTTTCATAAATGCTGCCAAATTACGTTCCAAAATGGCTATACAAATTCCCAGCAGTTGTATATGGGCACTATATGCCCATAATTACATGATATAAGAAATTCTAACTTTCACCAATCTGTTGGGTGAGAAACGGCATCCCATATTTTCTTATGTGCTTCCCTGACTCTCAGATTAAGCTCTGACAATTTCTTATCTGTTTGTAGGCCATGATAAGCCTTTCTACTTCAGAAAAAAATGCTCATTTGTTCTGATTGTTCATTTTTCTGTTGGGATATTTTCTATTTCATATTGACTCTATAAGTGTTTCATACATGTTAGATATTATGTATGTATTCATGAAACATGTCCCAAATATATTCTTCCAGCTTTATTTTTAGTGACTTTTATCATGTTTTTTATTTTTATGGAGTCATATTTGTTAACAATCTTTCCCCTAATGATTTGTGTTTTTGTGTCTTAAGATGACTCTTCTTTGAAAGAGGATGTGTGGGTAAAAAATTTTCTGATCCTCCAATACCTAGAAATGCCTGTATTTTATCATTACTCATTATATAATAGAGTGATGCATACAGAATTTTTGGTTCAAAGTTACTTCCCCTCATATATTTTCATGTTATTTTTGTGTCCAATGTTGCTGATGGGAAGTCTGATGCCAATCAAGTTTGCACACCTTCAAAAAAGTGATCTCCTTCCACCTCCACCACCCCCTCTCTGGCAACTCATTATTTTCTATATATGCTTAAAGCTCTGGAATGTTACAGGGATGTGATTATGAGTGGGTTTTTAAAAAATAAATCTGAAAAACAATTTTTGCTCAGTACTTAGTGGGATTTTTAATTTAAGACTTGTGGGTGTGGGGAGGAGGAAGAACTGTAGGTGAAGAAGAAGAAAAAAGAGGAGAAGAAAAAAAGAAGAGAGAAGATGAAAGAAGCCGTAAAAGAAAAAAGGGAAAATGGAAAGCGATACTAAACAATGGTATCATTAATAAGACATATCCATCTATCTATACCTCTAATAAACTCTATGTACATTTTTTCAGTCTTTCCAAGTTTTTGCTTATGGAACATAGTTATTTTTGTTTGTAAAATTAAAGAGCCCTTTGATGAGAAATTCCTGGTTTTTTTTCGGAAACCCTTAATTCCCGAGGAAAAATTGGATATATTTAAGAGTTATTTCCTCTGTTATTAGTCCCTAGATTTCCAAATGATATGTTTATAATGTTATTTTTTAATTGGTCAGTTTTTGACATGCGTGGGGTTGAGCCTTTAACTCAGTGACAACACTTTCCTTCCCTCCCCATCTTCTCAATATGGTTTGTCATAAATTTGGCTTAGGTCAATGATCAGTGTTTACATTATTATGACTACTGTTTACACCACAGCTAAGTACTATCCTATAATTATGTAGTTTTTTGGTTCAACTTTTTCTCTTACAAGAGTTAATAGATTACACAGTTGTCACATTGGGACTTCCCGTTGCCCTTTGCCTGTGTTGGGTCTTTTCTTCGGTTTTATATTTTCCTCTTTCAAGAATAACCTTATTTACTGAAGAATATCCTTTAATAGCCTTTTTTAAAGAGTGTTTACTAGAGTCAAATATTTGAGTCCTGAACAAAGTGTCTTATGTTTACTCTTTTGCTTGAAAAAGAGCTTTTCTGGGTCTTTGTTCCCAGAAAAAGAGAAGCTGAAAGAATTATAAATTGAAAGTAATGTTACCTCATTCTGGAAGGTTTTCATTCATAGTCTTTTCAAAGGAGGTGTATTCCTTCAGTTCTAAAAAAATTATCCGTTTATGTGATCATTATCTTTCAGTCTCTCTATTCTCTCTGCAACTCCTATCAACTGAACACTAGCTTTCTGTATTTCTAATATTACTAATTTTGTCCTCCTATTACCCTTTGTCTTTTTGCTGGGAAATTTCTTTAATTTTCTCTCTCATTCCATTGAAATGTTTTTTTCAAGTAGCATATATTTAAATCCAAAGAATTCTTTCTTTTTTCTCGACTGTTCTTTTTTATAGCATCCAGTTCTTACTTCACAGATACAACGCTTTACCTCTATGAGAATACTTATTATATGCATGAATACGCCTGCATGGGGTACCTTTTATTCTGATCCTGATTATGTCTCTGTTTCCTCTGCATTTATATTTTCTGATTTGTTTTCATTATTTCATGGAGGATGCTCTTCTCAGATGTCTGATAATCCTTGTCTGTGAATTCACATTTAAGGCTGAGGCTTAAGAAAGTTTACTGGGGTGGTTGGGGGAAGCTTATTCTGTACATTGACAGGGCTTGTTGACTGCTCAGCTTGAAGTGATCAGACTGTAAGCCAGGCTTTTCTTTAGGATACCCACAGATTTTAGAACCTTTAAGTCTCTCTTTTGGAGCCACTGAATTTGTTTCTCTGAGCTCCTGAATAGTAAACACACCTGGTCTCTGGTATACTAAGAGCTGAGGTCCTTTAATTCAGATTTTAAAGGTTCATTTATATCCCCTTTTAGTGTCATCTCTCCCATGCCACCTTCTGCATTTAGTATCCTTTAAACTGGGGCCTCTTGGTTTCAAACTTTTCAGAGAATATACCATTTCCAATCACCACCATGGAGTGGGAAAATGATACTAACATGGCTGCTATGGGTGAGAAAGGGCACTTGGGATACCTGTCCTGTCCTTTACCCTACCTATTTTGGGATCTAAGGATCTAAATGGTGAACATTTCAAGCAAGTCTGTGGGGCAAACTGGATCACTCCTCGTTAAGTATCCCCTTCTGTTACTTTATATAAGTTTAAATATGTACTTCTCGGCTAAAATAACTACCACTTCTCCACTCAATTTCTTCCAAAGTTTGTTCAAGTGTCTTCTCAGCTATTGCCTCCTCTCCTGTTATCTAGGTTCCTGTGGGTTAACGCCCCATTAATTCCTTTACTCTCATTTGAGAAGGGTTTTAGAAGGGGAGAGAGATAGCATGTGTGTGGCCAATTCACTGTCAAGCAGAAGTCCTGAGCTCTCCATGTTTGAGATCTTCCTCACTCTCACATACGCAAGTTTATGTACTGTAGCTGCAGCTGTAATGTCACCATGGTCTCTGATCTTGTTCCTCAAGCGTTCCACCTGCCATAGCACTTCTAATTTCTTCTCTCATCACAGACACAGGTGAAAGCGAATGCTTTTATTCTGCAAACGCACAAGGAAAATAGATACTGTCTCATGGATTTAGTAGGAAATTTGGTTACTATGAGTATTTTAAATTACTTGGGTTTTCTGTTTATTCCAGTATTCCTCTATTTGAGGACTACTCCAGTGGTCAATTGTGTACTTATTTAGGGACATGAGAAATATCTTGTTTAAAACTAGAGATGAGGGAAGAACAAGCGTAGTGAGATCATGTGCCATTTCTGCTAATTTAATTAAGGAGCTCTTTGTTTTAGATTTGCCCAGGTCATTTCGTGGAGAAAGGATCCCACATTAATTCTTGTATGACCTTGTGCTTTTTTTCCTTTGTATTTTCATGTATATATTGCTATGGTTTTAAGAGTCACTCCTAGCGAAATAGGGAATTTCTTCAGGTTTTGTGACTACATGATGCTTAAGCAGTGTGCCAATGAGACATTCATTATGCAAGGTGCTAAGGCAAAGCATCCAATGATCTGTGAAGGAAATAGAACTTCATCTTTGATATTTTAAAAGTACTTTCCAAGACAGATTATAGCAGATCACCACAAAGGGGAAAAAATAGTGTCAAGTAATTTTAAAAGACAAAAGAGTTGCAAGTATGTGCTATCTCCACTTAAAAACACATAACTGCATGCAGTCTGGGTTTTTCCCAAGCAAAGAGTTCCTGAATAGGTAGAAGAAAAGTTCTACAAAATGCATCAGCCAGAAGTACTGTGCTAATTTGCCTAATTACTCATGCTCTGTGGAAACTTTCAAAATGCAGCTGGCACCACTTGCTGAACTTGTTACTTCATTTTCAATTGCAAGGAACAACAAAGTAGTTTATTTGTCTTATTTAGGGGGACTCAAAATGAGTAAGGTCATAAAGTAGATATGTATCATTATCATTTATACCTGAAGGGGCTGTGACCAATTATATGATTTCCTGTCATCTGCAAGGCAACAAATAGAAGCGGGAGAAAAGTCTAGAAGGTATTTGCAGACAGGCTGACCAGATCCATATGGCATGAGCCTCAGGCTTGGTGCTAAGACAGTAAGATGAAAGTGGGTAAGAAGGTGTGCATGACAGGCTGATTGGGCTCATTTGTCTTCCAAAAACCTATCAACATAGAGATTGTATCATCAAGAAAGGTGATGAACTTTGACATCAGGCATGCCTTCCACAACGTGGCCATTAGCAAGTCACTTAACCTTATAGAGTGACCTGATTCTGCAGGACAATCCCAGGCTCCCTGTGTCACCCATTACAGCTTTTGCCAGTAAGGCCTGCCCCACTGTGGCCAGCCTTTTCTTTCTCTTTCTTATATACTTGGGATTTTTCCTCACAGTAACTTGAAATGTTGATCTTCCACTGCTGCAAGACTTTTTCAAGCATAAAAGTAAATATCTAAAGATAGAGCAGCTTTCTCTTAACTTTCAGAAATAAAAGATAAATGAGTCTTCATTCTAAAGGAGCAGAGACCAAAAAATAATAAGAACTGTCAAAGAAAAACAAATCCTGCTACTCTGTTACCACCTATGAAACTCGGGGTTTGATTTACTCTGTTACCATTTATGATACCTGGGGTTTGATTTCTTTTTAAGTTTATTTCTCTCCTTTATGATATGATATACTGAAGTGTAATAGGTTCACCATTTAACCAGGAAGAGGGTCTGAGACAATGTGATGGAAATCCAGCCTGGCCTAAGCGACAGCCAACCTATGCCATGGATTCTTTTTATTAAAATATCTACGTAAGATGATTAGAAGGTTTGATTTATTAGAAAAATTAACTTGGGGTCAAAAGAAAATACAGTATAGGTTGAATTGCTAACTGGCTTTCCAGCCTTGAACTTTTTTTTCCTATTTCTGCTGACTGGCTCCATTCCTCAGTGTAGGCCTACTTTCAGGGAGCAGCCTTCTCTTTCTTAGCCAGCCCTCAGAAACCTGACAGTTTCCACCTGGATCCCTCATCTCAGCATTTGCTGCTTTCTTTCTCTCCTGTCCTGACCTTCTATGAGCCACAAAGCAAGCACCTCTTCCAGAGATGCTTTCAGAGCTAGTCTAACATCCCTGACTCTTCCATGGAGGGCTCCTAGATCCTGACTTCTGGGTGACAGACGCCGATCCCAGGCAAACCTTCCTCCTGCACGTCGCATGTATGTGACGAAACACCGTTGATTATTTTACTGGAACTCAGTTGCTAGAAATGATTTTCTTTCAATGTTATGATTCTGAAAAAAAAAAAAGATTCAACTTGCTTTGTCAGTCCTTTGGCTCTAGATTTTAAACATCTGAACAGTCAAGAGCAATGTGATAAACAGTTTAAAATTATTAATTATTATTAATATTGTCTCTGATGCTTGGCATATTATTATTTTTTCAACTTTTATTTTGGCTTCAGGGGTTATATGTGCAGGTTTATTATGTGGGTATACTGTGTGATGCTGAGGTTTGGGGTATGAATGATCCTGTGACCCAGGTACTGAGCATAGTACCCAATAGTTTTTCAAAACTTGTCCCCCTTCTCCACCAAGTAGTCTTTAGTGTCTATTGTTGCCATCTTTATGGCATGACTACCTATTGTTTAGCTCCCACTTATAAGTGAGAACATGACATATTTGGTTTTCTGATTCTGTGTTAATTTGCTTAGGATAATGGCCACCAGCTGCATCCATGTTGTGGCAAAGAACATGATTTCATCCCTTTTTGGCTGTGTACTATCCCATGTTGTATATGCACCGCATTTTGTTTATCTATCCACCATTGAGGGGCACCTCAGTTGATTCCATGTCTTTGCTATTGTGAATAATGTTCCAATGAACATACTCACGCATATGTCTTTTTGGCAGAATGACTTCTTTTCTTTTGGATATATACCCAGCAATGGGATTGCTGGGTCAAATGGTAGCTCTGTTTTAATTTATTTGACAAGTCTCCAAACTGTTTTTCACAGTGACTGAACTAATTTACATTTCCACCAACACTATGTAAGTATTCTCTTTTCTCCACAAGCATCTGTTATTTTTTTACTTTTTAGTAACAGACATTCTGACTGATGGGAGATGGTATCTCATTGTGGTTTTAATTTGCATTTATCTGATGATTAGTGATGATGAGCATTTTTTTCATATGTTTGCTAGCTGCTTGCATGTCTTCTTTTGAGAAGTTTCTGTTCATGTCTTTTGCTCATTTTTTAATGAGGTAATTTGGTTTTTGCTTGTTTAAATTTCTTATAGTTTTTGAATATTAGACTTTGACAGATGCATAGTTTCTCCATGTTTTTATTTTCCCCATTCTATAGGGTGCCTGTTTACTCTGTTGATAATTTCTTTTGCTGTGCAGAAGCTCTTTAGTTTAATTACGTCCGACTTGTCATTTTTTGTTTTTATTGAAATTGCTCTTGAGCACGTAGTCATAAATTACTCCCAAGATCCATTTCCAGAATGGTGTTTCCTAGGCTTTCTTCTAGGATTCTTATAGCTTGAAGTCTTACATTTGAATCTTTACTCCATCTTGAGTTAATTTTTGTATACTGTGATAGGCAGGGGTTCAGTTTCATTCTTCTGCATATGGCTAGCCAGCTATCTCAGCATCGTTTATTCAATAGAACGTCCTTTCTCCATTGCTTGTTTTGTTGACTTTATCGAAGATCAGATGGCTGTGGGTGTGTAGGTTTATTTCTGGGTTTTCTATTCTGTTCCATTGGTCTATATGTCTGTTTTTATACCAGTACCATGCTGTTTTGTTTACTGTAGCCTTATGGCATAGTTTGATGTCAGGTAATGTGATGCCTCTGGCTTTGTTTTTTTGCTTAGGATTGCTTCAGTCTTGTTTGGTTCCATATGAATTTAGAATAGTTTTTTTCTAGTTCTGTGAAAAATGGCATGGGTAGCTTGATAGAAATAGTGTTGAATCTGTAGATTGTTTTGGACAGTATAGCCATTTTGATAATATTATTGGTTCTTCCAATCCATGACATGAAATGTTTTCTCATTTGTTTGGGACATCTATGATTTCTTTCATCAGTGTTTGGTAATTCTCCATGTAGAGATCTTGTAGAAATCTTTCACCTCCTTGGTTAGATGTATTCCTAGCTATTCCTATATTTTGCAGCTATTGTAAATGGCATTGCGTTCTTGATTTGGCTCTTAGCTTGGTTCATCATTGGTGTATAGTAATGTTACTGATTTTTTTGTACATTGATTTTGTATCCTGAAACTTTACTGAAATTGTTTATCAGTTCCAGGAGCCTTTGGCAGATTCTTCAGGGTTTTCTATGTATAGAATCATATCATCAGTGAAGAGAGATAGTTTGACTTCTTCTTTTCCTATTTGGATCCATTTTTACTTCTTTCTCTTGCCTGATTGCTCTGGCAAGAACTTATAGTACTGTGTTGAATAGGAACGGTGAGAGTGGGCATCCTTGTAATGTTCCAGTTCTCAAGGGGAATGCTTCCAGTTTTTCCCTGTTCAGTATAATGTTGGCTATGGGTTTGTCATACATGGCTCCTCTTATTGTGAGGTATAGTGTATTATTTTTAAAGAGCTACCATTTACTGAACACTTGCTAAAAGCTTGATACTAAGAGTTTACATATAATAAACTATCTCTCATTTAATTCTCATAAGATAACATTATTATCATAGGTAATTGAGTTACATGCCTAACACATGGCCACTAATAAACACAATGTACATCTTTGAACCCAAACAAGCCCATTCAGGGGGCCCACACACAAAGCCCCACACTAGCACTTTCTACAATGAATAACGTACCCATACTTCATTTAGTTGCTTACATAGCTTCAGGGTTGTTGCCAACTATAAGCCTGTAGATGGCCTGAGATGAAATTCTTATAGATCTCAAATTAGGAATATGCACAAAGGAGCCATAAATACATGTGTTTTGATTAGGATGACAATAATTAAAAATATAATTGTATGAATGGTCATAGGTAATACTGATTAAACCAATTTAATAAAGCCCCCATCACCACTCCACTAAAAATACATTTTAGCATCTTGATGATTTGATCAAAGATTGCTATATTGCAATTCCCAGCTGCACAAAACCTATTCTCAAGCATGATCATTATAATCTTTTGCTTTATTAAACATCTGAAAGGAATGGCATAATGGTCCTTCAAGGACAGCTCCATTAAGGAAAAAAAAAAAAAGAATAATCTACAGTATAATGTGTTTAAAATGCTTTTTAAAATAGTGTTGTCATTAAGGTGATCAGCACCTGGGTTATTCTCATTGAAACAGCCTGAGGTCTGCTTGATTAAAGAGACAGCTACACCCCTTTTTCCCAGCCCATTAAATGAACCAAAGATATAATCTACACATACCTTCACGTGTTTTAGCTTCATTAGAATGGAATCTCCAAATACCAGCTAGATATCAGTGGAATAAACTAGGCTGGGAAAGAGAGAGATTAGGATGATATGTAGCTTTATTGACTGATAAAGTTTAATTGACTGTCCGGGCATACTGGATTACACTCATAATCCTAGCACTTTGGGAGGCCAAGGTGGGCGGATCAGTTGAGGCCAGGAGTTCGACACCAGTCTGGCCAACATAGTGAAACCTCATCTTTACTAAAAATGAAAAAATTATCCAGGTGTGGTGGGGGGTGTCTATAGTCCCAGCTACCAGGGAGGCTGACACATGAGAATCACCTGAATTTGGGAGGCAGAGGTTGCAGTAAGCTGAGATCACACCACCACACTCCAGCTTGGGTGACAGAATGAGATTCTGTCTCAATAAATAAATAGATGGATGGATGGATAGACAGACAGACAGACAGATAGATAGATAGATAGATAGATAGATAGATAGATAGATAGATTATATAGATTCTGACTTAGAATTGGTTAAAATGGCTCCAAAATTCAGTTGATGCTAGCAGAGCTTCCTTCTGAAGTCGAAATACGATTTTTTAAAAAAAGCGCTCCATTCTCCAACTTTTGTTGGCCAAAATTATATCAGGCATTCAGAATGAATCTTGCCCAACAGTTAATTAATATTCACCAATCTGTGTGTGAGATTACAAGTAGAATTCTATAAGTTTAAAAAATAAGAGTAATAAAATTTACATTTCTATAATGACTGGAGATTTACAAACACTTTTCTTATCCATACTATTTTAAAAAGCTCACATCGACGTTATGATTCTCATTCTTAAAATGAGGTGTGAAATGGTTATGTGACTAGCCTGAGACAAGAGACCCTAAATTGCTACAAAGAAAACAAAAAAAAAATTCCAACAAGGCTTACAACTGACCCTGAGCTCTGTTATCTTTTTTAAGTTACAAGTTTCCTCTTAACGACACTTGCCACACTGCCCAAATTCTTCAGAACATTATTACATGCTTTGTAAATGAATCTGTAAATGGTTTGTGAAAAATGAACCTTTTATAGCTCAGCAGGCAGCCAGCAGTGATAACTGTTATCTACCTGCTGTGAGACTTAGGGCAAGTTAGTAAATCTCTCTGAGACTTCACTTTCTCTTCTTTAATGTCAAAATAATAGTATATGCTTGCATTTGAGAGAAATCAATAAAATACATGTAAGAGACATTCTCCCAGAACTTGGCACACGGTACATTCTCAAAAGCCACCTGTTTAAAATGCATCTCAATTTGAGCATTATCAAAACCTAGGTGATAATTAAAGCTATAACTGTACTTTTTTTCCCCAAAGAATGGGTTGTTGGAAAAGTATGTTTGGATGACACACTTATTTTATAAAATAAGAATTTAAAGAGCATTGAGGAGAAGCTAGAGATAAAAAAGCAAGTAGGTAAAGGCTAAAGAGAATCAAAAAGAAGAATTTAAAGAAAAAACGATAACTACACATACACACTTATCAGCCTATTGATGATAATTGGACAACCCAAAGCAAATAGAGAATTTATATACTTATTTACCCCTCCTGCTAACCCTGTGAGATAGCTATTATTGTTACTGTCATTTTACAGAAAAGTAAATTGAGGGACAGAGACGTTAACTATCTTGCCTAAAAACACAGCCAGTCAGTGACAACCTTAACTGTCTGACTCCAAAGTCCATGCTCTTACCACTTTTTATTCTGCTCCTGGTCTAAGCTAGGAGTCGAAGGCAGCAGAGAGATTGAGTGGGTACTGAAAATACTGTTATCATGATAGAGGATGTCTGTCCTGAAGGCATAAACTACCCAAGGGTACCATGGACATACCTAGCCCCAGGCAGCAGTTCACTAAGAGCTTGGGATGATGAGACCTCAATGTAGATATCCTTATTCTTCATGTATTTGCAAAGATTGTTGAAGGATCACTTAGGTTGAGAGGCTGAAAGTCACAAATTTTCCCAGCGATCCAGTCCAAACCTTGGGCATGTGAGGACTGTCCTTTCACTGAAAGATCAGGAAGGTCTGAGTTTGCTGGGTTTTCTCATTGGTGTGGGGTCTTTCATATTTTTTCTTTGGATATTCTTTTCTCTCCTTACTCATAAGACCACCATTTCAGCTCATCAATCAGTGGCTGCACAGGCGTCGGAACCTAAGAGGTGGAGCCCTTCGGCATCAGCTCCTGCTGGTAACAGTTCAGACCTGGTTGCGCCATTGTTAGTCGTATGAGCTCAGATGAGACATTTAACCTTTGTTAGTACACCTTCATTTATGAAAATTGATACAAGACCCACCTCACAGGTACTTGCAAGGGTACAATGAGCCTATACATGTGAAAATATCCAGTACTTGATACACATCTGTTGAATCTGGATTTCAGTAGCAAATATTACTTATGAACAGCTAGACTGGCTGTTTTTAGAAGCTCACAGTTGGTGAATACATCTGAACTTTAAAGATGGCCTATAAATCATGTGGATTAAGTGTTTCAAAAAATTGGAACTGACATCAGATAGAGGGCCTTCTCTTTGCAGCATACCCAACAATGGCACTTTGCTGTAGCTGCTGCTGCCGACAAAAATGAGGGCAGCCGAAATATCCTGAGCCATGATTATATAGCATTAATGTCACTTGTAGCACTCGAAACTGCTTTTCTGACATTATTATGAGTAATGACTCACCCGTGCTTGGGCTACAGTTCCTATTGTTTGCTCTTCTCACAGAAGTGGATGGTTGGGAATACACACAAAAGAGTGGGAATCAAAATCAGAATAAAAACTGCCTCACCTGTATTGCATAGTCCAAACAAGCCTCGTCAACCAGTATTAAAATGCATTCATCTTTTCAAATCAAATAATTTTTCTAATCAGCTCAAAAGTACATCCAAACAGGATTTCTTTTTTAATGGTCAAGGGGTAATTCCACTTGACAAATGTAAACATCATGAGTTCTGGTCAAAGCTTCAAACAAATTTAAAGATGTTGGTTTAGATACCAATTTCCAAGAATGAGTTTCTAAGAATGGGTGTAAAACCTAAATAAAATATTGCTTATGCTGCAAAATAACTTTATTTTAAAGTTACAAATATAAGGACCATAATGTAAATGACCTAGTTCTATACTAGTTAGTACCACACAACTAGCACTAAAATCTAAATCTCTTTCCTCCAAGTCCAGCTGGGGTTTCTTCTTTTAAGTTGCATAAATACAGAAGCATGAAAACCTAAGGCTATTCCAATATTTTATGAACAACCAGGCCCCTCCTATTCTAACACCAAGGAAAGCCATGCTGTACCTCTCTCCAAATTTAAAAGTAGCCTTAGGAAGGACACATGGTCAATAGTCGGTTGATCAAAAATTCATTTTACCGTAATAAGAGTGGTTTAGATTCAAGAAGCTAAAGCTTAGGGCCACCTTGACCTTCAGACTCTTCCTGAAACTTTCCATTTCTCCTTAGTTCATATGCACAGGAGATCAAGACACAATGATCTATGATGCTAACTTAAGGTGGTTGAGATTCTGGGGAAATAAATTGTTCCAAGCAATTTTCCTGCTAAAAAGTCCAGAATTTATTGTCTCTGTCTAGCATTTATTGTCATTGACATCTGCGAAGATTTTCAGACAAGAATGTATTGTCTTCCACATCTTGCTTCAGTTCAGTATACTGTATTCCATATAGAAGTTTGTTTTTTTTTTTTTTTTAAGAACCATCTGTTTAAAGTGTCTTTATTAATTCATTTTGGTATATTTTTTGACATGTCTACAAATTACAGATCATAAATTTTCTAATAACAAAGTTGTTCATAGAGCTCTAGGCAGAACCCAATATGAGAGTCTAAATATAGAGGTGATATTTACATCTATACCCAAGTAATTCATACATAATATAAATAAACCATGTTTGCTAACACCAAGAGCATGTTGTAGACAAGCCCTGATAACGTCAAATACATTGCAGCTGTACGTTTTCCATCATTAAGCCTTAGTAAGCTCTCATATCTTAATCTTATAGTGTTCGTTAAAAATACCATATTTAACTTGAAATTTAAGGCAAATGATTGCTTGAAAATATGGACCAAGCCCACTATTCCCTACCATGAACCATTTGACCACCTGTCCTGAATCATTAGGTCTAATGCTTTGTATTGTGTTAATAGAGAAATAAAAAATGTATATATTTATAATGTACAACATGATGTTTTGAAAATGTATACATTGTGAAATAGCTAAATCAAACTAATTAACATACACATTATCTCACTTACTTATCAATGTTTTGTGTTGAGAAAAAAATCTACTCTCAGCAATTTTCAAGCATACAGCATCCCACTTTACTCTGCAGATTATAGAACCACGTGTGTATGTATGTATGTATGTGTGTATGTATGTATGTATTGAGACAGGGTCTCACTCTGTTACCCAGACTGGAGTGCAGTGGCATGACCACAGCTCACTGCAGCCTCAACTTCCTGGGCTCAAGCAATTCTCCCACCTCAGCCTCCCAAGTATCTGGAACTACAGGTGTACAACACACACCCAGATTAATTTTTCTATGTTTTGTGGAGACATAGATCACTTGAGCTCTTTCTGAGCTCAAGTGATCCAACTGCTTTGGCCTCCCAAAGTGCTGAGACTATAGGCATGAGCCACTGCACCTGGCCATATAGAAATTTTCAATCCCCACACTACAGTAAGTACCAAATTGTCTTTTCCAAGCTCATGAGGGGAAATACCAACAGGAGACTGCACTATGGCCCTGGGCTCCATGCCTGGAGGAAGGTGTGGGCTGCTGACACAGAGGAGGAGCTCCGATGCTCAGTGGCAGATGAAAATGGGATTTTGTGCAATGTTACCAGTTCCTTCTTTGACCCGATGGTCCACAGATAAGGAGATTGTGCCCAGATTCTTCAGCAGAGAAGCAAAATAAAAAGTTATTGAAACAGTGAACATTGGCTTTTTTATAGCAGATACAGGGGACTTCTGTCAGCTTTTATTTTAAGCTGTTTACATTCTGAAAATGGATATTAATGGATGTATGCACTTGATTAAATATGATACTCTTTGGTGACTTCTGTCCTATGTATAATACCATTTTTACATAGAGATAGATAGATAAGTTTTAATTATTATACAGCAACAAGATATGATATCTTCTCCATGAAACTCTCACCTCTTGATTTGGTAACGCACTTTCCTGACTGTCATCTATTCTGAATGATTGTGTCTCTGTTTCTCTCTCCTGCTCCTTGTTTTCCTTTTGTGCCTTATATGAATATGAAAGCCAAGGTTCTGACCTCTCTTCTGTCTCAGTCCCTAACACAACCCCTGAGCTGTGGCACCACATTCTAATTGCCTGAACATGTTCACATCTATTTCTAGCTAGCTTGCTTAATCAACCTTCTATTTGTACTTCACTCTTCTGCATTCATTACCTCACACACACGCGTGCGCGCACACACACACTCACCCACGCACACAGACTTCCCTAATGTGATTTATTGTACCAGTAGTCTCTGAGTCAGCTGGATTCAAAACAACAGCCATCTTTGATTCCTTTCTTTCCCTCATCAAGTTGTTACCATCACAGCACTTCATGATGCTCTCACAATTGCATATGTGTTCTGACATGCTTTTCTTCCTTAAGTGTCCATTTAATTCACCCTGTGTAAAACTAAGCACCTCCTTCATTGTATTAGTCTTGCATAAAATATTCAAGAAAGCTCTGGAACTACCACCTGAAGTTTCCATGTAATTTAGTGGAATTAATCTGACCCTTAGGCTCTACCAAATGTGGGCACATCTGTGCAGTGCTACATTTCAGTTCCAACCTTGTCTCCTTGTCCTAAATGCCAAGAGAATGCTTTCCTATCTCCACACCTGCTCTTTCCTCCGCCTTATTCCTTGCTGTATACCTACTGAAAGCCAATCTCCAAGGTTCAACTCAAGGAAGGGTTCCTCTAAGAAACCTTCCACAAACACTCCTGGAGCCCTATCTTTCTGCCTCTAGACAGCTGTGGTCTTCCGGACCACTCATATCCCCTCCACCACTTAGCATCTCGACTTGGGCTTATTCACATCCTTTTCATACCTCAGCACCATAGTGTCCACACCTTGAAGATGCGGACTCTGACTCATTGACCACTGGAGCCCTCAGAGAATGTAACTTAATGCACACTGTAACTACTATGAGCACATAGTAGGTGCTCAGTAAGCATATGCTGAATATTGAGCAATGGGCATTTGAATCCCTAGGAAGCAGCTGTAAGCCAGGAATAGAAGGACCACAATGTAGAACTGAGAAAAGATAAGGAAACACACTGTGCATGTGGGGAATTACATAGACTCCTTCAAAAAACACCGAGCTTCGCAAGGTGCACTATCTCCAGTCACTCCAAGGTCCCACACCCCAGGGAGGACTTGCTGATCCTTAGGGTCAGATGTGTCCTTTCTCTGCCCCTGCCTCACTCCTCTCCCTGCAGGTAAACAACTCAAACCCCTGTAAGACTCCAAGAGCATTTGCTACAATTTCAGCCATTATAACTGGACTTCTCTCTTCTTCTGCCTGCACTCCAGCTCTGGTAGCTGGATTCCTTTGCTTTATGCTGAGGTTCTGCCTTAGTAATCCCCTTCCCCCTGTCCTCTGAACTTTGGATTTCGGTTTATGCTTCTCAGTACCATCCTCATACCTCCTCCAGTATGTACTCTCACCTTTGAACCTAAGCTAGGTGTCCCCTACCTGCTGAAGCAACCCTTGATGCCAAATGCCTGCCTCCTATGAAACCGCTCCCAAGCTCCACCACTTGTCCAGATGCCCCTATTACTCCTTACTAGGAAGCTCTCCCTGTGCCAGCTCTTGCTGGCCTGGATGTCCAGCGTTGGCAGTCCCACAAGACTTGCATCAAGAGTAGGCAGCAAGATGACATCCACAGTGCCCATAGCCCCCAGGTGGGAAAGTCTCAATTAGTACCCTGAACCCTTACCCTCTGACCCTTCCACTCTAGCTGACCTGGCTCTGACCACAGATGTGACCACCTGCAGAAGGCCGGCTGCAGAGAACCCAGAAACACCCAGAACAAACAGTGTGTCACCTTCAGAGTAGTTGGGGTCAGCTGCTGTCCATAATAGCTATCCCTGTGTTGATCTTATTAATCAGGATGCAAGACAATGAGGCCTGTCCTCAGATGATCCTATGAGGCTGTTGTCAGAAAAATACAAAAGAGCTTCAGAAAAGTTAAACATTTTTAAGAGGAAGGACATTAAAAATATCATCCTAAGCCTCTGTACTTCTGTAATAGGTGTAATAGCATGCATCTAAGCAATAAATACGTGCACACTGAATTGCTCCAAAACCATGGAAATAAACCAAATTCCATTTTTAATGCACGCAATAAACTTTTTCCCTAGGATATCAGTTAAGATTGCTCTAACTTTTAAAAAAATAACAGCTGACTTATTCTGTATTCCTATAGCTCAGAATAAATAGATCAACTAACTTTAAAGTTGGCAGGTTTACAGTTCTCCCAGAGAAGAGAAATTAAAGCCAAACTGAAGATAAAAAGTAAGTATTTTTATATTTATGAAGTCTTAAAATTACAGAGCTGAACATACAAGGTCAATACAGAGCTGGCACAGAGCTGAGCTCAATGATTCCCACATTAGCCTTATTTCCTCAAGTGAGAAAGTGTGCTCCGGCGGGTGGCGATGTGTGCTGAGCAGTAGGCGAGATGGCTGTGGTTCTGAGGCTCTGTGCAAACTTTGCATCCTGAGTAAACATTTACAGTTAAATCCCCAACTCAAGGCTCTGGCTAAATCCCTTCCTAAAATTAGGTCAAAACGTGAATTGTGAAATACAATGCTCTCTGGAGTGAATGACAGTGTCTTTATTTGTTAATTACTTTGTGTTTATTTTTCTGTGTATTTGTGGTTTTTATCCCCCTGCCCCGCCAAGAGTAAGCTCCACAGGACAAGATCCATGCTTTTCTTGTCTATAATCCCAGTGTTGAATACAATGTCTGCCAATGACAGTTTCTCAATAAAAACTTGCTGAATGAATACATACATTTTCATTCTTACTATGACCTCCTCAAGGGAGCTCACCAACTCTTGCACCCATCTCAGTGCTCAGAAAGAAGAAAAACACTCTGTCTGTTCCTTAACTATAGAAGGACATCCAGGCACTGTAACGTAAGGTGTCACTTTCAAAGGTAACATTTTATTTGATCACTTTGAGAGCCTGTCTCCAAACCATGGAGAAAGAATATTAATCTTCCTTGTATTTGTCTCTCTGATCACTAGAAATTTATTAACATTTAATTGTCTCAAATTTGAATTTGGTTTTCAGGAAACTTCAAAGAATCAGCATACTCTCAGAAAACCCTTGTAAGATATTAATTTTTGGTCTCAAAGGGTAGTTAATTTAGGTTGTTTACATGACAGATTTGGACAGAGTTAAAGGTTAAATTCTACCTTTGAAGTCTAAAGATAACTGACAGTTGATGTTAATAATTTTATAATTACTGAAACTATGATTAGAATGGTCTAAATATCTCATGCTAGTAAAAGTGTCATATCATTCCTACTCACTCTCCCTGGGAGATGACCTGACTTTTGAATTTTCATTACCCCTAAAATTATCAGCTTCAAAACAGCATTTATGAAAAGAAATTAACATAAACATTTAAATGAGGTTTTTCTGAAAAGTTACTTGCTCATCTAAAACTGAAAGTCAACAATAAAATTACTTAAATTAATCATTCCTCCCTTCACTCAACACATAATTATGCCAAGTTTTGAGTATACAAACAAAAACCAAAAAAAAAAAAAAAACATAAAATATTGTCCCTATATTTCAGGAGTCTACTGCAGAAATCCATTTTTATTTGTTGATCTAATAAGTACTGGTGACAAAGATGGCATGGCTTCGGTCCACATTAGGCTTGAAGGTTCACAAGTCTGGGAGCATGTGTTAGTCTGTTTTGCATTACAATAAAGGAATGCCTATGACTGGGTAATTTATAAGGAAAAACCTTTATTTGGCTCACAGTTCTGCAGACTGAACAGACACAGCACCAGCATCTGCACAGCCTCTGGTGAGGCCTCAGGAAGCTCTTACTGATGGTGAAAGGTGGAGGAGGAGCAGGCATGTCACATGGCAAGAGAGGGAGCAAGAGAGAAGGAAAGGGGTTCCAGGCTCTTTTAAACAACCAGCTCTCGTGAACTGATAGAGTGAGAACTCACTCATCACCAGGAGGACAGCACAAAACCACTCATGAGGGATCCGCCTCCATGACCTGAACATCTCCCACTAGGCCCCATCTGCAACATTAAAGGTCACATGACATGCAATTTGGAGGGGACATACAACCAAACGCTGACAGACCACATCCATAATGCTCACCATTGAATCGCTAATATGAGAAGCATAATAGTAACAAGTATGTATTAATGTGTGATGCTTTTAAAGGCACTGTTGTTGCAGAAAGGCAGATGTGGAAATACAGAACATACAATGTGACAAGTGAGATGAAAAAAAATGTACATGGTGCATCATTGCCAGGAAGGAATGACAAGGTTGGCCCACTGAAGTCAGAGAAGACCTTTCAGAGTAGACGCCATTGAGCTGCAGCACTGTAAATAAGAGGGTGTCTCAACTGGGCAGGCATGAGAGGGTGTTCCAGACAGAATAAATAGAATGAGCCAAAGCATGGAAATACGGCAAGCTGAAAGACCATGAACATATTGGTACAGCTATGAAGGTGCTACAGACACCATCAGAATTGTTCTCAGGCCTTCTCATAAACTGTTACCTGAGTAAAAACAGTGCCTCTGAAAGTAAACTAAGTGAAAAATTATTATTGGGCTGAAGTTCATATTTTACAATGATTTAATCAAAGGACAGATAACCTTTGACTATACTTTATAAAATCAAAGAGCTTTCATTTTAAATATTAGTATTTTTGATTACTTCTAGAAAAACAATTTAACAATTTCTATTCAAGCCTGGAATCAAATCAGAGCCACAGCTGTCCCTTGACCTAATGAGGATTTAATATTCCAATCTACTGTTCTCTGGTAAAGCCAGCTTCAAAAACTCCAAACCTCATGTCACCATTTCTTCCCAGTCTGATAGACTATCTATTCGAAAAACACAAATAGACGAACACTTGCATTCAACCAAACATAAACGGTGGGTCCTAGAGGCTACAGAAGTTCTTTATTCTGCACATACATCCAGGAATCATTTTTATTGAGTGCCTCAAAAGAATAAAACCAAAAAAACAAGGGAGGTCTGGTTAGTCTTGGAGAACTGGAGGAGTAAAACCAGCACCCTGCTTTGGGATAAAACTGTGAGGAGGTGAGGAGAAAGGGCAACAAGGGTGCTAATGTACCTCAAACTACACTGTATGAAGAATGGCTGAAGGCCTGAGAGGTTTAGGTTGAAGAACTTTGTCTCTAGGGGAGTAACCATAACTGGCTTCAAGTGTTTATAAGGAGAGTGTGAGGGTTGATTGTATGTATCAATTTGACTGGGTCATGGAGTGTCCAGATAGTTAGTCAAACATGATTCTGAAAACTTTCAAAAGAGTGTTTTTGAATGAGATTAGCATTTAAATCTATAGACCGAGTAAGGCAGATAGCCCTCCCTAACGTGGGTGAGCTGAAAGTCTACGTAGAACAAAAGGCTGATGCTCTCCCAAATAATGGACAATTCTCCTGTCTGACCTGATGACCTTCAAACTAGAATATTGGCTGTTTCTGGTTCTGCAGCAGTCCATGACCTGCAGACTTCAACTAGGAGGTTGGCTCTGCAGATTTTGCACACAAGCCAATTCTTTATTTGATGATAGATGATAGATAGATAGATAGATAGATAGATAGATAGATAGATAGATAGATAGACAGACAGATACATAGGTAGACAGATACATAGATAGATAGATTCATACATTCATACATGTGCGCTTGAATCCATACCTCCTATTAGTTCTGTTTCTCTGGAGAATCTTGACTAATACAGAAAGCAATAATGAAGAGGAAATAGTATTGGAAAACAGGCAAAGTTGAGATAGTAGAAGACAGTTTGGGGTGACAATGGATAAGCCAGTTTACATGAGCAGAGCTCTTACAAGGATATGGTGTGAAAGAAGATGGGAAAGCAAAATTGGTGCCGTAGGACTGACTCCTACAGATGTCCATGTCCCTGGATGTCTCCGAGTCAGGGTGGGGATGTGGTAAGCAAGGCGTGTCTGGATGTGATGTGTAACCTACTGAAGGAGGAAGAGTCTGGAGGTGTAGGTTTGGTCATCATGTGAGGAAGATGGAGTTCCCCTGTATGAACCCAATTTTCAATCAAAAAGAACTGGAAAATGTTTTGGGTTAAAAGTTAGGTTGGCCAAGGAGGTGAGAGGCGGTGGGCAGGGGGCGGGGGGCACAGGAGAAGCAACACTTCAAACAAAACAAAATCATTGAACAAAATGTAAAAAGATTAGGTTTGTTTTTCTGTAAACATTACACTCTTGCAACTTCTGTACTTTTCTGCATTTCTCCTAAATAAAGCTGCACAGTGAAGGAGAATTGTCATGACTTCCTTGGGTGCCTCTGTGACAGCTTCATCTTTCAAGCAAATCTCTAGGATTAAAAAAAAAAAAAAAAGACTATCGGGCCTTAAAACACCCCATGTACTGTAAGTCATTTAAGCCAAGAACAAACTACAGACCAAGCCATGCTAAGCACTAAAACTGGAGCCTTCCCCCATCGCAGCAGTAAACACATTACTCATATAGATACGCTGGCCAAACTCCAAACAGCTTATGCCACAAACGAAGATGAGGTAAAAACAATCAAGGTGGCAGATAAAGCAGTGACACTATATAAGGAGTAGAATTAATTTAAATGTTCTGCAGAAATACCTAAGCTGAATTCCCTTTCTCTTTCTCTCTTTTTCTTTGTAAGCCTTTAACTTTATAAACAAGAAAACCACTAAAGTTAACCTAAGGGAAAGCTATTCTATCACATTGAAGTATTAAAATAAACATTAAGAAATTAATAAATATCAAATTAACGTAGTACTGCTCATTTAGCACTAATGAAAGATATTATTGATGGTAGGGTTAGTCTCTGCGTCATTTAGTGAATAAGGAAATACTAGACTGAGGTGCTAGGCAAACCCAAAAAAGAGAAAAGAAATGCTAGAATTGTTGATGGATTGCCTGGAGTTAATTTTGGTACCAAGTTGATGTCCTGAAATCAACAGCTACCTAAGCCAAACCCAAGCCTGTCTTAACTTGCACACATGCCCTGCACCTTCTAATTGTTCTTTCCAGAGCTCATTTCTTTTAGGTAATATTTATTGTTCCCTAAGAGAGAAGCTATTCCCAGTATCTCCTCACTTCCAATAGCACGTGTTAGCTTTCACCAACTTACTCGCATAAGACAGCCCAACTGTGGCCAGGGATAATGGAATCACAAGACCTTGAGAAGTCAAACTGCTATACCATTTTGTCTCTATAATTTACCATTTTCTTTCTGGCAT
This sequence comes from Rhinopithecus roxellana, assembly GCF_007565055.1. Classification (NCBI taxonomy): domain Eukaryota; kingdom Metazoa; phylum Chordata; class Mammalia; order Primates; family Cercopithecidae; genus Rhinopithecus; species Rhinopithecus roxellana. The sequence goes on from NC_044566.1 coordinate 96,576,505, forward strand.
TAGGGGTGGGCTACCCAGACCATATTCTCCTGCTAACATTTGTAAAGGTAAACACAAGAGGTGCATAGCTAGAACAACTGTGGACTCTGCTGTCCCTCTAGGAGTTTTCCTTGCATGGCCCTAGGCTGATGATGAAATATGCATTCTAGGGTAAATGCCCCTTGTGACTTGGGAGTTTATTTTAAATTGAATCTTTAATATGCAAATGTGAGATTCACCTGGGGCACCATAAGAATGAAATCTATCCTCCATCCTGTCTTGCGCTCTTACATTAAAAGGAAGAACAGTAATTTTTAACACACCCCTACGATGGTTTTATGCAAATTCTTCAAGCTAGGCAAATTATTTTTGTGTTAAAATTTTTCAACCCCATAAAAACAGGAGTGAATTTATGTGGCATTTTAAAACGATGTTAGGCACATTGTAAAGCTATTTCATCTCATTTATAAAGAAGAGTGAACATAAAAACAGGCCATGGCATAATTAATAGTGAAATGATTTATAGCACCAACTCCACCATACATATTTATGCATTTTCTATAGTCTGGTGCAAGTTCTCCCCCTTAGACCCTCAATCCCTGCCCTTGCCAAAGGAACGAAGTAGTATCAAGTGAAACTCGTAATATGGAGCTTAAATTATGTTTTACACACACGTGTGAACACACACACACCCCTCACACACCCCCCTGTAATGGTTCTCTAGAATTTTCTAAAGGGCCCTAAATAATTCTGTTATCCAGGTTCCACTCCTAAAGGTTCTGCTTGAATTGGTCTGAGGGGGCGGCCTGGGGCATTGAGATTTTTGAGTTTCAGATGAAGCCCAGCTTGAGACCTACTATCTATGCTAAAAGGACATTAATATTATTAAGCAAGGTTACAATGTGGAATGTAAATCACCATGTTACTAAATAACTTGAATAATAAACTCAGAGACCATACTGTAAGGCCATTCCATTTCTAATTCACCCTTCCATTTATGATTTATTGCAAATTCAACAAATACTTCTTGAGTGCCTACTATGTGCCAGGTACTGTGCTAGAGCCTGGAGATAGAAACATAAATAAGACAGACACGGCCTGTTTGTTCAGAAGGTAGAGTTCAGCAGACATTTGTGGACTGCTTTTTCTACTTCCTGTTTCCCAGCTAACGTTCTACCTGTTCTTAATATCTGTGGATGGTATCACTGGCTCTCAAAGTAGCTATTGGATTTTCCTACTTGGAACCTCTGTTTTTAAATTCCTTAGGAATACAGATGAAAACTAAAGAACTGATATATCTTTACAATGGCAATAAGAACACAGGTAATAAACAGATTTTGAAACTAATTAACATTTCAAAGAATCACCTGAAAGACAATAGGATACATTATCTCCTTATAGAGATTTGGTTCTTTCTTCTGAAGTTATGGTAGAAACAAAAGTTCAGCACAAACTATACTTACTAAGCTTAAGTCTGATCTCCATCAGAAGTAGAGCACTGAGTTACACCACTGTTCTTCTGCCCATGATCATCGAGGTGGCCTTTAGTATAATTTGAGATCAACTCTAAAATATTTCCTAGGTTTTTCAAAAGCATAGTCTTGCCTATGAAGGCAGTGCAAAATAGCAAATTATGCCAGTGTTGGTTGTAGAAAGATGTCATTTAATTTCTCTTTACTATGTTCAGCTGAAAAGTCTGCTCACAATGGTTTGATGAGGCAAATGGAAATAATTACTCCATTTTTATGTGGATAACATGAGCACAATAAGCTGAGTTATCAAACTTACGATCCAGATAAGTAGCAGAAATGTAAGCAAACACTGACTCAGAAGACAAACGAATTTTAGTCCTACACAGAACCCACCATGACTTCCTCATGGCTGACACAGGCTGCATAAACAATGCCAGCAAGACTTAGAAAGCATTATACAGCGATGTTCTAACACATTTCTATTATATATTCACCAGGCAAGGAGCACATTTTCTGTTTTTTTAGTTAATAAACACTCATCTGATTCCCTCTAGAATACTAATTTTGAAAGGAGTTCTTTATTTGTATAATTTTCAAGTATTTCTTGTAGCGCAAGTTTCATTTTAAAGCAATACATTTGCGAATTTCTTAATAAGGCTCATTTTAAAATAATATAATGAGCCAGATTTTCTCCAGTGCCCAAGTCGTTTCCTGGTAGTTACTGAGCCTTCCAGGCCATAGTAATTTACCACTTACCATGCTCCATCAGGCATTCACCAGAGAGGACGGTACTTTGGAAGGTGATGAAAACTTTATGCACAAATAAGAGAGGAGGAAGATGAGAGGGTCAACACTGAAAAATATTCATACTTTGGATTTTTCCATATTGTGGGTCAAAAAGGAAGACTAAAAAGAGTTGTCACAAAGATCGTAATAATAACTTGCATAAAATGAAGGTAATAATGATTTACATTTTACAGATCTGTTCAAGCCCCAACCTGATCATTTTCAGTGACAAAGTGCTCACTTTTTTGTTAAATAGCTTGTTCCACTGTTGGACTGTTCCAGTTTGAAATTCCTATCCATCTGCCGTCAATTGTCTTGTACAACATGGTTTCCACCAACTCATTCTTCCACACACTAGCCATGTAAATATTGGAAGAAACTGATGTCTACCATGAGTCTTCTCTTTCTGTATTAAATTCCTCAGTTCCAGAAACAGTTCATTATACTATATAGTTTTCAGATGCCCTTCCACTGGAGCCAACACACTTTGAATGCTCTCTCATTTATAAGTATCCCTGTCAGTGAGTTAGTCCCCAAATTAGACACAGTATTCCAGATTGGAGTTTATCAGTGCAGATGTCAATGGGAATATATCGTCCCTGGTTCTAGGCACTTGCCCTTTTTGTTGCTATGCCATTCTGTGGATGTAGGGTGAGCTCATGGTCCACTGATGCCCTTAGGGTCTTTTCAGATCAGCTACTGTCAAGTCACACCTGATCTCCCTCACCCTGAACTAGGGCCGATAAGGTTTAGAATTCAATATATATATATATATATATATATATATATGGTTGAAACATATCATTCCATCCTATTAAGAAAAATAAATTTGATTCTGTCATCTATTTTCGGCCTCGTGTATTCAACATTTTTAATAGGTCATATGAAGACATGCTGTAAAACAAATTTGCCATCCTTCATAGTTTGTATCATGCCCAAAACTGATAAATATGTTTCCTATGTAACTGAGGCACAATCGGCCACACATTCCTGGAATGTCACTAGGAGAGAGGAATGGGCCACACATTCCTGGAATGTTACTAGGAGAGAGGAATGGGCCACACATTCCTGGAATGTTACTAGGAGAGAGGAATGGGTCCTGAAACTGATTTCCTTCAAATAAAGATGAAAGGAGAATGCCCAGGTCAAGAAATTGGCTTGGCTTCAGATTTAACAGGGAAAAATATGAATAGCAAAGTTTCTGCTCAACCTTAGTATAGCCAAGAGATGACCCACAGGGAGAAGGCAGGCCTGAAATAGTTCTATCTTTTATATCCCTGAAGATTGCAGTGTAAAGAGCAAACACCTGCCAGTCAAGAAGACTCATGAAGTTGTTAAGTGGTTTCCTTGGTGTGGGCAGGGGCATCTGTGAAGATTGTGCTTCTTTTTCTCAATGTGTCTTCTGACTGCTCTGAGAATTACTCTTGGGGCTGGGTGTCTATTTGGATACAGTGATCACCCAGTGGATGACAACCAAGATGAGCAGACAACCTGCACCACACGATGACAGAGAAACCTCGACCCAATCAGACCTGGGGGAGGAGGATGACTGAAGTACCGCAGGAAATTATTCTAGACTGAACAAATCTAGTAGTGAACAAATCTAGTAGTGAGAAATGCACTGCTGGGAGCTGCTGCATCCTCCATAATCTGTACAGGAGATGGGAAGATAAATAAATTCCTTTCTGTTTGTGGTGGTGGCAATCCCTAAGGGGAGCCAAACAACAGATATGCACAGATATGTAAAGATAGGGATATGGTATGTGACGAATGAATACTGTTTTTTCCTCAGAGCTCTTGTTGGTTTCTGAAAGAATCTTGTTTATCTGATTATTTTTAATTGTGTCTCTCCTACCATCAGAATGTAAATCTCCTTTTGAGCAGGAACCACCATCATATCTCCTCTCATTGTCCCAGCATCTAGAACACTGCACAGAGAAGTGCTCGGTTACCACATTTGGCTACAGATGGACTGAGATGGGGCAGAACTTGAAAGTGGCAGAGCAAGGACCTAGACTATGTCCCTGAGAAAATACCTACTAGAGATTGACCGTTGTGGTCCTCTTCCCCATAGGACATACTTGAATGATCTTGAGTGGAGGTCACGTAAGCAGCAAAAGGGTAGAGTGGTGGAGGTGAATGCAGTCACTCCCACACTTACCAGTTTGCTGAAGTTCATGAACAAGAAGATACAACAAATATAGGGGGCTGTGGCTGGCAGGTGTCAGAATGGTCACGGAGTGAACTGAATCTTCTTGATTGCATTAGGAGTAATATGAGAACAAGTTCCTCCTTCCCAAATAGGCCAGAAAAGGTGGACCCTTGAAAGAGTGGGAGGCTGTTACTTTGTTAGATGATGTATTTACGTAATTCCATAAAAATACCAGTGGGACTGCAGATATCTTTTAGGGTGACATGAAACTAATATTTTGCATACAGATAATTTAGTGACAGGAGCCCATCTGACTCTATTATCATACTGCCCAATTTCTCCCTACCTACCAGGAGCATATCCATATTGGGAGAAAGCTGCTGGCTATCTCAGTGAATAAAGCTAAATTCTATCTATGGGTAATGGTTTTTCCCTTCATCTGCCAGACCAGTAATGCTACAAATATAAGGAAGTAACTGGTCATGTGTTGTTCTTAATGAGCCAGGGACTGTCTCTTTCTTATGTAATTGTTCAAACACAATTTGTTAAGTATCCCAGAGGCTTTCTGTCCCTAGGGATTTTTGAATCAAAAGGTTTCAGATCTGTAGATATGCATAACTAATCCACAGGAGGTAAAAGTGTTTTGATTCAATAATGGTAAGAAAGAAAGCAAACACAAAACTCCCAGAAACTGTACACTATGTTAAACTTTACTCCCATACTGTTCTATTTCAATTGACATAAGAAAAGCAACTGGTAAATTGTGGAACTGCTTCTAAATCAAATGATACAATCAGTTGCAGTCTACCAGGAAAATCACTCTTATAAATAATTTGGGAATGATGAAGATAATGTTATGTTTTGGGCATCACAGTTGCAAGCCATGGCATACTGGGCAAACGTTCCTATATACTCCACGAAGTCACAGAGTATCAGCTGGTTGGGGGAAGCACCTCCCATTTGGCCCTGGGCAGACATCATATCATCCCATTTTTAGAAGCGTCTCAGTAAAGTTATCATTCTCATTACATTTGGCATTTTTATACCACCTGTAATCATAGCTCCCAGGCACTATATACATTGTTAATTTATTATAGTGATTTCAATTTTGCTAGTTAACTCTCAGGTCTCCTTAATGTGTTAAGCCCTAAAATCAGCAGGAAGAACTGAAACTCTTAAATACCCAAATCCCTGTACATTTTCAGGAACCAGAAGACCTGGGTTCTAATACTGTTTTTTGTACTAATTGGCTCTACAACTCCAGCAAGTCACTTCTTTCTGGGCCTCAATCTCGTGGGTAAAATGTCAGACTTGATCTAAACAGGGCTGGGCACAGTGGCTCACACCTGTAATCCCAGCACTCTGGAAGGCCAAGGTGGGTGGATCATTTGAGGTCAGGAGGTCAAGACCAGTCTGGCCAACATGGTGAAACCCCGTCTCTACTAAAAATACAAACAATTAGCCAGGCGTGGTGGTGGGTGCCTGTGATCCCAGCTACTTGGGAGGCTGAGGCAGGAGAATCACTTGAACCTGGAAGGCGGAGGTTGCAGTGAGCCGAGATCCTGCCATTGCACTCTAGCCTGAGGGAGACAGCGAGACTGTCTCAAAAAAATAAATAAGTAAAAATAAATTAATAAATAAAATAAATGGCCTCTAGTGTCCTCCCCAGCTCTAAGATTTTTGGGCTCTGTATATCAGAGCTCTCAGGAATAAGTCTGACATATATCTCTGCATAGATGGAGATTAATGTGTTCCTGAGGTCACTCTGACTCTACACTCTTTCAGAGCATTATCCATCCTGGTGCTGCCAGCTGCCAGCTCCCTGTGGAGGACTCTGTATCAGATCTAATTCCAGAAAGTCCTCAGAACCAGAAATAAATAGGAATGCCTAGGGCTAATTTAGACGTCTGAAGCTGAGCAAAGAGAAGTGATTCCTTTATGAAATTTATTTTAGAACAAAAATGGTTTGCAGAGTGAAGTGAAGGAACTGGCATTAAGTTACAAGAGCATGTTAGTAATTAATGGCAAGGCTTAAAATATCAAGTTAAGACATTATCCTCAGTGAAGAGTCCATTAACCAAATCTAAACAAGGCTGATCAAGGCTCCTTTGCCTAAGGAGGGAGTGGCCTATTGGAGTGGATGGGAGGAGGGTTGGAAGACATCCCTAAATGTTTTCTACTATTCACATGCTTATAATTTTGCAGATAAAATGGATCCAATGTAAGTGAAGGGACAAGTTAAGCCAGAAAAAGACAAATATATTCACAAGCTTATGATAAATATGTGGGCATTTTAATTAAGTTTTATACCTGAGTGCTATAAAAACCTTAGAATGGGCATTCAGGGAAAGGTAAAATTTGTCTTGGAAAGTGGCTTACAAGAAATAAATATACAACATTTATTAGGAAGTGACTGGGGCAGAAATGCAATCAGGCTGAACTTGCCAAACAGTTAGGTGGGTTAGTAGGGTGCAGAGCAGTGCTCACCATGCAGCAAGACCCAACCTCCAGGAGAAGTTCAAAACTTTATCTGGTAATCTCCAAGTGAGTTTTCAATGGTGTGTCACTATGAAAGAGTTCTCTGTAGAGATGGGGTTTTAGCCAGCAGCCACTACCCACTTGCCAGGCCTGTTAATGGCCTATGCCCAAAATTCTGCTGTTGTCACTCATCAGGAAGACTCTGAGCATGAAGGAATAAAGGAGATTCTCATATGGAGAATGTTTAGTCCCTAGGCTACAGGAAAATACCAGGCACATTTATTGCATGGGCCATAAGGGAGTAGTTGAAGATATTAACGGGGAACTGGTAGAACAAGTGGATGTGTCCAAATACAAAAGGAAGCCACCGTGGCTTTCTGAACCTAGGGGTGGTTCGCTGGGGGAACTCAACACCTGTTAATGAGCAGCCAATTATCCATCAGAAGGTTTCTCTTTTCAATTCCAGGAATAAATTAAAATGGTGGAAAAATAATGAAGAACTACTGAAAAATAAAGAGACTTAAAAATGAGTGCCCAGGCTCACGTGTGTAACCCCAGCACTTTGGGAGGCTGAGGAGGGTGGATCATGAGGTCAGGGGTTTAAGACCAGCCTCGCCAACACAATGAAACTCTGTCTCTACTAAAAATACAAAAGATTAGCCAGGCATGGTGGCAGGTGCCTGTAATCCCAGCTACTTGGGAGGCTGAGGCAGAAAAATCACTTGAACCCGTGAGGCAGGGGTTGCAGTGAGTGGAGATCTCGCCATTGCACTCCAGCCTGGGTGACAGGGCGAGACTGCGTCTCAAAAAAAAAAAAAAAAAAAAAAAAGAATGTTCAAACTGAGTTGTGCAAATGCTTTCATTGGGTTAAATTTTGTAGTCGTAGTCACAGGATGGAGACACATTCGAGCTCAGATTAAGGTTTACAGAGAACACTAGTGAAACAATGAATGCTAGGAGAGAACATAAACTGACAGAAAGTGTTTTCTAAGTTTATACTTTCCCTATTTTCTCTGTGTTCCTATTTCCAACCAGTATGGCCAAAGTATAAAGCACCTACTCTGTTGGCCACTTTTTTCCAGATTCACTGGACATAATTCTCAGTTGAAAATACTTCCCTGAGGCCGGGCGCGGTGGCTCAAGCCTGTAATCCCAGCACTTTGGGAGGCCGAGACGGGCGGATCACGAGGTCAGGAGATCGAGACCATCCTGGCGAACACGGTGAAACCCCGTCTCTACTAAAAAATCCAAAAAAAAAAAAACTAGCCGGGCGAGGTGGCGGGCGCCTGTAGTCCCAGCTGTTCGGGAGGCTGAGGCAGGAGAATGGCGTGAACCCGGGAGGCAGAGCTTGCAGTGAGCTGAGATCTGGCCACTGCACTCCAGCCTGGGCGACAGAGCGAGACTCCGTCTCAAAAAAAAAAAAAGAAAAAAAAAAAAGAAAATACTTCCCTGAGAAACCCTGGAAGAGTAAGCCACTCCAACGCCTGGATAATCGCACAGCCCATACAGATATTGGAGCAGAAGAAAAATGTTGAGATCATGTGAAAAACACAGAACAAGGGATCTACCCAAATAGCATTAATAGACAATTGGAAATGCAGAATAATCTCTGACCCGAGTCTTTTGTAACCTACCCTTACCAAGAAAGAGTGGAACTGGTATAAATTCCACCGAAAAAGCAAAAGTTGCAAATATTTTTAGATAAGATTTTTCCCAATTTATCTTGAATTTTCTATGTGATATAGATACTTCTGAAATCAATTTTCACGTGCTCAGCCAGGCATGGTGACTTATGCCTGTAATCCTAGCACTTTGGAAGGCCGAGACAGGTGGATCACTTGAGGCCAGGAGTTCGAGACTAGCCTGGCCAACATGGCGAAACCCCATCTCTATCAAAAATTAAAAAATTAGCTGGGCATGGTGGCATGTGCCTGCAGTCCCAGCTACTCAGGAAGCCAAGGCACAAGAATCACCTGAACCCAGGAGGCGGAGGTTGCAGTGAGCCAAGATTGTGCCACTGCACTCCAGTCTGGGTGACAGAGTGAGGCCCTGTCTCAAAAATAAATAAATAAATTTTCATGTGCTCAAATGTTTCACTAGGATATATCATAATATCTTAAAACTATTTTCCTCTTTCAAATTGTAGTAAATTTCTAAGGCACTAGATCTCTATAATTAATATATAAGGCAAGAGAAAGGCATAGCCATCATCATTTATTCTCTCAAAGTATGATTGGATTTACTGCATAAATTATTAACATATTCTACTAGCACAATAAAATAGCATCTCTTTCTGCATGAATCACATTATTTATTCGGAGCATGTAGTGACGTTCCTTTAAAATGCTTTGCTAATATGCAGGACAAGGAATCTCAGGCTCTAATTCGTGTTTTGTTCCTCCTATTTGGAAGTACACAGCATAAGCAGTACAGTTGCATCAGTCTCTGGTTTATTTGCATACATTGTATGTGAAGCATAACCTTCAAGATATGCCAGGCATTGGGCAGAACTGTAAGATTGAAGGGAAGAGTGACTTTATCTCATGCCCACCTCTTCTTCTGGTATCCTTTTTCCCCTTTGAAACCATCACTGTCCACCAGCATATCCTACCATCACGAATCTCTCTTTTACCCTATGCCTTTGCAAACAGAGGTAGACTCTCTCCCACTCTCATTTATAAAACAGACACTTCTGACACTCAACTTACCATCAAAAATCTATCAGTCCTAGCATTGGTTTATTGATTAGTGTCATTGCTTTTTAAGACACATTAATGAAATTAATTGATCCAGGATAAACTGATTTTTTAATGTCATATTGTATTTAACATTGAACTGAGAATAACACCCTACTTTCAGTCATTAGGTAAGTCAATGATATAAGGATGCATGAAACATGTCCCCTATCCTTAGAGACCTTTACAATCTTAGAAGCTTTAGGGAAAGAAATGAATGCACATAAGAAATAGAATAAATGATTTGAATGGGCAGAAGAAGCACAGAGAAATCAATGCCTAATAGGGGATTAACATGGAATTAATTGCAACTAGGAGTGAAAACCACTTTTCTGTTATGACCCCCGTTATAGAGTCTTCCTCAGGTTTAGGAGGTGATATGGTTTGGCTGTGTCTCCACCCAAATCTCATCTTGAACTGTAGCTCCCATAATTCCTACATGCTGTGAGAGGGACGCGTGGGAGATAACTGAATCATGGGGGTGGTTTCCCCTATACTGTTCTCATGGCAGTTAAGTCTCACAAGATCTGACGGTTTTATTAGGGGTTTCCTCTTTCTCTTAGTTCTCATTCTCTCTTGCCTGCTTCCATGTAAGATGTGCCTTTCGCCTTCCACCATGATTGTGAGGCCTCTCCAGCCACATGGAATTGTGAGTCCATTAAACCTCTTTTTCTTTATAAATACCCAATCTTAGGTATGTCTTTATCAGGAGCATGAAAACAGGCTAATACAGGAAGCAAGAGAGAAGCGCTTTATTCTAATTATCAGAATATGGGCTTTGCAGAGGATTCTTACATCTTATACAAGGCAGGTGCCTGATAGATGTTTAAAGAATGACTATTCAAATGAGAAGAGGCTAAAATGGACCACCTGTATAGGTAGGCGGAAGATTTCCAACCCCCCCAAAAAAGTGGGCTGTTGGCATACTACTGAAACCACACAACTTTGGTGGTTTCTGCATAAGACAGTCTATTTTTGCATAAATATCTCTGGAGAAAGCATTACTAGTCATACGCTCTTTGAGCTCCCTGAGGACCACATTCTACCTGGCTGTTTCAGATTATCCTGAAAAGTGGTAGAGGATGGCAAGCACAAATCTGTCCCTTGAGGGCACAGTTTTCCACCTTTCTTGGTCAACTAAAGCCAGTATCCCAGGCATGACTTTGCCTCTCCTCTCCCCAACCACAGATAGAGAAAAGCCACAATCTCCAGCTGTCTACAAATAAATGAATGCTCCCAGCTAAAACTGCCCTTTATATTTGATAATTCTGGATCTGTACAGAGTTTTTCTCTAAGCATCCCTATGTGTGTTATGCACACGGAGGGAGAGCATCTTATTTTTATGTTGTCTATAATAAATTATAAGTGTAACAGCGGGAGCTTTTTCAATACTATTTGAAAATGCAGCCAGAGGCTATTAAGTGATTGCTGTATCAAATAAATATAATTAGTAAATAGCAAAATAACATGTTTTGTAAACTGCCTTTGGAAATATGTGATTAGACCAAAGACAACGATTTCTGCCAAAGCTTCTAAGTGTTTCCAAGAGATACCAGGAAAAGGCTTTAACAATTTTTATAACAACTTCAAAAAATGTTCATGTACATCTGCTGAGAAGGTAGACAGTATTCAGTCCAAACTCCCTTTGAATGCTTCACATTGAAAATTTAAGCATGAGGGTACACTTAAGGGCATATTATAATTTTTCCAGGGGAGTTAAAATGTGCTTGATTATTGACTATAAGTTGTTAAATTGGCATTTGATGAGGTTAAAAAGAAGGAGGTATAAATATAACTCCACGTGCACAGTGCTTTCACACTGTAGAGTTATTCTCAATTAGTAACACTTTAAATTATTCCAGCAAGTCAATCAGTTTGGAGGGAGGTGAACTCATCCTGCCTTCCCTCTTGCTGGTGTTAGGAAAGGGACTTTGCTTCTCAACAGCAATGTGCTTCTCACTGTCTGGCAATAAACACAGAAGAGTCACCCAAACCCACTGATTCTTCTTCTAGAAGATACATTATGTTTGTCCCTTACTCATATTCCCTCATCTGCTACCTGTTATCTCATTTCCCAGCCTTTCATCCCCCATTATATTAATTATTCACTTTTATATGTGATTCCCTGATAAAGAACCAGATCTCCATGCATATGTATCAAGGTCTAAATTGTTGCATTTAGACCCCCTAACAACCACACGGGACAGATAGGATTAAATGCACCATTTAAAACTGAGACATATAAAAGTCAGTTTGATTAGTCATCAAAACTGAATTTCAAAGAAGTAGGTATACATAATTATCCTGTAGATATTTAACAATACAGCCAGTATATATATCTGGATTACATTAGGAAAGAGACGGCTCTAAATCCTATGATTAGAACATTCCACTGAGTTCCATGAGCATCCATTTATTTGCTCACCCATTCCTTCGACATATAGGAATCCAGCCCGGCCTATGTGTCATATGCTATAGGCTCTAGGGCTAAAAAATAAATCAACAAAATGGTCCCTGCCCTCAAACAGCTCACTGTCTTGGCAGTCCACAAAACTGCATCTGTGGTCTTATTTCCCCCTAACTTGGAGTCTGAGGGAGGAATAATGTGTGATGCTAGAGAAGAAACATTTTAAAAACAGCTGAGATCCAAGAGTCATTTGGGGGCTAGAGAAGCAATGCCTGATGGGGAGAATGAATGATGAGAAAGCAAAGGATGGATAGGGCAAGTGACTATGACAGCTCTCATAGAAACTTCTGGAAAAGCAAAAACCAAGTAAAGAGTTCCAGAAAAATAATCTCTGGACCCCCTGGGGCAGTATGCTAAAGCCCATATTTATCTGTCCATAGCAGAGGTGTGAATGCCTGCAAATACCTCAAGGCCGGATCAAATGAGACTGTGCTCCTTTCCAGTTGGAGGCCTCTGGGGATGACTTTAATACCGATCACTTAGTCATCATGTTTGATGGCTTCCGCGGCCTCATTTATCAAGGATCTATAGTTAAATTTAATTTTCATGTGAGTGGAGGACAGCCATGGCAGCCCGGCTCCTTGTTGCTGATCTGCCCCTGTTGATGTCTTCTGAAGTGGAAATGATGGATGCCACATGTTCTGGCTGTGATTAAATTTGCTTTGACAAAGCAGCATGGAAATCTGATTTTCAATAGACTTCTGTATTTCACCTAGTGCTGAGTAAACAGATACAGAACATAATGCTTGCACGGCTGTCAGGCCGATAGCTAATTCATTGTGGCCGTCTAATCAGGCTGTCCATTAAATTATTATTTGTCGGTAACATGCAGGATCATTTCTGAAACTCTGAGGAATGAGAAGCTTGTTTTTAAGTAAATAAACGTGGAGGGCTTGACAACGTTGGGGGTTTTTCTTAGGAGGGTCCAAATAACTCATCAGTCTCTGTGTCTCTACTCCCCTGAAGAATCAAAGCACCATTTAAGAAGTTTTTAGTCTCACTTCGCTTGGCTCCCATTTCAAATGCAAGCAATATCATCCAATTACAACAGAGAATGAAGCTACAAACATTGACACTTTAGCTTCCCCAGTTTATCTTTAAAGGAGAATGAAGCAGAAAATCACATTAAGTATGCATCTTATGTTAGAGCTTTTAACCTCCTGCCTAGAAATGATGTGTGCAGACCACCTCCTGGAAACAGCTTCCACTTTAGAGAAACACTGGAAAGAGCCTGGTCTCATCAGGCAAGCAAAAGTAAGTGGCTGAGAATATGATTGTCTACGCTTGTTCCCCTCCCACCCTCTTTTGTTCCATCAGCGGTTTAAGTAGACAATCAGGTCCCTAGTACTATTAGGAAAGGTCCTCTTTGTTATCCTGGCACAAATTTTCTCCTGTAGCCTCATTCAGACCTCCATGCTTTCAGTAAATTTTTGACTTCCTGAAGTTCAGGTCAACCATCTTCTTTTGTTCAGTGATTTAGGTAGACAACTGGGTTCCTAGTACTATTAGGAAAGGTTCTCTTTGTTAGCCTGGCACAAATTTTCTCCTGCAGCCTCATTCTCAAACTCAGATCTCTGTGCTTTCAGTAATTTTTTACTTCCTGAAGTTCAGGTCAAGCATTTTCTCACCTTCTTTGAGCCCTGCTTAGAACATCTTGGGCTTCTATCAACATTCTCCTTTTGAACCTACTCCTTGTGAACCAGCCCCAAAGTTAGCAAATATTTTTCCTGATAAAACCCCAGACCTCAAATGTTTCATTATTACTAAAGAGTTGAGAGTGTGCAACACATTTGCATATACAAACTAGCTGAAAGAACTTGAGCAAGTTTCTAAAACATGCTAAGCCTTGTACTTCTCACTGGGAAAATCATCTGTATATCAAAGTACAGTTGCAGGGATTAAACAGAATAATGTACACATGGAATAAATGATTTTTCCCTCTGTTTAGTTGCCCATTATTCCCCATCAAAAAAGAATTCCCCTTTCAGAAGTATAGGGGACCCCAGTTCTCAGTCTTCCTGAGCCAGTCTTTCCTAGTTTCCCAGGAAAGGGTGACAGCATACTGAGGCCTGACTGTACTCTGGATCCAGCCTGGGATGGGTCTTTCCCCTGCTGGGGACCAGGTAGGGCTCTGGTGACCAATGGCCTGCTGTTACTTGTCTAGCCCATTGGCTTTGGGAGGTAGGTATGTTCTATTTAGGAGAGAAAGAGAAGGAATCTCAGATGGTCCTCAAATCCAAGTTGTTTTCTTCCTCCAGCTTTGTCTGTGATAAAACTGATATCAGAGACCATTGGGTTTATTTCTCAAAGGTGAAAAGACTCAGGAGAGAGGCAGCAGGAATTACTTATTATATACATTGCCTCAACAGTGATGACTGCCACATATCAGCTACTCAGTTTTTAGTGGCTTTTACAACAAAAAAATGTAATTCTATGAGATAAGGAATAGTGGTGATGGTTGCTGTTATGATTGTCATTGTCTCATTTGGCCTTCATAACACCCCCGGTAGTCAGGTAAGGCAAATAAAACCTCCGTTTCATGGGTGAGGAAATGAATTTCATAGATCTCTGGGAATTTGCTCAAGTTCACAAAACTAGTAGGATTCAGAACAAGGAGAGTCAGACTTGGTAATGCCCAGTCGAGTACACCTTTGAAACCTAACCGCACACTGCTTTCTTACTGTATGTGTGTGCAGGAGGATGGAATCCCTGCAACACTCCTCTGAGTGCGGAACATCCCTTGGATTGAGTCCCTCTGTATAAGTTTTCTTTTCAGCTTGTGTGACCTCAGACAACTGTGCTAGTTTCCTTACTTAAAGTATTTTGTTGCCTAAATATTTACACCATCAAGGAAGCTGGAATTGTCAAATTGCTTGCTGCGGAGATGACCATAGACCAGCCAATGACTCTGTCCTACCAGACGGATGGTAATGGCTGCAAAAGCATTAATGGGTCACAGACCACCCTCTCTGCCCTGCTGACCTGCACCAGAGAGCAATAAATAGAGGAAGCAGCTCAAGGCTTATTATAATTATCATGAATTGAAATTTATGCTAACCAGTATCCAGCCAATACAAAGAGAGAACATTCTCAGAACACTGTGCTAAACTTTGAGCTTGTAATGATCTTACAGTAACTACTTGGAAATAAATAAAATCTTCCACAGTATGTGTGAAAACAATGAATGAACATCTGTAAAATATGGTTTAATCCAAGGAACTTCTCGTTTTTGCAAATATTAATTTGTCACCAAATCAGGAGAATTTGGATCTCTCAGAGCCTGGCTATGGGGCAAAATGGAGGGAAAGAGGGGTTTGCAAACTTTTACTTTATTACAAATAAATTCATTGTTTATTAGGAGAATTATTAGCATAATGATGAAGGCAGAAAGGAGGGTGGGTGGAAAGAGAAAGTGGAAAGAGATATGGTTAGAATATATTGAAGATATTAGAGATATTCTCTGATCAGCATTGAATGATGCTGTGAAGATGAGGTGCTTAGAAACAATAAAGAATGATCTAAATCATTGCTACTCAGAGTGTTATCAATGGACCAACTGCACAGAACTCACGTGAAACTTGTCAGAAATGTGGAATCATCAGATACACTAAATCAAAATCTGCAATTTGACAAGAAGCCAGGTGATTCTAATACACATTAAAATTTGTGTCTCAAGAGGGTAGTGGGTGACTGACAACAGTCTGAGGATAAATGATCAATAAGAAAACACCATAGGCAGGGCAGTTCAGTAATAATCCAAGTGATTGATGATAAGGACCAAACTGTTGCTGGAAACAGAATGGAGGGAATAGATTTGAAAGATGTATCAGAAATAGAAGGAATGGTTTTAGAAACTGGTGAGTTAGGCCAGGCATGGTGGCTCATGCCTATAATCTCAGTCCGAGGTGGGAGGATCACTTGAGCCCAGGAGGTCCAGGCTGTAGTGAGCTATGATTGGTCTACTTCACTCAAGCCTGGGCAACAAAGTGAATCTCTGTTTCCAAAAAAAAAAAAAAAAAAAAAAAAAAAAAAAGAAGAAGAAAAAGAAAAAGAAAAAGGAAAAGGAAACAGAAACTGATCAGTTAAGGAATATCTGTGTAAAGGAAGAATTAAGATGAAGTTCTGAGGCTTCTATTTGGGTCATCTTTCAAGTAAGGGGTTGTTTATCTTATCTTCCCAGAACCTACTGCAAATCTGGTACAGAGAAGGTAGGCACTACATGTGAGTTGGGTGACTGCATTCACTATCCAGATCATGGGATTTCAAATTATGTTCCATTAATCCCTAGGAATCTTAAAAGGTACTTTGGGAGCTGAAAAGAGGAAGTCAGATGGGCAGTGCTCCAAGTCCTTACTCCCAAACTTTATTTGCAAAACAAACAAAAACAACAAGTCCATCATATTTTCTTAATGAAATCCTATGCAGTTGGTCCATCAACCATATTCTAAGTGCAATGATTTTGGTCATTCTTTTTCTGCCTATAAATGCCTCATCTTCAGAGCATCATTCAGTGCTCATCAGAGACTGTCTCCAATGTAACCATAGGACTTGAAGATCAGCCCCAAGTCTAATTTCTGTCTCTTACCCTCCATGTTCTTGGATTCATGTTATTCCTCATGGTATTGAGACAACTAAAATTTGGACACGCTGGCCTTATTACCAGCAACCTCTAGAATAATGGAGAGGAGAAGTGAGCATTGTTTAAAATAGACAGTTTGCTCTTGTATAATAAAAGATGAGGGTGATCCTATCTAAATTTATACTAAGAAAACAATTCGATAGAACAAAGCCATTATAAATGCAGATAAATACAATGTGATTTATCTATAATATTTTTTAAAATCACCTAAATGTTAAATAAGCAAAAATCATAAATGAATTATGGCACATTTGGTTTATACAGTAATAGGCAAACTTGAGAATAATGGTTATGAAGATCAAGCCTCCACATGTTAAAAAGTTTATAACACAAAGACAATGAAATAATGAAGAACATAAAATGTAAGAGAACTATCGTTGCAATTACATAAATTCATGTATGCATATGATCAAAAGGTAGAAAGGCATATGGATAAATAAAAATGAGGTAAAATATTATAGACATATGAATCATCAGTACATTTCAGGTTCTACCTTGTAAATATTAATATATATGAATCCAATGCATTCTTACTACATCTATCATGACTACCCTGATTCAAGACTTCGTCTCTTAATTTGAGCATCCTAACTGGCCTCCATACAGCCCCTCTTATGAAACACCCTCGTCTTCAGTAGCTACAGTAATACTTTATATATAAATTAGATGTTGTCATAGAATGCTTAAATTCTACCTATGCCATTCCATTATACTTAGAATACAATCCAAATTTCTAACTCTAGATCAGCAGTTCTCAATTTGGCTTCAGGGACTCTTTAAATTCCTGACAATTATTGAAGAACCCAAAAAGCTTTTGTTTATGTAGGTTATGTCTGCTGATATCTACTGTATTTGAAATTTAAAATGAGAAATATTAGAAACATTAGTTTACTAATTTGTTTACAAACGGCAACAGTAAATATATTCCATGGTAAGAACATATTTATATGAAAAAATATTATATTAGCTTCCTCCCCAAATCTGAAAAGAGTGCCATTGTTTTATATTTTGCAAATCTTTTTACTGTCTGGCCTAAGAAAAGACAGCTGGATTACCCTATCTGCTTCTGCATTTAATCCATTTTAATATGTTATTTTCATTGAAGGATATAAAGAAAATCTAGTTCTGACAAATATGTTCGAAAAGTCAGGGATATCTTATTTTCAGATAATTGGAGATATTTTTCTTTGGTACAACATGTAAGTGGTAATGTCTTCAGAGTTATTTGCAATGTGGAATCTGAAGCTTTATGAATGAACCTTTTGTATAGTGTTACAGTAAAATACATTGTTCTGTCTTCAACTTTAAATGAATCTTTTACCCAGAGATGATTTTTGATATTATGTATTGAACATTGGAAACTATAGGTTCATTGAGTTATGCAGAACTTTTAAATGTTGGCACATTTTATTACATAATATCAAAAACATATTTATTAATTGCACCAACAATTTCATCAGTATTGGGCCCCTGTCAAGCAGCTCATGGAGGTTGACACAAGTTTTCCAAAAAGTTCTAATATTCTCTTGAAAGCTCAAATTTTATCATTAGCAACAAATAATGTCATTTGTTTCCCTCAAAGTGAATAGGCTCACTTTTGAAGTGATAAGTTCATTTTTGAGAAAATGCTTGCTAAATACCCGAGTCTGAATAACTAATTTGTAAGATATTGTTTCAAGTAAAAACAGCGTTCCATGAAAAACACTGCAAGTAAAACTTACAATTCAATCGCTACGGTGCTTTTCCTTAGGATAACCATTTTATCTGAGTATGCAGCAGAAGTATTTAGCATGTACTTCTCATCTCATTAAAAAGAATGCTAAAAAGATGTGTACTCACAGTTCAAGATTTAATGTAATTAAAAATTTCACTGCCTTACCAAGGTCGCTCTTAAGTGAACCTGGCATTATGTGTGCTGGTCCCAAATGGCAATGAGAATACAGGGACTAGAAGAGTTTAGTGTCCCCACCTTGAAAGGCACTAGGGCTTCCCCATGGCTTCCATCATCAGTGCAAATATTAACACACTAAAATAGCTTTGACTCTGAAGACACCCCTGACAGTCTTGGGATCTCCAGGGGTCTGTGAGCTATACTTTGAGAACAATGCTACCTACTTAGCCACGGCATCTGCTGCCACTCTCCTGCCTCCCTCTGCTCCAGCCACAAGCACTTTTTTTCAAACACACTGATCTTGTGCCTGCCTCAGGGACTCCACATTTGCAGTTCCCTCTGCTGGTGATCCTCTCACCTGTGAAGTTTACCTAGATTGCCCCTCCTCATCACTTGTAGTTTCTGTTCAAGGGATATCTCCTCCGAGATACTTTATCTGACTCACTTATCTACAAGAGGCTCTGTCTTTCCCAGTAGAACCTCAGGAAATTCTCATACTCGGCTCTACTTTCTCCATACCACTCGCCACTAACTAGAATTACATTATGTATTTATTGGCTTATTTGTTAATTGTCTGCTTCCTGCACTCAAATATTAAGCTCCATGAGAGCTAAGACTTTGTTTTATTTGCCACCACAGTTCTAACATGGTACTCAATACATACTTATTATATGAATAGATTAACTTACTTTTAAAAAATCCCTTAAACACTGTTGATATGCTATTTTTAAATGAATAAAGGAGAGTTTCCTAAGTCAGTGTAGTTCAGTAAAAATATGTGAGCCCAGCGTGATGGCTCACACCTGTAATCCCAACAGCTTACAAAGCTGAGTTGGGAGGATCAGTTGAGCCCAGGAATTTGAGGCTGCAGTGAGCCGCTATTGTGCCACTGCATCCAGCCTGGGTGACCCAGCAAGACACCGTTTCTTAAAAAAATAAAAAAAAGTGGAATGATTTAAAAAGCTATCTTTATTCAATATACCTAAAATAATATATAATTTCAATATGTATTCACTATAAAATTATTGCAATGCTATACTTTCTTATCTTTCTTACTAAATCTTTGAAATCAGTGTATATTTTGCATTTACAGAATATCTCCATTCAGATTAGCTACATTTCAACTGTTCAGCAGCCATTTGTGACTAGTGGCTATTGTCCTGGAAAGCACAATTTAACCAGATGGGGAATAAACTAGATCACAGCATTTGCTTTCTCCCATACCTAATGAGATGAAGAAAAAATAATGAACAGTAGCTAGTAATAACAAAAACAATAATTATCAGAAGCAACTAAATAAGAAAAGAGTCCAACTTAATACCTTAAGTTTTACTAAAATGGTGGCCATGATTAAAGCAGAACATTCCGTCATAGCTTCACACTTCTAACCACTCCCAATCCAACCCCTAGAAATGATACTAGGGAAAAAAAGGTGAGTTGCCAATTTACTGAGAATCTTCACTGATACCTCCTTATTTGGAGAGGATTAGAACAAGGAGGTGAGCAGACAGCCTAGCCCTTAACTAACACTGCTGGATCGCAGCAGAAATAAAATAAATCCCCCACAGCATCACACTGATTAGAGGAAATAATTCTAAGTCTCCACACAGCACCTAGAGTGACCTTTCTAAAATGTAATTCTGATCATGCTACTCACTTACTTGAAATCCTTCACTGGTTCACCTCATCCTCGGGGTAAATTCCAAGCTCGTCAGCGATGCATCACATAGGTTCACTGTGGTTGGGATCTGTGTCCTCCCTGGATCTTTACCCACCTGCATCTTCATCTTCCCATATGCATAATACACCTTTAACATACTGAGCAAGCTGTAGTTTCCAAAATTAGAAATCTCTGTACCTTTAACTAAGGCACTCCATCTGCCCAGACTATATGTCTTCTCTTTTCCTGGCTAACTCCAAAACTCCTCCAAATTCAACTCAGTAACCTACTGAAAACCTTTCCTCTTCACTCGGTTTTTATAATAATGCTTGTATTTATACAACGTCCTGGGAATGCCTAAACGGTATGCATACACAGTATTACAATTGCGGTTTTACTTGCATATCTTGCTGACTAAAGTACAAAGTTCTTGAGGTCAGAAACAGTGTTTTTAATTGTTTTGTCACCAGAGCCTAACACAATGCCCACATCACAGTTTACACAGTAAGTAGCTGTAGAACAAGTGAATTAGTATGTTTAGATTTGTTATTTACTGATTCTCATCATGTTCATTCCTAAGAGGTACACTATTAAAAAAAACTTGATAATGAGACCAAAGCATTCTAACTAGGTGGTAAAATAATTTCATTTGAAGATCTTTCAAAGTCATGGATTTGAAGTCATCTGAAATAAATTATAGCAAAACAGATAAAGACCTAAATTTGAGTGGTGTGTGTATGTGTGTGTGTGTGTAACACTAAAACATCAGGAAAATGTCCACAGTTCCTGCTGCATTATATTGTCAGTAGCTACTATAACCTGTTGGCTATAGAGGTAACAGTCAATCTTCCTGGAGAAGCACCAGAGCAACCTGAAAATTCAGAGTCCCCTGGTAACTAGGAGGGGAGGAGAGAGAAACAGAAAATGAAATGGGTGGCTATAGAAATATACCAGTTTCTAACCTCCCATCTTTATTCTAGCAGTTGCCAATGATGAGCAGCTCAGAATTCACCTCTAGGCAAAATAAATGAAGTAACCACCCCCATCTACTTTTAAATAGAAATTAAGCAATTTGCCTGTGGATAACTAGTGTGAGGAGAGAGGTTGAAGGTCAAGGTGTCAGTCTATTTCATATCCAAACATTTTCAATTTAATTGATATGAGAGAAAACGTAATTCAGAAAACATAAATTTAAAAATTTATTCAGATGATAATTACAATAAAAACCTAGACTTCACCATTATTCAATATATCTGTGTGACAAAACTTCACTTGTACCCTTTAAATTTATACAAATAGGGAGCCATTTTCCAAGATGGTCAAATAGGAACAGCTCCAGTCAACAGCTCCCAGTGAGATAGACGCAGAAGATGGATGATTTCTGCACTTCCATCTGAGGTAGGTTCATCTCACTGGGACAGGATGGACAGTGAGGGCAGCCCACAGAGGGCAAGCCGAAGCAGGACGGGGCGTTGCCTCACCTGGGAAGCACAAAGGGTCTGGGGATTTCCCTTTCCTAGCCAAGGGAAGCCCTGAGTGACTGTACCTGGAGGAACAGTATACTGCTGCCCAAATACTGCACTTTCCCCACAATCTTCACAACCGACAGACCAGGAGATTCCCTGATGTGCCTGGCTCAGCAGGTCCCCTGCCCATGGAGCTTTGTTCACTGTTAGCGCGGCAGTCTGAGATCGACCTGGGTTGCTGGAGCTTGGTGGGGGGAGGGCGTCCACCACTGCTGAGGCTTGAGCAGGTGGTTCTATGCTCACAGTGTAACAAAGCAGCAGGGAAGCTCGAACTGGGTGGAGCCCACCGCAGCTCAGCAAGGCCTACTGCCTCTCTAGATTCCACCTCTGGGGGCAGGGCATATCTGAACAAAGGCAGCTTCTCCAGGGACTTAAATGTCCCTGCCTGACAGCTGTGAAGAGAGCAGTGGTTCTCCCAGGACAGCATTCAAGTTCCAACAATGGACAGACTGCCTCCTCAAATGGGTCCCTGACCCCTGTGTAGCCTGACTGGGAGACACCTCCCAATAGGGGCCAACAGACAGGTGGGTGCTCTTCTGGGACGAAGCTTCCAGAGGAAGGATCAGGCAGCAATATTTGCTGTTCTGCATTCTCTGCTGGTGATACCCAGGCAAAGAGGGTCTGGAGTGAACCTCTGGCAAACTCCAACAGACCTGCAGCTGAGGGGCCTGTTAGAAGGAAAACTAACAAACAGAAAGGAATAGCATCGACATCAACAAGAAGGATATCCACTCCAAAACCCTATCCATAGGTCACCAACATCAAAGACCAAAGGTAGATAAAATCACAAAGACAGGGAAACCAGAGCAGAAAGGCTGAAAATTCCAAAAACCAGAATGCCTCTTCACCTCCAAAGGAACACAACTCCTCACCAGCAAGGGAACAAAACTGGATGGAGAATGAGTTTGACGAGTTGACAGAAGTAGGCTTCAGAAGGTCGATAATAAACTTCTCTGAGCTAAAGGAGCATGTTGTAACCCATTGCAAGGAAGCTAAAAACCTTGAAAAAAGGTTAGATGAATGGCTATCTAGAATAACGAGGGTAGAGAAGAACTTAAATGACCTGATGGAGCTGAAAAACATAGTACAAGAACTTTGTGAAGCATAAACAAGCTTCAATAGCCAATTCGATCAAGTGGAAGAAAGGATATCAGTGACTGAAGATCAAATTAATGAAATAAAGAAAGAAGACAAAATAAGAGAAAAAAAGAGAAAAGGAAATGAATAAAAACCCCAACAAATATTGGACTATGTGAAAAAATCAAATCTATGTTTGAATGGTGTACCTGAAAGTGACAGGGAGAATGGGAACCAAGTTAGAAAACACTCTTCAGGATATTATCCAGGAGAACTTCGCCAGCCTCACAAGGCAGGTCAATATTCAAATTCAGGAAATACAGAGAACACCATAAAGATACTCCTTGAGAAGAGCAACCCCACGACACATAACTGTTAGATTTGCCAAGGTTGAAATGAAGGAAAAAATGCAAAGGGCAGTGAGAGAGAAAGGTTGGGTTACTCACAAAGGAAAGCTCATCAGACTAGCAGTGGATCCCTCTTGGCAGAAACCCTACAAGCCAGAAGAGAGTGTGGGCCAATATTCAACATTCTCAAAGAAAAGAATTTTCAACCCAGAACTTCACATCCAGCCAAACTAAGCTTCATAAGTGACGGAGAAATAAAATCCTTTACAGACAAGCAAATGATGAGAGATTTTGTCATCACCAGGTCTGCCTTACAAGAGCTTCTGAAGGAAGCACTAAACATGGAAAGGAACAACAGGTACCAGCCTCGGCAAAAACATACCAAATTGTAAAGACCATCGATGCTATGAAGAAACTGCGTCAACTAACTAGCGAAATAACCAGCTAACATCATAATGACAGGATCAAATTCACACATAACAATATTAGCCTTAAATGTAAATGGGCTAAATGCCCCAATTAAAAGACACAGACTGGCCAATTGGATAGAGTCAAGACCCACTGGTGTGCTGTATTCAGGGGACCCATCTCATGTGCAAAGATACACATAGGCTCAAAATAAAGGGATGGAGGAAGATCTATGAAGCAAATGGAAAGAACACACACACACACACACAAAAGCAGGGGTTGCAATCCTGACTCTGATAAAACAGACTTTAAAGCAACAGAGGTCAAAAGAGACAAAGAAGGTTATTACATAATGGTAAAGGGATCAATTCAACAGGAAGAGCTAACTGTCCTAAATACCTACGCACCCAATACAGAAGCACCCAGATTCATAAAGCAAGTTTTTAGAGACCTACAAAGAGACTCAGATTCCAACATAATAATAATGGGAGACTTTAACACCCCACTGTCAGCATTAGACAGATCAATGAGACAGAAAATTAACAAGGATATCCAGAACTCAGCTCTGGACCAAGCAGACCTAATAGACATCTACAGAACTCCCCACCCCAAATCAACAGAATATACATTCTTCTGAGCACCACATCACACTTATTCTAAAATTGACCACATAATTGGAAGTAAAACACTCCTCAGCAAATGTAAAAGAACAGAAATCACAACAAACTGTCGCTCAGACCATAGTGCAATCAAATTAGAACTCAGGATTAAGAAACTCACTCAAAACCACACAACTATATGGAAACTGAACAACCTGCTCCTGAATGACTACTGGGCAAATAACAAAATGAAGGCAGAAATAAAGATGTTCTTTGAAACCAATGAGAACAAAGATACAACATACCAGAATCTCTGGGACACATTTAAAGGTGTGTGTAGAGGAAAATTTATAGCACTAAATGCCCACAAGAGAAAGCAGGAGAGATCTAAAGTCGACACCCTAACATCACAATTAAAAGAACTAGAGAAGCAAGAGCAAACACATTCAGAAGCTAGCAGAAGACAAGAAATAATAAGATTAGAGCAGAACTGAAGGAGACAGAGACACAGAAAACCCTTCAAAAAATCAATGAATCCAGGAGATGGTTTTTTGAAAAGATCAACAAAATAGATAGACTGCTAGCTAGACTAATAAAGAAGAGAGAAGAATCAAATAGATGCAATAAAAAATAATAAAGGGGATATCACCACCAACCCCACAGAAATACAAACTACCATCAGAGAATACTATAAACACCTCTATGAAAATAAACTAGAAAATCTAGAAGAAATGTATAAATTCCTGGACACATACACCCTCCAAGACTAGACCAGGAAGAAGTTGATTCTCTGAATAGACCAATAACAGGTTCTGAAATTGAGGCAATAATTAATAGCCTACCAACCAAAAAAAATCCAGGACCAGACGGATTGACAGCCGAATTCTACCAGAGGTACAAAGAGGAGATGGTACCATTCCTCTGAAACTATTCCAATCAATAGAAAAAGAGAAAATCCTACCTAACTCATTTTATGAGGCCAGCATCATCCTGATACCAAAGCCTGGCAGAGACACAACAAAAAAAGAGAGAATTTTAGACCAATATCCCTGATGAACATCGATGCGAAAATCTTCAATAAAATACTGGCAAACCGAACCCAGCAGCACATCAAAAAGCTTATCCACCACAATCAAGTTGGCTTCATCCCTGGGATGCAAAGCTGGTTCAACATATGCAAACCAATAAACATAATTCATCACATCAACAGAACCAACGAAAAAACCACATGATTATCTCAATAGATGCAGAAAAGGCATCTATTTTGACAAAATTCAACAGGCTTTCATGCCAAAAACACTCAATAAACTAGTTATCGATGGAACATATCTCAAAATAATAAGAGTTATATATGACAAACCCACAGTCAATATCATACTGAATGGGCAAAAACTGAAAGCATTCCCTTTGAAAACCGGCACAAGACAAGGATGCCCTCTCTCATCACTCCTATTCAAAATAGTATTGGAAGTTCTGGCCAGAGCAATGAGGCAAGAGAAAGCAATAAAGGATATTCAAATAGGAAGAGAGAAAGTCAATTGTCTCTGTTTACAGATGACATGATTGTATATTTAGAAAACCCCATCATCTTAGCCCAAAATCTCCTCAAGCTGATAAGCGACTTCAGCAAAGTCTCAGGATATAAAATCAACGTGCAAAAATCACGAGCATTCTTATACACTAATAACAGACAAACAAAGAGCTAAATTGCTACATTCACAATTGCTACTGAGAGAATAAAATACCTAGGAATACAACTTACAAGGGATGTGAAGGACCTCTTTAAGGAGAACTACAAACCACTGCTCAAGGAAGTAAGAGAGGACACAAACAAATGGAAAAACATCCCGTGCTTATGGATAGGAAGAATCAATATTATGAAAATGGCCTTACTGCCCAAAGTAATTTATAGATTCAATGCTATCCCCATCAAGCTACCACTGACTTTCTTCACGGAATTGGAAAAAAGTACTTTAAACTTCATATGGAACCAAAACAGAGCCCACACAGCCAAGACAATCCTGGGCAGGAAGAACAAAGCTGGAGGCATCATGCTACCTGACTTCTAACTACACTACAAGGCTACAGTAACCAAAACAGCATGGTACTGGTACCAAAACAGATATGTAGACCAATGGAAGAGAACGGAGGCCTCAAAAATAACATCACACATCTACCACCAACTGATCTTTGACAAACCTGACATACACAAGCAATGGGGAAAAGATTCCCTCTTCAATAAATGGTCTTGGGAAAACTGGCTCACCGTGTGACAAAATATTCTCTGAACTTGATGTAACAAGGAGTAGAGAGGTTCAAATAGTTTGTCAAAAGGTAACCAATATAATTACTAAATATAATAAAGACAACCATCAGTTTAGAGACACAGAGGAAAGAAAGGCTGAGGAAAAATAAAATAATGCTTCATTTTTCATATTGAAGGGTCCAAAAGTAACATCTACATTTTCCAAATCAAGACCTAAGTATATATACCTGTAATTTAGCATTATGGAGGTAACTACCAGCAGAACCAGGAACTTCATTTTGGAACAACTTTATGGGATAAGTGGTATCATTTTGCCCTCTTTATACTGAGTCACAGAAAAGTTAAGTAATTCCCTTTAAGTATCACAACTGATAACTCACATAGGTAAGATATAAACTCATTTGTCCTGATTCCAAAGTTTGTGCACCATATTGCCTCCCAAGCTATGAATGGGCAAATAAAGGTCTCCCCAAATAAGTTTTAACTGCCCAAGGGCAGAACCAAGGGCAGAAAATAAGTAAAATTATTTTCTTATTTTTATATACTCTACAGTGGCCAGCTCACTACCAGCCTTATCGTTGGAACCCAAGAAATGTCCACTGGTTGAACCATGCTCAGAAACATCCATCTCTTTGTTCCTCTTTTCCCCAGTGGTAGGTTAACACACATAAGTTCAGTTTAGATACAGTCATTCAAAGTAAAACAAGACTTCACCTCAAAATAGCCAATCTCTGTTATATAATTTAGGAAAAGTGCATAGGTCATTGAGTGAAGCCATGGCTCTTCTCTAGGGGACAGACTATGAAACACGATATCAATCCCAGCAGGCAATTAGGAAAATGTTGGAGTCAATCAGAACTGAGACCACCAGTCATTAACAAAGTGACTCAAAGGCAGCATTAACCTTGCTGTAGACCCAGGGGATTCCCCAGGCTTTTCTCTGCCCTGCCCCTAAGAACATATCTTCTGAAAGCAAAGAGAATGAACTCTGCGCCAAGTAAATAGCTTTTAAACAAGTGTTTTATCATTTTAGACAACTTACCAATAAAAACTGGTAAAATAGAAAGCACATATTTGGATCATAAACTCTCTAACTATTCTAAAGTCATTTCAGTCAAAATGTGAAAATAAATGTTTTCTAAGAGCTTGTACATAGAAAGGATAGAAAATAGAAACCTGTAGTTTTTAGAAATAAGTAAAATGATTTTAGCATGAATGTTGCTTCAGAAGACAACTCAGAAACTGCAAAATGACTTTGAATGAAGGACAGGCATTATAAAATGTTCCCTAATAAATTAGAAGTTACAAAATGCTTTCAGACATTTCCTTTTCATCTGATCACTACTTTTAATAGGAACACAATATAGGTGGATAATTAAATTATTGCTGTCTTAATCCAGAAATTCTAGTGTTTACAGCTTTAAAAACCTGCAAATGCACTCTCTGAACCTATAAAAATAAAGTATAGCACATATAATTATGTATAGTACATAACACTTGATAATGATTAGAAATGACTATGTTACTAGTTTTAAGAAATTTTACTCATAATCAAGAAGATAATAAGACAGAATGTTTACAGAATTTCTTTTTACTACCTGGCAGGTAGTGAAAAAAGATGATAGTTTGGTACACAAGATAATATCTTTTGTGATATTTTTTGTAAACAATTTTGAAGTTGCTACATAATATATAGAAGATATTACAGAGATTAAACATACTTCTTTTAGTTGCTCAAACTAAATTAACTCATACTATTCCAACTGCTTCCCATAAAAAAGGGAATAAGAATTAGTTTGCAATCATGCCCATTACCACAGATAAGACATATTTTATTAATATTTCATTTGTATTAATCAGAAAGAAATTAAGAATGTTCTGGATCTCATTGCTTTTATTTTAATAAAAATCTGATTAGGAGATGGTGTCTCCTACAGGGGAAAGGAAGCATTTCAAGGAAACCCAGTCAGAGAAAAGAGTGCCTTTAAGAAAGGTGCATGGCTTTCTATTCCTGTGTCAGTTTGCTAGGATCATAGACCCCCAGCTCCATCCATGTTCCTGCAAAAGACACAATCTCATTCTTTTTTATGTTTCCACAGTATTCCATGGTGTATATGTACCACATTTTCTTTCTCTAGTCTGTCACTGATGGACATTGAGGTTGATTCCGTGTCATTGCTGTAGTAAATAGTGCTGCAGTGAATATTTGTGTGCTTGTGTCTTTATGGTAGAATGATTTATATTCCTCTGGGAATATACCCAATACTGCACGTTTTCACTTATAAGAGGGAGCTAAATGATGAGAACTCATGGACACAAAGAAGAGAACAACAGACACTGGGGGCTACTTGAGAGTGGAAGGTGGCAGGAGGGAGAAGAGCAGAAAAAAATAACTATTTGGTACTAGGCTTAGTACCTGAGTGATTAAATAATCTGTATAACAAACCACTGTGGCACAAGTTTACCTGTGTAGCAAACCTGCACATGTACCTCAAGCCTAAAATAAAAGTTAAGAAAAAAAGGAAAATGTAGCTGACACCTAAAAATAAGAAAGAAAGGTGCATGGGCTACTACAGTTATCCAAGTTTCTATGTTAAGGAAAATATAAAAGACCAATGTGGTAGATTGAATCATTGTTCCCCGTGCCTGCCCTCTCCCCTAATCTCCCTGGGAAGCCTACCTTTCTTGGCTCCACTATTGTTAGGCTGGCCATATGATTTTGTTGTTACTGTTGTTTGACATGGGGTCTTGTTCTGTCGCCTGTGCTGGAATGCAGCAGCACAATCACAGCTCACTGCAGCCTCAACCTTCCAGATCCAAGTGATTCTCCCACCTCAGCCTTCTGAGTAGTAGCTGGGACCACAAGTGCATGCCACCACACCTGGCTTTTTTTTTTTTTTTTTTTTTTTTTTTTTTTAATAGGAACAGGGGTTTCCCTAAGGTACCCAGATTGGTCTCAAACTCCTGAGTTCAAGTGATCCTCCCACCTTGGCTTCCCAAAGTGCTGGGATTATAGGCATGAGCCACTGGGCCTGGCCTGGCCACATGATTTTCTTCAGCCAATGGAATGTAGGTGAAAGTGATGAATACTCCAGTTCTAAGCAAAGCCTCTTGCCCCTCTGGGAGCTTTCAACCACTGCCTTAAAAAGAGCCTGCCCATGTGTCCCACTGGTCTCAGAAGAATAAGAAGTATACAGAGCAGACCTGAACCTCACCATGGTTCTGAACCAAAACCAACTGAACCAGGACCTGATGGCTGAACCCCAGATTCACAGGCCTGTGTGTGAGAAAAATGCCTATTGTGTATGCCACTAGACTTTGGGGTCATTTGTCACACTACATTGTTGTGGCAATAGCTGAGGCTAACATCTAAAAATTTTGAAAACTATTTAAGTTGTCAGTCCACCAAGACTAGGGTAAATGCAATTCTTTTAAATGTGTTCATTGAAATTCTAATGCAAATGATCACTCTGAACCAATAAGAGTTCTTCTGCTGTTTTACGCTATGCATAGAAAGAAAACTGGAGATGTAAATTAAATATTTATTTAAAAATAATAATTTGATAGCATATATATTTCAACAAAATATATGAGAAAGGGACAGTGTTTTGCTACTTTCTGTGACAATCCAGAAGAATACTACTCAACATGTAACTGTTTAATTGATAATTATTGACTACCTATTAAGTACTCAATATATGTGTGAATATAGAGATGAGAGGTATAAGTTAACAGGGCCTTTGTCAGCCACAAAGTAAGTATGATATAAATGCTGGCTGGGCATGGTGGATTACGCTCGTAATCCCAGCTAGGGGGGTGGGGGTTGGGGCAGATCACTTAAGGTCAGGAGTTTAAGACTAGCCTGGCCAACATGGTGAAACCTCAACTCTACTAAAAATACCAAAAAAAAAAAAAAAAAAAAGCTAGGTGTGGTGGTGCGTGCCTGTAGTCCCAGGTACTAGGGAGGTTGAAGCTGGAGAATCGCTTCAACCAAGGAGGCAGAGGTTGCATTGAGCTGAGATCACCCCACTGCACTCTAGCCTGGCTGACAAACCAAGACTCTGTCTCAAAAAAAAAAAAAAAAAAAAAAGAAGAAGCACTGTTAGTGTCTTCATCATCATCATCTAGACAAACAATAGAGTGTACTAGAATAACAATGCAACAAAAGAACTGGTAAAATGGAACTCTGCACAGAATTTCAGTATGTGTCTATGGCATAAAGAGCCCCTGTCTACTTTAGGGAGTCTGAATATCTATATTCAGTATCTTAGACTATACTATACACTGCTATAAAGTATCTTAGACTATATACTATTATAAAGACATACCTAAGGCTGGGTAATTTATAAAGAAAGGAAGTTTGTTTAATTAACTCACAGTGCTGCATGGCTGGGGAGGCCTCAGGAAACTTACAACCATGGCAGAAGGGGAAGAGGCATGTCTTACATGGCAGCAAGTGAGAGAGAGCATGTGAAGGAGGAACTGTCAAACACTTATAAAACCATCACATCTCACCTCCCACCAGATCCTTCCCTCAACACATGAGGATTATGGGGATTACAATTCAAGATGAGATTTGGGTGGGGCTGCAGCCAAGCGTATCAGAGGAGGCAGCATGTAAGATGAAAGGAGAAAGATGAGTAAGAGTGTGCAAAGGCAGAGCAGGGAAAAGGCTTCCTAGCATATGTAAATGCATAAAACATGAATGTGCTCTGCATGTTTGGAAAGAATAAAGCAGAAGCAACTCTACTAAAATGTGAACAAGGCCATCCCCTCATGCCTACTATTAGCAAGGAGCTTGCTAACTGAGTGCTTCAAATCATGGTCCAATCCCCACAATTTGGACTTGGAAAGTCTCCTAGTGTAGTGTGGACTCATTCAATCAATAATAATTGCTGTCTTCAATTCTTATAAAGGAATAACAAGGAACCCCACTGATTTTAATTTTTATTAGAGCTGCATGTTCACGGTTTATTCAAGTTTACCAATATTTGGCATTCACAAACTAATGTTATATTATTCCTAAAGTTAATGTGGACTCTAGGGAAGGTGTGTGCAGCTGCCAATCAACTGCAAGTCTTCCACTTTCCAGGCAAAGGTGCACATAGGGATAGATCAAATTCTTGACAATTTCAGAAAAGACACGTTGGTTTTAGTGCATAATCATTGTTGCCTTGAGGTGGCTCTGACTTTCAAATACTAATCTAAGTTTTTATTAGAAATTACTATTAGCTTACTTTCATCTTTGTTAGTACTTATTCCCTGAACTGCTTGCTACCAGTCATTTGCATGCCTAAGAGCATCTTAAATTTAACTTGTCAAGAGTCAAACACTTTGATTAATAACTCCTCTTCAAGATCACAAAAGTGAATAAATAAAAGGCACCTTACTCGGGGTTATTGGATTAGTCTGCTCAAGCTGCCATAACAAATACCCCAGACTGACAGCTAAAACAAGAGACATTTCTGGAGGTTCTGGAGGTTCTGGACACAGTTCTGGAGGTTGGAAGTCCAAGATGGAGGTGCCAGCAAGCTACCTTGCCTCTGAGGCCTCCTTTCTTCTCTTGGCGTGTCGGCAGCCGCCTTCTCGGTGTGTGCTCAC
The DNA here is from genome assembly GCF_007565055.1 of Rhinopithecus roxellana. Classification (NCBI taxonomy): domain Eukaryota; kingdom Metazoa; phylum Chordata; class Mammalia; order Primates; family Cercopithecidae; genus Rhinopithecus; species Rhinopithecus roxellana. The sequence goes on from NC_044566.1 coordinate 96,608,588, forward strand.
ATGACCTCCTCTTCTTCTAAGGCCACTAATACTATCAGATTAGGGCCCACCCTTATGACCCCATTCGACCTTAATTACATCCTAAAAGCCCCATCTCCAAATACCATCACATTGGAGGTTAGGGTTTTCACATGAATTTAGGGAGTGGGGACCCAATGCAGTCCACAGCAGCCACTTGTAGAAAATGGCATCTCCATTCATCCCAATTATCAGAACAAGAAAAACGTTGACATTGAACTCTTTTCAAACTTTATATCTCGTGTGGAATTAATCACCAAATCCTGCTAGCTGCACCTTCAGTATAAAGCCCAAATCCAGGAAATTCTCACTCGCTTTACTCCCATCAACCTACTGCACGCTGGTATCAGGGTTATGACAATTGATTCCTATTCATCTCTCTGTCCCCCTCTTCTGCCCTTGTTCCTCTACTCTCAATACTACATCCACAGTGACCATTTGAAAAATCAGCCACATCATGTGACTTCCCTACTGCCATCCCTACTGCTTCCCATCGCACTGACACCCCTCAAAGCTCATGGTCAGGCTCCTGCCCACCCTCCAACTGCATATCTCCTAACTCTCCTCTCCCACACCACTACAACTACACCACACTCCTTATTCTTCCTCACACACTTCTAGAACATTCCTGTCTCAGGGCCTCCTCTCTGCTTGGAAACTTTCCTTCAATAGTCACAGGACTCGTTCTCATTGCATCTCAACAATGTAGGCCTCTGCTCAAAGATGGCCTCGTACTGAACCACTTCTATCATCACCCTACTTAAAAAATTCTCTTACCTTAGTTTGTGTAAGTACACTCTATGATGGTGCATAATGAAATCAACTGACAATGCATTTCTCAGAAAGTATCTCTATCTTTAAGTAATGCATGACTGCAGTTCTCTGTTGTCTCAAATAAATTATAGACAGTATGATGATTCTAAAGAAAAGATATAAGAGTTCAAAGAAATTTAAGACAATGTAAAGAAATAAAAAGTAACCTGGCAGAGCTCAGGCAAGAAGTGGAAGGGAAAGATAAATACACACTTACAAAAACTAGAACTAGTATACATTAAAAATGTCAGTATCATGGTGAAAATTATATGAAACAAAATGGAAATTAGCAAAGTTGTTTAAATGATTATGGCAACGCTTACAGACATAAAAAGAAAAGAAAACCCCAAATGAGTACTATTGGTATTCCGAAAGCAGAGAACAGGGGAAAGAATAAATTTTTAAAAAGTGTTCAAAGACAAGATAGAAAAACTTTCCTAAAATAAAGGCTGGAATCTTTAGATCTTGCCCCGGAAAAAAAAATACACGGAAAGATCAAGGCCGAAATATATTGTGGAAAGTCACTGAACTTCAAGGATAAGGAGAGAGATAACACAGACATCCAGTAAAGGGGGGAGGGGGAAGAAAGGCATTTAAAAAGAGAAAAATACAGTTTGATCTCAGATTGATCCAAAGCTACACACACAGCTATGTGATAGTGCAGAAGTCCATAGAATTTCAAGGAAAATATTTTTTTTCCAGTAACTTTAGAATCATCCAACTGGTGTAACAGAAATAAATTCTCAAGCATATAAGAAACAAGGACAACATCTATGATGCTGTCCTTAAAACTTTTGAGCAATACTATCACTTCTTCTGTAGTGAAAGATCTGCCCATACTATAACAATCAACAACAACAACAAAACGAGGCTACAGACCAGAAAAGAGAGAGGAAGAAAAAACAACCTTTATTATTTATGGATGATATAATTGCCCACAGAGAAAAACCAATAAAATCAATAGATAGGCCGGGCGCGGTGGCTCAAGCCTGTAATCCCAGCACTTTGGGAGGCCGAGACGGGTGGATCACGAGGTCAGGAGATCGAGACCATCCTGGCTAACACGGTGAAACCCCGTCTCTACTAAAAAATACATAAAACTAGCCGGGCGAGGTGGCGGGCGCCTGTAGTCCCAGCTACTCGGGAGGCTGAGGCAGGAGAATGGCGTGAACCCGGGAGGCGGAGCTTGCAGTGAGCTGAGATCCGGCCACTGCACTCCAGCTTGGGTGACAGAGCGAGACTCCGTCTCAAAAAAAAAAAAAAAAAAAAAAAAAAAATCAATAGATAAACCACTGGAATTAATAAGAGGGTTCTGTGAGGTTGACAGGTATAAGATAAACTTATAAGAACAATGACATTTTTCTACAACAATGAACTACTAGAAAATATAACTAATAAACCACTCATAATAGCAACAAATTTATAAAGGTGTAGTAAGTTAAAAATAATTCTTGATTCCCTAATGTATAATAGAAAAATTTTAAACCCACTGAAGAATCAAAGAAAAAAAAAAAAAACCACAACAGATGGATAGTTCATACACTTCAATGGGAACACTGGATATTAAGGAGTAGTTAATTATTCATTAGTCAATATAAAATTCAGTAGAGCCACAGTCAAGAGTTCCAAATGGATTCTTGGAGAATTTTGATAAACTCATCCTAAAACTTATTTGAAAATTTCAATAAAAGTTGCAAGAACAGTTAGTTCAATATTGTGAAAGAAAAGCAGAAAGGGTGCTTGCCCTAAGAGGTATTTTTAGACTATAGCAGAGTCATAGTAACAAATACAATATGGTACTGGGGTAAGAAAAGGAGTCTCAAGATGAAATTATATAGAGAATGTTCTTGCAGACATTATCCAGCATCAGGTGGAGAGTGGCAATGAGGCAAGGATGCCTAATTTCACCACTCCTATTCAACACAGTTCTGGAAGTCCTAGCCAGAGCAATTAGGCAAGAGAAAGAAATAATCTCTCTCTATATATAATTATATATCTTTCTATAGAGAGAGATATATAGTTGAAAGGAGTTTTTAGATATAATTTTGTACATATATATAAATATATATATATTTGAGCAATACTATCACTCCTTCTGTAGCAAAAGATCTGCCCATACTATAAGAATCAATATAATCAATATTATATATATATATATATATATATATATATATATATATATATATAAAGTTGGTACCTTAAACCAATTGAGAAATATTAGTCTGTCTAGCAAATAATATTGGGGAAATGGGCTCATTATCTGGATAAAAGTAAAAATGAATTCCTGTCCAACAGAGTACATAAAAGTAGATTTCAAATCCAAGTGTGAGAATTAAAACAAAGAAATTAAATGTAAAATGATGGAAAAGATTGTCATAAACCAGGAATGCATAAGGACTTTTAAACGTAAGCCTCAAGGCACAGACATAAACCAACATTGATGGATTTGATTAAATTAAAAACTCTGTTGACCTAAGGACACCAAGTGCAAAGTTAACAGACAAACAAAAATGATAGACTGGGAGATGCTCACAATCTAACACCAACAAGGGAATCATATCTTGAATGCCCACAAATCAAAATCAAACAAACAAGAACAAGAAATCAAATTTTAAAAATGGGCTAAGTATACATGCAGGCAATTCAATGAAGGAAGAAACTCAAAAGTTAGCAAGCTCTAATTCATTAGTTCTTAGAGAAATTCAAGTTAAAATAACATTGAGTCATTACTTTAAAACCATCAGGTTGTGAAAAACTAGACTGCTACCTACTGTGGGCTATTGGAAGGATGAGGATATGGGAATCCTCCTGCACGGATGATAAAGCTTACACAGCTGTAGTCATCCTGGAGCATAAAGTAGCTATTAGTAAAGTCAATCACATTGTACAACTCTGACCTGGCAACCTCTAGGCATAAATTCCTAAAAATATTTTCACTCAGTTTCATATCTGTAAGCATGTCCATCTCAGCATGGTCAGTGATGGCAGAGTGTTTAACACAATCCAGGTATCCAAGAACACAGTGCTGAAAATATAAAACATGTAGAAAAGGTGGATAAGGTGACCATACATCTCAGTGTGCTGACTCAATCCCAACTTACATCTAGACTATCGTCCTGGTGTAATTATCAACAGGCCCTTTTCAGTTTCCAAAGCATCCCATTTTGGACAACAAATTATACAGAATACTATGCGGTGGTAAAAGCAACAAACTTGATCATATATGCAGAAACATAAGTAAAAGCTATAAATATCATGTAGAGGGAAAATTGAATGAGGCCTTACCACAGTGTCACTTACGTAAAAAAACAACACTACATGTTTTACAAGAAAGCAAAAACTCATCAAATGCATGAGATATACATTAAACACTTTAGAATGCTTATCTGTGGGGTTATGTAAGGAGAATGACATTAGGGAATAAAATAGAATTAATAATAACAACATTAATAAAATAATGCTAATAATAAATTTTTTTAAAGGAGGGATTGTGTCACATGAACTAAGGAGTAGGAACAATCCATTCTCTAGAACCAAGGTTGAAAATTATGCTGGGTATTCAAGAAAGCCAACACACTAAGGCTATCAATCACCAAGAAATCTCACAGAGCGGGCATCATTCCTCTGCCACCCCCATTAGAGCTGCTGCTACCCATGGCGGGGAAACTTAAAGACAGGTCACATCACCGGATTCCTTGCAGACATTCCCCAGCACCAGGCTGTAGGGTGGCAACTGGATAAGGATGCCTACTTTCACCACTCCTATTCAACACAGTTCTGGAAGTCCTAGCCAGAGCAATTAGGCAAGAGAAAGAAATAAAAGGCATCCAAATTGGAAAAGAAGTCAAGTTATCACTGTTCACATATGATATGATTGTACACCCAGAAAATCCTAAAGACTCCTCCAGAAGACTCCTAGGTTTGATAAACAAATTCATCAAAGTCTCTGGTTATAAAATCAATGTACACAAATCAGTAGCACTGCTATGCATCAATGACGAAGCTGTGAATGGGTTCAAGGACTCAATTCCTTTTACAACATCTGCAAATAAAATAAAATAAAATAAAATAAAATAAAATACCAGGAATACACTTAACTAAGGAGGCGAAAGATCTCTACAAGGAGAACCACAAAACACTGTGGAAATAAATCATAGATGACACAAACAAATGGCAACACACGCCATGCTCATGGATTGGGAGAATCAACAGTGTAAAAATGACCATACTGCCCAAAGCAATCTACAGATTCAATGTAATTCCTGTCAAAATACCAAGATAATTTTTCACAGAATTGGAAAAAACAATCCTAAAGTCATATGGAACCAAAGAAGAGCCGAAATATCCAAAGCAATCCTAAGGAAAAAGAACAAATCTGGAAGCATAACATCACCAGATTTCAAATTATACTACAGGGTTACAGTTACTAAAACAGCACGTCACTGGTATAAAAGTAGTCACATACACCAGTGAAACAGAATAGAGAACCCAGAAACAAAGCCAAACACACACAGCCAGCTGATCTTTGACAAAGCATACAAAAACATAAATTGGGGCATGGATGCCCTATTTAATAAATGGTGCTGGGATAATTGGAAGCAACATGTAGAATAATGAAACTGGATCCCTATCTTTCACCTTATACAAAACTCAACTCAAGATGGATCAAAGATTTAAATATAAGACGTGAAACTATAAAAATCCTATTAGACAACATTGGAAAAACTCTTCTAGACATTGGTTTAGGCAAATAATTTATGACTAAGACCCCAAAAGCAAATGCAACAAAAAGAAAAATAATGGGACCTAATTAAACTAAGAAGCTTCCATAGAGCAAAATAAATAATAAACAGACAGCACACAGAATGGGAGAAAATATTTGCAAACTACATATCCAACAAAGGACTAGTATCCAGAATCTACAAGGAACTCAAACAAATCAGCAATAAAAACAAATAATTCCACGAAAAAGTGGGCAAAGAACTTGAATAGACATTTCTCAAAAGAAGATGTACAAATGGCCAATAACCATATGAAAAAATTCTCAACATCACTAATCATCAGGGAAATGCAAATTAAAATCACAATCAGATACCACTTTACTCCTGCAAGAATGACCATTATTAAAAAGTTCAAAAAACAAGAGATGTTGCCCTGGATGCAGGGAGAAGGGAATGCTTATATACTACTGGTAGGAATGTAAATTAGTACAGCCTCTATGGAAAACTGTGTGGAGATTCCTTAAATAATTAAAAGTAGATCTACCATTTGATCCAGCCATCCCACTACTAAGTATCTACTCAAAGGAAAAGGAGTCATTATATGAAAAAGACACTTGCACACGTATGTTTATAGCAGCACATCCACAATTGTAAAGATATGGAACTAACCTAAGTATCCACCAACTAATGTGTGAATAAAGAAAATGTGGTATATATAGACCATGAAATACTACTCAGTCATCAAAAGAACAAAATAATGTCTTTTGTAGCAACTTAGATGGAGCTGAAGGCCATTATTCTAAGTGAAGTAATACAGGAGTGAAAAACTAAAAGCCATATGTTCTCACTTATAAGTGAGAGCTAAGCTATGAGTACACAAAGGCATACAGAGTGATATAATAGACTTTAGAGATTCAGAAAGAGGAGGATTGGAAGGGGCTCAGGGATTAAAAAAAAAAACAACTACACATTAGGTACGATGTACACTATTCAGGTGATGGGTGCCCTAAAATCTCAGAATTCACCACTATATAATTCATCCGTGTAACAAAAAACCACTACTGCCCCAAAAGCTATTGTAGAAAAAAGAAAATTATGCTAGGGGTTGTGGAGGATCAGGGTGTAGGGGGATGGTTACCGAACAGATCCAGCCAATTATGGAATAAATAAAGGCAAAAAAATGAAAACTACAAGTAGAAAACTTATAGTAGAAAGACTTGAGTTCAGCAGTCTATTAATTTAAATATCCAATAGCAATTATGAAACCGTGGGGATTAATGTTACCCTGCAAAATTTGAGTGTTATAAGCCATGATAACATAAAACATAATCATGTAACTAATAAAAATAGTGAGTGGTGGGTATCAAAGGGTACAAATGTGCTATTTTCTCATCTTTCACAGCAGAGAGTCAATAGGTATAGTCTAAATTTCAAACATGTAGGTATAACAAGCATTGTAATTTCAACTCTTAAAGCTCTTCATCACTCTTATTTTTAACCTTAGACACTTTCAGGTTCCAATATTTTTGGTAAAGTACCTACCTGAATTTCAATTGTGCTAGGTTCTGTCAGCTTCTTTTGTTAACTTCAAGTAAAATTCAACTGAATAGTTAATCTTAAAATCATGTGTATGGTATAATACATTCTTTAAAGTTATTTCGATTTAATTTTTCTGGAATGATGCTCACCAAATAATAATGATGATTCTACCTGAATAGGATGTTCACTTTCCTTGTCTTTTTTAATTGTTTGAATGTTTAAGATGCATGTAGCCTTTTTACAGAGATAATAACATTATTATTGTTAATAAAATGAAGGAAAATAGCAAGGACATGGTAGCAGTGACTGGAGCCGTTCTCACTAGCTGTTAGGCTATAAAAGTAAGCAGAGATATAGAAAAAAAGCAACACGCTATCTCTGCCCATCATTTTCCAGGGCCTTATATTAATTGCAGAAAAGTGAAAGCAAAAATGCTATTCTGAGTGAGATTCTAGTTGCAAAACCCTACCTCCTCTTCCAGAGATCAGAGCTCTCTTCTTAGGATCTCAGAAAGAGATCCAAATCAGGGTCTAGCCTTACTCCATTGTTCATTACTGAAAAGGTAAAACCACAAAGGATAGTGAAAAGAAACAAAGTCTGATTTGTCACTGACAGCCAAATACTCTGTTTTCTGCTCAGGACATACATCATTCCATTTCACGTTAAAAGGTAAGTTTGACCAAAATAGTGTCCATAGTGGATGCACCGAATTGCCACGCAGAATTCTCCAAAAGAGGCTGCAGTGTGGCTGTCCTTGATATCTGCAGTTATTTGAGTTAAATGAAGTCTGACATATTCCCACATGGAAATAGTAAGAAGAAACCAATTTTTTTCAGTCTATTAAATTTAATTCATTGTGTATGTTTCCCTTCCTTATCAGCAGTTCAAATTAATTTTTCTCATTGTCAACAGACTGACAATCTCACACGACTTTAAATCCAAGCACACAATATTTGTAAGAACTATCCATACCCACGGGTGTGGAAAACAACATGTTCATTCCATTAGGTCTTAGCAAGGCTCTAAAAATTACACAAAATAATTTATCCCTTGACGATCAGGTACAGCTGTATCTAACTCCTCCTGTCAATTTCCATTTCAGCAGCAGGAATTGTGATGTTCTCGGGAGAGGAGTGATTGGTTTTCAGTTACACAGTGCTACAGGTGGAAGCCATCTGAAAACCATAATGCCAGCATACGGATAACCTGTATGGCAGCATAATGATATTTGTACGTACCTTATAAGTGCTTATCCAGGACTATGCCAATGTAATCAGTTTCACGGGAGCAGAAATAACATGGATCTCTCTCTCCATTCACTGACTGCATTGAGCACTGAAACAATAATCACCATCTACATGGAAGGGCAACATTCAATAGGAAAATAAGCAATAACTGCAAAAGACGGTTTCTTGTCCTATTTAAGAGATGAATTAATGGCAGCTACAACTTGCAGAGGCAGCCTTCATGGGATGTTTCCCCACTCGTTTATAATACATGGTGAAAATACTTTTCCCATTTTAAAATCAGGAAATAGTCCTGGAATCAGAAATTTTTTTGAAAATAAGTACTCATTCCAGCATCTTGTTTCATTTTTTTCATCTGTAAAACGAGGAACCTGAGACTGTCTCATCCTTACCTACTAAGAGCATTTTGAGGACAAATGGAAAAATAATGTAAAAGTAGTAAGAGTTATTGGAAGAAAAGTTCTCTGTTAATCCAAGCTATTACTATTATTATCACTGCCAACTATACAGCGGTTTCAAATTCTAAATCTAAAAGCTTTTTCAGACATCTATTATTCAAATCTTATTCAAAAAATCCCTGCATTATTTAGGTCCTTATTAGAGGTGGGTAAACTGAGACCTAAAAAGAATAAGAAACTTCCTCAAGGTCACACAATGGCATAGCAGGTAAAGAAACAGAAGTATCGATTCTTTGTGCAGCGTCTCAGAGACACAGTGGCAAAGTGAAATTCAGAACCATTAATATCAGAAACAGCCTGAACCAGCAGCTTTTAAATTTAAAACAATATCCAATTAAAAGCACTGGTACAGCAAAAACAAACAAACAAACAAACAAACAAAAAAAGCCCTTTGCAGAAAAGGTATGCATGGAACCACTTTCCACCATTATCTTAGTTCTATTTTTGACGTGACATACAGTTTTTATTGAGCATAAAGAAGTGGTGTATATCTTTTCTCTGTGTGCTTATGAAAGGGATTTTTAAAGGGCTTCAATAGATTCCTTCATCAAGGAACTAGAAGTCTACCCATGTGTAAGTTGTCGTGATGTGCAACGTATTTTTAGAACAAATGAAGACAAGTAAATAATTCCTGCAAATGTGTTTTCCTCAATTCATTTCAACCCAAGTGTTTGCTGAGTACTTTGCATATGTCAGTAATTCTCTAGGTGACAGAGAGAGCTACAGGGAGGTATGAGTTCAAAAGTCATGTGTAAGTTGGACAAACCCAGGCACAAACTGGGAAACACTCAAATATTCCGTCTCAGCCTGAGTTATACATTGAGAATCCTCAGAAATATTTCTCAAATGGAGAGCTCCTCCCAGGGCTCAGTGCTGGGAGGAATGTGGGGAGAACATTCGATGTGGGGCTCCCTTTCATGACTCACGTGCTGTTCTCATTAGTGCTTTTGAAATTTAGTGGAAGCCTGCCTATTCCTATTTTCTTGCATGTTTTGATGGATTTCAACCGCAGCCTGCCAGTCTTTTGGGAATTCCCCCATATGATTGCACAGGATGGAAAGCAGCAATTACAAAGGAATAAATTTGTTCCACATTAAAGCCATTTTCAACTGCTTTGGGAGATCGTTTAGAAAATTCTGGAAATGTTTCCATTATGTTGGATAAGCCATTATTTACACCCTCACAGAAAGGATGCCACAAAAATCAACACTTGAGTGTGTAACACAGTATTTTGGGTCAGTGTTTTCTCATCTAGGGTAATAGTTTCCAAAAGTGACAGGTCATTTATTATCTTTGGTCATTTATTATCTTAAATTTTATTTTTACATTTAGCAGTTACATCTTGAAATTATAGTATTACTTTACGTCTGTTACATAAGAATTATGTAACAACATTTTACATATTTTTATAAGGCATCCTATCACAACTGAACGTCTCTTAACTTGTCTTATATCACAACATGCTGATAATGTAATGAGCCTTATTTTCTAAAGAGGGGGAAGAGAAGATCATGTTTAATTATGTCAGGTCCCTTGGGACTAAGTCAAAGCATCAAAGAGCAAGGATGCCACCAAATGTCACCAAGGAGTAGGTTTGTGCTACCCCATCATTGTGTACCATAGCTGATTTCTCTCCCTCTTCCTCTCTCTTTTATTTATTTTATTTTATTACTTTCTTTTTGTGCCTGCCTATTTCCGACTGTCTGTTACTCGATGTCTCCTTTTCCTGTCTACATCCTAAACCTCACTGAACCCTACCAGTAACATTCATTGCTAAGCAGTTGCTAACACCTTTTCAGAATCTCCTTCAAATATCTGCATTTTCCAAGATTTCCAGCAACTTATCCTTGTTCACAATACATCAGCTACCACAGCCACTGGCCACTAGGGAGGCAAAATAGCATAGCAGTCATGGATGTGAGAGTTGTACTGTTTGGAGTCAGGCTGCCTGGGCTCAAATCCAACCTTTCATCAGCTATGTGACCTTTGGCCAAGCTACGTAACTTTGCCATGGCTTAGTTTATCTTCCGTACTCCGGGAACAACAGTAGCAACTACTTCCTAAGTGCTATGAACTGAATGTTTGTGTCCCTGAAAAAAGGTACATGTTGTACCCCTAAACTCCACTGTGATGGTATTTGGAGACAGGGCCTCTTGGAGGAAATTCAGTCATGAGGGTGGAGCCCCCATGGATGGGATTAGTCTCCTTATAAGAAGAAACAGGAGAGAGCTTGCTTCTTTCTAAGCCTTCACCTTGTGAGGCCACAACAAGAAGGCAACTATCTGCAAGCCAGGAAGAGGACCCCTCATGGGACATTCAATCTCCCCATGCCTTGATCTCAGACTTCCCAGCCACCAGAACTGTGAGAAATAAATGTTTGTTGTTTAAGCACACCAGTCTATGGTGTTTTGCTATGGCTGCCCAAGCAGACTAAGACAACATGGTTTTTGAAGGAATTCAATGTGTTCATAGACTTAAAGTAGTTAGCACATGGCATGGCAGAAAAGAAGCGTTCAGTGAATGTGAGCTATTATTTTCAGTCCAAACTACCTCCACCCCACTCAGGCTAGTTTCTTTGATGTTCTGGAAGACATCATGCTCATTCTCCCCCATAAGGACCCCTATCCCACTAGGCTGGAATGCCTTCCTGTGTTCCTTCAGTAATAAATCCCACTCTTCCTACAAGGCCCACCGCCTCCAAGAGCTGTTCCAGGAATATGGCATGTCATGATGATCTTCCCCTGATGTCTTCTGTATCATTTACACTCTCCTATCCTTTCCTTGTTAATGAAATACTCTAGTGTGTTGCTCTCTAATTGTTTTCTGTGAATTCATGTCATCTTCATAGCTAAACACCAGGCCAGTACAGATACTGTCCTGACCTAGGCCTCACATGGGAGTTGCTCACCAATGGGTAGTTCCAAACAGGTGTTGATTCACTCTATTGTGAACGTTCTAGGAGGGTTTGGTGTGCATGTAACAAAAAAGAAGAGGAAGGAGAAGGAGGAGGAATAGGAGAAGCTGCTGTTTCCCAAATTTTCTCTATTTCTTTTAGTATATGCATTTAGGAAACAAGCGATAATACAGGAGGAATTCAGATCTTCACACACAAAAAACCCACATAGGCACAAAATGATGCTCACTAAATTTTCATTTAAGAAGAAAAACTCTTTTTAGTCAGCACAGACAGTGAATCTGCTGTGTACGATTGATTGAAGTTACACTCCACTTGTAGTCAATTGACCTGATCAGGAATTCCCCCTTGACAGATGGAAGCTCACATCAGTGTGACCACCCTATAGAGAAGATTCTGTTAGGTTTTCCTTGGTCAAATTCATGGTTTGTTCTTCCACACTAAGGATGTTGGAATTGGGTTCTCATTGGTATTCAAGATATATGGCTTGGCTAAAATATTTTATATAGGTAAGTTACACTCACACCCTTGAATAAACAAAGTATAAGAACTACTGATGCCTATAACCTACCTGCACCACGAGAGATGGTGCATGTTCCCGTTCCAGACACGGGCATTAGAAGACCGCCAGTTGCATACAGCCACCTACACAAACTTCTACGGAATCCTTCCTTTGGGATATTGTATATCTGACTCCAGTGAATCTTCCTTGAAAGGTCATGATTATAGCACCTAAGAGAATGGGTCTTCATCAAATTTCCACAGAGGTTGTGTCTTCTTTGTCCCTGCTTGATAATAAATACATTCTTTAAATAACTGTAGCAAAAAAGCTCATTTGTGAGAAAATGACAGGAGTACTTTGACCCACTTCCCTATCCATATCAGAACTTGTGATCTGTCCCATTTAAAGTGTCTGAAACTTCCAGACGAAAAAAAAAAAAAAAAGTACGTGAAGAGACTTATAGACACAGGCACAGGCTAGCAACATGCTGGTGCTTTACTAACCAGAAAGCTATAAAAATCAAATCAGTGAGTTAGTACTTGCTGATTGCCTGCTAGGTGTCCAGATCATGAAACTACCAGATACCAGAAACTGGTATTTCAGATATCACCTAAGATAAATCTCCAATCTGGTCAGGAACAGTAAGCCAACTGAACAGTGCCACCTACACAGTAAGGTTAGAGTACCTGAGGGTCACTAGAACATTGTTAGTTATTATGCCATCCTTTCTTAAAGGTGAAAAGTTAGATCTACCTGTCATACAAGGCCTTAACAAACAGTCACAATTTATGCCCCATGTGTTTGGTTATAGGTCTAAAGAGAGAAGAAACTGATAGACTGAAAGTCAGAGTGGAGGAGCAACATGAATTAAGACTCATTGTCTGTGAAATTTGCTTCATTCAGCATTACAATTGCATGCTCGCTAACAAAAGTTTTGTGGCATATATATGTCAAAGGACAAGTTCACAAGTTTGCTAAAGCCCTAAATGACCAACAAATTGAACTGGATTCATTTGAAGTTTTATAGGATTTCTGGTTCCTACATTCATCAGGAATTTTTAGCAGATCGGAAATGTAGTAGGTAAATTAGAAAATCAGTAGCTCATATGCAATTTGTTGGTCTCGTTTTGGGAAGAGGCAGCGTTCAGGGTAAAAGAAAGGAACCCAGGTTTTGTGGCAAAACTTTGTACAAATATTGGTTCCTGGAGCACTTGCTAAGGGCCTGGCTCTGTTCTAAATGCTTTTAATTGATGGATCCTCACAACGGCCCTATGAAATAGGTTACTATTATCTCCATTCACAGGTGAGGGCACAGGACACAGCACAGTTACATAATTTGCCCAAGGACAGCAACTCATATGTGGCATGAGCCAGAATTTGAACACAGGGAGTTTGGCTCCAGGATTCATTCTCTTAAGCACAACATCTGCTCAGAGGATGTAATGAAGTTGAACGTGAAAAAGTATATTACAGAAGTGGGCACTCAACACATTTTACTCCACTTTCCCTTATTTAGAAACCAATTTTATGTGCTATGGGTGCTCCAAGAATTGACACCCTTCTGCTGAGCAAACAGACCATTAGGTTCCAAACAGCAGCATAGGCACAACACACTAATGACTAATCTCATCAGCCAGACGCATCAGCAGCTTGATAGATGTGGGTTCTAAGATCTTTCTTGCTTCCTCTTTTAGACTCTCACCTCCATCAAAAGGCATTTTATAGGCTGGGCGCAGTGGCTCACACCTGTAATCCCAGCACTTTGGGAGGCCGAGGTGGGCAGATCACGAGGTCAAGAGATTGAGACCATCCTGGCCAACACGGTGAAAACCTGTCTCTACTAAAAATACAAAAATTAGCTGGGCGTGGTGGCACATGCCTGTAGTCCCAGCTATTTGGGAGGCTGAGGCAAGAGAATGGCGTGAACCTGGGAGGAGGCAGAGCTTGCAGTGAGCAGAGATCGCGCCACTACACTCCAGCCTGGGTGACAGAGCGAGACTCTGTCTCAAAAAAAAAAAAAAAAAAAAAAAAAAAAAGGCATTTTATAGTCAGTATAGTCAGTAGATAGGTGGGCTGTACTATTTTTCTAATCCTACCCATCTCCTCTTGCAATTCCTTCCACCCAAGCTTTCACTCTACAAAAGAGAGAAAGAGCAAGCTTGAGATTGCCAAACTGCATTATCAATTGTAATCTGTCTCACAGTTTAGGATGTCTACAATTAGTGAAAGCACTTAAATAACAGGGCCACACATTTACTCTTTGCAAGCCAACTACAGTTATTTTTATAGTTCTAATATTATTAGAGCATTACATTTTAATAGATTTCATGTTAATCTGGGGCAGTATTGATACGTCTATGAATAAAAACTCTCTCTAGAAAATACATGTCACAGAGTGATAATTTATTAAATGTGGGTTTTTACACCATTCCCAGGATGGGAGGCGGACTTGTCGATGTGTTGTGACAGAACTCATCCTGAGCAGAAGAGAGTGACTATCACTGGAGGTCCACGGCTCAGTTATGTCCTAGGGCTTCCAGCAGGTCAAAAGCAGTGTATCCTGCAGCCACCCTGTTCTCCCATCTGGATTACTGCAATAGCTTACTAACTTGGTTGCCCCATGTATACCTTTGGCTACCTTCAGTCTAGTCTCAGTATAGCAGATGAAATGGTAACAGAGGTCATTCTGCTCACAGGTATATACCCAAGAAAAATTATAATATATCCATATAGAAACTTGTACATGAATGTTTATAGCAGCATTATTTATAACAGCCAGAAGGTAGAAACGATACAAATAAGTGTTCAACTACTGATGAATGAATAAACAAACTGTGGTATATCCTTACCAAAGACTATCACTCAGCAATAAAAAGAAATGGAGTGCTGACACCTGCTACAACATGGATGAGCCTTGAAGACATTATGCTAAGTGAAAGAAGCCAGTCACAAAGGACCACAGATTA
Organism: Rhinopithecus roxellana; assembly: GCF_007565055.1. Lineage (NCBI taxonomy): Eukaryota > Metazoa > Chordata > Mammalia > Primates > Cercopithecidae > Rhinopithecus > Rhinopithecus roxellana. The sequence goes on from NC_044566.1 coordinate 96,623,766, forward strand.
TATAATTCCATTTATATGAGATGTCCAGAATTGGCAAATCCATAGAGGCAGAAAGTCGATTGGTGGTTGCCAGAAGAAGGAGGCAAAGAAGAGTGAAGACTGACCGCTAACAGGTATATGGCTCCTTTCTGGGGTGATGAAAATGTTCTGAAATCAGCAGGGATGTTGCGCCACTGCAGATATACTAAAACCCACTGAGTTATATACTTCAAAGTCACAGATTTTACGATATGCAAATAATACCTGAATAAAGCTGTAATTTCAAAAAACAAAACATTGATGTCAGATCATGCTGCTTTTCTGTTCAAGCAGACCAATGGCTCCCCAGTGCGTTCAGCCTGGATGCCCAGGCCCAGCATGATGCAACACACCCTCCCACCCACACTCGGGCTTCATCTCCCTCTGCTTCTCCTTTACCCACTCAGTTCCAGCCACACTGGCCTCACTGCACAGGTCAGGCACATTCATGCCACAGGGTCTTACACAGGCTATTCATGCTGCCAAGAAAGTGATCGCCCCAGAAAGCCACAGGGTTCCTGCCCTCAACTCCAACACATCTTTGCTCAAATGTCGCTTTCTCCCTGTGGCCTTACCCTGAGTATTCCACCTGAAATAGCTGTTCTTATCTCCCCATCACCCTAGCCCCACATTATTTTTCTCCTTTGCCTTTAAACTCACTGAATAACTTCAGTAAACAACCAAGGTCTCCCTCTTCTAGAATGTAAGCTCCTCCAGGGTAGGGATTCATCACTCTTTTGTTCACATCTGTATCCTCATGACCCCAAACAATACCTGATATGTAGTATGTGCTCAGTGATCACTTGTTGAAGAAATGTGTGAACAGGGCTGGGCGCAGTGGCTCACCCCTGTAATCCCAGCACTTTGGGAGGCCGAGGTGAGCAGATCACCTGATGTCAGGAGTCTGAGACCAGCCTGGCTAACATGGTGAAACAAAAATTAGCTGGGCATGGTGGTGGCCACTTGTAATCCCAGCTACTGGGGAGGCTGAGGCAGGAGAATCGCTTGAGCCTGAGAGGTGGAGGTTGCAGTAAGGAGAGATCGAGCCACTGCACTCCACCCTGGGCAACAGACTGAGACTCTCAAAAAAAAAAAAAAAGAAAAGAAAAGAAATATGTGAACAGTCTTTCCAGTTTAATTCCCTTTGTCACGAATGTTCCACACTGACCTGAATGATAGAAAATTCATAAGAATCTGAAAGATGAGAAATCTTATTTAACACATTCTGTTGTATCTGGATGACTCAGTCTGTTCTAAGTGCCACTCAATATTCCCAATCACAAGTTAGGAGAAGTATGACAGGGAAAAGATTTAATTCAGCTTAAACCAAACAAATCAAATAAGAACTGGGGACACTGGCTGAACAAGAAGGTGTGATCACTGCCCTTTTGAATTTCACATTTTATTATAAAGGACACAAGTTGAGTAAGTAACTAAAAGAACAGTGACACTACAAAGGGTGACTATACCTTTCTAGGGGAAGACATGTCACAGGAACTAACCTGTCTAGATCTTCTGGGAATAAAATTAACAATGAACTCATAAGAAAGATATCATCAGTGAAAAATTCTATACAGAAAATTGAAAGCAGGTGATATAGTAAGAGCTGAGTGGTCACTATGGGTAGAAAAGGAAGGCTTCAATCAGGAGGGGACATTTAAACTGGGATTTAAAAGACAAGGAGCCATCCTAAAGAGGCCCAGAGGCAAGTGCTGCTGGGACTCAGAAATTGATACCCCAAAAGATGGTGCCTTGACATGCTTTACTGAAGAAGCAGCCTAGGTCTTTCTGACCTCCTGCTGCCCCACGTCCTGTCTCTCAATCCTCTGTCCCTCCAAAGCAGGGGATGAAGCTGTTTTCTGAAGTTTCCTTAACTGCCTAAAGTTTGGGCTCAACAAAGAAGAAAACAATTGCCTCTGGTCTCTTCCCTGGGTTACCACTAAATGAACTCATATTGCAGGAAGAAAGACAAACTCTGTTGTCACAAACCATTGTCTGCTCTGTGAGCCCAACAGACCTTGTCCGAGGACATTGTGTGTTCTTCAAGCCCCCTGAATTCCCCCCAAAATAATTTTCTACCCACCTAAAAGCATTCACACTCCCCCCATCTTCCTTTCCCCTAAGAAGAAGGATATACAACCATCTGTATTCCATTGCATGGTGGGGCAGTCATCCTGTGAGTCTCTCCCACGCATGTTGGTGAATTTGTACATCTTTTCTCCTATTAATCTGCCTTCTATCCCTTGATTTTTACTAACCCTTCAGAGGGCAAAGGGGAAATTTTCCCTATAGTGACAGCACGGTGTTTTCTAGGCATTTTAAGAAGGTCAGGAAGTCTGAGCCTAAAGCCATTAGAGGAAGCAACATGATATAGGGCTGGAGAAGGATGCAGAAGACAGATTTTAACCAGCTCTGAAGCCTCACTCATAATTTTACAATATTAACCTAAGGGCAATGGGAAACCATCACAAGGGCTGAAGCAGAACATGACTGACACAATCAGACTTTATTTTCAAAGGATCACTTTGAGGGCCTTGTGGTGAATGAATTAGAGATGTCTGAGCAAGGGGGCTGGGAAGGAGTTAGAAGGCTGCTGCAAATGTCTACTCCACAAAATGTGGCTACTCAGACCATGATGAGGTTATTGTGAGGGTGCATAAAAATGGATCGATTTGGCCCATACATAGGAAGTACTGTAAATTAATAAGCCACTGATTAGATGGGTCTCAGGGAGTGATTGAAAGATGGTAATAACTATCCAACAATCTGGAATACCTCACTATTTGTACTCCACATTCCTTGGGGTGCTCATGAGTCTGCAGGACCAACCTTTTCAGTTCATGGGTCAGAACTCACCATTGCAGGTAGTAACAATAGTAGTCCTATACCCACTAGACGGTGGGGCATGAGATTGATCCACGGGTGGGCTCAGAGCACACACATATCTAACACTGGCTCCCCTTTCCTGTCCTCTGATGTGTTTCCCGGATTCATTCTCCATGTTTTCATTTGGACTAGAGATCGTCCCTCAGTGCCCGAAATAACCCTTGCCACCCTGCCACCTGTCCTGGACTAGTGATGGCTACTCCTTGCTGTCTTGTCCCACCTGCCAGATCAGACCAGCTTGGGTATTCCCACCAGACAAGGTTAAGTCCAAATTACGCACCTTTAAGCACCACCACTGGGGCAGCACACAACCCCCATGAAGTATCCCTACATGTGCGTTAGTCTTCTAAATGATGGTTATGTCTGGTCTTGGCTTTCTTTCCATCCCCACAGACCAGGACCTCTATAGGCCTAAGTTTATTCAAGCTATCACAGGTATCAGCCCCTATTTCAATTGTCTGTTGCTGTGTAATAAGTCACCCTAAAGCTTAATGGCTTAAAAAAAAAAAACAGCAAATGTGTTCTCCTTGTGATTCTGCAGCCAGAGTTGAGCTCAGCTGAGCTGTGCATTTTCTACTCCACATAGTGTCTTCTGGGGTAGGAATGTCTGAGATGGCTTCTTCATTGGCATGTCTGGCATCTCACCTGGAATGGTTGGAAAAGTTGGGTAGAAAGGTGGAAGCAGGCGTATCTCTTTCCACATGGCCTCTCCATGAGGCAAGATGAGGCATGGAGGTTTCAGGTGGTCAGATCTCTTATTTGGTAGCTGGCTTCCAAGAGGAAGGAAGACCTAGAATGTCACTTTTGCCACATTCCAGTGGTCAGAGCCAGTCAGAAGACTGGCCCATTCAGGGAGAGGGAATACAGATGTCCCTCTTCATGGTCAAGCAGCATGAGTGTAGAAAGCGGGAAGGCATTGATGGTGGCCTTCTTGGCAGCAATCTTCCAGAGTTCCACAGAATATTTTCTAGGGACTTCAGACCTTCTCTCCCCACATTCCTCACTCCATCCCCAAGAAGAATGCCCAATTCAATAATAAAATGAATATCAGGGATAAAATGTGGCCACTGTAATCAGGGGTGGAGCATTTAGGAATGGGATGAAAAAGGTGTTGGGTGGAATGGGATTGGAGCGCAGTTCCTGGTTTTGGAGTGCCCTTGACTGTGGCCAGTGCTCCTTGACTGACTGCCCTCTCTTCTCACCCTGCTTCCTCCAATGTGGCCCAAACAGCAAGACAGGCCTGGGGCCACGTCCCACTTAGAAGCCCTTTTGCCTTTTGCCTCTGCCCATTGCCCTTGCAAGGCCCAATTAACACGGGGTTCGGGGGTGGAGATGACAGCCAAGGAAGTGCCAAAGCGTGCTGCCCACGCCTGCCTTGCGTGGGGCCTTATGCGGAAGAGGGAGAGGAACTAATGCCCTGCTCATAAGGGGAGTGGGTACGAGAGAATACATCCAAACCTTAATGAATATTTAAAAAAAAAAAAAAAAAAAAGACACTTTGCTCACAGTGTGAAGTTTTGCAAATCTAGTATTAGTGATTTGCAAAGGGATGCATTCAAAAATACTGAGAGTTGGGCCTTGGCCACACGTTTACACAACTAACAATTTGTGGCTCTATGAAGTCATATCAATTACACTCCCCTTGCCCTAGGCCAGAATGATATTAGAATCTTCATTAAATGGCTCTTTAAATAAAGAGGCAATATGCTCTTTTCATTAAGCTCTTAACCTTAGCTTGACCAGGACTGAAGAAATCACTAAAAGAAGCCATCAACCAAACAAGAACAATCTCCCCACTTACTCTGTGGCGATTTTCCTCATCAACTCTTTCCACTTAACATGGAAAACCACCAGCTCTCAGTGTTTAAAGCACTGTTAGAATTCTAAGGGGGTAATGATGAAGGAAAGGTGTTTTCACTTAATGAAGTCTATTATAAAATATTGGTAACAAGAAAACTGCTAAGTAGCCAAAAAATAAAAGTAAAAACAAAAGGAGAGGGATATTTCTTACAAGCAACAATGACCCTAGAAATAAAAATCCTCATGACATGGCATCCTCTATGCTAGTATTGAAAGAGAACAGTTCTCTTTTCATGAACAAATTCTGTAGCAATAAATTCTTCAATGCATTTGATAAAAGAACTAGGTGTTATAAATGGGCTGTGTAAAAAACAAAACAAAACCTTCCTCAGAGTGATTCTGGAAAACAGAAGAGTACAGTATCAGGTAGGAGGAGGACAAAAGATGTCAAGACAGACGAAGAGAGGAAAAGCCACTGGGGAGGTAGAGGAGGGAAAGAAACAAGGTGAAAAGCTGAGAAAGCAGAGGATTGGGACAGTGCAATTAGGCACACTACTGTGTGTCACGAAAGTAGGTTTGTCCCAAGGGCAAAAACATTCCCAAGTATTCTTCATATTGCTACATTTCCTTAAGCATGTATCAAGGAGAGATTCAAAGGAAGATCTCCCAACAATACTAGTGATGCCAAAACACAGATAAGTAGAACCAGGAACAATATAGCAGTCAGTTTTATCCCATCACCTGTTTATTAATATCCCACACTAATGGGGTTGAGCCAGCATATGTATATAGAAGACATGCTGAAACGCATATTTTATCTTTTTCTTATCTCTTACCTCGTGTGTGTGTGCGTGTGTGTGTGTGTGTGTGTGTGTGTTTTGAAACTGGATGTTTCAAATTTTCTATTGGAGCTTAATGAAAGTACACATTCCTGGACCCTCCCTTTAGTGGCTGTGATTTAGTAGCTACATGGTGGTTCTAGGCATCTGTAATTGTAGCAAGCTCCAGGGCTTATTCTGATGCATCACGACCACTAAGAACCATTGACATAGTAGAAAGACAAGATCAGAGATTAAGGGAATTATGTTTGAGTTACGACTCTGAACTAATGGCTTTTAAATAATGACCAGGCATGAGATCCGAGGTAATTCACTTAGCCATTCTGCAAAAATTTTCATAATAGTCCTTATATTTGTTTTAAAATGTGAAATATTGATACTTTTCCTTTAATAAATCATAGCATTTTTTTCTCACAACCTTCTATACCTGTCTCTCTCTATCATTCCCTACTCTGATCTCCAGTCTGTTTTATTTGAAGTTAAAAAGACATAACCATAAAAATATAAGAAAGAGAAAACTTTATCCTTTTTTCATAGCTTTTTGGCAAAGAAAAACTACAACACATTTAATATTTTGCTATTGTGAGAATATGTAGTTCAGTTTATACATCGAGAGATCAACTTTTTCCTAATCATATATTAAGGTCAAGGGGGAAATACTAATTCATTTTAACAGATGAGTTCGATATCATTCTGAACCAAAAGTACCCAAACTGTCACTAAGAAAGATGATAACATTGATCTTGCAGACAGAATGGCTGTAAAAAATGAATGCAATAATGAGCCACTTTAAACCCTGTAAAACATCCTAAAACCTAAATGATCATCATTATTTAGATATATATGTGTAGCAAAATGCTCTATTGGCAATTTAGCTTGTGATTTTTTTTTAAATGCTTTATTGAGAGAGATCTTAGAGTATTTCTTTGAAATCTTTGAGGAAAACCTTGAGAAGGATGATTATAAAGCCTCCTGGAATCATTCAGGTAACCTCCCTCCAAATGATGAACTGTCTGGGAAATGGGTATAGTCAGATCTTTTTTTGTGTTTAACAACAACAAAAAGCTACCCAACCTCTAGGTGTATGTCTTCAGGAACAGACAGGGAACAGTGGATCTGGTTCTGAAAAAGGACTAAATGAGCTAAACAGCAAGAAACATGACCTTGGGAAGTCAAGTGAAGGGAAACATTTTCTGAGCATGGCTCTGAGAAATTAAAGTTGTTCTCGCTCAGAAGTCAACATTGGCAGAGTGCCCTTGGCCAGTGTGAAGATGTGAATTAGCGGCATCTGTCGGAGCAGAGAGCATGATTTTGTCAACAGCCACCCAACTTGGCAGCAGCAAACAAGCAACAGCATTTGCAAACTGATGAGAATTCAGTCTCTCTTCCCTTATAACAGAAATTAAGACCTCTCAACCCCCATTTGGAGTGAGCAAGCCCTCAGGTTTCAAGGAAATTTTAAGAGAGGAAAGATCCCAAAAGGAAGCTACTGTATTTCCTGTTAATATATAAGAAGACTCAAATCAATTTTAATTTGAGTTTAAAAGTCCTGGAGGAGTTCAAACTCAGATAGATACCCTCAAATATGTATTAGGGTCTCAGTAGAGGCCATTCTTCAAAAATAAAATTGCCCTCTTAGAAACGGTGACGATACTTTGGGACTGATTGTCTATCCGTAGACACCAGGACATTTCTGCAAGGAAGGGGAAAGAGAGATAGGATGCCTGGCAAGGCAAAGTACTCAAATGACTAAGGGGGATGTGAAAGATATGCTCCCTACTATAGGACCAGGTCAGGGTGAGGGAGGATGATGTGCTTACAACACAGAGTGGTATTATACAACAGCCCTATGCCTAGCCCCCAAAAAACTGGTAGATGTTCCTTACCAGAACAAATTTTGAAGTAACATAAGACGCTAACCTTTCCAAAGTTGACTGAGAGAACTGAGAGTCTTTTTAGTTACTGTAGAAAGAGTGTCACTGTCTGCAGAATGGGTGAATTTAGCAGCAAAAGCAGAGAGAATGAACCCAGCCCCAGGGAGAATGTGGATTAACCAACCAAATGGCAGCATCTGTGAATTGTGAGACGTGCTCATAGTACCTGGCACAACAAAAGCAACCTTACCTACTTACAATCAATCCATAGGCAACAGAGGAAGAGATAAGTCAGGGGGTTTTATCCTCTGTAACACGAATACGCCATTGAGAAGGATAGTCATTAAGGTAGCCATTCTCATTGTGGGGGCCAGAAAACAACCACTAAGTGGGCTAAGTAGTGGACTTGAAGCTCTAGTAACAAAATTTGGGTTGAGACTAGATCTATCTCCTTCATTCATTCTCTGGGTGGAAGATAATAAGTGAAAAAGTTGTCTGGGAGATCTCCGAGGCACATCTATCAGCAAAAGTGGCTGGAATTGAGAGATCTGAAAATGAGACCGAAATTCATACAGGCAGCATGACTTACGCTTCATGAAGGGTTTAGTATGTGACAGAGACTGGAAGAGGCCATGTGTATATGGACTGACCAGTAGGAAATATTGCTAATAGCTAAGGTATAATTCATCACCAGAAATGCCCCGGTGGTCCCATATATCTATGAGCATGCAAGTTGGGAACGCAGGTGGGTGGTGGCAGATAATTCATTTACCAAAGATGTCCCATTCAGCAGCAGACAGCTGGGAACCTCTATTTTCACCACACTCCTCTCAAAGTCCCATAATCATGAGTCTACACTGTTCTGGGCATTTTTTTTTTTTTTTTTTTTTTTTTTGCACATTAGTACTACAATTATAAAGTTACCAATAACTTTATATTAAGAAAATTATTTTCTTCCCCTTGAAAACAAAGTATGTCCTCACTTTCCCTGCTCTTTTATTCATGGCAGTATGAAATGTGTCCCTGATTCCCTCCGACCTGCCACAGAATACTGAAACAGTGGCCGTGGGAAGAAATACCAGATGGTATGCATATGGCTTTGGGAACAGCTTTCAGCAGTGGTCACTTGTCTTTTTTTAATGCGTTTCAAAATGTGTTTGGTTAGCAAAAAATAATGAGATAATTCCCTCAAATAAATGGTGTTTCCCTTGAACTTAATTAGCTAAAGTATGAGACTCAGATCAACATGGGTCTTCTTTAGAACTAGTTCAAGAAGGCAAATCATGTTAAGAACTATCATATACCCTATGGTCTCCCAGACCGATTATGGAGGAAGTCATTATGAAAATGTTCAGAATGGCTCCCAAGCAGTCTCAAGTCACACACAACCATATCCTAAACACATGGCAGCAGAAAAGGTCCTTGCATGGTTCACCGTAGGTAGTTTGCTCCAGCTATCCAGATGTGACTCAATATTGATTGCTGGGACAACAAGTAGCACAATACGCTCTAAGATGTGAAGCAGCATAGCCTGTGTTAATACAATAATAGAAACAGAGCATGGGGTTATCAACAAGTTTGCCTACTACCCTGCAAATGCTGTGAAAAGCCCTATATTTAATGCATCACCACTTTGTAGATATTCTGGGGAGTTCTATTTATAGGCCAGATGATACAGGCGATTCAAAAAAATATGCCTCTCAAGTGACATCAGAACCATGAAATGCAATTGTTTAGTACTTGGAAAGACAGAGTCTGTAACCATGTCATTTAAATGTCCTAAGCATTTTCAGCACTGTAATACACATATTAATGTTTTAAATGCATTCTTAGTCTGGTCAATGCAAAATAGTCATCTCATAAATCTTTTAGCATTGTAGTACTGTTGCATGTTAATCATTTTAATGTCCCTAAAATTCTGTCCTGCACATTTATTTTTATTTGTGAACCTTAAAAATACACTGAAAATGCTTGTTTATAGTTGAACACCTTACTCCCCATGACCAGTTCATTTAGGTTAGTGTGCACATGTTCTACTTTCTTCTTTAGGAAATTACTACCATAAAAACACATGTCAGATGTCCTTATTCTGCTAAACACCATAAACATAAACAGTTCTAGAATTAAGGCTCTGGGTCTGAACTAATTATGGATGCTTTCCTATCGAATTAAGCTCAGCTGCTGCGAAATCCAAAAATATTTTAAAGAATATAATTCCAAGAACTAGTACCATTGCTTATAATTATTGCCTATAAAACTGAAAAAACTAACTCTCAGGAATTTAATGTATTTGTCCCCATATGAGGCTATTTAATGCATCTCTGGGTTTCTGTAATACGCAAAGGAAGGCTCAGAGCTAAGTATGAGTAGAAGGGATGGATGGAGCTAATTTGCTCTACATAAGAAAATAGAATGAAATTTATTTTTGCACATAAGAAGGAAGGGGGCAGAAGTGAGAAGAGAAAAGAGAAAGAAGACTGGCTGAGCTAGGTGGAAGAAGACATTTTAAGAATAGTGCTATCTGATATGCTATGATATAAATATACTCTTTCCCCTAAATGTCAACAAAATCTGCTCCAAATATATAAGAAGTATAAGAGTGTGTGCGTATGCATGAGTATATGATTTAAACAACTTAATAAATGGAAAATGCTTACTCCAGTGCCTGGCACTTAGGAAACTCTTAAAAAATGTTAGCTCTTATTATGATCCATATTCATATTATTTACCATTTACAGCCTTGCCTAAAGAAAGAGACACGCTGTGACAACACATATAAGCAGTGCCATTAAAAATAATTAATTTTTAAAGAAAACATGAAAAAAGATTGGAAACAAAATATTTCGCTAGGAACTAAGGTGAGATAGTTACTCTAGTTAAGCATAAAATTTAACTCTAAGTTTGCCGGTTGGCAGTCAAAAATAGACACGTTTTTATTTTTTACTAATTTTAGAAAAAAACTGTGTATATGTGTGTGTGTTTGTATATACAGAAAAATATTCCTGCCACAAATTCTTGTGAATTTATTGTGTGTCTTCACGGATTCAGAGCCACTAATTAACATGAAGAGCCATTTACTAACTGGAGTTTGTTCTATAAGTAATTATTTTGCTATAAGAAGCCTTGGTAAAAGCTAAAAAATATAATGTTAAATTATAACCTTAAAGGCTTTTAGAGGGACAAAAACTAATAGAGGCAAAAATGCTATTTCTTTTAATGTCAGTAATATAAAGATGTATTTTATAGACTCTAAAAGAATAATTTAGTTAACACGCCCATTACAATATTATTTATTTTTTCTCACAAATATTTCCGAGTGTCACATGTATTATTAATCTTCCTCTTCAGTAAATGAAGCACACATCCCCAAGGATCACACACACTGTGTGAAACATGTCATACCACGGTCTGTGTGAAACATGTCATACCACGGTCTGTACATTCTTGACAATTTTTTATATCTGTTTTCCCCAAGAAGTAGAAAAAATGCTTTTTAAGGATCTCAAAATTTAGTGGTGAGTGATAGGAAATATATTCACAGGTACAGAAAGTGAGATTGAATATATGGAATGGAAGAATGAAGTAGAAGCATTCAAAGTAACCAAGAATATTATTTTAATTACATGCATCTTCCACTTTAAAAAGAAAAACTATCACACAGATGGCAGTGATTAATCACGATGTACAAGATAATTTGACTGACAAAAGATATCATGGCCCAGTTCTACCCACCAAGTGCATTTTCCTAATCTTCATAAATAGCCAACCACTTTAGGGAGAACAAACTAGAAAACAAAAGAAGCTCAGCTTTTGAAAACATAAGCCAGCATTGTCCATGGACAATCAGAAGTTACGACATAAGCCAACAGAGAATGATGAACCAATTTACAGTCTAACTTGCAGGAACACATCACTCTTACTAAAATGCCTTGATATATAATACAAACACCATTGCATGATTTAAATAACACTGTATAGTATGTATCATTATTAATTTAAAGCTTTCATCTTAGAGGCATCGTAAGAGGTACTGGTTTCCAAGTTTAAGGGCATATTCTCAGCCTATTAAAGCACAGCAATGGAGCAGATAAGGAATGTTTCTGGCCAGCTATAACTGGAACACAGGAGAAAATATAAATAGCAAAATTGCCCTTTCTTACCTGTTATACAGGAGAGAAGAAGCCAAGTTCATGGGGTGCATACACATCCAAAGAGGAAGCCAAAGGGGGAGAAAAAAGAAAGAAAAATCATTTTGGGTAAATATAAGGCACAGGTTAACAATAAAAATGAAACAGTTTGCAAAGAAAACATTCTATACAGAAAGCTTCTGATTGTCTGAGTTTGCAGAGTTAAATAATTTTTTTTTCCTGACAAGTAAATTTCAGTTAATTTGTATGTGATGTGGTTGACCACCCACACTAGACAGTCTCAGGTGGTACACAGCTGTTTCCATTCACACTGATACATGTACGTAACCAGTCTTACATTTTGAAGGTAATTCAGCAATAGAGAAAACACCAAGTATGCATTACATTATCAATGTGCCACATTCAGTTGCAGGAACCTGTAAGTCACATCCAAATTCATGTTAAAAAGGGATGATAAGCCAAATATGAATGGTCTGAATGTGACTCAGGGTCTAATTATTTCCTCTACTTTGTTTAAATATTGATCACACCTCTAAAATATATTAAGAGCCAATTCTAGAAGACATGGCATATAGATACCAAACATGGCCTTTGTCCTTGAACGTATAATATTCTACATGAATGTGGAAATATAAATGGGTAAAACTGGAGACCATCAGTTAGTTATGAACCTGAGATTACCAAAAAGCAATCCTGATGCCAGCATCATCAATAAATATTAGTCCCTGTTGAAATTCAAGTTTTTTACTTTCCAGGAATGTCACATTTAGAAATTTAATTTAAGTGGGATGCATTTTCGAAGACTTTTTTTAGCAATTGTCTATAAAGCCTCTAAGGAAATAAGGTACACAGACCGACCTAAGCCAACATCAACTCAACATGCGCTCTGAAAATCTCAAATGTCCCCCTGAAATTTTACCTTTCAAAACAAGCAAGAGGGTCCTGCCTTGTCCTTCAAAAGTAATATTGCGCTATTAGAGTTTTCTTATTTTTTTCATATTTATAATCATTTTATTTTCCTTTGGGAAGAAAAGGAACCAAAAAATACACAAAACAAGTCAGATTTCCTTTTTAAACTTCTGTAAAAACAAACAAAACACAACTGCAGTGGATGTGAGATACTTCCCAAGAGATGATCAGCCAAATATAAACGGTCTTTGATGGTAATTGATAACTGAACAGAGTCCAATCTTAGCTTTATTTACCTTACATGGAAACTTTCCAAATAATGTTTTATCTCTTAGAGTTCCCAGTCAGCCTATCCCTTTATACAACTTTTGCCAGAATGTGCACTCCCTAAACTGAACATTTTTTCTATTGATGAAATCTGACTCAAGGGCATTTTTGCTACTGAATAACGCTAGTCATCTCAATTTACTGCCTTTTCAGGTGAGGGTATCATAGGTCACATCAAGGCTGTTCTCATTTCAGGCTCCCCTGTCACTGATATTAATCATGCTGTATCTCCAATCTATCTATAATCCAAGAGCTCCTACTCTATAGAGTGTTAAGAAAGAAACTGATATATTTCTTTTTTTTTTTTTCTTTTTTTTTTTTTTTTGAGACGGAGTCTTGCTCTGTGGCCCAGGCTGGAGTGCGGTGGCCGGGATCTCAGCTCACTGCAAGCTCCACCTCCCGGGTTCTCGCCATTCTCCCGCCTCAGCCTCCTGAGTAGCTGGGACCACAGGCGCCCGCCACCTCGCCCGGCTATTTTTTTGTATTTTTTAGTAGAGACGAAGTTTCACCGTGTTCGCCAAGATGGTCTCGATCTCCTGACCTCGTGATCCGCCCGTCTCGGCCTCCCAAAGTGCTGGGATTACAGAAACTGATATATTTCTAAAAAGAATTTGAAGGCTGCATGTAATCCCAGCACTTTGGGAGGCCGAGACGGGCGGATCACGAGGTCAGGAGATCGAGACTATCCTGGCTAACCCGGTGAAACCCCGTCTCTACTAAAAAAAATACAAAAAAAAACTAGCTGGGCGAGGTGGTGGGCGCCTGTAGTCCCAGCTACTCGGGAGGCTGAGGCAGGAGAATGGCGTAAACCCGGGAGGCGGAGCTTGCAGTGAGCTGAGATCCGTCCACTGCACTCCAGCCTGGGCGACAGAGCGAGACTCTGTTTCAAAAAAAAAAAAAAAAAAAAAAGAATTTGAAGGCTATGAAGTATTGTAGCCTACGTGAGCTACACCAAAACAACTCCATACATGTCATGTCAGTAGAACTGATGTTCATTCATATATTTCCCTCCATCCATCCATTTCATTAAAGAATATCTATAAGAATTCTATCGCGAACATCATAGTTAATGGTGAAAACCTGAAGTTTTCCCACTAATTTCAGGAACATGATAATTATGTTCCCTCTCACCACTCCTTTTCAACCTTATACTGTAAGTATTAGCTAATACAGTAACATGAAAACAAATAAAATGTGTACTGGTTAGGAAGGAAGAAATAAAACTGCTTTAGTTCACAGATGATTATCTATGTTGAAAATTCTAAAGATTTGACAAAAAACTCCTGAAACTTGTAAACAATTACAGCAAGGTTGCAGGACACAAGATTAATATACAATAGTCAATTGTTTTCCTAACACTAGCATGAAACAAGTGGAATTTGACCTTGAAAACACAATACTATTTACCTTAGCACCCTAAAAGAAACCAAAATATTTTTGTATAAGTCTAATAAAATATGTACAATATCTATATGAGGAAGACTACAAAGCTCCTATGAAAGAAACTCAAGAAGAAATACATAAATAAAAACATATTCCATGTTCATGGATAGGAAGACTCAATATTATAAAGATGTCAGTTCTTCCCAGCTTGAAATACAGTGCTATCCCAACCAAAATCCCAGCAAGTTATTTTGTGGATATTGATAAACTGATTCTAAGGTTTATATGGATAAGAAAAAGACCCAGATCAAAATACAAAGAGATCACCTCACATCTGTAAAAATGGCTATTATCAAAAAGACAAAAATAAAACCTGCTGGTAAGCATGTGGAGAAAAGGAAATTCTTGTACACTGTTGGTAGGAATGCAAACTGGTACAGCCATTGTGAAAAACAATATGGAGGTGCCTCAAACAATTAAAACAGAATTAACATATGACCCAGCAATCTCACATATATCCAAAGGAAATGAAATCAGTATGGTAGAGACATCTGCATTCCCATGTTCATTGCAGCATTATTTACAATAGTCAAGATACGGAAACAACCTAAGTGTCCATCAATGGATGAATGGATAAAGAAAATGTAGTATTTGTACACATTGGAATATTATTCAGCCTTAAGAAAAAGGAAATCCTGCCAATGGCCACACCATAAATGAATCTGGAGGACATTTTGCTAAGTGAAATAAGCCAGACGCAGAAAGACAAATACTGCATGATCTCACTTACATGTGAAATTTAAAATAGTCAAACTTGCAGAAGCAAAGAGTACAATGGTAGTTGGTGGCAGGGGAAGGATAAATGGAGAGATGTTGGTCAAAGGATACAAAGTTTCAATTATGCAAGATGGATAAATTCTGGTGATCTAATGTGCTGCATAGTGAATATAGTTAACAATACTGTATTATATACTTGAAATTTACTAACATTAAAACACTGAATATGACTTACATTAACAATGTGCACACATTGACTATGTGTTCTCAGCACATAGGAAGGAAGGAAGAAAGGAAGGAAGGAAGGAAGGAAGGAAGGAAGGAAGGAAGGAAGGAAGGAAGGAAGGAAGGAAGGAAGGAAGGAAGGAAGGAAGGAAGGAAGGAGAGTAAGGTGATGGATATGTTAATCAGCTTGATTGCAATGATCATTTCACAATATACACATATATTAAAACATTAAGTTTTACACTTTAAACATATACAATTCCTACTTATTTTTTCCTCAATAAAGGTGAAAAAAAGCTACAGTAATCGATAGTGTAGTACTGGCAAAAGAATAGACAAATCAATGAAATGGAACATGGAACTCAGAAATAGATCCATATAAATATAGTCAACTGATCTTTGACAAAGGAGCAAAGACAATACATGAAGGAAAGATAGTCTTTTCAACAAACAGTAGTGAAACAACTGGACATCCTCGTGTGAGAAACTGAATCTAGACACAGACCTCATCCTGTTCACAAAAATTAACTCAAAATGGAATACAGACCTAAATGTGAAGTGCAAAACTTTAAAACTCTAGAAGATAACACAAGAGAAAACCTAGATGACCTTGGGTTTGATGATGACTGCTTGTGAGCCATTCTGAACACTAACCATAATGACTTCCTTGATAATTAGGCTGGAGACCATAGGGTATGATAATTCATAACCAAAAGGAAATTCCCCTGTCAAAGATGCTCATCTCTTAAGTAAGAAACATAACTCACAAAGATGCCTAGTAATATAATGTGATAAGTAATGTGACAGTGAGCCACAGATTCCATAGTTCAAATTTCTCAGTTTCCTAATTCTGAAAGCACTCTTTATTCTTTCAAAATAAAGCCAAACATCTCTTTTCAAATAAAAGTCTAATCATGTTACAATATTTAATTAAAATGCTTTAGTTACTTCACATGACCTTGCAGGGATTGTTTATATGGCCTCGGTGCCCTGTTCGGTGTACCTCTCCTGCCCCATCCCAAATCACTGCCCTCTTGTTCTTTAAGCTCCAAACACACTCTCCTCGTTTCAGTTCATCAAAGATTCTGGTTCTTCCCACCAATGGGCTTTTGCACCTCCTGTTCCCTCTTAGTGGAATATTCACCTCATAAGCGCCACCTTTCATGTGGGGAACCCTGCTCACTTTTCAACTTTCAGATCTCTAGTACCACTTTCCTGACTCTCATACACTCAAAATCTGACCATTCCCATAGTTAAATGCATTCGTCAAATCATCAAGCCATATTCCTTTCCATAGGAAGTTAACTCTGTTTACTTTTATACTTTCATGAATGTGATATTCCCACTAATGACTGTAAGCTCATGAGGATGATAACCATATCTGCTTTTGCATTCATGTCATTCATCCTCAGCACCTAGTATCTGGCTCAAGGTAAGTACTCAATAAACACTGCTTACTATCAAATCAGTGGGTGGATTAAGAACTACTTTTAGTGTATGACATGCTAAAAGTCACATTAGGAAGAAAATGCACATTTGTGGGGATGCATCAAAGAAGTCAGAAAAAGTAATCACTAAAGGCATGGGCATACCTTTAAATTTTTTTCCGTTTAACAATTATTTCCTAGGATCTGCTAGGAACAACTAAAAGTGAAACATACTCATGCAGAGTAATCTGCCTTTTTAGTTTTGCACCCTTCCATAGATTTCTATCTTATCCACTTCTTTATATTTAATGTTTGACTGAACTTGAGATGACGAAAGACAATTGCTGGATGGAATTGATGGAAAGTCATTTTGAAAGCCGGTCAGGGCCTAGATGGATTCAGCTGCCTCAGCCCAGGAAATGACCTTAATCAAGTCATTTGATTATTATGGGCTTCTAACAACACTACAGAGGAGACCAAATAAAAAGTTAATCCCTATAGGACAGACAAGGCTACCTCCAAGCTACGTTTTATGGAGAGAAAAAAAAAGAAAGAAAACAATAAATGTGAATCTAAAGAGATGAAAAAATTATTGTCATATGAGCAGAAAATACATTCTATTTGGTTTCAAGGAGCCAGATTTGAAAGCTAATGATCTCTGTATCATAACCAGTCTCTCATTCAGCCTCCACTGGGAGCTATGGTAAAGAAAGCAGATTGACAGACCAAAATAATGAGCATGCATTTGCCCCAGGAGGAAGAACCCTGAAGATCAGTGTCATAGGTAACTAGTAAATATCATCGCTGGTGTAGAAATAGGTAACTCTCTGGGTTATTATTAATAAGAATGTTTATAAGCCATCCAGTCTGTGAGACACTGTGAATAACATACCTGAGGATAAGCACGGAGAAAGACAAGAGAGCTTTTTGCTGAAACTTTCAGCAATAGTAAAGGACTTTCCCCCCATTTTTATTCTTTTATTTTTGGAGTTAATGAAGCACAGAAGGTGGAGATCTAAGAACAAGGAAGTGAGCACGCTGGGAAGAGGACAGAGGTGAGTAGGACACAGAGAGAACAAAGACAGGAAGAAAGAAACAAAGGTGAGAGAGGTGAGAGCCTGGCCAGAGAAAGAGAATTTTGAAAAATAATTAGTTTTCCTTTGGAGCTCTGAGCGTTTTCCAGTTTCCAAAGCACTTGGCACACATGATGTTATCCCACCTCGCAGCAAGCCTGCGAGACAGACAGGTAAGGATCACCACCCTGCTTCTTCCTTTTTAGCTGATCACCTGAGGCTTAGAGAGGCTGCAAGTTGCCCAAAGTCCCTGAGCTGGAGAGCAGAGGGGCAGGACGGCACTGCATGAGTTTTCTGACTGCAGAAGGCATCTGGGGAAGGCAACAGAGAAATGCCAAGTCTTGAGGTTGGTGGAGAGTGAGTATGTGTAGCTACTAGTGTTATTACCAGTCCGGGGGTTAAGCAGAGCTGCTTCTGGAGAAGAACAAATCCTCAACTGGCAATGCAGCACTTGATTAAGTCTTGTTTTTCTACTCTTAATTCATGTACTGAAAACTTACTACAGGCTTACTCTGGAGAAAAATGGACCCCAGATCCCCCCTAAAAGGAACACACTCTTTCCCTGTTCACTTACACAGGAGGAAAAGCAGGGAACAGAGCTCTTGTTTGTGACTTCTGATTGCTTTTTTAAATTAATAAACACATTTTTTAAAAATTCTCACTTTCTATCACATGTTTTTCTCAACAGCCTTGACAAGAGTTCTAGGTCACGTGCTCTTTGATTTTAGACAGTTCATCTCAGTTTGACTTAATTGGTGAGGCAATTAAGTCAAAGGACAGAGATGGGCATGAGGTACTTGGGAGTTAATTCAGATCTCGAAAATTATTATGCAGAGAATATCAAGAAATTCTCATTCTCTATCAAAACCCCAGATCCCAGGCTATGAAATAGGAAATAAAGTCTTTTAGATAGAGAAAATATTTTTGCGATTAATCAGTCTTTATGATTTACCATTTATGGTTTAGAATGAGTCTAAGCAAAAGGTGTCCAAAGCATTTAGTTTCTCTTTAGTACTCCACTATTTTTAAGTAGCTGTAAACATTTCTTCAGTACCTGCGCACTGTGAGCTCCAGAGTACACTAAGGCCACACTCAGATGAATCCACAATGTAGGATAGTCCACACAAAGACTGTGGATTGCTGGGGAGTCACTTCCCAGTATTGCAGTAAACTTCCATGCAAACCACTTTTAAAGGGAAACATAACACCAAGATGGCAGAAGGTAGGCAGAAGTGGGGATCAGCGAGTAGCACAGTGGAGAGAAGCCTGTAGAACACAGTGATGTGCAAAGAGACACTCTGATATCATTGGTGCTGTTTTCACAACAAAGTGGCCAAATTCATGAAAGGTACTAGGCCATGTATACCTTCCCCATCTCATGAATCAGCAGCCTTGAGCTTGGAAAATTAAGTCCAGTGATGCTGCACACAAACTCTACTCCCTTCTCTACACACCCACACACAGAGTCACACTTAAATGCACATACACATTCTTAAATTTTTAAAGTGGAGGCCCGGTGCAGTGGCTCATGCCTGTAATCCCAGCTGTTTGGGAGGTCGAGGTGAGCAGAACACCTGAGGTCAGGAGTTCAAGACCAGCCTGGCCGACATGTTGAAACCCGTCTCTACTAAAAATACGAAAATTAGCCTGGTGTGGTGGCGGGCACCTGTAATCCCAGCTACTCGGGAGACTGAGGCAGAAGAATCGCTTGAACCCAGAACGCAGAGGTTGCAGTGAGCTGAAATCATGCCACTGCACTCCAGCCTGGGTGATAAGAGTGAAACTCCATCTTAAATAAATGAATAAATGAATGGAGAGCTTCCTAGTCCTTGTGGTAGACAATACTAGTGTTTTCCAGTATCTGGAATGTTTCCCACTCCTGAGCACACCAAAAACTGCACTGCTCATCGTTCCTGTCACTGGGTGGGCCCACTAGTTCTAACCAAGGAGATGGGAGCAAAATATAGTGGGTCACTTCTGGGCTAAGGTGAAAAGCTCATCCCAATTCCCCAGCCATTGTCTCTCACTGGCATGGTGTTTGCTGAGGAGTTCTATTAAGATGAAGGTAATACAGGCTGAAGCAACTGCATTGCTAAGCATGTCGGACGATTGCCCAAAAGAGTTACCTAGACCTACAATAGACTCTGCGTAAGAAAAAAATAAGCTTTTGTTAAGCTACAGAGATGTGGGTCATGCCTTTATAGCAGTGTAACTTAGTTTAATCTTACTGATACCATCTGCTTGTTCATATTATTAATCACCAAGTTCTCTTAATTCCACCTCATCAATATTTCTCAGATCTATCCAATGCTAACCATTGTCACTACCTTAAATCAGGTTACCATTTCCTCTCACCTGTATTGACGGGACAGATCTCCCTGCCTCTCAATCCATTCTAATCCATTTTCCCGTACAGCCAGAGTCATCATTCTGAAGTTCAAACCTGAGCCTTTTACTTCTTTACCTAAAATCATTCAATGATTCCCCATTGCTTCAAGGAAAAAATGGAAACTCCTTCCATGGCCTTCAAGGGCCTCCTAATCGTTTTCTTCTCCATGTGCATCTCCTGACCTTCCACTCTCTATGCTTCAGTCCTAGAAATACCTGATTTCTCCGGAACTACCATTATATAGCCTCACTGTTCCATCTTCCTGGAACATTTTTGTCCACCCGCTGACCTTTCTCTAGGCTAATTCCTTAGGAACCTGTTTAGACAAACCCCTCCTTTCCTGACTTCTTAAGGCTGAATTGAGTGCTCCAGTGTCAACCTCTGCTCACTCCTGCTAAAGGTCAGGATATAGAATCACCTGTCCCCTTGACACTCCTCTGCTAGAGGGAGAGCTCCTTGACACAGACACTATTTTCTAGTCATGACTCCATTCTTAGGGCCCAGCACGTGGGAGACCCAGCAGGTATTTGTGAAACGGAGAAGTGAAAGAAAGAGAAAGTCTGGATCTAATGTGCCTCTCTCCTGGTTTCCCTTCTTAGTTATTCCAAAGGTATCGAGCAGAAGGAAAGAGAAAGGATTTAAGAGTCTAATCAATCTGTCTTTACATTCTTCTTCTACCACTTGGAAACTGTGTGACCCTAGGCAAGCAACTTAATTCTTCTTAGCCCCCAAACCTCCACTTGTAAAATGGTAGTAATTGTATATATATCCATGATAGAGTTGCAAATCATAGCATCTCCATGATGGAGTTGTAAAAATTAGAGTTGTGAACATAAAACAGGCACTGAGTGAGAGGCACAAAGCAAATGCTAAATATAAATGGTAAGTCTAATAGTATTCTTGTTATTATTATTATTGATCATATAAAAACTGGCTTGATGGCAGCAATGGAAACGCCTGGAAGTGAGATCAGATTTCATTTCAAGCAGGAAGAAAGTAAACAATTAGACTAAAGATGAGACTATGGAACTCTACGGGGGATAATGGACTCTTACTTAACCCCCGTGTCAGCTGCTTCTGTCATCCTCATCCTTTCTATTTTACTATTTACATTAAGTTTTAAGCCACTCTGACATTTCTTCCTTTTTTGCCGCTTAGGACTCCGGCGATGACTGCCTGCCTTCTCCATGTTCTCTTCTCTTACCATCCTTTAAACCCTTCTCTACACATTTTCACTTTCCTATCTCTGGCCAAAAAGAAGCAGGCAGTGAATGAACACAAATAAAACTGAGCAAGCTATCCTCACTTAAAATACTAGGTCTTAATTTCAGGTCTTCAAATGTTCACATCAGTCATTAATTCAACACATATCGATTGAGCTCCCACCATCGTAGGTCTGGGGCACTGAGTTGGGTCCTATTTTTTCTCTCTGAGCAAATATTAATTAGTTACAAACTACTAACCATATTTAATTCCAATAAAATTTCTCAAAGGGAAATGTTCCCCTTCTCTTCTTGATACTTTGGTTTTATTGATACCTAGGCAAAAAGAGGTTTTTGTTTGGTTTGGATTAGCTTTGGACTTCTGTGTGTGTGTGTGTGTGTGTGTGTGTGTGTGTGTGTGTGTGTGTGTGAAGTATGTAGCACATTGGTAATACAATACATTATTATAATTATTATTAT
The DNA here is from genome assembly GCF_007565055.1 of Rhinopithecus roxellana. Taxonomy (NCBI): domain Eukaryota; kingdom Metazoa; phylum Chordata; class Mammalia; order Primates; family Cercopithecidae; genus Rhinopithecus; species Rhinopithecus roxellana. Next base: position 96,645,523 of record NC_044566.1, read on the forward strand.
TATTATTTTGAGATGGAGTCTCACGCTGTCACCCAGGCTGGACTGAAGCAGTGGTGTGATCTCGGCTCACTGCAACCTCTGCCTCCGGCTTTAAGAGATTCTCCTGCCTTAGCCTCCCAAGTAGCTGGGATTACAGGTGCCTACCACCAAACCCGGCAGATTTTTGTATTTTTAGTAGAGACGGGGTTTCGCCATGTTGGCCAGGCTGGTCTTGAACTCCTGATCTCAAGTGATGCGCCTGCCTCGCTCTTCCAAAGCACTGGGATTACAGGCGTGAGGCCACCGCGCCTGGCCAGTAACACAGTATTTTGTTCTGAGTATATATGAGACTTGCTAGTTAATCATAAAACATAGTAACTTCTTTGATTGAACCAAAGGTGTAGGACAGGCATGGATGTCAGTTCTCTTACGCTAAAGACCTAAGCCTACAAATACATAAACACATTTATTTCTTGAAAATAAAAATCTCATCAGTGTCAACAAAGCATAGCCATTGTCACCTATTGAAGAATATAGTAATTTTTAGTTTTTTTTGTTACTTGCTGTTTTCATTCCTCAAGGAGTTTGATGACTAAAAGGAAAATTCCATTCACATCCTTCTCTTCCTCCATTATCCCAGTCTCCTAGCTCAAAAGACACGCTGCCTAAACTAAATGAGGCAACAGGATAGTGGAGAGAATTCTGATCAGGAACTCCAAAGGTTTATCATCTTACAGCCAGTGCTAGGTAGAGTGTAATTTAGGTGATGGGGAGAGGGAGGAATGGGGGGAACTTCAAACTCAGCCTCTGGGTCCTCATGAGGAAAATGCAAAGAAATGCTCCAAAGCCAAGGTTTTACTAAAAGGAGTTGATTTTTAAAACATTATACATAAGAAGCTGAAGAGTAACCTTTCTCAGTAACTCATGTCCAATATTAAATAGCCTTGACTTTCAGGAAATTCCTCCTTACAATTTATTTCAACCCTTCATCTGTGTAAAATATTCTGAATTATTTAGGAGAAATCAAAGATACCATCAAATCAAGGTGTTGTCATCTCAGCTCCACTCCACCAGCTTTTTATAACGGCTTTTTCCCTGGGAATTGGTTTCCCATCATTAACAGCACAAACATATGTCCTTTTCTATGATTCAAGGCACTACCCCCCAAATAGATCCCATCCAAGTGGGCAACACCAGCGACAGTCACAAGATCTAATGTCACTGCAGGTAGAAAACTGTCTCGGCCGGGCGCGGTGGCTCACGCCTGTAATCCCAGCACTTTGGCAGGCCAAGGTGAGCCGATCACAAGGTTAGGAGATCAAGACCATCCTGGCTAACAAGATGAAACCCCGTCTCTACTGAAAATACAAAAATTAGCCAGGCATAGTGGCAGGCACCTATAGACCCAGCTACTCTGGAGGCTGAGGCAGGAGAATCGCTTGAACCTGGGAGGCGGAGGTTGCAGTGAGCCAAAATCACACCATTGCACTCCAGCCTGGGTGACAGAAGAAGACTCCATCTCGAAAAAAAAAAAAAAAAAGAAAAAGAAAAAGAAAAGCAGAGAAAAGAAAAAATAAAACTGTCTGAAGGAATCATTCAAGCCTAGTTCTCTGTCTCTCTGTCTCCATTAGCAATCCATCCATTGTGCGTGTCTAAAGACCCCTAGCATCTGTTAAAGAAAATTAACCTAATTATCCGGAGTGTTAAGGAGTGTTTTTGGAGTGTTAAGACTCCAGCAAAGATGAAGATAGCTTCTTCTTATCATGTCCATTTCAGATAATTCCTTAAATTTAACACCTTTCACCAGCTATGAGAATGTACCACTCATCCCTCTTAACAGAAATGTAGCTACCTCTTATTTTCAGGTCATTGTTGTTCTCTTCAAGTGAAAATTTACCAGCCTCCAAGGCGTCTCAGCAGGTGAGCCTACGCTCTTCTAAAGCAGTCTGAATATGAGAGCTGAGGGATCAGCATGGTTTTTCGGTTTGTTTATTTGTTTTCATGATTCTTCCTGCTCTTCCTCCTTTCAGCCAAGTGAGGGTTCTTGGATGAGGTTAATCCAATTATCATGAGCTCCATTTCAATTTGCAAATTCCTCATTCTGGCATATGGCCATAGAGGTCTGTTTGGCTTACTATGGTGACTCATCAGGTTTACCAATGCACAAACTTAGAATGATTTCAACTGATTTTCTTTTTTAACCTGTGACCATTGTTGAATGACTTAAAGCCTTAATTAACCAGTACATATCACTAGAAAAATTAAATTCAGTACAATTGAGGATAATTTTCTTTCTTTTTTTTTTTTTTTTTTGGTAATACCAGTTGCTGGGTAATGTAGCTATCTTCTCAGAGCTGTATTCTGGCCAAATAGCTTTTGCTGACACATGCCTTAACAGACTGCTGATAGTCAAGGGGCATCCAGACGTTTCCAGGGAAATAAAAGAAAACTTGTGAAAACTAGCTTGAAGGACACATTATATATTTATTATCAAGCAGCTAAACCATTATGCTTGTATTAGTGCCCAAAGCCTTCAGGAAAACGTGCATTCCTGGAACCTATTCTAATAGCTGCTATCAGCTTCCTGTCATCCCCGTTTAATGTGCCCAAAGCAACAGGAGCACGAACTGTCCTGTTCCAAGGCATAGCTTAAACCACGGAGCAGGCTTCTAAGTCATGGTCCATCTTCTTGATCCAAAACCAGAAAGGTAGAAAACTGAAGAGTAGAATAGCTCAGAGAATGCAATACGTTCTCAACCTAAAAATGTTCAGGACTGTTTGTGTGGGGAATCAGAGCAGGAATTCCCAAAAGCAAAATATACATTAAAAGGTCTATTTAGGGACAAAAAAAAAAAAAAAAAAAAAGTAGCCTCACTGGTGAGAGAATAGAGTTGCACTTAGCTTTGAACTTTGCATTTTCTACTGGGGAAATCCCAATTACTGTCAACTCTTTCCCCATAAGGTAACGTGCTTCAATAGCCAATCCATAGACAAAAGAGGTTTTGCGTTCTCCTCTCAGCACTGCACTCAGTTTCTATTTGATCTTATGCAATTTTTTAAATGTCCTGTGCCTTAGTTTCTTATCTGAAAATTTGATATAGAAAGAGCAATCCAAAGATTATTTGAAAAAGATAATTAAAACTAGTCTAGATACAGATGAGAATATTCTATTCATTTCTTTTCCTATTAAGTTGAACAAGCCTCCCTGGGGCAAACATTCCAGAGAGGTTGTTTTTTCCGGACTTCTGATTTCTCTTCATTGGAGCCGATTATTCTTCTACCTAGTGAGGTGACTGAATACAAGAAAATCACTCGAAATTCTTAGCGTATTACATTAAACTCTTATTACTGTATAGCAAATGCTATATTTTCTTTGCATTCTCACAAAAACACTGATGCGGTAATGATTGTATAATGCAAAGATCCCTCTTAAATTCTGTGATTGGACCCACACAGAGTTAGCACTACTGTCTTCCCAGGGCCCTACATTTGCTCTTCATCTAAGGGATCTGTCATCCTTCCTGTTTTATTTTTAAACATTTCCTATCCGTCTGAACACAGTCACACCAGTCCCTAAGCTAACCTACTCAATGCTAATATACCATCGTCATCCTTCCCCAAGCTTCAGTCTCATCTCACTGTGCTCCTCTCCAAATCTGACACATTGCCATCACTCACAACTCCGTGTGATTAAAGAAACTGTCACTCTCAGTATTGTGCTTAATGCAGAGCAGTAACATTAAGATGTGTCCAACAGAGGAAAAAAAATAGAAGGAGGGGGGTACATAAAATGAAGAGGATCCATTGACCAGCAAAAATCAATGAAGCAAAAATGGGCCATTTTCCTCTCATTGATTTTCACTGCTCATTGTAGGCTGACAGCAGTCTCTGCAACGTTCCACTCCTTTTGTGGTTCCCAGGAAAGCCACGTGACAACACAGGAACGCTCACCACATTTGGCCAGGCCCTTCCCATTCTACCAGGTGAAAACAATAGACTAGAAAGAAATTCACATTAAACAAAAAAACAACTATGGTTTCTCACTTAAGAGTACACAGTAGCAAATGTGTTCCCAAGCAACACTGTCCTCACTGGTTTCTGATGAAATCTCTCTACAGCCTGTGCTCAGTGGCCTCTTGACTTTGGCCAGCCACCTTCTCAGTTACTCTGTCCTGTGGGAATCAAGACCTACCCTTTTCTCGACTCGACCTTCCTATTCCAGAGGCATCTCATTTTACAAAAAGTGCCATCCATCATCTGCAAAAGCCAGGAAGTGTAAGTCCCTGCCAAGAGCAGGGGCAGATATTCTGAGTAATTGGACGCCGCCTCTGTAGACCTAGCTGCCGCCTGAGCAGCTGGAGACAAGAGGTGAGATGACGAGAAACCTGCCCCAGAAGAGGTGGCGATGCCAGACACTTCGGATTTCATCTCAGAGGCAATCAGGTGTGTGTCAAACTCCCTACCTATTTTTAAACAGCACATGCATTCTAAAACAAGCCAGCATATACTTTTTTAAGAAGTTATTTACCGTGATGTGTCATGCAGTCACTTGCTCTAAGAAGGTTGGCACGAGAGCTCAGATAAAGATAAACTCTTTTTGATACATGTCTGGAATATGGAGGAGCTCAGTCCTGGCTACATTCATCACCCTCAGTTTTTCCAATAAGAAAATAACCTAATAACAACTAAGTCCCCATTTCCTTATTAGCATTCTACTAGGGGTACTCCAGGCTAAGCCTTTAACTATGTGTCTGTCAATGGCAGGGCAAGAGTGCTCCCTGTGTAATTAAAACTGCCCATGTTCAGGCAGACACTGCTAGGCAAGGTAGTAGCCTTGAAATATTTACAAGGAAGTGGGGAAGAGCATGCATTTGGCTTTGGAAAGTGACTTTTAGGGTCTGAGTATATGCTTGTCATGCTAAATATATGGATTCTCTAGATGAAAAAATAATGCTTACAAAATCAAGCCAACAATGGTATACTAATTAAGGGCTACCACCTCATAACTACAGAAATAAGATATTCCAAGCAGAAGTTTACTGTGAATGAATAATAATGAATAAATAATTAATAAATTTCCAGTGAATGAACTGTCTTACACGTAACCAATCACCACCCTTTTCTTCCTCTTTCTTTCCTCTCTCTCTCCCTTCCTTCCTCCCACCTTTTCATCTTCTCATTCTTCTTTCCTTCACAAACGTTGACTGGATAACTACTAAGTGCCAGGTGCTGTGTTGGATTCTAAGGACACTAAATTAACTGAGGTATTGCTATAGCCTTTGAGGAATGTTCAATTCTACTTGAAGGGACAGATGGCCGAAGCAATGACACAGCACAAAACAGTAAGTACAATGCTAGAGACAAGCACAAGGTGCCAAGAAGCACAGAGGAGGGCACTGATGTATGTTTCATGGAATCATGGAGGGCTTCCAGGAAGAGGTCATTTCTTGACCTCAGTTTTAAAGGTAAAATAAGAGTTAGCTAAATAAAGAAGGCCAAAGAGGAGTCAGAAAAAACAGCATGCAAGATATGCTATGCTCAACAGAGATCCAACTTGGCTTGAGCTAAATTGTACACATATTAGGGCAAATGAAAAAGAAATGAGGCTGAAGAGATCACCCAGTTGCAGCTGCACACCTGGCCACCTAGCATCCTTAAAGAATTTGAACTTCACTTTGAAAACTAAAAAGTCATTGAAATCATGTAAGCCATTTTAGCATTCTAGTAGATTGGGTTCTTGTTCCCAATTCTTACTCCTCCCACTGCCACAGGAACTTGCAATAGAATAGAGAAGATGAAGTATACATCTCACCGACATTTAGCTTGGCCCTGTCCCTGGCCTTAAACAATAGTATGTGGATGGTAGTGACAGGTGCTATTTCTGAGCCCAGGCCTTTAGAAGCAGCCCATGTTTCCATGAAGGCTGCTGCCCTAGAAGAATAAGCCCCAGGTAGCCTCTGCCTCTTCAGTTTCGGTCCTTGAAGAAGCACCAAACCCAACCAACCTCAGCCAAAATGAGCCAAACCTCAGCTCCTACATACCCATGAGCAAGAAAAGTAGATGCATGTTGTTATAAGTCCCTGAGATCTGGAATATTGCTTCTTATTCTGCCTTATATTACAGCAATTGCTGACTAATACAAGCACTGAGTCCATTCCCCACCCTCCAACCCCTGCTTCTTAAACCAAAATAAGGTGATGGTCAACTCAGAATCCATAAGGACTATGAGCTCTTTTGATAAGAACAATATATCTCATTGTGTCAATAAGGAAAGTGTAGAGGAGTATTGAAGCTATCCTGGATAAACTCACTTTCTTGTAAATGAGGAATATCCGTCTTTAGAGAGTTTAGATGGCTTATGAAAATGACAGAATCCTGGAAGACAGCTGCTCAATCATTCATTGGATTTTTAAGCAAGCATTGAAATAGATGCACACTGAGTGCCTATTCAGCTCATGATCCCCATCCTGTGAGCAGCCCATGACACCTTCACACCCTCAGGGTGCAACCCCAGAAGCCACGTTTCTACCACTTGTCTCTGCTCCCCCAGCATAGAGGACTGGAGCTGAGGATGTATCAACTCAGAATAGGGAAAGGGATGCTGAGAAGGAGGAAAGCTGGTATATAGAAGGAAAAAAAATGGGCCAAAACACAGAAAGAAGCAGAAGCTAGTAGTTATTTGGCCCCTGAAGGCAGAGGACATCCAAGATAAATGGTCTTGGTTCCTACAGCTGTCTCTTCCTATTCTCAGTCCCCCTATGCCCCAGCAGTACTTTCTGTTGCTTGACCCAAGATGTAATTCTAAGTCATCATAATAAATTCTCCTTTTGCTTATGCTGGAGGAAGGTTCTGTTACTGGAATCCAAAAGAAACTGGAGGAAAATATATGCCTACTTTGTGTCATACATGGGCTAGGCATCAGGGATATAAAGCAAACAGGTCAGACAAATAAATAAAAATTTTTTAACAGTTCCTGGGTTATGAAAAAAAGAATACACAGGCTATTTCTTTCCCAGACTTGGAGGCCTCCACAATGTCCTCTTGGAGGAACCGATAGTTAGGCTGAAACCTAAATGGTACATTGGAGGTGGCCAGATAAACAGTTTGCCAAAAAGAGTGTAAGGAACAGGGTCACATACCATCCAGGAGGGAAGGAAAATGTCTGAGAAATAGCCTCGCAACTGAGCAAAAAAGGGAAATGGCCAATATTGAGAGAAATGTTAGTGGAGTGGTGAGGACAGAGGCAAGAATGCAGTGGGCTGAAGAGGTGAGTGGGAAAACAGAAACAAACGTAGACAACTCTTACATTTTCAAGATGCGCGACTACGGAAGAGGCAAGGTTCTAAGTCGGGGGGTATACACAGGATGACAATGGGAGTTTTGTTTGTTTAAGTGGGAAGGGCTTCCCATTCCAGATATGAGACACAGAATGACATATCTTGAAGAAGGTTTCTTTTGTGGGAGATGATCAACAGAAGGGACAGTACAATGAAATTGGGAAATAATGTGTCAAGAAGATAAAGACAGTCCATTCAGAATATGCAAATTTAAACTAAACTGCTCTTCCTATAAACCAACTGCTTGAGAGGAAATTATTTAATATTTGGGGGAGGGGAAAATCCTTCGCCATCCTTAAAGGGAACGCTTAAAAACGAATTACTGTTTCTAACTTATTCATTCCCAGTGCCTCACCAACATGATCCTTTTGTAATAGATTCATATTTCAAAGTGTGGAATGAAAAAAATGTGTGCCAACCAGCAATGACACCAAGACAATCCTCTAAGGTATAACAACAAGGGGAAAAGTGAATATGGGGAGATTTTTAGCACTACTATATTACAGGGTTGGTTTTCTTTTACAACTCTCATTTTCCAAGGTACTCAATGTATATCAAACAAACAATTTGAAATTTTGTTTTGTTGGTTTGGAAGAATTTTCTATATGTATGTAGAATATTTGATCAAGACTTTCTTCTTAAAATTAATAGTGTTTTTAGAGACAGAAAAACATTAGCATGAAAAGCAAACTATCTGTTGTAAAATGACCAGAGCACAGAAATTTTGGTAAAAGTGTTGTACCAGTCACATTTCCCAGACCCTTAACTGGGATGCTTTTAAGGCACTGCCATAACCTTGCCACTACTACCATTATTAATTACTATCCACATCACCATTACCATCACCACCATTGCCATCACCATCACCACCACCACCCTCACCATCACCACAACTATCTCTATTTTTACGTCCACCATCACCTCTACAAATATCATCAACATCAGCTAGTTTCCTAGCATGATCTCTGAACCATGAGTTGCTGTTTGACTCAGTAATTTTTAAAATGGCTCATTCAATGTCAACCAAGTTCTGGGCTACTTTTGCTCCTGAAACTCCTTCTTTGCTCTATTTATGGTTAATTACCATAGAAATACAGGCCAAAGGCAAGGATGGAAAGTGGAGAATTAAGCCTCAGGGTGAAAGGTGGAGGAGCTGGATACCATCTAGCACTGTGATAAAGACCTGCTGCTCAAAGCACACTGGTCTGCTGAAGGATGGAATTTCAATAGGAACTTCCAAAAATAGCATGTGCAGCCACGGCTTTATTTTTAATGTCCCAGCATTGATCAAAAAAAAAAAAAAAAAAAAAAAAAAAAAAGTTGGGGGAGGGATTCAACTAAGCCAATGACGGAGAAAACTAATTTCATGGTAAGATAATTCTAAAATGTATTTAAGGTGCACTGGCAAGACCATTTTCAAAGAAATCTGCATTACAAAACATGCATGGGAATTGAAGACTCCATCCAGACCACCTCCAGTGGCTAAAGAAAAACTGTTATTCTTTAGTTCTCTCCCACTGTTTCCTGTAAACAATTTTATGAGGGAGAAAAAAACTTCCTTACCACACTGGCCCTCCTCAAAAGAAAGACACAGCATGGAACAAATATTTTGTTTTGTTTCTTCCATTAGCAAAATATTTTTTTCTTTAGAAAACAGATATGAATAAACAAGAGGAAAACAGTGGTGCTGAAATTATTTATTAGCTTCCTTAAAGGAGATAAATATGGAAAAGTCATCGAAAATGGCCTTTTTCAGGTTTTGCCAAAAAGAGAAGCACAGTGAAGGCATATCTTCTTGTGAGTTGTTATATTTTATGTTTAATGCCAAAAGATCCAAAGTAGAGATTTCACTTCTTAAAAATGTCAAAAATCCTAAATTATAGCTTCCACAGGCTCTGTAAACAAGGCTCTATAGGATACGCATAGTAGATTTTTCTTGTTGTTTATGATGATAACATTCTGCTCTTAGTGGGCGCATGTTGGGTGGACTTAAACTCGCAGTGGGAACTATAATTCAAACACAGCCCTGAAATAGCATGTCTTTTACTTTTAGCTTCCTCATTTTCCTTGCAGAAAAAGATGGAATTGATAATATTATGGAGAGTGTGTGTGTGTGTGTATGTCCTGTTAAATGTTAAATAAAATTCAAATGGCCACACAAAGTAATTCAATTAAATGATCATATAACCAAATAAACGTTCTATCAGTTCCATTTCTGTGCTCTTATTCAAATTCACTTCCATTTAAAGACACCCAATTTCTTCCTTTCTGAGACTTCTTATAATTTATGAGGAAAAAATGCCCATTCAGGATGCCTAGCTCATCATGCCATATATATTTGTACATTTATTTCTAAGCCTGATTTGTCATTTTCTTCAACTTAAGGCTTAAAGTTCTTATCTGGGAACATGTGCAGCAATTTCTGGCATTCTAAAATGCAAATCGCTGCTTGAAAAAGTCAACAATAAGGTATGTTTAAAGAAAACAGAAGTTGTAATCATTAGGAAAACACAGTCCTTAGATGTCAGCGTAAAGAAACACAGGACTGAATACATCCCCCCAGGATTAGGGGTTTAATGAAGTTAGTTGAATTCCTGCGTTTCAGCTACAATGCTGATACTGACTAGTGCTGTTCTCAGTCCATACCCAGCTCTTGCACCAACCCTGTACTCTGCTTTATTTCACACTGAATGTGAATGCCACGTATGTACTGGGTATAAACAGTGGGTCAAGAGTTGGCTGCCTGGTTTTTAAATTCTCAGTGTACCATGTCGTAGTTATAGGACTTTGGGCACACGATTTTCCTTCTTCTTCTCAATCTACTCATCTGCAAAATGGTGACAAATGGCACGCATATGATAGAACTGTTATAAGCATTAGGTGGGTTAATATGTGAAGAATGGTTATCATACAGGAAATGCTATATTAATGTTGTGGTTATCATCACTTATTACTATTAATTATTATTATTAGCACAGATATGGGTTCCTTTAGATGACAGGTTCCTTGAGGAAACAAGCCAGGCCTTGTACATTCAGGAACGTAAGCAAGCCTTGTACATGGTAGGTGCTCAACACATTAAATCTTTTCTAGCATCTGGTTTTCATTAGAAACTCTACTAAAGATTCAAAATGACCAGGGGCACAATTATAAAAGAATAATGAGAATTTCAAAAATATCCCATTTGGCAGCATGATCTTGCTCCTCTTTTCCTACGAGACTAATTAAAGAGAAACAGGACTCAGGACAGATTTAAGCAGAGGACGGTGCCAAGTGCTAAGATGACAGTCCTGCCTTCTTTCTCCTTCTTATCACATTGAATGGTGACGCTTGAGAGATAGCTTCCCATAGAACTAGGCAAATACAACACACGAGAGTTGGGAAATATAATCAAACTTTGAAACTTCTAGGAAAAAAACCAGGTTGGAAACAGTATATGTGATATGTTGAATTGGAGCAAGCACAGCCGACTCAGAGACAGAAGGGAAGTTTATATATACATTGCAGTGGGAGTCAGAAAGAACATATCAAAGATACAGGGGGGAAGATGAAATGATTGAAACAAAGGAGAGCAACTTCTTGTGCTACTTTGGCTTCAGTAACACTGTATAATTTTCTAACTTTTAACCCTAACATCCCTGCTAAGCATAGAAAAATCAGATTCTACTCAGGGGTACCCACTATCTTCTACCGTGACCAGAGAGTTTTCTTATGGGACACATATACACTTCTCATTACAGGAGACTTCCAACTTAAAAATAATAGCATGGTGGCTGTCATTTTTTTAGCTCTATTAAAGTATAATTGACAAACAGAATTGCATATATTTAAGGTGTCCAACTTCATGGTTTGAAACACGCAGGTACTGTGAAATGATTACCACAATCAAGCTACTTAACAACATAGTCATCACCTCCCATCGTTACCATTTCCTTTATTTCTCGTTCTCTTTTTTTCTTCGATTTAAAAAAGAAATAATCCTGACATTTGTGACTACATGGATGAACCTGAGGAACATTATACCAGGTGAAATAAGTCAGACATGGAAAGACAAATAATGCATGATTTCAGTAATATGTGGAACCAAAGGAGCCAAACTCAGAGAAGCAGAAAATTGAAGGGGTGGGACAGCGGGTAGATGGAGGGGGCAACGGAGAGATGTTTGTCAAAAGATACAAAGTTCCAGTGATGCAAGATGAGTAAGTTCTACAGATCTAATGTACAACATGGTGACTGTAGTTAACAATACAATAATTGAATTGTACACTTGAAATTTGCTAAGATAGTAGTTTTTTTTGTTGTTGTTGTTTTTTTTTTTTTTTTTTTTTTTTTTTTTTTTGTGAGACCGAGTCTCACTGTGGCCCAGGCTGGAGTGCAGTGGCGTGATCTTGGCTCACTGCAACCTCCGCCTCCCAGGTTCAAGCGATTCCCCTGCCTCAGCCTCCTGAGTAGCTACAGCCGTGCGCCACCACGCCTGGCTAATTTTTGTAATTTTAGTAGAGACAGGGTTTCACCATGTTGGTCAGGCTGATCTCGAACTCCTGACCTCATGATTTGTCCGCCTCAGCCTCCTAAAGTGCTGGGATTTCAGGCACGAGCCACTGTGCCGGACAAGATAGTAGATTTTAAGTGTTCTTACCACCCCCCCCCACACACACACATTAAAAAAATGAAAGAAAATGTGTCATTCCTTTTAGATTAACATTTTTATTTGGAAAATTTAGACACCAAAAAGAAATCTTTAAAAATTTAAAATTATCTTTAATTCTATGGCTTATAGAGAGTATTGTTAATATTTTGGTTTATTGCTTCATTTTTAGATTTATTGAGACACTGATCATAATATATAGATCACAATGTATACAGAACATAAGAACATTTTAAAGAAGCATAACCAAGTGAACACCTATGTAAGCACCACCCAGGTTCAAAAGCAGAAAAGTGTACCTTACCTCAGACTCTTTTTTTTGCTCCAATCATAATCGCACCATATTTTCCTAAGCATATCCTCATCCTCTCTCTCTCCCTGAGTCTAACATCTGTTTTGCCACCTGTGGGTTGCATCCTTAAGTAATGTATTTAAAGTTGTGTTTTGTAACTTTATGTAATGAAACGGTATACTATGTATGACTGGAGGCTTGCTTCTTTTCATTCCTCCTTGTGCCTGTGCAAGATTTATCCGTGGGAAGTCTCAAACTGTATTTCAGTTCTTTTCATTACTGTATAGTATTCCCCCATGTATTTCTTGATTCTACGATCAATGGACATTTGGGCTGTTGTTTCCATATTCTTCTGCTAAGAGTATTTGTTTGAATGTTTCCTGGTACAAATATGCAAAAGTTCTCTCAGGATTCCACTTAGTAATTCAGTTGCTGGCTTCATGAATTACGTGCAGGGTCAAGTGTATTAAGTGATACCAAAGTGTTTTCCAGAGTAGATATACCAATATTCCCAACAAAAGTGGATAAGCATCCCCATCTACAACCTAATCATTGGTGTTATCAAACTTCCTAGTTTTTGCCCACATGGTGAGTATGCCTACTTAAAACTACTGAGTTGGAGCATCTCTTTGTATCAGCTTCGCCATTAAAGTTCCTCGTGTGCATGCACACACGCAACACGCACACACACACACACACACACATGAAGCATCTTGCCAATATAGTAGATAATGAATTTGCTATAGACACTGTGGAAAACTATGTGCTGTGTTAAAATTAACCAAAATATAAGAAGCTTCTCTGGCTACCCTGCCTTTATAATTTAAAATAAATATATCAATGATTGGATTCGAAAAACTGTTATGATTGATGGCACCACTATTCACATTAATTGCCCAACTCAGAACCTGAAAATCATTCTACTCCTGTCATCTTACATTACCTACCTTCCAGTAGGTGATCAAATTCTACTAAGACTACTTCTTAAATGCATCACGATTCCTAGAAAATCAGTTACCTCTTCTTCCATTATATATAACTACTTACTTATATGTTCTATTTTTACTTATGTAAGTAAGTTTGTTTCCACTTTTTAGCAATTACTAACTGTGATGCAATATTTTTGTAGAGTTATGTATTTTTCTAGCACACACATTGAAAAGTGGTATTTTAAGTCATCGTATTACTGAAACAACAGGGGTTCAGTCTAGGTCCTGCTGCTTGTCACACAGAAAGTCAGTGGCTGAGACAATGATTGTTGCCAAGGAAGATGGCTTTATTTGGGTGCTGCAGCCAAGGAGATGGGAGATCAGCCTCAAATTCATCTCCCTGAATGACTAAAATTAGGAGTTTATCTAGCCAGGAACAAATGTAACAATGTGTAAAAAAACAGGAACTGGGTAGGGGGGTAAGGAAGCAATCATGATGAATGAGGGGTTTGGCATCTCATTGTCTAGATGCATGATCTGGAGAGTTTCAGATCTTTGATTGTTTTGGTTTTTTTTTTTTTTTTTTTTTTGAGGCCCAAGAGTCCTTTCCTGAGGAGGCAACTAAGATAAAACAAACAAGTTTCAAGCTTTAAAACCAGAAGGGTCAATTTCTATGTTTATCAAACAAAAAAAGCAAAAAAAAAAAAAACAACAACACCCGGTCTATGGGACTAGTGGGACAGTTTCAATGGTAGTATATGAATATTTAAATTTCTTCAGAAATCCAAAAGTGAATGTGGGTTCTCCACCACTGGCAAAACCTCACAACATGTTTTAGTTTGATAGCTTTAGTGGATGGTAAAGGTATTTCACTTTGCTTTCAATTCTTTCCTTGACTAATAATGCTATTTCACATCTTGTCACATGTTGTGAGTCATTTATGTTCCTTTTTCCTTGTGTTTATTTTCTATTTTCCTATTGAATTGCCTTTTTCTTACTGATTTGAGGAAGTTCTTTTGTGTAATCTGCATACTAGTTATTTCCCAGCTGTATGTGTTGCCAGTTTGTGGCTTGTCTTTTCTGTTTACATTGTCTTTTGATAAACAATATCTTAGTTTTAATGTGGTCAAGTTAAATCCTTACTAAATGGTTTGCTCTTTTGTGTCTTGTATTATTTGTGTCTTGTTCAAGAAATCTTTTTCTACCCTGTGGTCATAAAAACGTAATCCTATATTTTCCTCTAAACATTTTATAGTTTTCTCTTTCACTTCTAAATTTTTAATTACTTGTAATTTACTCCTGGTATGGAGGCAGGCACCCAATTTCACTCTTATCATATGATTAATTATTTGTCCTAGCAACATTTACATTTACCTCTGTTCTACAATGGTGTTTCTATAAATTAAGTTGTAATATTTGCCTGAGTTCTTGGCGTGCTCTACATTTCACTCCATGGTTCTAGTTCTAACTCCCTACAGTGTCTAAGCTGGAATAGAGATTTAAATAAGTCTGTATTTGAAAGGGGTTGTCTTACCTTCATCTTCCTCATGGGTGTCTTGGGTATTCTCTGCACTTTCCTTTTGCAAATAAATCTTTTATAAAACAGTTCATCTAGTTACAAAATTCACACAACTCCATTGAGGTTAAATTGGCATTGAATCTGTAAATCAACTTGGGAAAAGTTAATGTCTTCCTGGCTAGGAATATGATATAGCTCTCCATTCATTTTGGTTTTCTTTAATTTTTTTTAAATCAAATTTATAATCTATAACTGTTCCCTAGTTCTATTTGCCTAACCTCATACATTATCTAAATGGAAAGACGGTTATTACAAAACTTTTGTCAGATTTATTTCTTGTTACTTTATTTATATTGCTACACCATGTTCTTGGTGCTAGCATCTAGAAATGCAACTCATTTAGATAGATAGATAGATAGATAGATAGATAGATAGATAGATAGATAGATAGATAGATACATACATACATACATACATACATACATACATACACAGATACATACATTGATTGATTTTATATCCAGTAATTTGCTAAACTGCCTTCTTAATTCTAGCAATACATTTGTAAATCATTTTGAGTTTTCTTCATCAATAACCTTTAAACAATGACAGTTTTGCTTCTTCCTCCAGTCATTCTTTTTCTTTGTCATATTGTATTGGCTGAAATCTCCACTATAATAAAAACAAGGAACTGCGACAGTGGGCTTTCTTATCTCGTTCTTGATCTTAAAAAAGAATGCTTTCAATATTTCACCAGTAGGTGTATGCTTATTGTAGGTTTTGTATAGATCCCTTTTGTCAGACTAATAAAGTTTCATTATACACCTAGTTTGCTACCAATTATTCAAGTCATAAATAAATGCTGATGTTCTTCAAATTCTTTTTTTGTCAATCTATGGAAAGTTTTTAGGCTGAGCACAGTGGTTCACACCTGTAAACCCAACACTTTGGGAGGCTGAGGTAGGAGGATCACTTGAGGCCAGGAGTTTGAGACCAGCCTAGGCAACACAGCAAGACCCCATCTCTGCCAAAAACTTTAAAAACTAGTCTGGCACGGTGGCACACACTTGTTGTCCTAGCTTCTTGGGAGGGTGAGGTGGGAAGATCGCTTGAGCCCAGGAGTTTAAGGCTGCAGATCACGCCACTGCACTCCAACCTGGGCAGCAGAGTCAGACCCTGTCAGACCTGTCTGAAAAACAAAAGTTTTCAAAAAATCCTTTAATGTGTTTTGTGTGATACAGTAATCAATTTCCTAATTTAAATCAATTTAACACATTCTTGAGATAACACAACTTGATCATTATACACTCTCTTTCTTAGATGTATCTGGATTTCATGCGCTTACAACTTTTATTAGATATCCATATCCCCATTCATGAAGAAAGCAGACTTTAATTTTTATTATTTTCTAATCTCCTTATCAGGTTTTTGTAACAAGGTTGTGCTTGCCCCATGTAATGCATTTGGGATTGCTGTCCCTTCCTCCTTTTCAGAGGGAGTATAGATTACCTGTTCCCCAAGTACCTGGTGGAGTCACTTGGCACAGATGTGAAAGTTCAAGGTTTTGTGGATTTGTCAGAAAAGCTCAGGGTGAAAGCCAACTGTGGAGCTTATCCACCTTGCAGAATTCCAGCTTGTAAGTTTTGGCCTCTTCAGATTCAACCTTTTTGTGTTCGTTCAGCAATGCAGTTTAAAAGATTTTTAAAATATATTTTCGCCGGTCTTTGGTTATTTTAATCAGATGGGCTTTTATACTACCAGAAATAGCTGTCCTAGTGGCTGTGCTCTTCTAAGAAGACCTGTCTTTATTTCTAGGACCATGTCTACCTCAGCTCACCACTGTGTCTCTGGCATGCAGTAGAGGCTCAGGTAATATTGTTAAATGAACAAATGAATACCGCAATTGCATTAAACATATTTTGTTGTTTTTCTTCTTATAATACGTTATAATTTTTACTTAAATGTCAATCACTTCTGCCTAACTGTCAGTTTTTGAAGGATATGAAGCTGTGTATATATCTTCTCATTCCCGGCGTCTGGCACATAAGAATACTGAATAAATGAGTAAATAAATACACAGATAAATCCATCTCTATAGTTGATTTGAATATATGTAGGTTAAATTTCAACCAGATGCTTTTTTATCTGCTACCAAATCAGTAATTAATGCAATGCAGGGAAACCAAGATGTAAATTATTGAATTCCGCAGCAAAGTAAATTTACTGTCATTTAATTGGGTGTATCTCCCATTTTGTAAATCGCAGATAATTAAAAGCCTACAGTCAGTTGTTCCATAGCACTTATGATGCTTTTTTTTTCATTTCTGCCCCCAGGCAGCTTGTTTTTGGCAATAGATGTCCAGCTCCCATGCATTGTTTGAACATAAGTTATACTTCCTGACAATATGCTCTGAACCTCACCATTGAAAGAGAGAGAAGTCAAATAGGTCTGTGTCGAGTGGGCACACTGCCAGACCTATCTCCTTAACTGGAAACTGCCTACAAATAGAATTCAGAGTCATCTGAGCTGTCTAATTCTTAAAGCCACTGTTATTTGAAGTAATGGCCTCCCACAGTTTACTATTAAGTATAAAAATATCAAAAATCAATACCAATGCACATGTATTTCTCTGAAGAAAAACAAATGTATCTATCATAACTGACTGCATCTAGTCTTAAAAGGTGTGTAGACCAGGCCAACAGCTGAATTAACCCAGCTGTCTTTGAAAACACCATGATACTTCCAAAACCTGATGGCTCAAAGAAGATAAACTAAATATATGTACCAAACATTACTGAATCTTACAGAAAATATATGAACTCTGAGAAGGAAACAATTCCAAGATAAAGCTTAGTTACCAAACTAAAATAATTTTTCTCCTACATATAAAATCATCGACAACTTAAATAAGTAGAAGAATTTCAAGCAGATAAATTACTTTCACAGCATAAACTTGTTTAATTTGCTAAATTCCCAGTACTATCTTACAGTCTGAAGCTAGACTTTCCTCTCTGATTCTGGGTTTACTTTTTGCTCCCAAGTACTAATAATGGCACAGCGGTGGGGTTAGAAACACATAGAAAAATGGTTTCATTCTGCGAAAAATAACACTGTTTCATGGAAATTGTGTTTTGCCTATTATGTTGTGTATATTTTCGCTCTATATTGAGCTTCAAGTATAAGATTCTAATAAAACGCCTGCCTTTAATGACTGCAATATAGCAAATTTAGCTACTCAAATGTATTTGAAGTAAACCGATTTGCTCATTAATCATCATTACACTCACAAGGAGAATCAAGCAAATAACCTTTCAAAATGTTTCTCAGGTCAAACTTCACATCACTCCTACAACTTTCAAACACTGAATTTTAAAAGGCGGTCTACAAATATATGCACACACCATATCCAGCTAATTAAAGTAGATCTTGATTACCCCATTACTCAATTTATCATTTTAAAGGTACAAAAGCAAATGTGAACACTGATCAATCTCTTTACAACTTGGAGGGCATCATTCTTGGGATGGAGTCATAGCTAATGTGTGTACCTAGAGCTGAGAAAGGAACATGTATGCAATCGTACCAAGAACTGTTGAAATGTAAAAGAAAAATTACAATCACATTTTTATCCAAATGAATATGTAGGAATTAACATACTGCAACACAGCAACAGTAGAATTATCAGAGTCTATCTTCTTTTCAAAACTGCATGCATAGCAGAGATATTAACTGACCTACTAAGAAGGGTGCCTATATTTTCGGATATACTCGGTATTTTTCCATATTGTGTTATACTCTATTCTGAAATTAGTGTGACTTTCAGTTTTTTTTTTCTTTTCTAATATGATAACCAAGATGATCTCATGAGAAGCAAGTCCATGATGATCCTGATAGTCCTTTTTTGAAGTCAGTGATATCTCAGGTTCAGAACAAGACAAAGCATTTTTTCTTCCTTTCCTTGAGAACTTCTATAGATATGTATTTATTTTTTCTTCCTTATTTATGATAAAAATAGTAAACATCAAATAAGTATTAATTATATCCTCAGGAAGTACCTACTACCACATCCCATTGTCTCTCTTGCCAGGATAAATTACAAATTGTAAATGCTCCACTGTTTTTCATATCACCTCTTTTTTTTTTTTTTTTTTTTTTGAGACAGTCTTGCTCTGTTGCCCAGGTCAGACAGCAGTGACAATCTCGGCTCACAGCAACCTCCACTTCCAGAGTTCAAGCAATTCTCCTGCTTCAGCCTCCCAAGTAGCTGGGATTACAGGCACCTGCCACCATGCGCAGTTAATTTTTGTATTTTTAGTATGGACGGGGTTTCACCATGTTCGCCAGGCTGGTCTCGAACTCCTGACCTCAGATGATCCACCTCCTACCCTCCTTGGCCTCCCAAAGTGCTGGGATTATAGGCATGAGCCACCACGCCCAGCCACATCACCTCTTTCTTACAAACCTCTTCATTTTTATCAGCGTCTCCTGCAGTCTCCAATTCCCAGGTGGTTTTAATAATGTCCCAGCTCCCTCAGAAAACATATAGCAAAAAATGGACATATGATCTAGGAATTTCAAATCTGAAACTGCAATTCAAAGATCACTCTTATCTTTTCTTTCTTTCTTTTTTTTTTTTGTCTTGAGAACTTAACAAATGTAACAGATGAAGTAGGCAGGACAGTCCCTTAGAACCTATTCCAAATGTTAAAAAAGAAAGTCAAATCAGAACCAGAGCACCTTGACTATGAAATGCAGCTGCTTGCTAAGGCTTTGTACCTTTGTCATTACTTCTGACCCTTTTGAGTGAGTCTGAACTCAAAGAGAGAAATGGCTCCATTAAAAGAACTGAGCAGAAAATATCTAAGAAAAACTTCTCTGGATATTTTGTAATAAGATGGAAGCATCACAAATCAGACGTAGTACAACTAGTCCATATACTTCATCTCTCTCTTTTTTTTTTTTAACTAGCAATATAATTACACGAATAAATGCTTAAAACACAAAAAACATAATTTGGCATTCCTAATATCCAGTATACTCTTGAATCGAGGTTTTCAACCATTACCGTCGAGCACAGGACTCAGTAAATGCTTTTGGAATGAATGAAGGTAAGACCACAGTATGAGAATACAGAATACAAAGCAGGAATTGCGTTTACCTGGGTAATGATAGAAGAAAAGATACTACATGTTAGTAGGCAAATTGGGTCTTATTTTTTGTTAATCCTATTTCCTCCTCGGTGCCTAAAACTATATGCAATACTACTGGCAAGAAAAAAGTTATCTAGTAGAATAGGAGGCTTATCCACTAGCTACCGAACCCAGTAGTATAGACTCTTAGCCTTCTTATTGAGGAAAAAAGAAAAAAACTCAATGAAACAGGTGACATGATTGTAAAAAAAGAAGAAAAAGGAAAACAAGTTTTCTTGGGGAAAAAAATGTCTACATGCAATTTATATCTTAAGTAAAATATTTTAAATCTTCTTACTCAAGAGTATCTAATGATGAGATTTCCAGGTCCAAATTAACAGAGCCACTTCTCCTTGATACAGAAATAGGTTCCTATTGATCAAATTCAGCAGAGGGCAAACTAAGCAGTCTTGTCTGCCCATCTGTATGTGTTTTGCCAGCTCAGAATTTCCCTAAAGAGGAACAGAAGTGCTTGGAATCAATACTGTCCAATCCAATTTTTTTTCATGCCTATCAAGGAGAGTTCGGTAATTAAGAAGCAATTCCATTAAAATGTCTAGTACCTATACAATAATCAACAGGGACTCAGATGATTTTCTGTTTCTGAAATACTATTTATGTGTTCACTTTGCGCATCACATTTATGTAACTGCCACATTGTCACCAAGCAAATAACAATTTTTCTCTTTCTCCCACCTGAGAAGCCAGAAGTTGAGAGTTAAGATGAATAATTGTATATTGTTTGAGGTTGGGGTTATCTTAAAGTAGTCCATCCTGGCATCTTAAGGTTTGGGACATTAAGCATTTCTACAACTTAAGCAAACTGCTTCCATTAAGTATTTTAAAGGTAAATGTCAATCTAGCTACATTCAAATAACATAAATTTTCTATTAAAAGAATAAGTGTTTGTCCACTGAAATATACTTCAGAGTAAAAACAATATAAGGCAGGGATTCTAATCAGGGTCATTCAGCTAATTGTGATCAGCCTCCCTAAAACTGATAGAACTTGAAGTCATATAGATCAATAACTTTTACCTATTATTTTACTACTGAATTAAAATATTACAATTAAAATTCTAGAAATTTAAAGTCATTTGCACATACTAAGGATTGCTACAGTAAAAGTTCAGAAAGATTAATTTATCTTATAAATATGCATTTTAAATATGTATAATGACTATATTTTCCAAAGAAGAACTCTAGATAGCCACAAATACTTAATCGGAGAAAGAAAAAAATATTTAACATCAAGGCTACACCCCGTAAAATCCATGACTTATTTAAACGAATTAGGTGTAAATGTAAGTAAAGTTTTATAAATTCCACATAAATTAAATTATTGGAAAAAGAAGATTAGAGCAAGAAAATCTCAGCATAAATACCACCATCACTGGGGAGAAACATGTTTCTGAAAGCCCCAATATGAGATCGCTTTCTCAACTAACTTCATAATAAAGTAGAAGTGAAACTGTCCTCTAGGGACTTAAAATCTAAGGCCATCAGGGCTGATATTTGAAGGGCGTGTGTAACAGATATACATAATAAATATTAGCAGAATGTATAAATAAGATTAAATATTGTATAACTTATCCCTAAGAAAAATGTATTTACTTACAACTTAGGAAAATGCATTTGCATGTCAGTAATTCATGTAATTGGGGTAGAGGGCTGCTGGATATTCAAATCCAGATAAACTGAGACCACTCTGTCTCATCTGAAAATGGATTATAAATAGATAATGCGTGTTCTGATTAATCTACTCTTCTTCAGTTTTACACAGCAGAAATGATTTCTCACAAAGGGTCAAGATGCAGATTATACAGCTAAATCAATCGAGTTTTCTTCAGTATTACACATCAGAAATTATAACAAAGTAGTGAAAACACTGATTATACAGTAATTCTATTCCTGGAATACCTACTGTAGTCATTCTACTACAACTAAATAAAAAGACAAAAAATACGTTTGTCCTTTTAAAAATTTACCCAGAAGAGCTGAGTTTTTATAATTCCATTGTCCAACTAAACATACACATAATAAAAGGCACTCAATGAAATTGACTCTTCACAAAGGATAGCATAGCTTCATCACTCTGCCAGGAACAACTTAAGAAATTGTGAGTACTCAACTCAAGAGGCCTAGGTTTAACCATCAGCTTTTGAAAGGCATTTGGTCATTTTTCCACAGTAATTCCACTGGCCTGGCTACTTCTATTTCACAAAAACATAAGCTTTCTGTTTCTATAGGCTCAGCATCAAACAGTTTGAAACTGTTGTAAAGTCTTTAGCTAACAACCTGAATATGAATAAATAGTTCACACTGGTTTACAATAAAGGCAAAATTCTAAATTATTTAACCATCAAACTTTTATTTCAAAACTATACTCAAAGTACTAAATGTAGCCACTTGTTCAAGTTCAAGCCTTATTGTTTAAATTTTTGCCTAATTGCCTTTAATTTTGTTTTATCTGTCAGTTAGTGGCTGGAGACACAAATATATAGACCACAGAGTAGATAATCAATAAGTGATAGAGAGACTGATACTCAATTACCCCTTTGTAGGCTGGGTGTGGTGGCTCATGCCTGTAATCCAAGCACTTTGGGAGGCCAAGGCAGGCAGATCACTTGAGCCCAGGAATTTAAGACCAGCCTAAGAAACAAAGTGAGACCCTGTTTCCACAAAAAATAGAAAAAAAAAAAAATGTAGCCAGGCATAGTGGTACATGCCTGTAATCCCAGTTACTCAGGATGCTGAGGTGGGAGGATGGCTTGAGCCCAGGAGGCTGCAGTGAGCCTTGATCATACCACTGCACTCCAGCCTGGAGGACAGAGTGAGATGCTGTCTAAAAACAACAACAACAACAACAAACCCTTGTAGTGGTGAAAACATGATTTTCTGCAACTAATACTTAGTGGGATCTACTTTCCTCTTAAGAGTCCTTGCTTAATTTTACTACATTTTAACATCATGCCAAATCAGTAAACTCTAATGCAAAATGATCTTGGTTAATACACACTGGTAAAATTAGTAGTCAGATGGACAGACAAAAATATAGAAGCTGAGTCCTGATCCAGAAAGCGGAAAAGGTTAGGAATTTACATCACTCACCCTCCCAGACACAGTAATTCATTTAACTTCAATTTATTTCAGCATATCAAAGATATTGTATACTCTTCTGCTTGGCTGGCATAAAGGCATATTTTTTTTTTTAGGGTTCCATAATATTATTCCCTGGTAATAACAGAAGTGGCAAAAATAAAACAAGAAGTGAACCAGATAATCAGTTTTTAGACTCAAAGTCTTAAAATGTCAGTGCTCCTATTCCTAACCACCGTCCTCATGATCTGAGGGTTCTACTGTCTACAGTGACTCACAGTCAAACAGACTGCAAATCTTACTTTTCTAATGCAAATGAGTCTCTCCATCCATTAAAAAAAACTAAATGTTTTAAGTTGTAAGTAGAAAGCTCTGCTCCTTTAGGAAACGCCCGTCCAAGTGAAGATAGCATCACACATGAGCAGATTTTAGTGTTATAATCAATGCAACTTAAAAACATTGATCTGACACATAGTTAGTATTATGAATAATCATTGTGCTGCATGGTAATTAGAGATAAATGCTAAGTCGTTCACATAAATGACTTCAATTAATGTTAGGTTTACACAGCAAAATCAAATTTTCATAGTACTACATTTTTTATTAAATTATCCCCAAAATCAACGATTGCTATTACACATAGTCATTCTCATACTCACATTGAAAAAGCAAAGGTCTCAACTCCTACTCCCCCATGGCCGGTCCGCATCAGCACAGACCCCACTATGATTTCACTGATGGCCCAGAGCTGAGGCACATTCAGTTCCCAATACATGCACTAAATTCCAGACCCTTAATCCACAGGCTCCGTGAAAAGGCCCAGCGCAACATATTCAATCTTGACAACATCTACTGCCCACAGGGCCAACGTTGAGACAGTGGAAACCCTGGACTCAGAAGGCCAAGGGTAAGCTAGGGGTGGGGGAATGGTAGAGGGAGAAGGGAGAGATTCTTCCCCTTTTGCGTCAACTTCTTTCGAGAATCTTACACAATTCCTTCCAATGATGACCAACAGGGCAAGATAAGGAGGATAAGATAAAGGGAGAAGACCCAGAAAGGGAAGTGTAGTTCTCCTTAAGACACTCTTTTCCATATCCATGTTTTGATCCAACTTGACTCTCTTCAATACTGCCATCAAGAGTTAGCGAAGAAATATTTAAAATGTTCAGATTATTCAGAGTGAGAGAAAAGAAGGGGTGTTATGTACTAAGCAGTGCTGTGATGTAATCCTAGTCTTCCTGTCCATTTGATTTCCAGGCATATGGTGACTTTGAGCCTTTCTGAATGAGCAAGGTAACCAGTAGCTAACAAAATGGCTTATAGATTCAATAATAATTCTACCCTAGAACCCGTCTTCTGCTTCTTTCAATGCTACTGAAAGGACACCATGGGTGTACTACCTGAGGAAAGGCATACTGAGGCAGGGCCTGGTTATTTTCACTTGGCTGTTGAGAGATGGTTCTCCATAGTGTTTCTGCACATCTTACAGCAGCTTCCGTGCTGGTCTAATCTTTCAAGGGTGTTTGTATGACAAACAGTCTTAGAAGATAAAGATAGTATCTTCCTTTTTTATAGCAAACAATGTGTACACATGGACATACAAAGTGGAATAATAGTCATTGGAGACTCCAAAAGTTGAGAGAGTTGGAGAGGGGTGAAGGGATAAGAAATTACTTATTGAATACAATTTACCCTATTTGTATGTGGTTACTGTAAAAGCCCAGACTTTATCACTGCACAATATATCCATGTAACAAGAATGTACTCGTACTCTCTAAGTCTTTTTTTTTTTTTTTTTTTTTTTTTTTAAAGAGCATTTTCCTCCAGGGCAATGGTTGGTCAGGTTTACGCATGGTCCATAATAAAATATTTGGCTTTTTTTATACTCAGGGGTCCTTAGCTGTGTCACAAATCCTTGTGTGCACTTGTCATGCCCTGAGTCTCTGACCCAAGGATCTCATGTCTCTTGCCAGCATCCCATAAAACTATGGCAGGGTAACCTGTTAGTTTGCAAGTAGGGTAAAATTTCATCATGCAATTCCTCCTAGGTAGTAGGGTAGAAAATTCCTATGGATTCTCTAACCCACCCTGGCGGGGGGAATAAAAAACATAGAGGAATCTCTTAGAAAACAGAGGAATTTCATACTCCAGGGTATGGAAATAAAAAAAACATACAATAGGTGCCAAAAGAAAATTAATAGCCAGGCATAAAAGAAATTCTCCAAAACCTGGGAGCAGCCATATTTCCCTAAATAATCTAACAGTTCCCTTAATCGTATATTAGAAAAATGTATATTACTTTAAGACACAAGACTTTTGTGATTCTTGATAGAACCGTTGGTAATTGAAAAAAAATCAGAAAGCTAATACAACTTTCTTAAAATTCACATTTTTGAAAAGCAAATTTGAATGACATTGAAAATCCTATTTGTGATTGCATATATTAATTTGCAGTCTGCCTCCAAAATGTTAAAAGCAAGCTAAATTATTTTCATGTCAATGGATTTTTGTCAATCTTTTAAGGGAAAAAAGGAGAACTTTGTAATTTCTCGGAGTAAGAAAAATGTTTCCTTCAACACTTGAGTTCCTGCTGCTCAGTGGTGTCATTTGTTTGGAGCACAAACTCAATATTGGTCCAGAAGATAGCTATTTACACTCAAGTTCTGAATCTCTATGAATTTAACAGGTTTACTATATAGATGTGCTGAGGGTTATGTTCTCCTTGGTTAGTTAATGCTCCACGACATTTAATTCTGCATTACACAAATACCAGTAAAGAGAGTGAAAAATAAAACAAGATGCAAATTTTATGTTCATTGCAATGTGAAAATTAGGCCACAGAAAAATTCCTGGCTGGATTCAGAGTTTTCTTGTGCCAGATAAAGCCTTGGTAAAATGTTAAGTTATTTTTCGCCAATTCAACAGAGGTAAAAACGATCACATAAAAACCAGACTAAACAAAAACAAGTCAATGAGGCTGCTACACATAAAGCTTTATACAAATGAAGGACGATCAAAACATTTCCAAATGTCAGGAATTCATTTAGAAATTTATAGTATCTTAAAAAAAGGAAAAACCTCCTAGTATAAATTTGCTTTTCTGTACATTTAATCCCAACCTCTCATGATCACAAAAATATCTATCTTCTCAATTTCTAGAACCATATCTATAATGTTAATTTGCAGAGCACAAGCAGTCTGCCAGTGCTATATCCCAAAGGTAGCCAATTTGATTACAGTGTTTGAAGAAGATGGCCTAGAAGGACAAAACTGTACATAAAAACAATCAACTCTGCACAAGACGGCTTTTCCTAATCATTTTTAGACATGCATAAATCAGAGAGGCATTTGTGTTACCTAATCACTACTAATGAGGCTTGAGCAGAGAATTCAAACTTCAATATTTAGCTAAAATCCTGAAGTGCAGCGTCTGAATTAAATTAATACCCTTGCTTGGAAAGCTAAGATAAAGCATTTTACATTTTCTAGATTTGGTATGAACACTCAAGATTGGATAATATGACTATGCCTTAACCTTTAGACTAGAGTGAAACTGAAACAAAAAGATGCAAAACCAGTCTTGCCAATACTGGAAATTCAAAATAAAAATATATTTTGGCTTTTCTTAAGGATAAAATTATGTTATCTATATCAACATCATTGGGTTTATTTATTCCAATAGTAGAAAAATAGGTGATGTGACTACCATCTACCCATCCTTTGTCCCCCTAACACTGGGTTATTTTTAATGTGTAATACTATTACACATTAAATTACATTACACATTACATTTTTAATGTGTAATACTATTACACATGATTTTTAATGAAGTAATACTATTCTATGAAACATGGAAAAAGTTAGAAATAAACTAGCTTAGGTCTAGCTGCTTTCATGAGAGACTAAATCTGCTTCTGTAATATTGGTTGGTCTTCTGACATGGCAAAAACTGATTCCACCTGAGGCCTTAACATAGGGGTTTGAAGGGCTCCCATTAGGACTTCACAAGCCACAGCCGAGTGTGTGTCTAACACCAGCATATTTGAGACCCACCCAGACTGTTTTTCTAGTATCATAATTTCACCTCTTTAGCAGAGATGCCAAATGTTCTATGACGGGCTACAACTGCACTTTTGGCCACATCTATTTCATAATGAGCAGGGACAGTTACTGCCTTTTTCTCAGCAAAGAAAATATTGTTACAACATAATTGCTTATTAATCATAGGCACAGTTTCTATAGACAAGTTAGCCAGAAACCTCTGAGGCAATTTATATGCTGAAGACAATCATCTCAACTTCTTGTGAAACTGATAAATATTTGTACTGAAGAATGAAAGAGAGATGGCCTGTCTCCAGGGTATGGAAAAAATATTCAATAATCATTGAAATCCCAGCTAGAAAAAAAACACAGAGATAGGAAAGCAGGGGTCTGTATTCAACACAAAATGTTTAAAGACATCTTTATCTAAAAATAAACAGATCTCACAATAATTCTATAAAAAGTCAACTACGGTGAGATTTTTCACAAACATCAATGTTCTGTTCAGATGAATAGACATGTTTTTAAATAAGTCTCAAAACAAATCATAAAAGTTCCTATGGCAAATACCAGTGGGAATAAAGAAAGTAACAGTCTATCAAATAGGGTCATAAAACTATGATAAAAAGCCAATTGTATATCCCCCTGAAAAATGACTTTGTTCAAGCCAACTCATTTATAAGAACTACCCATCTCTCAGAGAGCATGTTTCCAGATTCACTGACCTACCATTGAGCAAAACATTTGTTTGAGGTCAGCAGGGCAAGTTCCACATGTAACAACTAGTTGGGTCTTTGGAACATAAGGCATAAATATGGGGAAAGGACCAAAATAAAAATTACTGTCCAACCTGAGGCTGCTCTTTGATGTGTTTTCTTAAAATCCAGGGTACATGTTTTATCTGTAGTTTTCATAAGTCAAATTAGAGTTTTAGCAAGCAATATAACGTAATGCACAATACCTCTCATCTCATAGAAATTCTAACTTTTAAATTCTATCATCATTTTCATAATGGAGAAGGGCAACAAAAGTCATCCAACAATGCTCAATATATCTAGAAACTGTTTCCAAGAAGTAAGTCTCTTGTAATAAAAAGCTAGATAGCCTACTACTTGCATTCTCTATAATAATGAACATCTATATTGTTACAGTGTTCTGAACATTTAAATATATACACTGATTACATATAGAGTTATACACATATATGTGAATATGTACATTTATGTATGCATGTATATACATATGGGAATATATATATGGAGGTATGGTCTCGTGAGGATAAATTTATTTGATTATTTGAGATTTAACATGGGCCTACCCTACAAAGAGATCCGCTTGGAAGCTTTATTTGGTAACAATGAAGCCATTGTCCAGGAGTAGACTAAGACAGACAAAGGCCTGAATCATGAGAAGTATCCTCCCTTATAGAACTCTGCAAGAAGTGTAATCATCAGGCTGGTAGCAGAGGGATAAATTTTATTTCTCCCAGACTGGCATGTAGATGTCGGAAGGAGCGCCTTGGCAGTATCATCCTGGGGTGGAAGGGGAGAGAGGATCTTTTTTGGATAAGAGTTCATAGTAAGCATGGTCATTCTAAAGACTTCCAGATTATGCCAGGCACAGTGGCTTAAGCCTGTAATTTCAGCACTTTGGGAGGCCAAGAAGGGAGGATAGCTTGAGCCCAGGAGTTTGAGACCAGCTTGGGAAAGATGGTGAGATCTGGTCTTAATAAAAAATTAAAAAATTAGCCGGGTATGGTGGCACGTGCCTGTAGTCTCAGCTACTCAGGAAGCTGAGGCAGGAGGACTCCTTGAACCCAGGAAGTCGAGGCAGCAGTGAGCAATGATCACACCAGTGCACTCCAGGTGGGCCACAAACTGAGACCCTGTCTCTAAAGAAAAGACTTCTAGATTACACCAACTTATGCCAAAGGTGAGAAAAAAATGAAAATAAAAACTATACCCCATCCAAAAATATATGCACATTCTGTGGCTGCTAACGTGCAGGGCATGACATACAAAGATGAACTAAACAAATACTGTCATGGTCTAATGCAGACAGGCAAACAATTTCAACACAAACTAAGTGCTACAGAAGAGATGCGGGAATACAGAAGGACACTTTGTTAGAGAGACATGAGGTAGGAGGGGTCCCCAGGGGAGGCCCTCTGGAGTTCAGCCTAGACAGTCAAGCGGATGAGGAGGAAGAGAAATTGCAGGGGTATTAGACAAGGGAAAAATGTACAGGGGCAAAGAGAACATGATGTATTAGAAGCATAAATGGCTTAGGGCGGATATCACCATTATTTTGAGTATTTATTAGGTGCCTTGCACTGTAGTAAACATTGGAAATACCCAGAAGCAAGCTGTGTTCAGGGGAGCAGTGAGAAATGAGGACTGAAAGTTTGGCCAGAAGTAGACTGAGATGAGCATGCGGTGCATTTGGTTTGGTATTTAGCTGTAAGTACTTTAAAAACCATAGAGTAATTTTAAACAAGGGGAAAACATGATCATACATGAGAGAGAGACATTCTGGTGGCCTATATAAGGATGATGACAATGGTTGACTAAATTTTAAGGAATAGGCACAATTAAGCAGGTGTATATAAACAGCATAGAATTTAAGACAGTAAAATATATGTTTAGTGGGCCAATTTTTAAAGGTAACCAAGAAACTTTGTGCCAAGAGAAAAAATAAGTTGCATATGCTCAAATTTGTAGACCAGAACTAAACATAAGAAGATTTGAGATGGGTCATAGCTCTGGCTTCAACCAGGTGCAATAACTGTACTATGGACAATTAGGTGAAGCCTCCACAAGGATAAAAGTTGGCTCTATGTTTAGGAAGAAGAGCACCATCTCCTCAGACTGTAATAATGACACAGCTCTGATGAATGGAGGAACACCAGGCTTCTTGGTCTTCGCATCAGTTTTGATAAAACAACACAGACACACATGGAATGGTTTTAAGGAGCGGAAAGTTTAATAGGCAAGAAAGAAGGGAGAAGACAGAAGGAAGAAGCTCCCTCTACAGAGACAGACGGAGGCGGGGCTCCAAAACCCAGAGAGGAAACTCCTACTGCAGGGTGGAAACCAGCCAGTTATAGGAGGAGGTGGTCTGATTTGCATAGGGCTCAAGGGATTGGTTTGACCAGGCATGTCATTCACCGAGCCCTTGAAAAAACTGGCCCTCCCACCCAACTCTTGCAATATGGAAATACAGGGTGCCATGATGTTCTATGCCTGTGGGGGTATGTGGGGGCAGCCATGTGCCAAGGGCAAGAAGAAGGCAGCGGGAATCGCCATGTTTGGGTGGACCCAGTTTCTAACAGCCAGCATTTGCACGTCAAAGGTGGCTTTCCTGCTAGACAAGAAATGTTTCTGGAGCTGCTTTAAAAGAAACAAAAACTTCCGCAGGACCCCTTTTCCTCTCTATCTGCCTAAAATAATTTCTTAGTAACTCCTATAACAATAAGATGGAAATGAAGAAAATACAAGGGTCTGGAGAGAGGAGTACACAAGTGCAGGTCTTCTGGGAGCTCAGGATGAGGTCTCAACGGGGATGAGAAGCGGAAGAGGAGGGGGTGAGGAAGCACTGACTTTGGACAGTTATGGATGGAGAGAATGCATGAAAGCGGATGACCTTATTATGCCAGTGAGCTTTGCTTCCAGAAGTCGTTCAGCTGCTTAACTTGTTGAGCAGGAGTAACAAGAAGATAGAAGTTGGTGCGTTGCTGAGGGTGCTCATCTAAGAGCCACGGAAATCCCAGTCAACAGAACACAGGACAGCATGCAGGGTAATATGTGATATTGGAATAATTCAGAAATTGAGGGCTCTAGCTAAAAAATGGATAAGTTGGAGATTAAAAAGGTAGAAGAAAAAAGGACTTGAAGGCACACCTCGAGAAAAAGAGGTGTGGAAATGAGTGTGCTTCCTGGTTTCTGGCCAGAGAAGGAAGTAGATAATAGACTCACTATCTGACCTAAGGAATTCAGAAGGGCCACATTTTGAGGGCGAACTGCTTGCCTTTCTGGAACTCAGTTTCTTTACATAGCTATAGAATAAGGGCGTAGTCCCAGTGTGCTCTGATGGCCACACCAGCATTGGCTGTCTCTGTGAATAAAAAGTTCATTGAGAACACTCCACAATTCCACTTTTAGCCAGTGGATCTCACGCACTGCTCTCCTGGACCCATCAACACGCTTATTCTTTTCCACTGCCAAAGTTGCATAAGAATTCAGTAAAAAAAGAAACCTCCAGAATAAGAATAGTGACATCCAGTTCAAAGTTGTCGGGAGTGCCGAACAATAACTGTGAAGAGGGAGGTCACGCCAGAGACCCTACCAAGTATCTTCCCTTATCATTGTGAGAGGGGAAAAATACTCCCACTTGTTACCCTGCACCAGTCTTGTCACATATAAAGAGTTCTTTCTTCGTTAAGTAGGAGAGATCAGAGAATAGCATGCATATAGGAAGGTGTTACTGTTGGGTATGTCAATATGCATAGTAAGATGCTGCTAATTAAATTTAGCCTCAGTTTACTGGTCTAAAAAAAAAAATGCCTGAAAAAAATTTAACTTACTTTGGAAATCATTTTTTTATAAAAGTATAGAGATTGAGACTGATATCCAACTTACATAAATTCCATAAATAAAATATTTTTTACTTGAAAAACAACTTTTTTTTTTTTTTTTTTTTTTTTTGAGCTGGAGTCTTGCTCAGTCAGCCAGGCTGGAGTGCGCGCCATCTCGGCTCACTGCAAGCTCCGCCTCCTGGGTTCACGCCAGTCTCCTGCCTCAGCCTCGCCAGCAGCAGGGACTACAGGCGCCCGCCACCACGCCCCGCTATTTTTTTTGTATTTTTAGTAGAGACGGGGTTTCACCGTGTTAGCCAGGATGGTCTCGATCACCTGATCTCATGCTCCACCCACCTTGGCCTCCCAAAGTGCTGGGATTACAGGCGTGAGCCACTGCGCCCGGCATATTTTTTTCCCCCCTGGGTCCAAGTGATTCTTATGCCTCAGCTTCCCAAGTTGCTGGAATTACAGGTGTGTACCACCACGCCTGGCTATTTTTTTGTATTTTTAGTAGAGACGGGGATTTCACCATATTGGCTAAGCTGGTCTCGAACTCCTGGCCTCAAGTGTTCTGCCTGCCTCGGCCTCCCAAAGTGTTGGGATTACAGGTGTGAGTCACCACATCCAGCCATAACACTGTAATTTTTAAATTACTATTATTTTTGCCAAAGTGGTATGAAAGAAAATATATAGTGTACTCTCATGGGGTTAATGTTGAGTGTTTAATAAATATTGCTTCCATACTAATAGGCTTTAGTTATTATTTAAAAGGAGGCATTCTGGGTTTAACAATATATTCATTATCTATAAGACTTCAAATTACTTTTTAAGTAGAAATAGTAAATGTAAATGAACAAAACTCATTTAGCTGTCATACACCCTGGATACAAACACCCATGCCAAGCATCTCCTGACACAGTTTTTGCTCAACTGATTGTTTTATTTCATAAAAAACGTAATAGCTTCAATGTTTTCTTCTTCAGTAAACACAGGGTAATATCTGGTTCAATGCTTTCCAGCACAAAATTACACTCAAGAAAGGCCAATGTAATAGGTTTGACCTATTATTTTTACCTATTTCTTTCCAATTTCCACAACCTATTGTACCATCCAGCATCTCTAATGCAGGGTAATTCATTTCTGACTCTACAATCGACCCCTAAATATACTGAGGTCATTCACTACATTTGATACCCCCATTTTTTAAAACAATTTCTCCTTCCACTTACATTATGCTTTTATTTAGACAGAGCATAGTATGCTCTAAATCTCCTGATCTTCAAAGAGTATGTCTACGAGATTCAAGCGCAGTTGGAAAGTGAAAAAACAGAAAGCTGTAAAAGTGCTGTTTCAGCCAATGCCATCCATTCAGTCTGTAAGAAACTACCAGATGAATCCTTTGGTTTCACATCACCATCCTGAGAGAAATCACATATATAAATAGCATAGTAACAATATCTATTTTATATACCATATAATTGTATTCTTTATCATGTTGAAGTCCTTTTACTGCTCATAAAAAGGTGAACTCTCGGCCGGGCGCGGTGGCTCAAGCCTGTAATCCCAGCACTTTGGGAGGCCGAGACGGGTGGATCACGAGGTCAGGAGATCGAGACCCTCCTGGCTAACACGGTGAAACCTCGTCTCTACTAAAAAATACAAAAAAAAAAACCAGCCGGGCGAGGTGGCGGGCGCCTGTAGCCCCAGCTACTCGGGAGGCTGAGGCAGGAGAATGGCTTAAACCCGGGAGGCGGAGCTTGCAGTGAGCTGAGATCCAGCCACTGCACTCCAGCCTGGGCGACAGAGCGAGACTCTGTCTCAAAAAAAAAAAAAAAAAAAAAAAAAGGTGAACTCTCTACTAAATATATTCCTACATAAGAAACCCTATCATTTTGTATCATATTGAACCCAGAAAGCATAGAATAAAATATTGTTTATGCACAATCCCATTGGTGTTACAATAGAAAAATAAAAATTTTAATATCCTAGCATTAAGAAATTAAGATTGATTAAATTATTAGGCTGTTCGCAATACTCAAATTTTGTTCAACTTATAGAAACAAGACTAAGACCTCACTGTTTCAGTAAATGTTAATTAACATGTAATGTGCATTAGTGGGAAATCATCATAATGAAATTTCCCTTTTGTTCTCACATCAGGGTCCATTCCACAACACCCAGTTAGTGCCTTGAAACCTACATGCCAAGTGAAACAGACTCCTGGTAATTCCCAAGAAGCCATAAGGTCTTACTGTGTCACTTTGTATGGCGCTTGCCTTTATACACCACAGCCCCATGTGCCTGCCACATTTGAGAATTTATTTTCAAATTTTTATCAAAGTACACATGCCCATGATTTAAAAGAAAGTAGCCCATAAGGATCTACAATAAAAGAAGAGTTGCCTGCTTCACACTCTATACTTTTCTCCACTGGTCCTTGTCCCTGCCATCTCTCAGCTTTTCTCGGCTGTTATAGAAAGCTGTAATATGGGAATAATAATAATGTAAGTAGTTCATAGTGAAGGTTAAGTGAATTTGTGTACATGAATATGTACAGCAGTATCAGGATCGTGGTTCACACTATGTAAGTGCAATCTGTGATGATTAATTTTACAGTTAAGTAAATTTGTGTACGTGAATATGTACAGCAGTATCAGGATCATGGTTCACACTATGTAAGTGCAATCTGTGATGATTAATTTTACAGTATCAGGACCGACAACATCAAGACCTAGGACAGTATCTGCCCCATAACTAGAACTAAGTCTTTGCCTACAGGTCGATTCCAAAAGGGTGAAAATGAATAACAAGTACTTACTTTGCCATAACTACAGGGAAACCATTTACTTCTCCATTCAAGCCACAAATATTTACCAGGTAGAACTACTCAGGCTCAGACACTCTTCTACATGCTGGGAATAGAGCGGGGTACAAGGCCAACATAGTGCTTACCTTCTAGTAATGAAGAGACAATACATAAGTGAGTAAATAATGTCATTTTACATAGGAATTTGTGTTATGATCCCTTCTTTTACATAGTGATCAAAATTAGGCTACATTTTAGTCTGCTTTTTTAAAATGATTTTACATGTGTAAAACGTAAATTTTTTTCACAAAAAAGTCATTTGTTAAATGATCTTACATTTTAAATGATTTTACATTTTAGTCTGCTTTTTTAAATTTTCTGTTATGATTCCTTTTTTAAATATTGAACAAAATTAGGCTACATTTTCGTCTGCTTTTTTGAAAATAATATTTTCCTGTATATTTTTCCTTTCTCTGTCTTTGTTGGGAGAATTATCCATTTTTTACCTTATATTGCTCAATTTCTTCTTCATTCTTTCTATGGATTGAAATTTTTTCCACTTTCTTAAAGTTGACCAGTCTCCTAATGTAATTTAGGATATTCATACGTGCACCAAGATTTTTCTTGTAAAGCTGTTTGTTATTCCTAGAATTTCAGGGGGTTATTTGGTTTGTTTTTTCCTTATGTTCAATTCCTTTATCATGTTCTCAGACTTTTTTTTTTTTTTTAACTTCCAATTGCACTTTTTATCACATTGAACTCACTGTTTTCCCAGAACTCTACTTTCTGAAGTCCTCTCTTCTTCTCTCCCATCTGGTCTCCCTAGGTGTGCCACAGAAATGTCATCCTGCGGCTTTGCTTCTCCCTTGGATGCACTGCTATTTGAAGCTCATAAGTTCATTTTTTAAATTCTCATCCTCATTTTTTTCTGCTATGCATGTTCAAGTGACTTCCTAAGAAAGAGTGCATAACTGAAAATGACTTTATTCTGGTTTGCTGATTGATAATTTACCAGGACATAGAATTCTTGGCTGAGAATTCTTTCAGAGATGGAAGTCAGTGTTCAATTGCTTTCTAGGATCCTGTGTGCTGATGCACAGTCAGGGAAAAAGTGTATCTTTTTTTTTTCTCTTAGTTAATAAGCTTAATTCTCTTCATTTAACCTTTGTGTTCTAAAGATTCAAAATGATATTTTCAGCCAGGGGTAGTGGCTCATGCTTGGAATTCCAACACTTTGGGAAGCCAAGATGGATGGATTACCTGAGCCCAGGAGTTCGAGACCTGCCTGGGCAACACGGTGAAACTCCGTCCTTACAAAAAATTAGTGGGGTATGGTTGTACACAGCTGTAGTCCCAGCTACTTGGGAGGCTGAGGTGGAAGGATCACCTGAACCTACGAGGTCAAGGCTGCAATGAGCCATGGTCACTCCACTGTACTTCAGCCTGGGAGACAGAGTGAGACTCTGAAAAAAAAAAAAAAATTTATTATCATTCTGATCAGCCCACTGTCTTTTCAATGTGAAAATTTGTGACAATTTTTAACTCTGGAAAATTTTCTTATATGATTACAAATTTATTCCCATTGATTTTCTCACTTATTAATTTCTACAATTCCTACCAGTTGAACATTGAACATTTATGGATTGATTTCTGTGTCTTATCTTTTTCTCTTGTTTCTGGTCTCTTGTCTTTTTATGCTACATTCTCACAAATATCTTAAAAATTTAACTTCCAAATCTTCTATTGTATTTTGTATATCAGTAGTAATATTTTTTACCTTTAGAAGCTCTTCTTTATTCTCTGATTATTCACTTTTACAGAATCATGCTCCTGTTTTATGGATGTAATATCTCACATCTCTCTTAGGAGACCAATTATAACTTTTTTATTTTCTGCGCTTTCTGAACTCTGAATCACCTGCTTCCTTTAAGATTAGTTTTTTCCATGTTTTTGTAGCTCTTTCTCTGTAATGCTGAAGACTTTCCTCAGCTATCTTGGGCTTCTTTACAGTGTTCATTCATAATAATAATTGTGTCTCTATGTTCATGGGTGAGGCTTGTCAACAGGTCAATTCGACTTTAGGGTGAGCCAGTGAGGAGCCATCATTGTGCCAATGGCTCCTCAAGTACTGCTGGGTGGAGAGTTTTGCTCTGTGGCACCATCCCTGCCATTTGTTTTCTTGATGCTCCCCTGTCCCCCACTTATCAAAAAAAACAAGTACATTCAAATGTTTTCAAGTCTTTATCTTAGTTTGGGCCACTATAATAGAATACCATATACTGGGAGGCTTAGACATAACAAGCATTTATCTGTCACAGTTCTAGAGGCTGGAAATCTAAGACTAGGGTGCCAGCATGGTCAGGTGCTTGGTGAAGGCCCTCTTCCTGGTTTACGGACAGCAGTCTTCATGTTGAATCTGCATATGGTGGAGGGAGAGCCAGCTAGCTCTCTCTGGCCTCATAAGGCTACTAATCCCAATAGGGCTCCACCTTCATGACCTAATCATTATCCAAAGTTCCCACCTCCAAATACCATCCCATGGGATTAGGGTTTCAACATAGGAATTGGAAGAGACAGAAACATTCAGTCCATCATAGTCCTCCACCTATTTTTAAATCAACTTAGCAATAAATGCTGGAGAAAAGGTAGGGAGTAAAGGGATTAATTATTCCTCTGCATTTCTCACTGTCAAGCATTTTGTTTTTTTATAGTCTCAAGACTATTTCTTATAGTCTTGCTGGGATTCCTTAAGTCAAACCACTGTAGTCTCTGCTGCTCTGAATAATTATCCATACTCTTCCATTTTATATCATCCAAAAATTTCTAGAATCCCATTGTTCCCTTCTCTTCACTTTTATGTGATGATACCAGTTATATTTCTTCAGTGTGGTATTAATAAATTCTCAAGAATAAGAGGAGATAAAAGCATATGCAAGCCATCTTGAACTAAGAAAACCTTGTTTCTTTCTTTCTTTCTTTTCGTTTTTTTGACAGAATCTCTCTCGGTTACCCAGACTGGAGAGCAGTGGCACAACCTCTACTCACTGCAATCTCTGCCTCCTGCGTTCAAGTGATTCTTATGCCTCAGCCACCCAAGCAGCTGGGACTATAGGCGTGCGCCACTATGCCTGGCTAATTTTTGTATTTTTAGTAGAGATGTGGTTTCACCATGTTGGCTAGTCTGGTCTCGAACTCCTGACCTCAAGTGATCTGCCTTCCTTGGTCTCCCAAAGTGCTGGGATTACAGGCATGAGCCACTGCACCCAGCCAACCCTCTTTGTTTCTATATGAGGGAAAATTAACTTCAAGTTTCGCCTTAACAGGAAAAAAAAAAAAAAAAAAAAAAAAAAAAAAACCCACATACACACACACACAAATAGGCAAGATCTGCCCAAAGAATACTGACTGGTATAAATGGGGCATATCACTCTATCAACATATCAATAAATAAGCCCAGTCCTTTTAGAAATGGTGCCAATTCACCATACTTAGAAAAGAATTCTATTTCTGTCTGGTTTTGTCTACCCATCTAAAGCAAAAGAGAAAATTGACCAGTGACTACCCAAAATTATCCAGCCTGCCTGACTTGAATTTATCACATAATTAGAATCCTCTCGTTTGCAGAATCTTCTATTCACAATCTTCTATTCTTGTTTTGGCAGCTAAAACTCTGGTTAACCACACAACCCTAGCCTCTAGACATGTACTGCTTTAGCATTAACAGTCACATTCACACCTATTCTGAGTCAGACATCATTCCAAACATTTAACATATCTTAATTCTGTCAGTTCTCACACAACCCTACAGAGGCAGGATTCTTATTATTCACAGTTTATAGGAAACTGAGGCACAGGTAGGAAGAGTAACTTGCCCGTGGTCACACAGCTGCTAAGTGCCAGAGCCGTGAAATAAACGACACACAATCAGGTTCCAGAATCTGTATTCTCACCCTCTACACATGCTGTCTCCTCACTGTGATTTACAATTAATTTATTTGAATTGCTTTGAAAAAAACCGCTAAACATATGTCCCTTGGAATTACAGTTAGCATTTTATTTCTACGTGACAAACGGAACCATCTTGCTATAATTTAAGAGATTACCACAACCAGTCTAAAATTACTATCTTACATTTTTATACTTTTAGAAATACACATATTATCTGGATGGAGATCTTAACAGCCTTCAATGGAGTTATTACATGTTTCTAATAGATAAAGAGGACCAGGACCAACTGGTGATAGAGCTAGGACTAGAACCATAGTGTTCTGCTTCCTATTCCACTGTTCTTTCCACCAAAAAATGTGGCCCACACTCAAATATAAGATCTAATTGAAGATCTCTAGTGGCCACATATAACCATCTTTTTTTTTTTTTTTTTGAGACTGATTCTTGCGCTATCGCCCAGGCTGGAGTGCAGTGGTACAATCTTGGTTCACTGTAGCCTCCGCCTCCTGAGTTCCAGCAATTCTCCTGCCTCAGCCCCTTGAGTAGCTGGACTACAGGTGCCGGCCACCATGCCCAGCTAATTTTTTTGTATTTTTAGTACAGATGGGTTTTCCCCATGTTGGCTAGGCTGGCCTCAAACTCCTGGCCTCAAGTGATCCACCCACCTCGGCCTCCCACAGTGCTAGGATTACAGGCATGAGCTAGTGTGCCCAGCCATAACTATAATATTTTAAATCAGAAAAGATCTCAGAATTCTGGACTACCTGGGCTTATAGATAATTTCTCAAGATATTTAAGAAGTTTCATTAGCGTCATCTTCAGGCATTATTGGTCAGGAACAATTAATTGTGAGGTCTCTGAGTAAACTCAGTATATTTTGAATGAAGTGGTAGTCACAGTAAGCCAACTCCTCTGACTCAGAAATGTGAATAACAATGGAGTGCCCAAAGTAGCTATTCTGTGATGAGCTACAGTGGATCAAACAAGAGCCAAGTAGAGAGAGATAGAACGGAACACCAGACTAGAAGTTAGGAGCTCCGGATATGGCTTCTGCTTCCATCCCTAACCTTGTGTGTGACCTTGAATAAGTCATTGCACCTTTCTGGACCTTATCTGTAAAATAAGAATTTCACATAAGAGTATGCAGTATGATGAAACACTAAGTCAGAATCTAAGATTTGCATCAGAATATGGTTAAAATTTGTGCATGTAATAAACCTTCAAATGCTCTTGGTTTATATACCAAACATGAAGAAGAAAGGTCATCAAATTATGACACAGTGAATACTGTGTATTAAGACACAAGGATCAATCTGAACTGAAAACAGGCATCAGTCCCTGGATACAGTGGTGTTTATATTGAATGAATGAACAAGTAGCAAGAAATATATATGTTTAGAGCAGTGAAACTCTTAAAGATGAATGTTGCTGACATTTGTAAAGAGTAAGAAGTCATGACATCATAACAGAGTGTCCCCCAGCGAGTTCACTCTTAAGAGCGTTACTCCTTCCGAATACAGGTTGGAGATTTCCAATAACATTTGTCTGTGCCTCTGACTGTCAAAGGAATTTATTGTGAATTTACACAAGCAAGAAAGAAAAATTAGAAAAGAGACCAATCCTCATACTTTTTAACATGAAGAGTATCTCCAGTTGGGTTACTGAGAAAACAAAAGTTCCCCTAAAATAATTTAAGTGCCTTTTCATCAGATGTATTGAACTGTCAATAGCAGTTCTCTTTTCCCTAGCATGTTATGAACTGACTACAGCAAGAAAGATACTGAATAAGAAAAGGCAATGCCTCAACCTAAAATAATAATCTACCTTTGTATTCAAATGTCCCCTTCATTTCTGAACATCAGCTCTGTTTCTGATCCCTTGTTTTTACCCCATATCGTCATGAAGAATGAGTCATCAGATTCTCTGAATTTAATTCAATAATTACGCATCCTCATGTGTTCAGTGATACACTAGCCCTGCTGGGAGAAAGATGTGGCAGAAAGGTGGGGAGGAGACTGGAAATGAGAAAGAAGTGATAGTATTTTCCTTGCCTTCATAAAATGTAAAATCTTCAAAGCAAATAAGACTCAAAGAAGAGGAACACTGAAGAGCCTGAATAATGAAACAAAGTAGCTGATGATACTCAGCAATTAATATCATGAGCAACAAGGGACTGAGGATGACTAAGAAAGACATCAGTGCAGAATGGGTGGCCAGGGAGATCTGGAAGGAGAGAAAATTAACAAGGTCATGCTAGAGAATGGGTCTAATCTGGATGCCCATGAAAAACAGGGAGGCATCTTGAGCTGGTAAATGCAGAACTCAAAGATCAAAACTTAGAGGAGTTTAGCACAGGAACAAAGAGAAAACAGACCACACGGTGACTTGGGTTGTGTGAGGAACACTCACAACATATTTGGTAGCTAGTACAGCCTTCTAGAACACTGTCCTAAAATATGCTCCCCCATTGAATTTGTGAGGAAAGCAAGAAGGGTTAAAAGAACAATAGAAAAAAAAAAAACATGGAGGCCCTTTTTCTGCTTTTAATGCCCTCCACCTAGAACTTTACCAATAAACGTATTTGAATGTTCACTTTTGCTACAGGGGTTATATTAGTTTGCTAGGGCTGCCATAACAAAATACCATGGACTGGGTGGCTTAAACAACAGAAATTTATTTTCTGACAGTTTTGAAGGCTGGAAGTCTAAGAACAAGGTGCCAGCCCATACAGTTCTTGGTGAGGGCTCTTCTTCTTGCTTGCAGACAGCCACCTTCTTGCTATATCCTCACATGGCCTTTTCTCTGTGACCGTGCACACCGTGTATCCTTTTTACATGACGAAATTTCTTCTTCTTATAAAGGACACTAGTCAGGTTGGATTAGGACTCACCCTAATAGCCTTACTCTAATTTAATTGCATCTTCAAAGACTCTATCTTCAAATATAGTCATATTTTGAGATACTGGGGGTAAGGGCTTCAACATATGAAGTTGGGAGAAGGAAACAATTTGACCAATAACGCAGGTTTGTTTGATTTTTAATCATCAAGGAAATGTCATTGGTAACTGCAACTTGAATTTTCACTTTTAAAATTTCCAGAGTGCTTCAAGGAACTTTTTAGCACTAAATATTGTCACCCTTGGGAAAAGAGAAAATAAGATGGACTGGGGTTGAGGGTAGGGAGTAGGATTGCAAATTTACCCAGAGAGAAAGGAAAAAAAAAATTAAAGTTAGGCAGACAAAAATGGTTTTGTCCATCAAGACAAACAACTCCATTATAGGTGCAACCAGGTATTACTTGATCAAGAAAAAAGGCATTAATTCTAAATTCTTTCAATAAGCCTTTTTTATAATTTATAATTAGTCAAGGGATTAATAATCTTGCAGGGGGATAAAAATGAACAAAAGTATTAGTGTACAAATCAGAAAATGATAATAACATAAAAGATACAGAATGTTTAGTTCTCATAAAAGCAATCAAGGTAAAGATAATCTCCTCTAGGTATGAGACCACCCAGAAAAGCTCAGGAAGAAGGGTGGGCAGCTTGGGGAGAGAAGCCTGGATCTTGGCAGAGCTCATGAGGTCAAGGCCTGGTAAGAGAAGAACCAGGGCACCAGCACCAAGAAAGGGCTGTAATACAGACCTCTCTGAAATACGTCTTGGTGCCCTTCAGAGCTGGTCTCCAACTTTGGGTGAACCTGGACTGTATTTGGAGGCCAATCAGTTGTGCAGGTAAAGGGCAAGGGGGCTGTAGAGAGCCATCTGACTAGACAACAAAGCCCAGGGCCAAGGCAGCCACCAGTCAAGGAAGGAAAGGAGTTGGGCCACCATTGTGATAATTAGCATTGATGAACAGCAAAATAAGAAGAAAATAACCTGGAGAGTGTGTTATACCCCAGGTTAATATTATAGTAGCAAGATAAGAAGAAAAGTCCTAGGAGAATAATACACATCAAGTTAATATTACAATACTAATATTACAACCTGGGGGTATACTGTTAGTCTGTGAGGGCTTCCATAACAAAGGCTGAACACCTAAAACAACAAAAATCTATAAAATTTTTCACAATTTGGAGGCTAGAAGTCTGAGATCAAGATATGGAGTAGGCAGGGTGGTTTCTTCTGAGCCCTCCACGTGGCTTACAGATTACTATCTTCTTCCTGCTTCTTCTCATGGTCTTAACTCTGTACACCCCTGTATTAGTCTGTTCTCATGCTACATAAAGACATACCCAAGACTGGGTAGTTTATAAAGGAAAGAGGTTTTGCTTTTGTTTTTGTTTTTGTTTCTGAGACAGAGTTTCACCCTTGTCACCCAGGCTGGAGTGCAATGGCATGACCTCGGCTTACTGCAACCTCCGCCTCCTGGGTTCAAGCGATTCTCCTGTCTCAGCCTCCCAAGTAGTCGGGATTACAGGTGCCTGCCACCAGGCCTGGCTAATTTTTGTATTTTTAGTAGAGATGGGGTCTCACCATGTTGGCCAGGCTGGTCTTGAACTCCAGACCTCAGGTGATCCTCCAGCTTCAACATCCCAAAGTGCTAGAATTGCAGGTGTGAGCCACCACACCCGGCCAGGAAAGAGATTTAATAGACTCACAGTTCCACGTGGCTAGGGAAGCCTCACAATCATGATGGAAGGTGAAGGAGAAGCAAAGGCACATCTTACACAGTCGCAGGTAAAAGTGCAGGAGAACTCTCATGTATAAAACCATCAGATCTCCTGAAACGTATTCACTCCCATATGAACGGTATGGGGGAAACCAGCCCCAGGATTCAATTATCTCCACCTGGCCTCACCCTTGACACATGGGGATTATTACAATTCAAGGTGAGATTTGGGTGGGGACACAGCCAAACCATATCAATTCCTGTATTCAAATTTCCTCTTCTTACAGGGATACCTGTCTTTTTTGGATTAGGGCTCACCCCAATGACCTCATTCAAACTGAGCTACCTCTATCTTCTCCCCCGCCTAAAAAAGCCACCTTGCTCAGCCGAGGGACTAGAATACGTAAGTACAACCTTGTTATTGAATGTTTCTTATCAGAACTGAGAATTTTATTATCATTCAATTATCAGATCTCAAACAAAAAACAAAGCACACAGAGTGAGAGAAAAACAATTTTTTAAAAGAACAAATTTGGTTTGTGGCTTTAGCTAGTATTCCCAGCTTCATTTTTCTTACTATTATTAGCCAAATAGGCCTGACCAGGATTTAAAGTCGAAGACGAGAGGGAAAATTACCATGCACTCTTCTCTTACGACTTTCAATATTTTAAAAAGAGCTTAAAGACCTTTTATTTTATACATTTGCCAGTAATTGTCTTTATGGTTTTATTGGTACTAATTTCATGCAGCTCATTTAGAATGTCAAGCCACATATGCAACATGATAATAAAGTTATTATTACTTCATAGAGATATAATTTTTTTTTTTTTTTTTTTTTTTTTTTTTTTTTTTTTTTTTTTTTTTTTTTTTTTTGAGACGGAGTCTTGCTCTGCCGCCCAGGCTGGAGTGCAGTGGCCGGCTCTCAG
Organism: Rhinopithecus roxellana; assembly: GCF_007565055.1. Classification (NCBI taxonomy): domain Eukaryota; kingdom Metazoa; phylum Chordata; class Mammalia; order Primates; family Cercopithecidae; genus Rhinopithecus; species Rhinopithecus roxellana. Next base: position 96,689,422 of record NC_044566.1, read on the forward strand.
CTCACTGCAAGCTCCGCCTCCCGGGTTCACGCCATTCTCCTGTCTCAGCCTCCCGAGTAGCTGGGACTACAGGCGCCCGCCTCGTCGCCCGGCTATTTTTTTGTATTTTTTAGTAGAGACGGGGTTTCACCGTATTAGCCAGGATGGTCTTGATCTCCTGACCTCATGATCCGCCCGTCTCGGCCTCCCAAAGTGCTGGGATTACAGGCTTGAGCCACCGCGCCCGGCCCATAGAGATATAATTATAAGTAATTTTGATTCTCTCATTTTTGTCCTCTCACTTTCTCCTCATTCCTGCCCACGTTTTATAAAAATGAAGATGAGTTTGCTGACCTTTTGCTAAAGAACATGTAGTATAAGAAGGTGATGATTTCATCCTGATTGAGGCCTGTGAAACTTTTATTTTCTAGCTCCATTAACTTTTTCAGAGTAAGTCTGGTTATTATATTACTGCATTACAAATAAACTTCTAAATTCAGAGAAAAATACAAATGCCACAAAACAGTAAATAACTCCAGTAATATGGGACCCCTTTTGGCCAATGAACCAAGTTTCAATAAAATGTTTGTTGCCTTGATTAGCAATATACTAGAAAAGATATTATTTAAAAGAAAAGAAAAAAGGGATAAGAGAATTAAAATTTCTCATTATTTGGTAAAGATCTGATGACATACACCATTAAATATAATAAGATGAAGTTTCTCAGTATTAGGAAAGCAATGTAAAATATATAGTAAATGTAATTTGTACCACTGACATAATTTGCATATTTCTACAGGGGTCATTGGCCATAGTTTTGAAGGGCTTTTTGAAACTATTAATTTCTACATAAGAGAGCACCTTAGCTGGTCCAAGGTAGGGATAAGGCATCACTTTGGCAAATATTTTAATTCCAAAAGTAAAGGAAAAAAGGCAAATAGAAATGGAAGTTTCTACTTCCATACTTTGTTCTGGGAAAGGGCCAGAATAACACCCACTTCTGGTTGGAGAGATCTGAACCTGAAATCTTAAAAGCAGGAGAGGACCACTCATTTCAAAGACGGAGCTATGAGGGAATGACATGGAGTAAGCAGAATGTACCTTTAGTGCTGACCATGCCTTTGTTCTGGGAAAGACACAGGTATAGAACACTGAGTTATGACTATAGAAAACAGATAATAGATTGTACAGTGGAAAGTTTCAGGAGCTGGGGATTTGAGGAGCTGGGGCTTTGAGGAACTAAGTTGCCCTGCAAGAGATGATCTATGTAGTAGGCAAGGGTTGCATCACCAAGCACAGACGTCTAATTGGACAAATAGTGATTGCCAACCATTGCTTGTTCTTGTGAGCAACTATTTGTTTTATTCAAGCTGTCTGCTCAGGTAAGCAGAGCCCGAGAGCATAAAGAACGTGGAAGATCTTTGAAAAGGAGTTGGACTAGCTTGACAGAGCCCAATCTGGACTGTCCAGCAGAAGTCTAACACACGGCATTATGTAAAAATGAAATTCACAGATGCTAAGAAATGCCTCAATTAAAGGGCCTATCCTTTATTTGTGTAATTCAGAAGGAGAAGATATGAGGGAGAGCTTTAGTAACAGGCCTTGGGAGGGCAAGGTTAAAACCACACCCTTGGAAAGCAAGATCTAAAGGGATTGGACATTCCCATTGTCAATCACTCTGGAGAGACTGACAATGAGATTTGGAGGAGGGAACTAAAGTGGAAAGAGAGAAGCCCTTTCCCTCTCTTGATGTTGTTTTCTTTAATTTCCTTTTTTTTGTTTGTTTGGTTGGTTGGTTTTGATTTTGGTTTATTTGTTGTTGTTGTTGTTGTTGTTGTTTGTTTGTTTGTTTTTTGTTTTAGAGACAAGGTCTCACTCTGTCTCCCAGGCTGGAGCACGGTGAAGCAATCTCGGCTCACTGCAAACTCCAAATCCTAGACTCAAGTAATCCTCCTGCCTTAGCCTCCTGAGTAGCTAGGGCTACAGGCACGTGCCACCACACCCTGCTATACTGTTTTCTGGAGATGGGCCTCTTGTTATACTGCCCAGGCTGGTCTCGAACTCCTGTCCTCTAGCGAATCCCCCACCTTGGCCGCAGGGTAGCTGGGCCTACAGACATGAGCCACTGCACCAGGCTGAATGTTGTTTTCTTAGGCCTGGACCCAAAGAATCTATCTCAAGAGGTAGACATAAGTGGAGAGAAAATATGCCTCTGAAACATGGAAACAGGAGGACGCTGGCAAAAGAGACCCTGAGGTCAAGTGGGGCTCCCGTGACACAGCTGAGCAGAGCAGCAGCTTCCGAAGGGAGTGGCTGAACTGACCTTCACCTTTGAGGAAACTGGCACTAGTGGTCAATGGGAAGTTGGCCTCAGGGGTGCCCTTCCTCTGGGCCACTTTGGAGCTCAGACTGTAGGGAATGGCTGGAAGTCCAGGTGGTAAAGAGCAGGGCCTTCTGAGACTAGCACAGTGGGCAGTGGTACAACAGCAGCAACCCAGGGGCCAACTTAGACACTTGGGATAGAGGCTTGGCTCATGGCAACAGTGCGGGCCTCACCCCAGGAGAGCTCGAGGTCAGCTCTCTGAAGTGGAATGGAGGGCCAGACAGTGCCCAGGGTAGCATCGTAAGTTCATGGAGACACCATCCTGGAAAGGTATTAGATAATGTAGGTAACCCTGAAGAATCCAGGAGGGAGGGCGTTCACCTACTACAGCTTGCCAGACAAACACTGCCGACTTTGAATTTGACTGCTAAATGTAACATCATTTGTATTCCCCAAGCTGGTGAAACCTACGAGATGTAGGCATTACACTTAAAATAAATAACTCCAATGAAGCCAGGAATTAGGTTCATTTTAATTTCATAGATAGAAAATTGAAAGACTGTGAGATTTCCTCAAACTAAAAAAGGGTAATACCCCAAATTAGAACTCAAAGCCTGTAGCATCCACAGCTATGCTAAGACACTAGCTGCAATGTTGTCTCAGAGGATGAACACACAGCAGGTACATTAAATCAAATTGTGAAAGCGTAGTGATCACCGTCAATTTAGATTCTATGAATGAGCCCCTATATTTTATCATGCCTTTCTGTCAGCGTTTATTATTTGTTAAGGGGTTTAAATCTACAATAGAAACATATTTCTGTGTAATCCAGTAACACACAATGGGTAACCATAGCTGAATTTTATAAACTATGATTTGTCAAATAATTCATGCTGTTTCCCAAACACAAGAGCCTGCATTATTCTGACAGCAAAAAAAGAGTTTTCCTATTCCCTATAATTTTGTATTGAACCTACAGACTATCTGCTTTACCTGAATTCTTAGAGGGTTAGGAATTTAAGCCTAAAAACCACTTTGTGATAGGAAATGTAAAGTCTTACAGCTAAAGGGCTGAAAACATCATTTTTCTGGACTTCAAACAATACCAAATATACACCAGCTCAGGTTCAGCAAAGCATACTGCACTCTTTAGACATGTCTAGGGAATGAACTTATACAGGGAAGAAAGTAGCCATTGATCAAACTAACAATTATTGTGCAGCAAGCTCTGTTCTAAATCTTCTAAATTTACATTAGTAAATCTACCAAAATTACACATAGTAGCTTAGTTAGCTCCCCCAAAAATGAGACTGTTAGTGTTTTCATGAGGGCTAAGTTCTTTGTCTAAGATCATGCAGCAGAATAGTAAGTTGGCATTTAAAACAGATATATCTAACGTTAATCCAATGTTCGTTGTATAATATCAGGCTGCTTCTATTGGTAACCTTTCTGGTATTTAACCACTGTTTCTATCAGGAAATTGTTATTCTATTCTAATCTGAATCTCATTCATTGCCACTTAAGCCTGTTTACTTAAAATCTGTTCTTGTAAAGTTGCGAAACAGCTGGTCACTGTCCTTGATTTAACAGCTCCTGCACATACAGTACTCAAAGATAATTAAATCCCCTATCGGCAATTTCTTCTTTTGGCTGAATAAGCCCTTTTCAATGTTTCTTTAAAAAATTTTCTGTGCCTTTAAATATCTTGCAGCATCACCATAGCACGTTTACTTTTGCAGCTGCAATACGAGCACGTGATTTTCTTATAGTCATTTATAACTACAAGGACCATTCCTACCCATCCCCATCATGCTCTTCTACCATCTTCTATTTACTGCTTAAGCAGCTTGGTTCTCCCATTGAGCATTTTTGTCCTCATCGAGCTTCATTATGTTTGCTGTGATGGTTTCTCCAATTTGCCAAGAAGCTGCTTCTATTTCTAAGGAGCACTGCAGAGCACTTGCATTCCCGGTCAACTCCTTTGCCTGTTCTGTTTCATTCTATGTTCTTACTCGATAAGCACCTGGAATGGGCTGAATTGCCACCCCCAAATTCATATATTGAAGTCCTATCTCCTTGTACCTGACTTTATTTGAAGATGGGGTCTTTAAAGAGGTAACTAGAGTAAATGAGGTCATTGGGGTGGGCCCTGATCCAATGACTGGTGTCCTTTCGAGAAGAGGAGGTTAGGACACAGACACACACACAGAAGGTAAGCCCATAGAAATACACCATGAGAAGATGGACATTTACAAGGAGAGAGACCTCAAAAGAAACCAACCCTGCTGACACCCTGATTTCAGACCTCCAGTCTCCACATCTGTATTGCCACATCTGTATTGCCACAGATGGCAGGAGTCTAAGGAAACATAAGAACTAAATGCAATGTGGAATCCTGGATTCGATCCTGGAACAGACAAATGACTTTTATGGAGCCCTGGTGAAATCTAAACAAAGTTTATACTTTAGTTCACAGCATTGTACCAATGTAGATTTCTTAGTTTTAATAAAGGTCCTATAATTATGCAAGATGTGCAATATTAGGGAAAGCTGAGTAGAGGGTATACAAAAAATCTCACTTCTATCTTTGCAATATTTTTGTAATTCTAAATTTATTTCAAAATTAAAATAATGTATCATAATATAAATAATGTATTATAAAAGTAACACATACGATGAATAATAATATAAAAATCAAATAATAAATGAACTAATAAAACACCGCCAGTGGAGAAAAATCACATATTTTCATCATTGTGAAGTATTCCCTGAAATAAACTCTATATTAAAAAAGGAGGGGAGAAAGAAGCTAACCTTCATTGAGATCTACTGATACTGAGTATTTGACAGGTACTATCTTATTTAATCCCCACAATAGCACTGCCACTTATAAAATGTGACATCTGATGAAACAGAAGCTCAAACATATTTCAGTGATTCGTCCAAGGTCACATAACAAGTGATAGACTGTAATTCAGACCCAGCTCCATTTAATTCCAGTGCACCATGTTTGTTCTCCTGGTTAAGTGTGAATTTATATGTCCCCACCAACTATACTTTCACGTAAGTATATCCATTCTAACTGTGGATTTCATTCTTAGCCAAATATTGGAATCACCTCGGAAGCTTTAAAAATTCCTGAGGCTCAAATCCTACCCCCAATTCTGCTGTAATAATTTCAGGATTTGATTGGACCTCAGAATTTTAACATTATCCCCAGATATTTCATATGTGTAGAGAACAACAACTCTACTAGTTTATCAATGTTAATGTTATACAGAACAGAACTAAAACCTTTGCAAAAGACAGGCAGTCATATTTATCATTTATTCAGGAGTAAGCATGTATCATCAAAATCAATTAAATTCAACTTGTGCAACATATTATTTAAGGAAACAAGCAAAAGAAATTCTTTAAAAGACACATGGAGAACAGGGGCCAACTTCAGAAGAACTCTCATCAGCTAACTGCATAGAGCACCAGGAACATAGAAGCAGTTGACTCCAGAGATAAATCTCAAAACCTTCCAATAAAGAGAAGAAAGTAGCAATCATTTTACTAAAAAAAAGTCAAATGACTTACTGTCTCGGATTTTAATTTCCTCTGGTCTCTTTAAAATGGCAAAGGGAAACCATCAAGCTATGTAAGACGCTAATTGAAAATAAACATTTTCCTACTTTTGAGTGGAATTAAAGCTGGGAAAAACTGAATTGCTTCAAGGTGAGGAATGAAACAGAAAGAAACATCAAGAAAGCTGCAATGAGAGTATTTGGAAACCATTCTGTTTGCTGAACTGTCAGCCATGCAAGCACTTATAGACAATTACAACCTTAGAAAACAAATAAAAAGTGTGTAAGTAGGCACTTCGATGCTTCTTCCTAATTATAGGGTTTACGAGCTGGATTCAAAAAACACAAATCGAGGCAGTGCGAACAACAGTAACCCTGAAATGAGGTTATGAAGCTTATTAGCTTTACATAATTACACAGCTGTGACAGGTTGAAGAGACCCCTGCCTGAAGCACATTTCCTCCCCTCTTTACTACTGGGTCTCACAGCAAGGTTGCCATTTTTTTTTTTTTAATTTTACCCTTTTTAAAAATATAATTTAGGTTGAATCACGGACTAACCAATATTTGACCTACACAAGTGGCTATTTCCTATTTTGTGTTTCCATATGAAGATCTCCTTCATCTCTCTTCGGGTTCTCGGAGGACACTGACTTGTTTTTCTCTATCCTTTGAAACATCCACAGCACCAAGCAGACGTGTGTGAGTAACAGAGCATGCTCAGTAAGGGCTCATGCATAAATGAAAGAAATTCACCTACTTATAGGGAAAAGCTGTGTTTTCTAATATTTAACCTATTGAAAAGCCCTGGAAGCCACCATTTGTGATATGTATCTCCCCTCAAAAAATCATTCTGGTAATCGGCCTGGACACCAAATTGTACCTGCAATTTAGCTGACAGTCTGGGGTTAGTAAAAAATGGTTCTTTACTGTCCTGCCTGAGGTGTCTGTGCAGGGCTATGGGAAGGAGTAGGGTTAGGGGTCTCTCACTGTATTTGCACACACATATACACATACACACACAGAGAAGGTTTGTAATTAACTATTTGGCATATCCATGATTTAAAGATGCAAATATTGATTTTTCATTTTTTTTTTTTTTTTACAAATAAGAAAGGAAACTCAGGAAAATAAGAGCAATTTATAAGAACGACATGCAACTAATACTTAGTTGTCTAAAAGTTTTAGTAATGAAGCCTGTGTATGAACTTCTTTGTTGCACTAACATTTTATCTTTGAAAAGCCAAATTTACGGACTTGGCAGATCTTCTCATATATGCCAAAGAGAAATTTCTTTAGGACATTTAATTCAAAAAAAATAAGAGCAGAGCTCTTCAAGGCTTTAGGCAGCCAACTGCAGGATATAATAATAAAAGCTCACACTTATTTAGTGTTTGCCATGCTTGCTGTGCTAGCACTTTAAACATTTTAGCTATCTAATCCTCACAATGATCTAAGAGGCTGGTACCATGCTCATTCCCATTTAACAGAGAAGAGGCTTCGACAAGTCATTTGCCTACAGTTACATGCATATAGAAGGCAGAATGTGGGCTCTCACCCAGGTAGGTAGTCTCTCACTAGGGCCGGTACTCATACGTACCCCTCTCCTGATAGATAGATCGTATCAGCCAACCACAACTTCTCTCTCTTTATCCCCCCAAAAATCTGCTACAATATTCATCCACAATAATATTCCAGAATTACACATCCCATTTGTACATTATTTTGATGTGTATAGTAGGTTGGTGGCACCTATCTTGAATATTGCTCAATGGAAAAAAAATGAGGGCCACCAATCTTATATACCAGCATGAATTATGTTTATTTGATTATGTGATCAATGGACTGAATGTTTATGTCCTCTCCAAATTCATATGTTAAGTCCTAATGTGCAGTGTAATGGTATTTGAAGATAATTAGGTCACGAGGGCAGATCCCTCATGAATGGGACCAGTGCCCTTATAAAAGAGGCTGGAGAAAACTCCCTCACCCCTTTTGCCATATAAGGACACAGAAAAAGTCACCATCTATGAACCAGGAAGTGCGCTGTTAGCAGACACTGAGTCTGTCAGCACCTCCATTTTGGACTTCCCAGCCTCCCAAACTGTGAGAAATAAATGTCTATCATTTGTATGCTATCCAGTTGATGGCATTTTGTCACAGCAACTCAAAGGGACTAAGATGTCACTTCAGGGTTTAGTGTAAGATCATCATGTAAAAGGATGTTTGTCAAAAACAAATGGTGTGCCCATGTAATGTATATAATATTTCTAAATGAAATACTCGCAAATGACATCAGGCTTTATAATCTTTTAAATTTATGTAATTGTGTTTTGTGTTTGGAAACATTCATTGAAATCATTTACAGGTGTAATGATTCAACAGGAATTGGCTGGACTTAAGTTTCATTAAAATAAAAGTGAATATGAATAAAGACATATTCATTTTGATTGGAAATATTCCATGGTTCTGGAATTCGTTTGTCTTGTGATGTCAACTGTGGGAAAAAAACTTATCTCTAATAAATATGGTCATTGTAATTGGATTTCATATTACTGAACTAGCTAGAGAAAGATGATGCTTTATGGGAAACATACACTTGTAATATGAATATGAATAGTCCCTTAGGTAGTTTTGAATCCAGTCTTTATGAAGTGTAAAATTGGAATAACGGGCTTAGAATATTTAATGCATGTGGATAATTTGGATTGTTGCTGCCAAGATACAATGGCATGTTTGGGGAATGAAACAAGTTGAAAACACGCAAGTCATGTTATGTAGTTACGTAGAATATGGCAGTGACCTCCTAATTGACCTTACTTCCATGTTCGTCACCCCGTCTAGTCTATTTTCAACAAGTAGCCAGACTGATCCCTCTAAAACCTATGTTAGAGGAGTTACTCTCCTGAAGTGTACCATCACAGGCAGAATAAGACAGAAATCCTTACAGCGGTCAACAAAGTATAGCCTCCATTCTGCTCCAGCCACACTGGCCTCCTGGCTGGTTCTCAAACTTGTGGGGCGGGCTCCTTCCACAGAGACTTTGCACCTACTCTTCCTTCTGCTTGGAATGCTCTTCCTGAAGAAATCCAAATGGCTAGCACTCATTTTTTCCAGGTACCCAAATGTCACTTCTTCAGAGGTCTTGACTGTCCACCCCATCTCAGTCACCTTCACTCCACCCGACCCCAGCACACTCTCCAGCCAATCTACTCACTTCATTATTTTTCACCATGCTTGTTACTACCTGACAGCATCTACCTTTATTTTGTCATTTCCTGTCTTCTCCACTAAAAAATAAGATTACCAAGGAAAGAAACTTTTTTGGACCCAGGACCCAAGACCCAGAACAGTGCTAAGCACATCATGGGAATTATCTAAATACATTTGGAATGAATGCATGAATCTGAGTGATTGAGTGAAAGCTCATGAATGAATGGGCATTTTGATTTAAAGTAAAATACCCAAATTAGAATGAGGAGGGGACCCTCATTCTTAAGGAGAAAAGAGTTTGTAGCTTCATGGATTTTGTCTGGATGACTACTTTCTGAAAACCTGGAAAACCTTGATAGAAATATATGAGCTCCTGAAAAATAAGAAAAAAAGAAAGACTTTTGCATGTGTTCTATTCCCCATTGATAATTTTAATTTAAATTATATATCTATTTCATTTTAGTACTCTTACCATAGAATATTTAGGCTTCCTTTAATGTCCATATTTAAAAGCACATTACTTGTGATGTTTTGATAGTATTACATAAGCTAGGTGGTAGGACTTGATGCTTAAGAAAGCAAGTCAAAAGGAGAAAACTTATTTTAAAAGTAAAAAATAAACGGGAGAATCTATTTTTCATTATTGCCTTTGGCTAGTTTCTTGATTCCTTCCTATCCAGTGCTTGATTACCTTGCATTTAATTCCACAAGTATATACATACCTCATTTACAGGAGAAGAGTGGGGAATGATGGGTGAATGGGTGCATTCCTACAAACAGGAGCTCTAACAGAATTAGTTCTAATGCAATTCACATGACATGAAGTCATCAAATTATCATGCCCATGGAGACGTATCACATAGTGTCAATTGCTCGTTCAACTTTCTCAAAATCTCTTGAAATTCTGACACACCTTCTGCAATATTTCTTCCAGACATTATTCTTAACTGTTGAACACCCTGCCCAGTCTGTAGTGAAACATATGTGCCATGCCTAACGTCAAGGATCTTCTACCAAGTCCTAGTTTCCTGATAAATATTGTCTTCTATTTTCTAGAACATCATTTGGAGAACTCTGAAGCTGCCATAAAACTCACATTACAACATCAAAAGGATTCTCCTGTTTTTCAGAACTGCTCACCAAAATATAAAATATATGACAAAGAGAGAGGCCACCGAAGACCAAACTACACGTGTTGCAGAATCCACTCAACTCGGAATAGCTCAGTGGCTCACTGCCTGAGAGTTTGCAATGCGATGTGCTAAGCAGTCTGGCCAGGACAGACTGCCATCGCTCTTACTGGCTGAGAGTGCATGACAAAAAGTATATCTTAACACTGTGCTGTAATTTTGTTTTAATTACAAAAAGACTTCTAAGATAAATAGTGTTAAAATGAATCAGTGTTATTCAGAGAAGCATGAAACGTGCAATATATTCAGAAGGAGGTGATAATTATTTCATGAATGATAAAACAAATTATGTAAAGATATGAAAAAGCTGAATTGTGGAGAAAATGAGCCAAGGCATGAAAACATGCATTCTTTCAATAAACATTTACTTATCTACGTGCCAAATATCTAAATTTACAAACTGGACATGTAAAGATGAAAAGACAGTGTTCTTGACCTCAAAGAGCTCACAGTGTAGCACGGAAAATAGATATGCAAACAAACAATATGTGTACTGTTTTACCAGAGTCGTTTTCAAAATACTATGGAAACATGGAGACGGAAGGCATTGAATTCTTCTTGGTGAGTTAGGAACAGCTTTACTAGTGATTACTAAGATAGAACCTCAGAGATGAATGCAGGTCATTGGGCAAATCAAGCACGTAGGGCCTCTAGGCAGAAGCAACACCATAAGCCAAGGTGAGAAGAAAAATGGCACATTCAGGTGACTACATGTCATTTGAGTATTGCAGAGGTCAGATCATAAAAGACTTATGTACCATGCTCAGGAGGAACTTGATTTTTACACTGAGTAAAATGAAAGTTATTGAAATATTCTAAGTAAGTGAATACTATAATCAGATTTGCAAAGCAATTTCAGCAGATTGTAAAGGACTGCAGATCTTTTCCGTTCCCTGAAGATTTGGGGCATTGACAATAACTAAATTTCTCCACGGGAAGAGAGGAAGTCATTAATGAATTGGTGACAAAATAATTTACGAATTTCTCTTCTTTTTTAACTATGGTACTAAAGAAATCCTATTTTTACAGTGAACCATACAAAGAGACTTTTTGTACAATAGCCCAAACAAAGATATTTTAATAATTCAATGATAAATATTGAATATTTATCATTTGTTAATATTGATGTTAACATTTGTTATTAGCTTTAATATGCAACTCTGATTTCTACCTGTAAGTAACCTCCAGAGGAGGCATCATAACTGGGGTCTAATATTGGTCAGGAACTCTCAATAAAGCATCACAGAGAGTAAATTATTTGTGGCTGCATTTTCATAACAGTAAAAGAAAAACAAAGGTTCAACTGCATGAAAGGTGGTAATGGAGTAGGAAAAAGGGTCAAACTGGAGCTAAGGAAACCATGGTTTAGAAGATATTCTCATTCACCAACCACATGAACTCAGCAAATGCTTCACACTTTCTTTATTTCACTCCATTCAGGCAATGTAAAAATAACTATACTATTCCTTGTCTATGCAGAAATGTTTCAAAACCAAATGAAATCATGCTTGTAACTAAAATGCACCAAATATCCATTGATACAGCATTTCTGGTCTAGAGGTTGAGGAACTGCTCATCGTATCAATGTATGTAACAAAAGATGATGTAAAAAGGACAAACATGGGCACTCTGATGAAACAGTTATAAACCTGATACTATTATATATTTGACCATCGATTATCAGCTATGTTTCAATATTTAAAATGTGTATTTGTTGCTCTAAAGTTAGATATTCCCCCAAGGATTGACCAAACTAGCAAAATAAGCAAAATGAATTTTTCAAATAAAAATTCCTCATCCACCAAGTCGAAGTGACATGTTATAGTACATTCAGCAAGTATATCATGAATCTGACAAAGAAACAGGACCACAGAAAGGATGGGGGGAGAGTGAGGCGAATAAAGAAGAGGAGGATGCATAAGGATCTCCAGAAAAGCAGGTGTAACACAGAAGCCCTTCCAAACACCAACATTTGACTTTTTTTTCTTCAAAGATGTACCATAATCCCCTCATATAAACCCAGGTACTCATCAGGGACTCTCAGCACTCTTTCCGCCTGCCCAGTCAGAATGAAGCTGGTTAGAGCACAGAGTGTCAGCACAGGCAGACACCAACTGAGTTGTTTGCTGCTGTTCACTGGAAAACTTAAGGAAAACCTGCGGGAGGAAGGGAAGCAGTCCAAAGGAAACCTAAGCTGTGACTATGAGGTTGTACCCCAAACTTATATACAGGATTTTTATGAATGATAGCATAACTTCTTCGTTATGGGGTTCAATTGTGTCCCCTCAAAAGACGTGTGGAAGCCCTATCCCTTAGTACTTGTGAATATGGCCTTATTTGGAAATAGAGTCTTTGCAGATGCAATCAATTTAAGATGAGATCATTGGAGGGGGCCTTAAGCAACACAACTGGTGTCCTCATAGGAGGAAGGAAATGCCATGTGGACATAGACACACAAGGAGAAGATGACCATGTATGATGGAAGCAGAGACTGGTGTGATGAACCCACAGCCAAAGAAGGCCAAAGACTACCAGCAAAACACCAGAAGCTAGAAGAGTCAAGGAAAGCTTCTCACTACAGGTTTTGGAGGAAGCATGGCCTATGACACCTTGACTTTGAACTTCTAGCCTCCAGAACTATAGATAATAAACTGTTGTTTTAGGCCACCCAGTTTGTGGTACTTTGTTTTGGCAGCCCTAGAAAACAAAACAAATATACTCTTTTCTACAATTTTATCTGCTTACCTCTCTCTCTGTCTATCTATCCATCTATCTACCTCCATTTATCTAGCTATCATCAAAATATCATGTTAAGCAGAGCTTATGCCTTTGCAAATACCACACATTATAACCCATCTTTTCTCTGTCTAGGCTCAATCAGATGCAAAATGGTCACATTTTCTCTTTTGTTTTGTTCCGTAAATGGCCATTCTATTTCCCCCCTACACTTTTATGCAGCTTCAGTATTAAGGTCTCTTCCTGCGACAGAGTCTTGAAGGATGGTTTCACATTAAAACGGAAAAGGAACTCATAATTAGTGATTTACATTTGTTGACTAATTACATTTTAACTGAAAAGCATTCACACTAAATTGTTACAACTGAATATTTTTATGATCTTTTCCTTGCCTCTATAATTACAGAATGAAAGGCTTTTCTCCGCAATAAAGGCATTTTAGGCATCCGCCTATTCAATTGACACTGGGAAAAAAAGTCTGACTTAGAATCTGTAAAAAGCCTCAAGACAGTTAATCAATCAAGAAGGCATTTATCAGGGCGTTTCATGCCCCTGGTGCTGAGCTTTAGACTTCCAAAGATGCAGACATGGGTCAGATCCCTCCTGCCTTGAAAGGACAGCCAGTTGGCTGGGAAGAGTTTGATCTTGAGGAAGCTAAGGTCAGCAGGTTTCTGAAGTGTGGAATGACTCAGTGAAGCCTGGAGTTAGAGCCGAGAAGCAAGAACCTGGCACAAAACAGAAAGCGTGGCCCTGCTACCGCCTGGTAGAGCTCAAACAGCTTGTTTTCTTGTTTTTGCACACTGTTACTGCTGGCCTCCTCTCTTCCAACATTTCCTCTCCAGCTCAGTATTTGCAGCACCTGGGACATGACCAGTTACAAGGCATGGTGGTTGATTGAAGCATTAAATCATTTGCATCTCTTATAGCACCTACCAGGTTATAGGCAGAAAAGGAAGAAAGAGGAGGTCAGATTGCTGAGCTCCCACTTAAGGAGACAGGGGCTTATCTTGCTTCCCTGCTTGAAGCCAAAAATGCCATTTCCAGGCTTTGGATTGCGACTCATCCAAAGACAAAGCTCAGAACTCATTGAGCAAGACAGAAGGCACAATTTAACACATATCATATATACATTCAATCCTCAATTTGCAGATTTTGTATCTGTAAAATCGCCTACTTGCTAAAATTTGTTCATAATGCCAAAGTCAATATTCAGAGAACTGTTGTGGTCATTCATACTGCATGCTCAATGTGGCAAATAATTTGAGCTGTTCCCAACAGAGGTGGAACAAGGCTACTCTCCACCCTCTCGTTTCAGCTCTCATGCTGCAAGCGTTCTTTTCATGGTCTATTTAGTGCCATGTGTTTTGCATTTCTGTGCTTTTTGTTGGTGATCTCACTATCTAAAGTGGTCTCAAGCACCATGCTGACAGGTTGCCTGGTAGTCTAAGCACAAGAAGGCTGGGATGTGCCTTATGAAGAAAATACATGTGTCAGATGAGTTTTGTTCAGACATGAGTTATAATGTCATGGCAGTGTTAATGAATTAACAATACATTTGTGAATAAACACAAGTGGAAATGTCCATGTGTGTTATTCAGCAGAAACACACATAAAACAAGGATATATAATGATTCATTGATGAAAATACTGTGACTGGAGGCTTGTAGGAACCTAAACCTGTATTTCCTCTAAAAGCAATTAGTACTCATTAATTCAGCTTTCACAGCAACTTTACAGAACATAGTTACCATGAATAATGTAGACTATTATGTGTGTGTGTGTGCGAAATTGGCTATACACATACATATATATAACTATATAGGTATATGTATATATAGTTAAATGTTTATTTACATATATACATGTATATATATGTACACATACACACACACACATATATATGCTATTGTTTTTCACCATGCTGGGCCCTGTATAGATAATGGTAAACAAAACAGATCTGGCTGTACCTCTCATAGACATCCAAGTCTAGTAAAGAAGTAAAAGATTAATTAGCAAACCCCTATGTGGTGCTACATTGACAGTAACATTCTCTAATCAGCTTAATCAGTGGTAAAACTTGATGTTTTTATCATCATTGTTTAACTCCTCTCTCTTTCTCAGCTGGCTATGAAGAAGAATAGGGCAAGGAAGAAGAGTGTTGCATTAGAACCTAAGCTCATGAGGGCAGGAATCTTTGTTTTGCTCTAAACCTCCAGCTCCTTGCACAGGTACCTTGTACATAGCATTTGGTAAATGAATCAATTTATTGGTTCACTAAACACACCAACAGCTGGTACCTCCAAGAAAAAAGAAGAGAAGCAAACTGCAAAATAAAATCCCAAAGCATGTCCACTTATCCGATAATAATTCTTCCAATGTCCCTTGCTAAGAATTTCTGAACGTGTGCTGGCAGCATAAAAGTGACCCCATGCTGGATGGGCAAGGGGCTCACGCCTGTAATCTCAGCACTTTGGGAGGCAGAGGCGGGAGGATAATGAGGTCTGGAGATCAAGACCATCCTGGCTAACATGGTGAAACCCCGTCTCAAACAAAAATACAAAAAATTAGCCGGGTGTGGTGGCGGGCACCTGTAGTCCCAGCTACTCAGGAGGCTAAGGCAGGAGAATGGCGTGAACCCGAGAAGCAGAGCTTGCAGTGAGCCGAGATCACGCCACTGCACTCCAGCCTGGGCGACAGAGCAAGACTCTGTCTCAAAAAAAAAAAAAAAATTACCCCATGCCTCTGCTGATAAGCAAGCAGGCAAGCCCTTGAAGGGACAGTGGAAATTGGTGAAAGAGCTTTCAAAAAATAAAATAATAATAATAATAATAATACACTTACCTAGTTTACAGTTCTAAAAAGGATTCTTCTTTGTAACTACCTAATACCTTTATGTTCTCCAATCAATCAATTTACTGAGTTCAGTTGTTCAGTAAATTTAGCCTGAACAACCAGCAAACAAAAATGCTTTCAGCATTCCAGAGATGATCAATAATAGCAAATGCCATTAAATACAAAAGTATCCATAGGTTGTTTTTGTTGTTGCTTTTAATCCCAACCCTATGCTTAGTGATTGCAAAATTTATACCATTCCAGGTATGAATCTTAGTATTAGACTAATGGGATATTACCCATTCCAAGTCTGCAAGTAATTAAGACACTTAAAATGAAAAATATTTTTTTCAATTGACTGCAAATATATTTTAATGCATGCATCCCAAGATATTGGCAACACCAACTGGATGAGAAGAAGCAGTTTGGCCAGTTGCCATTTTGCCACTAACTAAAAAAGCTAAGGACTGCTCTGAAAATCTCCTAAATAAAAAAGCAATCTAGTTTCTGGCAAGGAGATCAGCAATGGCCATTTCATATAAATGAACCTGTCATGATTTCATTTGTGCACAAGCTCGATCATCCAAAATAGCAGAAACAGCAGGCTGTGGTGTGGCTTTTCTTTATCTGTTTTTGATAGACTGCTTCTCCTTTTCCTGCCCCAAATGATGACTGCCACCAATGAAAAACGGTTCTGTGAAATTGCAAGAAAATTATTCTCAGTTTTAATAGTCAACTAACTTACCGAAGAGAAATTGTACCTCTTATTTTGTTAGTGCTTTACAGATTCCGAACACAAGATCAAGTACAAACATGATCCTCCCTTTATATATCTTCATCAAAATAAGATAAGTGGAGTATGACAGGCTATAAAATACATTCTTTGCTTATTGGTATGGCCACCTGTTCCAGATCATTTTCAGGGCTGCCAGTAACAGAAGGAAGTGGCATAAATGAAATATGTCCCCCTTTTTTTCCCAGTAAGATTTTCTTGCAAGATCCACAGAAAACATCAGCCATTATTTTCTAAAGCCAATCAAAGGTCTTCCGTGCCAATGTGCACATCTAGACAGCTACGCAACCTGGTCTTATTTCCCCCATCTCCGGCTATCCCAGTCATGAGGTGCCTAAGCTGCTTCATTAAGCAGAACCAGCAAAAACAGCATTCAGAATGGTGTGCCCTTCAATCCAAATAAAAAAGAGCACTTTATTTTTTTTTCTTCCAAAGGCAATGAAAATTGTCATGGCTTAGCAAGAAGATAATGGAAGCGCATCACTGGGCTGTGAGAGGCTTTAGAGTTGTACTATGCTGTGTCTCTTTTATCAGCATGACTTGGGGCTCCTCACGGATTCCTGCGATTTCACCGGCAAAGGAGTAAGATGACTCTACCTCCCTCCCTCTCCTCAGATTCCCACCCCCTCTGTACAGAACATCATGTTCCCAGACAACTTCCCTCAGGAACTGTAATTTTCTCATTAATGTTACACTGTGAGAAGATTCAAAATGGTTGAACAGGTCACCCCATTCCCCAAAGAACCATAACTGCAAGGCAGTAATGTCCAAGCATGCATTTTCTCGGTTATGTGTCAAATATCCTATTTTTAAAGCTACATTTCCGAGTAATCAATATAACTATAGGAGCTAAGTAAGAAAAATAAAACATGTTGAATTATTTTTAAATAATCTTATTTTTTTGAAGGGGGGTTTAATTTCTTGCTCAAATATCAAGAGTTCTGAGAAAGGCTCCATCCTTTCTTATAAAATATGCCATTTTTGACTCTGAAATAGTAAATTTTGTACAAAATGAAAAAAGCCCATATTTATTCAGCAAGATGTCACACTATGTTTAGAAAGAGTATTAGAACATGAATCAAGGCTGGGAGTGGTGGCTTACACCTGTAATCCCAGCACTTTGGGAGGCCAAGGTGGGCATATCACCTGAGGTCAGGAGTTCCAAACCAGCCTGGCCAACATGGTAAAACTCTGTCTCTACTAAAATACAGAATTAGCCAGGTATGGTGGCAAGCGCCTGTAATCCCAGCTACTCAGGAGGCTGAGGCAGGAGAATCACTTGAACCCAGGAGGCAGAAGTTGCAGTGAGCCGAGATCGTACCACTGCACTCCAGCCTGGGTAACAAGAGCAAAACTCTGTTTTGAATTAAGAAATTTGGGTTGAAGTTGATATCATACAAACCTAGCTAATATTTGGCTTTGGGTAAATATACCTCTTTGGACCTCATATTTTGCATATACAAATTAAAAGATCAGACTAATGATATTAAGAACCTTTCAAACTCTAAAATTCAATTATTCTAATTGGCTGAGGAATAATATGAATAAAATCATTTCTTAATTGCTTTATTTAGCACATAGTAAATCACAATGAAATGAATTTTCTCTCTGAAGGCCTGGCCTAGGTGAAATTTTTATTCTTTTAAAATAGATCTCCTTAATACACACTATCAAAATACCCTATTTCTTAAAGGCGTCACTAACCAAGGCCATTAGTTGAGAACTTCAGAACTGTAACAAAGTCAGCAAAACTCACCATGTGGGTTTAAAAGAACATTGAAAGGCTTTCTCTCATTTTTGACTTTGCCATTTCTGAAAGGAATTTGGCTATTGCCCAGTTTAATTTATGTAGCACTTTGTTGCTTGTGTTTAACATAATTGCAAACATGAAATGCATTCAGAATTGAAACCTAAGCACTAACAATCTATTTATCATCTCACCAAAAACTATAGGAAGAAAGGAATTCTATCACGGATTTTGAGGTCAAATGCTAAATAGCAGCAGTAATCAAAGGTATTTACAGGACAATTATGTTAGGTGTCATCAGCTTCTAGACTGATGATGTTTGTAAATTCAGAGATAGACTTAGATCCAAAACACAAATCATAATCATTATCACATGATAGCCATTCAAGCCTTAAATGTCCATCAAATATGTTTTTCTCACAACCGTAGCTATTATAAGCAAATTCAAGACGGAGCTGACAAGTAAAACAAAACATGTAGTGAATACCTGAATGCTGTTGAAACTGAATAGTGAAGACTTCTTCTAAAAATTGTTTTGCTGCAGTATCCTCTATAAATTCTCAAGCTTAATATTTTGCAAAATTAATCATTTGAAAATTCTTAACTGATTTGCATTGGTTTTCTATTTCTTCTACCCCCAATTTCTTTTCTGACCATACCTTTACTGAAATATCTTCATTCCAAAACTGTACTAGTTATTTTCTGCTCATTCTAAAGATAAAATAATTTGCTTTAGTCTGTTAAATTTTATACTGTTTCATACCCATTCCCTTTATCTGCAGATTATTTGAAGTGTTCAAGGTACTATTACTCACAAACTTAAGAAACAGTCTATCTAATCAATGAATAATACTCATGGTAAGATGAAACATTATCAAGTCTGAAGCTGCTATCTCTAAATCCACTTAAAAGAACAACGTCATGTGATAATGAGAGTGAAATACAGAAAGCGTCCCTTCAGAAAGGCAATTCAAGTAAGCGTGTGCTCACAGAGCAGGTGTCTATGGTGCTTGATGGGCATGTTCTCAGGCCTGAAACAAAGGCAGTCCATTTTTACTCTTGGGAGTCGACAGAAAGTAAAAGAGGAAGAAGGGGATTTGGGAAAAAGTGGAAAGAAGGGACACTACACAAAGGTCTCTTTACATTGCATTCTTTCTTCTTTCTCTTACTTCAATTGTTCATTCAATAAATATTGATTACTCACTATGCCTAAGGTTTATATATGTTTTTATACATATAAACGTATATATAACATACTGTATATGCAAACATGTATTCTAACATGGAAATATGTGGGTTTGAATGGAATTTATTTCCTTTAAAACCTTTTCATTTCTTTTTTTTTTTTTTTTTTTTTTTTTTTTTTTTTTTTTTTTTTTTTTTTTTTTCTTTTTTTTTTTTTTTTTTTTTTTTTTAATTATACTTTAAGTTCTAGGGTACATGTGCATAACGTGCAGGTTTGTTACATATGTATACTTATGCCATGTTGGTGTGCTGCACCCATCTACTCGTCAGCACCCATCAATTCATCATTTATATCATGTATAACTCCCCAATGCAATCCCTCCCTCCTCCCCCCTCCCCCCTCCCCATGATAGACCCCAGTGTGTGATGTTCCCCTTCCCGAGTCCAAGTGATCTCATTGTTCAGTTCCCACCTATGAGTGAGAACATGCGGTGTTTGGTTTTCTCTTCTTGTGATAGTTTGCTAAGAATGATGGTTTCCAGCTGCATCCATGTCCCTACAAAGGACGCAAACTCATCCTTTTTTATGGCTGCATAGTATTCCATGGTGTATATGTGCCACATTTTCTTAATCCAGTCTGTCACAGATGGACATTTGGGTTGATTCCAAGTCTTTGCTATTGTGAATAGTGCCGCAATAAACATACGTGTACATGTGTCTTTGTAGTAGACTAATTTATAATCCTTTGGGTATATACCCAGTAGTGGGATGGCTGGGTCATATGGTACATCTAGTTCTAGATCCTTGAGGAATTGCCATACTGTTTTCCATAATGGTTGAACTAGTTTACAATCCCACCAACAGTGTAAAAGTGTTCCTATTTCTCCACATCCTCTCCAACACCTGTTGTTTCCTGACTTCTTAATGATTGCCATTCTAACTGGTGTGAGATGGTATCTCATTGTGGTTTTGATTTGCATTTCTCTGATGGCCAGTGATGATGAGCATTTTTTCATGTGTCTGTTGGCTGTATGAATATCTTCTTTTGAGAAATGTCTGTTCATATCCTTTCCCCACTTTTTGATGGGGTTGTTTGTTTTTTTCTCGTATATTTGTTTGAGTTCTTTGTAGATTCTGGATATTAGCCCTTTGTCAGATGAGTAGGTTGCAAAAATTTTCTCCCATTCTGTAGGTTGCCTGTTCACTCTGATGGTAGTTTCTTTTGCTGTGCAAAAGCTCTTTAGTTTAATTAGATCCCATTTGTCAATTTTGGCTTTTGCTGCCGTTGCTTTTGGTGTTTTAGACATGAAGTCCTTGCCCATGCCTATGTCCTGAATGGTACTACCTAGATTTTCTTCTAGGGTTTTTATGGTATTAGGTCTAACATTTAAGTCTCTAATCCATCTTGAATTAATCTTCGTATAAGGGGTAAGGAAAGGATCCAGTTTCAGCTTTCTACTTATGGCTAGCCAATTTTCCCAGCACCATTTATTAAATAGGGAATCCTTTCCCCATTTCTTGTTTCTCTCAGGTTTGTCAAAGATCAGATGGCTGTAGATGTGCGGTATTATTTCTGAGGACTCTGTTCTGTTCCATTGGTCTATATCTCTGTTTTGGTACCAGTACCATGCTGTTTTGGTTACTGTAGCCTTGTAGTATAGTTTGAAGTCAGGTAGCGTGACGCCTCCAGCTTTGTCCTTTTGACTTAGGATTGTCTTGGCAATGCGGGCTCTTTTTTGGTTCCATATGAACTTTAAAGCAGTTTTTTCCAATTCTGTGAAGAAACTCATTGGTAGCTTGATGGGGATGGCATTGAATCTATAAATAACCTTGGGGAGTATGGCCATTTTCACGATATTGATTCTTCCTATCCATGAGCATGGTATGTTCTTCCATTTGTTTGTGTCCTCTTTGATTTCACTGAGCAGTGGTTTGTAGTTCTCCTTGAAGAGGTCCTTTACATCCCTTGTAAGCTGGATTCCTAGGTATTTTATTCTCTTTGAAGCAATTGTGAATGGAAGTTCATTCCTGATTTGGCTCTCTGCTTGTCTGTTGCTGGTGTATAAGAATGCTTGTGATTTTTGCACATTAATTTTGTATCCTGAGACTTTGCTGAAGTTGCTTATCAGCTTAAGGAGATTTTGGGCTGAGACGATGGGGTTTTCTAAATATACAATCATGTCATCTGCAAACAGGGACAATTTGACTTCTTCTTTTCCTAACTGGATACCCTTGATTTCTTTCTCTTGCCTGATTGCCCTAGCCAGAACTTCCAACACTATGTTGAATAGGAGTGGTGAGAGAGGGCATCCCTGTCTTGTGCCAGTTTTCAAAGGGAATTTTTCCAGTTTTTGCCCATTCAGTATGATATTAGCTGTGGGTTTGTCATAAATAGCTCTTATTATTTTGAGGTACGTTCCATCAATACCGAATTTATTGAGCGTTTTTAGCATGAAGGGCTGTTGAATTTTGTCAAAAGCCTTTTCTGCATCTATTGAGACAATCATGTGGTTCTTGTCTTTGGTTCTGTTTATATGCTGGATTACGTTTATTGATTTGCGAATGTTGAACCAGCCTTGCATCCCAGGGATGAAGCCCACTTGATCATGGTGGATAAGCTTTTTGATGTGCTGCTGAATCCGGTTTGCCAGTATTTTATTGAGGATTTTTGCATCAATGTTCATCAGGGATATTGGTCTAAAATTCTCTTTTTTTGTTGTGTCTCTGCCAGGCTTTGGTATCAGGATGATGTTGGCCTCATAAAATGAGTTAGGGAGGATTCCCTCTTTTTCTATTGATTGGAATAGTTTCAGAAGGAATGGTACCAGCTCCTCCTTGTACCTCTGGTAGAATTCAGCTGTGAATCCATCTGGTCCTGGACTTCTTTTGGTGGGTAGGCTATTAATTGTTGCCTCAATTTCAGAGCCTGCTATTGGTCTATTCAGGGATTCAACTTCTTCCTGGTTTAGCCTTGGGAGAGTGTAAGTGTCCAGGAAATTATCCATTTCTTCTAGATTTTCTAGTTGATTTGCGTAGAGGCGTTTATAGTATTCTCTGATGGTAGTTTGTATTTCTGTGGGGTCAGTGGTGATATCCCCTTTATCATTTTTTATTGCATCTATTTGATTCCTCTCTCTTTTTTTCTTTATTAGCCTTGCTAGCGGTCTGTCAATTTTGTTGATCTTTTCAAAAAACCAACTCCTGGATTCATTGATTTTTTGGAGGGTTTTTTGTGTCTCTATCTCCTTCAGTTCTGCTCTGATCTTAGTTATTTCTTGCCTTCTGCTAGCTTTTGAATGTGATTGCTCTTGCCTCTCTAGTTCTTTTAATTGTGATGTTAGAGTGTCAATTTTAGATCTTTCCTGCTTTCTCTTGTGGGCATTTAGTGCTATAAATTTCCCTCTACACACTGCTTTAAATGTGTCCCAGAGATTCTGGTATGTTGTATCTTTGTTCTCATTGGTTTCAAAGAACATCTTTATTTCCGCTTTCATTTCGTTATGTACCCAGTAGTCATTCAGGAGCAGGTTGTTCAGTTTCCATGTAGTTGAGCGGTTTTGATTGAGTTTCTTAGTCCTGAGTTCTAGTTTGATTGCACTGTGGTCTGAGAGACAGTTTGTTATAATTTCTGTTCTTTTACATTTGCTGAGGAGTACTTTACTTCCAATTATGTGGTCAATTTTGGAATAAGTGCGATGTGGTGCTGAGAAGAATGTATATTCTGTTGATTTGGGGTGGAGAGTTCTATAGATGTCTATTAGGTCCGCTTGGTGCAGAGATGAGTTCAATTCCTGGATATCCTTGTTAACTTTCTGTCTCGTTGATCTGTCTAATGTTGACAGCGGAGTGTTGAAGTCTCCCATTATTATTGTATGGGAGTCTAAGTCTCTTTGTAAGTCTCTAAGGACTTGCTTTATGAATCTGGGTGCTCCTGTATTGGGTGCATATATATTTAGGAGAGTTAGCTCTTCCTGTTGAATTGATCCCTTTACCATTATGTAATGGCCTTCTTTGTCTCTTTTGATCTTTGATGGTTTAAAGTCTGTTTTATCAGAGACTAGGATTGCAACCCCTGCTTTTTTTTGTTCTCCATTTGCTTGGTAGATCTTCCTCCATCCCTTTATTTTGAGCCTATGTATGTCTCTGCATGTGAGATGGGTCTCCTGAATACAGCAGACTGATGGGTCTTGACTCTTTATCCAGTTTGCCAGTCTGTGTCTTTTAATTGGAGCATTTAGTCCATTAACATTTAAGGTTAATATTGTTATGTGTGAACTTGATCCTGCCATTATGATATTAACTGGTTATTTTGCTCGTTAGTTGATGCAGTTTCTTCCTAGCCTCGATGGTCTTTACATTTTGCCAAGTTTTTGCGATGGCTGGTACCGGTTGTTCCTTTCCATGTTTAGTGCTTCCTTCAGGGTCTCTTGTAAGGCAGGCCTGGTGGTGACAAAATCTCTAAGCATTTGCTTATCTGTAAAGGATTTTATTTCTCCTTCACTTATGAAACTTAGTTTGGCTGGATATGAAATTCTGGGTTTAAAATTCTTTTCTTTAAGAACGTTGAATATTGGCCCCCACTCTCTTCTGGCTTGTAGAGTTTCTGCCGAGAGATCTGCTGTTAGTCTGATGGGCTTCCCTTTGTGGGTGACCCGACCTTTCTCTCTGGCTGCCCTTAAGATTTTTTCCTTCATTTCAACTTTGGTGAATCTGGCAATTATGTGTCTTGGAGTTGCTCTTCTGGAGGAGTATCTTTGTGGCGTTCTCTGTATTTCCTGAATTTGAATGTTGGCCTGCCCTACTAGGTTGGGGAAGTTCTCCTGGATGATATCCTGAAGAGTGTTTTCCAACTTGGTTCCATTTTCCCCCTCACTTTCAGGCACCCCAATCAGACGTAGATTTGGTCTTTTTACGTAATCCCATACTTCTTGCAGGTTTTGCTCATTTCTTTTTCTTCTTTTTTCTTTTGGTTTCTCTTCTCGCTTCATTTCATTCATTTGATCTTCAATCGCTGATACTCTTTCTTCCAGTTGATCGAGTCGGTTACTGAAGCTTGTGCATTTGTCACGTATTTCTCGTGTCATGGTTTTCATCTCTGTCATTTCGTTTATGATCTTCTCTGCATTAATGAGTCTAGCTGTCAATTCTTCCACTCTTTTTTCAAGATTTTTAGTTTCTTTGCGCTGGGTACGTAATTCCTCCTTTAGCTCTGATAAGTTTGATGGACTGAAGCCTTCTTCTCTCCTCTCGTCCAAGTCATTCTCTGACCAGCTTTGATCCGTTGCTGGAGATGGGCTGCGCTCCTTTGCAGGGGGAGATGCGCTCTTATTTTTTGAATTTCCAGCTTTTCTGCCCTGCTTCTTCCCCATCTTTGTGGTTTTATCTGTCTCTGGTCTTTGATGGTGGTGACGAACTGATGGGGTTTTGGTATAGGTGTCCTTCCTGTTTGATAGTTTTCCTTCTGACAGTCAGAAGGACTCTCTGTTGGTCTGTTGGAGATTGCTTGAGGTCCACTCCAGACCCTGTTTGCCTGGGTATCAGCAGCAGAGGTTGCCGAAGATAGAATATTGCTGAACAGCGAGTGTACCTGTCTGATTCTTCCTTTGGAAGTGTCCTCTCAGGGGTGTACTCCACCCTGTGAGGTGTGGGGTGTCAGACTGCCCCTAGTGGGGGATTTCTCCCAGCTAGGCTACTCAGGGGTCAGGGACACACCTGAGCAGGCAGTCTGTCCGTTCTCAGATCTCAACCTCCGCGTTGGGAGATCCACGGCTCTCCCCAAAGCTGTCAGACAGAGTCGTTCGCGTCTGCACCGGCTCCCGCTACTTCCCCTGTTGGTCTTCAGCTGTGCGCTGTCCCCAGAGGTGGAGACTACAGAGACAGGCAGGCTTCCTTGAGCTGCTGTGAGCTCCACCCAGTTCGAGCTTCCCAGCGGCTTTGTTTACCTACTTAAGCCTCAGCAATGGCGGGCGCCCCTCCCCCAGCCTCGCTGCTGCCTTGCGGATAGATCGCGGCAGACTGCTGTGTTAGCAGTGAGGGAGGCTTCGTGGGCGTGGGACCCTCCCGGCCAGGTGTGGGATATATTCTCCTGGAATGCCTGTATGCTTACAGCGCAGTATTGGGGTGGGAGTTACCCGATTTTCCAGGTGTTGTGTGTCTCAGTTCCCCTGGCTAGGAAAACGGATCCCCTTCCCCCTTGCGCTTCCAGGTGAGGCGATGCCTCGCCCTGCTTCAGCTCTCGCTGGTCAGGCTGCAGCAGCTGACCAGCACCGATTGTCCGGCACTCCCTAGTGAGATGACCCCAGTACCTCAGTTGAAAATGCAGAAATCACCGGTCTTCTGTGTCGCTCGCGCTGGGAGTTGGAGACTGGAGTTGTTCCTATTCGGCCATCTTGCTCCGCCCCCCTAAAACCTTTTCATTTCAAATGGAGTTGCAGATGTTTCTACTGAGTGCCTACCAAGTACTGGAAGAAAGAGATCCAACAGAAACCATTCAATACTTTCCTCACTGATCTTCTCTGTGGTTTTGACACTCTCTCAGGTGGAAATGATCTCTCTTCTGGCTTTATAACAGCACATACTCTTGATTCTTCTCTTAGCTCTCTGTCCACTGTGCCTGACAATTTCTACCCAAGAATCTTCTTAATCCATCTTGTTCTAATGGATTAAGAATAAGATGGATCATGGTATCCAAATGGCAATGTTTCTCAGAATTATGTCATCCCATCCTCTTTTCTTTACAAAAACTCTCCCTAGAATTGTTCTCCTTCCCACCCTTGACTTAGAATCTTTATCTCTGATCTTGATCATCTTCCCGGGCCCCAAAGACAGCTTCAGTCCTCTGCTGGACTTCTCTTAGGAATACCAGGCACGGCCAGGCACAGTGGCTCACACCTGTAATCCCAGCACTTTGGGAGGCTGAAGGCAGGCAGATCACAAGGTCAAGAGATCAAGACCATCCTGGCCAACATGGTAAAACCCCATCTCTACTAAAAATACAAAAATTAGCTGGGTGTGGTGGTACGTGCCTGTAGTCCCAGCTACTTGGGAGGCTGAGGCAGGAGAATCGCTTGAACCCAGGAGGCGGAGGTTGCAGTGAGCCAAGATCGCAACATTTCGCTCCAGTCTAGCTACAGACAAAGAATCCGTCTAAAAAAAAAAAAGAAAGAAAGAAAGAAAAGAAAAGAAATACCAGGCACAGCACCTTCCTCTTTTTCCTAATCTGCTTCTCCTTCTAACGTCCTGTTTGCATCAAGTGCTTCCTCATTCCCCTGGTGACTCAACCCTGAAACTTCAAGTCATTATAGATTTCTTCACATCACTCACTCCCCTATTCATCTATCATTTAGTTCTGCTGTTCCTACCACCCTTTTATATTTCAGATCCATCTTCTGTCCATCCCTCATTGCCACTTCCTTTGTTCAGGTCTTTATTATGTCTCATCTGAATGTCTGCAATATCTAACTAACTGCCCTGCCTCTAATCAGGTTTCCCACCAATCTGTTCTCTATCTTGATAATGGATGGTCTTTCTAAAACACAAATCTGAGTGTGCCACGCCTATCCTACAGGCCTATTTTGGTTCCCATGTCTTGCAAAATGAAGTCTCGGCTCAACACAGGAATTGGACCTTGTTCACTTCTTTGCCTCATCTAGTACTATTTCCCAAAACCTCATTTGGCTCTACTCCCACCAAAATGTTTGTATTACCAGAATTTGCCATGTTATCTCACCCATCTCAACCTTTGTAAATGTCTTTCCTTTGCTTAGGATGTTCTCCTCATTTCAGCCTATGTAAGCCCCAAAATATTTCCCATGAGAACTCTCTGGCTCCTCCGTGTGGTTCGTTGCTCTCTCTCCTCTGCAGCCGCCTGTTCCCAGGCTGCCAGTGTGGGGCCTGGAGAAGCAGCTTCCTCGCTGGTCAAGATCACTCAGAAGCCATCATGATGGAATGGGGGACTGTGGAGGTGGCTGAGAGGTATTCTTTTCCTCTCCAAATAAAATGTTTGTCTTTTATTCATTAAATCCTAAAATTGATCTAAATCTTCAACCCATAAATCATTTTAAATATGTATTCTGACTGTCCCAAAATAACTTGAACCATAGGTGGTCTTCACTTGGTTGCTTTTCTCACCCAAATCCCACCAATAATGGTTTGTGGGGCTGTGACAGTGAGGTCAAAGAACTTTAACCTGGAAATTTACCATCCTCATTCCTGGCTATGAGCTCCAGGGTTAACATATAATTTCAATCTGTGTAGCAAAGCATTCTCTCATTATTTTCAAAGATTTTTATTTTATCACTTCTAAAGTGTAGGGAATTTGGAAAATATACCTTCCATAATGTAACTAGAGTTAGACACCATGATTGGCATTTAGATGTATTTGCTTTCAGTCTTGTTATTTATCTGTATTCCAATTTTGACAAAGTGGTATTCTCTGCATAAGTGTTGTCTATTTAAAACAATGCTACTAGGTGCTTTCTGTATCATTAAATATCATATTTAAATATGGTTAAATAATATTACATTGGATGCAACTGGAATAATTTGGCTAACAATAATTATGATTAACAAACCATATTTGTATACTACCCTATTACAGACATTTAATTTTTTTCAATGTTTCACTGTTGGGGATAGCACTATAACAAATACCCAAACAGTATATTAGAGTGGTGGTGGTGTTTTCATAATGTCTCGCCAGGACAAAGTATTTTTTTTTTAATTCATATCAGTTTGATAGATAATATAAGATATCTCATTATGGCTTTACTTCTTATTTCTTTGACTATCAGTGAGGCTATACATGCTTGTTGTCAATTGTACTTCCTGGAAAATTGCTTGTTCATTTCTCCTGCCTATTTTAATTACATAATTTGTATTTTTCCAATTGATTTATAAAAACTTCATTATTATATTATTATATAACATTATATCATGGATCTTAACCTTTTGATGTGTATTGTCTAAGTGTCCTACAGAGTTTGCCACTTGCTTTTCAACTTTGTGCATGCTGTTTTCATTCTTTTGCTTTATGGAAGCTGTAAATATTTATGGAGTCAAAACTATCATTATTTTCATTGTTTTTCCTTTCATGATTTTATATATAGAACATCTTTCTCCATATGAATGTGAGGAAAATATTAACTTTATAGTACTTTTATTATTTCTTTTTATTTTATTTAACTCTGTAATCCACCTGGCATTTATATTGGCATACTGCTTGAGGTAGGAATGTAACTTTTTTCCCATTAAAATTTACTTCAGTCTCACTTATTGACTAAATCTTTCTTTTCGAGCTTGCTTTTAAGACCACATTTCATAAGATGCTTTATGTGGTGTAACAGATCTTTTTAGGGGCTTCCTGTTTGTAGCTCATTTTCAGGCCTTACTGATTTTGTGTCCTTAAATTAGTCAGTTCACTTCTTGGTGTCTAATTCCATTATCTGCAAAATAGATAGATCTGCTTGCAGACTGCTTTAAGATTTGAGATGATTCATATGAGATGCTTATCATAGCACCTGGAAAGTTAGAAGCACTTGATAAATAGAAGTTCCTATTTATTTATTGTATTGACTGATATCTTCTGCCAGCACCACAATGACAAACACATTTTGAAACTTAGCACACAGCCAGACACATCAGCCGTGGGAAAACTCTTGCATATTTACTTCCAACATAGGCCTCATTATCAACACTCTTCCCACCCAGGAGTCATAAGTTTAACAAATATTTCAGCCCCTACCATGTGCAAGGTATTGTAGAGAATAAGAAGATAAATGAAAAATAGCATTATATAGAACTTCTGTAATCCCTGCTTGCTTCTGCTGTGCACAATATAAATGAAATATTTTTTATTCGGCCAAATACTCATTAACCTGTGCTATATGCCTGGACACAGAGCTGCTGGCTATCAGCATGGAGTAGCATACTACTATTTTGTCCAGGATTCTCATACAAATTTGATCCTGCACATGCCAGATATGGACAAATATCACACATTTGGGGAATTTGCTGATAATCTCCCTTCAATATCCAGCCAAATACCTTCTCTTTCATGAAGTCTTCCCTAGATTCTCCATTAGAGGTTATTACTGTTTACTCAGAATCCCTTGGGTGTTTCTATTCATTTCTAATAACTCAAACGGCACATTCCTCTGGGCTCCCAGAACATTCGCACAATGTTCAATTACTGTATTTTCTTTCTTTTTTTTTTTTTTTTTTTTTTTTGAGACAGAGTCTCACTCTGTCACCCAAGCTGGAGTGCAGTGGCACCATCTCAGCTCACTGCAACCTCCGCCTCCCGGGTTCAAGTGGTTCTCCCTGCCTCAGCCTCCTGAGTAACTGGGATTATAGGCCCCACCATCATGCCTGGCTAATTTTTGTATTTTTGTATTCACTATGTTGGCCAAGCTAGTCTCGA
The DNA here is from genome assembly GCF_007565055.1 of Rhinopithecus roxellana. NCBI lineage: Eukaryota > Metazoa > Chordata > Mammalia > Primates > Cercopithecidae > Rhinopithecus > Rhinopithecus roxellana. The sequence continues at coordinate 96,719,408 of NC_044566.1, forward strand.
ACTCCTGACTTCAGGTGATCTGCCCGCCTTGGTCTCCCAAAGTGCTAGGATTACAGGTATGAGCTACCACGCTTGACCTGATTAGCATAGTTTTGTCTTGCTTCTGTGTTCATCTGTATGCCTACCTGTCACTCACCCCCATCTGACTATCTCCTCCTCAGGATCAGAGCTACATCTTCTTTCTCTTTGTATTCCTGGCAAACACACTGCCTATTCGATAACAAGTACATGCAAATGATGCTCATCTTCTATTATCGTGTATTATAGGTTAGTTAAGTAAAGCTACCATGTTGCAGCTTATATTTTAGCTACATATCTGTGCAATGTGCTCCAGTTTGGAGAATATTTTTCATTCGTTTTTTGTGAACCATTGCCACTGGACTCATATGTTACACTATACTAACAGACTGTCTACTTTGAAATGTGAATATTGGGGGAGGGGAATGGATCATACTTTCCATTATCAGCATTAAAAATAATGCTGGCCAGGCGTGGTGGCTCACACTTGTAATCCCAGCACTTTGGGAGGCCGAGTGGGTGGATCACGAGATCAAGAGATTGAGACCATCCTGGCCAACATGATGAAACCCCATCTCTACTAAAAGTACAAAAATTGGCCGAGCGCGGTGGCTCAAGCCTGTAATCCCAGCACTTTGGGAGGCCGAGACGGGTGGATCACAAGGTCAGGAGATCGAGACCATCCTGGCTAACACGGTGAAACCCCGTCTCTACTAAAAAATACAAAAAACTAGCCGGGCGAGGTGGCCGGCGCCTGTAGTCCCAGCTACTCGGGAGGCTGAGGCAGGAGAATGGCGTAAACCCGGGAGGCGGAGCTTGCAGTGTGCTGAGATCCGGCCACTGCACTCTAGCCTGGGCGACAGAGCGAGACTCCGTCTCAAAAAAAAAAAAAAAAAAAAAAAAAAGTACAAAAATTCAGGAGGCTGAGGCAGGAGAATCGCTTGAACTTAGGGGCGGAGGTTGCAGTGAGCGGAGATCGTGCCACTGCACTCCTGCCTGGCAACAGAGCAAGACTCTGTCTCAAAATAATAATAATAATAATGCTAAAAATCCTGAATATTATCAATATGGAATTTTGGAGTTGTAACCAAATCCTCCCCGAATCCTGAGCCTTGACATTTTATTTCACTTCTAAGATTCTTATTATTCCCATCACTTACTTAACAATCTTTTTCTATCCTTTTCTTTTAGCATTTCCCTTGTTATTTAACTTAAAATTATTCTCAAATGTTTCAAATATTCAAGTCTTATTTCCCGATCTATAATTGTAATGTAAATTCTTCAGGGACAAGGACAATTTCATATTCTGCTTTATATGTCCCACGGCACCCAGCACAGTGCTTTGATCTTGCTAGGTTATCAAAATCTTATCTACTGATTTAAATAATTAGCACTTCACTGAGGGACACATTTAAGAAAGTATCAATGTGAACACAACATATCTAACCAGGTGAACACCCATTGAGCCCCTAATATGCACCCAATATTAGGCATATCACATAGTCTTGACCATTTAATCATCACAACTCTATAAGGTAGATACTATTATTATCCCCGTTTCACCAGTGAAAGAACCAAGACTTAGTAAAGTTAAACAGGAAGTAAACGGCTGAGCACAGATATGATCCCAGTCTATCCAAGAGCCAAGTTTAAGGTCTTAACCAATACACTGTACTGCCTGAAGAAGTATATAAGGATGTAAGAATCACTGACCACTGAAGAGATGAATTATGGTTTATATTTTGTAAGATCAAACTGATAGAAACTTTATAAATAGTTCTTCCCTTTTGAACTTAAAATTTCACAAAGAATAATTGAAGTTTCAACATTAACAGATTATTGCATTAAGTTTTAATATTAACAAATACATTCATTTCAAAGATATTCCCTGGATTTAAAGTCAAATCCAATAAAATGATATAACTTTTTATAAATCACTGCATTATAGGATGTTAATACAAATATCTAGAAGCTGAATTGCAGAATGACTATCAGGATGCAATGTCCATTAAAAACATAAAATTATATTCCAAATGTACAGTTGTATATGTATCTTGTCTACAAAAAAAAAAGTTTAATAAAAGTTGATCGAATGGGTCATTATGGAAAGAGAACACGGGGGACTTCCTATACATTTCTGTCTGACACATATGAACTGCGTCAAATCAAAATCTCCTTAGTGTAACTTCTGACAGAAGATAAAATACCTGATATAAACCTCCATCTAACTAAAGATCTGCATTCTCCCCACCCCTATTTAAGCCACCCTGTGCTTCAATGAGTTGCCACTGTTGCTCTTTTGCATTTTACAATTCTTGTTACCTAAAAAGAAACACTAACTGCACTTTTAGAAATCAAGCCATTCCAAGAAAAATTGAGAATAAATATAGCGCAATTCCTACCTTGCTGTTAGATCTGTCTAAGTTGAACAGTTCCCTGGTTGTGAAATGCAAATGATAGCTAAAACATTCTGCTAATTCCAAAGTTCCAATGCAAGATGAATATACACACAGCACTTCAGTGTTCTAGTTTATAACTAATGGATAGCACTGGTATTTTCACAGCCACGAAAACAAAGCAAGTACTGTAATTATATGACACTAAGTAAAACCCACAAAAATAGGTAATGGTTGTACTCACTAGTATTTGAGAACAAAGAAATCGATATCACTGAGCCTAAGAATTACAGTATAAGTCTTATATTCTCCTCAAAGTGTTAGTTGAATGCTTTTACATTGTTTTCATAATTAAGGAGCTGTCATAATTATCTGTGTGTGATAGCAGAATAATGTCTGAATAAAAATATAAAACTGATTAGAAAATGCTGAGACTGTAACTAAACCAAACTAATCCAAAATGAATACAACAGTTTAATTTCATTAGTATTCCAGATCCTTAAACAGTTGTGTTACCTAGCATAAAAAGATCACAAACTTCAAGGAAACTACATTAATCACACAGCTGAAAAGTGAAATAGAATAAAAAGCATTCTCCAAAGTCTCATTGGACAAAGGTGAAAATTTTATTTCCTATTGTTCCAACTTTCCAAATCTCTGAATTTCCCTTTCTTGTGGGAGAGGGTAGGGGAGCAAATTGGCTCAGAACTTACCTCTGAAAGTTTATGAATTTGAATGACTCCCTAAAAAGAAACCAAAGACCACACCAAAGGCACTTGCAAGGAAACGTAAACAATCCTCTGAAATCTACTGTTCTCACAAACCTGTCCCTTTTTGCACTGGCAGGTCTTTTGCACCAAGGAAACAATCATTCGAAAGATTCTTGCTCTGCTATGCCATAGGCAATCTTTTTGCAAAAGAAGGGAATTTTATATCAGTACAAAAGGTAGAAAATATAGGACGTGCTTAATATTTAAGAAAAAGCGTTTGTAGCACTCTATCAAGAAAGATCATTATTCAATACCCATGTCAGATAGAAAGCTCCTGAATCTGATTTTATTCCATTCACTGATACTCCTTGTGTACCTATGAGAAATAAGACAGGGCGTTAGATGTAGAAGATACAAAAATGAACAGATAAGGACCTTTCCTTCCAGGCCTTCCCATCCATCATGACCAAACATGGAAATATCATATTTCCATATGTAGCAATATATTCATACTGTTCAACTTGCCACAAATTAACATTTGTTAATATTAAATAGGCTAATAAATGAAAAATTTACATGTCTGTTTGAACTAAGTTCTCAAATATCTGTACAAATGATAGCATATATGGACATAAAATATAGAACTAACTCTAAACTTGAGGAAAAGAAAAAATACACATGCAAACTTTGGCTACTCTGGTGATCCCCTGCTGTATTAGTCCGTTTTCCTGCTGCTGATAACCTGCCATGACTCTCACTCTAATATTTTCCCCTAATCCTTCATCACAATGGCAGGTGAGAGTCTGCAACAAAAGGTTCAGAAATATGTCAGCCCACTCTTTAAAACGTTAAGTAATTTTGCTCACTGTCATCAGGTAGAGAGGAATATTCAGCCAGGTCTTTCCAGGACAGGAGCTGCCTCTTGAGAATACATTAGGCTCTTTAGGCAACTACCTTAACAACTTTGGGTCATACAGTATTGCACTAAATTGTGTCCTAGGGGGATATAAGGCACTGAACATCCTCCAAAGAAATCCCATCTTATTCCTAGGGAATAGTGGAGTTTTTTTCCTCCAAAAATAAAATGTGATTTAAAATGAATTAACTGGGGGATAACTTCCCCAGTCTTTTACATGGGATTTGGAAAAATGGTTGAGTGTTAAAAGGTATGGACTTTTATAAATGTTTTATAATTGCCACTCCTCTCACATGAACAGATGCTAAAAGAAATCACTATTCTACAGAAACAGTTCATTTTAAAATAAACCAATTAGAAGACGTTACTAAAGACAAATAAAAATATGGAGACATTTCTCATTTATATTCAAAGCTAAGGATTAGGAGAACAACCCAATTACTCATCCAATCTGCCCATTTAAGCACCTGTCAAGTAAAGGGATTAATATGCCTTATGTTTATGGAATTAGGGGCAGCTCTGTCACAGTCTTTGCCTGAGAATCATTAACAAACACATTTTCTAAGTATGTATTAACATGTCTTAGCTGTCACTACTGTAATGACCCTGATATACGCTAATGAAAGCATTGAAATTTCACAGCTATATTGTTGTACATAGAAGATGAAGCCTTCCCCCAAGTTGTCCCCCACAAAAAAAACAGCTGCTCTCCTCCACCTAGGGAAACAAATAGTTGCTTCAAATAACCAATTCATAAAAGCTAATTATTCTCACGGGGATTTTTTTTTTCCTCCCTGAAGAGACAAATTAAAACGAGTATAGGAAGGAAATGATTAAGTCACAAAAGTGTAAAAATGTTCAGAACTACATAATGTGGGATCTGAGTTACTGGAGATACCATATGCAGCATCTGCAAATGATGATCACTCTCAGATGGCAGCAACACCTGCTCTGGCTCTGACTGTGGTGTAAAACTCTGAAACCAAGGTACTGGTACTTTACTGAGTCTATTTGAGGACACGTTAACCATTTTGGCAGTGGCTTCCTTCCATTGACAAATGGAATCATATGTCATAAATGGGCTGTACATACATAAATAACTTCATCGTTATGTAAGTACCCATCACATAAAAATAATCAATAATAAAAATGAATCAATTAAAAATTAGCAAAAGACGAACCAACACTTCACAAACAAAGATGTTTGCAGGGCAATAAGCACATAAAAAGAAGTACATCTTTAGTTAACAGGGAAATGGAAATGAAAACAATGATGAGATCCTCTTCATGCCCACTAGAATGACTAAAGTTACAAAGACTGGGATGAGGGAGAACATAAAATAACTGGGAATCTCATACATTACTGGTGAGAATATAAAATGTTAAAACCATTTTGAAAACTGTGACAGTGTTTCTTTCAAAGCTATCCTACATGCCAGTGATTCTACTCCTAGGTGTTACCCAAGCGAAAGGAAACATATATCCTCAAAATGGTGTATATAAAAATATATATTGCAATTTTCTTCATAAAAGCCCCAACTGGAAACAATCTGCATGTTCGTCAATGGGAGAATGGATAAACAAATCGTATATTCACATAATGGAACACCACTCAGCAATGGAAAGGATTGAACTACTGATGCTTACAACCATATGGGTGAATGTCAAAAATAGATTTTCAAATAAAAGCACGACACAAAAGAGCATCCACTTTATGATTCCATTCATCTGAAGCTCTATAGCAGGGAGAAGAAATCTTTGGTGATATAAATAAGAAAAATGGTTTTCTCTGGGGACAGGGTATTGACTCCAAAGGGGCAGGAGGAACTTTTTGAGGTAATGCAAATGTTCTATTTCTTGATTGAGGTGTGGCGTACATAGATGTATATAGCTGTGAAAAGTCCTCAAGCTGCGCACTTTAAATTATACCACAACTAAATACAGACCTAAAACTAATCAGCCTTATTTTTAACCATTCCAAAGCACTTAATAATAATAGTTAAAAACTTACATAGCATTCATTATATAAATGACTGTTCTAAGTTCACATATTATTCAACTTAATCCTCATTACAATTTTATGAGGTAAATGTTATTGTTATCTCCACTTTATAGATGAGAATCTGAGGGGCTAAACAACTTGACTTAAGGTCTCATAGTTTATACGTCCATCCATGCCTTACATAGATAGTTAATAAATTCAACATATCTTACATCAACCTTAAAGGGTCCTAAATAGAACTGAGTGCAGTAGTGCATGCCTGTAATCTCAGCTACTTGAGAGACTGAGCTGTGTGTAATCTCAGCTACTTGGGATGCTGAGACGGGAGAATTTCTTGAGCATAGGAGTTGGAAACCATCCTGGGCAACATAGCGAGACACATCTCAAAAACAAACAACAACAAAAGACAAAGAGTCCTAAGTAGTTCATAATTTGGATTGATGAGCTGTTTAGTTCACAAGCTACAAATTAATATTACATGAGGTTAAATGAAAAATAACACCTGCTGGGTGTGGTGATTCACACCTGTGATCCCAGCACTTTGGGAGGCCGGGGAGGGCTGGTTACTCAACGTCAGGAGTTCAAGACCAGCCTGGCCAGCATGGTGAAACCCCACCTCTACTAAAAATATAAAAATTAGCTGGATTTGGTGGTACATACTTGGGAGGCTGAGGCAGGAGAATGGCTTGAGCCCGGGAGGTGGAGGTTGCAGTGTGCCAAGATCGCACCACTATACTCCAGCCTGGGAGACAGAGCAAGACTTGGTCTCAAAATAAATAAATAAATAAATAACAGTCCTTATAAAGTATTTTTGATTCATGAATATGTATACTTGTGACAATTGTAACAATAAATAAAACTATACAAAACTGAGAAAGGACAGTGCTACCAAGATTCACTGGGCACATTCAGATGCTGTCTGCCTGTAGAGGCAGGACAGGTGGGCATAGCTCTGAGAGAGTTGTCTGTCTGTTAAGGTCCATCCATTTCAGGACCTGATACAAATGACATTTTGAATAGTGTCTTGGACGATGAGAAAACAAAGCATGTGTATTAAGTTTGTATTGACATCAACTTGAAGGGTGTAGAGGGCTGGACACGGGTTCAAATGACCCCTGTGAGTCAGAGTTAAAAATAGAATGATGTTCAATAGTAACAAAGATTGGTCTTTTCAATTGGGGGGAAAAGGCTGTAAGGTACAAAAGGCAAGGAAACTGTTCTGTTTAAAGACTCCCAACAGAAGGAAGGTCCAGCCTCCTTCTGCACCTTCCCAGTCTCCACATCATTTTAATTACTTTGATGTCTTCCCTAGGCAGCTGAAAATAGACCTTGAATAATCAATGTATTTTAAATTAGTGGTAGTTTCGTATTCAAATTTTCCTGTTTTCATTCCTGATAGGTATGCTTGAAATAAAGATTTTTAGACTGTAACTGTTTATACTGTCCATTTCTATCTCCTATATTAGAAATTAACACACTGAGTCTGGAAACCAGGAGGTAGAATACTCTTCAGAGGAGGAAAAGAAAATGCCCGGAAATCTTGGTAGAGTATAACTGGAGGATGTTAAAGTGACTAAAATATGACGAAAGGAACAAATTGTGTGCAAACCACCGTGTATTTTACTGCTCTCAGGTTTGTCGGAGACAAATTCCCAAACCACAAAGCCCTGTGCCATTGGTGGGATATTCCTTCAGCCCTTCAGTCCCAATACCTTCTCTTTCATCACTCCGCTCCTCTGGCCTCATCTTCCCATCAATATCCCTTTTCTGATATGCTCCTGTTCGAAGGTCTCTAATTACAGCCATTACCAACTCCCCAGTTTCCATCAACACTGATAAGTTCCTGTTATCCCCTCTCTAATTATATCCATTACCACTTCCTTATCCACACTAACCAATTAATTCATTAATCAGTTAACAAACCTCAAATTAATACCTATCAAGGCACATTACTAGATATTATGGGGTATAAAAATTGGTATGTGACACTCTTCCCCACTCTGAAGGAATTCCCAGCCTATTCAGGAGTCAAGAACGTGTGTGTGTGTGTGTGTGTGTGTGTGTGTGTGTGTGTGTGTGTGTGTGTGTGTACCTGTGTGTGTATGTGTGTGTGTGTATCTGTGTGTGTCTGCGTGTATGTGAGGCTGTGTGTATGTGTCTGTGTGTATATGTGTGTCTGCGTATATGTCTGTCTGCGTGTGTGTGTGTGTGTGTGTGTGATTTCAGCACTACTGAATTGAAGGCAGCATTTCCAGTATATTGAGATGAGCAGAGGTGGCTCCCACTGAAAAGGTGAGAGACCTGAGCTTCCCTCTCTGAATGAAAAACAGGACTCAAACTTTTCGTGAGTTGTGTGAACAAAACCTAGAGGTGAAAATGATAAGATCAGTCTCCCCTGAAAAAAATGTTTGGGTTCTGGAGCAGAGGGTCCCAGGACTGATGTAGTAAATTAGACCAGATCACTGAGGAAAAGACTTTGATAGCAAGGAGTATAGTTATTACTTATAATACAGGCATAGTCAGTGACAACTAATATTGCATCCTACAGTAAATACACAAATAAACTTATTAAACTTAGGTCTTTCAGTTGTAAGTCAGAACTCATCTATTGATAGCCTGTAAGAAGAGGGACAGCATGACCGATGGCACCAGCCAGTGGACATGCAAGACCCTTGGACATCTCCAGGCCAACCACAGATCTAGCAATGGCCAGTGATATTCTATGATGGGCAGCCCTCTGGCACAGACCAAACATTCAAATATTGTATTTGTATTTGTACAAAGTAACTCTGGGCATTTCCTCACTTCTAGAAATAAACAATATAAAGAATATTTATATAAATTAAGGCCATCTTTCAGGATGATGATATAAAAATCTCAGTGAAGATTCCAAAATGCATAGACGCTATGCAATGTAGTATAAAGAAGTGTGAACAGTAAGTAATCTTGCTATTAATCTAAACCCTGTTACAGAAAAGTTGTATGTGATTAAATTTTCTCATCTATAAAATAAAAACGTTAGGCTAATTCTAAGGTCTCTTTGAGTCTAAATGGGTCTTTTTTATCTCTGTAGTTTCACATGCCATGATTAAAAACTACAAATAACCCTTTTTAAAAAATTAAAAACTTGCCGGGTACGGTGGCTCAAGCCTGTAATCCCAGCACTTTGGGAGGCTGAGACGGGCGGATCACGAGGTCAGGAGATCGAGACCATCCTGGCTAACACGGTGAAACCCCGTCTCTACTAAAAAATACAAAAAACTATCCGGGCGAGGTGGCGGGCGCCTGTAGTCCCAGCTACTCGGGAGGCTGAGGCAGGAGAATGGTGTAAACCTGGGAGGCGGAGCTTGCAGTGAGCTGAGATCCGGCCACTGCACTCTAGCCTGGGCGACAGAGCGAGACTCTGTCTCAAAAGAAAAAAAATAAAAAAATTAAAAACTAATTTTATTTTGCTCTGATTACAAATTAAAGACATAGCTTAATGTCTAACACTAATTGGCAAAAGTTGGTCAAAATCAGAAAAGTATTCAGAAACTTGACTTGATGTGTATATTAGTTATCTACTGCTGCATAATTACCACAAATTTAGTGGCGTGTAACAACACACATGTATTATCTGGCAGTTTCTATGAGTCAGGAGTCTGAGCCCAGCATAGCTGGTTCCTGTGCCCAGGGTCTCAAAAGGTGTCAACCAAGGTGCATTCTGTTCTGAGCTGGGGGACCTCAACCAAACTCATGTGGTTGTTGGCAACATGCAGTTCCTGAGGTCTCTGTCTAGTTGCTGGATGCCATGTAGGGGCCACCCTTCCCAGAACTGCCCTAGAGGCAGCCTTCAGGGCCAGCAACTGCTAAGACAAAGTCTTATACAGCATAGCACATCCACAGGAGGGACAGAGCATCTCTCCTTTGCCATTTTATATCAGCTGGAAGCAAGTCACGAGCTCTGCCTCCTGCTTGAGGGTAGTGGATCACACCAGGGCCTGACTCATTGGAGTTACCTTAGCGTCTGTTCCCACAATGTGAAAGGTAAAACAATTGCATTAAGATAGCAACCTAACTTCTTTCAGTCAACTTTTTAAAATGCAACAGATGGGGCTGGACTTGGTGGCTCACTCCTGTAATCCCAGCATTTTGGGAGGCCGAGGCGGGTGGAGTCACTTAAGGTCAGGAGTTCAAGACCAGCCAACATGGCAAAACCCCATCTCTACTAAAAATACAAAAATTAGCTGAGCATGGTGGCGGGTCCCTGTAATCCCAGCTACTTGGGAGGCTGAGGCAGGAGAATCACTTGAACCCAGGAGGCGGAGGTTGCAGTGAGCTGAGATCATGCCACTGTACTCCAGCCTGGGTGACACAGCAATATTCTGTCTCGAAAAAATAAATAAAAATAAAATACAACAGATAATTAAGAACTAAAATGAGATAGGGCAGGATGCTATTGGAAAACTTTCTTATAATAGTTGCCATGACAAGAAACATAGTAGAAAGCAGCATGTGTTCAGCACTTCCTATGCAGTGGGCTTTGCACACATGTTATTATATTTAACAGTCACAGTGATCCTATAAGATAGGGTTATTATCCTCATCTTAGAGTATAAAACATGATGCAAAGATAGGTTAAGTGGCTTGCACAAGGTCACACAACTACAAAGAAGCAGAACTTGATAAGAACCCTAACCTCATATTCCTATACAGCAGCAAAAGAAATGTCTACTACATTTGGAAGCCTAGTAACTAGATTACTCAGCAAATCATTATAGTCTTAAGCCTCAGTTTCCTCATCTGTAAAATGGAGAAGATAGTGGTACCTGGTTTAGATACCTCTTAAGGTTGTTGTGAAAATGAAATGAGAATGAGATGTGTAAAGCTCTTCACACACTGTAAGTGCTTACTAAGCCGTATCATTGCTGTTCTGTCGTAAGTTCTGTGTAAATTCTAAAGAACTATACATATGAAAGTACAGGAAGGGAAGTGAACTTAATGGCTCTTTATGCGTTGTTGTTGTTTTTTTTTTTTTCTGGCAAGAGATTTTCAGGATTCTTCAGTAAATCAGCCTACTACCTTCTCTGGTGAAAAGGACCTGGAAGCCAGAAAGAAAAATAAATATTCCATTGATCTTTCTGTAGGAGAAGCAATAAAGTTCTTGTCCACAAATAAATTGAAACGTAAGAGCTTTTTAACAATTCATATTGATGAGTCAAAGAAGTGGGCATTTATATGCTTGAAGAGAATGTTTGAGTTAACCTTTGTGAAAATGTAAAGTATTAAGATAGACAAACATGGATTACACAAAGAATGAGTGGATCAAAGGGAAAATATGTCTTCAGAAATATTTAATAATACAGTAATAACATTATGGGACATTATAAATGCTAAGTCATACTTAATACGTCTATGACACACTTTAAAAGTAAATACCCATATTGTAAATTATTTAGTCTAAAAATGCAGTTTTTGTTTTTGTTTTGTTTTGTTTTGTTTGAGACAGTCTTGCTCTGTTGCTCAGGCTGGAGTGCAGTGGGGCAATCTCTGCTCATTGCAACCTCTGCCTCCTGGGTTCAAGCGATTCTCCTGCCTCAGGCTCCTTAGTAGCTGGGATTACAGGCGCCCACTATCACACCCAGCTAATTTTTGTATTTTTAGTAGAGACAGGGTTTTACTATGTTAGCCAGGCTGATCTCGAACTCCTGACCTCAAGTGACTCCACCCACCTCGGCCTCCCAAAGCGCAGGGATTACAGTCGTGTGCCACCACACCCAGCCAAAAGGCAGTTGTTTCTAAGACTAAGGGTGATTATATTTATCTACTTCAATTCCTTGGCTTTACCTTTGCCATGTACTTGTTTTTCATTTTTGTTTTTAGGCAAATCAATGTTGTCACCATTTGTAAGTGCTGCCTTGTCCTAAGGGGATATTTGCTAATAGGACGCCCATTGCCTTTGCCCAAGGGCCACCTGTAGTGCAGGCAGGAGGGACACAAGCAGTGCTGTGCTGGTAAGTGTTTAACAACTGATGGGGATGGGGATGTTTGTCAATTTCCATGGCCAGTTTCAAGCTGTCAATGGTATGTCACCGATCAGGAGATGGGAAAAGGTGGCTCTGCACACCACATAGCCCAAGTGAAAAGATCAAAAAGGAAGACATCAAGGAAACATTAAAATTCAGCTTAATGTATTATAACCTATATATCTATATGCCAAGGCCTTGAATTTCTAAACTGGGCTGGGCAGGATTAATTTGGAAAACTTCTAGAAAGATACAATTTTTCAAAGGGAAGAATTGGAAAGAACGAATTAATGATACCAGATATCCTATAAATGCTATCTGAGGTAATTCCTTTTTTTTTTTTTTTAATGGAGTCTCCCCCTGGCACCCAGGCTGGAGTGTAGTGGTGTGATCTCAGGTCACTGCAACCTCTGCCTCCTGGGCTCAAGCGATTCTCCTGCCTCAGCCTCCAGAGTAGTTGGGATTACAGGTGTCCCCTAGTACACTCAGCTAATTTTTGAATTTTTAGTAGAGACAGGGTTTCTCCATGTTGGCCAGGCTGATCTCGAACTCCTAATCTCAAGTGATCCTGCCAGCTCTGCCTCCCAAAGTGCTGGGATTACAGGAATAAGCCACCGTGTCCAGTCAGTAATTCCTGATTAAACATAGGAGGCAGGTGTCATTTTCCCCATTTTACAGATAGGCTCAGACAAACTTCCTCATAAATAATAAGTGGAAGATTATTTCATTCTTCCACCCTTTCTTACCTCTTCCCTATTTTTCTTTTTTTCTGCATTCTTCCTTCCTTTCCTCTTCTCTCCCTCCTTCTATCCCCTATACCCCTCTTTTACTAAAAATCCACCTGGTGCCTTCTATGCCCAAGGCAGTGTGCATACAACCAAGTACATAAAAGTAAATAAGTATCATAAATATTTTTAAAATTCTGTCCTCAAGGATTTAATTCCACTGAAACTGGGAGTGGACAGGGGTCCAGACAAACCCCCCAAAATAGTTTAGATAAGTGCAATGACAGGACAGCCATGAGAACAGGCACATTGGGGCGGAGCACATGAAATGAGAATTACTAAGTCCACCATTATCTAAGTCAGCATTCAAAGCCATCTCTGAATGTGCTGGCAGGCGTTTCACATACTTGGAGGAAAAAAACAGATGGATGCAGTGGGGTTGGTAGCAGGGAAGAGAGTTGAGAAGGCAGCAGGGGTGGGGGAAGAAAAGAAGGACATATTCTTACTATAACAGCAGACTTAGTGCTGGAGCACCTACTTAGAATTAAGACTAGAGTTTAGTCTGCTATTAAAGATAAATGTGACTTAACTAGTTTGTTTTATTACAAAATAGGAACAATCTCAGTTGCTAGACACTTCACAGGGATGCTGTAATGCTAATAAATACCCTCTTTGTCATTCTCCAGTAGTACTATAAAAATTTTTACAATATTATTATCATTACAAAAGATAATTTATCTTTCAGCTCAGTGCTGGAGAAAGGAATAGAATCTTTCCAATACCCTCTGGAGCAAACAGAAATCTTCCAAATAATATAAGTGCATTAGCCAGAAGCTTTTCTTTTGAGAAGATGACAAAGCAATAGATGAACAAATGAAGCCTTAATAGAAAGATATTCATGGTGTAAACAGGTAAAGGTGGCAATTATTTCAACATTTTAGCCACCCTCACCACTTAATGTTTTTCCTACAGTTAATAAAATAAAATATTAAAAATATCCATTAGTTTCACACAGTACCTAAAACTAAATGATTCTAAGTATTTGCTACTATAATCCTGTCACCTTTGAGGGACATTTTTTTCTTTAAAAGATCCAAGCTTTACTCTGTACAAAAATGAGATTGAATTTGTAGTGTTCTTACACCATTCTGTATCATCGTACTAGACAATGTACCATAAGGCAGGGTACGAATTCCAACAATAGGATCCCACTCTAAGCTCTTTATTGCAAAGATTATTGCTAATATGCTATACTCATGCCTTTCTTCAAGTTCCGCACAAAGAGGATTACACAGTTTTATACAAATAATATTTCTACCAGATACGCTCCATATCATCTCTTGTGGGGAAAAGAAAGAGAGATCAGACTGTTACTGTGTCTATATAGAAAGAAGTAGACATAAGAGACTCCATTTTGTTCTGTATTTGAGATGCTGTTAATCTGTGATCCTACCCCCAACCTTGTCCTTGCAAGAGACATGTGCTGTAGTGACTCAAGGTTTAAAGGATTTTGGGCTGTGCAGGGTGTGCTTTGTTAAACAAGTGCCTGAAGGTAGTATGCTTGTGAAAAGTCATCACCATTCTCTTAATCTCAAGTACCCAGGGACCTCTGCCTAGGAAAACTAGGTATTGTCCAAGGTTTCTCCCCATGAGATAGTCTGAAATATGGCCTCGTGGGAAAGGAAAGACCCGATCGTCCCCCAGCCTGACACCCGTGAAGGGTCTGTGCTGAGGAGGACTAGTATAAGAGGAAAGAAGGCCTCTTGGCAGTTGAGATAGAGAAAAGCATCTGTCTCCTGCCCGACCCTGGGCAATGGAACAAACCCGAATGTATGTTCTGTTTACTAAGAAAGGAGAAAACTGCCTTAGGGCGAAAGGTGGGACTTGCTAGCGCAATGCTGCTCTTTATGCACTAAAAAGGTTTATGGAGATGTTTGCATATGCATATCAAGGCACAGCACTTTTCCTTAAACTTATGTCACGGAGATCTTTATTCGTAAGTCTTACTGCTGACCTTCTCCCTAGGATGATCCTATTATCCTGCCACTTCTCTTTTTCTAAGATGGTAAAGATAATGATTAATAAATACTGAGGGAACTCAGAGACCGCTGCTGGCGTGGGTCCTCTGTATGCTGAGCGCCCGTCCCCTGGGCCCATTTTTCTTTCTCTATACTTTGTCTCTGTGTCTCATTTCTTTTCTCAAGTCTCTCGTTCCACCTAACGAGAAACGCCCACAGGTGTGGAGCGGCAAGCCACCCCTTAAATCTCTAAAGTTAATTTATCGAATGTTAGGTATTGCTTTACAAAAAATGAAACCATACTGACCTAAAACTGAGACGACAAAAGATTAAAGAGCCTCTACCCTGTCCAAAGAGTCAAAACGAATGCAGGACAGGAGTGAGGATGGGAGGAAAAACTTGATACCTTGCTGGAGTCTAAAAAGTCACCCTTTATCCCTATCTCAAGACGTGCTAGTGCCTTAAACACTGCTAAACACTTGATTACCAGCTATGGCCATTCCATCCTAAAAAAAAAAAAAATGAGGGAAGCTGGGTGAGTGAGTGTGTCTCTGACTAAAGCACTCCTCTCAGTAGGCAGTAAGGGCCACAGGCATAGCTGTGGAAAAGTTCAACAGGTAAAAGGTCCTCAGCTCCAACCAGACATCTGGTTTACCCTGCTTCCTCGGCACAGATACTAGAGAGAAAGCTAAGAGAACACAAAGGCTACCATCTGCCAAGATTGAGAATACTGAAAAAAAGCCTATTTTGGTTTCTATATATTTGCCTGGTCATTTAAAATTATACCCTATCAAAAATTTCATAAGACACATGGCTAAGAACACTCTTCGCCAAAATTACTTTCATTATTGAACCATTTTCTGGCATCATGAGCTAAAAATGATCAGTAGCATCTGGATGCTAACCCAGTAGCCTTATCCACTAAGAACAAATACTGGGGTAGTTAAATTCTGGGTGGCTCAGTTTCCTCACCCCACCCCTCCAGCTTTACTTCTAACTTGTAAGTTCACAGCTAATATTTTATAAGGAATGACAGGAGACTTTATTCTTGCTGTCTTTAAACAAGCCCATCTCCTTTCCTTGTCACAGCCTCTGCCGGCTGAGTTATTTTTCCAAAACAGAAACTCTGCATACTTACAATCACAACTAAATGCAGTCAAGGAGCAATTCTGCAAAGTTTAAATTCTTAAGTGCTTACCTTTCCCTTCTTTAAAAAGTAAAATCATCAAGATTTTTATTGGCAAGCAAGCAACCTTTTTATGTTCTCCAAGTATTGCCAAAAATATACGCTTGTCTATAGGCATTATTTCAAAATGTATAGCATCAGTATGAAGATAATAATTACTAAGAAAGGACTCAGGCTATAAAATGAAAGAGAAGAAACTTTATTTAAACCATGCAATTTTTAAGTTATTATAAATTGTACATCAAATTGTCACACATTTAATAGTTTCCTGGATGATTATAACAGCTAGCTACCTAAGGTCTCCCTAGGTCTCCTCTGGGCTGCTCCCACCTCTCTACAATCCATTCGTCACATAGAAAGCCTAGTGTATTAGTCTTTTTTTCATGCTGCTGATAAAGACATGCCTGAGACTGGATCATTTATGAAGAAAAAGAGGTTTAATGGACTCATACTTCCACATGGCTGGGGAAGCTTCACAATCATGATGGAAGGTGAAAGGCACGTCTTACATGGCGGCAGGCAAGAGAGAATGAGAGCCAAGTGAAAGGGGCTTCCCCTTACAAAACCATCAGATCTCATGAGACGTAGTTACTATCATGAGAACAGTATGGGAGAAACTGTCCCCATGATTCAAACATCTCCCACCAGGTTCCTCCCACAACACGTGGGAATTATGGGAGCTACAATTCAAGGTGAGAGCTGGGTGGGGACAGAGCCAAACCATATCACCCCATGATCCTTTCAGAATGACAATATGCTAATGTAAACCCTATGTTTAAAACCCCTGAATAGCCTGCCACAGCTCCCAGGATATTGATCAAACCATCAATGTGGCCTTTGAGGCCCTGAGGGGTCTGCTTCCTCCTATACTTCCAGCCTTTCTCCTATCAGTCTCCCAATGCTTACTGCTCTTCAGCCATGCCAATTATTTTCAGTTCTTTAAATGTGCCACTCTCCATCTTGCCACAGGGCCTTTGCACAGACTGTGCACCCATTTGGTATACTCAAAGCTCTCTCCTAACCCCATTTCAACTTCATTCACCAACTTAGCTCCAACTAATTCTTTGGACATCCGATCATGTGTCACTTTTTCAGGCTGCCATCACTTCCTTCAAACCAACCCTCTGGGTCAGTTGTCTTTGTTCCAAGTGTTGATGGGGTCATGTTCTCTTTTTCATGTGCTGTGTTTTATTATTGTGGCTAATTACCCCACCCCAGTTGCCTGGAAGCTCTATTAGGAGAGAGGCCTCATCCTCTCCCTACTTATCATTGCATTTCCATCACTGTCCATAATTACTGGTACAAAAGAGATGCTCAATAATTATTGAATGAATAAATTAATTAATCAATTAGTCTTGTCTTGTTTGGTGTGACCAGGTCAAAGGATAAAATGATAGTAGAGTCCACTGGAAATTTGGAAGGCAGTCAGCTCACAGGTATGTGCTGAAGCAAACTGTTAAAGACCACATACAAAAGGCTTAATAGTCTTTCTTCTAGGTAGAGGTGTTAATAAAAGTGTCAGAAAGGGCATGGAGAAGGGAAGGGAATGGACAGAGTTGGAAAAGCAGTTGTGACAGCAAAGAGTGGGCCTTATTCACTCAAGGAATACTGCAAATGCATTGTAATAATATATCTAAACATTTGCTCAACATCTTTCCAGTTACAGACACAATTCACATCTGTCATTTCAGTCTTTCTTCATTCCTCTTGGCAAGTCAGTGACATAGACAGGGCAGATGCTATTCACAACCATTTTAAAACTGATTAAACAATCTCAGAGAATAATTTTCGTAAGAGCTCAGAGAGAAAGCCAAGGCTGCAACCAAGTCTTCAAAGCCTGGTTCCCTCCTATTCCCACACATGATGCTAATGCGCAGGTGCGTCTAGTTACTTAACCTGAGAAAAGGTAGAACAACTAGAATTATTTCAAAGAAGGAGTTTCAACTTTCAATGGGTTTTCTCATTGAGGTTGTTGGAATGAAACTCTGACACTCATAAATCATTAAACTTGGGGAACGAAAGGGGAGCTATGGATACATCTCATTTATTAATCTGTCCTTCCACCTAATATTTACAGTCAATGTTCATTATCTGCAATAATTTTGCTCTATTAAAGTTACTGCAAACATGAAATAAGCAAATATGGAATCATTGCTCCAAGGAGAAATACAGGATTAAGTTCCTATAAACCTCTGCTCATAACATTTTCATCAACTAATCAATACATACCTTAATGTCTGTCTCTGTTCAAAGATACCTTATTTAATATATATTCTTCTTGATTCATTAGCACTGAAATCATGACCAGCAACACTGTAACTCATGCCTGAATGTGAAATCAGCCCCACTGTCCTATGAAATTGATGTTTATGGCTTCTTTGAATAAACATAAAAATTGATCCCTCCCAGTATTAAATTTTTTTAAATTACATTTGTGTTATCTGAGTTTCTTTCTCAAGAAACCAATGACCAGGCCTCCTAGACAATATAAAGAAACTGAAACTTACTAGATTACTGCATCTGGACAATGAGACACCAGACCCCTCATGACTGCCTAACCAGCCACCTACTTCCTGTTGACTACACTCCTCTTTCCTACCCATCCGTAACTCCTGTTTTCCCACACACAATTACATTTCTTCCTTGCTACAGAAAGCACTAATTTGAGTCAGAGAGATGGATCTGTGACTGATCTCCCATTTCCTCAGCTGCAAGACCCAAGTAAAACTTTCTTCCCTGACAATATTTGTTGTTTCAGTAATTGGCTTTCTGTGACACAAGCAACAGAGCCTAGACCAAACCCCTGGCATTAGGTAACAAATGAAGCTACTCTAAAACAGGTGTATTTTCTGCACAAAACCTTACACCGACGAATGCTAGACAGCACTTCAGCATGATGTTTGGGAGCTATTTTAAACACCAAAATCACCAACAAAAAGCACAAAAATGTGAAAATAGACCATGATATGTTTGGCTGTGTTCCCATCCAAATCTCATCTTGAATTATAATTCCCACAATTCCCATGTGTCATGGAAGGAACCTGGTGGGAGGTGATTGAATCATGGGTGCAGGTCTTTCCTATGCTGTTCTTGTGATAGTGAGTGGGTTTTACGAGATCTGATGGTTTCAAAAATGGCAGTTTCCCTGCACAAGCGCTCCTGTCTTTGCCTGCTGCCATCCACGTAACACGTGACTTGCTCCTCCTTGCCTTCCACCATGATTGTGAGGCCTCCCCAGCCATGTGGAACTGTAAGTTCATTAAACCCTTTTTTTCCCACCCAGTCTCAGGTATGTCTGTCAGCGGTGTGCAAATGGGCTAATACAGAGCACAAAAATAACATCTATATTATGAGAGCTGAAATAAGGAGGCAGAGTGTCTGTTGCTTTGTTTGACCCCAGCTGAGAACATGCATATCCCACAACTCCAATTGTTCGCCATTCCTCAAATGACTATCAAAGTACATGAGTACTGATTTTGGGGTTTCAAATAAATCTTAGTATGCAGGACACATTTTCAAATGTGGAATCTGAATAATGAGGATCCACTATATTTGGGTTCCACAAAGCAAAAAGTAATGGGAACACACAGCCAAAAACAGCAAAAACAAAAACAATACGTCTCTAAACTTACAAGTACTGAGAGTAAAATGTAACAAATGAGAATGCAATGCCATCAAGTGACATAGAAAATTAAGTGCATCTTGAAGATAAAGGTATTTGCCAGACTCGCTGGGATGGAGGAAAAGTAGGAATTAGAAGAGGAAGTCCAGAAGATCACATAAGTAGAGATGTATGCTATGGCTAGAATGTTAAGGATCAGGGATCAGACTGGTAGAAAAGATAGAAACACGGGTTTAAAGAAGGGAAGAACATTATATGTGGCTGCAGTGGAACTAGGGCTTTAGCATCTCGATGATGGGAAACAATGACAGTTTTTAAGCTATGGAGTGATTGGAAATTTAGAAAAATAATTGGTGATATAAAGAAACCTGAACTGTATGAGACTGACCAAAGAGGACAGAAACTGGTGGTCAGTTAAGAGGCTGCAGCAACCGTCTACCCAGAGGTGATACAGCCTGGATTAGCACAGCTGCCCAGAAAGGGTAAGGAAGGGGGCACTTGTTGGTAGATACTTAACAGGTAAAAAATAACAGGATTTGGTGCAGATTGAGTGTTGCAGGTAAGAGAAGGGGAAAAATCTGTTGAAGACTGGAAGAATGATCTCAGGATATTATATATGTCTGTCTTCATCTGCTCTGGCTGCTATAACAAAATCCCGTAAAAATGCATAGCTTATTAACAACAAAAATTTATTTCTCACAGTTCTGGAAGCTCGGAAGTCTAAGACCAAGGAACTGGCAGACATACTGTTTGGTGAGGGGCTGCTTCCTCGTTCATAAAAAGCCTCTTCTCACCGTATCCTCACGTGGCAGAAGGAGACAAAGCAGCACTCGGAGGCCTTTTATATGGGGGGATTAATTAGCGCCCCAAAGCCCCATCACATTGGTGATTAGATTTCTACACATGAATTTGGTGGAGGGAGAAAAACATTCAGATCATAGCAGCACATTTAGCAGTCTAATATTTTTAACATTATTATATGTAGATTGAGTGCTTCCAATGGAAGAGGATCGTTGAATTCACACTATGGGACTGAATTATATAGCCTATACAATATTTTGAATGATACAGAAATTACAGATAATTTTAAATAAAAGGATAGTTTGTATCAATACTAAAGATATTTTCTAATCTCACTGAAAGTAAAATGGCAAAGAAAAAATAATAATTTAGCCCCAAAGAGATACTGTCATATATACTACAAAAAAAAAAAAAAAAAAGAGAGGGAAAGAGAAATAACTAAAAAAAAGAAATTACAAGACAAGTTCAAAAGTGACATTTCAAGTTTTTGGAGACCTCTTATCGGCCTCCTTGCTGAGTTGGGCCTCAGTAAACATAAAATTGTTTTAAATTTTAATTTTCCACTTTCTCCTGGAATGTGGAAAAAACAACAGCCTTGGATATGGGAAACCAGAGTTCCAATCTTGATTCTGTTTCTGTTAAAATCTTAAGGAGATCCCTTCAGTTATTTAGTCCTTAGTTTCCTCATCTATAAAATCAAGGGTTTCAGCTAAATGGTTTTTAAGATCCCTTTAATTTCTAATAGTCTTTTATCCTTTGTGCTCATGTTCTAAGAGCTTATATATTACATACTCATATTTTCATACATAGTGCCTTTTGGTAGAGGAGATGATATTTAGGGAGACTGAAATTCACTACTTACCTTTCTAGATAAATGCTTGCCTACCATTTTAAAATGTTAGGTCAGTGTGTTTGATACAGAGAAAAATATTCCTATTTATACTCCCTGGAGCAGGGGGTATAAATGATTTTAAAATCATTAGCAATCATTTATATCAACTTGATATGCATATTTATTTCCAACCTATGAGTTTTATTTTTAAAATAAATTTTATTGTACATATTTGAGGTTTACAACATGATGTTGTGTGGTACATACACATAGTAAAATGGTTACTATAGTGAAGCAAATTAACATATCTGTCATTTCACACAGTTACTTTTTTATGACAAGGACAGCTAAAATCTTATTTAACAAAAATTCTCAGTCCAGTACAAATTTGTTAACCACCGTCATCATGTCTTACATGAGATATCTAGACTTGTTTATGCTATATGTCTATACTTTTAAACTATGGTTTAATTTTCCATCTCTGTACATTTGGCCATATTTCCAATGAGTTTATCAAATATTTAACCAATTCATAAGATTTCTACAATGTTTTTCCAGCTATGTTAGGTTAAGGATGTAGCCAAAAGTAGTGTATGTCCATTCTCACAGTGCTATGAAGAAATACCCGAGACTGGGTAATTGATAAAGGAAAAAGGTTTAATTGACTCACAGTTCTAAAGGGCTGGGGAGGTCTCAGAAAACTTACAATCATGATGGAAGGCAAAGGAGAAGCAGGCCCTTCAGGAAGGAGTGAGTGCCAGCAGGGGGAAATGCCAGACACTTATAAAACCATCAGGTCTCCTGAGACTCACTCATTATCATGACAACAGCATGGAGGAAACCACCCCCATGATTCAATTACCTCCACCTGGTCCCACCCTTGATACTTAAGGATTATGGGGAATTACAATTCAAGGTGAGATTTGGATGGGGTCACTGAGCCAAACCATATCCGGTAGGAAATCCCAGGAACTTTTAAAAAGTACAGAAAAAATAACATTTTTTCCTTTCTTATTGTCAGAAATTGTAGATATATTCATATACTTCTTCAGCTCTAGGCCTATGGGCCCATTCTAATTTGAAGGATTGTTTACACAACCTGCTTTGTTTGCAGAAGCCTATGAAATCATTTCAATTAATTATTCCTTATAACCCCATCTAGTTCAGCACATTAATATTGCCTTAGCATATTCATGAAGAATATATTTATTAGGCATAAATGTAATGACAATCCTTCAGAAACTATACAACACACCATCCTTGCGAACATTAAATTCTTTTAATTATAATTCATGGACTCACAGCTCTTAGAACCATATCTAACTCATTACTCAAATGACTCAGTATGGTTGTTTTGATTCATTCTGGATATCCATATAGAATTCGTTCACAATTGCTCCATGATTAAGCTCTTTAAATGCAAATGAAATACACACTAATTTGGATGTGACCAAAAGTATATGTTTAAATACCTTGACATTTATTTTCCAGAGAACAAACCACAGATGAATCTATGGAAGTCCAGGCAAACCAGAGGGTAGTTGACAGTTTAAAGGCCATCAAAGTTGTCCAAATAGTTGTTTTATATCAGAATTGGTGGTAAATCCACTGCTGTGGCTCTACGGCCCTAACACTCTGAGGCGAAACCTACACCAGATGGCTGGCAATCAAGGAACCTGGCACAGTCACTTGCAAATGGCCCCTGAAGCACAACGTAGCAGAAAAGAGAGAATTTACAGAACCCCCTGTAAGATCATCATGCAAATATTCTGGACCTTGGTTAATCCCAAATAAATAAATAAATGGATAAGTAAATAAGCAAATAATGATAAAGGAAAGCTTTGATTCTGCATGGGGAAGATGATATTTGGAGTAATTCAGTTGGTTCATGACTGTAAACACATTTTTCCCCAGTATAGAATAATGAATTTAAAAGCCCTTTATAAAACACCAGCTTCTCCACTGGATTCTGTTCCATCTCCATATTTGGCTATATTATAATTCTCTGCATTCTGAACTACCTTTTATTTCCAAAAGAAAAGAAAATGTTTTAACCACCATACACAGACGGATGACAAATAGCTCCACAAGAAGAATTATTCCTGTGCAGAATAATATTGTGGCTCAACTGTCTAATCCAGTAAATAGAGAAAGGATTTAAATGATTAATTTTGCAGGTGTGGATTATTTACTCTGAAGATCATTCCATGTTAACTTAAAAATCAGAATCATTTGCCACACTCCTAATTATCTTTCCACATTGTTCAAGTTTTTACTCAGGGAACACAAATCTATTATGGTCTTAGGCAAACATAATAAGGATGACATAAAAGGATGATTTTTCAAAAGTCATATAATGCATCCCAAAGCTATGTATTAATATGTTAACTATATCATGGCTCCTTTTCATTGCAGAAGGCTTTCAACAATTACCTTCATTTGAAAAAGAAGCAAAGAAGGCATTACAAAAACAAAATCCATTCTTAACTGTTTTTAAGCATTTGCTTTTGATCTAGCACAGTGTTGGGTGCTACAACAAACAAACAAACAAAAAAACAGTAAAAAAAAATACATATATCTTCAGGGAACTTAGAATCTTAGTGGACATGAAACTTCATATTTTAAAAAGTATATCATTTTATAAGGCTGAACATTAGCAACCAAAGTAAGATTGCAGTTTGTAAAAGATAGTGCCATAGAAATTCAGAAAAGACAGGACCAAAGTAAGAAGGATTCATTAGAGAAGATTCTTTGGATGCCATGGGGCTATCCCCAAAGGAGAATTTTCTGCTTTCTTTATGCAGATCACCTGGCACAGTGCAAGGATCACATAATAATTTTCCAAATTTAACTGAAGGGAATTGTGATAACAAAATGGAAGGGAGAGGTCATTCAAGCAACAGAGCAATATAAGAAAAGAAAGGGTGAAAAAATAAATCAGTATCATCTATGTAGTGTTTTTGCTAAAATGCTTAACTTGAATATAATCATGAGGAAACTGTTACCAAACACCAGAGGTTTGGTCTAGGTCTTGTTACTTGCCACACAGAAAGCCAATCACTGAGACAACAAGTGTTGCCAGGAAAGAAGGCTTTAATTGGGTACTGCAGCTACCTGATCAGTTTCAAATCTGTCCCCTCAGTTGATTAAAATTAGGCATTTTTATAGCAGGGAAGAACGTAACCATGTGTGGGAACACAGGAATTAGGGAGGGGTAAGCAAGAGGAGTTGTTCAACAGGAAGCAAGTTGCCATTAGGTAGTCATGAGGTGTGAGGGCTCTGGCATTTCATTATCCAGATGCAGTAATCTGGTGAGTTTCAGTTTCTTGATACTTTCTGAAGTCCTGATGGTCAGCTTCCTAAGAAAAGAACTCATATAAGACAAATGCAACTTTCTCAAGTTTTAAGAATGGGAGGGTCAATTTCTTTCTGTGTTTATTCAAAAGAAACCATAAACATTGATTCTATGGAACAATTGGGCTAGTTTTTAATATCATTAGAAAAATCCAAATCTAAATAGAGGGACATTCTATAAAAAGCTTCACATGTGCTCTTCAAAAATATGAATGTCTCCAAACACAAAACATTATGCAGGGTATTCTAGATTAAAGGCTACAAAAGAGACATAACAACTTAATGAAATGCATTTCCTTGATTATATCCCGGAATGAAGAAAAACAGCAAGGTTATTTTTTTAATTGGATAAATGTGCATATAAACTGCATCTTAAACAATACTACTGCTCCAGTGTTTAATTCTTGAGTGTGACAATGACATTATGGTTGCGTAGGAGAATGTCTTTGTTTTCCAGAGAGATACAACTGAAGCATTTAGTATTTAGGGGTGATGGATCATGTCTGCAACTTGTTTGAAATGGCTCCAGAAAAAAAAAAAAAAAAACAGTTCTATATATAAACACACACCCACAAAGAGATAAACCAAATGTGGCTTTTGTGAGTAAAAATGAAATAAATAGTTGTGGAAGAGAAATAATGAGTCAGATGGGACTAGATTCAGTGGCGGATAGTACTGAGAAATGATAAGACTGATGCACAGGTGTCTGAATAGGGAAGGAATCAACAACTGATGGAGATCTTTGAATTATAAAATGAAGGACTTGACCTAGACTTGGAAAAACAATAGAGATACTGACTACTCGATAGTCTTTGGCTTAACAGTAAAACAATGACTTCATACACCAGGAAAACAAATATGGTTATACTAGGCAAAAAGCACTAGAAAAAGGAATGTTTTTGAAACTGACTCAGTAGTCCCATAGACAGTTTTTTTGATAAGCATAGAAACTGACCCTTGTGGTCTTAAAGCTTGAAACTTACATTGGTTTTATCTGCATTCTCAGGCCTCTCAAAAACAAACAAACAAACAAACAAACAAAAAAACTATATATATATAAAGAACTGAAACTCACTAGATCAACACATCCAGACAATGATTTGCCAGACCCCTCATTCATCATGACTGTTTTCTTATCCCTTTCTAGTTCCTATTTTCTTACAAATTATTACATTTCTTCTCTACTATATAAACTCCTAATTTTAGTTGATAAAGGAGATGGATTTGAGACTGATCTCCCATCTCCTCGGCTGCAGCACCCAATTAAATTCTTCTTCCTTGGCAATAATTGTTGTCTCAGTGATTGGTTTTCTGTGCAGCAAGGAGCAGGACCTGGACCAAACCTGGTGTTTCGGTAATACTTTGAAGACCAATTAGAAGAGTCTCTCATAATAACCAAAGGGAGCATAATGAAAGCTTGAGCTCTATAGGAGCAGAAAAAATGGAAAGGCAAGAATAGACCCAAGGATCAATAGGGAATATAGGTTGTAGATGGATTGCTTACATGAATTCATCTAAGATTATTTCCCTCACTAGCTCCCCATGAAACCTCAAGGCAGTCCTCATCGTCTCTCCCAATTCCACCAGAGTTCAACCAAAGCAAGAACAACCACATTCCGGCTAGGATCTTTCTCCTGGGATCCAAAGCCCCTGCCACAAGTAATTCCAATAAACAGCAGCCTTCAGGATAACATTGACTGTGTCTCTCTGATTGTATGTTAGTGTGCAGTAACTACCTAAGAATTTTTTTTAAAAAATCATAATAAAGAGAGTTCAAAGAACAGAAGGAGGTCAAAAATGACACTGATGCACTGAGATGTTCATTGCAGTATTATTTACAATACCTAAGATATGGAAACAACATAAGTGTCTGTTCGTGGATGAATAAAGAAGTGTGTGTGTGTGTGTGTGTGTGTGTGTGTGTGTAAGATTATTCAGCCATAATAAAAAAATCTTGCCATTTGATGAACCTGGCAGACATATGCTAAATGAAATAAGCCAGACACAGAAAGACAAATACTATATGATCTCACTTATATGTGCGACCTAAAAAACATTAACTCATAAAATAGGGAGTAGAATGGTAGATTCCAGGGGCCATGGGTTGGGGTAAATGGGACATGCTGGTCAAAGAGTACAAATTTTCAGCTTATAAGATAAATAGGTCAGGCACAGTGACTCATGCATGTAATCCCAGCACTTTGGGAGACCACAATGGGAGGATGGCTTGAGTCCAGAAATTCGAGACCAGCTTGGTCAACATGGTGAAAGCTCATCTCTAAAAGAAAAAAAAAAAAGAGCTGCCATGGTCCCAGGTACCCAGAAGCCTGAAGCACAAGGATCACCTGAGCCTGGGAGGACGAGGCCGCAATGAGCCATGGTCATGCCAATGCAGTCCAGCCTGGACAACAGAGTAAGACTTTGTTTCCAAAAAAAAAAAAAAAGAGAGAGAGAGAGATAAATTCTAGGCATCTAATATACAGCATGGTGACTATAGATAATAATGTGCAATTCTTTTATTTATTTATTTATTTATTTATTTATTTATTTATTTATTTAGAGATGGAGTCTCGCACTCGCTCTGTCACCAGGCTGGAGTGCAGTGGTGTGATCTCGGCTCACTGCAACCTCTGCCTCCCAGATTCAAGTGATTCTCCTGCTTCAGCCTCCCGAGTAGCTGGGATTATAGGCATGCCCCACCACGCCCAACTAATTTTTTGTATTTTTAGTAGAGACAGGGTTTCACCATGTTGGCCAGGATGGTCTTGATCTCTTGACCTCGTGATCCACCCACCTCTGCCTCCCAAAGTGCTGAGATTACAGGTGTGAGGCACCGTGCCCGGCCAATTTTTTATTGAAGTAAAACATATATATAAAATTTACCATCTTTAAAATTTAAAAAACAATATACAACTTTTATTGGTCAATTATTCCCTAATAAAGCTGGATGGAAAAGAACACAAAAAAAAAAGTCTGTGAGATGTCCAACGTGTCAGGCTGAGGGAAATGGAAAAATCTGGAAGGAGCATCGGCTTGGGGCAAAGGCATCATTCTGCACATAACTTTAGAAGTGAAAGTATATCGGCAGAATGGAGTCTCCCCATTCTGCTGCAACAGTTTTCTTCCCAGATTGCTTTTGGTGCTGCTTTGTTTAAAATACAATAGATACACTTACTCACATAATTCATGTGTCTGACTTCCTGTCATGTCAATATTTATTTACGCAAATCAATCTTGTTGCTTTGTCCCTGAGGGCAGATGGTCAATTTGGGTCACTATAAAGCAAATTTCCAAAATGTTTTCTCTTATGGATCTTTTTATTTTTATTTTCTACACAATTTATTCCTGGTCTCCTCTTTTATGACCTCATTTCTTGGTTTAGATTTCAGTTTCTTACTCGCAGATGCAAGCCTAACATGATTTTATAGCTAAATCATGCTGGAGCTTTGGTTTGTGTGTTTTTCTGCATGCACTGCATATACATAGTAAGACCCCAGGCCTAGATTTAAAACTGGGATCTGCTACCTACTGGATAAATGACTGGGACAAGTTACTTAACTTCTATCAAATGGATATAGTAATGTATACTTAATGCACACCTTAATGAAATAAGATAATTCATGCAAATTACAGTACCTAAAATAGTAAGCACTCAAAAAAGAATTCTTATTATTACTATAACTGCCATTAGAATCAATTTTACTTCAATATAGAATATAATCCAATGACTAATGAGAGCATTATCTACATTTACATATTAAGAATGCTTAAGAGATAGACAAAAAGTGTGAAAGAATACATTTTGATGCTCATTGTCCAAACCTCTGAATTCTGTAAATATCTGTAGTGAGCAGGTAACTTTTCTGTGGTCACGCAGCTCAAGAGTGGTCCACATCCACTAGCCTATCCCAGAGTCTTCTGACTTTCAGGCCAGTGAGGGACTTACCTACCTTTTCGGAGAAGTAACAGGCTGGGGAAGATCTGGAATTACTACCAAAGTCCAGTGCGATTTTAACATGTTCCTATAACTAATGCTGTGTTGCAATATGAATGAGTTAGCACAGAGGAATGTTACTGAGGTCTTATAGATATGAAATAATAGCTGCAGAGGGAGGCTTTATTTTTTAAAAGGCAGTGAAGTGTATTTTGACAAATATTCACTTATATTCTTTCTTTGGAGCTAGAACTTCTCCACTTGAAAAACTTATTTTAATCTTGAAAAAAACCTTTTTTTTTTTTTTTTTTTTTGAGATGGAGTTCTGCGCTTGTTGCCCAAGCTGGAGTGCAATGGCACGCTCTTGGCTCACTGCAACCTCTGCCTCCCGGGTTCAAGTGATTCTCCTGCCTCACCCTCCTGAGTAGCTGGGATTACAGGCATGTGCCACCACATTCAGCTAATTTTGTATTTTTAGTAGAGATGGGGTTTCTCCATGTTGGTCAGGTTGGTCTTGAACTCCAGACCTCAGGTGATCTGCCTGCCTCTGCCTCCCAAAGTGCTGGGATTACAGGCGTGAGTCACCACACTTGGCCAAGAACCCTTTTAAGAGTGTTTTTTAATCATACAAGTCTGAAGCAAGTCCTCAACACTTTATCTTTGCAGTATACAACAAGATTGTTAACTAGAATCTGAGCTTGGGTAGTAAGTGGATGCAATCACTTTGTCCCTTACCCATAGTTTTGGTAAGTAAAGGTTGAGGTTGTTGGAAATTTGCTTCTGAGGAGTCTTCTGGGATGGAAGGTATTGAGAACACAAAGCCTGAGTTCTATGCTACTGAACCCTGTTGAGTTAGCCCTGACTCAGGCCAACTTGGAGAGGACCTTGAGACAAAATTCACCATAAACAAGAGGCACACCTCTGTCTAAACCTAACTCCAGGGCAACAAAGGAACATTTCCACCCACAGCCACAGCAAGGGACATGAATTAGCAATAGAAAAAAATTCTCATTGGCAAACAAAGCAATACTTCCAACTACCTGGAATTAGTGGAAGACAAGACTAATGGGCACTAACTTTTTGTTTTCAGTAACCATACTTGACATTCTTGGATACAACAGAAGGACAAAATAAGATTTGCCGCAAGTAAGGTCAGAACTCAGAGTTACTATCATTTGCAAATTAAAATCTATGCCATTTTAAATAAGAATAAAAAGAACAAAAATAAAATATAATAAAATAAATGTGATTTTATATGTAGTCAGAGTCTGAAAGACCAAGGACACCTCACTCTAACTGCAAATGAAGTTACATTAATAGACCCCCCATGGCTCTGTCAGAGGTTCTTTTCCACAAATACAACTTCAGGATCTTGGGTAGCCTCCACTTTTCCTGGTTTGTTTCTGCCCCTGGTATCTCAGGCAGTCCTCAAGAGGTGCCCCCATGTGCTCCAAGCACCCCTGGGAGCCATTCAAGTGCAGCTCCCACACTGTAGTGTGCCGCCATCTGCCATTTCCTTTAGTGTCTCTTCTCAGGCCTCTCTGGAGGATGGAACTCTGCCCCAGCTTGCTGAAGCTCTCTTAGGCTGTATTTGTCTACTTCGGGGCTCCCCCAAACCTGGGCCTCATCCCGACCTCTGACCTAACCTCGGACCCCATCTGTCCATCAGCATTCACCCTGAGGTCAACCTGCTGCTCCCCACCACCCTGTGCTTCCCTCTCTTGGCCACTGGAAAACTGATCCCCTTCCTCTATGTCCTCCCCACTTTGGGGGGGGGTCCCCTTGCAGAACTGTTTGGCCCCTAGGATTTGAGCTTTTCATGGTTCACACTTAGAAGGCTGTGCACAAACGGTCAAGGCCTAAGCAAAAGCAGGATTAGTTGGTGAACAACCTAGAAACCCTGCTGTCCCTCAGCTTCAGCTTCTGTCACCAGGTGTGGTTCAATGTTCCAGAAACTTCTTCCCTCAGGATAGATTCTCATAATCTCCCCTAGAGTCTGGATTGTCTTGAGTCCCTCTCTCCCACATTTATTTTTCTTTTTTGAGACCAAGTCTTGCTCAGTCACCCAGGCTGGAGTACAGTGGCATGATCTGCAACTTCCGCCTCCCAGGTTCAAGAGTTTCTCATGCCTCAGCCTCCCAAGTGGCTGGGATTATAGGCACATGCCACCACGCCCAGCTAATTTTTTTGTGTGTTTAGTAGAGACGAGGTTTCACCACGTTGCCCAGGCTGGGCTCGAACTCTTCACCCTGTTGCCCAGGCTGCTCTCGAACTCCTGAGCTCAAGCGATCCACCTGCCTTGGCCTCCCAAAGTGCTGGGATTACAGGCGTGAGCCACCATGCCCAGCCTCTCTCCCACTTTTACCTCATCCATCTCACCTCTCAAACTTGCTTCTATACAACTGAGGAATTTTTCTAGATTAAGCACCTCGGTCCCTATAAATCACCTCATACAAATGTATACCACAGTGTGGGGGTAAGTTGTTAACCTTTCATACCTAGTCTGTAGATTCAGAAAGCTTATGCTATTATACATACACATACATACACACAAACACATAATGAAAATATTTTATATATGTATATGTATTTTTTCTCTTTGATATAAGTATTCACTGCTATTAATAGAATGTAGCAAAAATGAAAAATTAAATTATAAGTTAGGCTTAGAGTGAGGAAAGTAGATAAGAAGAGAGAAGAAATCTTAATAATATAGTTCTTCATAACTTTGATATTATTTTCAGATGCAAATATTTACATGAGAAGCATAATCAGCAAGAAACGTTAACTGATATCTACTACCTACAAGGTAAATTTTATTATATTCAAACTTTTCTAGAAGTGCACACCCCTTGGGCTTCAATTTCCAAAGTGATACGACTAAGTTTGACAGTTATGTTTGTTATATTATTGCAAAACTTACTGAAACTCATTAATTTTCTATGTTGACACATAATTCTTGACTCTAAAAACAAAATGGAAAGAAGGACGTTTCAGTAAGAATGAAAGCATGACCTTGACTTATGCAATGGAGTTTTACCAAGATATATTTTCTAGAACATTATAACCAGAATACCATCAATATCTTCCAAATCATAGCCAATAATAGCTTACCTAATAACACTTCATATTTATGAAGACTCTAGTTAATAAGACCCATTCATTTAAAGCCATATCATTTTTAGAAAGGAAGAAATAAAGTTGCAATGAAATGAAAGTAAATTTCTCAGTCACAGAGTATTGTATAAGACCTGAAACTAAGGTTCAATATTATGTGGTTCCTTAACATCTGATAAAATTGAAAAGGCCTTGAATGGCCTAATGAAAAGTTGCCCTCCCCACTCTGCTCCATTGACAAGGTCCTCTAGCAAAACAACCCTCCTTATCACAGGGACCAAGTGCAGCTCCTGCCTCTCCCTGAGTAGCAGGTTCCTGTTCCCTATCAGCCCACAAAATTATTCAAACAAGCCAATCACATCCTCCTTTGGGAGCCATGAGCCACCGTACCTTCTTGATACTACCAAGCCTGCCTCCCACAGCACATGCTTGTTCAAAATGTTC
This sequence comes from Rhinopithecus roxellana, assembly GCF_007565055.1. Classification (NCBI taxonomy): domain Eukaryota; kingdom Metazoa; phylum Chordata; class Mammalia; order Primates; family Cercopithecidae; genus Rhinopithecus; species Rhinopithecus roxellana. The sequence continues at coordinate 96,751,488 of NC_044566.1, forward strand.
CTTGATGCAGCCCCTGTGTAATGACCCTGCCTGGGCCAGTGTCCTCCTGCTCCAGGCTGTGAGAATCTGTAACTAAGAAACTGCTTTTAATCTCACCTGTCTAGTGTCTGGTTTGTGTGTCAGGCCATCCCCATAACTCTACGGCGGGAATCCCTTCTTCATTGATGGGGAAAAAAAAATCAAAATGCAAGGTAAGTACATGACAGAGCAGGCGATCCTAGTCAGGCCTTAAGACTCCACAGCTACAGCTCTCCAGACCTCCAGAGCTATCCCCACCCCATAAATGACAGTGAGCACTTAGTGAGAAATATGCAAGCATCAGACTCTGTGCTGAGCTCATTTCAGCCTCACAACTGTCACGTGAGGCAGGCAGTATTGTTCTTCCCATTTCACAGACAATGAGATTGAAGCTCAGAGAAGCTAGGCAACCAGCTAGAGTCTGCACTCTTAACCCCATCGCCAAAAGAAACACTGGCCTTGGAATGAGTGATATATATTATAGATTTTACAAACCATCTTCACCAGGTGCAAAGAGTTGAAAAATATAAGCTTATGAAATACAAAGTTGGTCTTATAAATGTTACTGATTTTAGTTCTGCTAAACACCAAAGAAAATAGCAGTGCCCACTGAGCGTACAAAGTGAAAGAGCGTTATCCATTGCCTCAAGCATGGATAAGGAAGAGCAGCACACAATTCACGTGTTATTAACATTTGCAGTCGTAATTTTTATTAAGTATTTGAAAATAGCTTAGTATTGTTTAGGCCCTCTCTTTTTTCTATGCTAAACACAGATACAAAATGATACGTCCAGCTCAAGCTATGTCCATGCCACTTCTGAGTGAGCAGAATCTAACTCAGTCATTCAGTAAATGTTTTGGAATATGAAGAAACAAATGAACATAAAAGTAAAAACTTTTAAAAAAGAAATTGTTTATTTAAAACATGTTATCAGTAGCTACTTTATCCAAAACTATTTCTTTATTTAGAGGCTAGACTTTTTCTGAATATTTTGGTATGTGTTTTGAAAAGAATTTACAGTTTTTATACAAACGGATAAAGTAGATCCCTGAAAATAATCTTTAAGAACTTGTCATCTTAGCAAAGTGTGCTAGGCCAGGTGCAATAGCTCACACCTGTAATCCCAGCCCTTTGGGAGGCCGAGGCAGGTGGATTACCTGAGGTCCGGAGTTCGAGAGGAGCCTGGCTAACACGGTGAAACTCCATCTCTACTAAAAGGACAAAAATTAGCCAGGCATGGTGGCAGGCACTTGTAATCCCAGCTACTCATGAGGCTGAGGCAGGAGAATCGCTTGAACCTGGGAGGCGGAGGTGGCAGTGAGTAGAGATCTCACCTTTGCACTCCAGCCTGGGTGACAAGAGTTAGACTCCATCTTGAAAAAAAAAAAAAAAAACAAAAAAAAAAACAGTGCTAACTTAAAACTAGTATCTGTTATAAGATTCATATGTCATCTGGGAACACAAACACATGTGCACATGCAAGCACAAGGTCAACCAACTGAACTGTTCACCACCAACACTGAAACAGAATTTTCTATAAAGCAGAGAGCTGCTTGCTGAAAATATTTAAAATGTTCAATAACTACCTATCAAGGATGTGGAAAGGAAAATTTCTGTCTGAGTAAAGGTTGAATCCAACCTTTCTCTCAAAGCAGTTTTAGCTATAAAACTATGTGATTTCACAGAAACCCCAAACATCTTATCACTTTAATAGAAACTGGTTTTAGATGTTTTCCTTTTTTCCTCTTGATTCACTTCTCAAACAAAAAGTGCTCATCTATGCACTAGGCTGTTGCCGCAATTCTAGAAATATTTCTAGAAAGAAATATTTGACGGCCGGGCACGGTGGCTCAAGCCTGTAATCCCAGCACTTTGGGAGGCCGAGACGGGCGGATCACGAGGTCAGGAGATCGAGACCATCCTGGCTAACACGGTGAAACCCCGTCTCTACTAAAAATACAAAAAAAAAAAACTAGCCGGGCGAGGTGGTGGGCGCCTGTAGTCCCAGCTACTCGGGAGGCTGAGGCAGGAGAATGGCGTAAACCCGGGAGGTGGAGCTTGCAGTGAGCTGAGATCTGGCCACTGCACTCCAGCCTGGGTGACAGAGCGAGACTCCACCTCAAAAAAAAAAAAAAAAAAAAAAGAAATATTTGATAAAGCACAGCCTCACTGTAGGCAATTTTTAACCCAGTTCTCAAACGTAAGTCTGTAATAATCACCTAGGGAGGTTATCAAAGTGCAGATTCTAAAGCCCACACTATACTTCCCACATCAGAATTTATAACCAGTAGATCCAGAATGTGGCTAAGAAATCTGCATTTTTATCGGGTAAAGATCTGCCTGCTTTGAGGATTATATCAACTCCACATGGAAAAATACTGCTTCAGAAAATGTAAAATCCGTTTGAATAATTCCTTAGTCCCCTCCAGCTGCTATGACAAGATACCCAAAGATTGGGTCATTTATAAACAATAGAAATTTATTTATCACAGCTCTGGAAATTGGAAAGTCCAAGATAAGGTGCTGTCAGATCCGGTGTCTAGTGAGGCCCCGCTTCCTGGTTCATAGATAGCACCTTCTCACTGTGCCCTCGTAGAAGGGCACAAGCAAGAGTCTCTCCCAGTCCTCTTTTAGAAGAACACTAGTCACATCCGGGAGGGCTCTGCCCTCGTGACCTAATCATCTCCCAAAGTCCCCACCTCTGAATAACATCACCTTAGGGATTAGGATTTCAACGCACGAAGTTTGGGAGGACACAAACATTCAGACCATAGCAAACAGAACTTAAAGTTTTTTTTGTTAAATGATTTATGGCAATGTGCAGAATGATCCCAAGTGAAAGAGCCTGTTGCCAAGAAAATGTGTTAAAATAATCCAGTTGAAGCAGACCATCAGTGGAGAAAATGAAAAGAGGATGGTTAAAAAAAGACAAAAACATTTAGGAGGCTCGATATGCACAGGCTAAATCAACAAGACTTAGTGATTTGAGAGTGAGGCACAGTGCCGTAGAAAGAGCTTGGGGGGAGAGACCAGGAGTAGGACATCTCTCTGGATTCGAGCTTTGGAGTTGAACCAGCTGCAGATGCCACTAACTGAGAGAGTTTCTGATTATTCACCAAGTTTGTGAAACCCAGCAGGGATATTGCCAATCGATACAGTATTTTTGTAAAAATTAGAAAAGTCACCGCTATTTAGGTAGAGGTATGCCTCTGAACACAGCTGGGTAAATGAACAGTTCCTCTGGGCAAATGAGAAGATGCCCCTGCCTGTGAGCAGACACAGCCCTGTGCCTACTACTGGGGAACAACAACAAGGGCTGGATGTGAGCCCCACTTTCCCCTCAGTGAAGGCGCCCTCATAGAAAGCACAATGTGTTTGGCCCACTCAGTTGTTCAATAAATGTTTTGGAAAATGAAGAAATAAATGAACATAAAAGTAAAAACACTAGTAAGATTCAGGACATAGCCCTGGGAAGGGATGGATAAAGGCAGGCAAGGTGAAGTCACCAGGGAGAACAGTTTCCAGGAATCATGAGGTAGCCTGTTGGATGAGCGGCCCTACATGCATGAAGAGTTCTTCTAAGACTGTTTCCCGAAAAGGCCCTCTATGAGCCTCATGGAAGCCCTCACACCTCTTCCGATGCTAAGTCAGAAACTACTGGAGTAAGGTCTCATTTTGGTGAGGGCTTTGCTTTAGATTCACTGCTATGAATCTAAAACCACAGATAACTCTCATGACACTGCAGGACTGAAGAGGGTGGGGATAGCATCTCATTCATTGTTGTGTCTCCTGGGAGAGCACCTGGTTCATAGTTAGCATGATGCTATGGTGCCTGAAGTCCAGTATTCAATAACATTCTTCACTCACTTGCAAAAACATGATTTGGGGTCCCCATTCTTGTTTTAACCTTCCCCAATACTGACAAATAAACTTCCCTAAAACTGTCAAATGACACTAACAAGACTAACTTTATGAATGACGTCGCTCGATCAATTCCATCAAAACCCAGTAAATAAAATAGGCTTCCCTTGGAAATTTCTTAGGGAAAAATCCTGCCAGGTATTTTATTGTATCCCTCTCTTTCTGTTACCCCGACTTACACGTCCTTTGCTAACAAAACATTTCTCTAATTTTTATGAGCTCTGGTCCTGGTCCTTTAACAAGTTATTTTATATACCTGTCCTGGATTTTCTCTCTATCTTCCACGGTGTCACATTTCTATCACAGTCACTTAATTTTGCTCTTTTGACAACAATGCTTATATTGTTTTGCCTCAAATGGCACATCAGATGGAAACAACAGAGATGTCAGTACCTGTATCCTAAGTCTGTGCCTTAATGTCTCATTTGGTTCATTATTTTACAGAGTTTACATCCACTGTAGGAATGTTGATTCTTTAATTAGAAAAAAGTCTCAACACTACTGCTTTCATTTATTTTGTACAACTGCTGCTATTAGTGCTCATAACTATGTCTAGAAGATCTAATTAAATATAGCAAAAATACTTGAGAACTACCATCAATAATTTTATATATATGTTTGTGTGTATTTTCGCATTTAAAATTTAGCTATATTCTCTTAAAAAGAACAATGCTTCAACTTACTTTTATTATTACTAATTATTAATATTGTCGTTGTTGTTGTTGTTGCTGTTGTTTGAGACAGGGTCTTTCCCTGTCACCCAGGCTGAAGTGCAGTGGTGTGACCATAGCTCACTACAGTGTTGAACTACCAGGCACAAGCAATCCCCCCACCTAAGCCTCCCAAGTAGCTGGGGCAGCATCACCACAGCCAGCTAATTTTTGTATTTTTTGGTAGACACAGGGTCTCACTATAGTGCTTAGGCTGGTCCTGAACTCCTGGTCTCAAGTAATCCTCCCACCTCAGCCTCCCAAAGTGCTCAGATTACAGTCATGAGCTACCACACTCAGCCTAATTTTATATATATATATATATATATATATATATTATTTTTTTGTAGAGATAGGGGTGTTGCTATGTTGCCCAGACTGGTCTCGAACCCCTGGCCTCAAGCAATCCTCCAGCATCTGCCTCCCAAAGTGCTGGGATTACAGGCATGAGCCACCATGCCCACCCTTAACTTTTAAAAGACAAAGTTTTAGGAAAAGGGAGAGCAGAGAAGACAGAATAAATAAGTATTTACTGAATGTTTACTATAGTCTAGGAATTTACAAGGTTTCTCATGACACCCTCACAATAATTCTTGAGATTAGCATTGCTCTTCCCATTTTATAGATGAGAAACTTCATAAAGACTAAGTAACTTGCTGAAGGTCATAGATAATATCATAGTCGATAAATGTCATAGATAATGGTAAAGGTAGATCAAGGATTCAATCCCTGGTATGTCAGGTTCTTGCCATGCTACCAGCCTTGGACAGTTTTGATGAAATTCAATTTTTTCTTAACAAGACACTGCAACCCATTTTGAGAATATGACATACTAGTGTCATGTGAATGTGACACTAAAGAAACAAACTTAGGTCCAAATTGAATCACTTTGCAGTCTGACTGCTTGACATGAAAGATAGTACAATGGCTCCCAAGCATTCATCTATTTACCAGGAGTCTCCTACAATGATATGGGATTTACAGTAACAGATTAGCATCTGTAGTTCATAATCCAAAAGCACTTTTCATGAAAACCCCAAATGCATATTTGCACATTTGTTCTATAAAAGATAAGCTTGTATCTTAGTTAAACCATGAAGGCAAGTTTATTTTTCTTCAGTTAGCTTAGTCCCTAGGATATTATTATCCACCCTTTTTAACTCCATCTGCTCTTATGACTGGAGTCACACCACCTACTTGGTGGAAGCCTGGATTATGTTGATCATTCGGGGTTCCATATGCTTCTGGGGCCATGATTACCATATTGCTTGACCTGCAAATCTCAAAAACAAAATTATTAAAGAAACAAAATGCCAGGAACTCAAAACACTGAAGATAAAATGTAAATAAATCCAGGGAGAAATGCTGGCTTAAATTATCATTATCATTGAAATATATCCTTAAAAATCTATACACAAAGAGAAGATTTTTTCTTCCCAGGGCCTAATGAAATGCTAGTGTCACAAACAGTAATATTCGTAAAGGAAATCTTTACCAATAACATTTGACTTTTTAGGTCCATGGATATATTTTCCACGTCAAGTAAATACCAGCATTCCATTTTCATTCAAGGTCAAGTGTAGTTAGTATATTATAATTTTCTAGAGTTTAGGTGGCACATGTTAATTGGCTTTTATTGCCTGTTGAGAGATATTAATAAGCAATAAAGACAAATAATTGAGAACCAAAATAAGCACCCTGCTATACACACTGACCCAGGTCACAGGCTTGAAGTTAGAGACTGTGAGAGAGATGATGATAATTTATTAAATGTGCTTTATAGAAGAACAATTCAATTGGCTCAGGAAGATGAAGTCATTCATTCAATGAGTATTTTTTGTACACCTATGGAATACAGCAGAAATAACCCAGAGATGATTCCTGTCCTCAAAGTATTTATATACTGGGGTGCTGAGTGAAGGTAGACAATAAAAACAAAACAAGATAGCAGGATTGCCATAGGTCATGCTAAAGGCTGTAAAGAAAATGTTCAGAGCGATGGGAAGTACCTAGGAGTTGGAGGGGAACAGATGAAGGGACAGGTCTTTACAAAGTAATCAGGCAATGCTTACGGAGAGGGTGGTGTTTTGGCTAAATCCGGAGTGAGAAGGAACAAGGCAAGAAAAGGCCAGAGAAAGGTGTGCTGAGCAGAGGGAAGAGCAAATGCAGAGACCCTGAGGCAAGAGAGAGCTTTCTAAGTGAACGGATAAGAATGGAAGCCAGGATGGCTAGAGCACATGAGTAGGGAGGAGACTGGCCTGCGGTATGGTTAAACAGGTGTGCAGGAGCCAAACTCACAGGGCCTGTGTGGCATGAAAAGCTTATGAATGGTAAAGTAGAAGCTTCTTGTTACTTAGTTGATATGTAAAATTAATGCAGTGCATCTGGGTCAGCTAGTGAGTTAGAAGAAAATAGTAAAATAGAATTTTGGAGTTGGAGGGGGATGTATGGATTGTACCCCTTGTTTTATAGATATTGATCATGAGGCACAAGGGAGGGACAGAGGGGTCAGAGAGGAGGGAAGTCAGAACTCCTTGTTCTCTGATGTATAGTGACCTGTCTGTGATGCCTGCAGACTTACGGTTTTTATACCACTCAAGACCCTCATGGCATTTTCCTAGTCCTTATCCCATGGCAAACATCTAATGACTAAAGAAAGCTACTCAAGCTTTTTGCAGAAGATGGAAATGAAAAAGAACAAGAGAGTGTTCCTGCAAGCCCATTGGAGGGATGACTTGAAGGTCCTCAAGATCTGCTCTTGCTTGGAACTACAGGAAGAGACAGGGACAAAGATTTGAGGAATGCCACATGAAGGAGAAATCTGATGAAATCACAGAGAATGGGAAATCCCACAAGCCAAGATAACCATAAGTAGCAGATATTAATAGGTAAAGCTGGAAAAGACTTGAAGTTTGCAAAAGACACAAAATAAAACTATAAAAAAGACATTAAAAATAACTTCAAAATATTAGTATTATAAAAATGTCCCAATTATTGATTGTCAATTAGGTTGAATTATCTTCCTAATGTATTTAACCCTCTTTTCAGTTCTTTATTACCAAATCAATATAAACAAACAAAAATACTATTAAGATTAAAGCAATAATATAATAATATAAGACATTTGACAGGATAGTTAACTGTACAATAGATTAATAAGCATTAAGACAGGCACTCTCTTTCTGGAGAGACAGAGATTACACTGGTCTAGTCAAGGTGTTTATCTGCTTTGGGGGCAAGAAACCAGACCAAATAAGTTTATAATGCTGCTTCTTACAAAACAATCATTTTGTTCCCCCGAATGCAAAGTATGATTAGCATGGTCAAAACCCTAAAAGGGAAAAGGAAAGCAGATTTAAACTCACATCATGACAAAATAAGATAATTGCAACTTGGAAGTTGTGATAGTCGGACACAGTAGTGCTTTTCATGTCGATATCTGTGTGTCAGGCACACCACGATTTGTATACCCCTGGGATTACATCGGGAAAAACCCAGCCACTTATTTCAATCAAATTGATGAGAGCAGACATGATTGAAATAAGCAGAGAATGCTTGAGGAAAAATTTGCTTAAACACGCACAGCTTCACATAAAACAGTCCTCTTACATCTCCTTAAGTCACATATTTGTTAACAACATGAAACAAATCCTAACAGTCCCATTTTCAAATTGGTGGGGAATACAAGTAATGACACACAGAAAATGGAAAGCTTACGCTTCAGAAAGCTTCATTCTGTTAGATTTCTAAATTACTTAAGTAACAATCACATTTATACTCCTCACTCTTTTTATCTTAATAAAAATGATACATCACCAAAATCCTTTTTAACAACATCATTTTAAAAAATACGTATATAGTCCTATTCAATTTATGTAGCACTATGCATGGTCTCCAAATATTGGAATATTTAAAGATCATGTACTTCAATTTCAGGAAGGCAGGGCCTTTAGTAAGTTGAATGGTGGCCCTCAAATGATGTGTCCACACCCTAATGCTCAGGGATATGTGACTGTGACCTTATTTGGAAAAAGGGTGTTTACAGACATAACCAAGGATCTCAAGATGATAGCATCCTGGATTATCCAAGTGGGATTTAAATCCCATGACAAGTGTCCTTATAAGAGACGTACAAAGGAGAGACACAGAAAGAAGAGAAGGCCATGTGAAGATGGAAGCAGGGATGAAAGTGATGCAGCAGCCACAAGCCAAGGAAGGCCTGGAGCCAACAGAAGCTGAAAGAGGCATGGAAGGATTTGCCCCTGGAGCCTTCAGAAGGAGCATGGTCCTGCCAACACCTTGATTTTGAATTTGTGGTCTCTGAAACTGTAAGAGAAAAAAATTTCTCTTCGACCTAAGAACAAAAGGGTAAGTTCAATAAGAGATAGCAATTTTTAAAAATCCAAATTCTAAAAGAGTGCAATGAACGAAATTGTAAAATGCAATAGAGGGCACAGTAGCAGAACTGATCAAGCAAAATAATCTGAACTCTTCAATAAATACTGCTGGGGAAACTGGCTACCCATATGGATAAAATGCAAAAACAAAAAATGGATCTTTATCTCACATGAAAAAAAATGAAATTGGATCCTTCTCTTACACTATACACAAAAATCAACTCAAAATTAATTAAAGGCTTAAACATAAGACCTAAATCCATAAAATTCCTAGAAGAAAACATAAGAAAAGCTCTATGACATTGGTATGGACAATAAATTTTTTTATTTGATATGACACCAAAAACACAGGCAACAAAAGCAAAAAGAAACAAATGGGACTACATCATACTAAAAATTTCCTATACAGCATATGAAACCATCAACAAAATAAAAAGAGAACCCAAGGAATAGAAGAAAATACTTCCAAACCATATATCTGATAAGTAATTAGTATCCAAAATATACAAGGAATTCATATACTCAACAGTAAGAAAACAAAAAAAACCCTACTATAAAATGGGCAAAGGAACTAAATAGACATTTTAGAAAACATACAAATGGCCAACAGGTATGCAAAAAATGTTCAACATCAGTAGTCATCAGAGAAATTCAAATCAAGATCATAATGGGATATCACTTCATACCTGCTAGGATGCCTATTATCAAAATGTCAAACGATAACAAGTGCTGACAAGAATGAGGAGAAGAGGTAACCCTGATATATTGTTGGCAGCAACAGAAAATGATACAGCCGTTATGTAAAACAATTTGGAGGTTCTTCAAAAAATTAAAAATAGAACTACCATGTAATCCAGCAATCCCACTCCTGGATACATATCCAGAGGAAATAAGATCACTCTCTTGAAGAGAAGTGCATTCTCATGTTTACTGCAGCATTATTTACAACAGCCAAGATATGAAAACAACCTAAGTGTCCACGAACAGAGGAATGGATAAAGAAAACCCATAAGCATATAAACAGATAGAATACATATATATGCAATAGAATACTACTAATCCTTCAAAAACCTAAGTAGGGAATCCTGCCATTTGCAACGATATGGATAAACCTGGCAGATATTATGCTAAAAATAAGCCAGATACAAAAAACAAACACTGAATGATCTGACTTACATGTGGTATCTAAAAAGTCAAACTTACAGAAACAGAGAGCAGAACAATGGTTTCCAGGGGCTGGGAGTTGGGGAAATGGAAAGATGTTAGTTAAAAAGTACTTACTTGCAGCTATAAGATGAATAAGTTTTGGAGACCTAATGTACAGCATAGAGATTACAGCTAAAAATTAGGTATTGTATACCTGAAATTTGCTAAGAGAGATCTTAAGTAGTCTCATCACACACACACACACACGTAACTATGTGAGGTGGATAGGTTGATTAGCTTGATTGTGGTAATCAAGTCACATTGTACATGTATATCAAAACATCACATTGTACACCTTAAATATACACAATTTTTATTTGTCAATTTTACTTCAAGAAAGCTATAAAAATTTCTAAAAAGATATTTAGTAATCAGGTAAATGCAAATTAAGACCACCATGAAATACCAATTCATATATATATGAGATTGCCAAAAATGTTAAAGGTTGATAATGTCATGTGTTCACAATATGGAGTAGAGTAACATATAACCCAACATCCATTAACAAGATGACTCAATCAAATTATGCTATGTTCACACAAACTGAATTTTATATAGCGATCAAAATGAAATATAGCTACATAGCATTAATGACTCAGAAATAATTTCAAGTGAAAAACAGCTAATTGTGTAAAATAACATAAAGCATAATATTATTTATATGATGCTCAAAATCCAGCAAAACCAAACAATATATTGTTTAGTAATACAGGCATAGAGTAATAATCGATTTTCATTTTTATTTGTATTTTTTTGATACAGTGTCTTGCTCCGTCACCCAGGCTGGAGCGCAATGGTGTGATCTCGGCTCACTGCAACCTCCACTTCCAGGGGTTTAAGTGATTCTCCTGCCCCAGCCTCCCGAGTAGCCTAACACTGCACCCAGCTAATTTTTGTATTTTTAGTAGAGACAGAGTTTTGCCATATTGGCCAGGCTGGTCTCGAACTCCTGATCTCAGGTGATCTGCCTGCTTCAGCATCCCAAATTGCTGGGATTACAGGCATGAGTCACTGCGCCTGGCCAATAATGGATTTGTTAAAATGGGAGTGATGAAGACAAAATCTATAACACTGATTACCCTTGAGAGGGTCTGGAGACATGACCTTTTAGAGGAACACATCAGGAAGTTCAATAGTGATGGTACTCTAGTTCTTAAGCTAGATAATGTGTTAATGGGTTTCCATATTATTGTTATGCTTCATAACTTACATATATGTTACAGAAATTTTTTACATAAAAATGTTGGCATACAAAATATTAGAAATTTTTTAAAGAAAAATAAGGAATCAACAAATGAACTGACAAAAACTTCACTGTTCTGAAGGGAGAGAGAAAAGTTGCACATAAACAATTCTGAAACACTGCAGCTGAAAATAACTTCAGCTACAGAAAATAACTTCAGCTAGTTTTCCACCCTAGCCATATATTAGAATCACTTGGGGTCATTGGAATTTTTTAAAAGAGCAGTGCCTAGACCCCACCTGAGACCGAATAAATCGAAATTTATTGGACTGACAACTAGTCATAAGTTTGTTTATTCTCTTTTGTTTTTGCTTTTACCATTGCCAGATGGTCCTAATATGCAGCCAGGGTTACAAATCATTGATTTAGACCAAGCCTCCTATTTTATGTTGGGAAACTGGGGGAGAAGTGACTTGCTCTATTAGTGGAAAATTCAGGCTTCAAGCCATCCACTAAATCATCAATATAATTAGACCGTCAGGAATTTCACCCAGTTTCTACTAAAACTTAAAAAAATGGTTGAAAGAACATAGCCTTTAAAAAAGTTCTGAAAACAGTCACCGATGGTGACCTTGATACGTGCTTTCTCGGACAATATCACGTCATCATTGATATATTGTTAGTGTATTAGTTAATAACCCTAGTGCTAGTAGGGTTATAGAATAAAAGTGGAATCATATATTTAGGCCAGAGGTTATTAGGAGAGCTGAAAGAGCTCCTGTTAGTGGTCATGGGCTAGGTTTAACTATGTGATAGGGGTGGGTTTGGTGTGTCATTAAGTATTATCATGTAAATAAAGGCTTACTAAGAGTGTAAAAACGTAGGCCTGGATTAGGGCATTCCAAATTTTCTCCAGGTGAATAGTACATAAAGCCTCACCATTTTTCCCTCTCTTTCTTCAGAGGAGGAAAAACTCACCCTGCTTTATACCTTCTTCTCCACTTTGTACTGACTGATGTGCAGTAAAGCCCAAGAAATCACCCCGAAGAGGTGTCCACCATCCTCATCCTTGTGCTCATCAGTCTTGTTGTGCGTCTGCTACTCAGATGACAGAGGCCAGTGAGGTGCTAACAAACGTGCAGGGCTTGCTGGAAGTTCTGCACATTTGTATGAAAAATACCACTTGCAGCATCTTCTTTCTCTAGGCTTTGCCTGGAAAGATTTCAGTGGCAGCTCAAAACATGGTGATATCGTGGGATCCCCAATAATACTTACACGGTGTCATCAGACAGCTGTGAACAATACCTAAGGCAACTGGGTCCTTTAAGGCATCTGCATTCTGCTTCACTAAGCAGAAAACTGGGGAAAGAGGGGGTGATCCTTTGATTCGATAACCAAGTATCCGTCTGCATACTCTCCTGCAGTTGGTTCCAAAGGAGTATCTCCCAGTCGCTGCTTGGTGGCTTTGCTCCAAGCAGTGTCTGCCCCTCTCTTTAATATGCTGCAAGAGGGCGTGCCCCATTAATGGAGGATTTGGTTTTTGCTCTAGAGGCAGGGATGAACCTACGGAAATGCACTGGGCTCATATCATCCCATCAAGGTTATGGGTACGCAACCTCCCCGCAACTCTCACACCCGTCCTCCCCACCCCCACTACGCCAGTGAGATGTCATCTTTCTCTTACAGACTTAATCCTCCTCAGTCCAAACACAGAGTACATTGTGATGGAATTTTATGCCTCTCCTAGACCCCAGTGATAGTAAGATAAATGTTTCCTGGGGACAAACATGTCCCTTACACTTTGACGTGAAGAAAGAGGGATTAGGAAGTCTGTAAAGACTTTGATTGTTAATTATAATCAACATCGGCATGTGTCAGCAGTTCCCATAGTCCCACTCTTGAGTCATTACCCAACTTTTCCAATATCATAACTAACTTACTCCAACTGAATCTCCTTTCCTTTCCCTTATGAATCCACAGTATTCTGTCTAAACTCAAAAAGAAGAGAAAGAGGAAAAATGGATGGAATGATTTCTAACAGAGACAAATTCTAAATAATTGATAGTTGACTAAGGAGAGAAAATACATAACTGACAAAAATCGAATTTTTACTCAGTTGTATTACGCTTCTGTTAAAAATGAAGAATTATGCTGTAGATACTGAATTATACCATGTAATTCAAAATGAAGAGGAAAATTATGTTTTTTTTTAAAAAGCTCTGAACATCAGGTTTGCTGGCTAGAGTCTGGATTCATGCTTATGATGCGAGAAGTCCTTTTTTTCACCGAACAAGTCTACCAGCTGGATTGAAAATATGTCCTCTTCAAATATAGTAAAGCTTAATATAATAGGCATTTATATACAACATGCTTTGACACAAACCAGCCTTCCTTTTACTACCAAGTTCCTAAAACTTTTGTTATATAATTTACAGGTATCCTATCTTCAGTCCAACTAGGGTGCTCCTATGACTGCCAGCCCCTTCCTTTCGGATGGGTAATAGGTTTCAACCTGCAAGCATAGAATAAGAACCTAGAGTTACTGAACTATTATGCAATAATATTATGCAACAACGGGAGAGGGAAAGTCACAGGGTCTGAGAAAAGCAATAAAGGATGTTACCAGCAATGCTGGGCTCTGTGGGGTAGAGGCAAAGAAACCACAAGGAACCTTGAGCAAAAACATGTGGGGAGTCCTGGAGTTTTGGGGGTGAAATATTGTGCTCTGTGCACTCTTTCTTTGACTTAGTACATTTACAAAAGGAAAAAACCATAAACATCATGCAATGCATTTCCATTGAGCTATCTAAAGAAACTTGTTGAAAGAACGCTGCTCAGTGTGGATGTAAAGTTAGAACAGTCACCAAGGGAAAGAAAGGGGAGGAGTGGGCAGCTGGCAAATAGATTAGGTTACAAAACCTACTGGGTCTCAAGACAAGCTCTTCCACTTGGGTTGAATAAGACCCGCTTACTTCCTTCACTGTTGCTTCAATGTAACTGGGGTCTAGAATAGTCTTGAGTTCTTTGCACCAGCAATAATAATGGGTAACATATTTTTCTTCTTTACATTTTGCAAAGAGCTTCAAGGTTAACTCATTTACATCCCTTTCACTTCCATCATTGTTAACATCTAAGAAGTGGAACTGTCCTAAGAACACAAGGAAGAGCCAATACAATCTGCGAAGCAGGAGATTAGGCATGAATCCAGGAAAGAAAGCATAGTAAGGGTATACCGATGTCATAGTCAACAGCTATGATTTGAGGAAGCTGTGGATCAATATTTAGTTAAAACACACTAAATACAGAGAACAAAACCCATAGACATTAGATTTGAAAGAGGCAGTGCAAAAATAATTTGAACCTTATTATTCTGAAATTAAAATATTTTAAAATGCAAATCCTTTTTATCATTCATTTTTCAATATTGTTTTTATAATGTCACCATTGTCTAGAAATATAATTTCAGGGTTATATAAAATTTTACCATAAAGAATAAAGGTATGTGTCTTATATCAGTTTTCCTTTTACAAAAACCATGCTAAATATTGTTTTTAATCTATTTTGGCATCTTCCTTTATACAAGAGAAAAATGCAAATCATAACTATTCATGGCTCAGTTTAGCAATTTATTCCTTAGAGACCATATTAGTCTGTTCTCAGGCTGATAATAAAGACATACCCAAGACTGGGTAACTTATAAAGAAAAAGAGGTTTAATGGACTCACAGTCCCACATGGCTACGGAGGCCTCACAATCATGGCAGAAGGCAAAGGAGGGACAAAGGCACATCTTACCTGGTGGGAGGCAAGAGAGCATGTGCAGGGGAACTCTCATTTATAAAACCATCAGGTCTTGCGAGGCTTATTTACTTCCATGAGAACACTATGGGGAAAACTGTCCCCATGATTCAATTATCTCTACCTGTCCCCACCCTTGACACATGGAGATTATTACAATTCAAGGTGAGATTTGAGTGTGGACACAGCCAAACCCTATCAGGGACTTTTTTTTTTTTTTTTTTTTTTTTTTTTAAAGCAATGGTTCTTGGGCTACCCACACCAGAATCATCTGGAGGTACTGTGCCTGGGTCTTACCTCTAGAATTCTGATGTAATGGCTCTGGGGTGCATCTTAGACACGGGGATTTTTAGAAACACCCTAGATGATTCTGATGTGCACCCAAAATTGAGAACCACCAGCCTAGACTCACTAAAGAAGGATTTCTGTGCACGGGCCTTGAACTCCAGGGCCTTTCATGATCCCTAGATGATTTTTGCACATATTATTTATTTATTTATTTATTTATTTATTTAAGACTAGGTCTTGCTATGTCACCCAGGCTGCAGTGCAGTGGCACAATCTCGGTTCACTGCAACCTCCCTGCCTCAGCCTCCCGAGTAGCTGGGATCATAGGCGCATGCCACCACGCCCGGCTAATTTTTATATTAGTGGAGACAGGGTTTCACCATGTTGGCCAGGCTGGTCTTGAACTCCTGACCTTGGGTGATTCACCTGACTCAGCCTCCCAGAGTGCTGGGATTACAGGCGTGAGCCACCACATCCAGCCAGATTCTTATACATATTAAATTATAAGAAAATGAAAAAATTTAATTTACATACATATGAAAATAATTCAAAGATATTCAAGTGTGTAAAAAATTCAGCATCTTCTAATCCTTTAGTCACCTCCCTAGGGAAGGAGTAGGACTAATTCAGAAGTAGATATGATCATTATAAATACCTCTGTAAAGTGCCTTAAAGTTTCTAAGGTTTTCTCTGTAATTTATGTCATTTAATATGACAACAAGCTTATGGAGTAGTCTCACTATAATTCTTATTTTTAAATATTAGCAAATTTGGGTTCAGGGCTTTTGACTTACTCAAGTGAATTAGCTAGTAAGTGGTGAAATTGTAACACAAAAATCTCGACATTTTTCCTGGAAAATATATTATTTCCCTAATATGCATTATGACTATGTTTCCTGAAGAAAATATAGTTCCTAGTCTGATAAACTTGAAAATATTCATACTTCATACTCATGGCCTCTCTTGAATCTTTCTATTTAGGTAGTCACAAATAACAATGTTAGAAAAAACTTTTATTAACATTTACTTAATGCATACTATGTGTTACAGTTGGCACAAGAGTTTTCACAAAGAAGAATCATAGAATATAACTAGAATAGTATAACGAGTATGATTTTCAACTCCTTGTTATTAATCTTTTACTTTTACCTATAACGTCCCAGTGCCTAGGATGGAGCAGAAAAAAAAAGAGAAAAAATATGATAAATACTTGTTAAATGTGGTTGATTGAGACTAATACTTTTTACCCCTACCTCATGTCCTGCCAATGCCAGTGTGGCAGACTGGCATAGAAAATTGAAAAATAACACTATAAGAATATTCACAAACACAAAACATATGCTTTTAGTTAAACCACACCCAGAATCCCCACATTTAGTGCCTCATTTCACGTTCTGAAAATAAGCGTGTTAGGGAGGAACATCTGAGAGTCCAGTGAGGGGCGTTCCTCCTCCCAGATCTGGCAAACTACATCTAAAACATCTCTGCCCAGGCTTCTGTCAGTTCATACCTGGACATTCTGACTTAAAACTTGGACTAAACCTGACCTAGCAAAACAGAACGCCTGGTCCAACCCCACTGGGTCCCATTGGAAGGAAAGGAAGAATCTAAGAGTTTGAAGTATGTCTCTTTAAATAAGTACTTAAAATAAAATAAAACAAACATTTTGTATCAGCCCTTGGCAATTCTGAATTAGACAATGTTTACTATCTAGAAGGGAGACCATGAATGAATTTTAAAATAAATTGAGATAATCTGTTCCTTCATCTTTCAGACAAAGGTCTGACATAATCCTGTGTAATATGTGAAAGTAGCACAAACAGCCATTGACTTAAAGTCTTAAAATATTTTTCTTCCAATACTATTTCCTCTTACATTTTTATTGTGGTAAAACATACATAACACAAAATTTGAGATTTTAATTATTTTTAAGTGTACACTTCAGTGGCATTAAGTACATTCACAACATTATGCAACCATCACCACTATCCATTTCCTGAACTTGTTCACCATCCCAAACAGAAACTCTGTACTCATTAAACCATCACTCTCAGCTCCTCCCTCCTCCAGCCCCTTGTAACTTCCATTCTACTTTTTGTCTCTATGAACTTGACGACTCTAAGTACCTCATAATAGTGGAATCATACAATACTTGTTCTTTGGTGTCTGGCTTGTTTTACCTAGCATAATGTTTTCTAGGTGCATCCCTGTTACAACATGCATCAGATTTTATTTCTTTATAATAAAAGGCTGAATAATAGTCCATTGTAGGTACATGCTGTGCCATACTTTGTCTATCCATTCATGTGTTGTGGACATTTAGAGTGTTTTCACCTTTTGGCTATTATCAATAATGCTGCTATGAACATGGGTGTACAAGTATCTGTTTGAGTCCCTGAATTTGCCAGATCATGTGCTAGTTCTATGTTGAACTTTTTGAGGCATCATCAAACTGTTTTCCACGGTGGTTGCACCATTTTATGTTCCCACCAGCAATGCACACGTGTTCCAATTTTTCTGCATACTCACCAACACTCATTATTTACCTTTTTTTTAAGTAATAGGTATCTAATGGGTGTGCTTCCAGTATTTTTACAAATTATTTTCTTTCTTCAAGCATGGTAAGTAAAATCAATTTTAGACTCATTCAACTTATCCAATATTTACCAAAACAAACATAAAAAGATTATTTTATAAAGGTGTATTTTTCTTTTCTTATATTTTTCATTATTTTTTTTTTTATTTTTATTTTATTTTTTTGTTGTTGTTGTTGAGACGGAGTCTCGCTCTGTCGCCCAGGCTGGAGTGCAGTGGCCCGATCTCAGCTCACTGCAAGCTCCGCCTCCCGGGTTCACGCCATTCTCCTGCCTCAACCTCCCGAGTAGCTGGGACTACAGGCGCCGCCACCTCGCCCGGCTACTTTTTGGATTTTTTTTTAGTAGAGACGGGGTTTCACTGTGTTAGCCAGGATGGTCTCAATCTCCTGACCTCGTGATCTGCCCGTCTCGGCCTCCCAAAGTGCTGGGATTACAGGCTTGAGCCACCGTGCCTGGCCTATATTTTTCATTATTTTCTAGTTTTTAAAAATAATTCCAACAAGGGAGAGAAATAGTGTTCTCTTTATTCATTTCCAAAAAAAATTAAAATTCATTACATAATATTTATAGAACCCTAAAACTTGTTGAATAGAATACATACAATTGAAGGAACTTTATTTTGATCTCCCCCTTTCCTTCTCATCTTTTTTTCCTCTCATCTATAACCTGAGGAGTATTATTATAAAAAATACCTTACTCTTTTGACTTTTCCATTTTTTCTGAACTTTGTGATGAATGGGTATTTTGTGGTGATGGTCCAAAAAGACTGATTGCTCCTATTGAATACATGTAACCATACAAGTGTTTATAAAAGATAAGGCTATAGGAGAATATGAAGAAGAATGTAGTATGGATTGGCATAAATACCTTTGGATTTAGCAGTTGGGTTTCACTGGGAAATTAGTGGTTTTTGTTATGGTAGAGAAAGTTAGCTGCCTGCCAAAATCCTTTCTCCTCTTCCAATTTCCCCTGTACTTTTGCAGCTATGTGTGGTCATGCAATTCGTCCCTGTCAATGAAGCCTTAGGAAATGATGTGTGCCATTTCTGGGTCAGTTTCTTTGCTTTAAACTTTAAATTTTGAAATCACTATAGATTCACAGGATATTGCAAAAAATGTACAGGAAGACCCCATAAACCCTTCACCCACTCCTACTGGTGGCATCCTGCATACATATAATGGAATATTAAAAGCTGAAAATTGACATTTGTACAATCCATAGAATGTATTTAGATCTGCAAGCACTTGTGTGTGTGTGTGTATGGTGTGTGTGAGTGTGTCTGTGTAGTCCTATGCAATTTTATCACATGTATAGCTTTGTGTAACTGCCGCCCCAATCAAGACATGGAACTATTCTGTCACCCATGCTACATCTGTATAATCGTTACCTCCCATCTCCCATCCCTAACCTGTGCCAACCTCTAATCCATGCTCTATTTCTATAATGTTGTAATTTCAATAATGTCTTATAAATAGAATCATGTGGAATAGAATCAAATGGAATCACAGTATGCAATCTTTTAGGACTGGCTTTTTCATTCAGCATAATGCCTTTGAAATTCATCAGATTTGTTCCATATATCAATAGTTGCTTGCTTTTGATTACTGAGTGATATTCCATAGTGTGGCTATATCAGTTTGTTTAACTATTAACCCATTGAAAAGCATCTGGCTTGTGTCCAGGTTTGGGTAATAATAAAGCTGCTATGAAAATTCATGTGCAGGTTTCTGCATGAACATGTATGTGTTCATCTCTCTTGAAAAGAGATCCATGAGCTGAGCATTTTCTTAATTGAGTGTGATTCGCCAACTCTCTCTTTCTCTTCCACAAGTGGGATTCACACAGCAAGTCACGAGGGATGATAGACATAGACATAAAGTAGAAGCCTGGTTTCTGAATCACTGAGTAAAGGAGAGTCTACTATTGCTCAAAAATATCTACCTTGGACTTTAAATAAAACAGAGATAAGATTGTAGTGTTTGGGGTGATTTGTTATAGTAGTCTGGCCTATCCTATCTAAAACCAGTAACAAACTAAAAATAACCCAATGAATACAACACATTCTAACCCAAGAGCTAAATAAACTTTTCTGCAATCAAATTATATTCAATAAGAACAGTTTTTCTAATTTAAAAAATATTTTGTTAGAAATCATTATTAAATATTATTTGTTTTTTAGAAAACAAAATCATACTGCATTATCACAGTAGTAACATGGGTTGCACAGGTAATCCCTACGTTAAATCTTCCTTGACCAGAATGGCTTACTCAATTTCTTTGTTTTTAGCTCGCCTCCTTCTGCTATTACTCTTCCACGGAATTTAATTTGCAACTTCCGCTCACCTATTCCCTAGCACTGCAGTTCTCAAACTTCAGCTGCATCAGGATCACTGGGAGGGCTTGTTACAATCAGGTTGCTGGGCCCCATTCCCAGAGTTTCTGATTCATTTGCATTTTAACAAGTTTCCCAGGTGATCCCAAATCTGTTGGTCTGAGAGTCATACATTGAGAACCACTGACCTAGAAAATCATAAAAATAAGATTGTAACGTTTTTCAAACAAGAGAAGCAAGACTCTGAAGGCTACATGAAGGTATCTCTAATGATCCAAGTAAGTTGAATTAGACAGCCAGATGCCGTAGCATCTACTTTAACTATGGAGAAACTGTATGGAGAAACCGGGTTTTGTTGGAGAAACTGGGTTTTGTTGTTCTTTGGTTGGTTGGGTAGGTTTTTTCCCATTGGTTTTTCACTTGCTTCCAGCTTCTGATGGAGTCTTAGCAGTTAGATCTTAAAGATTATCTAATCCCAAAATAAGCAAGCAGCTCGCTCTCTATTTTAGCACTTCCAGGGATGGATAACTCACCCTTTTGTTGTTTTCAAATAGTTGAGTCTGTCAGATGGGAAGAATCTAGTTAAGTGCTACTTTTAAATGATGTGAATTAGGATACAAACTGAGACATGAGAAGATGAAACTATCTTAGCTTTCTCTAACAGCCTTTTAAATTAGTATTTTAAAACTTCTTATATTTTTTCTATTATACATTATTCAGAATAAGATAAAATAAAGAAAGTCACTTAAAAACAGTCAAAAAGATTTTTTATATAGGCTCAACAGAGCACTGTGACAAAGTAAGGAGTCAGAGACTGGATTGAAATCATGGTCTTCTATGGATGAGCCATGTCAATTACTGTTAGCCTGGACTTCATTTGCAATATGGGGATAAAAGTGTGCCTGTATTACTCACAGGTATAACAAATCATACTTATTCAAATAATACGTATCAAAATACCCTCTAAATTGAGAAAATCAACTTGTTAGCTATTAATAGCCCAATTAGTAATCTTACCCTTTTATCTAACTAATATAACATTCTTGCATAGTGTTTCCAATATCTTAGTCTCTTGGTTAAACACTAATAAATATAAGGTAGAAAAATGCCCTTTTGCCTCCTCCTGCATTTTTTTCTTTTCTTCTTTTTTTTTTTTTTTTTTTTTTTTTGAGATAGGGTCTCGCTCTGTCATCCAGGCTGGAGTGCAGTGGCAAGATCTCAGCTTACTGCAACCTCCGTCTCCCAAGTTCAAGCGATTCTCCTGCCTCAGTTTCCCAAGTAGCTGGGACTACAGGGGCCCACCACTACATCTGACTAATTATTGTATTTAGAGTAGAGACGGGGGGGGTTCACCATGTTGGCCTGGCTAGTCTCAAACTCTTGACCTCAAGTGACCCACCCACCTCAGCTTTCCAAAGTGTTGGGATTACAGGCATGAGCCACTGCACAGTACCTTTTTTTTTTTTTTTTTTTTTTTGATAATACAAAAACAACATAAATCAGGGCAGTCTCTATCTCTTGAGAATTTCAAAACAACCATAATGTCCCCTGTCTCTCTTAACCTCTCCATGGCTGTTCATAATGATGGTTGCCCCAACTTAAGTCTACTACCTTGGTATCAACAAAAGTCTAGCCTGACAGGATATTAGCAGCTCTTTCTGATAGTGGGTGATTGAAATTTTTTCAGCACCCTTCCCTGGCCCATCCTGCCTGTACTAAATATAAGATTTGCCTTGCTTCTCTTCTCTTTTTTCACAACAAGCTTGAAGGTCTATCATTCGCAATCCCTAGAGGGATTCAATATTAATTTCATCTGTTCTGTCCCCCAACAATGGAGCACTGAATAAGACATTCCCCTATTTTTTTGTCAGTAGCTCCTATAAAACATCCAAAGGGTGCCTATACTTTTGGCCCAGATGCGAAGGTCCCCTGAGTCTTTCCGTATCCTCCCTACAAAGTGGAATCTCTTTCAGCCTCCCCAGGAAGGTCTCCTGCTGCTGTTGGATTGTGCCAGCACCCCATCCTTCAATAACAGGGCTGGTTCCTATTTTCTCCAACACTGCTCCCAGCTTAGGAGCACCCCAAGCTGGCAGAGCATCTTGTTCACTTCATTTCTGCCCTGTCCTCCAGAAGTGTGCCCTCACTTTCTATGTGGATGACCTAGACTATGTCACCTCTCTGACTTCCCCTGGGACCTTCAGCCCTGCTTAGTGGTGGAATAGGGGTAGCTGGAGTATGTCCTTGTTCCTCCAGCTCCATGTCAACTCCTGCTTCAGTGCAAGTTTCTCCTCTGCCAAACCTTCCCTTCAACTCCTGTTGGAAACTAATAATGGACAAAAGTGTTTTGCAACTTGCTCTCCTTGAAAGTATTAATCCATTTTCTCCTACCCTACCTTATAGGGCCAAATCTGAAGTTTTTCAGTGCCTGCAGCATGTTCAAACCAATGGTATGAATAACTTCAGAATCAGCATGATGCTGATTCCCTTCCCCAAGGCCCTACATGACCAGCAAAGTGACTGGTGCCATTCCTGAAAGCCTATGTGTCGATGAAAGAATCTATCAATTTCAGTAATAGAAATCTTGTTAAAACCAGGTTGCTGGGCCCCATTCCCAATGTTCTGATTAATCTGAAACCATAATAAGTGTCCCAGGTGATATCGAAGCTGCTCATATGAGAACCACACTTTGTTAGCCTGTTAATGGTTAAAATAAAAGCTTTAGTGAAAAAACAAGGTTTTCTAAAAGTGTACTGATTAATCCACCTATATAAGTAGACAGTTTACCACATTCCTACACAGAAATCCAATTCAATAATTTTAAAAGCAAACATCTTTTATGATGAGCTGTTCAATACTCTGACAGCCAGTCAATCGTGGAGTACAAACAATCTCATTAAAGATACAAAAAGTTTTAGGATGAAAAAGTGATCATAGCTGAGGCTGCTATAAGTATATTCATTTGCATGATCAATCACAATGTATTTATTTCTAGTAAGAATGAGAATCCCATTCATCTTACTGAGTTAGCTCCTTCTCAAGCACCCTCCCCTAAACATTGTAATTGCCCCCTGAAAGTAATGACGAAGTCAGCACCAAGTACCTTCTAAAGCATCCACTGGAAAAAGTACAAGTCATTAATCCATATTTAATATTTTTCTTCTCATTTTTGCAAAATTACAAACCCAGAGAATATTACAGTAAATATCTGTGTACATTTACTCAGATTAATCAATTATTATTTTGCCACATTTGCTCTCTCTCTGTGTCATCTCTAGATAGGTAGGTAAGTAGGTAGGTAGGTAGGTAGGTAGATAGATAGATAGATAGATTATATATATACTTCCTTTCTTAATCATTTGAAGGTTGGTTACAGACAGCATAATACCCCTAAATATTTCAGCATGCATCTTTGAAGATAAAAATATTTTCCTAAATAACTACAAAACCATAATCACAACTAAGAAATTCAATATATAAACTGATACACAATTTATATTCAAATTGTTCCAGTTGTTCCCAAAGCCCTCAAATATCATTTATAGTTTTCTCTCTTTTCTTTTTACTTTAAACCCACTATCCAAACTCCACACATTGCATTCTGTTTTTAGGTCCCTCTAATTTTTGTAATTTAAATATTTTTAAGAACCCAGGCCAACTGTCTGTCACAATGTCTCCCTTTCTGGATTTGCCTGATTGTTTCCTCATGATTAGACCAGATGTAACATGTTTGGCAAGAATATGGCCCAGGTGATATTACATCAAATCCGGAGTCATAGACTACAAGATTGTTCCACTACCTAGAATCACATGGATAAGGTACAACATAAACTACATTTTTCACTTTGTAATAGATAGGCAGCCTGTGATGAGATAGTATGAGAACATGTGAACACCCTGTGCCCCATCACCTTTCTCCAAAAGATTTAGTATTCACTGACGATCCTTGTCTGATCAATTATTAAATTGGATTACAACGCTGTACTTTTCCTAACCTGTCTTGTCTTCTACATTTATTAGTCAGCATTCTTCCATTTTTATTTTTTAAAAGAGATTTCCATATATGTACCATACAGGCATAGCTCATTTTATTGCACTTCACTTTATTGCACTTTACAGATGTTACTGTTTTTTACGAATTGGAGGTTTGTGGCAACACTGCTTTGAATAAATCTATTCGCATCATTTTTCTAACAACACGTGCTCACTTTGTGTCTCTGTGTCACATGTTAGCAATTCTCAAAATATTTCAAACTTTTTCATCATTATTATATTTATTATAGTGATCTGTGATACTATCTTTGCTGTTACTATTATAATTGTTTTGGCTCGCCACAACCAAGCCCACAGGAGATGTTGAACTTGGCCAGGTGCAATGGCTCATGTCTGTAATCCCAACACTTTAAGAGGCCAAAGCAGGAGGATGGCTTCAGGTGAGGAGTTTGAGACCAGCCTGGATAACATAGCGAGAACCTGTAACCTGTAGTCCCAGCTACTCAGAAAGCCTAGGCGGGAGGATCGCTTGAGACCAGAAGTTCAAGACTACAGTGACCTATGATTGCACCACTGCACTCCAGCCTGGGCAACAGAGCAAGACCTGTCTTAAATAAATAAATAGATGGTGAACTTAATCAGAAAATGTGTGTTCTGACTGCTCCACTGACCAGCTTTCTCTCTCTCCTCAGGCCTCTCTAATCCCTGAGACACAACAATATTGAACTTAGGCCAATTAATAACCCTACAATGGCCTCTAAATGTTCGAGTGAAAGAAAGAGTCACACATTTCTCACCTTAAATACAAAGCTAGAAATGATTAAGGTGAGTGATGAGGAAGGCATGTTGAAAGCCGAGATAGGCAGAAAGCTAGGCCTCTTGCGCCACTTAGCCAAGCTGTGAATACAAAGGAAAAATTCTGGAAGGAAATTGAAAGTGATACTCCAGTAAACATACAATTGACAAAAAAGTGAAACAGTTTTATTGTTAATATGAAGAAAGTTTTAATAATCTGGATAGAAGATCACACCAGTCACAACATTCCCTTAAGCCAAAGCCTATCCAGAACAAGGCCCTAATTCTCTCCAATTTTAGGAAGGCTGAGAGAAGTGAGGAAGTTGCAGAAGCAAAGTCTGAAGCTAGCAGAGGTGAGTTCATGTTTAAGGAAAGAGGCCATTTCCGTAACATAAAAGTTCAAGGTGAAGCAGCAAGTGTTGCTGGAGAAGCTGAAGCAAGTTATCCAAAAGATCTAGCTAAGATCACTGATGAAAGTGGATACAAACACTAGATTTTCAATGTAGGTGAAGCAGCCTTATATTGGAAAAGAATACCATCTAGGATTTTCATAGTTAAAGAGAAGTGAATGACTGGCTTCAAAGCTTCAAAAGATAAGCTGACTCTCTTGTTAGAGTCTAATGCAGCTGGTGACTATACTGAAACCAATGCTAATTTACAAATCTGAAAATACTAGGGCTCTGAAGAATTATGTGAAATCTACTCTACCTGTGCTCTATTAGTGGAACAAAAAAGCATGGATGACATCAAATCTGTTTACAGATGGTTTACTCATTATTTTAAGCCTATTATTGAGACCTACTGCTAAGAAAGAATGATTGATTTCAAATGATTACTACTAATTGGCAATGCACCTAGTCCACCAAAGAGCTCTAGTGGAAATGTTCAAGGAGATTAATGTGGCTTTCATGCTGCTACTGCTAACACAACATCCATTCTGCAGCCCATAGATCAAGGAGTAATACCTACTTTCAAGTCTCATTATTTAAGAAATATATTTTGTAAAGCTACAGCTACCATAGATAGTGATTCCTCTGATGAATCTGGACAAAGTAAATTTAAACCTTCTGGAAAGAGTTCATCATTCTGCATGTCATTAAGAAACATTTATGATTCATGGAAGGAATTCAAAATATCAACATGAACAGGATTTTGGAAGAAGCTCTAATCCTCATGGGTGACTTTGGAGCGTTCAAGACTTCAGTGGAGGAAGTAACCACAGATGGGGTAGAAATATGAGAATTAATTCATATCATATGAACTAATATGAGAATTATGAGAATTCTCATAATTCTTGAATATGAGAATTAGTTCATATCATATCATATCATATCATACCATATGAAATGAGTTTTCTTGAATATGAGCCTGAATATGTGGCTGAATTGCTGCAATCTCATGATAAAACTTAAATGGATAAGGAGTTGCTTCTCATGGATGAGCAAATAAAGTGATTTCTTGAAATGGAAACTAATCCTGGTGAAGATGCTGAACATTGTTGTAATGACAATGAGTTATTTAGAATATTACATAAACTTAGTTATAAACAAAGCAGCAGTGGAGTTTGATAAGATTGACTCCAGTTTTGAAAGAAGTTCTACTGTGCATAAAAATGCTATCAAACAGCATTGTATGCTACAGAGAAATATTTTGTGAAAGGAAGAGTCAATCAATGTGGCAAACTTTATTGTTATTTTTAAAAATCACCACAGTCACCCAACCTTCAGTAATCACCACCCTGATCAGTCAGCAGCCATCAAAATTGAGGCAAGACCTTCCACCAGCAAAACAATTATGACTGATGGAAGGCTCAGATGATAATTATCATTTTTTAGCATTAAAATATTTTTAAAATAACGTAAGTACATTTCTAGACATAATAATATACTAGGAAACCAAAAATTTATGTGACTCACTTTATTGTTTATTTGCTTTACTGTGGCAGTCTGGAACCAAACCCACATTATCTATGCCTGTGTGTGTGTGTGTGTGTGTGTGTGTGTGTGTAATAACTATAGACTCATGCTTTTACTTTCTCCACTAAAGTCTTGAATTCCTCAAACTCAGCCATCAGGGTTGGAATCAACTTCTCCCAAACTCCTGTTCAGGGGATATTTTGACCTCCTCCCATGAATTATGGATGTTCTCAATGGCACCAAGAGTGATGAGTCCTTTCCAGGAGGTTTTAAATTTATTTCGCCCAGATCCATCAAAGCAATCATGCTTTTACCTTTTCTTTAATTTCCCTTCATCCATAATTATAATTATTATTTTTTGATGTTTAAATTATCTGAATTTGACCATTTATATCTGCTTCATATAAAGTCCTGGAGGCGGACACATTCTAATGCTGGTTAGTTTTTTGTTTAGTTGCTTAAGATATTCAATGGAATTTCATTTTAAGTGGATTTTGATATTTTCTATAGGAAATACAATTTTGGTAGTTGGGGAAATTATTGCTTATAATGGTAGCTTGAATCAGAATAGTCTGGAATCATACACTTGGAAATGCTGACACACAATATGGTTCTATATTTAATAGCAAGTAGTTCCTTAATTCAATTTTAATGGACATTATTTTCAGGGTACTTTATATTAAACTACTAATGCTGAGAGTAAATTTGTGTTGAAGATTCAACAGAATCTCACAACCCTTACATTACCTTTTCTTTTACATTTTAAGTCATCTCTATGCAATTTACATTGTTGTAATGGTAACATGTACATTATTATTTGTTATTTCCACCTAATAAGCAGTAACATTATTTAATTCTTCATGGGACCAGACATAAATTTGAAGATACATGGAGTTTCATATAATATATCATAAAAAACAAACCCCAACACAGATTTTTAAATTAGGTATTAATTTGTATTGCAAAAGTAATACAGATACATGACCAAAAAAGTAAAAGAGTACAAAATGGAAAATAATGATTGAAATTAAGATTTTTTTTTCCCACTCAAGACCCCCCAGTCCTACTTCTCAATAGCATCTGTTTTTATCTGAGTTTCCTTGCAGAAATTGCAAATGTACAAAAATAAATGTAAGTGAATCCTTTGTTGATGCTATTGTTAAACAAATATGATTTTTATAGCAACCAGTGTTCTGCATGTTACTAGCTCCCAAACCGTATTTGCATCATTTTTCATATCAGCATATCTCTGTCAGCTAACTCTCTTTAATAAATATATGCATAGGTTTTCACTGTGTAGTTATTACCATAACTTATGTAACTATTTCCATATGGTTGACAATTTTCAGTTATTTGCTTACTTCTTACTGTTTCAAGCAATAATGCAATATTAACTGTACATATATCTTTAAGTACATGGGATAGTGTGCATTTAGAGTAACTATTAGTGGGTCAAAAAATCAAGGAATATTTCATTTTGAGAGATAATGCCAGTAGTATGTGACAGTTACCTCTTCCCCTACACCCTTGATAACACTGTTGAATTAGCAAAATTTTCATTCCTGCCATATGCCAGTGTGATAGGTGAACATAAGTTTATTTAAATAGGAAATTGAGCACTTTTTGTATGTTTATAAATCCTCTATATGTTGGCAATAGTTATCTCTTTATAATTTGTCATTGAATTAAATATCTTTTCTTTATGATTTTAAAAGAACTCTTTATACATAAGGAAATCAAAGTTTTGGCTGTTGCATAAGTAAAGGAATATGTTTTTCCCTAGTTTGTTATTTATCTTTTGATTGTTTATGATATATTTTCCACATGTAGTCAAATTGATCATTATCTTTCTATATGACTTACAGGTTACAAAAAGAAAGTTTTCCCATTTATTAGAAAAAAAACAGTTTGGTAACATTTTCTTCTAATACTTTCATTCAGTTAAGTTTTATATTTTAATTCTTTATTTGTGGGATTTTGGTATAAAGAATGATTGACTCTAGCTTAATTTTCCCCAGATGGCTAGCCAGGTGGCCACAATACCATACATTAAACTATTTCCACTAATCTGAAAGGCCACCCATATTCTACACTAAATTCCCATAAGTACTTGAACCTATTCACTTCCATTAATTTGTCTCCCTATTAGCACTATCTTCAGTAATGAAGAACTTCTTCATTACTGTAGATTTAAGAATACACAAGAGATTGAGACCATCCTGGCCAACACTGTAAAACCCTGTATCTACTGAAAACACAAAAATTAGCTGGGTGTGGTGGTGCACGCCTGTAGTCCCAGCTACTCAGGAGGCTGAGGCAGGAGAATCGCATGAACCTGGAAGGCAGAGGTTACAGTGAGCCAAGATCGCACAAATGCACTCCAGCCTATTGACAGAGCAAGACTCTGTCTCAAAAAACAAAACAAACAAAAAAACAAAAAAACGAATACACTAGCTCTAGTAAACACTCTACCCTCTTTCCACTTAGAGTTAAAGATTTGTGCTGCACAGCCACACAGCCTGGGTTCAAGTCCTGGCTCTGCCACTTAATGTGGGACCTTGGAGAAGTTATTTAAATTTCTCTGTGTCCCCATTTTCCACCTGCAATGGGATAATAATAACTACTTCACAGAGGTGTCAGGAGGCATAACTGATATAATTTGTACAGAATGCTTATAATTATGCCTAGTAATGACTGCGTGTTTAATAAATGTTAGCTTTTTCTTTCTAGAACATTTTCTGGCTATTCTCAGATATTTGTTTTTCTATTATAATCATTGGGACTGACTTCCCAATTTCTAAACCTTCTATGGTAGCAGCCTCCAAGATGGTCACTAATGACCTATGACTCCTAGAAGTCATGTCCTTGGGCAGTCTCCTCTCACATTAACTAGGACTGACCTGTGTAACCAATAGGATAGTATGAAAATGATTATGTGTGGCATTCAAAGTTAGGCCATTCAAGACCTTTCTGCTTCCACTGCATCCTGTCCCTTGGATCTCGTGCTCTGGGGAAGCCAGCTGCCATGCTGTAAAGAAACTTGAGCGGCCTCTGGAGAGGCCCACAGGGGAGGAACTGACACCTCCTGCCAACGATCATCACCATGTGGGTGAACCATCTTGGAAATGAATCTTCCAGTTCACATCAAGACTTCAAAAGATAGCAGGCATGACTGCAACCTCAAGAGAGATTCCAACCCAGAACCACCCAACAAAACTGCTCACAAATTCCTGACACACAGAAACTATGTGAAATAACAAAGATATATTGTTGTTTTAAACCATCAAGTTTGGGTTAATTTGTTATACAACAATATGTAACAAATACACCTTCTTATTGGCAATTTTATTAGAAAGGCATTGAGTTTATAGACTCATTTACATAGAACAGACCTCCTCATATTATTGAATATTTCTGCCTAAGTAGAACTTCTGTCTTTCCATTGATTCAAGATTTTTTTATTTAGTAGACATTTTAAATCTTGTTCACCTAGGTCTAGCATAACCTCCCTTATTATTTGTGTTGCTGTTATATTTCCTTCCATTTTATTCTCCAAATTGTACTGATATTATCAATTTAATACCATTAATTTTCTGTTAATTTCATATCCAGTCAACTTGCTAAATTCTTTTTCCTAGAAGCTATACTTGATTGTTTTGCATTTTTCAGATGGGCAATCATACCATATGCAAATAATAATTTCACCTTCTATTTTCCATTTTATAGCTATTTCTTTCTCCTTTGTAATTTCACTGGCTGAACTAATAAATATTACCTCTAAAAATATATTATGGTAGAATACATTATAGACCATCAGTATTCATCAGTTTGATTTCTTCCATTATTCTGAATATTCTTGAGTTAAACACTGTCACCAACCAGGCATGGTGGCTCATACCTGTAATCCCAGCACTTTGGGAGGTTAAAGTGGGCAGATAACTTGACTCCAGGAATTCAAGACCAGTCTGGGCAACATGGAGAAACCCTGTCTCTACAAAACACAGGAAAATTAGCCAGATGTGGTGGTGTGCCCCTGCAGTCCCAGCTACTCAGGAGGCTGATCACCTGAGCCTGGGAGGTGAAGGCTACAGTAAGCCATGATCATGCCACTGCACTCTAGCCTGGGCAACACAGCAAGACGTTGTTTCAAAAAAAAAAAAAAGACTGCCACCTTCCTCAGTTTGGGGAAGTTGAAATAGAGAGCATTTTTATTTTATAACCTCATAACCTCCCATTTTTGATAAAAATATTAATAATTTTTAAAGTTATAGCAAATTAAACCTTGCTTTCAGGTTCTTAATAATATGACTAAAAATGTAAGAGATAGCAGCTGTCACAGTTTGTTATCTTTCATTTATTATCCTTAATGCTACTTGACCTTTAACCAAAAGAATTAATTCTCTCCCTAAACCATGGAAAGTGGAAATTAGAACTACAGAAATAAATAAAAACATGGTTCTCAATGAAAAAGTTTAAAATTAAAAGGGAATAATGTCTTGACATTGCTTAGGGAAAAACGTCTTCCCAAATAATTTTCCTTTTAATAACTTTCAAAAGAAATGCAATTTCTGAAATATTTAAGTTAAGAAACAATTTTCAAAATGAAACTGGATAGACAGGAAGCAATGGGGAGCATTTTTGAGACCCAGGAAAATGAGAAAGCTACACTGTAACTGATAAATTGATTTTTAAAAATGTTGGAAGCTTGCAAACCCTGTCTCTTCATTGTGCTGCACTAAGGAAATACACTAGCAGGTGTTAAAACACCCTCCAAGGATTTTCAATTTCGTTATTATATCCATGTGGAGGAAAGAAAGCCAAAATAACAACTAGGTAAAGTAAAAGGTTCATTATTTCCTACAGTTGTTCAGTGTCAATTTTTTCCTTATCTATGTCTAACAGAAGAACATCTAGCACCTTATACTGCAGGCAAAATGAACATATAAGATTAGAATTAGAGACTCCCACATTTTATAGATTCTAATTCTAGAAACATATCTTGCATATAAATGATATTTATGCTTGAGAAGACCCTTTTCTATGCTTTACAGACAAATGTTATGCCAAGACTTTTCAGTGACTTATCACAACGCCAGATTTATGAGCAGGTTTGAGCAACATTAGCAGAGTCATCTCACACCAAACATTATGGGATTTACAAGAGTACAGACCATGACGATAACATGTAGGCTGGCTATTTCTGTTCTTAACTTGGAACCACAGATATGTTCAACTCAAACCCTTTCAAGTCTTAACATCTGTTGTGAGCATGATGAAAAACAATAGACGTGGAAAACTGGATTTATTTCAATACTAATTTCAGTAGCCTGGCTTAATGTAGCTACAGAATTTATATGAATAATAGCAGAAACAAGGCAGACTATGCAATCTGAGCAAGGAAATTTCATGATTGTTGGAACTCTGCAGATTTGGAGTCTACGCACTTAGGACTCTGCAAAATACTCTGTTCTAATACCCAGCTATGCCCTTCAGAAGCATAGTGTAAGATTTGTTCCAACAACTTTGTAATGAAAGAGAGAGTTTCATCTTTACTTCAGATACCACCTGAACCAGAGTTAGATGATTTCCTTGGAAATAAATACTTTGTTAATTTCCTGTATTCCTGATAAGAACTCCAGTCAACATTTACACCAACATTATTTGCTTTTTATATGAATAGATACTCCTTAATCTTTGCTTACAAAACATATGGAGGTCATATGGCATTAACAATTCAATCATATTTTCTTTGTAAAATTTTTCTCTTCCTCTTTTAATTCTGCTGAACTGAAATGAACAAAGCAGTTTAAATTTTTGCCTTATGTTGCAATAAAGTTCAGAAACACAAGCTTGAAAGATAAACATGCTATAAGGAAACGTCACTGGCAAGCTAAGACTTGCATTAAGCTATACCATGAACACGCTTTCAGAAGCAAAGTGAATCCCTATACTGTCAGTCTTCATGAGGCTGAAGTATGATATCTCTGGATGTTTCCTTTCTCAGAAGGTGTTGTGACACTGCATTTCAATTTTTGAAAATGTGATGCAGCACTTTTGGAGAGAATTGTTTGGAAAGAGAGAGAAATAACCTTAAGCAAAGAACAATATGATTCTAAAACAAACAAATAAAAAAGAACCACACAATTGCTTTCTTAAGAATATAATGTAGAACACACAAACACACAAAATTATACTACAGAAAAGAAACTCTTGATGTGCTTATGTGAAATTATGGAGAAAAGCTAAAAACTTCAGAACAGGTTGTTTTTGCTTTTTAACCTTAACTTAGCAGACCAATCTCCACTAATCCAAAAATGTTAACTGAAAATTGCACTACTACTTTATGATTATTGCAATTCAGAAAAGAATTAGAGTCAAACATCGGATTGCATGTGAAATCAAATCTTTCACTGAGGTTTACAAATTCCTGTTTATAGGAAGTATCACATTTAGGGTATCACTAGTTAGACAAAAACAGTGTTCCAGGATACAAATTGGCACGAAATTTTCATTTTGTAACCCCTACACTTTTCGAATTTCTTTCTCTATTGGTTGTCTGCACTCAAAACATCCCTGACTTTTATTGGTGATGTGATTAGTAAAACTCAGCTGCCACACGTGACTAAGGACGTGGTTAGTTATCAGGCTTTTCTTCACTTGCTCCTCCTTGAGCAAAAAGTACAACCTTCAAGATTGTGTGTGAACTAAAGAGATGCAGATGAAAAGAGATTGGCTGCTCCAAGATGTGCCCACACCTTTTAAGTGTGCCTTGGGAAATGAGTTGAGACCTCTCTGAAGCCGGGCTATTCCAACTGCCTTGGATGCTAGCTCTCTGAGTAGCAAAATAGATGCCTGCAGTCCTTGTAAAAACAAGCTTAAGTCCCTCTGTGAGGGCACCTTTACAACACAACATTTAACAGTTTTTCAATGAATACACAAGTACACATGTTGGTTTCAGTAATCTTGACAGTTATTTGGAAAAAACAATGCTGTGGAAAGCATATTTGCCATTTATGTCACAAAGCTAAGTTTCATCTTACATGGTTAGTCATTGATTAGTACTATTTCAGACTGAAGTACTCTGAGGCACCTTCCCTCTAAATATGACACAACCCACAGCTTTCAGTGTTATGTGTATAGCCAACACCTCCTGATGAGGAGTAATTGGCAATAAAAGGTCCTCAACTTGACTCTAATGAATTTTGAATGTCACACCTTCCAAGATGGCCTTCGTTCTTGCAGAATCTATAGTTATATTAGTTTCTCTCAGTCGACATCCTTGAATTTTCCAGTCAAGTGCTGCTTTAATACTGCAGAAAAGAAAGCCTTAGCTTTCTTTCTTTCCATGTAGCTTTGCTAGGGCAAGTACCTCCTCCCACATTTTTTTCTGATTCCATTGGTAAGAATTCTCTGATTGCATAGTGTTGACATTTAAATTTATTCAAAAAATATTTCTTCACCAAATATTTACTGAGTGTTTACTCTACGCCAAAGAGTGTGCTAGGTGCTAGAGATATAGGATGAATAAGAGATTTATGTTCCTTGCTTTAATTGGCCTGAAGCCTACTGGGAAATGTCAAGAATTAAACAACAACTCTACAGTTGAAGTGCTCTGGAATGAAAGCACAGAGCGCAGTACTCAGCCCAGTTATAGTGGAAGGGGTGGAGTGAAGAAGGGAAGTCAGGTAAGTACCTGGAGGGTATTATTTCACTGGGATCTAATAGGTGATTGAGAAAAGAAAGATATGGCAAAAGGCAGCCGAGGATATAGTGGAATTTTTCCCAAGCACAGACCATGTATAGTATGTTCTGTTCCTCTGAATTATAAGGCCAACAAAAATGTGGCATCACTGCCCAACATATTTTCTGATTATATCATTAATTTCCATTAATGTTAACCATGGTTGAGTCAGAAAGAAGGAATTTACTATATATTTCAAATATTAGGTGGTCCTGCAGTATAAAATTTAAAAATTCCCCCAAACAGCAATGTTGGAATAAGCACACAAGGGCACTTTCACCCAGGTTTCATTCACGAAATACAATTTTCTGAACAATGACTGAGGAAACAATGATAATTTCATCAAGACTGGGTCTTAAAAGAGGCAGCAAAAGACCAGAATGAGGCACAAAAGTGGTTGGGATGCATGGTCAACCATAACATGCTTTCGTTGGCCACTCCATATGTTTCATGACAGAATGGACGCTTTGGCAGACAAATTCAGGAAAGCAGGCTGCATCCATTATGTATTTCTGTGTAGCACATTACCACGAAACTTAGCAGCTTGAAACAGTTCCGGCTTATTATCTCATAGTTTCTGTGGATCGGGAATCCAGGCACAGCTTATCTGAGTCCTTTGCTTCAGGGTCTCTCACAAGCTGCAATGAAAGTGGGAGCTAAAGCTCCAGTCTTATCTGTAGCCTCAACCAAGGAAAGACCCCCACGAAGCCTATGTAATTATTTGCAGGATTCAGCTTCTCACTGGCTGTTGGCTGGAGGCTGCTCTCCATTCTTTGCCATGGGGACCTCTCCAACATGACAGCTTGATTCATCAAAGCATGCAAGCAAAGAAGGCTATAAAGTCAGCCAGTATGATAGCAGTCATGATTTCTCGTAACCTAATCATGGAAGTGACATCCTCTCAATGCTATCATATTCTATACTAGAAGAAAGTCACTCAAGGGGAAAGGATCACACAAGATCATTAATCCCAGGGGCTGGAATCTCTGGGGGCCATCTGCGAGACAGTCTGCCTTACAGGCCAGTTCACGAGCCACCGTTAGTGTGTCTCAGTCAGCGTAAAACATGCCCAAGTTTTAGCACATTTCAAATTCTCTAGCAGGAATATACAAACACAAGATTATAGTACCTGTTTTTCTTGGCTTTGTTTTTTTTCATTATTTATTTATTTATTTATTTATTTATTTATTTATTTTTATTTATTTATTTTTTTGAGACGGAGTCTTGCTCTGTCACCCAGGCTGGAGTGCGGTGGCGTGATCTCAGCTCACTGCAAGCTCCACCTTCCGGGTTCACACCATTCTCCTGCCTCAGCCTCCCAAGTAGCTGGGACTACAGGCACCCACCACCACACCTGGCTAATTTTTTGTATTTGTAGTAGAAACGGGGTTTCGTCATGTTAGCCAGGATGGTTTCCATCTCCTGATCTCATGATCCACCCACCTTGGCCTCCCAAAGTGCTGGGATTATAGGCGTGAGCCACCATACCCGGCCAGCTTTGTTATTTTAAGTAATATTTAATACAGTCACAAACACAACTGGTTCCAACAGAGAATTAATCTAGATAAGTAATCAGACATACTTTACTCTCTCCATAAAGCAGGGGTCCCCAACACCTGGGCCGTGGACCGTACTGATCCACGGCCTGTTAGGGACTGGGCCGCACAGCAGGAGGTGAGCAGCAGGCAAGAGTGCATTACCACCTGAGCTCCGCCTCCCGTCAGATCAGCAGCAGCATTAGATTCCCACAGGATTGTGAAAACTATTGTGAACTGCACGTTAGGGATCTAGGTTGCAGGCTCCTTATGAGAATCTGATGCAAGCTTGTCCAACCTGTGGCCCATGGGCCACCTGCGGCCCAGGACAGCTTTGAATGTGGCCCAACACAAATTCATAAATTTTCTTAAAACATTATGAGATTTTTTGGTGATTATATTTTTTAGCTCATTAGATATCATTCATGCTAATGTATTTTATGTGTGGCCCAAGGCAATTTTTCTTCTTCCAATGTGGTCTAGGGAAGCCAAAATATTGGACACCTCTGATCTAATGCCTGATGATCTGAGGTAGAACAGTTTCATCCCAAAACCTTCCCCACCCAACCCAATCCGTGGAAAGATTGTCTTCCACAAAACTGGTCCCTGGTGCCAAATAGGTTGGGGATTGATGCCACAGAGGATACCCACAGTGTGGTACAACATTGTCCCCTAGTACATGTGAAGGAAACAGCAGAAAATGTAAATGGTAAATATGAGTGGGGAGAAAATGGATCCTACAGGACAAATAGAATTCTTGCACATCTACTGGTTTTTGGAATCCATTAGCAACATAACATCTTCATACAGTTCTAATAAGTAATACTGGGCACTGGATATATGCACACACACACCTAAAAATTAATCCAGTCACAAAGACAAACACGCTTTAGAAAAAAGCTGTCTAGCATGATAATACCAAAGCCCTGAAACAACAATATAAATAAGAATATTTCAGGTAAATTGCTAGAGGCTGTATTTTGTTTTCTAAGCAATTGTACTTCTCAAGGATTGATGATAGTCTTATGAAAAACAGGCACTATGAGCTCACTCTAAGGAAGAATCCTCCTGAAGCCTGTCTAATTCAATGCAAATGTATCTCTAAAACAAAACAGGGACAAAATGTCTCTAGCACCCCTCATTCTAGGATGTTTTTCAAATGCTGCCTTAATCAATGCTGTGGGTGGAGATTATTGCTAACCCAAATGCTTCTTCCACATGAAACCTGAAGATAATCTTACTAGAAAATATGATCATGCTCTATTACTTTTATTCAAATCTGATCCTGACACAGTTGAAAAAGAATTCCCTGTTCCGTTATTATTTATACATGGACAAGCAAATAATAAGAGAGAAAGCTACAAGATCATGTCATAAGATTTCTCATCTATCTATGAGCAAAACAGGCAGTCACATAATACCTCAATCAGCAGGCTTAGCACAGTGATTCCTAGGATGTTATTCCAGAACAACAACATTGTTCACAAGCAATGACCTTCATTAAACAGAAACAGCCAGCGTGAAAGGAACATCAAAAGAAGGAAGTGAAATACAACCCAAACGCTTCTTTCTAATAGAGGACAGTTCAGGGTCAGTGTGTACCACTAACCACCACAGGAGAGAGGATAAATTTAATAAACACATACCAAAATGCAATATGCCCACTCACTAGGTTCACAAAATGACCAATCAATAGCAAAGAGAAAGAGCAGCAGCAATGCATAATCAAACCTATAAATATTCATCAGTTAAGATACTATCATATGATACCAAGATTGTAAGTTTGGCGTTTCAACTATCTATCAGCTACCAACGGTCTGGCCTTGGGCAAGTCTCCATTTTGAGACTCAATCTTGGAAATGAAGACAATTATACTTATCTCACAGAAGATACGTAAGCATCTCCTTCCTCACATGTTATTTCTGTAGTTGTATTAGTTTCTTTCAGTCGTAAGTAAAATTTATGAATAAGAAAGGATTGTATTCATAATTGAATAATTAGACAAATTACTATTTTCTCTGGGACCTAGAAATAGATCCTTTCATAGGACAACCTTATAGAGTTCTTATGAATATTAAAGTGTTAACATTTTTAAGAGCTTATTCTGACACCTACGTATACACACCTATTGTAACATACACTATATAGGTATATGTTAAACAAGGTTAAAATAAATAAGATAATAAAGGGACAAGTAAAGATACTGTAATAATTAGGCCCGGTGTGGTGGCTCACACCTGTAATTTCAGCACTTTAGGAGGCCGAGGCAGGTGGATCACAAGGTCAGGAGATTGAGACCATCCTGGTTAACATGGTGAAACCCTGTCTCTAATAAAAATACAAAAACCTTAGCCAGGCATAGTGGCGCATATCTATAATCCCAGCTACTCGGGAGACTGAGGCAGGAGAATCACGTGAACCTGGGAGGTGGAGGTTGCAGTGAGTCAAGATCACACTACTGCACCCCAGCCCAGGCGACAGTGCGAGACTACATCTCAAAAAAAAAAAAAAAAAAAAACTGTAATTAAGGAGTGGCAGGAAAGAAATAAGGGAAGTGGAAAGATAAATAAAAGTATAAGAGTTAAAAGAAAAAAACACAATGGGAAGTGTAGCAAGAAAAATAATACTTCCTTCCAAATATGTCAATGTTGCATCTCCAGAACCTATGAATATGTGATGTTACACAGCAAAGGGGAATTAAGGAATTTAGCTGACCTCAGGCTAGGGAGATCAGTCTGGATTCTCAGGTGGACCCAAAGTAATCACAAGAATCCTTACAAGTAGAAGGTGGTCAGAGTCACACAATATGAGAAGGGCTCAACTTTCTATTACTTGCTTTGAAGATGAAAGGTGCCCAGGCCAAGGAATGTGGGCAGGCTCTAGAAGCTGGGTAAGGCAAGAAAGTGGATTCTCCCTGAGCCTCAAGAAAAGAATGCATACTTGCTGACACCTTGATTTTAGCTCAGTGAGTGAGGCAAGTGTTGGACTTCTGACCAATAGATAAGGCATCTGTTTTCTCTGATACTATTAAGTCTGTGGTACTTGGTTACAACAGCAACAGTAAACTCATACAGGAGGGATAAGGGGTAGCAAGATAGCATGTGCTCTGGCAGAAAAAGCATAGACTAATGAGTCTGGTTGTCACTGATGCTGAAGAATCAGAAACTCCTATTAGTATGCAATTCCCTTCTGATGAATGGAAAGTATCCATGACACCATAGCTAGTTTGGCTGTTATGTCAAGATATCTTAAGACAACAGAGAAACAGTACAACATTGAGGACAGAATACAGACATGAAGTTGCAAGACATGGCATTTAGCCCTGCAATACTTAGGGCTAAGACATATACTTTCTTTTTTTTTTTTTTTTTTTTTTTTTTTTGAGACGGAGTCTCGCTCTGTCGCCCAGGCTGGAGTGCAGTGGCCGGATCTCAGCTCACTGCAAGCTCCGCCTCCCGGGTTTACGCCATTCTCCTGCCTCAGCCTCCCCAGCAGCTGGGACTACAGGCGCCAGCCACCTCGCCCGGCTAGCTTTTTGTATTTTTTAGTAGAGACGGGGTTTCACCATATTAGCCAGGATGGTCTCGATCTCCTGACCTCGTGATCCGCCCGTCTCGGCCTCCCAAAGTGCTGGGATTACAGGCTTGAGCCACCGCGCCCGGCCTACTTTCTAAAATATATCCATTATCTCCAAATGAGTCACAGATGGAAACATTTCTTCTTGAATAACACAAATCTCAACAACAGTGAGAAGAGCAGAAATATGCTGAGATAAATGATCTGCACTTGACACAGCATGGCTTCCCTCTAGACAGGGTGAAATTTTTAGCTGATAATTAAGCACCAAATGAACCATTTGAAAATTTCAGTGCCATGAGCCAAAGAAAATTAAATTAAATCAGAATTAACATATTAGGTCTGGGTTGAGTAAAGACAGATTATTGCTCTGTCTGGATTCTGTCTTGTTAAGAAGCAGCTATTCTTCAAAATATCCCACTCTAAAACACAATTGATAGGATGACATTAGCAAGTAAACATGATAATCCACTCATTTAAGTTCAAACAAATGTGCGACAGAATGTTCTGTTGGTTACAAGGGCAATGCTTCAGGGGAATTATATGAATGTGTTTTGGGATTCAGTTCAACTCCCAACACGTATGATTGAGCCAGGCATAGTATTAGATACCTAGGCTTTAAAGCTGAATAAAATAGTCATGTATTTTACCCTTCATGGAACTCGGTCTAGAGGAAGGAGATATGATAGACAAATAAATATAACAAATGATATGATGCAAAGAAACACAAACTGACATTGGGTCTCAAATTATAAATGTCCAAATATGAAAAGGAGTAATTTGCCCATAGATGCCTCAAACTGTGAATGACAAAATTTAAAGAAAAATTTAAATCAATGAGTTCTTAACATAATTTTTATCATAGATCCCTTTATGGTTCTGACGAAAACAATGAACTGTTTTTTGTGGGGAGGGGAGAAAGGAGGTTCGGTGGTGGAGAGAAGATAACAAATAGAAAAGTACACACAGATATGTTCAATTTCAGGACATTCATCTGGGACTTCACTTAGAATATACTCCATCCGCCGAAGATATGTACACTTAAAATCACTGCTAAATATGTACATTATAACACTAAATAACTCTTTATAGTAAAGTTTATTTGAAAATTTAACACCAGTGGTAGAGAAGAATGAAAATGCATGCCATAGAGTTTGGGAACCCTACTTAGAGCAAGCGCGACATAGTCTCAAAGTTTCCATTTTTCAACAGTCCATACGAATTTTTACCCAATTTCCTATGTTTTGTTATAAAAATGTTTCAATTACCATCTAAGAAATACCTAAAAGAGCCCATCAATCTGCATTTCTCCGCCTCCATATCTTTACAAAACAAAATTTCCATTTACGTGGACATTCCAGGTAGTTATATCACGTCATATTCACCCTAGGGCCTCGCAAGACCTGTGGGCACATTCCTGTAGACCCCCAGGCTGAGAATATTCTAGTTTGAAAAGCACAACATAGGGAATTTGTTAGAGTGGGCCCTTCACTAAAAGGAATTTGTACATAATATAATTTACAAAAAAATATTGATTCATATATGGGCTACACCAGATAGGTTCAAAACTGTCCACATATATGTATGCACATATATTTATAAATTGCTTCCTTTTAAGACTCACGTGGATCAAGGTCGCTCAATGTGAAGAAAAATTAGTCCTTCTCCGAAATGAAATATGAGCCCCTCCCAATAACAGCCAAAAAGTATGTCTCAAGTTTAACATATTTTTTAAAAACTGGAGTAAGTCTTTATTTGATTGTTTTAATCTATATATTGAAGAGGTAAAAAATAACAATATTCATATTTTATACCACTTTGAAACACTGTAAATGCCTTTAAAAGCAATACATGGCATTTTCTCTTCTCCATTTGAAAACTGGCCAAATTCTGTGACAGATCTAAATAAAATAAAGAATATTTTATGGATTATTTTTATTCCATAGCAAATGTATGCCATCTTCCCCCAACACTGTAGAAGACTACTTGGGAATAAATGCTTGACTTTTCCATGTACAACCAGAAAACACTGAATTTCAATGACTTTTTTTGTTAGTTTAGTGATTATGTCTGAGAATAAAACATCCAATATTTCCCTAAAAAGTAAACTGGAAGCTAAGGCAATTGAAGACTTTTGGGGTGAACATTAGTTTAAGGATGGAATTAGTGATAAATAGATATTCATTCAAAAAATATTTACTGACCATCTCTTATATAGAATAGTATGTTAATCTCTGAGACAAGAACACTATAAATCACATGGCAATGCCCAAGGCAGAGTAGGGCTTAACATGAGAAACAGACATGTAAACAAAAGGACACCCAGGGAGAAGTGCTGGTGGCATGCTTGGGAAACCTGAGCATGTCCCTCCAGTTCTTCAGTGTCTCAGCACCTAGTGTGGCACTGCACCTGTGTCTATAGTGTGATCACCATCAGAATCAGGGTCCTCACAGCCACCACTGATCATACGCCCCCTATATGCCAGGCGTTCTGCTAAGTGCTTCTCAAATGCTGCCTTCTGTACTCTTCACATCAGCTCTATGACATAGGGATTATTATCATCCCGCCTTCATATTTGAAGAAAATGTAGCTGAGAGAAGTTAATGTGCTCAAGGGAGCAGTGTAAATGACAGAGCAAGGCCCATCTATCTCCAAACCCACTGCCCTGAATCAACCACCAACTGTCCCTCCCATGTAAGGTGTCTTTTGGATTGTGTTGCTTTTTGTTTTCACAGACAGTATTAGTTCCTGCAACTGGTTCCAAGTCCAGGACCTCTGGGTGACATGTTGTTCATTTCTTTGGTCCAGATAGAATTTCCTATGATTCAGCAACATGTGACTAAAAGATAAACAATTTCCAACATACTTAATACATAATAGCCCATAAAAATAACAGTGGCAATTTAAAAAATTAATATAAAAAAGTAATTCAGAAAAGGAGAAAGTCTAGAAAATAGTGCACAGAGCTTCTTGGTTCACCTTATGCAACCGGACCAAAAAAGTCAGGACTCTCTGTTCTGAATAGGAGAGTTAGTTCTTCATCAGCAAACTTGCCAACCCCAGCTCCCTCTGGAAATAATTTCTTGATCGTCTGCCTTCTACAGTCTTGTGGTTACACCCACAAGAGCATCTTCCTTTTCCACTGTCCTCCGTATCCACACATGGCCCACAGACAGAGACACAGATGAGGATCAAGAGCCTCTTTCCAAGACTGGATAAAGACAGTAGTAACCCACTGTTACTCCCAATTGATGGGGGTGGTCTGGGGAGGCCTGGGGATTGTCTGAAGAGCTGGGTAGCCAAGGCTATAATCCACTGGCTGAAGAACAATACAGTTCTTCAATTGCTTAATAAACTCCTGGTCTATTTGATCCCTTGATAGTCTTTGCTACTGGGGGCTCGTCTCCCTGACACAGGCTCCTGGGCCCTTGGCTTTCACTTCAATGGCTTCTGCTCCCAGGCAATTAGAAACTATAGCCTTGGAAGGCTCAAGGAAGCACACCTCAAGTACTTTCTCCCCTCAGGCCTGATCACCTTGCAGGTGGAAAAGCTTCATGAGAAGAATGTGAGAGATCCTGATAACTCAAGCTATTTTTTTTTTTTTGGCCCCATTTTATCTCCTGTGTAAAATCCACCTCCCTGTGTCTGCTTGCTCTAGAGACAGAATTTGCCTTTTAAACCAACCAACAACGATTTTAAGCTCTAGACAAAGAGGTTTTGCTCTTCATCAATGAGT
Source organism: Rhinopithecus roxellana (assembly GCF_007565055.1). Lineage (NCBI taxonomy): Eukaryota > Metazoa > Chordata > Mammalia > Primates > Cercopithecidae > Rhinopithecus > Rhinopithecus roxellana. Next base: position 96,795,228 of record NC_044566.1, read on the forward strand.
TTGCCAACCTACTTCTGTTTTCTTAACAAAACTAATTGTTCTTGTGTGTCATTTTGGTGTTTTTATTGTTGTTGTTTAAACACACCACCCTTGGCTCAGTCTTTTTCTCTTTCTTGAAGGGAATCATCAAAGGCTTCATGTAGCAGCAGCACACTTCACATCCTAAATTTTCCCTATTTCCCTAGTATTCCATCCTTGGTAAGCACAACATCTATATCCCCATGTACAACAGGCAGCAGTTTAACTGACTGTCCTGTAAAAAAAAAAAAAAAAAAAAAAAAACATGATCACCAATTTCTGAACCCAGAAAGAAAGCACCACTTTCTACCCTCGACTGTTCAAGATCTCAAAAGCAAGGAGCCTTGTTTTTTTGGAAAGAGAATTTCAGTGTAAGGTAGTTCCTCCAGAAATCTGATGGATAGAACCAATGTGGGTACTGCTGCTGCCTCCTGTATCCTACCAAACGACAAGAAAGGGGCACCAAAGGTGCAGCCCTACAACTAAAAAGAGAGAGAAGGAGAGAGACAGAAGCAAAGAGACTGGTATAACTGACACAAGAGGGGAGGGCTGACACCAAAGCTGGCAGGAGGAAGTCCTGAAGCTAGAGATTCCATACCCCAAAACCCCAGGAATTCGAGGCACCAAGAGTCTCTGGAAGTAGGGCAGCATATGAACAACTGACAGATATTGGTAATGTCTGTCGAAAGCAGCACTGAGGTCTCCAGATGCTCTCTCTAACTCTTCTTGGCCAGGTGACTGGCCCTCCCATGCTCCAGCAGAGAACGGCAAGATTACCTTGGAGACAGTCAGAGAGAAGGACTCTGAGCTCAGAGATGTACAGTACACCAGGGATAAGTGAAAATCTGCAGAGAGAAGTGTGAGCCCCAGGGTCCCCTTCCCTTAGTAGCTCCCTGAATACTGCAGCCAAGCACACACCTTTCCCCTGTGCACTGAGACCCAAGAGAAACACCTCCACATCTGAAAGTTGGTGATCTTCCAGCAACGTGGCTCACCGGCCATTTGTGGAGTTTCCAGTAGCCTTTGTGTGAAGTCACACATTTGGGAGTAACAGTGGGTTACTACTGTCTTTATCCAGTCTTGGAAAGAGGCTCTTGATCCTCATCTGTGTCTCTGTCTGTGGGCCATGTGTGGATACGGAGGACCCTTACACAGCAATTGCAGCCAGAGGCCACCAAACATTGGAGAAAAGCCTCTAGAAAATCTGAGGACCAAAGTAGTCAAAATGAAACAAGAACTTAAACATAGCAAAGACAATATAGAAAAAACATCTTTTAAATTATATTTTAAATATCCTCAGAGAGATAAGAAGGTATCACATCTAAAAATAGAAAAAGGAGGCTATAAATTATTCAGGAAACAAGTGCCACCAGTGTTCTGATGTCCATAACAAAAAGAATTTTTTAAAATTAAAATATGATTACACAAATGGAAAAATGACTTAAAGGATTGGAAGATAAAGGAGGAAATCTTCTAGAAACTGGGTTAAAAAGTTGGACTTTAGGGGATAAATTATAAGAAAATTCAGGAATCAATCCAGGAGGTCCTACTTCCAAATAACAGTTGCCCCTGAAAGAAAAAAAAAAAAAAAACAGAGAAAATAGAGGGGGGGAAATTATAAAAGTAAAATATTTTATTTTAATGGTTCAGATTCCAGAAGATGAATTTCTTAAATGAGGAAGCCCACCGAATTCTCAGGTATAAAGATGAAGAAATACCTTCCCTGATGTAAATCACGGTGAAATATCAGAGCACTGAGAACTATAATGTTCCAAGCAGAGAAGGTGCAGGTGAAGTCACAACACAGGGTCGGAAGTGAGAGTGGCCTCAGGTATCTTAACAGCAATGCCGAAAACTGGAAACAATGAAAACAACTGTAGGGATAAAACATTTCACATCCCACAAACCCTTCTCAGGGTGACACTGGAGACTCTAAGATGGAGCTGACAGCAAAATCCAGAAGAAATTTCCTTAAGAAGGCCGGGCGCGGTGGCTCAAGCCTGTAATCCCAGCACTTTGGGAGGCCGAGACGGGCGGATCACGAGGTCAGGAGATCAAGACCATCCTGGCTAACCCGGTGAAACCCCGTCTCTACTAAAAAATACAAAAAACTAGCCGGGCGAGGTGGCGGGCGCCTGTAGTCCCAGCTACATTGGGAGGCTAAGGCAGGAGAATGGTGTGAACCCGGGAGATGGAGCTTGCAGTGAGCCGAGATCGCGCCACTGCACTCCAGCCTGGGCAACAGAGTGAGAGTGAGACTCCATTCCAAAAAAAAAGAAAAAACACTGATAAATTACTTCCTGTTTTTAAATGTTGAAAAGAGATGTATACTTATGTCAGAGTTGAGGATGACGTAGTAACTGGTCATAGAAAACTAATCACATAGTAAGTGGGACAGTTATTAATTTTGGGAAGAACAAAAGGTTATTTAATCAGAGTGTGCTTCCTGGCTTACCTGTGAGTAATAGTTTTATAATATTCCAACCCCAAAGAATAATTTAATAAATTTAGATGTTTGTATATGTACACTCAAGATAAGAATATGAGAGTATAAGAAAGCGAAAGTATGATCTTTCTTCCATACCAATGTATTAGTCTGCTAGGGCTACTATAATCAATATCACAGACTGGGTGACTTAAACAACAGAAATTTATTTCCTTACAGATCTGGAGGCTGAAGTCCAAGATCAAGGTGTGGGCAGGGTTGGTTGGTTTCATTCCAAGCCTTTCCTCTCTCTCTGGCTTGTAGATGGCTATCTTCTTCTGGTATCTTCATATTCTCTTCCCCCTGTACATATAGGTGTCCTAATCTCCTCTTCTTATATGGACACCAATCAGACTGGACTGGGGCCTACCCTAATGGCCTCATCTTAACTTAAGTACTCTACAAAGACCCAATGTCCAAGTACAGTCACATTCTGCACTACTGGGGGTTAGGGCTTCAATGTGTGACTTTAACAAAGACATAATTCAGCCCATGACAACCAGTAAGTCAGTAGATAATACCTCAAATGAAAAACTCATGTTATTAGAAACATGGAGGCAAATAGTAGAAGCAGCTCAAAGAGTTCAAAGTAGTTGTCTCTGAAGCATGGAAATCTGGGGAGCAGAGGATGGACAGGGAATTACTTTTCTGTTAAAAGTCTTATAGAACTAGTTGTCCTTTTTTAAAGCACCTATTTAAATGTGATAAAAATAAGAAAATTGGAGTATTTCAACAAAAAATATGAAAATGTGAATAATAATGTAATACTCTCTCTATATCATTTCCAATTAGTCAAAACTCTCACCTTATTATCAAATGCTTGGGGATGTGATATTTTGTGACATTTAAGGCATAAATAACTAAGAAAATAATGATAAACTAACCAGAATTCACAGTATTTTAAAAATGTCAAACACTTAAGTATATTATAATACTTCCTAGGCACCGATAATCTAAAGAAAGTCTCATATATAGAAGATACCAAGTATTTATTCTACCCCTGACACTCACAAAAGGAGTCTTTTTCTTTGTTTTCTATATATCTTTTAAGAAAAGAAAACAGTGAAATATGCAAGCCATTAATATCCTATCAATGAGGACCCTGAAGGCCGGAGGAAATCAACTCTAAAGAGGAGGACTACACCAATCTCCAGCTAATTTATAAAACTACACTCTGTGGGTGGGCACCTTAGTCAACTGCGGCCATGCATAGCAGCTAAAACTGCCCCCTCACAGATTCCTCATTCCAGAAGTTAGAATTACCATGGAAACATTCACCCCAGCTATAGCTAAAAGACATTGGTGTAGGCAGTAAATAGAGTCCTATTTACAGAGGTACCAAAGAACCAGAGCCACAGGGATGAGAAAGGGAGGCCAGCTTTCTTACGACAAGATACTGTGCTGCTCAGTGGGCAAAGCCGGCAGTCAAGCACGTCACAGGGATCCCCAAACCACCCTGCTCATCACTGAGGTCAGTTCAAACCACTGAATGACCGATACGGTGTTGTCAGTAAATATACCATCACTTGGAATGCCTACCTTGGTCAAAAACCGGTCTGGGTGACTCCAGAAACTTTACAACTCCTTCTAATTTGCAAGAGTTCCTGGGACACCTCACATTGCATGTGGTTTCTATCTTTTCCCTTAGCACGGTCCCAGGCTCTCCAGCTTCTGGGGATGGACTTTGATGGGCACATGACACACATGACACCTCCTGCACCAGCCACCCCCAGTTAGTAACAACACACACCCTCCTCATGTCAACAAGATCTTCAGACTCCAAGAGAGGTCAAGATGCCCACCAGCCCCCAGCCCAATTTGTACACAAGTTTTGGAAGATGTTTTCTAAGCTCATAAAGTTCTTTGAACACCTACTCTCCTTTGCCATTAACCAACTGATGGCAGAGCTGAGAAGCATCATCAACTAGGTATTGAAGAATGACTATAAAGAACATATACCTGCGTGTTAGTCCATTCTTGTGTTGTTGTAAAGAAATACCTGAGGCTAGGTAATTGATATGGTTTGGCTGTGTCCCCACCCAAATCTCATCTTGAATTGTAGCTCCCATAATTCCCAAGCGTTGTGGGAGGGACCCAGTCGGAGATAATTGAATCATGCAGGTGGTTCCCCCATACTGTTTTTGTGGTAGTGAATAAGTCTCAAGAGATCTGATGGTTTTATAAGGGGAAACCCCTTTTGCTAGGCTCTCATTCTCTCTTCCCCGCCACCATGTAAGATGTGACTTGCTCCTCCTTGCCTTCCACCATGATTGTGAGGCCTCCCCAGTCACATGGAATTGTGAGTTCATTAAATCTCTTTTTCTTTATAAATTACCTAGTCCTGGGTATGTCTTTATTAGCAGTGTGAGAACTGACCAATGCAGTAATTCATAAAAAAAGAGGTTTAAATGGCTCATGGTTCTGCAGGCTGTACAGGAGGTATAATGCTGGCATCTGCTTTTGGGGAGGCATGAGGGAGCTTTCACTCATGGTGGAAGGTGAAGTGGGGAACAAGATAGAGAGTTTGGGTTGGGGAGAGGTGCCACACACCAGATTGTGTAAGAACTCACTCATTATCGGGAGGATCCACCCCCATGATACAATCACCTCCCACCAGGCCCCACCTCCAACACTGGGGATTACAATTCAACATGAGACTTGGCATGAACATATATTCAAACTCTATCACTACTATAATTTTTGTAAGCTGCCTTTACCCAGTTTTGAGGCCCTGGCTAGAAGCCAGTCAGCTCCCCTTTCTGCCCAGCTAATTCACACTACAGTCACTTCCCTGATAGAGCTCTCATATTCTGGGTCACTGTGTACCCACCCTAAAGGCCCTGGTGCCAGCTACCAGATATGTACCCTATGTCCCAGAACCTGCAGAATTATTCAAATAAGCCAACCCACAGAGAACCATCCCTAACTCCACTCCACTTGCTATACATAAGCTTCCCCCTGGAGTTCCAGCTTGCTGTTACCCTGTCCCTTGATACAATCCACTGTTTGGTCCTGCCTAGAAGCTTTGGAAGCCTTCTTTCAACTGGAGCTATAAGTAACCAAGTATTTTGCCTTTCATCTATCCATGTGTCAGTGTGGAGTGTCCTGCCATCAAACAAATATTTAAATCTTATAAAGCACCTACCCCCAAATCCACGTCTTACATAATTTGTTTATAATGCTTTACTGCATTCTTCTACCCTGTATATAACTCGAACTTCCACCCCTGTGTATTTCTCCTGCAAATCCCAGAACTATTGCTACTCCAAAAGCTTGTCAGCAGCTGGGTAAAGCTATAGGCTTTCCCAAAGTCCTCCATACAAACCAGCACTGCAGACCCCCAAAAAGAGAAGAGAGATTCAGCTCCCAAACTGTCTTCCTTGCCCTGGTCACCTTTCCTTGGTTTTGCACCTGACTTTTACCACAAGTCCTAACAGCAATCCTCTCTAAAAAGTGATCACTTTAGGTTAATGATCTTCCAGGAAAGAACACAAGCATTTGGTGGAAATTGCTCTGCATCCTATACTGTGAATTATAGACATGGAATCTTTGCAAAGAGTCTCCCTCGCTTTGATTCTGAACTTAGATGTCATAATATGCAGTTATGGTTTTCAATATTAGCCTATGGCCCAAAAGAAGGACCAGCAACATGCCTGCATTTCTATTTCCTTTTTTAAGTAGATGTGGTCAAATAAATGTTTACGCATATGTCTTGGCCCGTTCGGACTGCTGTAACAAAATCTCAAAGGCTGAGTAGCTTGTAAACAACAGAAACTTACTTCTCACAGTTTTAGAGGCTGAGAAGTCCAAGATCAAGGTGCCAGCAAATTTGGTGTCTAAGCGGGACCTGCTTTCTGGATCATAGATGGCATCTTCTCTGTGTGTTCTGGTGGAAAGGCCGATCTAGCTCTCTGAGGAATCTTTGAGCCCTAATGACTCAATCACCTCCAAAAGACTCCACCTCCTAACACCATCACATTGGTGATTAGGTTTCAACATATGAATCTGGGGGAGATACAAACATGTGGGACATTGTACTACGTGTTCCTGATGAACACATAAGTAGACACTATACTACACAAGTCAGTTCATGGTTTAGATATTAAGCAATTCCTATAAAAAATGTAAAATGCCTTCATTTTGTTTAGTTACAATCCCTTCGGTCATAGTGGCATTCTTCAAGATTCACAGATTGAGATTTGAAAAATCAAATGAGATGTTCAAAGAGGGCCTCTAACAATTAAAGGAAACTATAGCCAGTAGCAGAGGAAGACAAGAAGTTCACCTAAAACAAGGAAACATTTCAAATGGTGCCACATAGACTAATTCTCAGGAGACAGAACCACATATCTGAACTTTGTCAGGCTCCACAAAGACTTTCAGGAGACAAATTAAACAGACTGTTAGAGTTTTGTAGATGCTGAAAATAAAAAGATAAAAAGATTTTCTCAAAGGTTACCAGTTAGTAAGCAAAACTAGAGCTAGAACTCTAGTTCCAAACTCTAGATCCAAAATTTACATGGTCTGCAAGAGCCATATACCTCCAAATCTACAGTCCTCTTATGTATTCTACAAAACTGTTGTGTAACAAAATTTAAAACTATGATATAAAATTTGAAGAATAAAAAAAGACAGGAAAAAAATGAATACATCAGATATGTTTCAAATTATGTCTTCATAAGCAGAATAAATTGGATGTTTTTCAATATTATTATTTGAGTACAGTTTTCCCACTATCTTTAGACTATAATTCACTTAGTATACAAGTTTTCCTCCAAGTTCATTATCACTATGGAATTTTAAGCCACTGATCTCTTCTTAGATCTTTTCTTTCTCACAATAATGTCAAACTAAATTAAGTATTTTTAAAATATAGTTCTGTGTATATATTACCATATCTTAAGATACATAATGAATACAGGAGGGAAATGATTTTAACACACAAAACCAATTCTTACTAACATTAACGTCTGTCAATTTAAGTGGATTTCACAATATCTTAAAAACTTTCTCAATCAATTTAAATGACCAATTTTAGCCCCTCAAAGAGTAAACCCTTTTTTTCCAGACTCCATTCATAGTCCCAGTCATTAATGTTAAATGTTTAAGATTACAGTTGTCCTTCAGTACCCATGAGAGATGGTTCCAGAACTCCCAAGGATATCAAAATCCTTGGATGTTCAAGTCTTTGACAGAAAATGGCATAGGATTTGCATATAATCTATGCACATCCTTCCATATACTTTAAATCATCTCCAGATTACTTACAATACCCAATAAAATATAACTGCCATGCAAATAGTTGTTCTATTGTGTTTTTTCATTTGTATTATTTTTTATTGTTGTATTATTATTTTTAATTTTTTATTAAAGAATATTTTTGGTCCAAGTTTTGGAGATAGGGTCTTTGCAGATTATCAGATTAAGATGAGGCCATTGATTTCTTGGCTCCAGAACCTGTAAATACAGAAGGTCAACCGTGTGTAAAACTATTTCCTTACCTTAGAAAACGCTGAAGGAGTATCATTTCTATAACTGCATTTCAAAAGAAATACTTATCAAAAATACTTCTAAAAGTAGAGCATTAAATAATTCAGTATGATCTTTCATTCTATTTGTAAAGTTAGCCCTCTCAAGTATGCTTATAAAAAGTGGAAAAAATATTTCTTTTCATTGAATGTCTGGGAATGTTACAGTATACAGTATGGTTTCACTGGTGAGTAAGTGATAGGTGGAAATTTTTTCTAGATAATTAAAATCTAAACTCTGGGATTTAGACAAATTGTCAGCCTAAAATGTTATGCCCAAGCTATATACAATAACAAAACTACAATCAGGTAATGCTGCCATAACAAAGCACCCCAAACTAGGTGGCGAAAGTAATCTAAACGGATTGTCTCACAGTTCTGGAGACCAGAAGTCTGAGATCAAGGTATCAGTTGTCTTGGTTCCTTCTGGGAATTAGGAGGGACAATTTGTTCTAGGCCTCTCCCCTAGCTGCTGGATAGCTCCAGGCATTACTTGGCTTATAGATGGTGTTCTCACTTTTTAGCTTCACAACATCTTCCCTCTGTATGTGTCTCTGTGTCCAAATGTCCCATTTTCATAAAGACACCAGTCAAATTGGACTAGGTCCACCCCAATGACCTCAACTTAATCTGATCATCTACAAACACCCTATTTCCAAATAAGGTCACATTTACAATGGCCTTGGAGCTCTAATTTCAATATATTTTTGCAGACAGGAATACAATTCAACCCCTAACAGGTACTAATTAAATATCATGAATTCTCACAGCATTTGTCATCTCTTCCCTTGAATTCTTCAATATACCACGTGGTCAGGGGTCAGTTTTCCTCTTACCTGCCCTATCAGCAGATTCCACACCGTGTCACTTCCTACATTTTCAAACACCTTCTTCACTTCATTTCCAGGACACTATGCTCTCCAGGTGTGCTGGAGATCACAGCATTTGTAATCTCTTCCTTAGAATTCTTTAATATACCAAAAAAGAGTACCTTATACTCCTATCTTAAAGATATGTTATGTTGGTGGAGCAGTTAGCCACTCAGTAAAGCTTCTGGAGATGTTTAAAGGAGTTTTCTGTAACTTCTGGAAGCCTGTTAGTGCTAAAAACTGTTGCTGTCAATTTCCTCTCTGACTCCAGCTTACTACCCTCTATTACTGCAAATCTTCATAGCCAGCATGGAGGCACAGGGGACTAATAAAGCATCCAGCTTCTCAATGTGATTCATTTATAGGAGTCTTGTCACCTCATATCCTTTGTGGGAAGAGGTAGGTTATAATAAGAAAGAAAGCCCAATTTAAATCCCACATGGTATTCCTGCGACAACAACTATTTATTGAGTGCTTAGTGTGCCAGGCACTGTTCTTGGCACTGAATGAAATGGACAAAAATTCCTGCCCTTATGAAGTATATATTCTGCTGGTGGTGGGAAGAAAATAAACAAATTAAGATGTAAAATATATAGCACGTAAGATGGTTATAATTGTTGCACAAAATAAAGAAGGGAAGGAAAATAGAAAGTACCAGAAGGCAGCAGATTGCAACTTTAAATAGGTTCTTCAGTGGAGATGATGCTGACTAAAGACAGGAAGGAGGCATGGGGGCCAGGGCTCCAGGCAGGAGGCATAGGGAGGGCCAAGGTCCTGTGAGGGTGTGAGCTCCACAAATAGCAAGGAGTCAATGGGCTGGAAGCAAAAGGTCTTGAGCAAAGGAGTGCCATGAACTATGAGGCTGTGGTTGCCATGTTGAGAATAAAGTTCAAGAAAGCAAAGGTGAAAGTCAAGAGGGCAGTTAGAAAGACCTGTGGGTAGTGGTGAAGGTGACAAAGAGTAGTCATCCTCCGGGTAGGTTTCAAAGACAGATTTATAGGACTTGCTTAACAGTTGAGTCTGAGGTATCAGAAAGGAAAGAGGTTAGAGCTAATACAACATTTTTAGTCTGAACACCCAAAGGATAGTTTCTATTTACTAAGATAGGGAAGACTGTGGGAGGAGTATATTTGGAGAGAAGTTCAGATGGTTGTTTTGGAGATGTTATGTTGAGATAATCTATCAGATATCTAAAAGAAGTGTCACTATATATGCAGTTAGATATATTAATCATGAGGGAAAGATATGTAGGCTGGGGGTATTGATTTGGAAGTGTAAAACATAGATACTATTTGGAGTCATGAGCATGCAGGAGTAGAGAAGGGGTCCAAGGACTGTATCTTGTGATGAACCAGTGCAAGGAGGTTGAAGGGGTGAAAGGGAACTAGCGAGGAAGACTGGGAAGAATCACCTGTGAGGTAAGAGGCACACCCAGAGAGCACAGTGTCCTGGAAATCAAGTGAAAAAAGTGTTTGAAAATGAAGGAACTGATATTTTGTGGAATCTGCAGATCGGGCAGGTAAGAAGAGAACTGACCACTGACCATCTGATTTAGTTACATGTAGGCCATTAATGGCCTTGACAAAGCAGTTTCAATGGAGTGATAAATGGAAAGAAAGCCTGATTATAGCGGGTTCCTTTCATGGAAGAAAGGAAAATGTAGAATGGAGACAGTAGATTCTTTTTAGAGTTTTGTTGTAAAGTGGTTAAGAGAAAACAGATGCTTGAGAGTGATGTTGAGTTAAGCAAGGGTTTATTTTCTTTTAATAGCATTAGATATTTTTATTTTTATTTTTATTTTTATTTTTTTTATTTTTTTTTTTTTTTGAGGCGAAGTCTCGCTCTGTCGCCCGGACTGGAGTGCAGTGGCCAGATCTCAGCTCACTGCAAGCTCCGCCTCCCAGGTTTACGCCATTCTCCTGCCTCAGCCTCCCGAGTAGCTGGGACTACAGGCGCCCGCCACCTCGCCCAGCTAGTTTTTGTATTTTTAGTAGAGACGGGGTTTCACCGTGTTAGCCAGGATGGTCTCGATCTCCTGACCTCGTGATTCGCCCGTCTCGGCCTCCCAAAGTGCTGGGATTACAGGCTTGAGCCACCGCGCCCGGCCAGATATTTTTATTTTTAAATAAAATATTTTAAAAATAAAAATAGCATTTTATTTTAAAATTTTATTTTATTTTTATTTTATTTTTTGAGACAAGGTCTGGCTCTGTCACCCAGCTGGAGTACACTGGTGCAATCTCGGCTCACTGCAACCTTCGTCTCCCAGGCTCAAGCCATCCTCCCATCTCAGTCTCTCAAGTAGCTGGGATTACAGGTGTGAACCACCACACCTGGATAATGTTTGTTTGTGTTTTTGTTTTTGTTTTTGTTTTGTTTTGTTTTGTTTTGTAGAGATGGAGTTTCTCCATGTTGCCCAGGCTGGTCTCGAACTCATGAGCTCAAGAGATCCGCCCACCTCGGCCTCTCAAAGTGCTGGAAATACAGGCATGAGCCACGGCGTCCAGCCAGAAATAGCGTTTTTAAAATGTAGATATGGATAACCAAATAGAGAGGGAAACTGGATTATGCAGGTCAGGAAGCAGGAAAATCCTGGAATAATGTTCTTGAACAGACAGGGTGGTAGAAACTACTAATTAGGTTGAGGGATTGGCTTGATATAGACAGGAAAACGTTTGTCTATGGTAGCTGTTATAAAGGCAGAGTATGTGAGTGGATAGAGGAGATGATGGGAATCCAGAAGTTCTGTTCTGATGACTTCCACTTTTTTTTCAGTGAAGTCAGAACAAAGTCATCAGCTGAGAATGATGATGGAGAACTGTTGGGAGTTTCGGGGTGGAAGTATGAGATAGTCTAGGAGAGTGCAGAGTGAATGGGCCAGGGAAGCATGGTACAAACTCATTTGAGATTCATGGCTGTAACTCTAAGTGAAACCTGCCAGCATGGTTGTCTATTTTTTCCCCAGCCACATTCATCTGCATGGGTACAGATGCAGAGGAGGCAGAAGGTTGAATCTGCCACGGACTGAGGCATTGCTGGGAAAGTCCAGTGAAGTGACAGAGGAGCAGGAACATCAAGGGAAAGGGCAAGAGAAGAGCTAAAATGACCAACTATGGAATTTATGCTGAGTGAAGAGGAAGTTCAGGAATGAGGACAGGGAGAGGCAGTGAAAAGGAGGTAGCCAGTGGATTGTAGTTTCCAGAGAAGATGAAGAACTACTGGAAACATGATACAGAGAAAATAAGTTGGAAACCTAGGACATGGTGATCAGAGGATGAGATTCTTGAAATTAACATGTAGAGGAGTTCACATGATAAGTAACAATGATAAATAGTTTGGACTAGCTGAGGAAGACTGGAGGAAAAAAAAAATCATCAGCAAAGGAGTGGTGATAAAGGACATGAGGGGCAAGAATACAGAAAAGATCATGAGATCACCAGAAATTATGACAGTTCTGTAAAGTGAAACAGATCTTCAAGGATTGAGGGGAATGATGTGGGGATAGGTACTTCAACATGGAGGGATCACAGGTGATTTAGTCTAACAGCATGAGACTCAAAGTGGATGGATTGAAGGACATTTTTAAATATCCTGTTGTCTTCAATAAGCTGAAAGAAGCAATCTTATCTTACTTCTTTTTTTTAAAAAAAATGAGTTCACTGTCTAGTGTAAAAAAATGAGTTCACTGTCTAGTGTCTAAGTAAAAAAAAAAATGGCTGCTGATTATTCATAATAATCAGGAGGGAATGAAAGGGGATAATTGTGCAAAGAATAGCACCTGGACCAAGGAAATCATGCTTCCTACATGCACCAGCCCCAGGAAGGGGTCAGAAATCCACAATAAAATATGCAAGGGCGTGAGACAAATGCCAAGTTGACCTGGACCAGAATTCATACCAATCTGATCTGATATCATGGGCCGTGACACAGAAGCAGGAGTCTCTGGAGGGGTGTGGGGCTCCCCAAGGACTGAAGTCAACAGACTGACCCAACGTCTCACTCATGTGGGAAATAGGAGTCCCAGTATTCTTGCTTTTCCCCGACTTTGGGGATGCTGGGCCCAGCCCCAAACCCTTCACACTAGCTGCTGGGCCATGCTGGGGCTAGCAGCTGTTGACAGTGTTGAAGTCAGCTGAAATGCCATCTCAAATAATAGTAAATAAGATACACCCCAGTGTAGAGAAAACTTAAAGTAGAAATCAGCATTGTGGTGAGTGTCATCTCAATCCAATCTCAAAGATAGAAAGGCCCATTTTCAAGCCTTCTGTGTTTCTTTGTCAGCTTTCTGTACATATTTATGCCTTGGCACAGTTTATTTCCATAACAACACGGCTTACATACAATTGTAAAAAGCGAGTAAAACTTATTAGAACTGAATGTTCTCACATCTCAATGAAAACTCTGGGATAGGAGACAATATAATGCAAGGCACTGTGAAGGTTCAGTATCTCTTCTCCTAACAGTTCAGTCTGGTGTCAAGGAAGAGACACAAATGCACTTGGAGCTGTGAACGAGAAGTAAACAACATTTCAGAATCCAAAGGCGGAGCATATAAGACAAGCATCTTGCCAATAAAACGGTGTGTAGAAGATCAAAGTGTTCATGTGTGCACAAGAGTGACTTTTCAGGACAAAAAAAGGAGAATTCCAGATGAAGCTATACATGAACTCTCCAAGACACTGCATCAGGGAGGTCTCTGATAGATTCTTTTTGTTTGTTTTTCATCTTCCCTTTTCCACCAGCATGCAGAAAGGAAAAAAAAAAAAAAAAAGTCATTTGAGGAGTAAACCAAAAAACTTACCACCATGAATCACGTACGGACAAACTCATCAGAAGCCCAAACCACAGACTCGTATCTGATGTCCACAGAGAACAAAGAAAAGCAATTTCTGGGGCAGCAATCTTGTTTTCCCAGTATTCAGAGAGCTCTAGTATTGGAAAACTTTCTGACTCCCAGCAAAGAGCTATAGAAAGATTGTTCTCAAGTGCTTTAATACGAAATCCTAAAATGCACCTGCAAAAGTCATAACAAGCTTGTTAAATATTGCTTCTAGTGTTAACATTGTAATGTTGCAGCTAAGTATATTTTATTCTAGTGTGGCTCAACATCAAAAATTCAATTAAAAGCCTAGGACATGGAGCAATTGGAACTCTTACACACTGCTGATGGGAACGGAAAATGGTGCAGCCACTTTGGGGAAAAGTCTTGCAGTCTTTCAAAGGGTTAAATATAGAGTTACCCTATGACCCAATAATTCGATTCCAAGGTATATATCCAAGAGAAATTTTAAAAACTATGCCCACACAAAGACTCATACATGAATGTTTATGCCAACATTATTCTTAAGAGCCAAAACATGCAAACAACCCAAATGTCCATCAGCTGATGAATGGATAAGCAAAATGTGGTCTATCCATACAGAGGAATATTATTCCACAATAAAATGAAGTGCTGATATATGCTAGAGAATGGATGAACCTTGAAAACATTGTGATAAATACTGTGATAAGTTAAATATTGTGATAAGTTAAAGCCATTTACAGAAGACCACTTTTTAAAAATTCTGTTTATTGAAAATGTCCAGAATAGGCAAATCCATAGATACAGAAAGTAGACTGGTGATTGCCAGGGACTAAGGGATGTTAGAGAAAAATGCAGAGCAACTGCTAACAGGCACAGGGTTTCTTTTTTGACTGAAGAAAATGTTCCAAAATTGACTACAGTAATGGTTGCACAACTCTGTGAAGAGATTAAAAACCACTGAGTTGTACACTTTAAATGGATGAACTATATCTTAATAAGACTATTATTTTTTAAAAGCTAAGGACAGATATTAAGGCAAAATTAACATTTTCCTTTGTGAATATCTGTATGTCAAAAATTAGTTTTTCTTTCAATGTCATTGTTAGAACTTGGACCTAATAGATGACCAACATCTGAGGCAGCACACTGCCCAACTTCAAACTATACCATAAGGTTATAGTAAACAAAACAGCATGGTACTGGTACAAAAACAGACACATAGATCAATGGAACAGAATAGAAAGCTCAGAAATAAAGCCACACATTTACAACCATCTGATCTTTGACAAGGCCAACAAAAACAAGTAATAAGGAAAGGATTCCCTATTCAATAAATGGTGCTGGGATAGCTGGCTAGTCATATACAGAAGAATGAAACTAGAACTTTACCTTTCTACTTTTTTTCTTTTTTCTTTTTGAGAAGCTCTGTCACCTGGGCTAGACTGCAATGGCATGATCTAGGCTCACTGCAACCTCTGCTTCCCAGGTTCAAGCGATTCTCCCTGCCTCAGCCTCCCAAGTAGCTGGGATTATAGGCAGCTGCCACTATGCCTGGCTAATTTTTGTATTTTTAGTAGAGACAGGGTTTTGCCATGTTGGCCAGCCGGGTCTCAGACTGCTGACCTCAGGTGATCCACCTGCCTCGGCCTCCCAAAGTGCTGGAATTATAGGCAGGAGCCACCACGCCCGGCCCTGGAACTTTACCTTTCATCATATACAAAAAGTAACTCAAGATGGATTAAAGATTTAAATGTAAGATCTCAAACTATAAAAACTCTAGAAGAAAACCTAGGAAATACCCTTCTTAACATCAGCCTTGGAAAATAATGTTTGGCCAAGTCCCCAAAAGCAATTGTAATAAGAACAAAAATTTACAAGTAGAACCTAATGAAACTAAAGAGCCTCTGCACGGCAAAACAAACCCTCAACAGAGGAAACAAACACCCTACACAATGAGAGAAAACATTCACAAACTGTGCATCTAACAAAGATCTAATATCCAGAATCCACGAGCAACTAAAACAAATCAACAAGCAAAAAACAAATCCCCCCATCAAATGACATGAACAGACACATCTTACAAGAAGACATATGAGTGGCTAACAAACATATGTAATGCTCATTATAATTAATCATAAGAGAAATGCCAATCAAAATCACAATGAGATATCGTCTCACACCAGTCAGAATGGCTATTACAAAAAGTCAAAAAACAACAGACTCTGGCAAGGCTGTGGAGAAAAGGGGACGTTTATATACTGTTGGTAAGAATGTAAATTAGTTCGGCCACCATGGAAAGCAGTTTGGAGATTTCTCAAAGAACTTAAAACAGAGCTACCATCCAAGTCAGCAATGCCGTTACTAAGTATATACCCAAAGGAAAATAGATCATTACACCTAAAAGGCACATGCCCTCACGTTCATTGCCATGCTGTTCACAATAGCAAAGACATGGAAGACCTAAGTGCCCATCAATAGTGGACTGGATAAAGAAAACATGATAGATAGATAGATAGATAGATAGATAGATAGATAGATAGATAGAGATATAGATATGTTCCATGATATATGTATCATGGAATACTACACAGCCATAAAAAGAATGAAGTTATGTCCTTTGCTGCAACATGGAAAGAGCTGGAGACCATAATCCTAAGTCAATTAATGCAGGAACAGAAAACCAAATACTGCATATTCTCATTTAGAAATGGGAGTTAAATATTTAATGCACATGGACATAAACATAGGAATAATAGACACTGCAGACCACTAGAGGAAGGAGGAAGAAAGAAAGCATGGGTTGAAAAACTACCTATTGGGTCTGATGCTCACTACCTGGGTGCAGTATACCCATGTAACAAACCTGCACATGTACCCTCAGTATCTGAAATAACAGTTGAAAGTTTAAAAAATAAATAAAATAGCTTATTTTGATACAATTATCTTCTCATCAACACCATGCTATTTTCGGTGTGGAAGGCACTTACAGAATAACCAGAACTCACTTATGCACAAACACAAAATAATAAATAAAAAGTGATTCTTTGTGACTTCAGAATGCCTATCCATTTTTTCCTATGTTGCTTTAGATGGGATACAGAAAGTAGGGAGAAAAGAGAAGGGGGGTAGGCGTGTTTGTTCATATGAGAAGAAATGTCCAGGAGCCAGAAAAGTAGCATCTGCTCCTCCTGGCTGTGACTAAAATTAAGCTCTAATTTAGCTTTCAGCTAAAATTATCATAATTGAAATAAAACTAACAAACTGGATGTGACTTGCAATTTTCTCATCATTTAGGGGAGACGAGGCCAAATGGTAACTTCAGAATAGTGGGCTTCTCCCCTGAAGTGTGTGCTGAATGGACAAAGACCTTCCCTAGCTATCCCCTCTCCATTGCTAGAGCTGCATTTCACCTTCACGGGCCCTCCAAATCCATGACAAATAAGTTGCATTTGGAGAAAACCCAGGGAGGCAATGGCGCTGAGCACCCTGGGGTAGTTTGGAACTTAGGGAAATTATGTTTTCTTTTTATTTGACTCTTCGTTTTGAAACCCTTGCTTCAAATGAGACTTTTACATACTCACAGTCATACACATCCACTGTACACACACATACACACACACACAGGTGTATGCAGTGCATGTGTATATGTATATATGTTTATGTGTATACATATATACGCATATGCGTGTATATATATAAATATAATCTTATACCTTATATATCTATAGTGGTCCACAAGTACTGGTTTATGAAAACAAAATAGCACTTAACCACGAGTCTGTACTCCAAATATGTGTTCAATACGAACTGTAAATATCAACACAAAAATGATATTTTAAAAAATACAACCAGAAGTGAGCATTCGAAGTTCTGGGGAGAAGCCAAGTGTTGGGGTATATCTGGCTTGCTGCACAATGGTGTTAACTCTCATTTTTCTTACAAGAGGAAAAAAGGGAACCTGGTCTTCTTATAAAGAAAACCCACTGACTTCCTGAAAAAGTCACATCTCTCTTGAGTATCTATTTTACCTATTCAAAGGACTAGCAAGCTTGCTATTGAAAATGCTGAGAAATATTAATACAAACACTCTCAGGTTAAAGATACAAAGTCTGTGAAAATACATACAGCCAGATGATTAACACAAACAGTCCTTTTTTCAAAAAAATGGCATTTTTATTTGTTATATTGGGTAACAGTGAGAATAAAAAGAAAATAAAGTAATGCATACAAATGAGGAAACTGCATTCTGTATTACATAAAGCTTTAATTTTATCATGAGCTTTGGAACATTCTATATAGGAAAAAATTGTTAGTTTTTTCATTTTTAATCTCTGAAAGTAGATCCTATGTTAATCTAAAAACCTAAATGCACACTTGTAGCAGAGTTATTGTTCTAAATATAAATAAAATGTTTAAAAGCAGATTCTTACACTCTGAGTAAAGATCCCTCGTTATCAGCTTAAACAATGTGTTATGTTTATTTTTGTTTATTCTGCAACTGTAAATAATAATTGGCTATATTTAAACTTTTCTATTTTCACAGAAATGATCACAGTCCCTTTCTTCAGTTTCTTTGTAATGGCCTGGGTCATAACCAACCAATATCAGTTGTCAAGATCTTAGAGAAATATGTCTGAACCAACCAAGAATAATTAATCTAAATCCTTTGTGCAGACACTGGGTGTAGTATGTTATGAGTCACTGATTTTCTCCTCTACAGCTGATATATTCAGCATGAAGAAAGACTTTCTGTTTAGTAACAATTGTACTTTATTTTTTCCCAAGGTCAAAAACATTTAGGTAAGATCTGTTCATCTACAGATCTAATGTTAGACTTGGGAAATTTAAGAGTTTCTGACACATTCTGCTTTCTTGATGTTAGTATATTTTATTTGTTTTTGCTTTTGTTGCCTAATTTATTATTTATTATATTTTGAAATTATATGAAGTATATGAAAATGTATAAATGTATATGCACAATTTAAGGATCAGTAATAAAATGAAATATTTGCATCTGACTCCCAGGCCAATAAACAGAGGACTCCCAGATGCCCCCAAATTATTTTTATTACATTCGTACATAACCTCAAACAATAAATAGTTTAGTTTTACTTGTTCTTACACTTTATTTGAATGGAATAATTCTGAATTTATTCTCCTCTGAGCTTCTTTCATTCCACAATGTTTTTGAAATTCATCCATGTTGATGAGTGCGCAATTATTCACAATGTTGGTCTATTTTTTTTAATGTAAAATATCTACCCTCTCCAAAGACATATAGACTGATTTATCTATTGGGAATAGAATAAGTATTAGTCTGGCAATGCTGAGTTACATCCAAAGGCTTCAAAGGCATGAAGAATTTCTCTTTTGACTTCTTTCTGATGATGGGATAGATGAGTAACTTTTTAAGAAAATATGTGAAAAATGATAATGTTAAATTTCCTTGCATTGCTGGAATACAAATTTCCCAGTATCTTAGTAAAGCGTATTATAGATAACTGCCTTGTGTGTGAGTATCTTTGTCGAAATTAAGATAATGAATTTCATATCTGGGTTGATGTAGGTGAACTTGAGAACCACACTTGTACTCCAGTCTGGGAAAAGCCAAAGAGCTTGGGAAATATTTTATTAATTTTTTTTTTAGACGGAGTCTCACTCTCACCCAGGCTGGAGTGCAGTGGAGAGATCCTGGCTCACTGTGACCTCTGCCTCCTGGGTTCAAGCAATTCTCCTGCCTCGGCCTCCCAAGTACCTAGGACTACAGCCGCACACCATCATGCCCACGGATGGGGTTTCGTCATGTTTCCCAGGCTGGTGTTGAACTCCTGACCTCAGGTGTTCCACCCGCCTTGGTTTCCCAAAGTGCTGGGATTACAGGTGTGAACTACCACTTCCGGCCTTGGGGAGGATTTTAGGCAAATGCTCAGTGTGCAATGGTCAATCAAGTCAATCTCACCTACAATTAAAGAGTCAAGGAGACTCACACAGGCACCTGGATGGGTCAGAACAAGAATATACTAACTTCTTTCTGGTATCTATATTGGACCATCATAAAATTAGAGAACAAGGCAAGCTTATGAACCAGAGGTGCTATTTCAGTGACTTAGAGCTACGAAGGTAATAGGAATTCAGAAATGAAACACATCAGTGAGGAACAAATATTTGAGGCTATCATGAGGGACATTACATTTGTAGTAGACTTGGGACGAATCTATAGCATTTAGGAAAATGGGCAAGAAGAGGGAAGACACCACTGAAAGTAAGTGGAAAAGAACTGCATGACCTAAGATATGCAAATGAGAATTGTCTAAGATAAAATGAAATGAGTGCTAAATCGAGGCATAAATAATATGGGGAAATCCAGAGCAAGGGATGAATTCTGTCTGACAGAAGAGCTCTCCAAAGAGGTAGCTTTGGAAACTTTAAACATGATAGGGGTTGAAATGGGCAGAAAATGGAGAAGAATTTTTTACTTCTCATAAGATACTAGATAAAATAAACTTCCTAAAAAGGTTGCATCCAATTCTTTTTAAAAATCCGTTCTAGGGCACAACTGAGTTTGCAAGACAATAAGAAAATAAAGGAAATCCTAAAATAATAGAAAGCAAGAGCAAGAATCCAAGATGGGAAGCAGGCTCTCAATCCAGCAGCTACCTCGAGGCACTTGCCAGCTTCCAGTAACCTAGATGGAAATAGTCTACAGGCAAACACTACCCAAAAGGAAGATGATACCGCTATTTATACTAACAAATACATTTTAAGGCCATAAGTATTTTTACTGAAAAAGAGGATAACTACATAATAGTAAAACATTCAATCCTCCAAGAAAATGTAATAATTTCATTTTGTGTGTGTGTATGTTTTTTTTTTTTTTTTTTTTGGAAACAGGGTCTCACTCTTGTTGCCCAGGCTGGAGTGCAGTGGTGTGATCTCAGCTCACTGCAACCTCTGCCCCCCAGGTTCAAGCGATTCTCATGCCTGAGCCTCCTATGTAGCTGGGATTACAGGCGTCCACCACTATGCCCAGCTAATTTTTGTATATTTAGTAAAAACGGGGTTTCACCATGTTGGCCAGGCTGGTCTGCAACTCCTGTCCTCAGGCGATCCACCCGACTCGGCCTCCTAAAGTGCTAGGATTACAGGCATGAGCCACTGTGCCTGGCCAAGAAGATGTAATTATTCTAAATGCATATACAGCTAATAACATAAATTCCAAATAAATAAAGCCATATTTGACAGAATAAAAGGGAACCTGAAAAATAAAAGGAGATTTTTAACAGAGATCTTTCAGTAACCAACTGATGACAGAGAACAATAATGGAAACTAAAACAGATTTAAAACAACTGAAACAAAATGAACAAACTATATAATTTATTATTATAAAATTATAAAGTGAAATATGTACATATTACAAAAGTTGAATATAGACGTATCACATTCACTGACCACAATGTAATCAAGTTAGAAACTAATAATGAAGAAAACTCAAACAATATATTATTATTGGTGATTTTTTAAATACATAAATAACTCATAATTCAAATAAGGAGCCATAATGTGAATTGGAAAATACTACATATCCAAGTCTGAGAAGTTCAACTAAGACATTACTTAGAAATGAAGAAGGGCTGGATACTATTGGGTTAAGTGGACAATTTAAGAATTTGGAAGCTTAAGCCGAACAAAATCTAAAGAAGCCAAAAGGCAGTGTTGGTTCAGATTATGCGGTGCTACCATTGGGCACTAAGGAGCTCTGTGTTACCACGCAGCTAATATAGAATCTGTATGATTTCGGGGTGGGGGAAGACATTGTATCAGTTAGAAATCTTCGTGTTTTAGATGACAAAAACAACTCAAAATTAATGAAACAAAAAAGAAATGAACTTACTAGCCAAAGAAAATGAGAAAGTTAGCAGAGATTTATTTAGAAGCTTAAACAATGTCCCCAGAGCCCACACTCTCTCCCTCTTGAAACTCATTCTCCTCCGCAATGGTTTTATTTCCAAGTTCTACTTGGTGGCTAAACAGTTGCCAGAAACTACAGACCTACATCTTCCTTAGATTTACCCAGCCCTTGGAAAATCTCTTTCGATCTCATGTGCCCATCTCTGAATCAACTACTCTGAACAGGACATTGCAAAATGTTCTGTTTGGTCTGAATTACATCCAATTCCAATATATGACATATGTGTAGAAAAGAAAGAGGTTTTTCAGCAGAAATCCAGTTTACTTTAACAAGACAGAATATGGATTCTTTCCAGCCAACATTTGGGCATTCATCTTAACCTGCTTTAAACCAATGTTTCATGGCAACACCTGTGGTAGGAGTATCAAAGAATGAGGGGACAGGTGGCCCCTTTGCTTTAATGAGCTGTATCTCCTTCCTTTGCCTTCTCATTTCAGACTTCTGCAAAGTGCTCACCAGTCCAGGAACCTCCCGCCAATTGCCAAAGTTTAAATTTCATGCATTTTGTTAATTCAAGAAATGTGTGTATGCCGCCATTCCACAGTTACAGAGGTTGTGGCACGTGAGCGGAGAGGATAGAAATGAAAGAACAAATAGGATAGCAACATTACCAAGGTTCTTCACTAAGCCCACAAATCCATCTTCCCTGACTGTTCCCTACCAATGGAATATGAGACTCACTGATGGCTTACATGGCTATGCACATACCAGGATTTTTTTCCTAAATGTGGCACATGGCATGGTGGTGAGTATTTTATAGCTTCATTTAAAAAAGAAAACGAGTTATCAAATTCATTCACTAGAGTACTTTTTGCTTATTTGCTCTCTTGGCTTCATTGGAATTATCTGCACCTGAAGTAAAAATATTTTTGAACTTCCACATGTAAGTCTGAATTTCATGATTTTCAAGGGCCTTTGTTTCAGGGGTGGTCAGAGGTACACATGCAACACATACAGGGAAGGGACAGGTGTAGCAGGAAGCAACAGACATTATTTGCTAATAAGTCCCTAGCTTTCAACTAAATAAAAACACATTTTTAAGGTGGACTGTAGTTAAATGAATATCAAGGGTAGCATTGAAAAGGAGAAGAAGAACCCAAAAATGTGCCACATACAATGAAAGAGTACGTGGATGCAGTATGTTGTGATGTACACGTATGTTTTTATGTGTGCCACAGAGTGGGAAGGGAGGGGGATAGGGAGGGAGGGAGGGAGACAGAGATAGAAAGAGAGAGAGCATATCTCAAATCTCCTTCATCGTCTTTTCTAATTGTATGGATAATATGGGCATCTCCCATTCTTTTCAGTACCGGTTGTTAGATTTAACTTGTTTTTTTTTTTTTTTCCAGCCCATTTTTAGAATTTCTCAAAGTTTCTACCTGTATCCCAAAAGCTGAGACAACCCTTCCACCTCTGCAAACTCAAGACTCTTAAGCAAAGGATAGATTTATTGGCCATGGAAGCATAGGGTCCCACAACACAATGATAAATAAATTTCATTTCAATAATGTTTAAATTATTCTAATGTCATTGAAGCAGATTGCTCTCTGATTCTATATACATACATGTATATGCATGTGTTTGTATTTAAATGCTTGAAGAAAAACAATCAGCATGACAAAAATGCAAAGAACAACTAAGAGAAAGAACTTTTGAGCACTACTCACTATACATATATAAAATTCTTGAAGAGTAGATTTTAAAATACAGATTGTAATAGCCAAAAGAAGAAAATAAAATCTTGTAAGACTCAGCCAGGAACAATCACTGTACATAATTCAAGGACACCTTTCCTGTCTTTATTCTATGCATTTATAAATGTATTTTATTTATGTAAAATGTGTTGAATTATAAACTATATATCCACTATACATAAGTTTTACAGCTTCTTTCCCCATTATTAGCTATTGATTTTCTCTAACAATATTCTTCTCATGTAAGTTTCCCAATATAGTTACACTGATGTGTTTTTAAATTTTAAAAAATTGAATAGAGTGTTGAATAGGAACATACGATCTTATTAAATTTTTATCGAAGTTTAATTCAAATGATAAGAATAGAGAGAACATATGACAACTGACAAAATCTGGACTTTTCGCCAAAACAACTACTCAGGTCATTAAATCTTATTTAAGTCACAGAGCTCTTTGAGAATCTATTAAAAGCTTTGATTCTCTCTCCAGAAAAATGCACATGCATGCAACACTTTGCAAACTATTTCAGAGTTTGCATTAATGTTAAACCTATCTATGGGGCCCCAGCAGACTATAGAACTTGATTTAAGTAGCCTTGTTATATGTGAAAATTTTTCCACTAAGTAAACTAACTACTTGGGACCGGAATTCAATGAAATATTTCAAATAAATAAGCTACCACATCCTCCTAAAATGTTACATTTAAATTTTTATCACAGTCAGAAACCAAGTCATTTTTCTCATCATTGAGGTTGATTATCACCATTCAATTAGACAGTACCTACTGAGCCCTCTCTATGCCTATGTGCTATGCTCAGCATGAAACCAAGCAGATGCTAAAGTAAATGCCACTCCTTCTTCAAAAATGTATGGCTAAGCGAGTAAAACAAATAATAAAAACCAGAAGGTGGCAAACACTAAGAGTAGATGCAAGTACCACGGGATCCCGGTACATCACCTAGAACAATATTAGAATAAAATTTGAGGAAAATAAATATTTGCAAACTATGCCAAGTGTGTATTTGATATGACATTCACTCAGAAAATATTTAAAATTGTTTTTCCACAGTTGAAGTCTATGTAAATATTTTGTACAAATATAGAGGAAATATGCCAAATATAATTTCTCTCCTTGACGCTAGACAAAGGTTAATTTTCCTAATCTTCCCAGGAAGTTTCTTGATTTCCTATCGGTAAAACTCTCTTCAGTCAACATGTGTATGCAATTTTCCCATTAAAACAGACTATATCATGCATACCACTAGACAGCAAATTGTCATGGATAGAATCTTTGCTTCCCAGAATAGAATGCATATTTATGAAGCTGTGAGCTTGAAAAGAACAAGCTAATCTTAACCAAACATGGCTGTTCAGAGGGGTTTTTGCCGAATACCAGACTTAAGAGTGTACAGGAAGAAAGGAATAAGGATGGAATGGAAATAGAAGCAAGAATGAAAATGGTCCCTCGGAAATTACCTTCGCCTCTCCCTTTCCAGAGTTAGTAAGACGGATTCAAATAAGTCTTCTCCACCGTAAAAGTCTTTTACATAAGTCTGCTGCCTGATGCAAAGATCTACTCATTAATTACGGAGAAGAGGAAACCATGTTGATTATTTTAATGACCATTATATCTAATTTTTAAACTCAGGTGCCTGATTTTGGATATTGGGTTGCCTATATTTTGTTTTCTGACATTTAAAGCATTGTTCCAGTATCAGCAGTAAATATTCTCTAATTATAATTATTTGACTAAGAAGAAATGAAATGAATCTGTTACTCTTCTTGTAGGATAATGAATGCCAACCTCGAAGATCATTGCACAGGCTTTCAGTGAAGCAGTATATAAGGAGTTGATTGTGTTCCTTTTAACGTAATGTCTAATGGCGTCAGTTAAGTAAAACAAAAATCATGTAAGGAATCCATCCTCTAAATCTAAGAATAACTATTTTCTTATAGATTGAAAAATATCCATGAAGTCTGGCACTATCATTTGAATAGACACTTTCATCTTACTGATCACCACATTAAAGCGGTAGTTAAATGTTATTACTTTTCAGTATTGATACCCCTTGACTCTTCATCTTATCTCTCTTTAAAATAAATTAGTTCATTTCTCAACAACTGATGGAAATAATGTAAATCCAAAAAGCAGCAATTATGCAAAAACTAAAGTCAAAACCGTTTTCTTTTTCCCCCACTCTAACAGCTTGTAAGCATAATTAATCAAATCAAGCTTCCCTCTCATCGTGGAGAGCTGTAATTTCAAAAAGCAAATTACAGCATCTTTGCAGTAGCACACAGAAAGTATATTAAGAAAATATATGTATGAAATAGGAATTAGTTCTTGGTGATAAATTTCATTTTAATAAATCCCACTCTGTATCATGAACTAATATTCATATAATATTTACTGGCCATTTAAGGAGATATCTTATCACTAGAATTTTTGAATAACTCAAAATACAATTAATTATTTCCTATGTCACCACAAATCAATAAAAAGAAAAAATTAGTGAACACTACAGGTTCGGAAGTCATCTCAAGCATATCTAATGTTTTATATTAATAAACATACCTTGGCAGGTTTTTTAAGACTTATCAAAAGTAGCATTACAAAAATCAAAACTGTCTATAGTGTTGCAAAATGTCCACAATTAAGATATTACTCATCTAGTGATGTAAGTTTCTTTTTTTCCATTTTTTCCAGGAATCATTTAATAATTATTCTCATTGTTTGCCGAAATGTGTGGCTATTGCTCTGTTTCGAGGATACGTTATGCCTATGTGTCCAAATAATTGCCTAAGATTATGAACGCAGGAAAAAATACTCAAATAGTGATTTGCTACCCAAGATATGATATTAGAGAGTGCACTTTCTTTCAATGAATCATCTTAAAATCCCTCCTCTTTCTTAGTGACTTCCTAGACTCACTGAATGTAAAAGACCAACAGAAATTTAATGGCACACTACCACTACCCTTTCCTATATCATTATTCCCCTGGGGGTCATAATGCTATTAAATCATCTATTTGGTATATGAATTTTGGATCCTAACATTGATGCAGCTGTCTCCATCTCCACTGTATTTACTTGAATCAGTGTTGCCTATCTGTTGTGCACCCAATCCAGGATCAGCTCCGGTAACGCACTTCCAAAAGCTGCTTGGAATAAATGATGATGATGAAAATTATTTGTTAAAGTCTAGCTTTCTTATCATCTAGAATTTTTGTTTTGTAGGGAGGTAAATCTATTTTCTCTTGAAGATACAGAGCTAATTTATTTGAGTGAAGCACTTCATGACAGCAATCCTGGAACACAAAAAGAAGCTATCAATGTGCACACAGAAGCAAGAACACAGGCCATGCACGCAGGACAAGCAGAGACACTGACTCAAAAGATGAGCCCTTCCCCCAGCAGTCAGTGGGATTCTTCTGGTCCTCCTGGAAAGGATAAAGAACTTATGAGCACTGTCACTCTAGAAGGGACAGACTCTAACTCACCTTCATACAGGTCATCTGAAGCAAAAATAATTTGGATAAATTTTAAGTAGCTGGGTGCGGTGGCTCACACCTGTAATCCCAGAACTTTGGGAGGCCACAGCAGGTGGACCACTTGAGGACAGGAGTTAGAGACCAGCCTGGCTAACATGATGAAACCCCATCTCTACTAAAATATAAAAATTAGCTGGGCGTACTTTGGGAGGCCGAGGCAGGCAGATCACAAGGTCAAGAGATCAAGACTATCCTGGCCAAGATGGTAAAGCTCTGCCTCTACTAAAACTACAAAAATTAGCTGGGTGTGGTGGCACGCACCTGTAGTCCCAGCTACTTGGGAGGCTGAGGCAGGAGAATTGCTTAAGCCTGGGAGGCGGAGGTTGCAGTAAGCCGAGATCGGACCACTGCACTCCAGCCTGGCGACAGAACGACACTCCGTCTAAAAACAAAAAAAAAATTAGCTGGGTGTCATGGTGCGAGTCTGTAATCCCAGCTACTCTGGAGGTGGGAGAATCGCTTAAGCCTGGGAGGCGGAGGTTGCAGTGAGCCAAGATCATGCCACTGCACTCCAGCCCGGGCGCTGCGCGACAGAGTGAGATCCTGTCTAAAAAAAAGAAAAAGGAAATCCGGTACATAAATGTTAATAGAAATGAACTGTGAACTCCGTCTCCAAAAAAAAAAAAAAAAAATTAACTAAGGGGGAATAGCAAACCATGACACAGATAACAACATATATCAAAGCAAGTAACAAATTCATCTTGAACCAACTATGTATGCCCAAGGTATAATATGTACACTATGTATATGATTGTGGGACACATGTAAATTGCAGTAAAAATAACTAATAATTATTTTTAGGTATAACTATTAAGGATATTAAACTATTAATGACTTACATGAGACCCAGTATTAGATTCTAAAATTAGTCACATATAATTTATGTAAATATAATAATGTAAAAAATTAACATTTTCATTTTCATACAGAGAAATTTTATATGCAATATGTATATTTACACAGTAAAATCTGTACAGATCCTACAGCATAAATTGTATAATTTGTGCAAACACAGAGCTGTCTAAAACTTGATGAGAATAAGGCAAGTTAGAAAACTCCATAAATGATGCATTTTATATGTTCTTTGTATTTCAACAAAAATTTGCTATCAATTTACTGTCTATCAAAGAATATAAAGATTAAAATATTCATGAAGTATAGTAAAATTAAATATTTACTTAGGGGATAAATACGAATTTTTCCGAAATATTTATAAATATACTAAGCAATTATGAATGATAATATTTGACAACCAAGTTTATCATTGTCAATAGTGTTCCCCTAAATTTTTTCCAAATAAAAAACCATTAGTCTTTCTATTCCTAATAAGACCCAGGTATACAATGGCTATAATCTAGAGACAGGAATCAATTTCAGAAGAATTATTAGATTCCTGTGATCTCTTGATGATTAAATAAATGTGGAAGGATGTAAATATGGAAAGCTCAGAGCAGGAAAATCATTAGAAAAACATCCAGTGACTCATGCCTGTAATCCCTGCATTTTGGTAGGCTGAGACAGGTGGATCACAAGGTCAAGAGTTCGAGACCAGCCTGGCCAATATGGTGAAACCCCATCTCTACTAAAAATACAAAAATTAGCTGTGCATGGTGGCGGGTGCCTGTAGTCCCAGCTACTCAGGAGGCAGGAGGCTGAGGCAGGAGAATTGCTTGAACCCGGGAGGTGGAGGTTGCAGTAAGCCAAGATCGTGCCACTGAACTCCAGCCTGGGTGACAGAGAGAGATTCTGTCTAAAAAAAAAAAAAAGAAAGAAAGAAAAACATCTAGTGGTGATTCTCATGTAGTTCAGCTTTGAAGCCTTACACATTATGTATGTTATTCTCTCTCCTCTTCCCCAGGCAATCAGTGAGTTCTCAGTGACCTCGGAAGACATCCCCAGCTCCAAAATGATCACACTTCCACCTTCCCACCATCATCAGTCACTCCTATTAACTAACGCACGTCTCCATTAGATGGTCCCTTGATTAGGTCTTGGCACTAATGTATAATAAATAATTTAATACTTCTTAAGACTAATCACATCTTTGACGCAAAGAAAGGCATTTAAATCAAATACATGTCTAATTAAAGAATTGGGAAGAAAATATTTAGAAGCACAGAAGACTCTGGTGCCCCTTTCTGTCTATTCTGGATGAGATGCAACTCCATCCTCAAAATAATCCAAGAAATAATCAATGACTAACCTAGTAATGTGAGGGCCAATCAAAACTGAATGTGCATGAGTAGAAAACATATGCCAAAATTTAAAATATTTGAAATGTAAAAATCACATTTTTTAAATTTCTTTCTTTTCTTTTTTTTTTTTTGAGATGGAGTCTCTCTCTGACCCCCAGGTTGGAGTGCAATGGTATAATCTCGGCTCACTGCAACCTCTGCCTCCAGGGTTCAAGCGATTCTCCTGCCTCAGCCTCCCCAGTAGCTGGAACTACAGGTGCGTGCCACCACACCTGGCTCATTTTTGTATTTTTAGCAAAGATGGAGTTTTGCCATATTGGCCAGACTGGTCTCAAACTCCCAACCTCAGGTGATACACCTATCTCAGCCTCTCAAACTGCTGGGATTATAGGTGTGAGCCACTGTGCCCTACCCAAATCATATTTTTAAGCTAAATCTTCCTTGTTCCAGTCATTAAATTTCAGGTGAATTTGATTAAATAATTACAAAACAAAGTGAAAAAGAATCACAGCCAAAATCAATGCAAAACTCTCACTCAATTCTTTCACAGATTTATTCACATATTTTATCTTCGTCTTTCCAGATACCTATAGACCATCATATTTTTTTCAGATCTCAGGCATCTTTCCTGTGCCATTAAGGCCTGTATTCCTTTGATTCTACCCTTGTCCAGAATGTTCATCTCTCCATTTTTTTTCTTCGAGTTCCTTAAAGACAGGAACTCCTCATTCATCCTTCCCAGCACGGCCCCCTACAGAATGCCTCAGGCAATAAATACTTGCTATTTAAATGAATGCAACATTTCACCTTCAGTTGGAAAGCATAGTAACCGTTTTGCAAAAAAAAAAAGCAACACTAGCCCCTTCTCCTTCCTGCAAAACTAGACTGAACATAACATTTTGTAGCCCACAAGGTCAGGTCACAGAGGAATGGCAGCAGCCCAAATCTCTGCAGTCCTCACTAGATCTAAGCTTCTCTGATTCTTCAGCAAAAGAGTCAACTTGGATCTTGACCTTTCTTAGCCCTGCGAATTCAATATGCACAAAATTATTAAAATAAAGTATAGACCTTTAGAGAAGTTTGGGCATCAACATTTCTGTCAAACATTAATATGAAACTATATTTTCACTGAATTCATGCATTTTTAAATGATAGAACTTTCTGATTCAACACTCTAGAATAAGGGTCAAAAAACATTTTCTGTAAAGGGCCAGAAAGTAAATATTTTAGAACTTTGCAGACCATACAGTCTCTATCACATTCACTCAACCCTACCACTGTAGCATGAAAATAGCCATAAACAGCATATAAGTGAAGGAGCATGGCTGTGTTCCAATGAAACTATATTTACAAAATAAAGTAGCACACCGGATGAGGTCTAAGGGCCATGGTATGCCAATTCCTGTTCTCGGATAAAATTGTAGGTACACAGAACCTTAAAACAAGAGATAGCATACTATAAATCATCCAGCTTAGCAAACTTTTAAAAAGCGTAATCATTATCACACTTACTATATCTCAATATTATATATCATATGTATATTATTATCCTTTGAGGAATACATAAACAATATTTTATTGACGAAAATTTTGAAATAGAAAGCAAAAGTTCACTCTAATCTCACAACATAGAGATAACCACTGTTAACACGTTGGTGTTATCCTTCTAGTCATTACATATAAATCTCATGTATATAAATGTCATAGTTTTCATATTCTACATGTACTTTCTTGCAAAGTAATTATCATATTACACATACAATTTTGTGAAGTATTTATTCAACAATAGATAAAGAGTTATAAATAACCATTTATCTATTTAAATACCTACTTATCCTTTTTATAAAGATTTACCCTATCCTTAAGTAATCTTCAAGGGTATTTTAAAAGGTTATGAAATTTTGTTATCAGCTGCATATGTAATAATTTATTTAATCAGTCCCTTAATACTAGGCATTTCTTTCCAATTGTTATGCGACTATAAATAACTCGACAACGGATCTTTTTGTAAATAAATCTCTACAGGACAATCTGATTACTTCCTTATGGTAAATTCTTAGAAAGAGAGTTGTGTAGTCAAATAGAGTTTTAGAAACTTTTTTTATTTTGTGGTCATTGATACATATTGTCAGGTTGCCCTCCTGAGAGGCTTCCTCAACGGATACACCTCCAGCAGTAAACTATTAATATAACCCCCACTGTCATGCAATCTTGTGATGTTCTTTTTTATACATGCCAATTTGATGAGCTTAATGCTATCATATTGCAATTTAACATGCATCTCTTCCATGAATGAAAATAATAGATATTTTTCTTACTTTTAGAAAATTATTATTATTATTATTATTGTAGATGGAGTCTCGCTGTGTCTCCAGGCTGGAGTGCCGTGGTGCAATTTTGGCTTACTGCAACCTGCACCTCCCGGGTTCAAGTAATTCTCCCTGCCGAGTAGCTGGGATTACAGGCACCCGCCACCACGCCCAACTAATTTTTTTGTTTGTTTGTTTTTGTATTTTTAGTAGAGATGGGATTTCACTACGTTGGCCAGGCTACTCATGAACTCCTGACATCATGTGATCTGCCCACCTCGGCCTCCCAAAGTGCTGGGATTACAAGCGTGAGCCCTCACACCCGGCCAGAAAATTATTTATTTCATACAATTCAGCTTTCATTTGAAAGACAAGGAAGATCCAGAGGCTCAGAGAGGTTAAGTAAAATCTCATAGTCACAGAGATAGAGAGACAGACTCAGGACCAGCACCCAAGTCTTTGGCTGACAGAGCAAAGCTTTCTTCCCACTGCACTTTGCTACCCCTTACATTCCCCTCTACAACCTGAACATTTGGATCAGTCTGATAGGCCTCAAAGAATGTTCCTAGTTCATCTTATTACTTCAGCTTTAAGTGCAAGATAATCAATAAACTTTATTTTCCCATTGTTCTCTCTTCTTACCAAAGTGTTTCAGACCAAGGTCTATACGATCAGCAAATATTATAGTGAAATGTTTTATGTTTTGTTTTGTTTAATTGTATACAGGAGGAGGATTAGAAGTTAACATTGTGAAGAACAAATATATCAAAATATATATTTATAATTATTTCCAATGCAATGTGGGTTGCTTACAGAGATGACCATACATCTTGGTTTGCGCAGGGACTAACTCAGCTTACATCTCTTGTACAGCATAATAGTTAAAGGCATCCTGTGTCAGTCAAACATCGTTTCATTTGAAAGAGAAAGTTAATCACAGATGAGAATCATTGCATAGATAATGCAAGTGCCTCTTTCTTCCAGAACTCTAGACTTCAATGTCTTCCTTCTAATGGTACTTCTGGTATTTTTTGATGTTATGCAAAATGTTGTCCAATTAACACTCTTAAAAATATTTCTCATGAGGTCATTAAGTTGTTACCATTATTAAGCATCTTTCAAAGTAAATTAAACTATACATTTTTATCTTTTTTAATTGCAACCTAACAGAGCAAACATAATTATTTTATGAACATATTAAGCTATATATTTTAATATAAAAAGACATAAAGTCTACCTTTGATTCCTGATATTAAAAGAAAAACCTGTAGAGTGACTTGATTTTTAAAAGTCAGATAAATGATTAATAAATATTCATCTTCTCTAAACTTTTTTTCATGAA
The DNA here is from genome assembly GCF_007565055.1 of Rhinopithecus roxellana. Lineage (NCBI taxonomy): Eukaryota > Metazoa > Chordata > Mammalia > Primates > Cercopithecidae > Rhinopithecus > Rhinopithecus roxellana. Next base: position 96,827,994 of record NC_044566.1, read on the forward strand.
AGAAAGAATATTCTCTTCTACTGATAAAATGTTCTTGTAAATTTATCTGTGTAGTAAGACTTCTGATATGGTTTGGCTCTGTATCACCACCCAAAGCTCAGGTTTAATTGTAATCTCCAGTGTTGGAGGAGGGACCTGGTGGGAGGCGACTGGATCATGGCCATGAATTTCCCCCTTGATGTTCACCTGGTATTGAGTGGGTCAGGAGATCTGGATGTTTAAAAATGTGTAGCACAGCCAGGTGCAGTGACTCACGCTTATAATCCCAGCACTTTGGGAGGCCAAGGCGGGTGGATCACCTGAGGTCAAGAGTTTGAGACCAGCCTGGCCAAGATGGTGAAACCCCGTCTCTACTAAAAATACAAAAATTAGTCAGGCATGGTGGTGTGCACCTGTAATCCCAGCTATTCAGGAGGCTGAGGCAGGAGAATTGCTTGAACCTGGGAGACAGAGGTTGCAGTGAGCCCAGAGCATGCCACTGCATTTCATTCTGAGTGACAAAGTGAGACTCTGTCTCAAAAAATAAAAAAAAGTGTAGCACTTTTCCCTTTGCTTTCTCTCTTGCTGCCATGTGAAGATATGCCTGCTTCCCCTTTGCTCTTCCGCCATGACTGTAAGTTTTCTGAGGCCCCCTCAGTCATGCCTCCTGTAGTCTGTGGAGCTGTGAGTCAATTAACCCTCCTTTTTTAAAGATAAATTACCCAGTCTCCAGTAGTTCTTTATAGTAGTGTGAGAATAGACTAATGCAACCTTTTCATATCATAATTTGGAACATTTTAATTTTCTGGTCTGGATTATCCCATTCTCACCTACCTTGAAAACACCAATGTCACAGCAATTTTTTTCTTCAGTGCAAACTTGAGTATACCACTCTGCTAAATGCTTCATGGACTCCTGGTAGACTTCATGTTAAAGTGCAGATGTATCACTTATCCCCCAAGCTCTTTCATAATTTAGACTTGCTGACTCTAGAGGCTTTCCTTTTGACACTGGATCCAACAAAAACATTGCATGTTCTCTCATGCTATTGTGCTTTTCCCACTCTGTTCTGTTGTTCTGGAATGCCCTTCACAGTCAATTCCATCTGGTGGCCATTTTCTCTATGCATGGTGACTTTTACATTTCCTTCAAGACTTTGCTCAGGTGGCACCAGTGGGGAGACCTCTATGAACTGGATCAAGTACTCATCTAGAAGTTCCTTGTCTGCAAAATCCCATATCACATTTAACACATATTTATTCAGCTTCTGCCATGTGCAAAGCATTGTGCTAGATGCCAGGAACGAAGCAGTGAATGAGACAGATGCAATCCTACCTCCATAGAGTTTTGTATTCTAAACTTACATTGTGTCACCAAATTTTCATTGTTGCTTTATTTGGTTACGGCAACCAATAGATTGCGAATTCTACGCAAGCAGTGACTCTCTTGTCTTTGAATTTCCCTGTGCCTGGATTAAGGGCTGAAATTAAGGAGTTTAATCCACCATGAGAAATAGCCCAAAGAAACAGTACATTTGGACTTTATATTTCCCTGGCGTAAAAGATCCAGAAACAATTACTGAAACAGGGTACTTTTAAACTTCTAGCTTACTTAAAAGTTAAATATTCCAAAATATATTTTTCTCTACTACAACTGAACTTACAAATTTTAAAAGGATATTGCTTTTCCCTTATCTCCAACAGGTATCACTAATCTTTATTATTTTCCTGCAATATAAAAATTTCATTTGGTAGAAGTAAAGCTGTATGACAAAGAATAGGTACTCAGCTTCACTTCTGCTGAGCTGTTACTTTCTGCCCTTAAAATAGGCAGAGGACACAGAGGTCAAACACGATAACCTCATTCTATGTGACAGGTCAACTAATATCTATAAAGTTGAAATGGAGTTCAGTAATAAAAAAATTTTGCAATTGCTGTAGAACAATTTGGGTGCTGCTTTATCTTGATTTAGGTAGCAGACTATTAGAGATGTCTCAGGATTCAAAGAATGTGCACAGGAAGAGGGCAAGGCATTCAGCCTCAGAGAATTCTCTATGAAATGAATAATTACAAACCCGGGTGTCTGATCTAAGTAGTGTTCTTCGCCAATGAGCCTAAGGAGAAAACTTACTTTATACTATTTATTTCACCAGAAAGACCTCTAAGAATGTGTAACTATAGATTTTGCCTTTTGCCCATTTACTTTTCCCATCTTTCAAATTCACCATTTCCTTCCCCCATCACATGCTATGTGTTTTGTGTGTGCACATGCCAAATCATGCTTATCTGAGTGCATACACACCTCTGTTTACTTAATTTGAAATTATTTCCTTTCTATTGAAAATCCTGACATCTTAGCATACAAGCAGAGCACAAAGAATCCATGAAATTACTAATATTAAATAAGACAGCTCTCTATATGTAAATCTAGTAAACTGGAGCATTTCAGTAATTATTTAAATACATCATATCTAACCAGTTAAAGTAAGAAATTAATAACTTCCCCATCCTAAGCCAGAATTCATTCTTGGAAGAGCCAAAACAACAGGGCTTTTTTTTTTTTTTTTTTTTTTAAGAAAATTTTATTTAAAATAAGCATAGTTTTGCAAATAGCTTTTAGTAAAGTGTTCAGGCTTGGAAATAAGTTATTCCACTCATTCATTCATTCAAGATGCATTTTTTGGTGCATATACTATATGCAAGATTGTGTGCTAGGCATTATAGGGAATAAGAGAAGGTGAATTAGCAATAAATTTTACCAAGAAGCTCCTCTATGAGTAGGCGAGTTTATGAATGCCAGTAGAAGTGATAATAAAATGTTATAGGAGGGCAGATGAGGACATGGGCATTGCACACTGGGGGAATCAGAAATGCCTTCATCTGGGACACAGCTTTTGTCTGGAAGCTCAAAAATGATTACAAATGAGGGAGAGGAGAACTATATTTAGAAAAAAGATTATCGGGCAAGGTAGGAAGTAAGCAAAACAAGGGCACAGAGAATGATTCCATTTGCAGGGACCACTCAGGGAAGGAACAGTGTGAGAACTAATGCTGGCAAAGCAGATTTGGGAAGAACCCTGCTGTTCCTGGAACACCAAAGAGCTTTTTCACTTTAACCTACATGCTATAGGGAAACCACTACAGGTTTTAAAAGGTGGGTTAAGAGTTCAGCTTTGGTTTAATTACTTTGAGAGGAGAAGCAATATTTCTTTCCCTGAGAAGAGTGGCAGAGAAAGAAAATAAGTGAAAATGTAGCAATAGAAAGGAGGAAAGAAAACCACCTCAATGTGTACAGTAAAGTGAAACGGTCATTGCGGAAAACAAGTAGATAGGGGAGAAACTAGAAACCTATGCAGAAAGGGAGAAGTTCATTATAAAGACATATATTTATTAGAAATACTTTAGATAAATAAGAAAAAAATAGTTTGAAATATAGTTTAAAACAGTAAAAATAGTAGTTTGAAACATAGTAACTAGGGACCCAATGTCTGTGACGTAGCGAGCCATGGGAGTCTAACAGAAGGGTTTTAGTTGGTTCGGGACATGATCAAACGTGCATTTTAGCAAGATAACACTAGCGACAGTATTGAGAATAGGCCAGAGAGGAGACAAGCTAGAGACCCCAAAACTAGTTTGTGGGTGAAAGCTATAAACTAGGCAAGAGATGTTGGTATCCAAGGAACTGTGTTAATAAATTAAAGTATTATCAATTTAGAATAAAGAGAAGGGAAGATACAGCAAAATTGGTGGAAATGTCCCTGGTAAAACATTCGAATTAAACTATGTAAGTTGAAAAGACATTTCATATTATAAAAGAGATATAACTTGGGAAATTTAAAAATGCCTGAACCCATTCATTCACTGTAGGCAAAAGATGAATATCAGGGTAACATAATCAGGATCTCATCCATTTAAAGTCATCTTAACAGCTGTATAAATAGTAAATTATTTTGTTAATTTTATAAAATACAAAAAGAAATAGCCTGGAAAAATGTTAGCGTTTTCTAAACACTAGGAATTTTGTGCTGGCTTTTCCCACCATTGTTCTGCCGTTCACAATCTACAGACCACCATCGCTTTCCCAAGAGTCTATTCCTGTGAGTTACCCAGGTATCTAAAAAACATTAGCTATACCAAGAACCCATTCTGAAATCAAAGTCTAATCTCTCACCCAAAGATTCAATGTTAAGCTAGAAGTAATGGGAGCTGATCGCTCCTCCAGGGAAGAGTTGATACTTTTGATATTAATACTGTCCATTTAAAGGAATCCGCAAGCTCATTGGGGAAATCCTTTTACAAATGTAGAGTATAAATAGAAACTCTGTAGTGTACAGGTCAGTCTGGTATTTAAAATTCAGGGCAGTGCTGTCCAGTAGAATTTTCTGCAATTGGGGGAATGTCCCAGGTTTGCATTTCCCAATGCAGGAGCCACCAGACACATGCGGAGCCCTTAAAATGTGGCTAGTGCGACTGCAAAACTGAATTTTAATTTTTGTTTAATTTTTATTTAAATGTAAATAGTATATATGGCTAGTGGCTCCTGTATTGAGGGCCCAGGACTAGACTAGACAATGGGCACACACTTGGAAACAATATCTCAAAGATTTGATAACAGCAGAAAATTCTATGCACAGGTCTCCCAATGAAGCAAAGTAGGCCCTCTATTAAGTACTTGCATATGGGAAACCAATGCCCCTCCTGTGTGTATAACCACAGTCATTCTTCCCTGACAATCAGAGCATCACATCTTGATGTTTCCCACTCCAAACTCAAGTCAGCAGCTAACATCAGACATCCTTGTTAACGTAGCATATGCTGATGCTTTCCATTTGATACTTACCAGACACCAAAGCTGTCCAGAAAACAGAAAGTATAAACACAGTGTTCAATAAAACCTGGCAGGCTTTTAATAAGACACACGGGAGCAAACTAATCCAGATTTCTGTGGGCAGATACTTCATAAAAGGTTAATCAAAGTGCTGGGCAATGGGGGAACACCTGGATCGGACTCAGCACTATTTTTTTAAGAGAGCTCAACATCTGTACTGAAGCCAGGATTGCTCTGTGGGGAGAACCCCCAGCCCTTAAAAACCTTAAAACAGAAAGATTTGCAACTGCATCAACTGTTGTTATGTTAACATGGCTTCTCCTCAGCAACTGCTTCTAAATCACAATGACACTTAGAAAAAAACAAGAAATGCTTCTCTATTCTGATATTTAATATATTTCTTTAAAAAAGCTAGAGGTAAGCATAATCCATTATATAATAAAGAAACATTATCTCTGTTGAAAACTAAAAAAGGAAAACATGGAGGTATTATTATCAGCAAATCTGTAAGGTTTCAATGGAATTATTTTCACTCTATTATATGTATCCTGTTTAAAAGTTACAAAATACCTAGCCATGGCCATCTGGTGAAACAGTTGGGAAGAAAAGCCCATTTGTTGATCATCCTCTTGTAATCGTTACCGTGGCCCTAGTCTGAACCACATACTATTTTTTTAAAAACTGACTATAAAAATCCAGTGGTTTTGTTTCTTGCTATGATTCCTTGAACATAACTAATTCTATTTACACTACTAAGGAAGGAAATTTTAAATTACAGAGCATTATAGCAATGTTATTAAGGATTAGTCAGGGTTTCCATCACATGCGTTCATTCTATATTGCATTTATATAAATACACTCTCCTCATTCAGAAAAAAACCCACATTCATTACCAAGATCCATGTTTTTATTACCTAAAGTATTCAGTATAAAATATCAGCATATTTTAAAAGAATCTAAACAGTTAAGTTACCCTACAAATGGTCAGAGATAATAAAAACAGCCTGGTTTATTCTATTTTATATAAGCATGTAAACTTATAATCGTGGCCTTTTTACATAAAACTCTAACATGAATACTATTTCACAGATTCCTTCAGCAACCTATATTGTTCTATTTAAGTTAACTCCTCCTCTGGGATGAGAAAATGAGTGATGTCCAGTGGAATTTTCTACAATCTGGGAAACATCCCAGGTTTGCATTCCCCTAGCAAAGGAGCCACTCACTGGCCACATGTGGTTATGGAGCACCTAAAATGTGGCTAGTGTGACTGCAAAACTGAAAAAGAAAAACTTTCTTCTTTTAACTTGAGGTATTGTTGGTGAACTAAGAAATAATGTTGTAATAACTTCAGCCATGCTGAATTACTTCTTTATACCATACACTAGGAATGTAAGTATATACTTACTACCTGAAATATCAACAGAAGGTGTTCAAGATACCTATATAGAAATTGCTCTGAAATTAATCTAAATGTTGTACTGGTAACAAATAGTGATCATAATATCCGTTTCCTAAATAACCATTCACATGTAAATAATGTGTATAAGTAATTCTCCGCATAGAAGTCTCTCTGTGTAATAAGAGAGAATTATTCCTTTCTTGCCTAGAGACAAGAAGAAAAAATGCCAATAACAGCTTTACCAAATCCATCTGAGCTTGAAAACCCAAGAAACGTAATGTCATTCCTCTAGACATTAATGGTCCTATTATCAGCTCCCTAAGCCACAATGGATCTACAGATCTTAAACTACAATTTAAAGATACTGCCACCACCATGCAACTGTGAGACTCTTGAAAATGCCAAGGTAAGAAAAGTACATGGACAACTAACATCCTCTATCACCCCAATCCTCAATCTAGGGGATTTCCTATGAGATGATGTGGCTTATCAGTTTGCACACATTGACATCTCAGCCTCTCCCTTTGTGCATCACGAAGACGGTGCTTTCTGGACAATTTTCACTTAATTTTCTTACCAATATGCTCCTGAGGTGATACACAAATCAATCATAAACTGCTTAAGAGTTGGTTGTGACATGAATATCTGAGAATCATGGTATTACATATTTTTCCTTTAATAATATGTAATACTTATTAAATACTGAATTAACGACAATCTAGTGATTCTGAATCACACTTCCCTCTTGGCAAACGTGAGGAGGGAGTGTATATGTATGTGTGTATGTCTTATCTGTGTGAGTTTATGTACATACAAGTGTACTGCATATATTATATGTGTATATGTCTATATGCACACATATGAGAATTTGTTATGAGAGTCAACTAGAAGTCAGTTCATCTAAGACGACTGTATTGAAAACATGGTGCGCTCTCTCTCTCTGAAGAACAGTCTGCAATGGGTAACTGGATATATCAAACTAAGTGATGAATCCACTAATGGCCCTTACTCTGAACTTCAAAGGAAAAGGCATAAATATTATAGGCAAACTCGAGGTATCGGAGCAAAACATCATCAGTAGCTAGCACTGACCTTCAAAAACTGTTATTAGAGTTGCTATTTTATTCTGAAGAAATATCAAATAAAAGATGGTCATGCTCCTAATTCAACCATATTGTTTAATAATTTTACAAGTTGTTATTGCTCTCTTTCAGGGCACCGTTATTTCATAAATACTTATACTATTTTATTCAATAATAGAATCTCGATTTGGGGGTGGAGGTGTCATATGTTAATATCTCTACAATCTCCCATTTCTAAAGAGAAGCCACAGGATTCATCATCACTAATCATCATTCATTAGTTGTGAGCTAAATCTATGACTTTAGAACTAGCACCTGATAATACAGCATATAAAAGCAGCAATTCATGTCTGGCATATTTTGTCTAAGAAATGTTTTAAATTATTTAGAATTTTCACTCTAAAATGTGAAATTGTTTGAAATGGAATAAAACAGAAAACTTGTTTTCTTTTCAATTTAATAACTAGAAAGCAGACTAAAGTTATTCTAATAATCTTGCTATTTATTCACCAAGGTGAATTCTGTCTTATAATGAATTCTCCTTAGGAACAGAATTCTTATCTCTGTCAGTCCCCAGTGCCTATTAGTACCTGGCACGGTAGCAGGCTCAATAAATATTTGTCAACCTACTTACTGTTTACTTAGCTGAAGTACTGGATATATAGTTTTATACTTTTAATAGAAAGGTAACTAAAATTAAGAATTTGAAAATTCACCCATTTGCTTGTATAGATTACAAAATGTCCTGAAGAACAAAATACCATTTGACATTAATAAGGTACTTTTAATTTAAATGGCTGTTTTTATTTATTTATTTTTATAGCAATTTTTTTTATTATACTTTAAGTTCTAGGGTACATGTGCACAACGTGCAGTTTTGTTACATATGTATACATGTGCCATGTTGGTGTGCTGCACCCATTAACTCATAATTTACACTGGGTATAACTCCTAATGCTACCCCTCTCCCCTCCCTCCACCCCACAACAGGCCCTGGTGTGTGATGTTCCCCTTCCTGTGTCCAAGTGTTCTCATTGTTCAGTTCCCACCTATAGGTGAGAACATGCGGTGTTTGGTTTTCTGTTCTTGCGATAGCTTGCTGGGAATGATGGTTTCCAGCTGCATCCATGTCCCTGCAAAGGACATGAACTCATCCTTTTTTATGGCTGCATAGTATTCCTTGGTGTATATGTGCCACCTTTTCTTAATCCAGTCTATCACTGATGGACATTTGGGTTGGTTCCAAGTCTTTACTATTGTGAATAGTGCCACAATAAACATACGTGTGCATGTTTCTTTATAGCAGCATGATTTATAATCGTTTGAGTATATACCCAGTAATGGGATGGCTGGGTCAAATGGTATTTCCAGTTCTAGATCCTTGAGGAATCGCCACACTGTCTTCCACAATGGTTGAACTAGTTTACAATCCCACCAACAGTGTAAAAGTGTTCCTATTTCTCCACATGCTCTCCAGTACCTGTTGTTTCCTTTTTAATGATCGCCATTCTAACTGGTGTGAGATGGTATCTCACTGTGGTTTAGATTTGCATTTCTCTGATGGCCAGTGATGATGGAACCAAAAAAGAGCCTGCATTGCCAAGTCAATCCTAAGCAAAAAGAACAAAGCTGGAGGCATCATGCTACCTGACTTCAAACTATACTACAAGGCTACAGTAACCAAAACAGCATGGTACTGGTACCAAAACAGAGATATAGACCAATGGAACAGAACAGAGCCCTCAGAAATAATACCACACATCTATAACCATCTGATCTTTGATAAACCTGACAAAAACAAGAAATGGGGAAAGGATTCCCTATTTAATAAATAGTGCTGGGAAAACTGGCTAGCCATATGTAGAAAGCGGAAACTGGATCCCTTCCTTACACCTTATACAAAAATTAATTCAAGATGGATTAAAGACTTAAAAGTTACACCTAAAACCATAAAAGCCCTAGAAGAAAACTGAGGCAATACCATTCAGGACATAGGCATGGGCAAGGACTTCACGTCTAAAACAGCAAAAGCAATGGCAACAAAAGCCAAAATTGACAAATAGGATCTAATTAAACTAAAGAGCTTCTGCACAACAAAAAAAAACTACCATCAGAGTGAACAGGCAACCTACAGAAAGGGAAAAAATTTTTGCAACTACTCATCTGACAAAGGGCTAATATCCAGAATCTACAAAGAACTCAAACAAATTTACAAGAAAAAACAACCCCATCAAAAAGTGGGCAAAGGATATGAACAGACACTTCTCAAAAGAAGACATTTATGCAGCCAACAGACACGTGAAAAAATGCTCATCATAAATGGCTGTTTTTAATAACAAACACTTGAACAGACATACCCCATCAAATCCATGATGAATCACTCCACTGCTCAAAGAAATAAAAGTTAAAATACAAAACCTACCTTGTTAAAATAAAATAACTAGATTATCATGGTATTTCATGTACAGATGCTTAATTAACATCAGAAAAGTCAAAATTAACTATCACTTTAAAGTAATATAAACCTTCTAAACTTTTATACACACACACACACTTTCTCTAAATTTCTAAAAACTTCATATTAATATTTTATGCTAAATATATCCTAAATTCACTTACATAAAACACCATTCTCACACATGTTAACAGGTGTTTTACAGAAAAAGTATTCCATGATATGGGAATCATAACATATTTCAAAACCTCTCTTAGATATTTACCATCTCAGAAGTCAAGGTTTTCTAAGCATATTTAATCACAGAAAAAAAACTTACAACATAACTCTTAGCATCTTGTAATATAGCTTTCTGTGGAACACAAGTTTGACATATGAGACAAACCACATGTACTCAATAAGTACTCCATGGTATGAACAAGAATGTGCTTTTTATGCAAAAAACAATCATTAGGATCTTCCTGCATTGTGAATCAGATCCTTATTTTACATTGATTTCATTGGAATAGAATCCTGCCTAGATAAGCTTTCCAAAATCAATCACATTTTGGTTTTAATTTTGCTAGCAGCACTTCTTTTTCCAGTTTTGTCATTAACAGAAAGCTACATCACAGCACAAAATAATATTTCGATAACTCTTCATATCATTAAATAAAAAGGGTTTGTCTTCTGAGAATAAATTTTTAAAAATAAATGCATTTATTTTATTCACTTGTCAGGATCATCAATGTTTTTTATTAAAATCAAAAGCTTATTACCAAAATAAATCCAAATCAGACATTTTATATTCCCAATAAGATTTCTTCATCTTTCCCCACTAGCACGCAGATTTTCCTTGTTTCCTAGCTCATATTCAGGAACATGGCAGTTCCTATCCTTTCCCAAAACATGGACTGCACCAGGCATGTTGAGAATTCAAGGGTGCCTCACTCTGTCTCCACACAACCACCAACCCTTGTCATCAATACTAAACAAGCCCAAGGCTGGCAGAATCTAGGCCTTATTCTTGTTTCATTGGTCATTTATTCATTTAACAAATATTTATTGAGCATCTACTATACGCCAGAGACTATATGAGGCCCTAAGGATTAAGTAATGGATGACACAGAGAGGGGCCACATTCTATGAGAGAGACAGAAAATAGAAAAAAATAAGTAAGTAAAATATACAGCATGTTATATTAGCAAATGCTAAAATAAAAGAAAAAATAGGGAGGATATGAAGAATATAAAATGTCAGGGATGAATTTGAGAATATTTAAAGGGTGGTCAGGAAAGACTTCACAGAAAAGGTGGCTTCTGAGTAAATAGTGAGAATGGAAGCAAGAAAATAAGACAATGGATAGCCCAGGGAAGGGCATTACCAGCAAGTGCAAAGGCCCTGGGGTAGAGGATGTTTGGCCTATGGGAGGAATAGCAAAGAGGTCAGTTGTAGCTGGAGGTAAGAGGCACATGGTGGTTGTGGTAGCAGATGAAATCAGAGAGGTGACAGCCAGCTACCTCAGATAGAGCTTTTACAGGTCATTTTAAGGACTTCAGCTTTTTCACTAAAAGAGATAGGAAGCCATAGGTGGGTTCTGAGCCAAGGAATGAAGTGCTGTGACTTCCATTTTAATGAGATTACTCTGGTTGTTATACTGGGAATAGACTGAGACTGGGAAGAGAGTAGAGGTAGGAAGGCAATGTAAAGCCTGCCTCCTCCTAATGCAGGCAAGAGCTGACGGTATCTTTGACCAGAGCAGTGGCAGCAGGATGCATGTGAGAAAAAGCAGGAGCCCTCCGAGCCATGGGGCAGTTCTTGGCTCCAATCCTGTTATTGTGGCACATGCCCTGAATATTAAATCTACCGAGGCGGTCACTCACCTTGTCAGGGTGTCTTTTGGGATTTGCACTTCTTTGAAAGGCCTTTTTATCTCTTTCTGCTATTGTACCGAATACAAATCTCCTGCCTCTCCTCGTATCCCCTGGGTCATATTACCTGCCTATTAAACCCATGAACACCACAGGGATGCAACCAGATGTGAACCCTGGATGAGTCAGGCCATTCCCTTTGGCCCCTGTTATGCTGTCCTGCCTAGCCACATGCTCAGTTTCTGGACCACTTCTAGACTAACATGAAACATCGCAATGGGGAACATGGGAAATGGCATCGGGGGGAGCATCAAGGAGCTGTAGTGACACCCTCCGCAAGCTAACTGCCCACAGGACAAGCAATGACCAACAGGAAAGAAGACACAGAGTGGGGCTAGCTAGGCAGACAAATTCCCTGTCCTCCCTCCCTTCCCATAGGCTTCTCAGAAGATAAGTCCTCCTTGCAGCTCATTTGAGAAGGGTCATATGGGGAGAAAATACGCCAGCCAAGTGACCTGCTGCGTCTTACGTGTCTTCTTGAGAAGCAGTAACACGTCATGTTCTCTTGCTTCTCTTTCTTTAATCCTCATGCTCGCTAACCTGGGTTTGCACCTCACAGATAAAGCTTCACCCCTTGAATCACAGCCTCAGATTCTGCTTCCTTGGAAAACACACATCAAAAGTATCCTCTCAAGCTATGGCCAGTCTATTGTCTTTGTAGCATCTGCCATACTCAAATATTTTACTTTCAGGTGGCCGAAAGTGTTTCCTTTAATAGCTTCTAGACTTCCTGTCTTGGTTAGAAAGGTCTCCACAACCTGCATGTTAATACAGTTGTGATTAATTTCCCTCTTGAATTTTATTTTTTAATTTAGTTCTTTTATTCTCTTGAAATTAATTTTGCATATATATAAAATAATGGTACCCATTTATTTTGATTGCCAGTTGTGTGAGCATTATTTATTAACTAAATCATTCTTTTCATAGTGAAATAAGATGTCACCTTATCATGGATTGTTTCCATATATAGTGAGATCTGTTTCAGGGTACTTACTCCGGTCTACTAATCTATCTTTGCTCTATTCCCACACGACACTGTTGCCATCACAGTTGGTTTACAGTATGTTTTGATATCCAGCAAGAAAATGGCTTTTTATTCTTCTGTTCTTTATACTTTAATTTTTTATCGAGTGTTCTTTTTTCTTAACCTTGAATTTTTTAATTCAATTCAAAAAATAACTTGAGTTTTTAAATGAAAAGGCATTGAGTTTATATATTACAAATAGAGTATTAGTTCTTTCATTTGTTTAAGTCTTGTTTTATATTCTTCAATAATTTTTTATAATTTCATTCCTATAAATTCTGTAGCTTTCTTGTTAAAATTAAACCCAAGTATTTTAAATTTTTTCTCATTTTTATGACTGGAATAATTTTCCTATTTCCATTTCTAAGTGACTATTGATAGTATAAAGAAAGCTTGAATATTTCTCTTATAACCAGGCTCTTTATAAAGTTCCCTCATCAATTCTAGCCATTTTTTTTTTTTTTTTGAGACGGAGTCTCGCTCTGTCGCCCGGCCTGGAGTGCAGTGGCCGGATCTCAGCTCACTGCAAGCTCCGCCTCCCGGGTTTACGCCATTCTCCTGCCTCAGCCTCCCAAGTAGCTGGGACTACAGGCGCCAGCCACCTCGCCCGGCTAGCTTTTTGTATTTTTTAGTAGAGACGGGGTTTCACCGTGTTAGCCAGGATGGTCAATTCTAGCCACTTTTAGCAGCATCTCTTGGGGTTTCTAAATATGTAAGAAAACTCTTTAGGAAAAAAAAGTTGACTTTGCTTTTTCTTTAATTATACTTATATCTATGATTTTATTTTCCTGATTTGTTGCATTTACTTCAACCAATGAAACTAATAATAAGAGCAAAAGAAGGCATCTTCTTCTCTATCCAGCTTTCAATGAAAACGATTTAGGGTTTTAGTATTTAAGGTGATGTTTGCTGATTATTTTAGTAAATGGTCTTTATCATGCTGAAATATTTTCCTTTTATTTCCATTTTGCTTAGAATTTTTATTGGGAATGGCTGCTACATTTATCAAACACTTTTTCAATGAACGTAATGAATTTTTCTCCTTTAATTTGTTGATATGGTAAATTATATTCATAGATTTCCTGATATCTGACCCATCCTTATATTCCCAGACAGTAACCCTAGTTGGTCATAGTAGCTATTTTTTTTCTATATATTACAGCATTCTCAGATTCTAGCTGGTAACATTTTGAGTAATCTAGTCCAAAATACAAATTAAAAAAAAAAAAAAAAAACAGAATGAACTATATTATAAGAAATCTATCTAAACACAAGAGTTTTTAATAATTTGTTCAGAGGTTTAAAAATGTAACATAAATTACAATAACAAATTTTTATGTGTGTATTTATAACAAAGGGAAAAGTCAACACTCTAGCACAATTTTCAGATCAGATTCAGACAGGAATTACATCAGTGGCTCTCAAACTTATGTATACATCCAAATCACCCTTAGGGCTTATTACAACAGATTTCCAAGCCTCACCTTCAAAGTTTCTGAATCAGTAAATCTGCAATGAGTCCCAACAATTTGCACTTCTCTCAAGTTCCCAAATGAAGTTGAGCCTTCTGGTCTAGGAACTACATTTGAGAACCACAGCTATACAGCATACAAAGCTTCACATTTGCTAATTGAACTTTGAAGCTTCAGTCTCCACATCTGCAAAATGGTGATAACCATCAGTCCCCACAGGATCACCGTGAGAATTAAATCATCTAGGATATGGAAAGCACTTAGCAGATAGCCTAGCACATAGCAACTAACGTTAGTTGCTATGATTTTTTCACTAAAAAAAGTATAGAATTAAAGAATAAAAAGGAAAGAGAGGGCAGAAACAGGAGCTAAAGAAGGAAGACTAACACAACACCCAATGCCTATTAGCTATTTCCATTTTATGACAACATCTAACATACTAAGTTAATAGCAAGAAGAATGAAGAATTAACTAGAGTAGAAATATTCATCTCGGTATGAAGTGGGGATAAAAAATATTGTAATTATTTTCAGCACTGAGCCGTAAATTCCATGAAAAGAGAAATTAAAAAAAAATTAAATGTTACTTTAAATTTGATGTTAGGTATTATTCCATTTTCAAATGTTCACTAAACTACTTTCCACACGTTGCTTGATAGTAAGTAATGACTTATATTGAGCTATATGTGGATAATGTTCTTTAAAGATCTTAAAATAGCTCTAAAAAGCTAAAGCTCCTTAAGGATCTTAAAATTGCCAAATATTAAAATATTTTAAGGTATTATATAAGATTTTCCTGTATATTTTTATGGATAAGACTTCTTAAAATGAAGTAAATCAGATTTATCTCACGGATATTAAGCATTTGGAAGTACACCTTAATAAAAAGTAATTCATTTAGATTTTTAATTATGAATTCAACAGGGATGTCTGAGATGTTATATAGAAGCTTATCCGATTTACTTTTATGAGAAAACTGAGAATCAGGGACTGTAGCTGCTGGAGTCAACTTCTACTACACTGTGCCTTGGTGACAAAGATCTCCTTGTTTTCTAAGGACCTCCAGAGGAAAGGCTTTGCCCTGGCATTGCTGCCATGGGTGCTGGGGGATTCTGTTTCTCTCCCAGATCTGTTTTGCTGCTTTGCTCAGCACAGCCTGGACACACACACGCACACACACTCACACGCATGCATACTCACACAAACATACATGCACGTGCGCGCAAACACACACACACACAACCTCTCCTCAGGTATGACTAAGGGTAAGTGTCTGTACCATCCTGAAAACAGGAGTATTAGGTAAAAGTCCACATACCCAGTGTTGAAACCCCCAGTCTTCCTCTTAACTCAGCTCCCGAGGTAACGGAACCAAGCACAGACAAGCATATCTCCCATCAGGAGAGTGAAGGTGCCATTTCTGGGGAATACAAACTCCTCAAAGTAAAGACGTAACAATACTAAGCTAAATTTTTGAAATTAATGCTTTCTTAGCCATAACCACTGTTAACTCTGTGGAGAATATCCTACTGCATATCTTTGTCGTTATCTGTATGTCTTCATGCCTATAGACCTACAGACTCTATTCATCTGTGTTTTGAAGGATGCCGTAGTCTACAGCTACTGGAGATCTGTTTTTGTACTTAATGTATTATGAACATGTTTACAGATGTTAAATGTTACACAATAAAATTTTAAACAAGGCCCCCCTCTCCACACGCACATCCAGAGCTTTCAAAGACTGTATGTAGGTCTATAGAGAACGAGGGGTAACTCAGGAAGGAAACAGGAGGGATTTCAGGACTAAATGATTAAGAATTAAATTGTTAAAGCAGAAAAAGAGAGAGAAGCTAAAATAAAGCAGAAGGGGAGAACTAATTGCCTAAGCTACACAGAAAGTGCCTCACTCTGTTCTCTGAGATTGCCACTTGTCAGACAATGTCAGCCTCAAGCTGCAGGTTGCCAACCTGGACAATCGCGGGGAAGAATGAAGCCAACACCAAGGAAAACAGAACTGAGAAAGAAGGAGGAAGTGAGGGAAAGAGAAAGAGAGAGGGGAGAGGAAGTGAGGCAAGAAGGAAGAGAGAGAGAAAGTAAGGGAGGAAAAGAGGGAGAGAGAGAGGAAGAGAAAGGCAGGAAAAAGAAAGAGAAAGGGAGGGAGGGAAAGAGGAAGAGAAAGGCAGGCAGAAGAAAGAGAGAGAAAGAAAGAGGGAGGCAAGGAGGGAGGCAGGGAAAGTGGAAGAGAGAGAGAGGGAAAGAGGGAGAGAGGGAGAGGGAGAGGAAGAGAGGCAGAAGGAAGAGAGCTAAAGAGAGAGATATCAATCTGATAACTTGATTAAGACCCTGGATCTATCCATGCTTGAAGCTAGAGAACCATAAGACTTGCCAGTTATGTGAGCACAGAAATTCCCCTTTTTGCTTAAACCAATTTGAGATAGGTTTATCTTCCTTGCAATGGAAAGATACCTTGTCCTTTAAGTTAAACTTCGCCTCTTATATCTCCAAACAGGCCAGGCTCTCCAATCCACAGCACGCCTACCAAATTCATCATTAGAGTAACGGTAAATATTGTGTGAATTAATTCATGACTTATTCCTCAGAACACCAATTTCTCTCACTAAGGCCAGATAACTATTAGAATCTAAGAGCCCAATTCCCTATTCTGTACTGCTTTATTAAATCACATATAATATGTGACCATATTTTCTATCTTCTCAATGGCTGAATGGCTGTTCTTAAAATGGAAGATGGTTATAGTTTCACAGCTTAGTATCATGAATTTAGAAGTAGAATAAATAGCACTAAATAAAAGTATCTTTTAGTCTCTCTGGAAGTTAAATTATTGCTAAATAGTATATCTTTGAGATGATCAGAAGTGTCAGCTGCTCCTTGAAATTTATGTGCTGGGGAGCACAAGGATGATCAATCATCAGCATGTCAGAGTTGTAGATCTTTCAGCTGAATCACACTGAAGAGGTGCTTGAAGTTCTGTCACATGGGCCTCCTGTTCCTTTTTTACCAGTTGATTATCTTACACTGTCAAGACCTTACCAGAGCCAAAGATCATGAAGTGATGAAGTGCAAGACTAATAAGTAAAAATATGCATTCAATCTTAAAGCCCTAAGATATTAATTAATATATGCATAGGCAATGTACATTTTCATTTCCTGAAAATCCCAGTTTTCCAAAAAAAAAAAAAAAAAAAAAGCTGACCAGTATCCTCTCTACAAAAATCTTAGAAAAAAGCATCCAACCTGTGATGGTTAATATTGAGAGTCAACTTGATTGGATTGAAGGATGCAAAGTACTGTTCCTGAGTGTGTCTGTGAGGGTGCTGCCAAAGGAGATTAACATTTGAGTCAGTGGACTGGGAAAGGCAGACCCACCCTCAATCTGGGTGGGCACCATCTAATCGGCTGCCAGCACAGCCAGAATAAAAGCAGGCAGAAGAACACGGAAAGACTAGACTGGCTTAGACTTCCGGCCTACATCTTTCTCCCATGCTGGATGCTTCCTG
Organism: Rhinopithecus roxellana; assembly: GCF_007565055.1. NCBI lineage: Eukaryota > Metazoa > Chordata > Mammalia > Primates > Cercopithecidae > Rhinopithecus > Rhinopithecus roxellana. The sequence goes on from NC_044566.1 coordinate 96,845,663, forward strand.
CCCTCGAACACCATCAGACTCCAAGTTATTCAGCTTTGGGACTCTTGGACTTTTGACCACAGACTGAAGGCTGTACTATCGGCTTCCTTACTTTTGAGGTTTTGGGCCTTGGACTGGCTTCCTTGCTCCTCAGCTTGCAGACAGCCTATTGTGGGACCCCACCTTGTGATGGTGTGGGTCAATACTCATTAATAAACTCCCCTTTATATATACATCTATCCTATTAGTTCTGTCCCTCTAGAGAACCCTGACTAATACACAACCAAAACATCAACGGGGAAAAATTTGGTTCCCTGTTACCCCACGGCTTTTAAATAAAGGCATTGCTAACCATTGTGCTTAGGTCAAAGGGGGCTGGCCCCATGATTCTTTTCAGAATCTCCATCTTTCTGTTCAGATTTGGGAAAAGAAACAAATGGAATAAAAATGTATGTTTTCAGGAAGGTATGCCAGCATTTAATAAGCAAACTATCCATTAGCAAACTATCCATTTTAGAGTAAGGCAAAACTTATTCATTGTGAACCATCTGTACCCTCTATAACCTTGCTAGTCAAAGGGTGACGCACAAGCCAGAGCATGAGCAAGACCTGGAGCCTGCTGGAAATACAGAGCCTCAGGTCCCGCCATGGACGAACTGCGTCAGAATCCATGTTTTAACAAGCTCCCAAGGTGATCTGTATGCACATTAAAAAGCACTTTTAAAAGCACTGTCCCATAAGGAGCAGTAACAAAAATGCCTTAGAAACATAATTTTGTTGGAAAAATGCAAATTATAGATAATTATACACATACACATATCCATTTTGAGATTACAAAATGAATGAAACTAAATGGTGTATGGTTTGGTCATTCAGGTGTAGGTGATGAAACTACGAATTAAAAGGCAACTGAGGACACTATTTCCTCGGGGGTAGGGGTGCACAGAGATGAAGTAGGCGGGGAGGGTAAGATAGAAGCAACAGAATTGTTCCAGTTTCTGAAGGAAAGGGGGATTCACAGGTGTTCCTGTTAGGATGATATTACATACAGTTTATATATTCAAATATTACAAGATAAACATTTTCAAAAATGAGGAAACAACCTCATTAGAATGAAAATAATCTTTGCAGTCATAAATAACAGCTTTTGCTGGGATAGAGAACTGGAAAGGACTTACTTAGCAGCTCATAGAGTTACTAAGCAAGAACAATGATGATTTAATTCAGGTGGATAATAAAGAATACTTTATTACTTAGAAGTGGAAAGGTAACAAATAATCAAACAAATATACAAATAAATGAAGCTACAGAACAAACAGTTGTTTGCATTTTTCTGCAAGAAAAAAAAAAAAAAAAACACCCTGCATCACCATCATCAACATCTCTGAAATGACAGAAACAAACAATGAGTCTGGCATAGCAGATGCTTGGAGCACAGTGAGGGAGAGACATTCAAGAGATGCCAGCCAGGTTCCTCATCAGGGACTTTTGGAACTGGGGACAGCTGTGGAGTGAATGGGTTTTCCAGCCAGCAGTGCTGCCCTTAGGTAACCAGGCTTGTATTCCTTATTTGCTATTTTACGTTAAACAATAACTGATTTTAAAAATTCATGATCACAACAGCCCTTTGAGTAAACCCTGAATTCTAAAACTCTGCTTGCAAGGAAAGCAACCTTATTAAGCAAATATGCAGCCTCGGGTTTTCATGATACACCTCCTGACCAGGATATTGTTTCACAAATTTGCTTTCAGGTTAGTGCATCATGAGACAGAGTAAAAATTCTATGTAAGAGCTTACATATTATTAAACATACTCGGAGTACCCTAATCCTGACAATGAGAGGGTGGAGAAGAAACTAAATGTTGTATTTAGAAATAGAATAAACTAAGTATTTTAATGAGATACTGTAGGCAAAAGATGTAGGTTTAATTCCTGGCATTCCATGGCATGAGAACAGAACAACTTTGGGTAAGTCCGTTTACCCCACTGACCCACATACGTTCCTCATTGGTTACTGAGTATACCCAGCTCTTCCTCTACTCTGTACGGGAATTCAATATGCACGGATGTGTCTCCTGAAACATCTTGTCTGCTCTGCACCTACTTCATTATTCCTTGACCCCTTGGATGTTGACCTTCACCTTGCGAAAGATCATGCTTGCGAAAGACCACCTAGATCACCTTGCGAAAGACCAGCTAGATCCAGCGCACATCTAGCTGGACTCCTCCCAGCCACTGACTTTGACTGGACTTTCTGACTACTGACTTCTCTCTCTTCCATGGGATACCAACTCCAGAAGAGTCACCCCCTCCTTCCACCCCCATTCCAATATTCTCACATCTTTGCATGACTGGGCTCATGGAAAGGACTCATGACGTGAGTCCTTTCCATGAGGAAACAAGTCCTTTCCATGAGGAAAGGACTCATGACATACCCTCTTCCCAAGCTTGTTTTGCAGACCAAAGAAGATACATTAGATGTGAAGACATTTTGAAAAGTTTAGAATAGTTACTGAGAAGATTTAGAAGATTAAAATACAACAGAGGTTAACCTATCAACAGGACTTACAAAATTCAGAGAATTCACATAAATATAGAACTTTACATAAGTATTATCACAACCAGTAGTCTTAAGTCCAGCTATGTCACCAAGTGGACCCACTGAAAAATTCTTATTATAAATCTCTTGAGCTTTTCCTGTAGCATTAAGTACATGTAATCTTGCCATGAGGACAACAGACAGTCATGCAAAATACGATGACTGCGATTACCTAATGTTTCATGGGGGGAGTCTCAAAGAATTCACAGGTCTAAGTAACGTCAAAGAGTATCCAATATAACTCCTTCATTTTCTCTTTTTGGAAATATGCCTATGACCATAGAACTAATTAGTACTAGAACCAGAACGATAATTCAAGTCCCAGTATAAAAACATTTCCAGTAATTTTAAGATGTCTAATAAATACTTCTGAATGCAGGCAAGTTCGCCACTTCAGACTGGTGACAATATGCTATTTTTAAAGCCATCAGGACAAAACTTCCACAATAGACCTCAAAATTCTACTGTAGTGCTGGAGAGACATTACCTGTACTACTGGTCTTTACCCTCACAGTTGTCTGAATCATTCTTACTGCAATTTTACCTATTCTGTTGATACCAAAAAAAGCATGCACAGTTGTTTCTAGCTTTCATGCTAGCAATACTCACATTTATGAGAAATTGGCTGATTTTCTTTACAGAGCTGAAAGCAATCAATTATCCTTAAAGATATAAATTTCTGGGCTGGGCGCAGTGGCTCATGCCTGTAATCCCAGCACTTTGGGAGGCTGAGGTGGGCAGATCACAAGGTCAAGAGATTGAGACCATCCTGGCCAACATGGTAAAACCCCGTCTCTACTAAAAATACAAAAATCAGCTGGGTGTGGTGGCATGCACCTGTAGTCCCAGGTACTTGGGAGGCTAGGGCAGGAGAATCGCTTGAACCAGGAGGCGGAGGTTGCACCACTGCACTCCAGCCTGGCGACAGAGCGAGACTCCATCTCAAAAAAAAAAAAAAAAAAAAAAAAAATACAAATTTCTGTTGCTGCCTGGGAGTATGCTGAAAAGAGCTGCCCTTAAGAGAAGCAGGATATTAAAAACCAATACCTACAATTAAGAGCTCGTGTCATTACTTTGATTCGAATCTTACATTGAAATGAGCATTTGTTTTATAAATATATGGTGTCTTTATATGTGTGGTTTGTCTCTCTGGCACATGTACTTCTTATTCTGTTGCAATATTAACTATTGCACCAGAAAATGGCTACCATATTGAGGTAAATCTGCATAAATTTTGCATAGGCCACAAAGCTCTTTTAAGACAGGCTACGCTAGACCTATCTTCTAGATTTCTCTGCAACTGTAAATACATCCAGCAGGTTTTGTGTTATGTAGTACAAGGGGGACAAAAACATAACTCATATTATATTGATTACAAAATATATACTCTCTTCAGGGAGTTTGAACTCTCTGATTGTTCAAACAATTTAGTAAAAATCTACTTTTCTATTTTATTTGTTGCTGAACGGAATACATCCTGAATTTGTCACCTCTTCTTTCTCTACACTGGGTCCCTCATGTTGAAGGCAATCATTCAATTGGTTTACAATATAATGCCTGAGAGGCTGCAGTTACACATCGCTTTGCTGATAGAAATAATAAAGGTAGAATGGAGAAATGGCAGATTCTTTTTAAATGGACAGAAAAAAAGAAGGTTTCATTGGCAATTTTTTGGCAAATATATCATCAAAGACTAGAACATATGGCCAAGAAGAAATGGCTCATTTCTTGAAGAAAAAATATTTCATCACAGCTCTTAACCACCAGGTAAGAGACTTGTCAAAAAAGAAAATTTCAGTGACACATCGCTTTTGCAGAACCATCCAGGAGCTAATACTGTACACAAAGCAAGCTTTATGTTGACAGACAATAAGAACCTGCCAGTGTAATATGTTGCCAACCTACTGATTGAGGACACCAAGGCAAAGGGCTGACAAACCCAGAAGCTATGTCCACATACAGCTGAAGCCACAGGAGCAAAAATTCAAATCTTTTAGGAAGTTGTAATCCCTTGCCATTTTTTATACAAAATGATTAGATATCTTGTAAAAATATTAACAATCTTAAAAATTAAAATGAGAGTAGCAAAAATATATAGTTTTATGAGGTGACAGTGAGAAGAAACCTCTGAACACCAAACTATAGGCACAATTGAGAATTTCCAAACATTGCCAAATTACTCCCAATACAGAATTAAAGAAGCATGCTGACTGAATGCTAATGACTACTCTTTTATGTGATGTGCAAAAGACAAAAGAGCAGTTCTCAGATAAAGAAGGTAAGAAAGAAGAAAGGGAAATAGAGCAGGTAGGAAAGTAGATGAACAGCTAACAGAAGTAGCAGGATTCTTTAATAAGAATGGCCATGGCTGGGGTCTAGACAAATTCTACTCAGCTCTTAGTTCTTAACGTGGCAGTTTTCTTTCTGCAGTCAACGTTTTTCTAGCCTTTCCAGACAAGATTAGATGTTCCTGTTGAGTGCTTCTAACACTCTGAAACTTGCTCTTTGTATCACTTAAAATTTATATAGTTATTTGTTTAATGTTTATATTCTCCTAGCCCTCAACTATAAACTCCACAATGCTAGAGACCATATATATCTGGTTCACCAAAATATCCACCATACCTAGCATATACTATGTGTTCAATAAATATATGAGTAAACAAATCATTCAATGATTACTCATGATGAGCAATCATTAATGTAAGTATGTGGAGAGACAGCATTAGAATAATGATTAAAGGAAAAAACTCAGGGTTCTGACTGCCTGGATTTGACTTCTGTTTGCAACATTCACCATCTGTGTGAACTTTGGCTATTCAAGCTTTCTTCCTTTTCTGAAATTACTTTATTTATATACAGTTACAAAGATACATTGAAAGTCAATTATTCTCTGATGGTTTCATGTATTATCTGTTCCTCCATTTATATTGTAAGATCTTTGAGGATGAAGTCCATAACCTGGGCTGCTGTTCACTCATTGTTCTGCCTCCATGAGGGCTGACACAGTGTTGGAAATTCAGCAGGTATTATATTACTACTTGATGGTTAAAATAAAACAGGTATAATATCTGAAGAACACAAAATTACATTAACATTTCAATAAATTTGTTCTTAAAAGGTATTGAAAATGTGATTGCCAAAACTCATGAGTTAATTGGTAAGTTGTAGTTCCTCTAAAATACTGCTCAAATCATTTATAAAACCTTGAATAAGGTTAGATAACCCATTACTTATATCATTGTAGCTATTTTTTAAGAAAACATGGTTAAAATTATAGCTGATTCATTTTACTCACAGCTGATTAATTACAAGACTTGATCAAAATTAAGCAGTTGATACAAAACTTCAAAGGAAATTATTGATTCTTCTCATGAGTAACAGCCAATTAAAACAGTATGGTGCAAGACTGCTCTAGTTCTTAGTCTTCTAATTTTGGATTTTTTCTCTTCAATTTTTTAAACAAAGAACATTATATAAAGACTTCAAATTAGCTCTTGGCTTTTCCTATTCAATATCAGCCACTTAGCGAGTGTCAATCATTTTGCTGAACCCTTCTTTAAAAAAGAGTTTTACCAGTGGCACTGCAAATGAAAAGAGATGATGAGATAATCATAGCAAAATCTTACTCCGGTGTGCTGCCTTTCTTCCCTGATGAAAACCCCACAGGATATTATGCTGGAAAAGGACATGATGATGTAAAGACCAGAAACTGTTCCTTGCCACACAAACAAAATACAAGACAGTCCCAAATAGCGCTTGTATGTGGATTTTGAGTACAAGAAGTTTAAGGTATTGATTGTCATAGGTCTTGAATTTCAGATATCCTACTGGCAGTTCTACTCCTGGGAGGAAATTGAAATATCGAGCTTACAATAAGCATAGATAAATAGCAAGTTTCCAAGATGGCTCTTCTAAGACAGGTTACCATGTCAGCCATGTCTTTAAAATACCTCCTGTATTAGCTGAGTCCTCATTATTATTTAAGCTAAAACTTAAAAGCACAATGCTATCAGAATTAGCTCATGCACTGAAGACTGCTGAAATCTCTATATAACTCATGTCATTTTCCATTCCCCAAAACTGAGTATTTTTCCCATAGCTGACAACAATCCAAACTGGTTATCACTGTTATGTTTTCCGCTGATTTTCATGAAAGCAGTATTGTAGCATTAAAAGAAAATAATTTGTTCATTAATCTATCACCCAAATATAACTATTTTCACATCTGTGTTCTCTCCCAGCCTTTATTCATGCTTTTTCATAGCAGTAATTGTAGTATAAATATAACTTTATGTTGTTTTCCTCACTTAAAATTAAAAAAGAATTTGTGACATTTTCATGTTGATATATAATTATCATAGTTATAATTTCAATGAATGCATATATTCCACTTAATTAGCACAATATCCCCAACCATCAACCTTTGCCAAGGATATCTGGAAATTCTATCACCTTTCTGAATAAATAAATTGACTTATATTTTTCAAAAATTCTTACTTAGCACAGCAGCTCTAATCTAATCTGCATTCAAATAGCTGTTAAACAAGAAAGTGGTATCTACTGTACACCTACTAGGGTCTCCACATTATAACAGAAGTGGTGAGAAATACCAGAACATAACACATAATCTCTGGTTGCAACCAATTTATAATCCAGTAAATGATACAAGACAAAGACAGAGGGTAAAATTCAACCATAATGTCAGAGGTAAGCTAGATCCATGTAGACTGTGCTATTCAAGGAATGCTTCACTGGGTACGTGGACTTGGATGGAACTTGAAATATGGAAAAAGTATATTTAGTAAGATACAGGAAGGGCATTCCAGAAAGAAAACAACTTATTCTTGAATATGTCCAAATAGGGAATTTGGCAAGAGTGGTGGAATCTGTCCCAGACTGAAGCAGGATTGGGCCTGTACGTAAACATTTCATTCTTTCCAGTTGTGAGGATTTCATGGACAGAGAACTGAATAGTGAGTGAACCTACTCTCTTGGTAGTATTTATCCAACAAGAGCATGGAGGGAGTTCTAGCCTCCAGAACTGCAAGACTGTTGTGTAAGCCACCAGCTTGCAGTATCTTGGTAGCGTGGCCAAAGCAAACTAATATATGGTGCTTTTCAAAATGCAGGTTCCTGAGCCTTATGGTAAACCTAAAGCCAGAATCTGTGGGCATGGAACCATCTCTATAAATCACCCCAGATGATTCTGGCACACTTAAAAGTCTAAGAATCTTCCACATAACCTATGCCAAACATTAAACTACAACACCAGCAAATAATTTTCTATGAGAGATTAGCTAATAAAGATTGTAGAGCTTATTTTTCAATAGAAATCCAATGAAATAAAATAGTTAACCTGTATAGCAATATGTACAAGATACTTTCACATGCTTTACTGTATTGAATCTTCAGAACAATTGTGAGCTACATACAGGTGACTATTTATACTGGTCCTGTTTCCAAAATAAAGAAACTGAGTTTCAGAACTTTTCCAACTTGCTGAGCATCACACAGTCAGTAAGAAGCTGAGCTAGTGCTCCCAGCCAGGTTTGGGGACTTGCTCAAAAAATGTTTACAGGGTAATGAAGGTCAAAGCCAATCAAAAGGAAAGATTAGGTGATGACATCAGAGAATGGCAATATGCTCCATATAACTGGTCTGTTGAGTATCAGTCAGGGTAATGTCTTGGGTCCAGTTCCACAGAACACAAGACAGGGCTGGAGGGAGGAACAAGGCAGGAATCCTGCCTTAGTGGGAAAATGGTGGGCTGCTTAGACAAGTGTGATAGCAAATTCACTTCTGACTCCTAGTGAAACTGCACTGACTGGCGGCACCTCCACACCAGCAACAAATGGCAGTCAGAGGCTATCAAGGCATGCTAAGAATGGCAAGGCATGATGGGAATGGTAAGGCACGATGGGAGAGGCAAGGCACGATGGGAACAGAGGGCAGGTCCTAATGGAACCAGGCCTACTAACTCCTGTCCCATACCCACAACTCTACACCCAGGCTCTGCTTAACAGGCAAGGAGAGGCTTCGCAAGCATAATTTTATGTAAACTTTGGAAATTAATTCAGAACCACCACCACCAAAACAAAAACAGAGAGAGAGAAGAAGAAGAATGGTACTGGCATTTGGATTATTTAACTTCACAGCTACTGACATTTCAGAAAAGTCTTGATTGTCACCTTGAGCCTTGCATAAAAGCTGTGGAAAACAAAGGAACACAACTTGAGGAAACAAAGATTTCAAAGAAGAATGCTTTAAACCAAAACGATAGCTTATGGATGTGTGTTTTACTTCTTTTTCATATTGCATTTTTACCCTAGATACACAATTCATTCTTAATATCATGTAGGTAACTGGAGAAAGAATGTTGTGATGCTATGACTTTGGAAACATTGTTCTATTGATTAGAAATTTCTATAGAAATGAGGAAAAATGAATACATGGAAATTCTCTGAAAATGAGAATGAAAATGCAATGCCAGTTGCTGTATGACTCAAATTCCCCAAATAATTATTGGTAGGCCCCATTGCCATCTAGTTGTATAAACATAAATGAGCCCATGATAACACCCAAAGCTCAAAGAGTAATGACAAAGGTGGAAGAGATGGTCTAGTCAGGCATGAAATTGATTTTATAATAACAAATATCTGTTGCCTTCCATGTGCTAAGTAAATAATTCTAAAGCAGGGGGTAAAGATAATAAAAACAAAATAATTAACTGCTTCTACTAAATCAAACGTGGAAAGGAACCCATCGTCTTGTTGACCCTGAAGCCTGTTTAATGGCTAACTAAAGCAATTATTTTCATCACGACACAACCCTTCATCATTGGTACCTTCAGAGCTGTAGGAGACTTTGGCTGGTAATCTTGTTGGGAGCAGGTTTTTTTACTCCCCAGATTTACACTGAAAATGAGTGACACATTATGCTCAGGTGTGGCTGGAGAGGAGGCACTAGGAAATAAACCCAATGCTGAAGCCTGCAACAGAATTATAGGTACCACAATCTAACCTTGAAGGCAGACTTCAGTTGATGTCATCTAATTCTTCTCTCTCTCTCTCTCTCTCTCTCTCTCTCTCTCTGTGTGTGTGTGTGTGTGTGTAAAGGACTAGATTAGCTAATCACTGATAATGGAATTTTATAGTCAGCTTTAAAAAGTCACTTTCAATGTCATTGCATCATTTATGTTCCCACAGTTTCACTTGGTCGATTAGAATATAATTCTATGGAGAGCAGCATTTCTGGTTCAATGCTCAGGTGGGTCAGTTAGCTTTTCTTAGTCCCTTGGCCCCACAACTCATCATTTTCCAGCTAGCTGTTTCCAAATGTGAGACTTTTATCCAAAAGAAATCACAAAAGAAAGTATAGAGGAAAGAATGTTATACATGTTTCCAAAGGCCAGCAATAACTCAAGAAAAGTTCCACCCAAGTACCTTATTAATGGTGTCTGCACACATCATAGACACACATGGAGTAAATACCTACGGTTTTTGTCTTCCTAGCACCCCTCTCTCCTTCTTCTTCAAGGTGTTCCTCTCCCTAGTCTCATGCAGCTCCTAGGGAAACTGCCTTGGTCCTACAGGACTCAACCTCCTGGCCTCAGCTGATTAGTTAAAAGGTCGACATCCTTCCAAGCCTATGCCTAACAGAAACCTCTGCCTGGGAGGTCTGAAACTGGATTCAGAGAACATGTGTAAGTCTGTCCTTCTTTGATAATGGAAACAGTCAGAACTTTAGAATTCAGGAGCTGCTTGTGGCCATGTTTTATACCACTGTGCAAGAAAGTTGGCCTTAATAAGAAAGAGTGGGAGTTTGTGGTTGCAGCAAGCCATGATCATCCCACTGCACTACAGCCTGTGGAACAGAGCAAAACCCTGTCTGAAAGAAAGAAAAAAATCAAATAAAGAAAAGAAAAGAGAGAAAGAGAGAGAGAAGGAAAAGGGAGGGGGGAGGAGGAGGGAGGGAAAGGGATGGATGGAAGGAAGGAGGGAGGGAGGTAGGAAGGAAGGAAGGAAGGAAGGAAGGAAGGAAGGAAGGAAGGAAGGAAGGAAGGAAGGAAGGAAGGAAGGAAGGAAGGAAAGAAGGAAGCCAGCCACACAGAGAGAAATAGAGACAGAAGGTAGAATAGAAGGGCCTGGCAGGGTTTGGTTCCCAAACTCATTGTTTCTGAGGCTCAGCTCTTCCTGTGCCTTCTCATTGTCTTACTTTTTAACTCTTTGTTAGACTCCAGGTGCTGCTAACTTCTTTGGTTTTGCTTCAACTAATTTCAGTTGAGTTTCTGTTATTTGAAACCTAACCGATACCTGCACACTCAATGAAAGGCAATCCAGAAAGAGAATGTCACCTTCAGTTCTGGCAGTGACTTCAGTTATCAGTCTGAAGAGGTTATGCAACAGCAACAAACAACTCCAAGCCTCAGTAGCTTAAAGGAACAAAGATTCAGTTCTAAGTGACTACATATCCCTGTGTACTCACAACAGTTCTGGTTTATACCTGTTGTCTCAGCCTCCTCTTAGTCTCAAAAGTGGTCTAGTTGGAATGAAAAATTATATGGTCACCCTACTGATTTCTAATTTTTGCTACCTAGCCATCACGTGGGACCCAAGCTGATGAAGCAGTCAGGATCTAGAACTCTGCCAGTCAACATAGTCAAGAGGGAAAAAAAGTCCTAGCATCTCACACTAGCAATTAAATGCACTGGACTATAAGAATTATCTACAAGCATTATTGTTTTAATCAACGATTCATTGGTCAGAACTAGTCAGAGCCCCACCTCATCATGAGGCATCAGGAAGGGCCATCCTACCCAGAAGGCCAAGAACTTGTATTATTTGGCAAGCAGCACTAACGACTGAGAAACTCTAGCTCCCCTTAAGTGTATACCAATTTTCCTATCATTCTTACTCAGTCTTTCTAATGAAATACCACATGGATCTTTAGATTCAATTCTATTATTTTAGTGTATGATTCCTTTTCTAAACATAGCTCTTTGAAAAAGCTGCATTATTTCATTTGACATTCATTGTATCCCTGTTTGTTAAACTTATCCCAATGAATAAGACATGATCCCTCCTGCAGAAGCTTCACGCACTTAGTATTCTTTAGGGTATTTTTTGGCTCATTGTAGCAGTAATTTACTAAGTGATTCCTTTAAGAACTGCCAGAGTTAATATCCCCAAGGTATGGTTCACTCACCTGGTAAGACCTACTAAAGAATATCTCAATGTAAATTTTAATATAGCTTATTCCAATTTAATTTTAACTGTATAGCTTATAGTCTATTGCAAAGAAAACTCTGATTTTAATTAAATAAGCACAATGCAAAAAAACCCTAATATAAAACACTAGCAATATCCCTTACATAGAATTTACTTTTGCATTATAGCTATTGGAACTTTCTCCCCCACCCAGAATTTTCCACCTACTACTATTGCAGTACTCAGAACTTAACTTCCTCTGTTATAACTAAAACTGAGAGTACATCAATAAGTTTCTAGTCCCCTTGCTTAAATTCTAAACAGGAATTGGGCAGGAGGAATTCCTATACTCATCGCCAGAGAGGAAAAAGCAAAAACTGGGGCTCTAGCACCAGAATTGGGACTTGAAATGCATTTTCTCTCATAGAATATTTTATAAAGTTGTGAGCTATTATGTTATTAGTGTTATATTTCGGCACAGTTGTGATTGAAATGGCTTTTTATGGACCAGTCTAGAGACGTCACTACCATTTACATCATTGTTGTTATGCAGAAATATGTTTTGAATTCCAAGCAAGTAAGTTATACATTAACTTTCAGAATACTTTTTCCTAAGTCAGACTTATCTGAACTGCCACATGTACTAGGTCAGGATGATTTAGTGAGATGCCCAAAAAACTCCTTTGCTTTAAAGGCTATTACTCTTTATAATGGCTGTGTTATGGACTTTAAATAAATACCTTGGCTTCAATCATTCAACCAAGATGTACTAAGTACCTCCTATGTGCAAGACACTATTCTAAGTACTGGTGCTATGTTAGTGAGCAAGAAGCAGATTGTCTGTCATCCCTTTGGTATCATCTCTGCCCTCGTAAAGATTCTAGGAAATGCAGAGAGCCCTGAAACGAGTCTTTAGATGCCCATCCTGTATGGTGTCAGGTTAGAGTTATCCAATGAGAGGTGTCCATGTGGGATTTCGACTTCTCTGGCAGCAGCTGCAAGGAGACTCATAACAGAAGTCTAGTTCCTTAGAACTGCTAAGATCAGCAGAGGAAATTCCCACTGAGATTGGGAGATTCTCTCAGACAGCTTCTGTGTAAATTCCTACATGTCACCTGCTCCCAAACACTTGCATCCATGACCTTCCAAAGTAGGGTAAGTTTCTAGTTCCTTGTATGAGCCCCTTTCCATTCAGAATACCTAAGTGGCTTCTGTTGCCCCGACCCAAAACTCACTGATACAGCAAGGCAAGAACAGTGCCCGCCTTTAGGAGCTTACATTCTCATGGGGAATACAGGCATTGAATAATTGATTCCACCTGTAACTATGTGATTGTCAGTGATGTACTGGAGCCAGCTCCTACTGGTTGTCTGAGCTGCTAGCAAAGTTAGCAGGAATTTTGCACAACCCAGTCATTAAATAGCCACATTAAAACTTAAATTATGTAAATTTTAAATTAATTATATGAGAAACTTTAAGCTCACCGCTTCCTATTTTACTATTTCTATGCTCTTGGAATTCTTCTCACACGTATTTGCATCTGTATGGTGTAAACTCTACGCAATGGCTTGCTACTGAGCCTCTCTTCCCAACTTGACATTCAATGTCATCACACTGGCAGCTTGAAATCACCATGCTGGGAGTCTTTACACCACCAAAATCAGCAAACTCTACACACCAGGGCACTTTTCTTCCCCCCATAGAGCCAGTTGTTAAACATTTATCAAACTATCACTGGTAATTGTGATAAGTACCAGAAACCTAATTACTCAATGGCATAGACCAGAGAGACTCTGCTATAACCAGCCATTTCAAGGAAACTTCCTAAAGTAAGACTTGGAAGAAATATTACTTGAGTTGAGTCCTGAAAGTTAGTTAGGTGAAGGGGTAGAGAAGAACATTCCAGAAAAGGAAAAGCATATATGAACTCTGTGAGGAGGGAAAGATCTGGGTCCTGGCAAGCAAGTGAAAGGCTGATGGAGACACAGTGCAAAGAGAGAGGGTATGACATTGAGCTTCATTGTTTCAAGCTTCCTTTTTTTTCCAGTCTCTACAGTCTGCCTTATAGTCTTGTTAGATGTGCATTTCTCTTCCCTGTCACTCAACAGACAATTTTGTTGAGGACAGGGGCCATGACTTCTTTAACTTTCTCCTGCCAGATGCCCAGCACAACTCTTTCTATACTCTCAGCATATTTCTAAATGACTGACTGAATGAATCCTCATAACACTAAGCTCAGTCAACATGAATGGTCAAATTTTCAGAAATGAAGGTAAATTCATAATCCAACTTTTAAAATCAAATTACATTAAAATAACAGGTTTCAAATTAAAAGAGACAATTGAATGTGTATAATCGCTAATGACAACTTAGAAAAAATCAAAACTGAAATAAACATATTTCATTTTAAAGAACAATAGGTGTATTAGTCTGCTTGGGCTGCCATAATAAAATTCCACAGACTGGACAGCTTAAACAACAGAAATTTATTTCTCACAGTCCTGGTGTCTCAGAGACTAAGATCCAAGTGCCAGCAAGGTAGGTTCCCTTCTGAGTCCTCAATCTCTTGGCTCATGGGCAGCCTCCGCCTC